>NC_135340.1:76528834-77778834 GCF_023851605.1 Tamandua tetradactyla | reverse complement strand
CAGTGGCTGCACCTTTCTTCATTTCCGCCAGCAGTATATATGTGTTCCTATTTCTCCACATCCTCTCCAACTCTTGTAGTTTTCTGTTTGCTTAATAGTTGCCATTCTTTAGTCTAAGAAATCACCACTTACCACAAGATCTTGAAGATGCTTCCCTACATTTACTTCTAGGAGTGTTATAGTTTTGGTTCTTATATTTAGATCTTTGATTGATTTTGAGTTAATTTTTGTATAAGGTGTGAGAAAGGGGTTCATTTTCATTCTTTTGCATCTGGATATCCAATTTCCCAGTACCATTTGTTGAAGAAACTGTTCTGTCCCAGTTGAGTGAATTTTGTCAGAAATCAATTTGCCATAGGTATGAGGGTCTATTTCTGAAATCTCAATTCAATTCATTGGTCAATAGATTTATCTTTAGGTCAGAACCTTGCTGTTTTGACCAGTATAGCTTTGTAACATGCTTCATAGTCAGGAAGTGTGAGTCTTCCAAATTCGTTTTACTTATTCAAGATATTTTTGTTACTTTTTTTTAACTGATCTTTGTCTGAAAATAACTTTGTTTATCACTCATTCTTGAATGATGGTTTAGATGGATGTTATATCACATTGTCTCCTGGCATCTGTTGTTGCTGGTAGGAAATCTTCAGAAGGTCTTGTTCTAATTTCACTTTTGTTTCTAGCAGCTTTAAAAGCTGTCTCCTTGTTTATACTGCACTGCCATTTTATTACAATATGTTAGGTCTAGACTTATTCTTATTTATTCTGCTGAGGATTTTGTATGATGACTCCTGTCTTCAATTCTGGAAATTCTTGAGTATTATTTCTTTGAATATCAACTCTTCTCCATTCTTTCCATTTTCTCTTTCTGTAATTCCTAATATACATGTTGGACATTCTTGCTATATCCTCCATGTCTCTTAACTCTTTCTCATATTTTCTATCTGTTCCTCTGTGTTGCACTCTGACCAGCTTTCTTTGATCTATTTTTGCAGTTCACTTAATCTCCCAGTGGTTCTGTCTAGTTTTCTGTTCAACTCTTCCACTGGATTTTTTTTTCACTGTAGTTTTATTTCTAGATTTTCTATTTGATTCTTTTTCATACTGTCCTATTTCTGCCATATAGTTTTTATTATTGCTGTTAACTTTTGAACTAGGGGCAGATAAAGGTTTTATGGAACTTGAAGCTTGTACATTTTGTAAATGTATTTTCTTTAAGAAAAATAATATTATTATAAATACAAAATAAGGTAAAATAATAGTAAATATTATTTAGAATGAAAAAAAGAAATAAATTATACATTTTAAAAGCTGACAAATCCCACAAACATCTCATACTTTTATCAGTTAACTGCCTGGTACATCTCTTCAGACTTCTAACCTCAAAATTATAAGCCAGTAAATTCCCATTGTTTAAGCCAACCCATTTTTTGATATTTGTTTTAGCACCCAGAAAATTAAAACGGCTTCTATTAACTTATTTTTTGAACATGAGCTGTAAGATTTGAAAAGAAAATCTTTCCAAATGAGTTGCTGTACATTTCACAATTTTTCTTCTCCACTATCCACATATTTGTGGCACTGTAGGACTTGTTTAAATTGCTCTCAAGCCTGGTGCCTTAATGTCACTACATGGAAATGATTAAGAACCACATAAGTACGTCTCATTCTACCCAAACTAAATGTATCTCCAACTTTAGGCCAATACCCAAAATGCCCATTGCCATTTCAATACCTTCAAATAAAAAAAGAAGTTTGATAGGGAAATCAGATTGGAAATAGACAGGTCTTAACCAGTTAAGGTTAAACTACCTTTTATAAATTTTATAAATTTATGTGACAAAACATGCAGATTTTGAATTTAGACTCCACACCTTTATATGGCATCAACCTGGGGTTCCAATTTCTCTCAGATGACTCTCTTCACCGATGCCTTTTGGATATCAAGTTTCTGTTTTCCTAGGTAGGTGGATGAAGTTCTTCTATACCCAGTTTCAGGGCTGAGGCAGCCTTTAATGGGTCCTGGAAGGATCAGTTTTAGTCTTTCAAAAGCCTCTACCCACTACCTGAACACATCAGAAACCCATCCCTGAACTATTCGGACTTATATTTAGGTCCAGGAATCCCATGGGCCATTTGGTTTCAGTTCTCGCTCACAAACTGACTTTGAGTTTTCTCTTTATTTTTGTCACCTCCCTTGGTTTCAAGCTTCACTGTGTAGCCACACATTCTTTTATTAGATTTTATCTGACATGTATTTGGAAATGGAGAATGATCTTCTGGTTAATTTAGGCAGCTCAAGTGCAACTCACTCACTTATGTACACTATATTTTTGAGTGCTCCCCATATGTCAGACACTGTCGTAGAGGACTGGCTATGCATCAGTAAACAATCTAAATCTCTGCTCTTGTGGATTTTACTTTCTAATAAATTGAGATGAACTATTTTGTGGTAGGGGCTCTTTTTCTTCCTATATAAAAAATAAAGGCAGAGGGTCTTGGCTTCCCTCTTACCTCTTACCTGGATGTATCTGACGTTTCAAATACAGTCACACAGCTCTGTGTCTATGAGTACTGTCTGATGTTTGAAGACGTTTAAACTAAACTCAGGGTCTTCTCTTGGAACTTGGTTTTCCAAGACCATTTGGCCTCTGCTCACCAATTTTACTTAGGGTTAGTCTATCTAACTCACTGCTTTGTAATAATAAAGTTCTCTCTTCTTTTTGTAGGTACCACAACATAATCCTTTAATTATTTGGAAAGAATTTGGTTTTTTGTTCAGCTTTTATTAATTCACATATGGTAAAATTACCTTTTTTGGTGTACAGTTCTAAGAGTTTTGACAAATATACAGTCATATAACTCCCACTGCATTCATGATATGAAATTGTTCCATTACTCCCAAATATTCCCTTGTGCCTCTTTGAGCCAGCTCCTCCTCTCACCCATAGCTCTTGGCAGATACCTGTTTTCCATCCCTTAGTTTTATCTTTTCCAAAATTTCATATAAATGGAATCATACATTAATGTAGCCTTTTGTGTCTGGCTTCTTTCACTTAGCATAATGCAAGTGAGATTCAGCCATGTTGTTGAATGCATCCGTAGTCTATTCCTTTTCCCCTGTTGTATTTTTTTTTAAGCCTTAATCAGAACTTCTTGCTAGTAAAAGATAATTATTGTGGCCAATAAGAATTCATATATGATATTTCCTGATTCTAAGATATCTTCAAATAATTCCATGTAAGATGCACATTATAGATTTTTATGGAAACAGAAACAAATGATAAGACTTTTGATTTTTTTAAAATCTTAAAATGGGAATAAACATGATGCTTGGGGTTCAGGAAATATTGTAGTCCCAGGCTGGGTCAAAGGAATGACAATGTTTTCATAAATGTGAAAGATCTGATAGCTGCTAAGTATAAGATTTTTTTTAAAGCTCCTTTAAAATACTGAAAATAATAGGTGTTCAACAAATATTTGTTGAGTGAATGAAGGATGGAATAATGAAACCTCATTGAATTTGGGGGCTTCCTGGAACATGGAGACTACCAAGTTGGTGATTATGTACCTGAAAGACTATCTGCATTCGATCCCAAATCGACTGGCTCTTACGTACAGTTCTTTCTGATGTTTAGGTAGCAAGGGCTTTGGCATGCTCTCAACCTTGTGGGCTTATGAGGCAGGTGAAAAAGAACAGCCAGTTGGCACACTGTAGTCATTGTCCAATATCCTTCTAGAAACTTGTTTAGGGTTTGCTTGCCAAACTGCACACCTGCTCCAGCTTGCTTCGTTACATGGCCCAATGTGCAGTGAGTTCCCTTACATGAGGTGACTGCACACCTGTTTTCTTTAGTCAGACAAGCAAATGTGTTCATGGCATGAGCCAAATTTCACCTTCAGATGTGTGCTCAGAGCCCTCAACGCAAGTGATTGGAGGCAACTGCACCTCTGGGGCAGCGATGAGCCACTGCGTCTGACAGGAGTATGCTCTTCCCACACCTGTGCATTTCATAGTCAAGCCATGAGAATATAAAATACATATTACATATCATCACTATTTTGGAAGTAACTTTTGGAGTTAGCATGCTATGGTAGAGAGGTTCTGTTACATGTATGTCGAATGAGTGCTGCTTCCTTGCCCTTCAAGTCAGGAGGCGTGGTGTGCAGAATCTCAGTGTTAGAAAAGACCCTAAATGTTATCTGGTCCAGCCACCCAGGTGACTGCTTGGACAGCAGTCTCTGCCCTTCTGCCTTCCCCCTGCTCCATCACGAGAGAGCTGATTTTACATCACAGATGGTGTCTCCCCTTGACATACCCACGTATCTTAGGTGCAGCATTATCAATGAGATAAGATCTTAGCTACAAGTACCATATGGTACATGAGAGTGAGAGGCCCTGGTCTCATTTGGTGATACTTAAAGCTTGATTTTTGGCCACTTTCCTGAAAGACAAGGATTTGGCTGAAAAGTCCAGGCCTTTTCTTTGACCCTTATGGTATGCCCATAAACAAATATTCTTATTTTCTTTTTTTTTTCTTGTTTGTTTTCATATAAGGACTAAGGTTTTCTTATTATAATCCTACAAAATAAATTATTAGGTGTTACTAAAATTTGGTAGCCATAAACTAAGACTGCTAGCATATTGAAGTTTGAGTTAAGCATCTTTCTTACAAATACAGAAATCCCAGTCAAATTAAGTTACCTCCTCAACTCCCCCCTACCCCCAAAGATGGAGACAATATATCCACATATATAAATGTCAAGTCAATGTCAAGTCAAAATTAGGGTGGATCTAATCTCAGGTAGAACTGGACCCAGAGCCTCAGTTACCAACAAGCTTTTCTCTTCTCTTGTCTCCCATTCTCCCCCTCTCTTCATCTTCTTCTCTCTCTCTCCCCTCTGCACCTCTCATGGTCTTGACTTCTATTGGAGCTCTTCCTTCCTGTAGTACCTCACTGTAGTGTGAGGAGGGGCATGGTTCCAGTTGGCTTTGGGCTCACAGCATCCAAGTTCCTGATCCTGGAGAGAAAAGAACAGGTCTTGTTCCTTTCATCCATGCATAAAATTCGATTCTGATTGGCCTGCCCATGACTAATCCCTGTCCTCTAGCTCCCCTCCCCCAGGCGCACAGACCCTCTTGAGTTTCCTTGAAAACACCAAGCTCATTCCTACCTCAGACTCTTAGCACTTACTGCTCCCTTTGAAGACCTTTGGACAATTCTGACTGTCAGAAATATTTGCTAGGAAAAAAGTCTGTTTCCTGTTGTCTTCTCCTCCTTGGCTAAATGATCTCTCCTGACACCAATAGCATGTACTCCTGGCAACTCCCTTCAGAGAGAAGAGACACAGGGATTATTAAAACCTACCTCATTTTTCAAGTACCCAGAATGTGTGAGGTAATTGTACATTTTAGGTGTGCTTTCTTCTCTTGTTTTCCTAACATTAATTTTGGATTATGACCTCCACCGGGAGAGGCTAAGCCAGAATTAAGCTTTTAAAGAAGTTAATTATATAGTCTTTGAAAGCATAATGGAACTGGCCATATACATGAACTGCACACTCCAGAATTTGCTTAACCTTTTACTTGAGGATGTTTAGATGAAAATTGATTGTTTTCTACAATTTTTACAGATTGATAAAACAGGAAATCCATTCAGGGCTTATCAAAAGTTGGCCTCATATGCTAGCTAGCCTTTGTGCAGAGCATGCAATATCCCTTGGAATGAAGATGCTTGAAACCCACAGTTCAAAAAGAGCTCATCTGTGTTTTATTTTAGAAATCCTAGCCAAGAAGCTAGGTAAAGAGTGATCAAAAACACAAATGGTATTCAATGAAAGAAATTCATAATATAGTTTAAATATCCACTGAATCTTTTATTTAAAAATCTTGTGGCTTCTTAAACGCTATGTTTAAGGTTGCTTTCCAAATACAGTTTTAAAAATGATCATAAGCGTACTGCAGAGTAGTTTGTGCAACCATTAAAAGAGAGATATGTGCTTATACTGTGTAGTCATAAAACCTATAAACTGCCATTTTGTAAGCAGCTAAGAAGTGAATTGCCACAGAATCCCAGACTTGTAGCAATTGCAAGTAAAAGAAATAAGTTTCTAAATGCTGACACTGGTCATGAAACTGATATTTTATTTAGATGTCCTTGCAGCACAGGCCTCTTGGAAATCATGTTTATAGTCTTCGTGCAATAGAAATACAAGCAATGGCATATATTTTGGCAGGTAGTGCCCGATTTAGTTGTAATAATTCACAGCATTGCTTTAGGGCTTCCATGTTGCTCCAGGCAAAAACCTGTATTATAAATTATAACACACAAAGCTGAATTTGACCTACCAGTTGATGCATAATACACTGACTTAATTCTGAATATTAACTACATATTGTGGCCTAAAGGTTTTATGCTCTCTAAATGTAACAATAAATTATACAAAAATCTTCCTCTTGGGTGAAGCCTAAATATAAATAAATCCCCAATCTTAATACTACACTGAAAGACCGGTTACTATAGATACCAGAGAGAATATATTAATCTTAAATATTATTGCTGAATAAAGTAAGTAAAATATCACTAAGCACCTGAACTAATTATAGAAACTTTGGGGAGAAGTTTCAGTACTTTAATAAACCACTTGCTCATTTGTCATATATCTTGGATGGTAAACTTTAAGAATTAGCCTTGTCTCTTCAGTGATAGCATGGGTAAAATGATTACTTTTTTGAATTTATATTCAGTCCCAAGCATAGGGTTTAGCCCATAGAGGTACTCAACAAACATTTGTCAGTAAATAAATAAGGAGAAATGTTTGTCTGATCCAAGTGGTCTTGGGTTTGAGAAATGCATGTTCCTGGATTTAAGTGTTTAGCTTCACAAAGTGACACTGAACAAATCACTTAACTTCTCTGAGACTTTTTACTTGCTTATAAAAGGGAGAGTGAAAAACGAAAAAAAGACCCAACCCTGTTTCATAGGACTGTGGTTTATGGATAGTTGAGATCAACATCTGCAAAAAAATTTTTAACAATATTATTATGTTCTTCTTGTGAAGGTATTTTATATAGGCAATAAATGATCAGCATCTTAAGATACCCAGAATCCTCATATGCCCTTCTTGAGCTACCTGCCAATCGTATTCCCGTTCTTCTTTGAGAATTGCCCTCATCCACAACCCTAGTGGAAGGTTTGGACCCTTTTGGCCATGTTTGTATCATGTGACCCCATCCTGTCCTGGCCACAGTTGATTAGATCTGGGGTAGAGTGTCCCATCTTCTCTTCTGATCTTTTGAGAATTTGAACAGAGGAACACAGAGACTGGGAGTTCCTCTGTCATTATTCCTTAAGCTGGAAGGACCATGTTTCTATTCAGGACCTGGTTCGGTTTCTTGCCCCCAATATCCATGAGCCATCCCCATATCCTAATAATAAACCTCCTTTTCTTCAAGTTATATATATATATTTATATATATATATATATATTTTTTTTTTTTAACATGGGCAGGGACCGGGAATCGAACCCAGGTCCTCTGGCATGGCAGGCAAGCATTCTTGCCTGCTGAGCCACCGTGGCCCACCCTCTTCAAGTTATATTAAGTGGTTTTCTAATTCTGGCACCCAAACAATCCTAAGACAATTTGTATAGGTCCCTTCATTGCCCATTTCTTGAGCACCTTCTATGATTCAGGCTCACGGGCTTTTGGTTTGATATTGGGAGGTTAAAACAAATTAACTCTGATGGTCAAAAATGCTATCTGATAGATATAAAAGTATGAGTTAGGTTTTAAATGAAAGAACTGGGAAACCTCTGTTCAAGAATGAAGAGTGGATTAGGAAAGTCTTGATGGAAGAGGTTCCTATACCCATCTCCTTTTTTATTTCCATTGTGTCTCCCCTGGTACAGGCCTCCCATTTTTCTTGTGTGGATTACAGTGATAATTTCTTCTTTGTCTTTACCCCATCTTATACAATGCTACCAGAGTTATCAGGTAAAATCAAACATCGAATATCAGCCATCACTCCTAAAAAGACTCAGTGGATCCCCATGCCTCCAAGGTAAGATCCAAACTCTTGCCTTAGTATATCCAATACACTAAGTCCCAGAATTTCTCTCCCAACTCCTGCTTCATTCCTGTCCCTCACACTCTGTGCTCCAACCACCTTGAACCTATCGCTGTTCTTGATCATGTTTTTCATTTGCCTCCGTACCTTGCCATATGCTATTCTGTCTGTCTATTAGCCTTTCTCTCTCATTTTCATCTGGGCATCCTCTGCTTCTCCTTTGAATCTTTCAGTGATCACTTTCCAATAGCAGAATTCATTTTTTAAGAGTCTGTGTCCACACAGCGCACAGTACATATTATACTATATTAATTTAATTGTTTTATGTGTCTGTCTTCCCTCCTTCTTAGGAAGCAACCAAGCAAAAAAAAGGTGCATCATCTTTGCATCTCCCATGGGCTAATGGAAGGAATTCATGGAATGGGCTCAGGGAATGATTGCATAATTGGATTGGAATGAGGTTTGAATTTGCCCTGGAAAATTGCTAAGATTTTGAAAGGTGGATATGGGAAGACAGACTTTATGGACCAGAAAACCAGAGCATGACATAGAGTGAGCAGGAAAGTTCAGAGCAGATTCTTTGGAGAGCATGTGGTTGGGCTTGACTGCAACGAAGGGAAGAGGTAGTAGGTAATAGAAAGATTGATTGGGACCTTTGTGGAGGATTTTAATTTTTAAAATGTGAGCTTAACTTTGTAGGCATCAGGGAGCCAAGTCTAAATTTTTTAGTAGAAGAGTGATGTGGTCAAAACTGCTGTTTAAGGGGATTACCCTGGCGGAGGTGTGTAAGATAGACGGGAATGGAGGGCACAGGGTGATGTTCAGCGTGGGTCAGGAGTCACTCTCCCCCATTGTTTTCATCTACTCAACTATTTCTTTATATTTTACTATTCTCTTTTTAGAAGCAATTTGAAAATGTTATCCACCATGGAGGTCTTTTCCTTCAGCTGAGGCCTTGCAAGAATTTTCTTTTTTTTTTTTTTTTGGCTCTAAAGCATCTGATAGGCAAGAACAAGGGCTTGTCACCCCCATCCAAATGACCGCCTCACTTTCATTTTCAGTAACCCTGGAGAGGTGGAAATGGTTTGGTATGGAGACATGCTTGACCTGTTCTCTTTTTGCCGCACTTTCAGGTGACTTAACAAGAACACTAGGTCCCCACATCAGTGGCATTGATTTCTCTTCTGGCTGCCCAAACTCAGAAAAATTCAGAAACCACTGCCACCCTCAGCTGCCTTCTATCACTCTGTCACTTCCTCCTTAAAGCCTTCCCTGATTCTTCACCATCCTCCAAGCCTGAAGTGCCTCACCTCTGAATTCCCATGAGAATTTATCTGCAGCACCCTTAAGACTATCCTTTTTATACCTGTAATTCTGATTATTTATAAATTGGTTTTATGTGCCTGCTAGCCTGAAATCCTCCTCAGGGCAGAATCGTGTCTTATTTCTTCTTAATACTCATCCCTCCCCTGCCCCATCCTGTTTCATCAGTGTTCCTGTGTCTTGCACAAAGCAGGTGTCAATACCTTACATTTGAAATAACACTTAATATTTTGAATGAACTTTGTGTATATCAGGAAAGGAAGGCTTTAGCATGCCCCCACCCATTTTGCAGATGAGAAGATCAAGGCCCAGGGTAGCTGAGTGATGGACCTAGGGTTATACCAAATGGCAAAGCAGTGACCAAAATCTATCTTTTTCTTTCCAAGTCCATTAATACTCTTTCCAACATACTCTTCCAACTTCGTGCTGTCCAATGAATTTGAATTTTAATTAGGGTTTTTTGTTTGGAATTATGCAATATTTTAGTGAGGGAAGTACCTGTTGAGATGCCATCAAATTCTCCATAGCATCCTGGGAGTCACATATGACAAGCAGCAGAGTGCAGGGTTGTGTGGAGATTTCCTTGATCCATCTGAAATATTTAAAATTCAGCCATTAATCATAACAGCTGCAATCTTGCTTCAAGTGATCAGCCACTAATGATTTCGACATTCTGAGTTTTAGAAATTCCTATTAATTGTCCTTAAAAAAAAGGACAAAAATGAATAATCTTGACTTCATTTGTGAGGACTGAATCAATCCCTCATTCTCTCAGCTTCTCTCCCCTTCAAAATCATTTGCTCTTATGTGCAGGTATTTTCTGGGCCCTTTGTCTCTAGGTCTGCCTTTTAAAAGCTGCATATTCTAGGTAGTCTTTTGGTCCTCAGAATAAACAGGAAGCCATGAGACCTTTGATAGCAGGTACTTCTGGGAGCAGTCTGTGCCAGCCTCCTTAGTGTGAGAGCACACTCCAGACAGGAGAGGCAAGGCAGCACTTGAGGCTGAGGAGGGTAACCATTCAATCAATATTTATGGTGATAAACTTTCTCAACATTGAGAAGCTTTATGGGTAATATATACATACGTATATGTGGGTATATATATGTGTGTGTGTGTGTGTGTGTGTTTATCACTCTTTGTCATGCTTATTTATTTCAAAAGCTCTCTGGTTTTCCATAGTTCATTTTAATCTTTGCTCATAAATTCACGGAATTCAGTACAAGTATGCGCACAATTTTGCATTCTGGTTTGGGAGTTTTAAAAATGGATAATTTATTCAGCATAACCTGTTATACAAGGTAATCAATCAATCTTAAATAGTTTACTAATGATTTCAGAAACACCAAACCATTTCATTTGGACAGCATTCGATATTATTAGGGAGGAGTTTAATTTTTTTTCAAATGGGAACATTCCTAAATGATTCCTCCAGGTTTACTTTAATCACTTGTATGTAGATGTTATAGAAGAACTGGTTAAATTTTCACTGACCTAGAAGGACCAATCTAGCCCCTCACTCAAGTTCCAAATTGTATTTTTTGACATATATGTCCTCAAATGATAAGACAGCCACCAGAGATATCAGTAATTAAGCCAGCCAGCTACAATGGAGTCAATTTTATAGCTGCAGGACTTTTCCAGACAACTCAGACTTCTGTCCTAGTCCAGTTAGTTGGCAGACATTAAATAATGATAGCTACCATTTATCAAATTCTTACTATATATATGAGGGACTGTTCTCGGGTCCTCATTGATATTATGTAATTCTTAGACTAACATTGCACAGTAAGAATGAACAACCCTCTGTTTACAAATTGGAAAACTGAGACTCGGGACATGTTAAGTCACTTGCCTGTGAGCATGGAGCCTGCAGAGATCTATGCCTGGAAGTGTTTCAAAACATCTTAACGTGGTTGAATCAGTCTGGAATCATCTACAGACCTGGTTTCTGATTTGCACTGGGGAACTCATCAACACTTCATCCTCGTGAGGGGTCTAGGTCCGGACATCCTGGCATCTTCCCATTAAAAACTTTAGCTTGGGTTAGCTTTCCAATTTGTTGCAACATCCGGGGATCAGATCAATGGTTAGTTGACTTGGTTGGCATCCTGGCCTCTATTTTGTTTCTCCTAGCCCACTGTTATGAGGCCAGGCTTCTGCTTTGACATCCTGGCCATTGGCTGTGATCCAGCACCCATTTGGAAGGACCTTCTGGGAGCAGCACCCTGCTAGAGGACTTATACTCTGCTCACTCAGTCATTTTCCCAGTAGGCTGAGGTCAGTTAAGATCACACCCCACATTTTTCAGGTCCTCTTAGACATAATGATTGGTATTGCTTATGCATCCTTTGGGTAGGTGGGTTCACCAAGAGGGAAACCACTGCTGCTGGGAATTAGTTAATTAAATAGACATTTTTGAGTATCTGTTATTTATTTCCAGGCACTATACTAGATGTTGGTTTAACAATAATGAGGGCCACAGTCATGGTCCATGATTTCTATCCATCCTAGGCTCACTCCAGACTACATTCATTCCTCTATTATTGAGGTCCCAACATTGAGATCCTAGTGTGCCCTATGGCCATGGCTGCACAAGTTAGAACATTAAGGCAGGGGGGAAACCTATGATGTGCTTATAGTAAGTTATACAAATGATCTGTCCTCTGAAACATTTAGTTATAGTTGTACTATGTACTCTGATTCACATGCATTCACCTACAAATTATGTAGGTGGCATATTTTGCCTATGTCAGAGGCCATAATTTGGGGATATCTGTGGGAGTGTGTCTTGTTTGTGAATATCATCCATGTGCCATGGAAGAAAAAGGTTGGTAATTGCACATCTATCAGTTCAACTTCAAAAAATTAAGGCAAATGCTAGTCAAACATCTTGACTTCTCAGTGATCCCCAAAGGAGCTCTTATTTCACCAATTCCTCTAAACATTCTTTGAGTCTATTTATAAATGGCCTGTACCACCTTAGAGGCTAGCAAATCCCATGTTTCTTACCTGCTCTGTAAAGTTCTATTTCCTTTCAATTGTCCCCAAATGGCTTCTGTCCAATTTGGAGGCTGCTCCTGTTTCCTCATGTGTAGGGTTAACCGAACAAGGCTGTGTTCAACTTAGACCCCTTCATCATTGTCTTTGGAGATTTGATTGGCTCTCTTCTGAGTTCTGTTCTGTTCAGACTGAGGGCTGTATCCTTTAAAACCTCTCCAAACACTGCAGAGGCTGACTGCCCTTGATCATTTTGGCTTCCCTTCAAGCAGGCCGGCTTCGGCTATTAAATCCCTAGAAGTGCGGCACCTAGGACAGCAGGGGGTCTCCCAGGCAGGACCCCATTCCCATCCTTCACCAGCAATAATGAAATCACATGGCCTTCTTAGTTCTCATTCCCCCAAAGATTCTTTCAGCCAGGAGAGAGTCCCTCTGAGAATTCTAAACAGCTAACATCCCACAAAAAGGGAAGCAAATTTCCTCCAGGGTCATGTCATGCGCTGTCATTCCAGCCATCTGATTTTAGATTCTGAAGCTCTGAAAGCCCCCAAAGAGTGGAATAACCTGCCGAGAGGCTGCACCGCGACCAGGGAAAGTCTCTTGATGCCCACTTTGTTTCATGTGTGAGGACCTGGTTTATTAGACGCACTAGGGGGAAAACCCACACCTGAGACCCCTCACATGCTTGTGATATTCAGATAGGAGAAGAAACATTGTTGGGATCAATCAGAATCAGCTGGCCACCTGACTAGAGGGAGATGGCGAGGAGCCGAATGGTGAAGACTTTGAATATTCTGCCTTGAATAAAGCTCTCTGGCTCCCTGGGGTTTGGACAAGGATGAATGAAATCTGCTTTGGCTTGTGTTGACATCCAGTCCCCGGAGTGAATAGCGTCTGCTGCAGGAGGCAGGAGATTCTGTTCTTTTTCAATAGGAGCCTTTGTGGTGCCTGGTTTAGAATCTCTCAACCCTGCCATTCCTGCCCCTTCAAAGATGGCTTGTCAACACTGAACATTGGGTAAGCCTTGAAAAGGTAGACTTGTTCTTGTCAAAACTCTCATTTAAAATGAGGTTTTCCTCCATATTTTTAACTGAAGATCAACTCAAAGTCTTGGCTTAACCAAGATTGGGCTAGTGAGGAAGAGAAGTTTCGATCTTAGTGACTCCCCTTCCTTTTAGGGATCAGTTACTGAAAAATAGTTTTTCTTCCAAAACGATACTATTTTATGTTCAAGCCTATGTATGGGAAGGAGGTATTGTAGGTAAGCATAGAGAGGAAAGAAAATGGATAGACTGAAACAAATATTGCTATCAGGTCAGACATACTTATTATTTCTGGCTGGCTGTGTATTCTTGGGCAAATCACTTTACCTCTCTGTTTTTCTTAGGGATAATGAGAGCTACTAAGCAAGGTTGGCATAATAAATATAATAATCCTGTAAGTTTCTTGTCACCAATGCACAGTACAAAGCAGGTGTACAATAAATGTTACTTCTTTGATCTCCACATTGTACCTTATACATGCTTTTTTTGATCCATGTTTTATGTATTATTTTGGTGATCCTCACTCAGTGATGGATCCAGGTTTCTGGGACCTGAAGAAAAATAATATAAAACTCAGCATAAAAATCGATATTTATTTAATTTGAGAAAATAAAATATAATAGATTATGAATTTCTAAAAGGGGACAAATACCATAAAGTCTCAGAAAATCACTCATTATTATAGCTAGTGAACTCACCTGATACTCCTTTTTCCTTTATTTGTACATATTTTGTTTCATACTCTTCTTTCACTTTTTTATGACAATGATATTATAGTATTTTCTATAGAGAAAATAGATAATTCACTCTTTTCTCTAGCATAATTGATCAAAAATTATTTTTTATTCATGATTTAGAAAACTCTTGGTCAGTTTCACAACTTATTGTTGATAATTTCATGTACAAGTTTAGGATTATTGTTGAATTTTGGAAAACATCAATCAAGTTTCTTTCCTATTAGAATTACAATATTTTAAGGCATTTTTCGTATTTTTTTGGCAATTGAGTAATCTGCGCATTGATGATAGTTGGAATGTCCCTGGAAGCCAGCATTGTTAGCAATCACTTCCTTATACTTGGAAGTGACTGTGTTCACATAGATACATTCCACTAAGTTCAGTTTAAATGTATCCTCAACTCAACTTCCCATATACTGCATTTCCTAAATACCTAAGGCCACATTCGTTCATGGCCTCTGACTCCAAGGGGGAAATAAAGTGAATTGGTAAGAGACAGCAGTCAGCCCATTGAAGTTAAACTACTGTTTGTAAACTTTACAGAACAATATAACCTTAAGCTTCATTAGTGTCATGTGGCTATCTCTTTCCACTTGGCTCTGGAACTTCCCACACTGGCACCTGGCACTTGGGTCAGGTGACCCAAGGTGACTCCAGGTTCTTGTCTCCACTCTTACTTCTGATGCTGTCTTCCACCATGATCACCTGGTCTTGTATTGACTTTCTACCTGCCACTTCCATACTCCCAATGTGCTGATCATCCATCAGGCCAGTTACTCCTAACACAGCTTTGGCACTTCAAGCAGACACTCAGCAGGTAATTATTATTTTCTTCTTTCTTTTCACTGCAAGTTTATTTTTTAAAAATATTTTTATTGAGGAATCTTCACATGCACACAGTCCATCCATAGTATATAATCAATGGCTCACAATATCATCATATAGTTGTGTATTCCTCACCATGATCATTTTTAGAACATTTGCATCACTCCAGAAAAAGAAATAAAAAGAAAATTATTATAAAAATAAAAAGAAATAAAAAGAAATAAAATATGCACTCATATATCTCATATCTCTTACCTCCCTTTCATTGACCACTAATATTTCAATCTACCTATTTTTTTTTTTACCCCTTATCCCCACCTACTATTTATTTGTTTTTTTTTTACTCATCTTTCCATAACCTGGATAAAAGGAGCATCAGACACAAGATTTTCACAGTCACACAGTCACATTGTAAAAGCTGTATCGTTATACAGTCGTCTTCAAGAATCAAAGCTACTGGAATACAGCTCAGCAGTTTCAGGTGCTTCCCTCTAGCCACTCCAGTATACCATAAACTAAAAATGGATATCTATATAATGCATAAGAATAACCTCCAGGATAACCTCTCAACTCTGTTTGAAGTCTTTCAGCCACTGAAACTTAATTTTTTCTCGTTTTTCTCTTCCTCTTTTGGTAAGAAGCCTCTCTCAATCTTATGATGCCAGGTCCTGGCTCATGCCAGGAGTCCTGTCCCGTGATACCAGGGAGATTTATGCTTCTGGGAATCATGGAGGGGGGGGGGGCAGTGAGTTCACCTGCTGAGTTGGTGAGGGCAGTGAGTTCACCTCAGCCGTAATTCTTGACAGATTAAAAAAGTTTTCTGTTTTCCTATGGTTAACTGATTGGTATGTGTCATCCTGACTTGGACCACTCCCTAGAACCAGTGGTTTGTCCCAGTTTTCATTTTTAATGAAAGCACATTTTCATATTTGTACTGTAAACTGTAGCCCCTGGTTTAAATTAGGGTTCACTGTTTGTGTTGCACATTTCCATAGATTTTTTTACAAAACGTTTATTCTAGTACCATATATACAACCAAACCCTTTTAAGCACATTCAAATGTATAATTCAATGCTGTTAATTATGTTCATAATGGTGTGCTACAAGTTATTTTAAGGATTGCTTTATAAATGGAATTTTGACTCCTTTTTTCCAAAGATAAAGGAAAGCCTTCTGGGTTATTGCTGTGTGTCTATAGAATGTACAGAAGCGAAAAGGCTTTCTTAGATGACTGATTTCTAAAACAGATGTGCCAAGTTCCTTGGGCTTCAAACTCTTTAGTTAGAAATGAATCAGGGCATTTTTAATATGAGTTTTTAGAACATGTACTTTGAGCAATGCTAATAATGATCAGTGTGATGGTGACTTGGTTTAAGGGCTTTGAGGATCGCGAGTGCTAATAAAACTGCCCAGAGGAACGTGAACTCACCTACATAGCAGAACTAATGAAGGACTCAGTGCACAAAAGTTCTCTTGTCAGAGCGGAAGTATTTGTGCGTGGCCTCATCCAAAGAGTCACTTGACAAGGACAGAAATAGAAAACCATTTGTGGCCACCTGGCAGAGATTTTCCTTGTACCTTGGTTTATTATTCCTTCTATTGTACTTCATTCTTTCCTAAAAATCTTTTTACCCCTGCTTTGCCTTTTCAGTTGGCTTTCAGTGCCTTGTGTGAGTTTTCATCAGCACATTTCATTCTCTGCTGAACAATGAAAAGATAAGGGAGGGAGAAATGAGGGAACAAGTCAATTACTAATTGTGATGGGGAAGCCAGGGGGAATTGTGCTGGCTTCCCTGTGGTTCATCCAGATCACGTTGTAATGGGGGGGAGTGTGGGCTCCTGTATTTAAATGAAGAACTGTGAGCACCCTGGGTCCCTTTCTAAAGTAGAATGTAAACTGTTATTTATTGAGTAGCTACTATGTGCCATATTCTGTGCTTGACGCTCAGGACAGAGAAGAAAGATAAATCTTTCATCTTCAGGAAACTCAGAATCTTTTCTAATCTAAAGTCTGTTATCTTTATAACACAGTGACAGTAATGTTTTACCAAACACCTTGTGTCTTAGGAACGGTGAAAGATTCGGAGGGGTAAAAGGTCTCTACCCAAAGAGTGCGGGCCAGGCAACATGTGGCAAAGCCAGAGAGCAGAGACTTAAATCCCAGGAATCACTGTGAACTGGTAGGTGAGGGAAAGGGTGGAAAAGAAACATGGTACTTGACTTAATGCTGGTTAGTTCACAGCATCCCTATGGTGTGGATATTGTTCCATTTAAAACATGAGACGTTTTGTCTCTGAGAAGGTAACCATTTTTCTGAGTCACACAGCTGGACTGGGAGCTCCTCAAAGGCCGGGAGAGTCTTATTCATCTGTGTATCCTCAATACCTAACATAGCTCCTGCATGGAATAAATCTTCAATAATGCTTTGGAAAGAAGTAATGAAGTGCTGGAAGCTGGTTTCTGACTCAGGTCAATCTGTGTTTCCCATGCTCCGTGGTGGGCACCACTGACAGAATTGGAGAAGCCAAGATGATTAAATGCTTAGGGAAATGGGCATTAGTCCACTCTTTTTTTTTTTTTGCATGGGCAGGCAAAATCGAACCCAGGTCTCCAGCATGGTAGGTGAGAATTCTGCCACTGAGTCCCCATGGCCTGCCCATCAGTCCACTTTTAAGCATTTTGAGTTTCACTTACTGGCAGATGTAGGACTGATGCTCAGGAGTGAGGTCGGTGTTCAAGGGGAAGCTGGAAGTATAGGGAGTTGGTGAAGGAGCTGAAGTGGGCATCAACAGAGAAGAGGGAAGAGGAGAGGCCTGACTTTGAGGAATGTGGCCTTCTTAGCATTGTTTGAATGGTCCGGGGTGGGTAGAGCCTCGGCAGTCATTCAACCCACCCAACTTATTTGGCAGGTAAGGCAACTGAGAACTGAGAGGTTAAGTGATTGCGTGAGACAATCCTGGCTGAGCTGGCACTAGAACCCTGTTCACTTCTTCTTGCAGCTCTCCTCCCATACTTTGCTCATAGTTACCCAAGGACAAGTACTCAGTGTGTCCACAGCACTGACATGCATCTTTGCTTTGCATTTCCATTTCTTTTAATGGAGAGTAAGGGCAACAAGACAAACATTAAAACCTGAAGGGTCCTGTTTTGTTCGTTTGTTTTGTGGTATTTCAATAATGGCAGATCATTTGGTCATTGCTCTCTAAAGAGATAGGACTTTCTCTCTCCTGTCCATGAGGATCTTGTCTTCAATAGTTTTCCATCTTTAGCATGATTCTCCTTTGGCTTTACACGAATATTGCAAGGATCTAATATAATGATGCAATGAAGAATATCCTGTGTACAAATTTGATAAGCTCTTAACAATATGGTATCTGACAGCCTCTCACTTAGAGTGAAGACATCCTGTCAGTCAGTATGAAGCATGCAAAACTCTCCGCTTCTGTGAAGTTCTTTATGGCTGCAAAGCAGCTTTCTTCTCTTCAACTCCAAGTGTCTTTAATATAATATGCCAACTACGGCATTTGGAAGCATAACGAACAGTAAGTTGCTTTCTTATTCACAAGAACTTGTTATTCCCCTGACACTGCAACAATAAGACTCTGGTATCTGAGCAATGCATTGGCATTTTTTCCCCCGTCTTCCATCCTCTGTTTTCCACTCTGCCTGGAGGGAAAGGTAGAAGCTAACAACCATTTGTAAATCAGGGATATGCCCTGAGCCAGGCACTGTGCCAGATTATTTCTGTTCACTTTCTCACTTAATCCTTACAGTGGTCTTGGTGGCTGGTGGATGAGGAATTGCAGTATTGGCCCCATTGTGGAGACCAGGAAACTGAGGCTCAGGGAAATTAAAAAGCTGACAAATAACTGGGCTTTCCCCCATTATCTGAGAGGCAGAGGCAGGGCCTCAGGAGACTTGGGTTTGCATTGGCCATGTCACTTATGAGCTAGCTATATGACTTGGGCCCTCACTGCATGTCTCTGGGCCCATTTTCTCATCTATTGAAAAAAAAAAAAGGAGTTGGGTATTAAAATAATTGAGCTCTGTCATCCCTTCCAGCTCCAAAATTCTGCTTTTCCCTATAATTCCTTCTAGTCCTTGTTTCCACCTCTAAAAGGGGGTAAGAACACCTCCCCTAAACAGTCTCAGGCCTATACAGTAAATTGGATGAGGTAATATACACAAAAGGGCTTTAATGAGAAGGATGTACTAAGCATCTATAAGATGATGTAGCACACAGATCAGAACAGCCAGAGCTTCAGTTCCAGCTGGGCCCTTTACTAGCCAAGGAGCCATGTATATGTTCACTTACTATTTTTAAGTTTCCAATAATTTGCCTGAAAAATGGGCAAAATAATATTCCTTATGTTAAAGGGTTGCTGGGCAGCACAGATTAGAAGTTCCCTGGAACATGCACACAGAACAGACCTACCACATTCTCTATATCATGTCAGTTATTGTTACTATTGTTATTAGGGCTCCAGAATGCTGGATTTATCTTTGGGGACAAAGGCTTTGGTGTCTTTGGCTCCTTTCTGATCTCTGAGCATGACATTTAGAATTAGCAGAGCTGGGCTTCAGTTCCTATTCTAGCATTTACTTTGATCATAGGCAACTTGCTTAGCCTCTGATTTTTTGGGTTCTGGGAATTCAGAGTGTGAGGTTAGTGCCTACTGTGTGGATGATTCATTGAGATAACGCCTTAAACATGCTTTGTCAATTATAAAGCTGTATATAAATGTGAGGAATTACTGTTGAGGAGTAAGGATCATTTCCTTGTTTTCTGCCAATACTGTATAATATACTACCAAGATCTTTGCTCAGAAATTCTTGAAAGATGGGAAAGGTAGAAGGGATGGAAGGCAAATACTTACTGTAGAGTTATAAAAGCACACAGAGGTGTCATATTAAAGCTGAATTAATGATAAGTTTTGAGGGGGCAGAACATGTCCCCAGTTGTCCCCTCCCCTAGCTATTGCTAAAGAGTGCCTCAAGGCAGGAAAGTGTTGACAGGCCAGACAGCCGCGAAGTGCTTCACACTGGTCCAGACGGAGCTGGGATACTTCTGTTAAATAAGCACACCTTCCAATGGCTGTCAAGAAGGTCATTGGTGGTAAGGGAAGGTTGTTTTTTTTCAATCTTGTGCATAAAAGCTAGACCTTAAAGAATTTCAAAGTCGGACCTGGCATTCCTGGTTGTAACCCATGTGGACTGTCATAAGGTCAGGCATATCATGGGGTGGGGACCAGAAGGACTGTCTTGGGCAATGGAGAAGATGGAGTCAGGACCAATGTCTAGTATTCTTGTCCCAACAGTTGATCTCTTCATTGACTGGGTTTACTCACCCACTTCTTCTCCCTTATGGAAGCAGGAGTTATGATGGTTGGACAAAAGATAAAACTAGTGCTGTGGGGCTTGGGATATACAGTAGATTTAATCCTGTATTCCAACAGCATCTTAATCTTAATCTGTGTTCCTGTTGGTGCGGACTCGTTTCTAAATAGGACCCTATGAAGATGTACTGTCCATTAAGGTGTGGACTCATCTGTGAATCCTATTGTGATGTGGCTAAAAAGGATCCTATTTAGGTGTGGCCAAACTGAATGAGTACAAGCCTTAATCCACGTGAGTAGGGGCCTTTTTAAGAGATAAAATCTGAATGCAGCCAGAGGAGCCAGAAGTCAGTGGAAAACGAAAGAGCAGACACAAGGAGAAAGAGACAGATGTGTCGGGAGATAGAGATACAAGTTAAGGAACCCAAGAATTGCTGCAAGGCAGCACCGGAGCACTACAGACTTTGGGAGAAAGAATGGCCTTGCTGAAGCCGCAGTTTTGGACTTTTAGCTTCTGAAACTGAGCCAATAATTTCTTGTTGTTTATTATGTACATTTGTCCTAGGAGCCTGCCAAACTAAAACAGGAGGTTATGGAGATTCTGGCCGTAGACATTTTTATTGAAAGCCTCTCTCTCTGAGCCAGATTGGTGCAGGATATTTTGACTGGCACTATATGAAGAATGCCATGAAGTCAATACAATTTCCTAAGATTCTTCTATTGAGTAGTTTCTTTCTTAATTTCTATAACCTTAGAACCATAGCATCCATACCAGATGGAAGAGCAAAGACGAAGGAGCAGAAGTAGGGTGAGAAAAGTAAAAGGAATACTTTTTAATAGTGTTAACAGTTCCTAAATCCCTTGTTATTCACTATCTGCCTGTGTCTTAGACATACCATAGAAGGGTCAAGGCTGGACTCTCTAGTATATTAGGGGAAAAGGAAGCTTGTTTTCTGCTCCTTGTCATTTCACAACTTGCCACCATTCAATAGTCTCCTACTGGCCTCTGTTCAGTTTGCTGCTGGTACTCTGAGACTATCATGCTCTCTAGGATGCTACTTCATGCCAACCACAGGAGATGGATAGCCAAAGCAAAACCTTCCTCATCACTCACTGTTCCCAAGGACACAGGCCTTAATTCTCTGCATCACAAGACTCTTGTGTTTAACACATTTGACTGAGGCTGGTTATATATATCTCCACATACGACTAGGGGGACGAGGACTGAAGACCCATCCGATATCCCTCCTCCTATGGCCTGTTGCTAGCCATGTGCCATCAGAGGAGCCTCCACCTGGAACCCCATCTCTCTCTTTGAGCCCAGCATCCCTCCATGATCCTAAGCGCCCACTCTTAAATTCATTCAGATCAGAATCCTCCCTTTCATTTTCTTTCTTAAATTCTGCCTCCCCAAACATCTGCTTCTCTCTGGCACTCCCTTTTCCTGGTATCCCAAGGAACACTAAACTCAATTTATAATCTAATCGTTTCTCCCCCAAAATGACTTGCTTTATCATATAGATCCACTCAGTTCTTCTTTGTTTCAGTCCACCCCCCCTTCTTTGCAAAAAATCCACTTCAGGCATATAACCTTCAAAAAGTTGCCTTCACTCTGTAACTCTAGTAACAATTCTGTTACTCCTAGAATTTGGAGTCTCTATGCTTAAAGACAGTTTTTATTGTTGTTTATTTTGCTCCACCATGCTTAGGATGATTAATTGATGCCCTTTAAGTGGAGTGTCTACCAACCTCCATGCCCACTCCTGCAGCCACCTCCTGTGTCTCAGACTTTCTGATGCCAAATCTGGCTTCTCTATTCCCATCTGGCCAGCCCCCTTGAGTGGGTAGGGATTGTAGAGGAAAGGACTTTGTTGTACCTAAGAAAGACCTGGGTATGATCGTAGCTAGGGAGGGAGAGCATGTCTGGCCAGGATTGTAGCAGATAGAGGCTGGTCTCCATGGAGCCGGACTTAGAATCAAATATAATTTTGCTGTAAGTAGCATCCTTCTGGCACTAGTTAATAACAGTTCCTAAATCCCTTGTCAGGAAACATTCAAGGAGAAGAAACAACTGGCATATGTGGAGGACATTAGATGCATTAATATGTTATTAGGAGATGATAGGAACAAATATTCAAACCAGAAACTTGGCTCTTAGCAGTAGGGCTCTCGGTGCATTGGGAGAAAAATTACCTTTTCATTCGAGATGCGCAGTATGTGCTCAGACCTGCAAGTCTGGTTTTGGAGTCACAAATGGAGATGCGCTGAAGTGGACAGAGGTGACAGTGTCTCACATATGGAAAACTGAATAATAATAACTATTCAGATTGAGAAGAATGGCTGGAAATTACGTTTTCAAATCTGATGCAAGGCAGGGGCTGAGATGAACAGATTCAAATTGGAGTTTGCCAGGACTGACTATTTTCCTTTTGAAGTTACAAGGGAAATAACAATTGATGAATTTGCCTCTAGGGGATCTGGAAAAGATTCTTTTTTTTTTTTATGCTATTTTAAAAAAATGAGATTTCACATGGATGCCATTAATTACTACCAGCCATTTGATAAATGCAGCATTAAATGACTTAACACTGTCAAACACCATATTGCCCCTACTGCTGTGTATGACACAGTTATAAATCCAAATCTCTGATATTCAGAAGGGAATAACTGTTTATAAAGGGCTTAAGGTAGCTTCTTTTCTGATGGATGGTATGAAGGAATTTTGCAAGTAAAGAAATAGCTATATGGTTTACATTACTTTAAATAATGAATATTACCAATTCAAAACTGGTTTTAAAAGTGGGAAACCCAGAAAATTGGGTCTTAGTATTCCAGGAAGGATTGAATTTTTACACAATTTCCATATCTTAGTACTATAGTAACTTTTAATTTCAGTCAATCATAATAGAGTCTCTAACAGATTGAGCTCTAGAATCAGAGGCAAATTATCATGAGACCGAGCTCTAGATTAGTTTCTACTTCTTGCCTCTGTGGCTAATTAACATGGGCTACTGGCTACCATCCTTGAAACAAACCTTGATTAAGCTTTAGAGCAGTATTTCTCTACCCTTACATATACATTAGAACCACTTGGGGGTGTTTGAAAAATATTAATGTCAAGTTGTTGCTTTGTTTTGGAGAAGCAGTTATCTAAAAAACAATTCCCCCATAACTAAAAACTATAAATTCTAGATAAAATGCCATAAACAACTACTTGAAGGCTTTCAAGACTGAACAAAGGCTACTGGATTTTGGAGTGGAATTGGTATAAGCAACTGGCATAGACTGAGTTCCATGGCTTGGTAGTAGCTAAAATTAATACCTGTCCTCTGAAGTTTTGTAGAGAGAGACCAGGTGAAAGGGCCCAGGTCCCAAGACTTCCGGCGTGTGAGGGAGGAACCCTGGATTGAAAAGAGCCAGAGAAGTGGAACTCAGCCCATTTTTGGCTAATTCCTGAACTGTGAATACATGGGACAAATGGAAAGCATAATGCAGCTAAGGTTTAAAGAACTAAACTGAGAGCTTAATTCTACTCACCTCATGTATGACAGTTTGAAATCTGAGTCTAACAAAGTTAATTATCTACTAAAACAAAAATGCCAACACTCTTTGGAGAAATATAACATAATATAAAGTCTCCACAACAAAATCTTCACAATGTTTAGGAAACAGTCCAAAATTATTCAACATATTAAGAGACAGGAAAATGTGACCTACTCTCAAAGAAATAATTAACAGATGCCAACCCCTAGTTGAAGCAGATGTTGGAAATTTTAGAGAAAGTTTTAAATTTTAACGCACCTATTTTTTTTTAAGCAGGTGGAAAATTTTTTGATAACACATGTAAGAGGATATGTGGGCTTTCTCCTAAATACAGAAATGAAGAAGGTGAGAGGCACTAGGCAATGTGGAGCCATTTGCTTTTATAGATTAGCTTTATTTACTCCCCCTCCCACCTCCATGTTTGGGGTTTTCTCTTCCCTCTCTTCTCTCCAGGGTGGTGCCTGGTGTTAAAGTGCCTTTGGGTGGGTTGGTTGGCTTCACCCTTCTCAGTAGATGACTAAGGTGGGTTTTTTTTTTTTTTTTTTTTTTTTTTGCTCCACCATCTCTGTGGATGACACAGGTGGACTGTGTTTGGTTCCAGCTGGGTCAGCTGCTCCTGGGTATTTCCCATAAGTGGGTAGCTCCTGGGCAGGGGGTCTGTGGGGACAGGGACCTTCTTGAACTTGATTAATTGTCCTTGTTCAAGGGCTTCTCCCCCATCTCAGTCCCTGTTCTAGCTTGCCTCAACCTTCCTCTCAGAGAGTTCTTGCCCCTTAATCTTAAGGGGTGCAGAGGGACAGGGTCTGTCTTCTATAGTTGCTTCTGGCTTGTCAGGGGGTACAGGCCCTGCCTTATGAGATGTAGAACTTTCTGGCTATTTCATTTAAATTGAGAGGGGAGGAGTCCAGAGAGGTGGTTGGGACAGCTTAAAATCTTCCCAATCAGCACTGGTTTGGAGTGAAGGGCTTCTAGTCTGGAAGAAATAAACTTGGTGAGAAGATTTAAAAATGCAGATCAATAGCAAGAGGATAGAACTGAGCGGGCCTAGGAGAGGCACTAGGAAAATGAGGCTGGGGAAAACGGAAAGAAACAAAAGAAAGATTCACTTTTTTTACACTGCTGTGTGAGCCTGCAGCACTAGGAAGGCATAGCTTCCCCCTTTGGTTTAGTTCTAGAAAGCGGGTGAGGGCACTTGGTTTTGATTTTTGAGTTAAAGACCTGGGGGCAGGGCTTTGGCTTTACTTTAGTTTGGTGACTATTGCATACTTCCCCTTTTTTGTTTTTTGGTTAGTGAAGCTACTTTTAGAAATAAAAATATTTGACAAGCTACAAAAGCTTTGTCTTGTTTTACCCGTACACACTTAGTAGCATTAGGTTAATTAACAGGTAGAACATAGTTTATATACTTGCCTTGTTTCTGCTTTAAAGTTTTTTTGTTGTTGAAGATGAAGTTTTGATTTACAGCTGACCATGTGTACTTTTAGAGAAGCCTTATAGTCATGTAGCTGACAAGTGAATTTGATTATTTTACAGATTAGTACTAGGATATGACATGGACAGTGAGAACACTGGCAACTTTTTTAGACTTTCAAATAATTTCTAAACGTGAATAACCTTTTACCCATGCAAATTTAGCTAACAGAAGGATAGAACATTTCTTTTAATTATTGTAATATTTTTTAAACATTTTTAAAATGTAACATGTTAAACTTTTATCACCTGACTTTTAAAAGGTGAAAGAACAAATCTTCTGTAACAGTTTCCTTTAAATGAGAAAACTTGCTTTCTGAAATAAAGGATGATAAGGTTAACATAAATACTAATAAGTATTTATTTTGATATATAAAATGTTTATCTTTTAGATAGAGAACTCAGATGGTTAAGAAAATCTTTTAATAACTTTTCATTAAGAGTAGGCTAGCAATTTACTTTTTTTTTTTTTTGCATGGGCAGGTGCCAGGAATTGAACCCAGGTCTCCAGTATGGCAGGCGAGAGCTCTGCCACTGAGCCACCGTAGCCCACCCTACATTATTTTTAACAGAGAAAACTAAATTCCAGTTTTGAACGCATGCACTGTTCTACACAGAAGTTTTTTTTAATATTGTAAACAGGCTTATTGAATTTTGGTTAGCATTGGATATGACAGAATTTACATTCATAAACTTTTTACAACATTTTGTAGTTAGCAGTGACTAAAAACTTATGTTCTTTAACTCTCCACAACTTTCTACGTCCATTCAGGGCTTGTAGTCAGTAATGACTATAACAAACAAAATTTACTTTGATGTTAGACATATGTTAGTTTACAAAGTTAACACTTTGCAAGACTGTGCTCTGAGGTGGTTGGAAGTCAATAAGATCTACTAAGTCATTTTTAAAGATTTGGAGATTATTTTGAAACCCTTGGGGCAGTGCCATCTAAGTAAATAGTGCTGGATTTTATTTTTAAGTTTCTGCCATTTGAAAATAAATAGGCATTGAGAGTTAGAGTGAGCAGGGATACAATAAAATGTGTCTTTTAAGATCTAGGATTGAAAATTTAAATGCAGACAGGGCTATGAAGCAGGCTCATCCTGGGATGTAAAGCACCTATTTTAACTTTATTTACTGAGGTAATGGAAAATGTAATCACAATGAATGAAAGATAGAAAATATAAACATAGAAATATATAATATTAAAAAATTGAAATTTTAGAATTAAAAAAAATCTGTATAAATAATTCACTGGATGGGGTTAAAAGCAGACTGTAGATGACCAAGTAAAAAGTCAGTAAGTTTGAATTCGATCGAAATAAATCATCCAATCTAAAGAATAGAGAAAAATAAGATTTAAAAAGTTATCAGATTTTTTTTCTGGTCAAGATATTGTAAAAGCAATCATATTTACACTCTCACTTTAAACTAATAGAATATTAGACAAAATACATGAAATAATGGCTTTCTGTTATTGACCAACACGTAATGTAATACAGTGATCTTTGCAAGAAGAAAATCAAATAATGAGATACCTATTATTGCATCAGCTTACCACCTGGAGTCAGTTATTTAAATAAAGCACAGAAGGTGAAAGTCTGAAAAAATGAACAATGCATCAGTGATCTATGAAACAATAAAAGCAGACTAACATATGTATAATTGGAGCCCAAGGGCAAAAAAGGGTGGCCCAGAAAAAATGTTTGAAGAAATCATGGCTGAAAGGTTTCTAAATTGGATAAAAACTGTTAAAGACTACTAACAATCTTTTCAAAGCAATTGGCTTTTTCTATCAAGCACTTGATACTTCTAACCTCTACCCATTAATCAATTCTGAAGCTGTTTCTGCATTTTTAGATATTTGCAATAACAGCACCCTGTTTTCTGGTACCAAAACTGTTTAGTTTCTGAGCAGCTAAAACAAATATCATACAATTGATTGGCTTAACAACAGGAATTTATTGGTTCATGGGTAAAAGGTTAGAAAGCTTGCTTCCTTCCAAGGACTGTGTATATGCATCTAGCCAAATTGTCATTCATTGATGAAAACCTAATAAATATACTTGAAGCCCTACAAGGTCACAGAGGCTTAAAATACAAAGATCCACATTGCAAATGCTTTTGAAGGAAGTACCCAATTAAGAGAAGCAAATACAGTAGATACTACAAGAGATATGCAAAGTGAAGATGAACAAATATGTTGGCAAGAGTTGGGTACTTTTTGCCTGTAAAATTAAAGCTAAGAAAATAGTAAAAGAGAAAGTATATATTTAGAAATCCAGAGTTAAAATTCTAAACAACAACAGCAAGAGGGAAGTTTGGAATGGGTATTTGTGGGTTGGTAGAAAGACGAAGGCGTATGAGAACAAGACACAGTTTCTGATTTGTTATTGGGAAGTTATCGATATCAAATCTTTGAAAGAATGCAAGAAAGGAGTTTAAAGGGAAAATAGAAAAAAGTACAATAAACTGAAAGTTAAAAAGGGAATTTGAAGCAACAAATCCTCATATGTAAATACTCATATACATAGTTTGTTTAAATCCTCAAGTTAAAAGAGATTATTCCTGGAAAAAGGTTATGGATTCTTTCCCCCAACACACTCTATAACCAATTTCTGAGACACTGGGTTTCAAAGAAAGAGTTTATTACTAGGTATGTAGTAGGAGAGCAGATGGCCTAGTGGCCCAAAATCTGTCTCTCTGAGTTTAGAAGGTTCAAGGTTTTTAAGGATTTTAGCAAGGGGAGATGAGGCCATTTCAAATAGCAAGTTCAAAGCAGGAGAGGAGACAGTGTTATCATTATCATTTCTATAGGAGGACATTAGCTGAAAGGAGGGGAGGCAGAGCTATCACTTCAGTATTAAAGATGTAAGCCAAAAGGAAGGGAGACAAGTTATCTTCAATAGCAGAGTCTAGCTGATACGATTTACAAATGTCTGGGGCTGAAACTACTTAATGGCTGACTTCAAATTCTTCATTAGCATTAGGGCCTTTGCCCTATAAGAAAATGACCAGATAAAAGGCGTAACAGCTCTTACAAGTCACAAAGGCACAAAATAAGGGCTTTTACAATCATTTCAGATGTCAGGGCAGCTGAATTACAGTTTAGGCATTTCAGGTATTCCCCTCTGTCTACTCCAATATCCCAGAAAGCAAAAAAGAATATAATTCAGTAATCAAAATCATCCTTTAAATCCTAATTTCTCAGTTACAAGATTGCCAGATTGGATGAAAAAATCCAGTTTTATGTTTTTTTCATAAGTGACTAAAGCGTAATGAAATGGAAAATCTGCAAGTAAAAGGCTGTGAAAAGATATACCAGGTAAATATCAACCAAAAGAAAACTGATATAGCTGTATTAGTAGCAAAGTAAACTTTAAAACAAAAAGCCACATTATGGCTAGAAAGAGGCAAATTAAGAAAGCTTCCCTGTCACATGTGTCACGTGTCCTGCTTCTCTGAAGCCATAACTGTAACCAGAAGTGGAAGCCAGAAGGTTTGTTGACAAATCATTCTTCTCTCTATTGACTTACAATCTCAGATTTGATTTTTTTTTTTTGCATCAGCAGGCACTAGGCAGATTTGATTTTAATTGCTGTCTATTCTGTGATTTGATCAAGCTATTTATTTCTGCATCTGTACCAGGCTTTTTAAAGTTACCGTATGTATGTTCTAGTTTTTGGAATTGCTTGTTTTGTCCACCTCCACAATACATTTCTTTACTTATTTTTTTTTGTTTGTTATTGTTGTTCCTCCATATTTCTTGCTTGATTCTTCTTCCAGATTAGTTTTACAATAATTTTATTCAGGTTTAAAAAACAACACAATGTATTGAAGCAATGCATTAATTGGAAGGAACTGACGTTCTTAAAATATTTAAACTTTTCATAGAGAAACATGCTGAGTCTTTCCATTAGTCAAATTTTATTTTGTCTTTCAGTAAAATACTTTAGGCTCCTTCCCCCACCTCTCCCAATCTAGGTCACACACATTTCCCATTAAGGTTCTATCTTAGTAGTTCATATATTTTTTTTTCTATTGGGAATGTTTTTTTTTTTTTTTCCATGAAATGTACTATATCTTAATCTAGAAATTTTATTGAATTTTTAAATTAATTTGAATACTTTCTTCAATGGATTTCTGAAAATAGTAATAACGTTCCTGTTTCCTTCCTGATATATGCAGCTTTTTCTAGTTCCCCTTTTATTACTGGTCAAAACCCAACTGCAAATATATTTATTTTGTACTTGATTTTACCAGTGTTGTCTTTAGTGGTCTCAACTTTAAGTGTGAATTTCTTTGTTGGTTTAAAACAAATATTTATATTGAGTGAGGCATGCTTCTATTTCTACTATTTGAAGATGTTTTACAAATAATGGGTGTTAAGTTTTACCTATGAAGAGAGCTATGAAGAGAACCCTTCTCCCTACCTATCAATCCCTTCCCTGTAATTTTCTACTTCACAGAGATATCTTCTTTCTCTTAGTTTTTAAGCTCTGTTTGTTTCAATAATATGTTTATTTTATTACTTCTTGAGTGTTTAGTTTTGAGCATTATCTGCAAATTGAGGATTCTTCCTGTCTTCCCATTTCTACCACACACACATATGCTTTCTATTTCCCGTTCTCCCAAATTTATGTACTGTTATTTTGAATAGATCATTTCCATTATTTATCTTATTATGATCAGGGGTATAATTCAAACTATTTAACAAATAGTAAGTCTTGAGCATGATGGTACAGGATCCTGTAAGACTTTCATTAGAGCAGTCATTAATCTTTTAGTTACTCAATTATGAGGAGATTCAGGGGCTCCTAGGAGAAAATCTGGGGTAGCAGTGTCATGAGGCAACAGATTTTCCCCAATTAGTAATCATTTGGTATACCAATTTGTAGGTTTTGTAATATAAGCATGATAATGACTAGAAAAGTCTTCGTAGCCGAGCATCTAGTATATTATGATAACTTTTCCTTTCTTGAGCTACGTTTTGTTTCTTCTAGAGCTAATAATTACCTTGTTCATTCATTTGCCTGAATTTCTATGAATTTAGCACTAATTCAACTTGAAACTCTCCATTAATTTTCTAAAGCTCCTTGTTATGCTGTAGTAACAAACACCACCAAAATCCTAGGGGACTCTAATAAAGTCTTATTTCTTGCTCACTTTATGAGTACGCTGTAGGATGGTGGGAACTTTGCTTCCTATCTCTTTACTACCAGGATGCAGGCTGACGAGCTTCTACCATTCAGAACGTGGTTAGTTGCTGAGGCTGGAAAAGGCAGAAGGTGGTGAATCAAGCACTATCTCTTAAAGGATTCCACTTAAACTTTATGAGCCAGAGCAAGTCACATTGCCACATCTATTTAAAAGAGGCAGGGAAGGACAATACTACCTTGTGCTCAAAAGAAGGAGAACTGAAAGATTTGGTGAACTATACTGTGGGCCACCACAACCAGGCTCAGACAACTGAGTATTCTGTCCATTTCCTTTCCTGTCCTGGATTCTTCTGGTTAGCACCAAACTGGTTGTACCCTATGCTGACCATATAACTATTGTCTTGGAATCTCCCTTCACTACTATCTTGAGATTTCCTTCCTTCCTCTTTCGTGCTGAATCTCTCTTACCTTAAGTCTATTTTCCTTCTTTATTGGTTTTCTTTTTATTTTGATTGAGCACTTATTCTAGTAATTACCTAAGAAAGAATACATGAGTCATAAATTTTTGAGGCATTTGATGTCTGAAAATATCTTTATTCTACCTTCCTAGTTGATTGAAAGTTTGGCTATCCATATAATTATAGGTTGGAAAGGAATCACTTCATTATATTTTCACTTCCAGTGTTTCTGTTGAGAATACCATTCTTATTGCAATCTCTTTTATCTTCTCCCTAGAAACATATTTCTCTTTATCTAAAGTGTCCTGAAATTTAACATGTTGGGTCTTGGTTGCGGTATATGCTCACTTATAGAATTGAGATCTCCGTTGGCTGATTAATCTAGAAAAAATATCCTTTAGTTCTGGGAAATTACTGGTCATATTTTTGTTGGCTATTACTTATCTGTTTTCTTAAGAGTCTCTTTCCAAAACCACTAGTATTCAAATATTAGATCACCTGGAATGGTGCTCTATTTTTTTACATTTCTCCCTTATCATTATTTTTTTAACTTTTTTATTGTATAATATAGCATATATACAAAGCAAAAAAAGAAAAAAGCAATAGTTTTCAAAGCACTCTTCAGCAGATAGTTACAGGACTACTTATTTTTTATCTCTTTATTTTTTTACTCTGTTTTATAGTATATTTCCTCAACTTTTTCTTTTACTATTATCTTAGTGGGATTTTGGCAGTGCTAAATACATGTGTTCAAATTCCTGTCTTTAATCAGAATTCTGATCAGTGCTAGTTTTCTGTTTGTTTCTTTCTCCTCTTGTCTTGTGGTGTAAAAAAATTATATCTAGTGGAGCCATCATTTTTGCTTTTTATATCTTATTTTGAAATATATATTTTGTTTTAGTTGTGTAAGATTTCATGAGCCCATCTTTTAAATTATTCTCCTCCTTATTTTTCTAATATCTTTTTTGGTACTTGCTGCCTTTATTCCATTTCTTAAAAAATCGAAGTCATTTATAAATTTTTTCAATAACTTCAGTATTTTCTAATATCTTCTCTATGTTTTCCAGTTTCTCCATTTGCACTTATTTTGTTGAATATATAAATATGTATATTCAAGAAGCATAATGTATTATTTCCTGAATTCAATTTATTTCCATGGGAACTATTTGCCTAAAATTTTTTCAGCTTAGTTCCCCTATTTAAGGTAGTTGATTCTCTTTACTTATCCCATACCTATTTTTCACTATCTTCTCATTTTTTATAAATGGAAGTCTAGACCAATCTGGATTGACAGTTGTGGCGTATTTCAAGAAGTGTGGTGCTTAAGCTTTGTGTGTCCATGTGTGTGAAATGAACTGTGATTTTATTTTCCCCAGATTTGTTCTCTGCTTCGTTAATCGAAAGGCAGTTACTATTTTGATCACTGCAGCTTTATTTTGTGTAGTCCTTTTTCTTTGCCTATTTTGACTTAATGAAAGCCATATCCAGTGGTATCTCATTCAGAAAGTGAAGCAGTTATTCTTCTTTATATTGGAAAGGGTTTTGGAATAAATGCATTTCAGAGCAAGAGTTTTAATCTAATGCCTCAAGACTTACCTCTTTATAACCTTTTTACTATATATTTCTTGAAACTTCACTTGATTTTTTTTCCCCTATTCTTTCTTGACCTAGGAGTAGTGGTTTTCTATTCCAGACAGTACTTCTTTCCTTTTGCTGTTAATTATCCACTTTATATATATAGCATATTTTGTTCATTCATTAGTCTGTTGATAGATACTTGGGTTGCTTCTTCCTTTTGGCTATTACTACTTGGTAGTGGTGAAGAGTCTGGAAGTGATGATTACCATCACCATCTTAGTATCTGGTCTCAGCTCTGTGCATTCCTTCTCTCCAGTCAACTAGAATGGTTTCTGTCCTGTGGAAATAGTTAGATGTGCAAACTTTAAGCTCCTCCAATCCTCTGAGCCAGCACTGACCAATAAATAAATGTTCTATAGCTACTCTGTCCAGTAGAGTAGCGACTCACTACATATGGCTAACAAGCACTTGAAATGTGGCTAGAATAGCTGAAGAACTGAATTTTTAAGTTAATTCTGAATAACTTGAATTTGAATTTGAACAGCTACATTAGCTCATGACTACCATGTAGGAGAGCACAGCTCTAGTCAGTGCAGAGTATACAGGCAGAGGAGAAAATACAGCTTGCAAGAAAATTATGTCTAGAGGAGAAGGAAAAGGTCAACCAGCAAACTTAAGGTATGACTGAGAGGTCATTTGGTTTTAAAAATGTAAATTCAATGAAAAAATATTTAAGCTTCTAACATAGAAAGTATGGATGCTTGGGTATAGTGATCCTAAAGCTCACTGAGGTGGGAAAAATAGATGCAGGGAGCTTAAAGAGCTATTTGACTGGGGTTGATTATTTTATTTATCTATTTTTAACTTTTTTTTAAATAATTTCAAACTTAGAGGAAAGTTGCAAAAACAGTACAGATAACACCAGTATGCCCCCTACCCAGATACCTGATTTACTAATGTTTATCATTTTGCCACATTGGTTATATCATTTTCTCTCTCTTCCCTTTCTATAAATCTACCTAATCTTTATCTATCTATCTATCTATCTCATCTATTTTTTTTAAACATTTGAGAATAGGTTGCATACATCATGCTCCTTTACCACTTAGTACTTGCATGCATATTTCTTAAGAGCAAGGATATTCTCTTATGTAACCACATGATGTACAAATTGAGTACAATTATCTAGTTCAAGAAATTTAATATTGATATAAAGCATACAAAATATGTATTCCAGTGTTTCCGTTATCCCAATAATGTCCTTATGGACATTTTCTTCATCATTATTAGATCCATCCCAGGATCATGTATTATATTTAATTGTCATTGTATCTTTAGTTTGCCTCCTTCTTTTTAAAATTATGGAAGCATAAAATTTCCCATCTCAACCAATCCCAAGCTTACAATCAGTGGCATGAATCACATTCAAAATGTTGTGCTACCTTCCATTATCAAAACTTTTCTATCCCCACAACTGGAAACCCTGGACAAGTTATGCATTCCTTCCTCATTCCCCCTCCAAACCACCCACTGGTAATGTGTATTCTCATTTCTGTGTCAATGAATCTGCATATTCTGGTTATTTGATATAAGTAGAATCAAACAGTACCTGTTCATTAGTGTCTGGCTGATTTCACTGAGCATGGTGTCTTTAGGGTTCATCCACATTGTAGCATAAAACAGTACTTCTTTCCTTTTGTGGTTAATTTTCCACTTTATATATATAACATATTTTGTTCATCCATTAGTTTGTTGATGGATACTTGGGTTGCTTCTTCCTTTTGGCTATTATGAATAATGCTCCTGTGAACAGTGGTGTGTAAATATCTTTTCGAGTTCCTGCTTTCAATTCTTTGGGATTTATATCTAGAAGGGGAATAGCTGAGGCATATGGCAGTTTTAGGTTTAACATTTTCAGAAACTACTTAACTGTTTTCCATAACAGCTATACCACTTGTGGAATGTAATAATACAAGGTTTCGTATTTCTTTGCATCCCCACAAACACTTAATTGAGTTCACTGATGGGTATGGTGTTAGCTATTGGTTTTCCTCATATATACTTTTTCATGTTGTGAAATTTCTTTTGTATTCCAAACTTTCTGAGTGTTTTTATCAAGAATAGATACTAGATTTTGTCAGATGCCTTTCCCATGCCAATGGGAATGTGTTTTTTCCCCTTCATTCATTATATTAATGTGATATTGTACATTGATTGATTTTCTTATGTTGAACAATCCTTGCACTCCTGGCACAACTTCCATTTGTGCATAGTATATGATTTCTTTAATATGCGGTGGGTTTTAATTTCCTATTACTTTGTTGAGTACTTTTGCATCTATGTTCGTAAGGGATATTGGTCTGCAATTTTCTTTTTTTGTATTTCTTTATCTGGCTTTGGTATTACGGTGATGCTGGCCTCTTAGAATGAATTAGGAAGTGTTAACTCCTCTTCAATTTTTTTGAACGTTTGAGAAGGATTGGTGCTAATTCCTTGAATGATTAGTAGAACTCACCACGGAGGATTATTTTTTTGTTGTTGGGAAGTTTTTTGTTTATTGATTCATTCTCCTTACTTGTTATTTGTCTGTACTATCTTCTATTTCTTCTTGAGTCAGTTTAGGCAATTTGTGTGTTTCTGGGAATTTTTTATTTTTCTGGGTTATCTAATTTGTTCATGTACAAATATTCATAGAACCTTCATAATCTTTTTTATTTCTGTAAGATTGGTAGTAATATCTCTTCTCTTATTTCTGATATTTTTTATTTGCATCCTTTCTTTTTTTTTTCGTCAGTCTAGCTAAAGGTTTGATAATTTTATTAGTCATTCAAAGAACCAACCTTTAATTTCCATGAGTATTTCCTTCCTTCCCTATGTTGGGTGTGATTTTCTTCCTTTTCTAGTTCCTCCAGGTGAGAAGTTAAGTTGCTTATTTGAGATCTTTCTTTCTCTTTTTATTTTCATTTCCCTCAGCATTCCCCCCCCTTCCAGTGATCAACTCTTGTACAGATTTTATCTCTAACTATTCAATATTTATTAATTATATTGTAAACTGAATTGCTTTTATATGTATCATATCTTCATCTGGTATATATGTATTATATGTGTTTTGTGTGTGTTTGTGTGTATATATGTATTTAAGGACACTAGGGATCTAGTTGTATTTTTCATATATAGAGGAGCAATTGCCACTGCATCATTTTATTTATTTATTTTAATGTTTTCTCTTTTATAGAATTTTTATTATTAATGGCCAATGTTAAAGATGTGAAACATATAGAAGCTGTTGCTTGCGAAGTCGTTTGCATACTCTAATTGCAGAGATGCAACATCTACTTTATTCTATATGAGTATAGATGTTCTTCCTGGGCTGCATAACTTGGAGTTGGTTTTTACCAGAGTCATAATAGTGAAATCATACTACATCTATCCTTACTTCACTTAGTATTATATCATCTAGGTTCATCCATGTTGTCATATGCTTCAGGACCTCATTTTGTCTTACTGCTGTCTTACTGCTGAATAATATTCCATTGTATGTATATATCATATTGTGTTTATCCACTCATTGGTTGGTGGGCACTTAGATTATTTCCATCTTTTGACAATTATGAATAGTGCTGCTATGAACATTGGTGTATAAATGCTTGTTCCTGTCACTACTTTCAATTCTTCTGGGTATATACCTAGTATTGGTACTGCTAGGTTGTAGGGCAATTCAATATTTAGTTTTCTAAGGAACCACCAAACTGTCTTCCACAACATCTGTGCCATTATACATTCTCACCAGCAATGAATAAGTGTTCCAATTTTTCCACATCTTTTCCTATATTTCTAGTTTCCTGTTTGTTTAATAGCAGCCATTCTTTTGGTGTGAGATGATATCTCATTGTAGTTTTGATTTGCATTTATTTCCCTTCTAGCTAATGAAGGTGAGCATCTCTTCATGTGGTTTTTGTTGGGGAGGGTGGGGTGCATGGTCCAGGAATCGAACCTGGGTCTCCCGCATGGCAGGTGAGAATTCTACCACTGAGCTACCCTTGTACCACCCCTCTTCATGTGCTTTTAAGCCATTTGTATTTCCTCTTCAGGAAGATGTCTATTCATATTGTTTGCCCATTTTGTAAATTGGGTTGTTTATTCTTTTGTTGTTGAGTTGTATAATTTCTTTATATGCACAGGATATGCTGGTTTGAAAGGATGTATGTCCCTTAGAAAAGCCATGTTTTAATCTAAATCCCATTTCATAAAGGCAGAATAATCCCTTTTCAATATTGTATGTTTGAAACTGTAATTAGATCATCTCCCTGGAGATGTGATTTAAACAAGAGTGGTTGTTAAGCTGGATTAGGTGATGACATGTCTCCACCCATTTGGGTGGGCCTTGATTAGTTACTGGAGTCCTATAAAAGAGGAAACATTTTGGAGAATGAGCAATTCAGAGAAAGCAGAGTAGAATGACATAGCCAAGAAGCAGAGTCCACCAGCCAGCAACCTTTGGAGATGCAGAAGGAAAATGCCACCCTGGGAGCTTCATGAAACAAGAAGCCAGGAGAAGAAGCTAGCAGATGATTCTGTGTTCACCATGTACCCTTCCACTTGAGAGAGAAACTCTGACTGTGTTCACCATGTACCCTTCCACTTGAGAGAGAAACCATGAACTTCATCGGCCTTCTTGAACCAAGGTATCTTTCCCTGGATGCCTTAGATTGGACATTTCTATAGACTTGTTTCAATTGGGACATTTTCTTGGCCTTAGAACTGTAAACTAGCAACTTATTAAATTCCCCTTTTTAAAAGTCATTAAGTTTCTGCCATATTGCATTCTGGCAGCTAGCAAACTAGAACACAGGATATCCAACCTTTATCTGATATATGGCTACCAAGTGTTTTCTCCCATTGAGTTGGCTACCTCTTCACCTTTTGACAAACTCCTTTGAAGTACTTTTTGATTCTGAGGCATTTCCATTTATCTATTTTTTTTCTTTTGTAGCTTGTGCTTTGGGTGTAAAGTTAAAGAAGCTACCTCCTATTACTAAGGTCTTGAAGATGTTTCCCTATTTTTTCTTCTAGGACTTTTATGATATTGGCTCTTATATTTAGATCTTTGATCCTTTTTGAGCTAATTTTTGTATGGGGTATAAGATAAGGGTCAGATTTCATTCTTTTGGCTATTGATATCCAATTTTCCCAAGCCCATTTATTGAAAAGTCTATTTTGTCCCAATTCAGTGGATTTGGGGGTCTTGTCTAAGATTAATTGACTGTAGATTTGATGGTCAATGTCTGCACTCTTGATTCAGTTCCATTGGTCCATACTTCTGTCTTTATGCCAGTACCATGCTGTCTTAACCACTGTGGGTTTATAGTAAGCTTTACAATAGGGAAGTGTTAGTCCTCCCATTTCACTTTTCTTTTTTAGGATATCTTTAACTATTTGAGATTTCTTTCCCTTCCAAATAAATTTTATAAATAGCTTTTCCGAGTCTTCAAAATAGGTTTTGGAGTTTTAATTGGTATTGTATTGAATCTGTGAATCAATTTTGGGGGAAGGGAGGCAGTGCAAGGTCTGGGAATTGAACCTGGGTCTCCTGCATGGAGGAATCGCATTCTACCACTGATTGTGAATCAATTTCGGTAGAACTGACATCTTCATGACATTTAACTTTCCTATCCATGAGCACAAAATATCTTTCCAGCTGTTAATATCTTTGATTTCTCTCAGCAATATTTTGTAGTTTTCTGTTTTCTTAGTTTTTATTGTGAGCAATCATGGCTATAAATTTCTCTTGAGCACAGACTTTGTTTATCCCATAAATTTTGGTATGTTGTATTTTCACTTTCATTTGTCTTATGATATTTTCTAATTTGTCCTGTGATTTCTTTTTTTCTTCTATTGGAATTTCAAAGAGTATTGTTTAATTTCCACATGTTTGTGAATTTTCTTATTTTCCCTCTTTTTTTTTTTTTTAAATTTCTAGCTTCATTCCTTTGTGGTTATAGAAGATTCTTTGTATGATTTAAATTGTTCTGAAATTATTGAGACATATTTTGTGATATAATGTATGGTCTATCCTAGAAAATGATCCATGTGCACATGAGGAAGTGTGTATTCTTCTGTTATTGGATGAAGTGTTCCATATATATCTATTAGGTCTAGTTGGCTTATAGTATTTTCAAGTGTTCTACTTCATTACTGATCAGCTGAGAAGTTCTGTCCATTACTGAAAGTGGTTTATTGATGTCTCCCAGTATTAATGTATAACTGCCTATTTCTCCCATCAAAGCTGTTAATATTTACATTATATATTTTGGGTCATTTTTGTTAGGTACATGCAAATTTATGAGTGTTATAGCTTCTTAATGAATTGACCTTTTCATCAATACATGGTATAGTTTTTTTGTTCCTTGTAAGAGTTTTTGGCTTAAAGCCAACTTTATCTGATATTAGTATAGCCATTATTGATCTCTTTTCATTACTATTTGAATGGCATAATTTTTTCCATCCTTTTGCTTTCAACCTATTTGTGTCTTTGAATTTAAGGTGAGTCTCTTGTAAACGGTATAGAGCTGGGCCATGCTTTTTTATCCATTCTGCTAATCTCTGTCTTTTGACTAGAGTTTAATGCATTTACATTTTTTATTTTTTAATTATTTTTTATACATGGACAGGAACCAGGAATCGAACCCGTGTCTCTGTCATGGCAGGTGAGAACTCTGCCACTGAGCCACAGTGGCCCACCCTTAATTTATTTACATTTTAAATAACTACTAAAATACAGGACTACTTCTGCCATTTTGCTATTTTGTTTTTTTGTAAGTCATAACTTTTTTGTTGCTCAATATTCTAATATTGTCTTCTTTTGTTTTTAGTTGGTCTTTTGTAATGATTCCTTTAGAATCCCTTCTCCTTTCCTTCTACATGTATTTCTAACATATTTTCTTTGTGGTTACCATGGGGCTTAAATTTAACATTCTAAATCTATGATAATTTCATGTGATTCAATACCAAAGTAACTTCACTGGCATACACAAACTATGTTCCTATACTACTCTAACCCCCACCTATTGTCTGCGATTGCAGCTTTATACATTGTGTATTCAAAACATAGATTAATTGATTATTTTATTTTTTATACATTGCCTGTTAGATCCTATAAGAAGTAGAAAGTGGAGTTACAAACCAAAAACTTAATACTATTGTGTGCTGGTTTGGAATTGTTATGTACCCCAGAAAAACCATGTTTTTTTCCTAATCCAATCTTAGGGCAGACCTACTGTTTGGGGTAGAAACTTGGATTAGATTTTTTCTATGGAGATGTGACACACCCAGTTGTGGTTGTGACCTTTTAATTAGATGGAGATGTGACTGCGCCCATTCAAGGTGGGTCTTGATTAGTTTACTGAAGTCCTTTAAAAGGGGAGACATTTTGGAGAAATCACAGTTGTTCCAGACAACAGACATTTGATGATGCTTGGAGTGCCGATAGAGAGGGCAGATGTCTGGACACAGATGTTTGAAGGTGCAGAGCCCAGCAGATGTCAGCATGTGCCTTCCCATGAGATGTTAAGCAGGCCAGACCCAGAGTTATGTCCCAGAGGAGCAAACTGAAGACCCTCAGATGCTTAGAGAGGAAACCACTGGCATCAGAAACTGGGAGCAACAGAACTGGGAACAAGGACCAGCAGATACAGCCACCTGCCTTCCCATGTGACAGACATTGGCCTTCCATGAGTCAAGCTATCTTTCTCTGGATGTCTTAGTTTGGACTTTTTTTTATGGCCTTAGAACTGTAAACTTGTAACTTAATAAATTCCTTTTTAAAAGCTATTCCATTTCTGGTGTATTGCATTCTGACAGCTTCAACAAACTAAATACTGGCATTTATATTTTCTCATATCATTACCTTTACCAGAGATCTCTATTCCTTCTATGCATTGACTAGTGTATCTGGACAATATATTGTATCTTCATGTCTTTCATTCAACTTGGAAAATTTTCAGCCATTATTTTTTTAAATATTCTTTCTGTTCTTTTCTTTCTTTTCCTTCTGTACTCCCATAATGTGTATGTTGGTGTGCTTGATGGCATCCTTCATTTCTTTTAAGCTGTGTTCACTTTTCTTCATTGCTTTTTCTTTCTGCTCCTCAGACTGAATGATTTCAGTTGTCTTATTGTCAGGCTCTCTGATGCTTTCTTCTGCCAGATCCAATCTGTTGTTGAAGCCCTCCATGGATTTTTTTTTTTTTTTACTTCAGTTACTGTGGTCTTCCACTCCAGTATTTCTGTTTAGTTCCTACTTATGATTTCTATCTCGTATTGAAATTATCTTTTTTAGCTATCATTTTCCTAAGTTCTTGTTATTTTTTTGTGTTATGTGTTCCTTTAGCTCTTTGAGTATATTAATGCAATTATTTTAAGTTTCCATTTATGTCCAATGTCTCATAGTCCTCAATTATGGCTTCAAATGTTTTATCTTGCTCCTTTGCATTGACTGTCATTCTCTTTTCCTTTGTATGCCTGTGAACTTTTGTTGAATACTATACATTTTAATTTTTTAATGCATTATTTCTGAAACTCAGTCATCCAGGTGTCTGTTCTTTAAGCTTGTATCCAGCTATCATTATGACTGAAATTTCCTTTATTGTCAGGAGTTAACAAAAAATAGAACTAAACTAAAAAAAAAAATAAACAGCTTTCCTGATATTTACAGATTGGCCAGTACAAGTGCTCATTCCATTAGAGCTTAGTCATCCTAACACTGTGCCTAAATAACAGCCTGAGACAAAAGAGTAGAGTCCTCCAGGTCTTTTTGGAGAATGCATCTTGTCCTGGGCATGTGCATATATTCTTAGGAATTCCCTCATCTACACCATTTTAAATGTGCCTTCCCCCTAGAAAATTGTCTTTTCTCCTGGTACCATTATACTGTATTAAATGTCCTAAAGTTGGTAATCCTTTGCTCCACAGAGCTGCTATTTGATTATTTTCTTATAGCATATTATCTGCCCTTTCCATCACTTCTACGTGCTGGGCAGGTTCTAGAACAGCAAGCCTATGATTGGCATCCTTGTTTATCCCTTCAGGCTGCCACCAGACTTTGGTACAGACATACATATACCCTAATATGTGCGTAAGAGTTATTCTTCTCCCTCTGAAACTAAGACTAGAGACCCACACTAGGGACATAGGAAAGGTGTGGGTGAAAGAACAGCAAAAAAGCACCACATAATTTTCTTACTATTTTTTTTTGGGGGGAGGGGCATGGGCAGGCACCAGGAATCGAACCTGGGTCTCCAGTATGGCAGGTGAAAATTCCACTGAGCCACTGTTGCACCACGCTCCTACTGTTTTTAAGTTGTTTTTTTCTTGAGTCAGTGTTCATCCTGCAACTTCAACCCTTTAACTGTTTTCTGGAGCTCTGAGAAAGATGGTTATGCCCATTTTGGCTTGTTGTTTAAAATTTCTGTGGGTGGATGGAACCTTGAAGTGTCTCACTCTGCCATACTGATGATGTCAACTCCCAGGGGCTTATTCTTAATCCTTGATCCACCAGTTAATAAATTCTCACCAGCACACTGCATATGACTAGTTCTTGCCTCTCACTGTGGTTCTACATAAGTCTTTCATGTGGTTTTACATACACTTTAAGAGTTATCTGTGAGAAGGGTTTCCTTATTCCTTTACTACTCAGATGTCTTCCCAGAATTCTCCTGATTTTTCTTTCATATTTGGCAAGTGAGCGAGCTATCAGCCAGATTAAATGATTTATTTGATCATCTGGGAAATGGGCATGCCTAAGAGGCATTCTTCTAAGTTGTCTACTTAATCTGGACAGCACCTTGCCATATGATACCCAATTGAACGTTAAATTTAGGGATAAAGTAGAAAAAGTGTACGATGTATTATTGCTTTAAAGGTGGGATCACTTTTGTCCTCAACTGCTGGAACTTTCCCCATCCTAATCAAATTCTGTAGTCTCATATCACATTACCCTGAACCTCACCTTTGCAAAGCAGCTTCCTACCCAGCTTCACCCTAATTTGATTCTTTTTAAGTGAGAAAGATGAGGTCGATGATTACATCCACAAAACTCCATTCATTTGGCACCATGGTCAGGCTTCCAAACAACCCACAGACTTTCTGTCAATGAGTTCTGAGAAATGGGTGGCACATCAATGGCCTTATTTGCTTTTTTGCTTTTAGCAGAAAAATTGGATTTAGAAAGCTCTTCCTAATCTGGATCTCTGCAGTATATAATAAACTTCTTACATTTGTCACCATCAGCATTCTCCTTGCAGTCTTTACCTTTTATGTTTCAAAGAGGAAAGTTAGGGGTGCCCTTTCTTTCTCTTCCTATTCAAGCACAGTCTTAGGACAGCAAGGACTGAGAATTAGTGACATCTTCCTGGCTGTGGTGATGAGGCACCGGAACAAATTTAGGATTGCCCTCTATATCAGTCACATTCTGTCCTTATTAATTCTAAGGAGTAACTGTTGATCTGGAAGCTTCTAAAATGTTTGGAAACTTTTCAGACAGTAAAATAAAAGTCAAGTCTAAAGCTCTGTGAGCATCTTCTTTATTGATCATTTTTATTACATCGTAGAGACAGTGTTTTTGAAATAGGAATTGAGTCCCACTTGGACTAGAATTATCTCTTGTGCTTGTTAAAATGCAGATTTCCAGGCCCTGCTCTAGCCCTTACTGAATCAGAATCTCTGGGAACAAGGTCCTGAGCTGCATTTTAACCTATCCCAGGTGATTTCTAAAATTGTGAGAACCACAACTAAGGGAATAATGTTATCAAATACTTTGCATTTAGAGGCTCCGAAGGCAGAGAGCCTTTTATATCAGCAGAGAAGTGTTCCAGTGGAGAGTAAGGTATCAAGCATAATTATAAAGGAGACAGTTTAAAATCTTGTGCCATTATTTGCTGACTATGTAACAGTAAGGAATGGATTTTGCCTCCCGGACTTGGTTTCTTTCTCTCTAAATTAAGGCTAGTAATACTTGCTTCATAGGCTTGATAAGGTATGGATATAAGTCACCTGGCACAAAATGGGCACTTGTGAACATTTACTTTTATTATTTCCCCATAGATGCCATATTTAAAAAATTTCAAACATGAAACAACTTCATTTTATAAAGCAATAATTGTTTTAATCATCAAGGACATATACACTTGTGATTAGAGTTTCAATCAACTTGTGCTCTCCCACTGATATCATTCCTGCCAAATGCAAAGGAACTTAGTGTCTCAATTAGCCTGCACATGGTCATGTTTTTTGGAAATATTGAGAAAGCTCCGGGACCGCCATTGCTATAAACCTTTATTCATTCCTACTGGTCCCCACAACTCTAGCTGGCAGCTTCAGGGCTTTAAGCCCATTTTTAGTTAACTGGGGCCAACTATCTCTTACATCTATAAACAATTTCAAAGGGTTTAATTCAAGAAGCCACAGTTCCAACGCCACCCTCACTCTTCATTAGGAAGGTCAAATGGGCATTACTCATTCTTGTTTTCTGCAGAACTTCCTGGTGATTTGTACTGACTTTTCCCTTCCCAAGGGTCCTTCCTTATCCTTAAGACATTAGTGCTTTGAGTTGGATTCACCCAGAGGGAGTAGGAATTGGGGGAATCCGGCCCTACTCTAAGGACAAGTTTGAACTATGAAGGCAGAAGCCATGTCCAGCTGGGTGCTCAGATTCTCCAGGTGTTCTCAGAGGGGCCTTAATAACTGAGTCTGACAGATAAGATGTGTACTTCACAGCAGCTCTGCACATAATCCATTCCATATTTTAGGCATCCAGGGAAAAATTCATTTGAGAAAAGCGTATCATTGTAAAACATTTTTCTTTTAAACAATTTTTGAAAATTATTGATGCAGTCCAACACATTAACCTTTCAAATATGACTGAGCAAACTGAAGTTCCATCAGGAAGGTCAAATACCTAAGCTAAGGACACATAGTTGGTTGGATTAAATCAGTTTTAGCAAATGTGTAGCAAGTGCTTATCATGCAGTTCAATATTGAATAGAGAGACTAAGAAGAATGGTCTCTGATGTCAAAGATGGCAAAATCTAGTAATGGACCATAAGAACGGTATGTAATTAATGCCAATGCATGTAAATATACTAAAATAAAAATGTTATGGGGGTACATAGGTAGTTCAGTAGTAGAATACTCGCCTTCCATGTGGGAGACCTGGATTCGATTCCTGGACCATGTACTCACCCCCCTCCAAAACATTATGGAAACCAAGATTTGTATAAAAAATAATATAGTAGGTAACACTGAGTGCTAATTCTGGTGAAGGCGTCCTACTAATTTTACCTACCTATCTACTTATCTATCTATTTATCTAATCTATCATCTATCCCTGTAAAATGTTATTTTCTCAATTTAAAGATGAGGAGACTGAGATTATTTCTTGTCCATGTTCACACAATTTGTAGGTGGCAAGAGAGTTGGATATTCTAACAGAGGTAGTCTGACTCCAGAGCTCACACAGTCTTAATCACCAGAGAAATCTATGAGGGTTTCACCAAGGAGTTGAGTTTTGAACTGATTTTACAGGGCAGGTGGGTAGCAGGAGGTAGGAGAGAAGCATTCTAGGCAGAGTGCTTAGGACAGATGCAGTCTTGGTGGCCTATTAGAATAGAGAATTTCCTGCCTTACTTAGGTCATAGGATGCATAGTGAAATAAGGTGTATTAGTTAAGGTTCTCTAGAGAAACAGGATCAAAAGAAAACACTAGCAAATATAAAATTTATAAAAGTGTCTCACATAACCGTGGGAATGCAGAGTCCAAAATCTGTAGGGCAGGCTGTGAAGCCGACGATTCCAATGGAGAGTCTGGACAAGCTCCACAGGAGAGGCTCACTGGCTGAAGCAGGAAGAGAGCCTGTCTCTTCTGAATTCTCCTTAAAAGGCTTCCAGTGATTAGATTTAGCATCACTCATTGCAGAAGACACTCCCCTTGGCTGATTATAACTGGAATCAGCTGTGGATGCAGCTGACATGATCATAATTTAATTCTATGATATGTCCTTATCACAACAGACAGGCCAGCACTTGCCCAACCAGACGAACAGGTACCACCACTTGGCCAAGTTGACACATGAACCTGTCCATGACAGTCCACCTTGTCAACTTGGCAGCTATACATATCACCTTAAACCATACCTAACTTCTAAATAAAAAACAATAAAACACATTTTTTTCTGTCACCTAACAATACTCAACTGTCCTGTATATAACTGGAAACACATTAAATCTCTCCAGAATAGGGTGCAAGTTCTTGGGTAATATTCATTCTTAAACTTGATATCTTACAACTTACATAGTATAACATGAATGAAACAGCACTACAGTCCTTGTTTCTGTAACTGATCACCTGGTCGAAGTTCATATTTATCACTACCTTCTTCCACTACCCATTCCATGTCCCATTTACCTTCAGCAAGCTCTTCAGCTCCATGTTCCCTTTATCTTCAGCAAGCAGTTTAGCTGGCTGTGGTTCTTTGCCTGGTGGGGTGACCCAAACCTTCATTCTTGAAGTTTCAGAGCCATTGGTAGTCCTGCCTGGATTGGATTGTTGCAGTTTTCCATTGATTTTAATCACAGGGCATGGTAGTATTAAAGACGCCCTAGAGGATCTCCTATATTCCAAGAAAACTCTTCTTTACCTCCATTGTGTAGTTGCAGTCCTACTTGCCCCTGATAGTCAAGGTCAGTCACCCCAGCCAGAAATGTAATCCCCTTCTTGGCTTGTTGATCCAGGGGCATAGGTAGCCCAAAGTGACCAGGTGGCAGTCTTAGATTCCAGTTCAATGGAATCATTGTTGGTTCTCCTGGTGGAAGCTCTCCCACTTTTGGAACTGAAACCTGTAGACCGGCAGAGCTCAGGGTCGCAGGGACAGGAAGCAAAAATTTTCCTAGTAAATCACTAGGGGTAATAGTGAGTGATACCACTCACGTTTCCACCCCTTGGTTCCTGGACCCATGGATCCTGGCTATGTGAGAAACAGCACCACACAGCATACACTGATTCAGAGCATATACAGCTTTCTGGAAAATATTACCTCAGCCCTTCAAGGTTTGCCACCTAGTTGGCACCAAAATTAAGTTTTCAAAAGGCCATTCCACCGTTCTATTGATCCAGCTGCTTCTGGATGATGGGGAACGTGGTAAGACCAGAGAATTCCACGAGCATGTGCCCAGTCCTGCACTTCATTTACTGTGTGGAATACCATGACGATGGATAAGGCATTCTGTAAGCCCATGGATGGTAGTTGTGGCAGAAGCATTGCATGCAGGGAAAGCAAACCCATATCCAGAGTATGTGTCTATTCCAGTTAGAACAAATCACTGCCCATTCCATGAAGGGAGTAGTCCAATGTAATCAACCTGCTACCATGTAGCCGGCTGGTCACCTCGGGGAATGGTGACATATCAGGGGCTGAGTGTGGGTCTCTGCTGCTGGCAGATTGGGGACTCAGCAATGGCTGTAGCCATGTCAGCCTTGGTGAGTGGAAGTCCATATTGCTGAACCCATGCATAACCTCCATCCCTACCACCATGATCACTTTGTTCATGAGCCCATTGGGCAATGAGAGGAGTTGCTGGGGAAAGGGGCTGACTGATATCCACAGACTGGGTCATCTTAACCACTTGATTACTAAAACCTTCCTCTGCTTAAGTTACCCTCTGATACACATTCACATGGGACACAAATATCTTCATGTTGTTAGCCCACTCAGAAAGCTCTATCCACATACTTCTTCTCCAGACCTCTTCGTCACCAGTTTTCCAATTATGGTCTTTCCAAGTCCCTGACCATCCAGCCAAACCATTATCAATAGCCCATGAATCAGTATACAAATGCACCTCTGGCCAGTTCTCCTTCCAAGCAAAATGAACAATCAGGTGCACTGCTCAAATTTCTGCCCACTGGGAGGGTATCCCCTCACCACTGTCCTTCAAGGACACCCCAGAAAGGGGTTGTACTGCTGCTGCTGTCCACTTTCAGGTGGTACCTGCATATTGTGCTGAACCATCTGTAAACCAGGCCTGAGTTTTCTCTTAGTCAATTTACTGTAAGGAACTCCCCAAGAGGCCATACCTCTGGTCTGGGAAAGGGAAGGTAATGTGGCAGGAATGGAGACCATAGGCATTTGGGCCACTTCCTCATGTAACTTACTTGTGCCCTCAGGACCTGCTCTGGCCCTATCTTGTATATACCATTTCCATTTTACAATAGAATGCTGCTGTGCATGCCCAACTTTATGGCTTGGTGGGTCAGACAACACCCAACTCATGATAGGCACCTCAGATCTCATGGTAACTTGGTGGCCCATGGTTAAACATTCAGTCTCTACTAAGGCCCAGTAGCAGACCAAAAGCTGTTTCTCAAAAGGAGAGTAGTTATCTGCAGCAGATGGTAAGGCTTTGGTCCAAAATCCTATAGGGGTCTGCCAAAGGCCCCAAACAGCATCTCTATTTGCCACTAACACTTCCAGCACCATTGGATCTGCTGGATCATATGGTCCAAGTGGCAGAGCAGCTTGTACAGCAGCCTGGACCTGTCGCAGAGCCTCCTCTTGTTCAGGTCCCCACTCAAAATTAACAGCTTTTCTGGTCACTCAATAAATGGGCCAGAGTAGCACACCCAAGTGAGGAATATGTTGTCACCAAAATCCAAAGAGACCAACTAGGCATTTATGCCTCTTTTTTGGTCATAGGAGGGGCCAGAGGCAGTAACTTATCCTTCACCTTAGAAGGGACATCTTGACATGCCCCACACCACTGGACACCTAGAAATTTCACTGAGGTGGAAGGCCCCTGTATTTTTGTTGGATTTATCTCCAATCCTCTGACACGCAAATGCCTTACCAGTAAGTCTGGAGTAGTTGCTACTTCTTGCTCCCTAGGCCCAATCAGCATGATATTATCAATATTATGGACCAGCATGATGTCTTGTGGGAGGAAGAAATGATCAAGTTCCCTGCGGACAAGATTATGACATAGGACTGGAGAGTTGATATACCCCTGCATTAGGACAGTGAAAGTATATTGCTGACCTTGTCAGCTGAAAGCAGTTACTAGCAGCTATTGAGAAAAAAGCATTTGCAAGATCAATAGCTGCATGCCAGGTACCAGGTGATGTATTGATTTGCTCAAGCAATGATACCACATCTGAAATAGCAGCAGCAATTGGAGTTACCACCTGGTTGAGCTTACAATAATCCACTGTCATCCTCCAGGACCCATCTGTTTTCTGCACAGGGCAAATAGGAGAGTTGAATGGGAATGTGGTAGGAATCACCACCCTTACATCCTTCAAGTCCTTAAGAGTGACAGTAATCTCTGCAGTCCCTCCAGGAATCTGGTACTGCTTCTGATTTACTATTTTCCTAGGTAGGAGCTGCTCTAGTGGCTTCCACTTGGTCTTTCCCACTATAATAGCCCTCACTGCATGAGTTAGAGAGCCAATGTGGGGATTCTGCCAGTTCCTCAGTGTGTCTATTCCAATTATACGTTCTGGAACTGGGGAAATAACTACAGAATGGACCTGGGGGCCCATTGGACCCACTGTGAGACGGACCTGAGCTAAAACTCCATTGATCACCTGGCCTCCGTAAGCCCCCACCCTGACTGGTGGACAAGAGTGATGTTTTGGGTCCCCTGGAATTAATGTCATTTATGAATGAGTGTATAATAATCCCCAAAATATCTGATCATTTCCTTTTCCCCAGTGCACAGTTACCCTGGTAAAAGGCCGTCGGTCTCCTTGGGGAAGACTTGGAGGAAGATTAACAGTATAAATTCATGGCAGTGTAACAGGGTTCTCCCCCAAAGGGACCTGGCCTCCCCTTCATTCAAGGGGCTCTGGGTCTGTAAACTGTCTCAAATCTGGAAATTGATTAAGGGGCTGTGACTCTGTGTTTTTATAATTCAGGTTAGACTTCTGTTCACTTGACCTAGCACTCTTTTTATTATACAGCTCAAACAAGAATTTAGTAGTCTGCCCTTCTATTGTACTTCTAGGTACCCCATAATTTACTAGCCAATGCCACAGATCTCTGCAAGTCATATAATTTTGACTCCTGCTTTGAGTTAGCTGTCTATTGTAATAGCCAGTCTGCCCTGTCTTTGGTGATTAAGTGCTGCCACCTGGCTTCTGCCAACTCAGGATCCAGTCATCCCCACTGTGTTTATGGATTCCAGCTTAGTGACAGCAGTTCCCACAGTAATATCTGATCTACAGAGAAATGCAACTACAGAGCTCTTCGGGGATGATGGCACTAATCTCACAAATTTATTTCTCACTGTTCTGGTGAAAGGTGCATCCTCCAGACATTCCTTGGGTGTAAGAGCAGGCTTTGCATGATAAATTCACTCTAACATTCCAGTCTCTCTAAGCATCTGGTTCCCCTCATCTACATTATAACAGGGCAGTTTTGGCATTTCAACCTCAGGTAATGTTGGCCACATTTTGATCCATGTTTCAACCAATCATGCAAACAAACTGTTAATACCTTTTCTAACCCCTCAAGCTATAATGTTAAATGCAGAATCTCTGCTTAGTGGGCCCATATCAATAAATTCAGCCTGATCCAGCCTTATATTCCTCCCTCCATTATCCCACACCCTTAAAATCCATTGCCACCCATATTCCCCTGATTTCTATCTATATAAACTGGAAAACGCACACAGTTCTTTTGGTGTATAACATACCTCCTCATGTGTGATACTTTGTACCTCACCTTTAGGGGTCTGTTGGGACTTTAGTTTAGTTATAGGTCTAGAAGAAATGAGGGGTGGTGGGGGCGGGTCATGAAAAGAATTAGAAATATCTTTCAAGCCATTTTCTTCAGGGCATTCATTTGCAGTTTCATCTGGTGAGACAGGATTAATCACTCTAGGGCTAATCCCTTCAAGAGGAGGTTGGGTGGCCAACTTCTCAAGGCAGGCTGGAGGTGGGGCAGCTATGTCCTCAGGGCAGACTATTACAGGGTTATCTAGAGAAGACTCAGCATGACCTAGGGTTTCAATCTCACCCCTGACATCATTATCAATCCATATATCACCATCCCATTTTTCAGGGTCCCACTCCTTTCCAATCAATGCCCTCACTTTAATGGCAGACACCATGCAACATTGAGATTTCAGTTTATGTTGTAATGGTGCTACTCTAACAATAAGATTCTGAGTCTGATTTTCAGGGCTCTCAAGTCTATGGCTACAGAAATAAGATTTGCCTTCAGGATAGTCACAGAAACGTCTACATCTGTCAGAGGGTGCTTAAGCTTCTCATTTGAAGCCTTAAGCCCATCCCTGTCACTCCTTAATGTATGCAGTGTCTCTAACAACAACCAGCCAACATTTCTATATCTCTTATTTCCACAAAACTCCATAAAGGTGTCAAAAACTTTATCCCCCAGAGCCTAACTTCGTATAAGTGAAGCATTCGGAGAATTGAATGGTGGTATTTTGACTATCTCTTTTGCCAACTCACTCCATGGATTGGGAGTGTCATTCTGATTATGGGAATCAGAGTCCTTAGTGCCTTTGAGTCCAGTCAGAGTAGAAAACTATTCATAAAAACCCATGTTTAAGATTCTGTTTCTTAAGAACCACTCCTGGTACCAAGTTGTATTTGTTAGGGTTCTCTAGAGAAACAGAATCAACAGAAAACACTAGCAGATATAAAATTTATTAAAGTACCTTACATAACCGTGGAAATGCAGAGTTCAAAATCTGTAGGGCAGGCTGTGAAGCTGACAATTCCAGTGGAGGGTCTGGACATACTCCACAGGAGAGGTTCTCCGGCAAAAGCAGGAAGAGAGCCTGTCTCTTCTGAATCCTCCTTACAAGGCTTCCAGTAGTTAGATTAAGCATCACTCATTGCGGGAGACACTCCCCTTGGCTGATTACAACTGGAATCAGCTGTGGATGCAGCTGACATGATCATGATTTAATTCTGTGAAATGTCCTTATTGCAACAGACAGGCCAGCACTTGCCCAACCAGACGAACAGGTACCACCACTTGGCCAAGTTGACACATGAACCTGACCATGACATAAGGTGAAAAAGCAGGATGGGGTGAAATTTTGAAAAACCTTTATAAATGCGATTCCAGAGAGTGGGACTTTAATTCTCTGTGTTCACAGATTAGAATTTAGATCTTAACCACTAGGCAAGGATGGGAGGCAGCATCTGTCTCTTACCCGTTGTATAACACCAGGCAAGTTATTTAATCTCCCTGGTTCTCAGTTTCCTTATCTCTAAAATGGGAACACAATAACTACCCCACAATGATAGTATAAAATTTACATGGATAATGTACATGGGGCATTTAGCATAGCCCCTTTTACACGGAAGTAAGCAATAAATGGTAGCTTATTATTTTTATTTATTAACTCTTTACTATATGTCTAATAAGATGAGTTAATATTTTTGGAACATTTATATATGTCAGTCATGCACCAAACACTTCACATGCATTATTTAGTCTTTGCAACAATAGTTCTATGAGATAGGTACTATTATCTCCCTGATTTACAAATGATGTAATTGAGGATTCCAACGTGCGTTCCAAAGTCTAATTCTAATCTCTTCCTTCTATGCTACACAGTCTTCCTTTACACTACATTGCTTGGAAGTTTCAGCAAGATATGATGTGGGTCGGAGATTGATATCTTGGGTCACTGGTGAAGGAGATATTTGGAATAAGTGGGCTTTGTAACAACTTCGTGAGATTATACCAGAAAAAAAACGATAACAGTAATCTCGGGGTTTCTTTGTTTCTTTGTTTACCTCTTAAAGGGCCTGAAACTTCTTGCTTAAGTCATCATGGTTTACTTTATGTACTTTCCTTTATCAGCCATTCCATGAAAACATTTTATTTTTCATATTTTTATGAAAGGTTATGTAAGTTAACTTTTGCTATATAACAAACTACCCTAAAACCTAGTGACTTAAAACCTCAGCCATTTATTTAGTTTGTGATTCTCTGGGTTGCCAAATTGGACTGGGCTCACCTAGGTGATTCCTCTTTTGGTGTCTGAAATCAACTGCCATAGCTGCTGGATCTAGTTAGTTGAAGAGGATGCTCTCATGGAGTTACTCATTTCCAGTTCTTTGTGCTCTCATTTTCTAGGATGCTAGCCTGGGCTTGTTCATATGGCAGTGGAAGAGTTCCATGAACCACAAGAGAAAGGACAAATCTCAATATGCAGGTACTTTTTAAGTCTCTGCATTTGTCATGTGTGCTATTGTTCTCAATGGCCAAAGCAAGTTCCATGGGTAAGCCCACATCCAGTGTGGGAGGGGACTATCCCAGTGTGTAGATCCAGAGTACATGAAAAATTCAGGTGTATTACCACCGCAATCTACCATACACGCTTTGGAAAGTCAGCCACACAGACTGTACAGAATGGTGTTGTCACAGGCTTGGGAGGATGCTCAAGGAGGACATCTTGTAGCGTGGCACTAAGTATGCAGAGTACCTGAGGGCAATTAGAAAGTCTCTTGATGGGACTGTGGTACCAAGTGGTACCAGAAGATGACGTGAAACATCAGGGACCACATACTCCCAAGTTATCCCCTCCCCTGAACCCACTCCCAGCCCTTGAATCTGACGGAGGCACTTGTCAGAGTTAGCATACTATGGCCGGTGAGGGCTGAGCTATGAAATGACTGAATTATTTTTAACTTGTACCTTCACTGTGTCCCGAGGCTGGTATGGCCTAGAGAAATAGCTGCTATATCCATTAGAATTTATACAGCCCTTAAAATACCTTGGCAAAGGGAATCTGTAGCCCTCTCTTATCACTGTCAGTCCAAAGGGTTACTAAGTTGATCTTGTTTATTCCTGAAATCTGATCATGGTGATATTATCACACAAACGTGCTGGTAATATGCTTTAGACTTGAACATTCAATTTAGTTACCATATCAGTAGTTTTCATGGTTTAATTTTTGCTCGAGTGTATGTTATGTCCTATTTTATTTCATGAAGAAAGAAAATGCTGTAGGACAGCTGAGGATGTTGGTATCTGGAATCAGGCTGCATGCACATAATGCTACAATCCATTAATCAACGGTGGTTGTCCTGGGAAATTACAATAATGGTCTGGTGAAAATAATGTTTAAAAAGTGCTTATTTTCTTCTATAATTTCAATATAAATATCAGTATAATAACAAAATCCACCAAAACAGGGAAAATTAAGAAACAGTGTGCTAACATTTTTATACCTGGAAATCTGGGGCTCAAAGCAAAAATGTTATGATCAGATTAGAAGGGAGTGAGATGGTTATATCTGTTATTACTCAGCCTGGCTTACCAGGGCTGCTGCTGCTGCTGTGGATATTAAAATTCTGAAGTTTGGCCTTCAATGATTTCCTTTGATGTCATAGGCCTGGTGTGGAGAGGCCTCTTTTGTGTATGTGGTTTTCTTATACTTTCCATAGATATTTTTATTTGAGGGCTTGAAAATTCCAGGTTTTAGTTCACTAGGAACTTGATGTTAGATCATATATGGTCAGTTAATTCCGATAGGCATTTATGGAGCTTTTTCTATGCCAGGTTCTGGCAGTTCTGACCTCTGGTAGCTGAGGACTTGGTAGAACTCAGTTAAGTAGGCAAGCATGTAAGTCAAAATAGCATCATGTGATAAAGACGCCAAGGACAACCTAAAAGAGAAGGATTAATTTTTGTGTGTGAGGCAGGGCAAGAGATCAGGAAGGTGATGTATAGGCTGCTAAGAAGATGGACACTGAAAGTCATTTTAGCTGACTTCTTGAAAATCCTTCCTGAGGATTAGGAAGTTCAAATGGACTACTATGTCTGGTGATATGGTGGATTAGATAGTTTGAAAACTATCTAAATATGTTTGACAAAATACCTAAAATATTAAAAAACAATCAATAAAATGTTGAAAACATGATGTTTCTAAATAAAAGCATGCTATGATAGGAAAGTAAAGAAAATTCTCCAAGGCCAATAATGGGACAGGAGCAGGAGTCCAAAGAGTCTAGTGCAAATTACCAACAAATTCTAGATGGTCAAGAGCTCTGGTTTTAGTGGCTGTGTCTGTGTACAAGGGAGGTAGGCAGAAAGACTTGTGTGGGTGAGGATGCCAACTGGGGACCCATAAGGAAAGCTGGGACCCATGAAGTGAGACATCCTCAAGGAAAAGGTCCAATAGAAAAAAATATTCACTTCATGGAGGCAGACAGAAAAGAAACTTTGATTCAGATTGACTGTTGATGGGTGGAAAATGTGGTAATACAGCAGCTTTCACATGAGTTTGGGGCCTGAATTCATACTGTTTGCATGGTCTGAATAACTATAAGCTGAGAATTTCAGTTAAAACAGACTTAGCAGGAGTGAATACAGATCCTCTCTGGATTCTGCATTTATACTTTCAAGCCATTTTGCAAAGCATTCCTACTGATTGAGTCCCAGTGAACATGATACTACCATAAACAGAAATCATAAAGCATACAAGGGAACACAGCATCAGGACTGAGAGTCATCAGAGACTAGCGCCAGAGCCATGATGACCTCAGGATTTAAAGTGTTTTGCTTGTTTAAAAAAATAAAAGAAGAAAAAGAATATATAAATAAGGATCAAAGACAAAAAAAAATGACCTGAGACATTCAAAAGAGTACTGTATAAAATGTCTGGAAAATAAAAAAAAAGTTATAATTAAAAATAAAAATTCAATGAAATAATAATCCTAAACTAAAACAGTGTAAAAAATTATCAACAACAGAATGGATTACTACATTTGGTATAGTTGTACAATGGAATATTACAGTGCAATGAAAAATAACAAACTACTGCTAAGGCAACACCATGCATAAATCATATAGTCATAAGATAAAGCAAAAGACCCCAGATACAAAAGAATGCATGCTATATGATTACTTGTATAGGAAGTTCAAACCAGGTAAAACTAATCTATAATTGCTGTCAGAATAATGGTTACCTCTTCTTGGGGGAGATGCTGATTAGGAAGGGGCATGAAGGAGCAGGCTGTGATGCTGGAAACGTTCTTTATCTTGATATGGATGGTGGCTACATGAAGTTGGACACGTAAAAATTCATCAAGCTGTACACTTAAGACTTGTGCCTTAACCATACATGAGTTGTAAATCAATATAAAAGAAAAAAAACCTCAATGACCCTAACTTCCAATTTCTTTGATACTCAGGAACACATTAGACAAAGCCAAAATGAAAATTAGTGAACTGAAACTGAAGGAAATACACAAAATTCAGTACAGAGGGAAAACACATGAAAATTACAGAGATGTTAAGACACATGGAGGCTGGAGTTAGAAGGTCTAAAGCAAAGCTCTAGGAGATACAATGGATGAACAATTTCCACGAAAGACACAAATCCTTTGATTCAGAATTAAAGTACTTTAATTGGATAAGTAAAGAAATTCACACCTAAACACATCATAGTATAATTACGGGCCAAAGATAAAGAGAAGATCCCCAAAACATTCAGGATGAAAATATAGATCACCTACATGGGACTGTCAGTTAGACAGAGAAAAGTTTTCAACAGTAAAATTGCAAGTCAGTGATGGAAAATGGATAATAGTAGAGGGATGATAGCACTGATGCTCTGAAAAGGAAATAACTCTTAACCTAGAATTATAAACTGAGGGAATGAGAGAAAAAATATTGGGCGAACACAACAGAACTAAAAAAGACAGATTTGACTGCCAACAGACCTTCACTTAGGGAACTTCTAGAAAATGTAGCTCTTGGAAGAGGAAAAATGATTACATAAGGGCTGTATGAGATGCAGGGAGGAATGATAAGCAACGGGAACGCTAACGATCAGGGTAACAAAGATAGAACCCAATAGTTCCTATTTTGTGGGGGAAATCATAAAGTGAGAACTACTTTTACACAAAGTGGAAGACTTACCTCAGAGCTGAGCATACTGACGATGGTTAGTTGATTTGTTACAGTATCACCCTTTCATTAATCCTACTGCCTTAAGGTTGCCATACTTCATGAGTTGGAAGGGATGTTTGTTGGATTCCATGGGATTCCTACAAGGGCCACTGAACCATTGACCTTGTCAGATGAATTGATTTTGCTGTATCTAATAATTGTCAATGTTCCCCTTCATGGCATTTGTTGAAAATAGTAACCCCATAATAAATAAAAGCATATTTTATTCTTGTAAGGCAAGTAAAGCCTAGAGATTAATTAAAAAGAGATTTGATTCATTTACATAATTAGGAAATTATTTGCAACATCAGTCCTAATAAACTTGGATTTGTTTGACAAATGTGATGATTTGTTCTGGGATAAATCTGTATCCTTTGTAAGTTGTTTTGATATTGGTGGAGGGAGGGAAATTTAAGGAGCAATTGATACAAATGTCTGTCCTTTGAAAAGTGCTAAAAAAACATGAGGCATTCCTTCCAATTACTGATAGGTAAGCACAGCACTCTAAGAGGAGTGGAGAGAGTGGTTGCTGGTAGCCTCTGCTGATAATTTGAGAACCCATTTCATGGCATTCTACTATCATTGTAATGACAGACTTGTGGTTTTTAAACCTTGACCTCAATTTTCTAGTTCTTTCATGACCCCACCCATGCCTTCCATCTTAAACCCTCCTTTAGTGGCCTTCAATTCCATCATAAATAACTTAATCTAAATAAAAAATATCATCTTTCTGCTTTAAGAGATAGCTCAATTCTCACCTCTTCTGTAAATCCTGTCCTGAATTTCCTGGCAGGATCAACCACACTTTTCTCCATGCTCTCCTGCCATTCATATATCTCTATGGCAATTATTTGCTTGTATATAGAGCTCACTTCTAGATGGAGAACTCCAGGAAGGTAGAGATTTTATGAATCTCTCATTTCTTGGTACGTTGAAATGGGACGATTTTCATTTGAAGAGAAACATGATTTATGTGAAGCTACATCCACAGGCAATGATGAAGTCAATGATGATGAAGCATTATGTTTCTATAGTGTTTCTTTTACGTCTTCAAAAGCAATTCCAAATGCCTTGTCTCGTTACATCTGCCCCCACTAGGCAGTTACAACAAATATTCATTTCCTCATTTGACAGACAAGAATCCCAGGATGAGAAAGTTTAATTGTCTCACTCAGGGTTCTGCCGTTTGTGCAGGAGGTGAGCCAATGGAGATGGGAAATAATAAGGAATAAGGTTGCAACTCCTCAGAGAAATTACTTCATTAATTTTCTCTCCATTTAAATCTAACTCCACCTTCTCCAGTTCTTTTCTTCATGAATCAGAGAAGCAGCGTTTTGATGCAAGGAAGACACACCACAGAGATGCTGAATGTGAGCTGACCCTCACATAGGGACCATTTTCCTGTGGAAGCAGCAATAATCATAATCATAATGCCTGCTTGAACTTGGCACTTTTCTTCTTTTCAGCATAGAGTCTGAAATTACCCGCTGATGCCTTCGGCACACAGTGGGCTGCTAAAGAGAGGTGACGCTGGGGACAGCAAAGTGTGTTATTGTGGAGAAATTCTTGAAGCTCTAAGGGCTGTGAATGGCTTTGGTAAATAAACTAACCTAGGGCAGCTCAATATGTGCAGTGATAAGTAGGAAGCTGTGCTATTGTCTCTACAGAAGGAGTGGGCTGGCAGTCTCTCTGGGGCTGTGTTGTGTTCAGCCACTTGGCAGAATGACCCATAAGAGGACCGCACCAAGCCTTTAGACTTAAACAATCAAAAGCCCTCTTCTCGGGGACCCCAGGAACACTGGGAAATCTAGTTTCATAGAGGACTGACTGTATTGATAAAAAATGAATAACTCTTTTACTTCTCCCTCCATAAAAAATGTCTCACACAAATATGAGGATTCTCAGTCATTGATTTTCTTGGGTGTGAATGTAATTCATTTCTTTGGCAATCTTCATCATGGAATAATGCAGTGTTTTCCTCCATGCTAAACAGAAGTCCTGAACATTTAGGAGCCTTTGAGTGAACACTTCTTCGGTACACTTCTTTTGCCAATATAGGATCGACTGTCATGGCACAGACCTCCATGGCCTCTATCAGGTGCAAATTTCAAATTTTGTGGCAGTATTTTCTGTCTCATCTGCATTTCAGAGAGTCCAGTTAGAGCTGGATTGTCAAATCCTGGTGGTGGGAAATGTGTTTAAGGAGAGCATCATCCTAATTCAGGGGTCCTGGCCTGCAAAGATATCAAAGCCCCCATGGGGATTTCTCAGAAATATCGATGCCAACCCCCACGCCCATTCTGATGTAATTGGGCGGGGGGGGGGGCTTTTTGGAGCTCCCATGATACAGTCAGGGTCAAAGCCCTTGGCTTGTCCTCCAGGTGAGCTGTCCTAAACCATCCTGATGACCACAGGAGCATGTGAGCACACTCAATTGGTTGGACAGTATTAAGGTGTTTGAAGGGTGATTCTGTCAAATCTGTCCCCACAGGAGACAGGAGGACAGGTGTGCAGACCTCAGACAGAATAAGCTGAGATTAACTTCTGACCTGGCCAGGAGTGTGTAAAGTACTCCCAGGGGAAGTGTTTATGGCAGAACTGGGTTTATTGCTCATGCTTCAGCCAACCACCCAGGGTTTTCTTCCGTGGACCCGGCACTAACTTCTGTGCTTTTGAGTAATTACAACTGGCAAAGGCATCCTCCTGATGCTTGGCTGCCTGGTTGGCCTTGACCCAAATCCCTGTTCTGTATGTGCTTCTGGATTGTTCACCAGGCTCCAGATTACCCACCAAGGAACACTAAAGAGAGAACAAAAGAAGAAAGCAACTCAATACTGAGTGCCTTACCTTGTACGAGTTGTTAAGAAAAAAGAGATGAACTAGACCAGTGCCTGTTCACTAGGAGCTCACAACTTAAGTAGAGAGACTGGTTGAAATGCGAAAGCATAGTCCAGTGCAGTCATTTGGAGGAGGGGGTGTGTGTGTCAATTCTATAGAGCTTAGGGAGAATTAGAGAAGAGGCTTCATGTAGGAGGTGACACCTGAGCTGAATGGGACAGAGAAAAGGGGTGAAAGGAAGTGGAGGAACAAAACAGTATGGCATACTCAGGAAACTGCAGTACTTCTTTAGTCCTAGAACACAAGGAGTGAGGAGGGAACAGTAGGACAGGACACTAGAGAAATGGTCAAGAACCAGATTGTGGGACCTCGGTGGGCCAGGCTAGGAAGAATGAACCAAAACCAGACTGCCTCCAGGTGTAAGTCTGGCCTGAAGGAGGCACTGGGGTTCAAGTCATGGCAGCTACGGGGCATGGCATAGTGGTATCAGAGGGTCTGAGCTGTGGCAGTGTATGCCCACAGGATTTCCAGGTGGTAGTGACATTTTCCTCTGGTTGTTGAGTGACTTGTTCATTTGAGCAGGACCTGAGGCTGTGGCTACAGGGTTAGGACTCAGGGCCAGTCCCCTGAAGGAGAGGGCTGGCCAAGACAAGGCAGAATATCATGGTCCCAGGAAAATGGGCCGTGGTTCATTGGAGGAATAGCTCTGCTATGAAGCGTGGGCCAATCCCCCTGGGGTAGGGGAAGTTCGGTTTAATAGGTTCTCACATGGAGACTGAGTCTGTGGCAGCAGAGTAAGCCCGTATTCCATGAGCCAGTGGAGGGGAGACATCTAAAATACTCTCACCAGCTCCAGTTCAATTACGACGTTGGTGGAACTGAAATGTACCTAGGAAGGCAAAGGCTAGGAAAATTAGAATCTGATGTGGAGATTTCAAAGCAAAAAGTAGCTCAAGTGAGAGTGAAGAAGTCCTCTGTTTTGCTCCTGAAACTTTTCCCTGAGCTCTGCTTTCAGCCATGAGTGGTCAGAGGCCTGTATTGCAGGCCAGTCCACATCACTGAGGACCCATTGCCAGTGTGGGAGAGCTCCCTCTCCCTTGGCTGAACCCCAACCCCAGAGTTCTCTTTCTGGAGCTTTGTTTGCGCTGAGTGAAAGCTGGGACGGGCCATCATCTGGAAGTGTTCCCTCACTTCCTCTAAAACAGCCTCTGGACAGAGGCAGACCTCACTTCCGTCTCTTGTGAGAGGAAATGCTAGCTCCACTGGGGCCATTCTGTTCCTGAAGGCCTGCTCTGTCCTGTCACATGAATTATCACTCTCCGAGGCTTCCAAGGGCAGTATTTTCAGAATGGCTCATGAATAATCTTCTGGTACTCTAATTGCCCAGTCCACAGAGAGGGTTTTTCCACCCTCATCTATCAAACACACATCTTGGGATGTTTCTTACTAATTTCAAAGCGCAGCTAATGGGTTTGTCTTCCTCTAGTCATCTGGGATTTGGAAGGATTTTAAATTGAATTGTTCCTGCAGCATTGTGAAGAAATGATTTAAATAAAAATCTCCTGTCCCTGGAGACTGTGTCCTGCACTCTCAGCCACAGCTTGGAGTCCTGTCCTATATCTGGGGTCACTGTGTGGTGGTCAGTAATCTGACCGAGGAGTCGGAGCTGATGGGCAAATGGGCAGGATATGCCTCCAGGAGTATCCAGGGCACAAGTGATATCCTTGTGCGGCTTTTGCTCTGTCGTCCCTAACATCAGCCTGCAGCTGGGTGGCATTGCTGAGGCTGAGAGGTGGACTGAAGATAGCTACGGAGATCCCAGGGGAAGGCAAGCCCTTTCTGGATACAAGGACCGTGCCTTATTCTTCTTGATGACCCTCAGGACTAGCAATGCAGGTACAATGTATTCTGCATTGTATCGATCTCCTGACTGAAGGATAGCGCCATCTCAGGGATCAGGCGAGGTTCAGAGTGCACTCACTCCCTCTGAACCCAGGCTGCCCATGGGTGTGGCATCTGGTAGGACAGGAGCAAAAGAACGTCAAAGATCTGGCATTGGATTAAGTGAACCCAGCCTCAGGATTAGGTGAATTTGTAAGAAGGGCTGGCTGCATTTCATCTCTGCCCCCAGGAACTTTTTTTATCTTCTTGAACTCAAGCAGAAGTGAGGACAGCCAATGGGTGTGGAGGGGATGGTGATTTAGGGGGAACTCAGTGCAGCACACAGACATTAGTTCACCATACTCCTCTTTTGTGGGCAAAGCAGGGCTGAGACCACATTTTCTCTCTTCCCCCAGACACAGTTTTCTAAGAAAGCTAAAGAAGGGAATGAACATGAAAGAGAGAATTATAACTATTCAGCTGGGTTACATGAATCATTAAATCTTGAATAAGAACCCGTTTTATTATGTTCCAGATGAAGTTGCTCAAAGTAGGACAACAAGAGTGAAAGGGGGTAGTAAAACTTATGACATAATCATGTATTTATCTTGAAATTTTGGTTTTATTGTATTTTTGGACTTTTAAAATAATTTCTATTCAAAAACCATTTTTAAGAATAAAATTCCCTCTTTAAAAAACTAGAGATATAAACCAGGACTAGCTCTGGTAAATGGGGTTTATCATTACCCTGTTAAGTGATTTTCTATGGTCACCAGCTAGTAACTGACACAGCCAGTCTCCAAAACCAATCTCTTTCCATTACTTCATGCCACTTAAGATTGCATGAGATTTCAGTGTCAGCCATACCTCTCTTTCTCCTTGAGTGTTAGATTTGTTTGCCAGGTCATTTTCTTTCCACTTAAGCTCCTTCTTGCTCCCTTGTTGCTGGGTTGGGGCCTAGGCTGGCCACACCTTGGGTGACAACCACTGACTGCTCCCTTGGGTTCTGGCTACTGGGTTGCTTGACCACTAGCCTTCAAATGTGAACTGGGACTAATACATTTCCTCCCTTTATAGCTTTGCTTGCTTTCTCTGGCCTGGCCTGGAAATCCTTCCCAAGCTGTTTCCTTCACCCTGTCTCCATGCCTACATTCACAACTTGACAGTCCTTGAAATTTAATCAACTAGTTCATTGAGCAATCCAGGTGTATACCCACATGATTTAAAGTGATTTAATTTAATGAAGATAATCATGTGTCCCAGTTTTCTGGGGCAGCCCTAATTTCAAATATTCTGCCTCTTTGTCCTCACAAAAACTATCAGAGTACCAAACATCCTGGTATTTTGGTATATAAATAACATCTTTTAGATTGCCACTGGCACACAGAAAATAAAAAAAATAAATAAGTAGAAAGGGCATAAATCCCTATTCAGATATTATGCTCTACCTTTTGGTTCAGGACATAGAGATTTCTGTTAAACCTTTATTTTTATCAACAGGCTGAAAGAGAACATCTTCTTTGATTGTTTTTAAAAATCTTATCAATATGGATGTCCTGTTGCCCATACTTTCTGTGAAAAGAACTTGATTGTCTCTATTGGCCTGTCAACTTATTTGTTGTCGAGTAGCATTGCAGTTTCTGTGGTCTTATGTATCACAACTTAGCACCTAATACCACATTTATTGTGACAACCTAAGTCAGGTATGTACCTTTACTGTGAAATGTGCGGGGACCAGGTTCTTTTCATCCTGTCCTGTCTCTAAGTAAATGGCATTCTTGGCAGTTGCCTCTCCTTGCCTTTTGTATCCACAGCTGCCAATACCTACATCACACCCCATCTCACCTCCATACCTGGAGAGCTTAGTGCAGCCATACAGAGGCCTCAAGACCTCCCCGAAGGCCAATGCAGCCCCGGTCCTATGCTCCTACCCTAGGCCCTGTCTGGCCTAGTCTGGTCCTCCCACAGTGCTTCCCCCTCAGAAGATACTCTCCATCTGGGTCCAACCATTGAAGAAAGAGGAGTTATCCCAAAGAGGAAGAACATTCTAAGTGGGTATCACTGCCAGAACGAGGCAGCATGGCACAGAGAACAGTCCTCACAATGTGTCTGAGGACCACTGGTTCCCTGAGATGCTTCCAGAAGAGCTCTTTGGCCAAGGGGGCTTTGGAAGGTAACAATTGGCATACTGAAGTCTCTTGTAAGTTCTGCAATAGAGGCACCAGCATGTCCTAAACATATTTGCTTTTTTTGTACGATAAATTTTCACATCTTGAAGAATTAAGGAAAAACAAAAGAGCCAGAGTCAGAGGACCCTGCCTGGGTTCTAGTTCAAATTGTTCACATTCAATTGTGTTATCTAGGATAAGATAGGTAGCCTCAGTTTTCTCATCAGTGAAATGAGGACTTTTTACTGACAAATGACTTCATGCTGTGTTGATGTGAGATTTAAAAATTGATGTTGATTAAAGATCTTTGCATACTAGGCATATATAAAGTATTTATGGATAAGAAGGCATTGTTGTTTTTTTAAATATATTTACTGACAAGTCTTTATACACATACAGTCCATATATAGTGTACAATCAGTGCCTTAAAATATCATCATAGAGTTGTGTATTCATCACCATGATCATTTTTAGAACATTTGCATCACTCCAGAAAAAGAAATAAAAACAAAAAACTCATACCTCCCATACCCCTTACCCCTCCTTCTCATTAGCCACTAGTATTTCCATCTATCCAATTTATTCTATCCTTTATCCCACCTATTATTTCTTTATTTTTGTCCATATTTTTATACTCATCTGTTCATACCATGGATAAAAAAAGCATCAGACACAAGGTTTTCACAATCACACAGTCACATTGTAAAAGTTATATCGTTATATAATCATCTCCAAGAATCAAGGCTACTAGAATGCAGCTCTACAGTTTCAGATACTTCCTTCCAGCCGCTCTAGTACACCATAAGCTAAAAAGTAATATCTATATAATGCATAAAAATAACCTCCAGGATAACCTCTTGACTCCATTTGAAATCTCTCGGCCACTGAAACTCTGTCTCATTTCTCTAAGAAGAGATTGTGTTAGCTGGAAAATTCACTCAACTAGCACTCCTCATGGATGGATAAATAAAGAATAATGGCATATACATTGAATGGTTTTGAAGTTGCTTCTCCCAGTTTGTTGCTCTTCAGGATGAGCCAGGGCCAGAAGATTTGGAAAGAAATATCAGAAGTTGCATGATAGCAACACAATGGAGAAGCTTTTGAATGATGCATGTTTTTAAGAAAATAATAATCTTGCAACAAAATATAGATGAATTAGAGAGGAGAGGTCTAGATCAGGCTCAGTTTCCTCATCTACAGAATGAAGTCCTGAATTAGAAAGTTGGTTGAGGCATAGCAAGAGGTCCTGGGGTGGGTTAGAAGCCTAAGGACAGAGAACCTGGGGCAGGACTGAGACTCACTAACAAGGAGGTACTGATGGGGCTCACATGCTCTTCAGATATATATGTGTAGCTTGAAAGATTTCCTTTGAACCTTGGCTCCTTTTCAGGTACATATAAAATTAGTTTGTTGGGTTTTAGTCCACCAAGATGGTGGCATGTGATGTATGTTCCAAGATGCCATTCTCCTACAGAATCTTTGAAAAACTATCAAAACCTGGCAGAGCCATCTCCCCCAAAACACTGAAAAGGAGTTAAAGGTTTGCATTACCTGAGTGAGTGCTGAATCAATAAAACACAGCTTTAAAAATGATAGGAAAAGCTCATGGTGTGCTCTTGGCCCCTCCTTCAGCCTCTCACTGGCATAGAGTAGAGCCAGTGTAGGTTCAAATTGTGGGTCCCACAGAGTAACCCCTGTATGCATACTGACATGCCTTATGTCCGTGTCCATCTATCAGGTGGCAACCTGAAGATATAACCGGGAAACACCTAGCAGGCTCACTCTTCCAGAACTTGCCCTGCAGACAGAAACAGCTTGTGGACAACTAAAGCAGTAAAATAAACAAGTCAAAGTAGCCTAGGGTAAAGGAGAGAAAAGGTCTATTTCATAGGTAGTAAAGGGGGCATTTGAATTTCTGTAAATGGGGTGAGGATGGAGGAATTCCTATGTCCATGAGGAAGCACAACCACAAGACAAGACACAGGCTCAGAAAAGACAGGGGAGATCACCTTGAGCTGATCTTCTTGATAGGAGGGCAAAACGCTGAGTTTGTTTGTTTGTTTGTTTTTGTTAGCTCCTGGCACAAAAGGAAATTTCTGTCATATTACTAGCTGGATACAAAATTAGGGAACAGGCAACTCAAGGACTAAGAGTTTACACTTTAAAATATTAAGATGTGCAGTGTGCAATAAAATAATACCAGACAAACAAAGAAACAGGAAATGATGGGCCATCCAAATGAACAAGATAAAAATCCAGAAACCATCAATAAAGAAGACCAGCTTGGGACATACTGGGAAAAGACTTTAAAAATATACTTAATAAGCTCAAAGAGATAAAGGAAAATGCAAAGAAGAAACTAAAGGATATCAGGAAAACCATGAATTGACAATATGAGAATCTCAGTTAAGAGACAGAAATTTAAAACAGGAATCAAACAGAGATATTGGAGTCGAAGACCACAATAACTGAAATGAAAAATTCACTAGACAATTTCAACAGCAGATTGGAGCTGGCAGAAATCAAAGACAAAACGATGCTGAAGTCAAAGACAAAACAATTGAAACGATTCAGGCGGAGAAACAGAAAGAAAGAATTTTTAAAGAGCAAGTAGAAACTAAGAGACCTGTGGTACTTTATCAAGCATACACTATATCACAGGATCCCTAGAAGGAGAAGAAATAAAGGAGCAGAAGGAACATTCAAAGAAATAATGGCAGAAAACTTCCCAAATTAAATGAAATTAATGAAGAAAACCATGCCCAAGTTGTCAATTTTGTCAATTGGTCAAATGTTAGGGATAGAGAGAGAGTTCTGAAAGCTGCAAGAGAAGAATGATGTGTACATACAGGGGAGTCTTCAGAAGAGTAAGAGCCAATTTCTCATGAGTGAAATCATGGATGCAAGAAATATATGTAAAATATTTCTTATATTGCCAAGTAAGAATTTTTTATCCAGTGAAAAGACTGCCTTTAAAACAACAAGGGACAGATTAAGGCATTCCCAGATAAACAAAAGCTGAAAATGCTCATCACTACATGACATGCCCTACAAGCAATTACAAAGGGAGTCCTCAGATCAAAAGGACAAATGACACTGAGCACTATACTTGGAGGATTGAAGTGACATAAAGAAAGACCCCTGGTAAAGGCAATTGTGAATAATTATAAATGCCAGTACTATTGTATTTTTTTATGTGTGCAACTGCACTTTAATTTCTTACAGTTTCTAAAATACAAATGCATGAAAAGTAATGATAAATCTATGGTTTTGAACACATAATATATAAAGATATAACTTGTAACAACAACATCAAAGAGGTGTGTGGACAAGGAGTATAGCAACAGTGTATGTATATACTATTGAAGTTAACTTGGTATAAAATCAATTGTGACTGTTATAGAGTTAGGATGTTTAGTTTAGGTCCTGTGGTAACTACAAAGAAATATATGGAAAATACATACAGAAATAAATGAGGAAACACTCAAAATGATGCAATAAAAAGGCCAAATAAAAATAGAAATAGGCATTAACAGAAGAATTGTGGGACAAAAAAAGCTATAAGACTTACAAAGACCAAATAGCAAAATGGTAGAAGAAACTCCTACATCATCAGTAGTTACTTTAAATGTAAGTGGATTGAACTATCCAGTCAAAAAGCAGGGAAAAGCAAAATGGATAAAAAAGGATGACCCAACTATATGCTATTTACAAGAGACTTACCATAAATTCAAAGACGCAAGTAGGTTGAAAATGAAAGGATGGATAAAGTATACCACACAAATAGTAACCCAAAGATAGCTGAGATAGCTATACTGATATCAGATAAAATAAACTTTAAGTTAAAAATTATTATGAAGGACAAAGAAGGTCACTATATACTGATAACATGGTCTATTCAACAAGAAGACAAACCAAAATTATAAATATATATACAACTAATGAAGAGTTTCAAAATATATGAAACAAATATTAACAGATTTGAAGGGAGAAGTAGACAGTTTTACACTGATAGTGTGAGACTTCAAGACATCACATTCAATAGAGAATAGAAAATTTAGACAGAAGATCAATAAAGAATAGAAAACTTGAACAATACTATAAACGAACTAGACTTAACAGAACAGCTAACATCATACTTAATGGGAAAAGATTGAAATCTTTCCCCCCAGGACTAAGAAGACAATAAGGATGCCCATTGTCACCTGCAACAAAGCTACTCTAACTAATAAACCAATTCAAAAAAATTTCAGGTCAAGATCAACACACAAAAATCAGGAATATTTCTGTATGCTAGTAATGAACAATCTGAAGAGGAAATCAGGGGAAAAATTCCATTCACAATAACAACTAAAAGATTAAAACGTCTAAGAATATATTTAATCAAGGATGTAAAGGACTTTTACATGGAAAACTACAAAGCATGGCTAAAGAAATCAAAGACCTAAATAAATAGAAGACATTCCAAGTTCATGGATTGGAAGACTAAATATTTTTAAGATGTCAATTCTATTAAAAGTGATTTACAGATTCAGTGCATTCCTAATAAAAATTCCAATAGCATTCTTTGTAAAAGTGGAAGAGCCAGTCATCAAATGTATGTGAAAGGGTAATGGCCCCTAATAGCCAAAGCTATCTTGAGAAGGAAGAATGAAGTTGGAGGACTCACACTCCCAGATTTTAAAATTCATTACAAAGCTACAGTTATCAAAACAGCATGGCACCAGCACTAGGACAGACATATAGACCAGTGGAATCCAATTGAAAGTTTAGAAATAAACCCTTATGTCTATGGCCTATTGATTTTTGACAAGAGTTCTAAATCTGCTCAATGGGGAAAGAATTCTCTTCAACAAAAGGTGCTGTGAAAACTGGATATCTATAAGCAAAAGAATGAAAGTGGACCCCTATCTCACACCATATAAAAAAAGTAACTCAAAATTGATCAAAGTCCTAAATTGAAAAACTGAAACTAGAAGACTAGTAGAACAAAACATGGGGAAGCATCCCAGGACCTTGTGTAGACAATGGTTTCTTAGACTTTATACCCAAAGCATGACCAACAAAAGAAAAAAATAGGTAAAGCATATCATCAAAAATTAAAACATTTGTACATCAAAGGGCTTCATTGTGAGAGTAAAGCAATGACCTACGGAATGGGAAAAATATTTGGAAACTCCATATCCAGTAAGGATTTAATACGCAGAATATAGAGAGAAATTATATCACTGAACAATAAAAAGACAAACAACCCGATTAAAAAATGGGCAAAAGACTTGAATAGACATTTCTCCAAAAGAAGATATATAACTGGCCAAATAGCCTGTGAAAAGATATTCAACATCATTAGTCATTAAGGAAATGCAAATCAAAACCACCATGAGATACCATTTCACACCCATTGGAATGACTACTATTTTAAAAATAGAAAATAACAAGGGTTGGAGAGGATGTGAAGAACTAGAAACAATCATTTGTTCTTGGTAGGAATGTAAAATGGTGCAGTCATTGTGGAAAACAGTTTGGTGGTTCCTCAAAATGTAAGTTTAGAATAACCATATGACCCAGCGATCCCATTTCTAGGAATATACCGAAAAAAATGGAAAGCAGGGGCTCATGCAGAAAGTTGCATATCACTGTTTATAGTGACATTATTCACAATTGCCAAAAGATGGAAGCAACCCATGTGTCCATAAACAGATGAAAGGATTAACAAAATACTATATATACATACAATGGAATATCATTCAGCTATAAAAAGGAATGAAGTTCTCATACATGTGACAACATGGATGAGCCTTAAAGACATTATGTTGTGTGAAATAAGCCAGATACAAAAGGGCAAATATTGTATGATCTCACTGATACGTAATAATTAGAATTGAAAACTTCATGGAATATAGGTTAGCAGAGGTGAGGGAAATTAGGGAATGCAGATTTAATGTTCAGTTGGTATGGAGTTTCTGTTTGCGGTGATGTAAATGTTTTGGTAATTACCAAAATGGTTTGGAAATTGTTGTGGTAGCACAGCATTGTGAATGCAATTAATGTCGCTGAATTACATATTTGAATGTGATTAAAATGGGAAATTTTAAATTATATATATATATTACTAGACTAAAAGTTTTTTTAAAAGTTATATGAATGTACAACACAGTGAACCTAATGTAAACTATGGAATATAGTTGATAATACAATCTATAATAATATTCTTTCATCAGTTATGACAAAGGTACACCACTAATGCCAAGTGTTAATAAAAGGGAAAACTGTGCATAAGAATTGAGGTATATGGGACCTTTGTATTTTCTGCACGATTTTTCTGTAAACCTACAACTTCTTTTAAAAATATTTTTAAATGAATTAACTTGTTTTTTCCCACTTAAGCATATTCTAAATGCCTTTTAATATTGAGTTGTTCTCTTCTTTATTCATTAAACCAGGAGTTCTTATCCCAGACTCTATAGACTATTGGGAGAGGTATACTTAAAGGGTTCAGAAATTTACTGAAAGTAGGAACAAAATTTGGTATACTTATGCGTATGTGCATATTTATGAGGAAGAGAGTTCTAAACCACATATGGACTTTGGTCTTTGTGGACTGTACATATTATGTTCATCATAAGCTCCCTGGCCAGCAGGGTCCACTCTGAAAATGATAATTGGACAGTGGCTTGGGTACAGTCATGAAGCTTCTGTGCTGCTTTATCAGCAAGACTTTGATTTTGCCTTGTCCCCTCGCTCTAGGGAGCTGTAGCTTTTCTGGGATTCCTTCTTCCCTCTCTGGCTTGCAAAGTCCTTGAAACCTGCTGTGGATGCTGCTGTAAATCCTTAGTTAACTGTACATGGCTGGCATGACTTTCACAATTACACAAATGGAGCATGCAATGTGAAAGCCAGTTAACATATTTCTTTGGATTTCAGTAGACATTTATTGGACACTTAGTGCCATGCACTATGATAGCAACTGGGTGTAGGGAGGTAATCAAAGATAAAAATGATGATGAGCAGCCCCTTCCTTTCAGGAGTTTCCTGTCTAGTGGATTCAGGAAAAAGAACAACTCATTAAAATATAAGCAGAAAAAGGAAGTGGTGAAGGATTGCTTGCCCCATATTCTTGGAGCTGCCCTGTGACAATAATGCTGTACAAGAGTGAGCATTCATTTACTCACTTAAATATTGATTGTGTGCTCATCATGTTTTAGGCATTGTGTTTGTTACAGGGGATCCACTGGCAAGCAAAAGCAGACAGAGGCTGTGCCTAGTGTGGAGGCAGACATTGAGTCAGATCATCATACACACATGCAAATGTACAATTATAACTGAGATATGTGCTACAGAGGACATTTGACCTTGTAAGAGAAATGTCTGAAGCTTCCTTGAGGAAATATCACCTGATCTGGGATCTTAAGGAAAAGTGAAAGTTAATTAGATAAATGGGATAAAGCATTGGAAGGGAATCGCAGGCATCAGGGATAGCATGTACAAAGGCTCAGTGGCAGGGGATAACGTGGTGCCTATTACAAAATGAGAGAAGGTCCAGTGAGGCTGGAATCCAGAGGTAGTGAGGGGCATTGTGCAAAAAGAGACTGAACTAGACTACACAGAGCTTTGTAAATCAGGTTAGAGTTAAATCTTTATCTTAAATTCAATGGAAAGTCAAGTTTTAGGCAGGAATATGGCATGATAAATGATCAAGCTATTCTGATTGGGGAGAGTAGAGAAGGTTCCAGCTTTTGAGCTGAATTTTGGAGGAAGAGTAAGCATTTAATTTTTAAAGACTAGGAAGGACCTTCATGGAAACAGCTGAAGATGAACCCTGTCAAAGAGTAGACAAATGTGTCTATGGTGCTTGTGGTGTGGTGAGCAGTAGGCATGATAGAAGCATCGTGTCTTTGGATGAATGACTGGAATAGTCATGTGAAGGCAAATTATGAAGACCTGAAGTACTATGATGGAGAATTTAGGCTTTATTAAGTGAGGAGTCAGAGACTTTTTGAGGAAGGGTGTAGCATGTCTTTACCTGTAACTTGAATCCTTTGATTTCTGTCTGAGGCTCTGTGACCACTTTTAGCCTCTGGTTTCCATTCCCATTTGTATAGATGAAGATTTTCAACAAAGATTGCCAATTGGCTAATCAGAGAACTTGTATAGTTGGGAAAGAAGCTATTGCTCGATTCCATTTTCTTTTACATGGGCTGTGTTTGGTCATCACTTTATATAGGAGTTGTTCACCTGGTTACTACAGAACCAAAGAATTACAACATCCTGACTTATGTGAAGCACTGGAATCCAGGACTTGTCCTCTTACTCTGTCATCATTTATGGTTGAGAATGCCTGACTCAGGGAGTTCTCCCAAGCAAGCAAACGGGAGCTAAACTTGAAAGAATCTGTAAAGTAACAACAATATCGGCTAAGTTGAGATTTCTTGTCAGTGTGGCAAGTCATTGATACAGGTCTTAGCTTTTAAGCCCCTACCCCCCAAAAAACTATTCATTTCCATGCTTGTTTTTGATGACATTTACTGCCACTGAGTACCTTCTAAAGAAATTGTAAATATTTTCATTGTATCACATGTGCTTAGCATGGAGAATGTGCCTGGGAAATGCCAAATGCTTGGACAACTATACAGTTCTGTGAATGGAGTGGGAAGAACTATTTGTTAGACACGAAGTATAGATTGGAATACAGGTTAGAAATGAGCCACGAAAATAAAGCAAACATACTTGCTGCATGTTTCTTCTTGGAACTAATCTGAAGATGAAATAGGCAGAAGAGGAAATGTCATAAGTATTGTTTTGAGATTTTTTAGATTATATATATTTGTGTAATAATACTAAAAAAAAGTACGTGTGTCGTTTGATAGTTGAAGAAGTTTTGATTCTTTGAGTGGGTGAAGGAAGGGAATGAATGAGAATTGGAAGTAGCATTTATTGAGTATCTGATGTGTACAGGGCATCCTACCTACAGTATTTTACTTCTTCCATATGACAGCCCTACAAATAAAGTTCTATTAAACCCCTTTTGTAGGTAAGATGACGGCACACAACTGTGTTGCACAGGCTGAAATTTGAACTTAGGTCTTGACTGTCTCCAAGTCCATACCTTTTCCATTATTCCAATTTTACAAATAAAGAATTAGAAAAGAGAAATTTTAATTGCTTATGGTTATCCAACCATTAGATGATAGTGCTTGCTCTCAGATGCAGATTTTCTGACCTAGTTACCATGTTGTCTCTAGAGAAAAATCGGATGTGGCTCAAATCATACTAATGATTAAAGTATTTTGAGCACTGTGCTAAGCTCTTTACCTGTTTTATCTCACAACCCTAAGAGATAGGTATTTGTATTATATCCACCGTATAGAAGAGTATACTAAGATAGAGAGCTGAAATAATTTATCCTCTATCACATAGCCAGTAAGTGTTAAATCTGTTACTCAAACTGGCCAGTCTTACTCATGGTCATATCTACCTTGCCCACAGCCTAACTTTCAATAGCTAACTTGGTGAAACTTTTTAAAAAGCCTTGCTCCAACAGAGACTAGTAGTTCTGTTTTCTTAGCAGCACAGCTTGATGGTCCAAAGCTCATTTTATCTCCATTTTGTCCTTTCTATAAAGATGATGCTTATGTGTGTGATATCAGGCTGTGGGAAATGCCATCCATGTATTCCTCTTAACCAACCCCTAATTCAGAGAATTTTGTTCTAAGTATCATATAAGAATTCCACTAAGCTTAATTTACAGGGCCATAACCCATAAAACACAGTTGCCTTTTGAATAAGTTTCATTTACTGTCTTGCATGATAGATGACTCATAAATAAATTACTCTTTTTCCTTGTCAATTTCTGTCCCTATCTTTGGGAATGCATGGTTGCCTTAAATATCTGCAAAGAAAAGAAACTAGATTCTGTGTTAGCGACACTGTTGGTTTTCTCTCTCTCTCTAACACATTCAGAATATTTTACCCTTTTTTTTTCCCAGCACGGAAATCCTGATAGTCCTGATGGAATTATTCCTTGTATGGTGCTTTATGCAAAATGACATTATTAATATTAAAATGATAAATATTGTGACTCCTGAAATGATGTGTTTTGATCACACTTTAACTGAGGCAAACACTTTTTTTTAGGATCCTTTCAAATCTTGTAACCTTATATTCACATGCCTAACAGATATGGGTCATCTATGCTGACATTTAAAAAGATGAAACCCAGCTAATTCACCCACAATAGTCCTTGATATAAATTACAAATGAACAACAATTTCTGCCTCTGATGAATGTATGCTGGGTATGTTCAAAAGAAATTTTAATCTTTCCTCTTCACTGGGATTCTAAGCAAGTATTAAACGGATTTTTGGATGTTTTTTTGGCTCACATGGCTGAATTTTTGTGTTAAAATGGCATTAACTGTGCCAGACAGTGGCTCCCTCTGTCCTCGGGAGAGAGAGCTGTACCCAGCTGCTGCTGCACTGTATAAGGCTGATGAAATCAATTGGGCTTAGGATAAGAGATCAGGAGACCCATTGTTAACACCAGCTTAGCTGCTACCAGACACACCGAATGGGTTGGATAGCATCTTTCCCTCTGAGCCTCAGTTTCCCCATCTACAGAACAAAGGTGGTTGCGAAAGACCCTCCTGGCACTAACATTCTATGATTCTATGGCTCTTGGTAATGGCCATGGTCAAAGGTCACAAAGAGTTCCCTCTTTAGTTGCTTGAGGTAGAACTAACACTTTATCATTTCTTTCAATTATCAGCCCCTCTTGATTTTCTTTGGAAGGGCAAAGGAAAATGGAGTATAGGAATTTATAGGTCTTGCTACTCCTGAAAATATTAATAATATAATAAAAAACCTTTCCCTAGTCTATGCCTATAAGTACCTGTACAGGGGTAGTTCCTTTGTTACTTAACTTTTAACCTTCAAGGAAGGTATTGACTGTCCCATTTTACAGATGAGGGAAACTGAAGTTTGGAGAGGTGAAATGACTTTCCCAAATCTCAAAACTACAAGATGGCAAAGCAGAGAAAAAGATCCTGGTGTATTTGACTCCAATTCTGGAGGTTTGTCTCTGTCTCCCCAGCCAGGCCAGGCCTAACATTCATCAACACTGGAGCATGAATGCAAACAGGGGCCCACATACCACATGATCTAAATATTTCAAAATTATCTTCATACTGACCATTTAGAGCTTTTTTTTTTTTTTTAACATGTTACACGAATGTGGCACTGCCAGACTGTAATCCCCATAGTCAAAGTCAGCTAACCAGCTAACCCTCTGTCATGGCTCACCTGTTTTCTATAAGCTTTCCTTCAGTTGCCTTTTCTGAACTGGGAGACTAGACATTTTCATAAGTACATGTAACCACAGCTTCTTGTTGTTGGCTAGCATTTCTTTAGACCTGGATACCATGAGCTGGGTGACTCACCCAGACTTGCAGAGACTATTGGTGACCAAACGCATAGATGAGGGCAAAAGTAACTTGGGGAAAAAACACAGTGTGCAAAGAAGGAGCAGGAGATGGACTGGAGAAGCAGGGCACCATGTAGAAGGGAGAGCTACAACAGCACACAGAAGTCAGGACTACCAGACGAAAAGCCCATCTCAAGATACCCATTGTCAGCTGCCAGTATATATTGAGCCTCTCCATTGTGATGTCCTACAGGGGAAGCAAAGAAGTTTGATCCAAGGCTGAGGTCCAGGGTTTGCAGGCTGGGGGCAAGAACTACTAAGAAGAGCCCTTTCTGTTAATAATTCTGGTTGGTCCAGGAGGCAAGGTATGGTAGGACTTGTGAACACCATAATGGTGAAAGCAGGAAGGAAACTAGGATTGACTTAGATGGAGGTTGGAGAAATCACTTCAAATAAAAAATGTAGCCTAGCAAACAGCAGGACAATGAAAACTAAACAAGGCAGTTAGGTATTGGAAGTTGTCATCATCACTGATAAATAATATCATTAGTAGCTTTAATAGCTACCATTTATTGAGTGCCTACTGTATGTCAGAGGCTCTATACTAAGCATTTTTACTGGCATTATCTTGTTTAATTTTCACAATAGCCCTGGGAGGTAAGCACTATTTTTTTTTTAATTACAAAAACAAAAATAAATCTCTATTCAGTTGCAAAACATTTTCCTCATCCGGAAAAGAAACCCCATACTCATTAGGCAGTTGCCCCCTGCTATCTCCTCTCCCTAACCTCTGGCAGTCACCAAATCTGCATTTTATCTCTATGGATTTATCTATTCTGAACATTTCATATAAATGAAATCATACAACATGTGACCTTTTATGTCTGGTTTCTTTCACTTAGTGTAATGTTTTTGAAGTTCATCCATGTGCCAGTACTTCATTTCTTCTTTTTTTCTTTATCCTAATCCTGTACATTTCTCTAAAGAAGCCCTGCCACCTCACATCTTTAAGTCTTTACACAAGTTTTCCTTTGCTTTGAATTCTCCGGTCTGTCAGCTGAATTCCTAATACTCTTTAAAACTTATTCCAACTATCAATTCCTCTATGAGATTGTTCTTGAAACCCTGCCCCGTAACCCGTGGCCTCAATAAGTTGATCTGTAATTGTGGCTGGCTTTTTAAAAATCGTTTTTGTCTTTCAGCCTCCCCACATTACCCAAATAATGGTAATAGCACCCCAAATTTCAATGAGATCACCTTCCACTTCTAGTTCATAAGGTTTTGGTGGCACTGATCCCACCTCCAGATCCACAGGGTCGGTACTTATGTTGTCTTAATTAATTAATTAGATAAGTTGTGGGTTTGCAGAACAACCATAGATAAAATATACCATGCTATTATTACCTCCATGCATCAACGTGGTACATTTGTTACAATTGATGAAAGCACATGTTTATAATTGTACTATTAACTTCATTTATTTTAACAGCCAAGTAATATTCCATTGCTTGTATATAATGCAATTTATCTGTTCATCTGTCAAGGGGCATTTGGGCTGTTTCCACCTTTCGACTATTGTGAATAAAGTTGCTATGAATATTGGTGCACAAGTATCTGATACCAGTTTTCAATTCTTTGGGGGCAGCAGAATTGCTTTGTCATAGAGTAGTTGTATGTTTAACTTTCTGAGGAACCTCCAAACTGTTTTATATGATGGTTGGACTATTTATTTATTTATTTATTTTTACATTCACACCAGTATTGTATGAGGATTAGGCACTATTTTATAAAGGGGAATTTGAGACCCAAAGTGTTTCACAACCCGTGAGGGGCAGGGCTGGCAGTAAAATCTAGAACTATATGGGTTTGCTTGTTCCTTTAGTTCCTACCCTAGATATGGGTGTTGATCTGCCCATACCTGGCAGGACCTAGCAAGTGTCAACACTGACAACGATCCCCAGGAGTGAGGAAACATCAAGAACAAAAGCCTCATCAAGCAATATGGAGTTCAGGTGGAACCTCAAACTGGAAATTAGCCAAAGAAGCCAGGCAGACTACTGGGTGGGGATTGAGGCAGGAGGCCAGTCCCGTAGACTGAGCTAGCACTGGAGATGTCAAGGGCTGTGTACAGCGGCTTTCATAGACCTCAGTTCTTGCTCCTTATACGTGGAAGAGTGGTAGAAGCAAGGCAGGCTTCCTTGTGAGGGAGTAGCTTGATGATTGGATGTAAAATGTCTTCTCTAGACATTTCCAGAAGTACAGATTGGGCTATTTAGGTTCTTTTTGCTTCAAACCAAGATCAGCTTGAGGGCAGATTGGATGTAACTTGAGGGGAGGGGAGTGGAGGAGGATGGCCAACAGTGGACCCGGCTCTTAGAAGTTAGAGAAGGCAGAGGAAATGAAGTGGCAACTGGCAGGCACATGTGTGTGTTTTCATCAGGGGTGGAGGGAGAGGGGGGACTTGCTTTCCTGTTTGACAATGCAGGTAGGGGCAGGGGCTCTAATTGCAGTTCCTCCCAGGTTTCCCTCTGGTTTGCAAATCCCACCATCTTGAAGTCTTTTCTCTTTTCCCTGTAAAAAGTTAAGGCTTGTGCAAGTTCAAAGACTTTCTCAAAATGAACTTATTAGCACTTTAGTTGTATAAATAAGTATTTTAATTTTTGTGGTGCACATTAAAGTTGGTGGATGGGAGACTGTCAGAATTCTTAATCGTGATGAAATATGCTCTTAATAATGTCTTATTAAATCTAAATGAAATGCCTGTATGAGGCCCTATTTTAGTATTTTCTGAATTCACTGCAGCTTTTTTATCTCAAACAGCAAACAGAGTCACTCTAAATCATCATCAAATTAACTATTTATGTTCCTTTTCACCACCGCTCCCCTCTCTTCCTGTTCTTGTCTCTTCACCACCCTCTCCACAAATCTCATGCTTTATGGAGAAATAATCGGCTCTTGCAGCTCAGCAGAAGACCCCCTTCATGTACTGGTGGGGGCATCCAGTCACGGGGCACAAAATCCCCTGAGGCTCCAGGGAGTCAAGGGGAAGCATCTCCTCGGAGGATGCTATTCCAAAACGAGGGCTCCCCGGCAGGAGGAAGCGGAGCGTGTGTCCACTGGAATGCTGCCTCTTCAGAGAGGCGTCTGATTTGCTCCGTCAGTCAGTTTGCCTTGGCAGAAGGCCAGTGACAAGGTACCATCTCATCTCAATTTCCTTCAGATGTGATTTGAAGCAAAGTAGCCGGCCAACTTTTCAAGACCTTATCTTTTTTTGGAAGCTGAGCAGGAAATTTCTTATGCAGGGATCCGAATCGGCCACAACTGTAGTGGCAGATAAAACGCAATGTCATTTCAAAGTCTGGACAAGATTGTGAAAGAGTTTTGCCCATGACCTTCTAAGGAGCATGGAGCAAGAAAGCTCAGAGGTGAGATCTTCTATGTGTGGACAGATGCCCATCCTCACCTTCTCCAGGGAAATGGAGAAGGGCTTTTACTAAAAGGAAAGAAGGATAATGAAGTAGTGCGTCGAGTGCAGATATCTTATCCTAAGATAACTGACATCTTACCATAGACCCTGCCCAAGACTCTGAACTTGTCATACAAGCCACAGACCTTAGACAGGAAAATTGAAGTGTTCTGCCCAGCTTGCATCTTTGGTGTGTTTACTCCCTTCCATCTATCTAAACAGCCCAAGTCCAAAGCCTCCCTTTCTTTAGTCCTTTTAACCTTTTTATTGTCTCCCTCTGTGTTCACCAGGAGTAGAGCCGAAGCTGGACCTTTTGTCAGGGCTGCCAGTTTAGATCCATAAGGGGCAAATGGTATAGGGGCCATCCAGATATGAAGAAGTCTACACACATTTCTAGGGAAACATCAGTTTAGCAATAAATACCAAGGACACAGAAACTCCTCACCTGCTTCTTCATCTTGAGGAAGGGGCTACCCTTCCCAGTAGCAGGGGAGAGAAGGAGTTAGAGAAAGTCTGAGCACCTGTCCCAGCCCTCATAGGTAAGTAAACTATGTAAACTAAGGCCAGGAGCATCTTTGCTAAAGTGCTGTTTAGTACAGAATCTAGACCATTCTGCTCAGCTCCTGGTTGTGAACTTAGTATTTCTGTTACCTTAGTGGAGCCTGATATTATTCTTCTTTCCATAGTTCTCCATTCCTTAATCCTTTCTCAGAACATTCTTGGTTCCTTCTTGGCCACTAAGCCACTTGCGAAGCATCTCGAAGCTTGGGAGAAGCTCCCCCTGTGGTGCGTGTTCTGGATTTGGATCTCACATCCACCCCTCACTGATGAGTGACTTTGGTGAAGTGAGAACCTTTCCAGGTCTCAGGTTTCCTCACGGGAGCAACAACATCTCACTCACATGAGGAAATTAGAAAATATATGTGAATTTCCTGACCTACTCATTTACTGAGTAGAGACTCAGTAAATGTTACTTCCTTCTTTTTCACTACAACAAGTATAATCAATTAAGGGACAGGATTCTGTGTTTGGCATCATCTAGATGCTGCCATTATACAAACAAAGATGTTTGAGCCTGGACTTGGCACTGTTTTGTACACAGAAGTTGTCATTAAACTGAAATGAGCACAGTATGTCAAGTTCAGCTATTTTTACACCAGGAAGAAAATGCTTGACAGTTAAGGACACAGGCCCCGTCACTGGGAGCTTGCAGGGAATGTCCCTAGGACTGAAGAGAGCAAACCAGGGACTTTCCTGAGCTTGGCTGTGCCCTATGAATGTTATGGCTGCACACATCTGATCTGGCTCTAAGGGACCAGAAGCCCAAGGACGAGTACACTGTACCTGTGAGGGCCTTGCAGGCAGCCAGCTGCCACAACGTCCCAAATCATGGTTCTTCTCACCCTCATACCAGGGCTTGACACTAGGTGTCTGGGCAACCTGTTGGTCTTCCATCATTCATTCATTCATCAAACATTTGTAAGTGTCCCCTTTAATGCTAAGCCATGGGGATACAATAATGATCAGTACAGATGGAATGACTAAGCTATTTAAAATATATTGCTTTTAAATGCTAGAAAGCTGCCTTGAAATATGAATAACAAGCAAACACTATTGCATGTCAGCAAACAAAAGAAATGACTTTGTTGTCAAAATTTGGGCATTTAAAAGGGAGAATGAGGTTTTTCTGGGGTGATCTGTGCTGTGATGGAAAGGGAATTGGATTGCAACCCAGATTATCTAGCTCTAAATCCTCACTTCTGATTTTGGATAAATTACTTAGCTTGTTTGAGCCCCAGTTTCCTTTGTGTAAACCTGGAACTATGAACCACTTTCCTATGGTTTCTCTAAGAAAATTAACATCATTAAGATTCATGAAAATATCTAGTACAGGGCCTGACGCATAACAAGAGCTCAGTGGAGGAGGCTGAAATGGAGTTTGAAGAGGCTGCAGAGAGGGTCAGAAGCTTCAAACAAAGCTCACATCAGATAAGGTTCAGGCAGCGTGACTTAGAACAGATGGCTCTTCAATTATGCAAATTAAATTGGATGAAAAATCCACCCTGGAGATTTTTAGGTGAATTTAGATCCTGGATCTACTCTCCATTGCTTGAGCACCCACTGTGCAGTGTTGTTTTTCTTTTAATTTACCTAACATTTACTCCTTTCAAATTCCAAGGGGGACCCCTTTTGTTCTTGTGGACCTTACTTCTTTATTGACATAGGGAGTTAGGAATTATATAGGCCAGAGAATTGCATCTGCTCTGAAACAACCAATATCCTTCTCAAGTATCTCCTTATGGTTCCTATTTAAAATAGAATATAGGGCGGGTCACAGTGGCTCAGCAGGCAGAGTTTTCACCTGCCATGCCAGAGACTCAGAGTGGTTTGATTCCAAGTGCCTGCCCATGCAAAATATATATATATATAATAATAATAGGATATAACTTGTCCTCAACTCCCTCGATTTTCACTCCTGACCTGACCCCTGTCCCATAAGGAGTCTGCTATTGATTTCAATTGATATCAGGTGGTTATAAGATCACAGAATTGAAATAGGCTGGGAAAATGACAGTGAGTGACTATCGGAGCTGGGCTACAACCCTCACCTCCTGACTCCCTCCCCAGGGCTCTTCTTCCTTTGTGGGCACTGAGTCACTGCGGGGGGTGCACAGCTGCCCATCTCTGGCATTTTCTCTCACCACTGCTCTTAAGAGCACATCTTACTGTCAGCCTCCTGAAGAGTTCGGCCAGGAGCCACTTTGCCTTGCCACTCACCTGTCTTGGACTGTTGCCGTATTCACTGTGATCTGGTACAAGGAAACCACCCAAAATTTATTCTGCAAAACAGGATCAGCGCACTCCACCCCGAGTGAATTTGCCAAAACCTATGATTGTTTTAATTCCCTCTTCTCATTGTCATTGCTGCTGCTGTCCTTAAAAACCCAATGATTGCAGTTACATAGCAACTTATGCTTTTCATGACACTTCAAATACATTATTTCAGCTAATCCTCACAAAACCATATGCAGTAGGCATAGGATTATCCTGGTTTTACAGATGTGAAAAAACCCAAACTTACCAACTGACTTCCCTTAACTAACCTAACAAGGCTGAGACAGAGCAGAATCTAGCACCCAGATTCCTGATTGTGAGCCAATGGCTGTGGACTGTGCCTCTCTCAAGGCACGGATGATCTTTAGGGAAACTCTATCACCAGCCCTTGGTGTAGCTCTTCACGACTCCTCTTTGGCTACCTCCACTGCCCCAGGATGCACTTGCAGACCTCCTTCTTCCAGGAATGATTACGCAGAAAATGGGAGTTGACAGTGATAGATGGACTTTTCCATTTTCTGCTAACACGGCTATGAAGTCAGAGCCCATTTTAATGAATGTCCATTAAGGTCAAATTTGGAAAGCAGGTATTAAGAGTCATTGCTGCTAATTACACCCTGAGTGCTCTATTTGTGTTTTCAAATTGGACAAAAAGGTTAGTAAAATGGAACATTTCAGCACAGGCCGGCTCCTGGCTTGCTCTCCAAGTTTTCAGAAATGATCAGCTGTCCAAACTTGCTGAGAAATAGTGTTCTGATTCTTACCTCATTCCTCACGGGTGAACCAGCACCAGGACGAGTGGCTGGCTCTTGAATCCTGTCAGTCTCTGGCAGATCTGATTACATCTGGGACCCTTAAAAGTACTTGAAGCAAACGGCACTGGTCTATTTTAATCCTGCTCCTTCTAGAAACTAGAAACTGTAAGGAGAGTCTTCCTGCTGACAGGTGGCTCCATAAAAGTCGTCCATCTGCTGCTAATTATGGCAGAAAGAAAATTCACACAGCCGAGTTTTCAGTTTATTTGCTAAAGATCTCCAAAGGTGTAACTGTCTTCACGGATCACAAGGCCAGTCGATGCGTTCCATCTAGAGAGCCTGTTAATTATTTAAATAATTTAAAACCCAGGGTGGCAGGGAGTATTAAACAGAAGTCTAGCTGGGTTAGGACTGGTTGGATGATCTATCATGACGGAGGAAGGTAATCTGTTCTCACAGCACACGGAGTCTGGACTCACAGAGTTTTACATCTTTCCCTTATGGTTCTTTTGACTGGGAACTCAGACAGCTTATAGTGGGACAGGATTAGGCAGAATTAGATGTATTTCAGACTGAAGAAAGATTTGCTCACCTTCCAGGTCATCTCTCTTTCCTATTCATGATTTTATCTGTAACATGTATAATCTCTCAACTCCCTAACTAGGAAGACTGTTGTGAACTTAGAATAGGATTACTTATTCAGAAGGCTGTCTGTGCAATAATATATGATGCAAAGCTTTCGAGACCCAGCAAATAAATATCAGTGATTAAGTCAGATAGATTAGACGATGAAATAGTAATATAAAGACAAAGATTTTTCCTTTCTCTGCAGCTTTCTTTACATTCTACCACACAGTTAAAAGTAGAATTTAGAAGTGTCTCTTTATAGTCTCCTGGAATTATATATTCTTCTTTTATGTATTTCTCAATGCCAGGTTGACACTGTATTTTTTTTGCCTGGGCAAGCACTGGGAATTGAACCTGGGTCTGAGGCATGGCGGGTGAGAATTCTGCCATTGAGCCACCATTACACCACTCTTTTTTTTTTTCGACATCGTATTTTAGTTACTAGGTTATGTGTTCATCTCTCTCTGCTAGACTGGGAGTGCTTTGAGGATGGGAACAATGTCTTATTCATATTTGTGCTCCCAGTGCTTAGCAGAGCCTGATATATAGTAGATGTTCAATATATGTTAAATTGAAGAGACTAGACATTAAGCAAATGAAACGAATGTGATTTTACTTTATGATGAAGTTATGTTCAACATTAACCTTAATAAGTGGCACTGAATCTGCCAGATTCAATCATTTTTGACACATTTGATGATTTTTGTGGAAGTGCTAGAAATTCTATAAAATCCATTTCAAAGACAGATAGCTCTAAGTTGGGCATGGTGAGCTGAAACTTCCTGATTTGTTCTTTAGGTCTGTCCTTGGGCAGTCTGTATGCTACGTATGACTCTGGTTTTCAGGTATAAAATGGAGGTGTGGAAGGATTGACTAGATGACTTAGTTTTTTGTTGTTATTTTTTTTTCTTTTCGCATGGGCAGGCACCAGGAAATGAACCCGGGTCTCCGGCATGGCAGGCGAGAACTCTGCCGGCTGAGCCACCATGGCCCGCCCTGGATGACTTAGTTTTTATTAACTATATTCTTTTGGTTATATCTTGGAAGCCAAACATTGGCACTAGGTTGAATGATTTGCAGAGAATATACAGAAAATGTGCAAATAAAGTCATTCTACATGAAAATTGTAGAACATTAAGACAATGATGAGAGGTCAGAGGATAGAGGGCCATTGCATAAGGAAAAACCAGTGCTAGGATACCCCTGACTCTATCCAGATGAATTGCTGCATTGTGTTAATATATTCTTAATCTAAATGAAATTGTTGTAATACAGGTCATATTTTTAAATATACATTAAGGTACCTATGGAGGAGAGGCAGGGAAAATAATTTATTTCATTTTTTTAATTTATTGCAAAATAAATTTTGATAAAAATGATGTAAGTTCAAACAGCCTCAAATATTGGAAAAGCCTGAAAAGGGGTTAGGAAAAGACTGGTTGAGATAATGAAAAAGATTTTTATTCTAAAATGTCCTGACTATTAGATAAATCTGGTTGTGCTTGCTAGTGATTTTATCTTTAAACTGTTTAATTCTGCCTCTGTTCTTTACAGACTTGCTGCTTGTAGGTGTTCAGAACTCCTCTATTGTTGAAATATTATATGTAGAACACTGGATTGGAAGAGTCACACCCTAACATTGTCTGGGATCTCAGGTTTGAACCACTTACCTCATACACCTTGACTTTAGCTTTTCTTCCTGCTTCTCCCCGCATGACCCAATCCCTTGAAGTTGAGCCTTACCTGGCCTTACTTCTCCAGCTTTAGCCTGGGGTTTTTTTCATTGCTCTCCCTCTAGTTACGTGGCCCTCAAGCTCGCTGGTTACATACCCTCTTCTAGCCTGACTTGACCCCTGAAAGCAACACTTCTCCCCTGGCCCCATGAGCAGGACTTGCAGAAGATACGAGGCAGACAAGCCTCATATTACAGGGTCCTGGGATTCTAGTCCAAAATCTCAGGTTTCTTCCTCTGTTTTTTCCATTCCCCATTGTACTCTTTCCTGACGCTCCTGTGGTAAGATTTCCCAAATGGCTGGTTGTAAGCGTAAGTTTATACGGTTGATTATAAAAGACATTGGTATAGCTATTCCTCTTCCTTTCCCTATAAATAATTGTAAGATCTGAGGAAAATGAAAAGGGGCTCCTCAGTGAGAAAAAAAGATGGGGGAATTTTTTACTTATAAGCATCATAACCTGATCTAATACTTATTACATATGGTTGTTTAATATTTCTTGTTCATTGTTACTGTCTCTTTAAACAGATGGTCAATTCCTTTGAAGTCGTACACTTCCCTCTTGTATCTCTCCCAGCTTTATCACAGTGCCTGCACATACCATAGGATCATTAAGTCCTAGTTGTGAAAGTCACCTTGGTCTATCCATTAAATCATACTTGAATGCTATTGCTAGCACTAAACAACTGCTGAGAACCAAACACTCCTATGTCCTCATTCCTCTAAGATGAAAACCTTTGTAAACCAAGGCCACTCTTTTGTTTTTCCAGAAGAGTTACTGGGGAGACTATGCCAATAACCCTTACATGGTATAATGATTATAACCCTTATATGGTATAATGATTGCCTAAATAATTATTTTGGGGGTGATTTCACATTTAAGCAGGGATTATTTTTGTGATAAAGTGAAGCATATATGCAGAAATAGTTTTGGTAATTATTAACACTCCAGTGAGTGGCTTGATATCTTTGGGGGAAGAAGGAAAAAAAAAAAGGAAACTTCATTGTCAGTACTCTGTGAAGCTATTGCCAAGGTACATTTTGCTTTGTTAGTGTAGCAGTGGCCTTTCTATGGCCATTAAGGATTTCTTGGCAATCCTGAATCAGAATGTCCTTGCCAAAACCTAATTTGGGGAATTGCATTTTTCCCCACTAATTAACTCCATTGTTTCAATTAGGAAAGAACTATTCCTTCCAGTCCAGAACACTGTCTCGGAACAGGAAGATGGCTTGAAATGCTTTCACAACAAAGGCAGAGGCTTGTACTAAGCTCAGCCAACATCCCATGAGACCACATTTTCAAGATGGCTGACCCTGCTTTTGAGGCTCAGTATGTTGGATTAAAGGACTGTATCAAGTTGAAAGTGACACCAAAAAACGGGTTTGGAGAAAGATAAAATGTTTCTTACTGTCCCCACTTAAGGCTCACTGAGGTCAAGAACCTTGTCCATGTTTATCACAGTTACAAAATGGGTAAATCAAAATTACCCTCTGTATAGGCAGAGCAGTTCAAACTGGCTCAAGTGGAGCCCAAACTCTTGAAGTTGCTCTCCTTAGAGATACGGTGCCCAGCTGGGCCAATTAGTTACATGTTCTAAAACTCATATCAGCCATTTACCCTCAAAGTATGTGGCTGAAGAAAGACTTTGAACCTACACATAGTTAGCAGTCTGTGATCTTTGGCTAAGAAATCTAAAATTACTTCCTCTCTATTAATGCAAATTATCATAATTAACATCAGTGGTGTATTTAATTACTATAGTTGCAAACACTACTTTCTACATGCATTAAGCATTGAAAAAATAACTATAAATATTTGGTGACTGACAGTAAATTAATTACAGGTCTGACTTCAGAGTGGTTTAAAACCTTGTTGATCTGTTGGCTCATTTTCCCAGGTGGTTTTGCCTCGATGAGTCAGAAAAATAGTCACCAAAGCAACTTTGCCTCATTCCTCATCTGTTTTCCCATAGTGAAGATTTTAATGTGCAAGGAGAATAGTAGAATATGAAAGAAACTTATTTGGCCTTTCAGAAGAGACCTGGGAGCTGTTGGGGAGGGAGTATGATATTAAGCCACCCTCTTTCTATTCTCACATAATTTCCTGTCTGTCTTCACCTGTGGATTATTACCTGAGCATAAGACATAAGAGCCTGGGTCAGAAACGTGCTCTATTCAGCTGCAAATAATGCTCTAACAGCAGCTTCTAAATTGTCAATGCTAAACAACAAAAGGTTAGGAACAGAAACCAAAGACCCTCCTGTCAAATTTACAATTTATCATCTCAGCAAATATAACCTCTAAATTCAGTAAGTTATCTGTATTGGCTGTATGAAACAGAATTTTTTTTTGTCTTTTTGTTCTGAACTACACATGTGAAAGCTGTATGCAGTGTTCTGTATTCTGGCATCACTGCGTTAATTAGGCAATGGTGGTGGTGGAGAGTACACCTGAAGAAGCATGGCTGATGTTTTAGCAACTGATAAAGGTAAAGGTAATCATCATGAGGATATTATGTCCAGGATTGTTATGATCAGGTTCATATGTCAACTTGGCTAAGTCAAGAAAGCACTGGCCTATCTGTTTCTCTGAGGACATTTCATGGGCTTAAATCATGAGCACTGTGGTTACTTCCATGACTGATTACATCTGGTGCCTTTCCATGTAAAAAAAAAAAAAAAAAAAAAAAGAATAGTTTTGTTCATGATATTTTTGGCTCTGGGAACCAAACCTGGGTGTCTGGCATGGCAGGTGATAATTCTGCCACTGAGCCACTGTTGCATTGTACTTGTTCATGATTTGATACCTCAGGGTACCTGAAATGTACTAAAACATAGTATTAAAATAGTACCTAAAGAACAATCTAGATTCTTTAAAATAAATTGAATAAAAGAAATGTTTCTGGGCCTCAATGGTTATCAGCGAGTTAACTAGTGAGAGATAGAGAGATTAGACTGCAGAAACTATGCTGGTAAATGGTGGGGGAAAATGAAGCCAGCTGATGGCTTCAGTGGATGGTTCATTATTTCATTCATTTTACAAGTACTTACTTTATTTCTGTTATGAGCTAGGCATTTTGTTAGATTGAAGGAAGCTATAATGTGGTTTGATGTTTCTTTGGTGGATATCAGAATTCTTAAAATAATTTTTTATTGAGGGATAATTTACACATAGTAAAATGTATAAGTCTTACATGTATAGCTAGGTGAAGATCCTATATTTGTGAACCAATCCAGATCAAATAATAGAATATTTTCATTCCACCAGAAAGTTTCCTTGTGTCTCTTTCTTGTCAATTGTCCTAGCCACAGAAGTAACCATTATTAACTTCTATCAGCATATATTAGCTTTCCTGTGTATACATTTTATATGAAAGGAATCACACAGTACATACTTTTTGTGTATGTCTGGCTTATTTTGGTTAACATATTTTTGAGATGAACCCATGTTTTTTAAAATTAATTGCTACATTGTATTACCAGAATTACCTTTTAGTTTCTTAAAATATTGAAGGATTCTAGAAGGTGGAAATGGCAATGGCATCGTTTTTCACTCTCCCTGGAGCCACCCATTTAAAAAACAATCATAGAAAATAAGATAATAAAACCAAAAACCCATGTAAAACATTTATAACAAACTAACTGAAAAGGTATTATCACAAATGCCAAATATTGAGGAATATTAACAAAACTGGCATATCAGGGAGGAAGAAGAAAGACAAAAGGAATTCTGATAACCTGAGAGCCTGAGAATCCTCAAACTGCCAACGGCACTCATTGGAAATATCGGCAGGCTAATCCAAGGAGAAATGCTAAAATTAGGATGGTGCTTAGCATGCTACAATTAATGAGAAATTTCTGGGATCTATGTACTCTTACTACAAACAATTTAAATCTCTCTATCAGGATGATTACCCCAGTAAGGAGAAACTTCTGCTAATGGAATCCAAATTGGGCAGATTTGGATTTACCTTTCCAGTGTACATTTTTATTCAACTTTGGGACAATAGGGGCAAAGAGAAGAGAAGAAAATAGGGGCAAATAGAAGAGAAGAAAACAGTGGAGAAGGGAGCAGAGCCAGCAGGTCTCAGAAAGTAAGAGGACATATGAAGAGGACACTTCATAAAAATAATACAAAAGGAAGCTCTAGAGCTATTGAAAGCTATCCTGGTCCATCTTTCTCTTCTAGCACAGAAAAACCTATTGAATTTAAAGTGAACAACAGATAAGTATTATAAGCAAATCCTATACAAAATCATTATAAAAAAAGAAGAAGTGCCACAGCAACATCTTTATAGACAACCAAATAGACCAAAAAGGGCATGCCCACAAAATATATGAAAACTAAACTATTATTTCAAAACAGATATAATGAAATAAAAGAGACCTAGAAAGAACAACATAATGCGAATTAGAAAAACTCAGAAATGATATGATTGGGCAAAAGAGAAGAGAAAAAGGAAGGTTTGAAAAGAAAGTTCAGAAAATAATTAAGAATAAAATATTTAGATATTAAAACTACATTACAGGGAATGCATGAGTGCTTAAGCACCATAGATAATTCCTTAAAAAAATAGATGGAAAAGAATTAAGATCTAAATGAAACTGTGGAGACAAAATGGATTAGTAAGAAAGTGTAGATAGAGAAGGTAGGTAAAGAAGATATTACATGTGTATATGAGTCCCCAAAGAAGAAACTAAAGCAGGAACAAAATTAATATTAAAAATTATAGTCCAAGCAAATTTTCCTAAAATCAAAGTTGAATAAAAATATACACTGGAAAGGCACATCTTATTTCTTGGAAACTCCATCTAGAATGGCCGAATTGGCTTAAAAAAAAAAAAAAAAAGGTTTCTTTGGGAATTCAGATTTCCATTCTGAGTCACACACCAGAGGAAAAAACATCAGATTATCATCAGTATTTTCAACAGCAATACTTTATGCTAGAATGTAATAATGGGGCATATTTAGAAAACTGAAATTGTAAGCCAAGGATTTTTATACAGGCAAACTGATATTCAAGTATGAGTGTTGTATAGAGGTGTTTTAAACATGCAAAAACTCATGGAGCAGTATTCTCTGAGTCTTCTCTAAGGAATCTACAAAAGAATGAACTTCACATAACCAATTGACTGACGCATTGGCATAACAATGGATGTATAACTGCAGCAATCAGAACATGTGAAAACAAAATTACATTTGCCTACCTTTGTGTTTCTTCAGAAGACACAAGGCATGAAGGCAAGTGAACACTTAGATCAAATATGAAATGTAAGGTCAAGATATAATTAAGGATAAAACAACAGTGTTCAACTAGTTCAGGTACTGCAGTATTAGAGACACATGCATCCTGAATGAATCTCCCTTAGGGAAACCTTCGGTTGTGTAAGATGAAGCTCTTCCACAATGGAAAAGTAGCCATAGAGAAGTATACATGAATTGTGTTCTTTACTTGGCTCCTGTAAGGATCTCCTTACAAAACACCTTCATGAACTTGACTTTGAGAACAAATAATTCCCAGAAGATCCATACCAACAGTATAGCATGGGTGCAGCCCAGAGATACCTTCTGCAAACAACTGCCTTAGACAAACTTTCCCTAGGGCAACTGTTTCTGGAGGTAGATTCTAGCCTACTCTGAAAAGATAAGTGGCCATTCTGTGTAATCCTGATCGCAATCCTGTGATATCCTGTGGTTGAGACCCTTAACCAGTTTATCACATTGGTATGGGTACACAGTAATGTTTTTAAGGTGCTGTTTATAGAACGGTGAAGTGTTTCTGGGCTTCGAAGACTTTATACATGGTCCTCTTGTAAATTCCTATCTGTAATTCTGAATAACTGGACCTTGCACATAAAATTTAAAGTGTGTTCCCTGTCTTTGTTCACAAAAAGACATGCTCTTCCATCACAACTGCTCTCCCAATCTAAGTACATTTGACACTGGACCATAACCTGGAATTGCCTAGAGTTGAAGGCCTGCCTCAAGCAACTTATCCCAATGCTTTGGTTACATCTTCTATATACCCTATATATCCTAATCCTCTGGGAATGGAAGTTTTAGGCATTTGGAAAAGTTGAAGTGCCCTATTGCATGTTCTTGGTCCCTGAATCAAAGGACTGTTACTGTCACCAGATTGGACTGCTTGCAGAAAGATAGGGCACAGTCGAAATAATGGGCTAAATTTTGCTGAATAAAATATTTCCTTGTTTATTTATCCCTAATAAGAACAAATTTGAGATACTCTAAAAATAATTGTATTGGATACAATTTTCCTTTTGGAGTTGAACTGAAGTAATCATGTCAGAAGCCAACAAGCAGATGGTAAACTTTCAGTTTCTGCTGACGTGGGCTAGATTTCTCTAAAGCTGAAGAGGACTTTATGCCCTAAAATTTCAATATCTTCCCACACCTTTCAACTATAATAGATTTGGGTCATTCATTGAAGACCCCAATTTATTTATAGCCTAGATAGTCTCAGTTTTATCTCACTGTGTAATTACTGTAAATGATTGACACCAGAAATGTTGAATCATGGATCTGAAATTATAGGAAACTTAAATTCTGGTGTTAATGAAGCCAGCATCATTTCTCTCTCTTTTTTTTTTTCTTGTTGGCCTTTGTTTTTTGTTTCAAAATGTTGTATAGACACCTGTTAGCTTTTTTATCCTGGATCGTCCTAGAGCCATGTACTATTTATCAAGAAAGTTAAGGGTCTATTAGGGCAATATATTTGTGACCTCAGCTTTTTGTGGTTCCTCTCAGGCCATAGGTAGTTTGTAATTTTTCACTTTTCTCTCTAGTGCTATCCTTTCCCCTCTGAGGTATTATTGCCCCTTTTCAACCTCTGCCTCTAAGACACAACAGCATTTCTCCAACACTCATTCTATGTCAACTACTGTTAGACACATTCACTTTACCAACATAACCCTAACAGTAACTAACTGTGTGTGGTAGAGATATTTATCCCTCCTTTATAAAAAATGAGAAAACTGGGGTTTATTAAGAAGGTAATTTGCCTAAGGCCATGCAGTAGATAAGTTACAAAGATTGGATTTGAGTGTTCAGGCTTTGGATCCTGAAAGCAGCATTGACTAGCAGATCACTTACCTCATTAACCTGCATTCCTTTATTGCTGAAAATTAGGATAATTCTACTTTATAGGGCTGTGAGGATTAAAGAAAATATAAATATGTTCCTGGCACAGTGCCTGACACATAGCAAATGCTCAATAATTTATAAGAACTATGTATTAGTCAGGGTTCTCTAGGGAAATGGAATCATCAGGAGATATCTGCAAATATGAGATTTTATAAAAGTGTCTCACATAACTGTGGGGATACCTGAGTCCAAATTCTGTAGGGCAGGCTGCAAACTGACCACTCCAATGAAGGTCTTCAGTGAATCCCCCAGGAGAAGCTGGCTGGCTGAAGTGAAGAGAGAGATTCTGATTTCTCCTTTAAAGCCTTCAACTGATTAGGTTAAATATTGCTAATTGTGGAAGGCACTCCCAACGGCCGACTGCAGATGTAATCAGCCATGGATGCAATCAACGTGCTGAAGATTTAATAAACCAGCCTTCTGGTTTAGTAACTAGCCATGAAAGGTCCTTGCAGTAACGGTTAGGCCAGTGCTTGCTTGACCAGACAACTGGGCACCATCGCCTAGCCAAGTTGACACAGGAATCTAATCATAACAAATTACTTATAAACTGCTCTTATTGTTATTTTAAGTACTTCTCCTTCAGTACAACATAGAGGCAAGGGTTTAGACCCTGGGGATAGAAGTTTGTATATAAATCCTGATCCACCCCTTAGTAATTATTTAATTTCTTAAGGCCTCAACTTTATTATCTGCAAAATGGGCATAATAATAGTATCTACTTTACAGGGTTGGTCTGAGGATTAAATGAAATGATATGTATAAAGTGCTTAATACAGGGCCCTGTATGTACTCAATCTATCTCAGTTTATTCTATTCTCCCTCAATGTCAACCTGTTCCCAGATAAGTTCAGGTAAACTCCTGTGCCCTAAGAGCTAAGTTACTAAGAATCCTTAATACACTATTCCACCTAGATAACTTATCTCACTTAAGGTTTTAACATCTGTGGTGAATTTTTCTGAATCAGACCATCCATCAGAGTAGATCTGTGGCCCAAATGGGATAAACTTTCAAATTTTATGAAAAAAAATCTCACAGATACAATTTCATATTTAACCCTTTAGTTTAGGTCCAACCCACAGAATAATAGATCTGAGGTCAGGAAGGATGGTAGCAGTTATTTGCTCTGGTCTTCTTACCATGAATTCCAAGTAAGCTGTCTTTTCCTTTCTGTACAAACTCATTCACTGATGGGAAACACCCACATCCGCTCCTTCTACAACATCCTTCCCATTGCCAAAAAGACTTCTTCCCCTTCATCTTCACACCTAATTCACTCTTGTTTTAAGGCAACTATGTAGAGCTCTGGTCCATTTCTTGTCTCTGATCAGATTATAAAAGGAATTGGTATAGTAGTTGAAGAGTAGAAAAGTCTTTAACTTTTCAAGCATCTATGACTTGCCTTCCAACAAGGGTATAAGCTTTCTGAGGACATGGCTCATGCATTATATTCCTTTGAACTAATTAAGCACTCTTTTCCACAGTGTGCTATGGGGCTCAAAATAAACTGATAAACAAGTGGCAATTAAACTCTATAGGTCCTGAATCAGGCAAATACATTTCACCGCTCCTATCAGCACTAAGCAATTGGTAGGGGCTTCCTGGAGCCTGTATATTGATAACCCTACTCTAAAGTAGTTTGGGGCAGAGACATGGCAGCATGTGGTGTGCTGCACAGACCGGGAAAAAAAGTGTGTGGGGGGAGTGAGCCATGTGACAGGCTTTGCAAGATAGGTAGAACTTTAATAGGAAAACCCATGAGTGACAATGGAAATGCAGATAGGGGATGCTTGGAGTAAAGACATTAAAAGATGTTTTGCTACAGCACAGAACAGTGTGCTTTGAACATGGGAGGTTTCCCACCAAACATGGTTGAATTAGAAGTTTATAGAAAGGGCGCGCTCTCTAGGCTCAGATTCCAGGACAAGTCCCGTGTGAGTAAGGCATCATAAAAAATTCTGTGATAGTATTTGTATAGCTGGATGTTACCTGGCTGGGGTGTCAGGTTTAAGTGATCTGATCAGATTATAAAAGGAATTGGTGTAGGAGTTGATGCGTAGAACAAGGTTCCCAAGGGTCTGTGGTGCATATTTAGGCAGTTACAGAAGATGATAGCCATCATCAGCTTCAAGAGCTCACTCTGACTTTCGCAGAAAGGCGCCTAAAAAACCCCCCCTGGGAACAGTGTTCTCTCCAGTTGCACACAGTGAAAGGTCATTATATAATTATTTGGACTCAGCGCTCACTTTCAAGTTTCTGGATTTCTGCTGTAAGGGAGCGGTCCAGCTGGTGTTGATGAGGCAGGATACCTCATTGGTTACGAATAGCATCTCTGGGTGTGAACAGTGGCTCTAAAATCAGGAGCCTGTTAGTTCCGCTAAGCCTCACCTTCCCTGTCTATGTAGAATGGAAAGGACAATAATGTTTAATTTCTAGGGCTGATGTGAGAACCAAGTGAGTCAATGCATGTGAAGCCCTTAGGTGTATTAGGCACTGTTTTAAGATCTTTACGCGTATTAAGTTATTATCATTACAATTTAAATATTATTTAAATTAAGAGGTAATTATTATTACTTCAGCTTTACATAAGAAGAAACTGAAACTGACATAAGTAAAAGTGATTTTCCCATCCTTATTTTCTTCCTACACATTAATATAGCTTTTCCCCTACTGAAGAATTTCTGTCTCTGAACCCATAGGCTCTTAAAATTTTTTGAATGTTTTCAAACTTCTCAAAATAAGTGCTTTCAATGTTTGAGATGGTACAGGGCTGGTGTGGGCTAATCATGAACACAGCTAGGCTTACAAGAGCTTCAGTTAAGATCAACTTTAGCGTCTGTGCCATTCCCCAAGCCTGTATATTATTTGTGTGCTAGGACTTACCATAATAGAATCTACATAATTCATTTATTGGAAAGAAATTACATAACCATAATTATCATGAGGATTCTTTTAGCATTTTCTTTTGTTTTGAAAAGAGCTAACTCATTTAAAAAAACATTTCTTTATCAACTTCTGAGTCGATTTGCTGACCCATTATAATCTAAGGTGACTAGCATTTATACAAAAGCCCAGATCTTTTCTTCTGCCTGCCACAAATTTGCCAGTGCCACAAGATTTGAGAATTACCTTGCCTCATTAATGTTGAGTTATATATTTAATTTTTATGAATGGATTTTCCTCATTAGCCTAATTTCTTTCTTAAGATGAGAATGGGGGACAGGGAGGAAAGAAGCAGACAGAATTAAGGATTTCTGCCAATTTGTGTGATTGAGTAAGTTTGAAATTCATGTCTGCAGATTCATGGGCCTTCCTTGGACCAGGCATGTATTGACATTCTGTGATTCTCCAACTTAACCTTTTCAAGAAAACACCTGGAGAGCTTGTAAAACACAAATTCCTGCCCAGAGTGCCTGATTTGGTAGGACTGGGGTGGGACTGAGAATTTGTATATCTAATGTGCTCTGAAAACCTCACTTAGAACTGCTCTACTCTACATAGAGCAAGTTCACTCTGATGGCCGTTTGTTTTTATTTTTCCCCTGACTGATACACCTTCATCATTCCTCTGCGCAAATCTCGATTTTATCTATCATAAAGCCTTCTCTGGCTAGTCTGAACTCACTCAGAATTGGCCTTAAAAAAAATTATTTCTGTTTCAACCTTAGCAAGTCTTTGATTTAAGGAAGAGGTGGGAAAGTGGTTGATTGGATGGATGGATGGATTGACTTGTGCTGGTCTTGAGGAATGCCACTTGTTCATTTCACCACCTCCAATCCAAGTCAAGTAGACCTCCAAAAGGGATGGCCTGGATGCCTCTGGGAGTTCAGGTACTCACCACCGTAGCCCCAGCTTCAAAAGACTGGTTGAAACTGGGCACAAACAGCCCCTACATTTCATATCTTAGGTCCCCAAAGTCTGCTTCTTTGTGGGAAAACCTCTCTGCTTTCTTTCTCAAACAGCAGTGTTCTGAAAAGCCGGAGTCGATTGTGAGAAGCCCTACTTACCCTGCACAGACCACTCATTTCGGCCCCATTTCCCGGAGCCCTTGGTTATTTTTACCCTCTCCAAGCTTCTTTTCATTCTTCAGGTGCTGGGCAAGGTGGCGTTCATTTGGCTTTGCTTCTGACACAAGATAAACGAGCTTGGGGCCCTCGGCGACTCACTGTGGCTGCCACAGGGTTCCAAAATAGCAAACTATTTTTCATAACAGCAACGTGATATGAAGGGAGATGCAGCAGGTGCACTCAGATTTCCCATTGCCGTGTGGGGTGTGTGGTGGAGAGAGAGGATTCAGTAAAGTTTGCATTCGTGTTTCGGGAGGGAATAGAAGGGCACTGCTCTTGCAGTGGCCATTTCTCTTTGGCTGGGTCAAGATCTGGCCTCCTGATGGCGAATCTTGTCCTTGGGCAAGGTGGAAGTGCAGTAAAGCAGCGGCACATTACCCCATAGAGTTCCCTGCCTTTTTCTTTCCCCCTTGTAGAAAGGTAAGGTTACGGATGGGAATATTTTTTTTTGAAACACGATCTTGCATGTTAAACAAAAAAGCAGCATTTCTTAAAAGCTTCAAATAGTTGACATTTTATTTAATTCCTTAAATGTGCAGTCATTTCAGAAAGTTTAAAGGGTAAACTTTCCTTTTATTCTTCCTGTTTCCAAAAATGTAAAGGTGAAAGATTAAGCTGACATCGCCTCTTTGAATTTCTCTCACTCTCTTGACTCATTAGAAAAAAGCTTCTGCCTTCATAAGGACTGTTCACTATTAAAAAGTTGGTCCCCAGCTCTACATCTAATATCTCTCCTTATCCCCCATGATGAATTATGTACATGTTTTTGAGATAGAAATTATAATAAAGGAAAAAGGATGGATTTCAACTTTTATTTGCATGTACTATGAGTTCCCTTTGCCGTCCCGCATCAAGTTATTAAAATAATAATATATGGGCTTCTCAAAATTGGGGTGAGGCTAGGGGGAAGAGGAGGCAGAGCCTTTGTCAAAATGTCCAGGGACATGGCCAGAGTTTGAGGGAGCAAGTATTGTGTAAAAGTTATGTGTTAGTGAACTGTAATTGAATTCATAAGACACTGGATTCTGTCTTATATCTTAATTTAAACATGTCTTTCCCAGGGGACCACAGAGTATGTGGTGCATGAATAAATAAATGCCATGATTTATTTTGGAGTTCCCAATCATAATACTATTATATGCATTGCAAATTTTCATATGCTACTTTTAGTTTCAAGTTGTTTTGTTTTTTTAAATTATTAAACCACATTGCAGGAAGAGATATACCACAACCCAGATGCTAAAAGAGGTGGGTCAGACTAAACAGATTCCCTTCCTTCTGATGAGCCTGATTCCATCAGAGAAAACGTGACTAGGTTATACATGGAGTTGTACTAATTACTGGGCTGGCTCAACCAGGTATAGAAAGACAGATTTGTAACTCCTATTGTCTGTCTTGCTGGATTTTACAGACTTATTTCTATTCTTAAATCAGTGGTATCTCCTGATTCTACCAGAGGAAAATAATATATTTTTCCTCCTTAAGAACAGCATTTTCTTTCCTTGGGCCACTAAGATAGATTTGCTGAATAACTCTTGAAATATAAAAAATTGTCTCTGAGTAGCAAGTTGAAGGGATGAATTCAACCTTGCAAATAGTTCTCTAAAACCATCACCCTTCTCAGAAGCCTTTTCTCTTTATATAGTGTGTATAAGTCTAGCCTACACTTAGTAATTTGCCTCCTCTTCCTCCTTCTTTTCTGTCTCTGTCTCTGTCTCATCTGTCTATCTTTCTATCTCTATATCTATCATTCCTATACTTCCATTTCTTTACTTTAAGAAAACTTAGGAGATATGCAGAATAGTGGATAAGGTAAGAGCACTGGCTTGGAATCAGGCAAACTTGGTTTTGTGTCCCGTATTTTCTCCTCCCCATTTCTTCACCAGTTCTGTGGCCTTCAGTAAGTTACTTAAACTCTCTGTACCTCAGTTTTCTCATTTTTAAGAGGATGATATTAGTTTCTACCTCAATAGATTGTTGTGAGGATTAAATGAGATAATACATATGAAATAACTCAATAGCGTGCCTATACACTCTCAATAAATATTAGCCATTATAACATCACATACCCCTTCCCTATATACCCCAGAATGAAGGACACTAGATTTTCTGCCTTCATATATATGACTATAGTCTCTTTTATAAGTCCAAGTGAAAAGAAAATTAAAGGGTAAAGCAGGATTTGTGATTGTTTTTTGACTTACCCGGATACATTGGCTTCTTTTTCACTCTCTTAATATTTTGGGTACTGGCTGACTCGTCTTTTGCTGCAAATCTTAAACTCTGGGCCCAAGAGCCCCCCAGGAGAGATTGTTTTAAATCCTAGTTGACCTCTTATCCATTTAAACCAAGAGGTCAGAACATTAAAGACATTGTAAAGGGCCTACATTGGTCTATTTAGGCTTCAGCTTTGACATAACCTGATTGTGCTGTATGGGAGAGATAACTGCAGCTAATAGGTCTGGTTGAGCAAGATAGGGGCCCGAGCAGCCTAAGGCAATGGTGGGAGAGGCAGAGACTTGTGTATGAAGGCCATGGACAAAGATGGCACACCAAGGACTCCAGCCAGTAGGTGGGGCCACAGCCCAGGTCCACCAGCCAAGTGGAGCTTCTGGGATGCTTCCTGGCTAGCTGCCCTCTTTATTTTCATTTTCACTTTGGAACTTGAATTTCTCCTCCTTCCCTTTTCAGTCGCTGCAGACATTATTTTATATGCCGTGCAAGATTTTTTCCCTTTCTTTCCTTTATTGTCATTCAATTTAATTCACAGATAGTTGAGTGCCTACTTGATCTGTGTATTACTATGTACTGATCCACATGACAGGGAATTTAGGAATTGACAAAGATTCGCAGGGCCTCTGATTTGGATGCTAACCCTTAAGATGCAAAGCAGTGCTTCTCAAACACTAATGGGCATTAAAATTACCTGGGGACCTTGTGAAAATGCAAATTCGGATTCAGGAAGTCTGGGATGTGACTTGTGATCCTGCATTTATGATAAGATCCTGGGAGGTGGTGATGCTTATGGTCGAAGGTTCATGGTTTGCATAGCAGGAATGCAAGGAGCTTCTGTTCTTTCTCCCCAAAGGGACTAGCTGATTGGTCTCTTTTATGTTAGTGCACTTTGACAATGTCACAGACTTGACCTTTCCTGTGAGGCTGTTGGCTTTACTCTGTGACCCTGACTTAGAGGTACAATGAGGAATGGGTGGCGAGGGATAGATACAGAACCCCACAACTTTCCATCCCAGCCAAATCCAACATTGTATTGGAATTGGGACCACTGAGGAGTCAGTCTGCACAGGTCAACTCCTGACTCCTAGATATAATAGTACATTAAACACATTGGATGATACAGCCTCTCTCTGCTAACTGGGGTGCCATTTACTAATTTGCCACTCTTACGTGACTAATTTCACTTGGATTAGGACTCAGTCATTAGGGAGTCACTTACTCACAAAGCAAAATCAAACTAAATAAATAACAGGAAGCATGGAAAAGAGGCCGATTAAAGTTGAGAGTGAAAGACAGCTTTTAATGCAGATGGAGACTTGCTGGTGATTAATGCAGATTCCCATTTAGAGTGCAAATGCAGATCCTTCCTCCATTTTTGAGTCCCAGTGACCCTAAATGAATAGAATCCTGTAGCAGAGAGCAGCTACCTTCTGTTCTAATAAGAATCACATCCCAAAAGAATGTACATTTCCAATTACTATGCAAAAACAATGGTAGAATTACTTAAAAATGTACAGCCCCCTAAGGGCTCTCCACGCTGTAGTCCATGCGAATCTATAATTTGCATGCAAATATTGTGGGGAACAACTGAGCCCTCCATCACAGGCTATTTAATCAAGCGAGAAACCCTTAAATTTCTTTGCGAAGATTCACAAGTTCTGGAGCTAAATATGCAATTGGTAATGTATTCTGGTTGCCTGCACGCAGTCTTCCTTGTTTCGTCCTGAATGGTATGGTGTTTGCATTGACATTTAGATGATGGGTCATCTTGGATTTCTCCTGTTCACAGCTGGAGCCTTAGTAACATCGCCTATTAGTAATCACTGTACTTTTTTTCCCTAGTGACTGAGCCGTTTACACACCAAGAAGAGGAAAAATTATATATTTGGGTACAGACAGTAGAAGGAAAATAAACTAACAGCACAGTAGGAAAGGTACCTAGGGTTACCCTATGTGGATAACTGAAGATCGCAAAGAAGTAAAGGGCCCAAATGATGTTTCCCCCACCCTTACGCGCCAGTCCTATTGCCAGACTTGTTATTGGAAAGTTAGCTGAAAACACTTTGCTAAGACAGACTCCAGGATCAACTGTAGCCACTCATGCAATAAGATCTTTAAGATTGGAAGGAAGCTGAGAAACTTCTTTCTACAAATCTCTGCCTTTCTGATCTATTAAGGTGCCTGAACTACTCACTTGCTTTAACCTATCTCTCTATGCCCTTGAAGCCCTCTGTTAAGGCACAGTGGGGTTTTCTGGATGGAGCCCTCATCTCATCCTAAGACATTGGTGATAAAAAACATTTTGGCATCATTTAACGATCAGCTTCAACAGTCTGGGACAGGAACCTGAGGAAACAGCTGGGTTAGGGGCCAGGAGAACCAGGCCAGAAGCATGATTCCAGAACCTTGGAGGAGGCTTCAAGCACTGAAAACATTATGACCCATCACCCCTAAAATGTAATATAAAATAAAGACAGTTCTTTGCTATAAAATTAGTATAAGGAAGTCCAATCCAGTTCTGAGTTTTCTACAGTGGCAAAATTTTTCCATCACATTCATGTCACTGGCTCTACTTTGAGAGTGTCCTAAGCTAGTAATTGCTTTGTCTATTGGGCAACCCAGTGCTGGGAGCCTGAACAATTCAGGAAAGTTCGGGCATGAGCATGGAAGAGGAGTGGAGAAAAGGGAGTGAAGTGTTTCTACATTCATTTGCCTACTTTACATTTTTGTTAGTAAGGCTAGACAGTGCAGATTTTCTTTCAAAGATGAGAAGCCATCCTCTCTCCTCTTTTCTCCTTCAAACCTATTTTCGCTCCCTACTACTAAAATTCCAACTCATTTCTGAGGCTGACCTAGCAATGGCATCTACCATTCCAGTGACAAACTGTGAAGGCTTTTTGGGCTGATGTGGCTGGTGGTGGCATCCCCTTCCACCCTGTCTGAGGTGGACAGAAAAGAAGAACTGGGAAGATATGGACCAGAAACTGCCACTGTTCACTTTACCATTCTACTAAGGAAATGGCAGATGCTGGCCTCCTTTTCTCACAGTGCTGGGTTTTGCTTGTTTTAAACAACCACAAATATCCTAATTTTAGAATTGGAATAGCATAATGACTGTGCTGGTAGTAATAGTTTACATCTGTGAGATACTGTTAGACAAATTAGTTCATTTGCAACTCACAACCGTTCCCTGAGGTTAATCCAGTTATCATCCCCACTACATAGGTTTGGAATCTGTGGTCCAGAGAGACTAAGTAAATTACCCAAGGTTGTGCAAGTAGAAAACTGCAGAATGGACTTGAACTAAGGTCTTCTGATATTTTTCAAACATATCCTACCATGGGCCCAATGGATATGGCCTCATATCCATGGGGGAAAAGCAGGAGCTTCAGATACAAAATTGGTGATCTTCGTGAGATCTGTAACATCCAGACACGGGTCATCTGCCATCATAGTTGGCCAAGACACTCAAGACAAGTACAGACCAACTGGGGTGTCGCATGCCGTGGGTTTGGGAGAAGAGCCAAATGGCCCTGAAGGGAATAAGAAAGAAGATAGTGATGAGGAGAGCTTGTAATTAACTTTTAAACTATTATAAAGAGGAAATGGGGAGGGGAGCCTTTTCATGAGAAGTTGGCTTGTAGTCCAGATCGTATAGAATGAGGGCCACATATCTATCTGTCCCTCATATTATTAGGCTCAAAGAATCTTCCCCCTGCACATGACAGCTGCTCCCTGGAATCTTTAATCATAAACTGAGTCCCTAAAAATATTTCAATGGTGCTTATTGTGCTCAGACACTGTTCTAAGCAGTTTACAAATATTAACTCTTTTAATCCTAACACTCTAAAGTCGATTTCTTCTTTCTTCTTCCTCTTCCGCCACCACCACCTGTTCTCCTCCTCCTCCTCCTCCTTCTCCTCCTCTTCCTCCTTCATCATTATCATTCCTGTTTTCAAGTGAGGAACTGATGCAAAGAGAGGTTTAAAATTTATAGAGGTCATAAAATTTCTCTTTATCCTGCTGGAAATCACCAGAGCTTTGCTCGAAGCTGAGGTAGCACATCCACTGAAGTGATTGTTCCTAGCAAGCCACTGTTGTTACTGGCAGTTCCCTGTGTTACAGGCTCCGTACTATATGCTTCATGCAACAATCACTTGAAGTTTATATTGTTTCCTCCTTTTAACAGACTAGGAATTAAGGATTAGAGAAGGTGAGAAACCTACTCGGGCTTACAGTGCTGACAGTTGGCTGAGCTCAGGCTTGCACTCAGTAATATTGGTTTCTGAAACCCATGCTCTTTACCACCATAATAAGCTATCTCCCAAACCCCAAATATGCTACCTATCTATAAACATATCCTAGATCCCAAGTGCCATAAATGGAGTCCAGTTTTCTTAGAAGGTAACTGGCATTGTCCTGGTTGCTTCTCTAACAGCAGAAGTCTTGGTAGTTACAGAAGAGGAAAATATTGACTTTGAGGAAGAAAGTGGCATGATTTATCATTTCAATTCAGCTTATCAATAATTATTGGTCACTGATAGTAAATGTTCATTTTATTACATCTTTTGGCATCATGAAAGTAAGGAAAATGTTGTACCTGCCCTCCGGAGATTCACAACTTATTATATTGACAAGGTGTTTACATAAAATACATAATAATATGTATCAAGCACAGAACTTAATGCAAACGAGTTTTGACCACCTAAAATTTTAAGATTCCTAGTGCCAAAAATGTGTGGGCCAGAAAAGATCCAGAAGTCACAAATTTCCTTTCCTGGCCAGAATTTCCTCACCTTCCCACTTCTATTTCCTCACCCATGAGGGACTTGTTGGTCTTCAGCATGGAGTGCACCAGTCCCTTGAACCCTTCCTGTTCTCCCACTCCATCGCTTCTCTCCTGGATGGTCAGCTACTCCTTCCCCTCCTACTACAATTACTTGCTCCCCACCCCCTCCCGTCACCAGTGATGTCCTCATACCTCCTTAGCAACCCCCAACCTGAGTAACTTCTATTGCCTGCTTTCTCCTCTCCCATGTCTGAAGAATGTCAGGAAAACAAGTGCAATTTTATGATCACTATAAAATTTTAACCTCTCTTTGCATCAGTTCCTCATTTGAAAACAAGAATGCTGCTGCTGATGATGATGATGATAATGATAATGAAGGAGAAGGAGGAGGAAGAGGAGGAGAAGGTGGAGAAGGGGGAGAGGGAGGAGGAGGATGAGGAGAAGAACAAAAAGAGGTGTCAGTGGCAGAAGAGGAAGAAAAAAGGAGAAATCCACTAAAGCCTATGTTCCTTATGAACATACGCTTCAGTAAATTAAATTTTCTTGTCTATATTGGTCCAGCTGGCCTCTTGTTTCATGACTTTATTGTTAACTTCCCGCTGCATTCTCTGTAGTGGTTGAGGCAATACTTCTCCAGGCTTCTCAAACTCCTATGCCATTTACATTCCCCGCACTCTGAGTAAATTAAGGCCCAATATCTTTACTACTCAATTCAAGAACTTTCAACTTACTCCCTTTCAACCACAGTGTATTTCAGTATTTTTACTCTCCATCCTGGCCTCACTCCAATGTCTGTAGAAAAAACAGCATCGTTCTTGCAAAGTTTAAACTTTTCAGAATAAAGAATCTTTTAAATGACTATTAAGAGGTGTTTTGGTTTGTGAAAGCTGCTGGAATGCAACATACCGGAGATGGGTTGACTTTTTCAGTGGCGATTTTATTAGTTTATGAATTTACAGTTCTCAGGCCATGAAAATGTCCAAGTTAAGGCATCAAAGGGAAGATATCATTTATGAGGAAAGGCTGCTGGCATCTGGGATTCCTCTATCACATGGGAAGGCATGTGCCAACATCTGCTGGTCCTTTTTTCCTGGGCTCTGGTTTCAAAATGGCTCTCTCAGATTCTATGGGACCTCCTTGCTTCTCCCATGGTGTTTTCTTTCTGTGACCTTTCTCCCAGTGTTTCTATCTTTTATCTTCTCATAAAGGCTTCCAGATAGAGATTAAGACCCACCTTGAATGGACTGGGTCACATCTCCATGGAAACAACCTAATCAAAAGGTCCCACCCAACAGTAAGTCTGTCCCCACAGGGATGGATTAAGAGAACATGGCCTGTTATAGGTACATAGCAGCTTCAAACCAGCATATGAGGTATGTTTTTAGAGGAGATAGTTCTACTGTACATTCTTTCTTTTGCTTTCCACTGCTTCTTCTGGCTTCCTTCCCTCAGCCCAAAATATACTTAGGCCTCCTTTTTCCTGAAACAAAAACAAGGAAACAAAAATACCCTATACCTCTCCTATCTGCCAGCCATAGTCAGACTTCTTTTAAAAAAATAAGTATAAACACATTGATTGACCACCTCTTAACTCCTCAATTTACTGCATGTTTTTTGTCACTGTTTATGGAAATTGCATTCATTGGCTTCCAAATGTCAAAACCTTCAGTCTTGTCTCAGTTTTCATTCTTCTTGCCCACCACTGAGAGTTTTCCTTCTGAATCTGCCTTCCGTGCTCTGACCCTACCCTACCTTTCCGACACTCTTCTCCACCGATCCTATCATCTAATGTAGCTACAGTCGTCACTGGATCATGAGTGAACCTAGTACTTGCCCACCTCTAGCACTTTCCTCAGTTGAACCTTATATTTGGAATTTACTTCTTCCTACTCTGTCTCCATCTGTCAAAATCCTACCCATCTTTCAGTTCCCAAGTCAGATGTCACCAGTTCCAGATACGCATCCATGATTTTTCCCAACCAGATTTCCTGTTATCTTCTTCTGTTCCCCTTTGATCTAATACTGTACCTATATTTCTTGTGGTAGATTTTCACATTTGCCTTTTAGATATTTTTTCTTTCCTTCCAAGATGGTAACTCTGAGTACCAAGGCTGACAGACGATGTCCTCTTTGTTGTTATCATTGCTTAGTAAAGCAATGATGATTAAGGATTATCCATGGTCAGAAAGGAAGTAAGCACTAGCAGGTACAACCAGGTTGGTTTCATGGAGGAGATATCCTGAAATATGAGGGAGTCTTTTGGTGTCATAGGAATTTTGAGGGCTCTTATCCAACCCTGGTCACAAGTATCACATAATATCCAGCATATATTGTGGGTTTATGTTTACAGTGCTCCAGGAATTGGGCAAGTACTGCCTATTTACTATTCTGTTTATTCTCACAACAGCCCTATGAGGCAAGTACTATGATTATAACTCTTGTTTAGATTAAACCTCATCTATAAAAGGAGCCTTAGAATGGTCAAGACATTTGCCAGACATCACGTCTCTGAAAATGGGTGGAGCTTCGGCTCAGATTCAGGTTGTTTTGGAGCTAAATCCTTACCTTGGAACAACCGCACACTGCTGTTTCCACACTATACCTAATTATCCAGATTTAAAAGCTCTCATAAAATCCACAAAAATTTGAATCTAAAATTTGTGTTTCAAATTCCAGTCCCTGACTTCATTCTTGATTTGTAGTTCAGCGCCCTTCTGTGGGCTGTGGAGGAGCCTGTCATTCTTGCCTAACCCATTTTGGCAAGAGGGTTTTATGCTATTACCCTAAGAAAAAAGGCCGCTATTTTCATTAAAATCATATAGAATTTCATATTCCTCATGAAAAGCTGTTGCTCTCACCTTCAGCACTCAGCCATGTTCTCCTTGATCATGGTGAAGTCATATGTTGTTTTTTTGACCTGGTGCAGGGGATAGCTTTGCCTCCTTCCATGGAGGGGATAAATCTACACATGATAGATTGTATGCCTTCAGAAATAATTACCTTACAGAGCACTATACTCTCCAATGTATAAATCCATTGATAGGAGAAAAATAAATGAACAAATTCTGTCTTTCCAAGGTTATTCTATTTCTTACTGTGTTGTGGGGTGAATACCATTGTCTGTCTTGTAATGATGGCCTGGACTGGACTAAATTATAGACAAGAAAGCTCTTGAGTAAACAGAGTTGAATTGATATAATCTGTCACTTAGTAATTACTCAGTAATTTCTAAGTGCAAAATGGCATGTATTACCACAGGTTTTACAATGTGTTTGGTACCTGTGTACCTGAGATAGCATCTCAGTGGCCAGACATTAAACCTAAATGCTTTCATCAAGCTAATATGGAAACAGGCAGGGATACTCTTGAAGAACTGTCAAGTAAAATGAAAATGCTATCTTTCTATCTTACTTTAGGGACTTAGCCCATTAGGGGCTTCTCATGCCTACCGTTGTTTTAGATTCCTTAAATTGTCATAGTCTTCATTTGTTGGAAATTTTCACTTAAAATCAAGTGTGTCTTTAATATTTCCCAACCAAAAAAACAATTTGAAGATTTTAATCTAGTAATCAAATTTCTGACAATGATTCACTAGTAATAACATGTGGCTATTGGGTGGAAAAGTGAGTAAAAAACTCTTAGAGCCTTGGAGATTGCTCAAAACATGGAGATGAATGTGGAACTAAAGCTAAGTAACAGTGATGGTACTGGTGACCAGAAGTTTCTAGGAGGAATCAGAAGTTTCTAGGATGAACCCCTTGAGGATTTTAGCTACATGCTTTCCTCCCTCCCTCTCTTCCTCAATTATCAGGTATAGAAACCATCTGAAGTCAGGATTATCCTAGGTGACTTAGATTGGCAGGCAAAGCAAGGTAAGATATACTCTGTCCTCTATTATATTTACAACTTTGCCCTAGAGATAAGATATAAACATAGCTAATAGAATGTGTGTTATTAATCTAACCAAGATATAAAAAAAAATATTTGGTCTAGACCAGGGATTAGAAAACTTCAATTGTAGGCCAATTTTGGCCCACCGCTTATTTTTATAAATAAAGTTTTATTGGAACACAGCTACACTCATTATTTTATTTATTTACAGCTGCTTTCATACTATAACAGCAGAGCTGAAAAACTGCAACAGAAGCCATGTGATCCATAAAGCCTAAAATATTGACTATCTTGTTCTTTGCGGAAAAAGTTGCTGTCCCTTCATCTAGGTTTTACTGACAAAGGCTTATAATCATAAGGTACTGCAGCCTAAAAGTAAAGAGTTACAGTTGCTGGTGATTTCAGCTTCATTTTTTTTTTTTTTTTTTTTTATTTTTTATATTAGGGTGTCAAGAGGACTGGATTCCAATCCTAACTCTTCCACTTACTAGATGAAAGACTTTTGGCAAATTTGGCTTCTGTTGTTGTAGCTGGGAAATCACAAGGAAAATTTTAATGTCCATTTATGGCCTCAACATGTGATATGAGGGGGCTCTAATTGGGCATTGGCTGCACCAAAATATGAGTCCATATTTGTGGCCATTGCTCTAGAAGCTATATGTGATGGACAGGCTACATGGCCAGGGAATGGGGCTGAGGACAAGGGTTAGGATTTTTACAAGGCTGAGGTAGATATTCGGGGATTTTAGTTTAAAAATAGCTTGTGAGTAAACTGGTAAGCCAAGAAGATTTTATAAACAGAAACATACTTCACATACATTCTAACAGTTTAGTATTATTGATGGTCAAACAGTATCAATGGAGAAACCAAACTGAGGTGGGAAAAGTTATCATTGTGCTAATAAAGCTGAATTACACCCCATATTTCTTGGAAGAATGAAATCCCCTCTAATTTTATGTTTCCCTCCTCCTCTGAATTGAAAGTTCTTTAAAAATCTCTCTAACTGCCTCGTGTATGACCCTTGGAACACATCATTTATCTGGGGAATAATATTCATTTTAAAATCATTTCACCCAGGAAGCAAGACTTAAGCCCACATTTTCTGATCCACTTAGTTGATAATATTCTTCTAAAAAAATTCTAGCTGGTGAAAGGAAGATAATTTAATTTTAGGAGATTAGATCTATTGCGTGTAATGCAAGTCCCCCAGAACTTTACAGCAGACCAAGACCAGTGAACAGGAAACTCATCTTCCCTCCTTACTAATACCATGCATTGGGGAATTTATAAGTTGGGCTGTCAGTCTTTGCTTCATGGAGTAATGTCAATGCCACTGATTCTTAAAATCTGACATTCATTAAAAGCAGCCAGTGTGGAGATGCACAAGGATTTTTTATAACAAATCAGCTATGTCACCATTCTGTAAAAGATTATAGAGTGATGCTTTTCGACTTTGAGCTCTTTCTTTCGACTGAATGGATCTTAACTTCATAGAGAACATGAAAGTTTGGATTTCATTGCCATTCCAAATGGGCTGATTTCCCTTTTTCTTTTTCCAGAAAGAAACTGGGTGGAACTTGGAAGACATAGGGGGAGCTAACATTTAGTATGTATTGACTGTGAGCCAGCTACTGTTTAGATTCTATCTGTCTGAACGTCTTCACATGCATATATGCATATATATATATATGTATATAATCTCATAATAAACTATGATTAAACCATTATAAATGATCCTCACTTTACAGATAAAGAAACTCAAGGGTAAAGGAGTCCAGTTATTTGCCTAATAATAGAGCAAATAGAGTATTTGCCTAGTGAAGAGTAAATTCGTAAGCTCTTGGTAGAAAAATCCGAAAAGTATTTACCCTGGTCAGGCTGCTCTTTCCACTACCACCTTTGTAGTTGAACTAGCAATCTACTAATGCTGACTGGCTCTTCCAACTTCCTTCTCTCCTCAAAAGCCTTGTACAGAAATACCGTGCCAGTATTTATTATTTTGAAAACGACACACACCTGTGCCTGCCCCCAGTTGTGTTGTTAGATTGGAAACAATGCGTCCTGTGGCTCTTGGTACCCTCCCCTCTCATTACATTCCATCCTTGGAACACAATCATTTTCTGTGTTATCCAAAGGTGTCATTACAGGGTGCCTGCTATATAGTTAGTGCAGTGTCAGCATATTCAGGTTGGAACTCCCTACCCCCACCCAGGAGGATATAAGTAGGCCATAAGAATTCCTTTGGGGGCTACTGCACTGGGTAGGGACAGAGATGTGTGTCTGGGAGAACTGTTTTCAGTGGCTTATTAGGTCAAATTTGAATAAATTCCCTCCTCAATTCTAGAGAAGCACAGATCCATGATTTGTAATGGAAAAGCACAGTTGAATAAGCATGAAGGCTTTGGGGAGCCAAAAAAAGAAGACAAGCCATAGAATGAAAAGCTGGAATCAAAACTTTTTTTTTCTCAATTGGAAGTTTTAAAATAAATATTGTTGGTGCTGGAGTGTAGATTCTGGTTAGTATTTTGTTCTGAAAATTTATTTATTTATATATTTTTTACACATGGGCAGGCACCGTGTCTCTGGCATGGCAGGCGAGAACTCTGCCACTGGGCCACTGGGCCACTGGGCCCCTGTTCTGAAATTTTTATCTTCTAGCAAATAATCTTATGGGAATCCTAAGGTTTGCACATAATATTTGAGGGTCATGAACATTCCGCTCGGTTATGTCCATGTTTTCCCTGTGGCGTCACCTTTGGATAAAGAATGCTTTTTTCCTAGCTTCAAAAAGTTTTTAATTGAAAAATAGAAAAGGTCATCTTCACAGTATTTCTCTAAAGTAGAGATTGTATAGATTTTTAACTATGGGAGCAATAACTATCATTTATTGTTAGGTAATATAACAACTACTCTTTATTAAGTAGGGGCTAAGAGCATGTACTCAGAGATCAGACTGCCTGGGTGACTGAGATCTTAACACTTCTACAATTTATGAGCCATGCAACCTTGAGCAGATTACTCAACCTCTGTGTGTCTGTTTCCTCCTCTATGAAATTAGGATAATAGCACCTGCCTATAGGGTTGTTAGGAAAATGTAATGTTTGAATTCATGTAATGCATTTAGAACAATTATAAGCACAGAGTAAATTCTATATGAATTATTATAATTATTACTGTATTAATACCTAAAAATATCTGATACAGTTAAAAATATCAACTCTAATAACCAGTTTACAATTACAATTGTACAAATACAATCTAATTGTAAAGTAGATTAGTTTAACCTCCATTTTCCAAATGGGAACATCAAGGCTCAGGAAACAGTTGATTTGACTTTCTCAAAGTCAAACAGACTGTAAATAGTAGAGTTAAATAGGAAGCCAGCTGTAAGAGCTGACACTCTCAATACATGCGGGAGAAATGAGACCAGAGAAATCTTGGTAGGTCATAAAGTTGTTCCTGCAAGACTTGGTGGGTTTTCTGAAGCATCATCACTGCTTGTTTAGCTGAGCAGACTTTTAATACTTCTCTGTAAGGGGCCCGGATCTGTACAGAAATTCCAAGCCCTAGAGAAAGATCAGTTCTATAGTAAGGAAGAACTATAATCTGCATAAGTACCTTCATTACAAACAGATTTCAGGTGCCAGCTGCATGTCAGGAGCTCCTGGGAGATGCAGACACAGAGAATGCTCCCTGCACTCTCAAACCTTCTGGGAAGACGCATTCACCGAGGGAACCAGCAAACACGTTCAGAATCCATTGGTGCTTCCCATACAATACACAGCCCCTGAGTAGGTATAGAATAAAGGGATAATCAGGACAGATGTGGGCTTCCTTGGAGAGAACTTCCTAGAGAGTGGAAACCCTGAAGGATAAGACGGATGTGACTAGCAGGGAAGGCATCTCTGATGGGTAAAGAGTTACTTCTCTGGGATCCTTTGTCTTAGTCAATTGTGGTACCCTTTACACCTTGGAAATTGGGTAAGTCTTAGTACATGTTTGAAATGGATTGAATTGAACTAAACCTTAAAGATAGAATCTATAAAATTGTAGGCAGAGCTCTGTAAAGAAGTGATGGACTTGAGTGAGGTAGGGGTAGAGAGAGATTGAAGATAAGGTGTGTGTGCATTCAAGGGAGAATGTGGGAAAGATGGGGTTGTAGGGCAGCATCAGAGGCTCACAAAGTAGCCAATGGTGCCTGACTCCACCATCAGTCACTGTGTACTGCTGAGGCATGTAACCTAAGGAGCCTTGAGGAGCTCACAGGCTAGTTGGAAATGGGACACAGCCGTGAAATGGTGACACAGATGACACGATGACCAGGGTCGGGTGAGGGTCCCATACAATGCAGACTGGAGAAGTTCAGAAGAGGTGGCGCTCCCTGGGAACTGAGGTAGGCAGGAGGGCAGGTGTAGGTGACAAAGATCCTTGCTACACGACCAGAAAAATATCATCTTGAGTGTCTATGATAATTTTTCCAGCTGCTTTGTATGTTCAATGAGGTAAAGCAGAGAGAGGAATATGCTGACCAGAATAATAAGAGTTACTAATAATAGTTATCATTTATTGAGCACTTATAGATTGGGCACTGTGCCAAGCAGTATGCATGGGTTATCCCGTTTGAATCATGCTAGAAATACTTAGTGAGTGCCTAGTGTATGTGTCAGGCATTGTTTTATGCACTGGCGATTCAGTGCCTATATTCATTAATTTGTTAATGTAGTGAATACCGAAACCTTACTGTATGAAAGAGACTGCGGTAAGTGCTAAGGATGTTGAGATGGATAAGATATATTGTCTGTCCTGAATGAGCTTATAGTATAGAGGGGGAGAGGAGCATGAAGACTATGGATATAGGTCAATGTGGTATATACCAACCATTAAGAAGATAAGGAGCAACTCACTTTGCTAGTGGGGTTGGGAAGACGTCCTTGAAAAGATAAAAGGATGAGTAGAGTAGACCCAGGTAGAAAAGTAGGGTGAAAGATAACAGGGAACAATAGCTTGATCAAAAACCTGGAGGAGAAAGGATAGATTATGTGCTTTGTACTATTGTCTCATATATTTTAAAATTAAATTTTAAATACATAGAATATTTATGACATATTTATGTGTATACATGTGTGTGTGTGGGTTTAGGAAGTAATATACACAACTTAAGCCAAAAAAGTTAAGAAACAGATCATCACATAAATTTCAAATATCAGCTCTTTGAATAAGCTAGGAGAAGTTGAGTAACTTGTCCAAAGGCACACAGCAGATGGAGGAGCCAGGGCTTCATTCTCACATAGTCTGGTCTTAAAGCTGTCAGCCCATCTCCTCCTGCAAGTAGGTGGAACTCATGGGTGGGAAGTGCTGCACAGGAACTTTCAGTGCAGGTAAGGAGGAAGGAAGGAAGGAGAGAACAGTCTATTCTCGCTGCTATTCTCTCAGTTGGGACCCTGATTAGACAGAAACAGTAAGTAAACTTGGAGCAGTATAGTAACTTCAACTAGTGTTAAGTCCTCAGGGGAGCAAGACTACCCAGGGAACGAGGATGTTCAGAGTGGGCCTCTGAAGAGGGGACTTTGACCTAATACTTGAATGCTGAAGGTACTAGTGAGGTGGAGACCCAGGGAAAATGTGCTTCAGTCAGAGCAAAAAGCAAATGCAAAGATCTTGAGGTAGATTCAGTTGAAACTTTCAAAAAACCAAATACTTTGACTGCAAGACCTTAGCTCGAGGCAGGTTCACCTTTCTATATTGTGTTTAAACACAATACATGTGTAGCAAAGATACAAATGTTGCCCAAATGAAAAACTGGCCAAGTGTTAAAATTAGTACTTAGCCAAAGTCAAATATCACCACTATAGAATGAACTTCTGGGAGATAAGAGTAAATCTGAGCTATTACTTGAAACTAAATCATCATAATTTTATTAAAGTTTCAGTAGTCAAATATGGAAGTTTGCAAATTTAGTGCAGGGGCTTTCAGCACTACAAAGAAACTCACTTTAAATTAATACATGTCATAACATCACACGTGTGTGCACACCAGAATATAATACAGGGAAAACGTTTTCAGTATCATGTTTTCTAGGAGGAGCCTTGCATTTAGGACACATAGATTGATCACTCTCAAAAACTTTTTGTCTTTTTATATTGAAAATGCTTAGTAGTATATGGTATCATTTTCTCAAGCTTTGTGTTTAAAGTTTAGCTTCAACAGAACAAAAATTATAAGGATTATCTTCCTGAAATAGTCTTTTAAAATCAGTTGTTGCAAAGTTCAGTAAGAATAAAATGTGTTCCTCATTTGTCTTTATTTCCCTTATTCTTCATACTCCTTTTATTTTTCATTTTGTCTAGATTAAAGATAATTTATTGTCAATGTTATTGTGCATAACTCTGGAGTTTTTCCTTCTCATGAAATTTTGATAAGACAAAAATTGACTTTCTGCTTTTAATTCTTCCTCACAAACTATGAAGAATTCCCAAATAGGACTTTTTCTTGAAAGACTCATGGCCTAAGTGGAAATAAGAACAATTTAAATACAGTCCTTTAAAGGTTTGTTTAGTGTAATGAATGTTAATACACCAAACAGTTCTACATGGATTAGAATTATAATACAATTGAATCTCTATTATTCTGTCTTGCATTGTTATTTAAATTTCTATATTTAAATCATTGGTTGGCTTAAAAAGATGTATGTTAACAAGCTAACACACTCTCAGTATTTATATTGTCAACTTATTTTTCTATTTAACTATTGAAAGTTTAAATTTTTTGTACAAAACTAGTAATCATTGTAGCATTTTATTCTTGCAGTGATAAATATGTCATATGTATTAACTGACTACAAATATTCAACATAAACCACACAAGGAGATTTTTCTCCTTACAACCAGAATATTTTCCTATATTTGAAAAAAATAATGAAATGAAATGATATGCTCTTTTATATTGCTAGCCTTATTACAACGTGACAGTTAGAAATAAGAGTTACTGGCCATATATTTGGTCATGCACACGTTTAGCAAGGCAGGAGAGACTTTGAAGTAGGCACTTAGCTATTTGGCCTTTTGAAGGCTGAAGCCAAAGCTCAAATCAAATTGATGGCCAATTCCAAGGCTGAGGCTGGTCTTTGGCGTACTTCCCACTTATGTAGGCCCACGTCTTTTTTTTTTTTTTTAACTTTTTAACAAAGCATAGCATGAAAGGGAAAGTACTCTAATCCTATGCATTCCATTCGATTAATTTGTACAAGGTGAGTACATCTGCATAACAGACCAGTAGCAGCATCTCAGAAGCCACTTTTGTGTTCCCTTCCAGGTACTGCCACCCCAGGGCAACAAACATATTGACATCTACCAGGATAGATTCTCTACCTGATATGGAACTTAAATAATTGGATCACCCAATTATTTGGTACTCTTTGGTGTCTGCCTTCTTTAGATTGTAATTATATTTGTGACATTTAGATTGTTTATTGCCATGGCTGTATAGTATTCTCTTGGGTGATTATATCACTATTTATTTATCCATTTTGCTTTAGATGGGTACTGAGGAAATTCCTGGGCCCTCAACTGTGTGTGTGTATGTGTGTGTGTTTGTCTTTCATCAGGTCTTTATTTAAAATAAGCTGTCCAAAAATGACTAGACTTTTATTAAACAAATTTAAGCAGCAGCCTTCTTTTCTTCTGAGGTAGGCTTCTTTTCTGCTGGCTTTTTATCAGCTGCTGATTTCTTGGTAACTGCAGACTTCTTTTCCCACTGAAGACTTCTTCTGCTTTTTAATACCAAAAGCCTCCATTCCTCCCTTCTTCTCCACCACAGGCTTCTTGCCTGGAATCCCCTTCTTCTCCGATTTAGCCGCTAGTGCTGCTGCTGCCTTATCTAACCTGGGTTTGTCCTGCAAAAAATTAGAAAGAAATAGATTTTTCTAAAAATTTTACTTATCAGTAATATATCATTATTACTTACATTCCTGGCTTGGCAAAGAATGGTGTTCCAGCACACAGTCTTTGCCTATGGATTTAGTTTCAACATGACTCTCAGGTTTTCCAGGGGGTTCTTCTTCAGGACTCAGTGATGCATCTTCTTGTGTGGGGCTTGGAGGCCTCCCTGGATCTCTAGGCTTCTCAAGGTACTACTAATATCTGTATTTATCATCTTGTGCATGGGAAGGTTGTAATCATTCCTGAGAGAGGCAGCCTCATGCCAGCTGCCATAGGGATGATCTAACTTGCAGAAAGCACTTTCAGTCCAAATATTCTTGCTCCCATCAGGAGTAAGTTTCAAAATATTCAATCTGCTTATGTTAAGCAGAGCAAATCCAGAGATGCTTCTAAAGGTCTTGATGATACCACTGTCCTTATGATAGTTGATACCTGGTCCCCTGCACTGGATATGAGGACAGTTTCTCATTTTGCCCTTGCCAGCTTTCATTCGCTTAGAGGAATGGGCCTTTTTTATTTCATGCCAGGCCTCACATTTCTCAAGAAGCAAAACAGCCTTCTTGGTCTGTTTATAGCTTCCAACTTTATCTTCAACACCAAAGGAAGTTCAGGAGCTTCATCAATTCAATGAACTTTGGGAATGACCAGCACTGCTAAGGCTGAGGTGACCGGTGCAGAGCAGACGGCATATCACTTCAGTGTTATGTTCACTCTGTGGTGCCAACGGCCCCAGGACTGGGTTGGTACAACCATGCAGCCTCCATGACACATTTTCCAAAAGCACCTAAACAGATCAGTAAGTCCCACTGCCTTGAGTTCTGGGAATTTGAGCCAGAGCTCTGCCAATAGCCCAAGACTCAGCAAGGGTCTGATGATGTGCTAACTCACTGATAGCACAGGGTTGTCTATTGTTTTTGCAAAAGTTGGTATGTATAAAGTTCACAATATCCATTAAATGGGAGCCTTGAGCACATCAAGATAACTTTTTTTTTTTTGCTGATCAGCTTCCCCTTTTTGAAGTACACCAATATTAGTGGACAAGTACACACCGTTTCAGGGATAGGAGAAGTCCATGCTTCTCTTATCCAGCAGCTCCCATGGGAGTAGGATCCTTGACTTTTTTTTTTTTAGCTCTTTTTTTTTTTTTGTATGCTATATAGCATACAAATGTATAGCATATTTGTTTTCCTTGTTTGTTTTGTTTTGGGGTAAGTGCATGGACTGGGAATCGAACCTGGATCTCCCACATGGCAGGCAAGAATTCTACTACTGAACTACCCTTGCATCCCTGGTCCTTGACTTTTATCAAAAACTTATTTTATAAAAAAAAAAAGGCTTACAAATGTAGCTTCTTTACTTTCTATACAATTTTCATTGAGAACTTTATTCATTATGTTATTCAAATGTCTCTATGTTAAGCAGAGCAAATGCCCCCATTTTAGATATTCCTTTCAGAGTTTAGTGCCAGAGAAAAACATTGTCTCCCTTGAAGAATTCCTATACCTCCTCTTTTCTTTTAAAAAATGTGTTTGTTGTAGCCCACCTCTTGTTCCAGAAAGAACTAAAGATAGCTTAATGAAATAAAGAAAACTCTTCAAAATTAAACTTCAAAATGGATAAAAAAATAAATGAGGCAAAGTGAGATCTCCGGTAGTCTCACCCAATGGCTTCAGTTTCGAGGCCATTGCAGGCATTGATGTGTGCTGGTTTGAAAGGATGTATGGACCCTAGAAAAGCCTGTTTTAATCTAAATCCCATTTCATAAAGGCAGAATAATCCCTATTCAATACTGTGTGTTTGAAACTGTAATCAGATCATCTCTCTGGATGATATGATTTAGTCAAGAGTGGTTGTTAACTTGGATTAGGTGATGGCATGTCTCCACCCATTTGGGTGGGCCTTGATAAGTTCCTAGAGTCCTATAAAAGAAGAAACATTTTGGAGAAGAAGGAGATTCAGAGAGAGCCAGAGAACAACACAGCCATGAGAAGCTGAGAGCCCATAAGCCAGTGACCTTTGGAGATGAAGAAGGAAAATGCCTCCCAGGGAGTTTCATGAAACAGGAAGCCAGGAGGAGAAGCTAGCAGATGACACTGTGTTCGCCATTTGCCCTTCCAGATGAGAGAGAAGCTCTGACTGTGTTCACCATGTGCCCTTCCACCTAAGAGAGAAACCCTGAATTTCATCAGCCTTCTTGAACCAAGATATCTTTCCTTGGATGCCTTAGATTGGACATTTCTATAGGCTTGTTTAATTGGGACACTTTCTCGGCCTTAGAACTGTAAACTAGCAACTTATTAAATTCCTCTTTTTAAAAGCCATTCCATTTCTGGTATATTGCATTCTGGCAGCTAGCAAACTAGAACATTGGTGTAATAAAGGCCAACATGCTTGGACCCTTACTTTGGCCTCCAAATTTAGCTCCAAGCTTCAGATCAGATGATTATAAAAGGAAAATAAGATCAGTTCTACCATTCTATGTCCAAAATACAAGAGTAAGCTGGTTCCTTAGAAGAAGTGGACCTATTCCTGGTATCAGAGACACAGTTCTCTCAGAGGTCCTCAGGCAGATGACTGCCTCAATATCTTTAGGTAGACACAGCAATGAGTTTAATTGGGCTGTTTCTTTAGCCAGTCATCATGACAGAATAATGGCATCATGTCAGGGGCCATTCAGTAAAATATTTAAGCATTTGGGTTGTGTGGTAGTTAGGTTCAGGTGTCAACTTGGCCAGGTGAAGGTGCCTAGTTCTGTCGCTGTGGACATGAGCCAATGGTACGTGAACCTCATCTGTTGCTCATTACATCTGCAGTCGGCTAGGAGGCATGCCTGCTGCAATGAATGATGTTTGATTTAATTGGCTGGTGCTTAAATGAGAGAGCTCAACGTAGCACAGCCCAAGCAGCTCAGCATACCTCATCTCAGCACTTGCAGCTCAGCCCAGGCCTTTGGAGATGCAGAAAGAAATCACCCTGGGGAAAGTTGTTGGAACCCAGAGGCCTGGAGAGAAGGCCAGCAGAGATCACCCTGTACCTCCCCATGTAACAAAGAACCTCAGTGGAAAGTTAGCTGCCTTTCCTCTGAAGAACTAATGAAATAAATCCCCTTTTATTAAAAGCCAATCCATCTCTGGTGTGTTGCATTCTGGCAGTTAGCAAACTAGAACAGGTTGGAAGGGAGTTGGGAGGAATCATTCAATACCATCCTGATTTATCCTGCCAGCTGACTGTTAACTAGTCCAAAGGTAGGTGCTGTGTATCTGGCAGAAGATTAATTAGGAATCTTTTTGGTTATCCTCCATCCCCCACCATAAATATTTCTTCTCTTAATAGACTAGATACATACAGGAAAGGCCTGAGATCATGAGATCATACCCTTTAGCAAATATGAAGTGTGAAGTTATCATTTGTCACCAGTTAATTGTGGTGCCATTTGCCAAGAAAAAGGGGGATGGGTTTATCCTTTTAAGAAAATTGAGTATCCCAAACAAAAGCTTATCCTCCTATTCTTTGGGCCAAGATTCTCCACAGAAAATAAATTTGAGTATACTCTCTCAAATGCCCAGATGAATGAATCATCAGAGACACAAAGTTCTACTCCATGTATGATGGCCATAATGACTGAAGCCTGGCTGGGAAAATTCTAAGGTAGATGGCCATGTAACATCAAACTCCTTTTTGATGCGTAGGATGCCAGTTATATAATATGCCATGTTTCCCTTCCTGCTCTATTTGGCAGGAATCTCAGGGACAATTTTTAAGCTTAATGACAGCAGCTTTGCTTTTCTGTACATTTAAAATATTTACTGCTTCTTCTTCCCTTGACTTGGATTTCCTCTTCTCTGTTCCTATTTTATATAAAAATGCATATTGTAGATAAACTTATTTTGAACACGATCTCAAACCTTTCAGGAAAAAGACATGATCTATACAAGCTTCAAGAGAACAAATATAAAGGATGAGGAAAGTAATCAAGAATTGGCAAATGTCTCATGCATGTCTCCAGTTCTTTTGTCCTGGGAATAAAGACCTGCCTGTACAAAAGCTCCTTGACAGCCAAAGGAACAAAATGCTCTCCTGAAAGAAAGAAGCGAGTGTAGCTCTATCTGCCTTCTGCCCCTGCTCTGAAATAAAAAATGCCTCCCAAAGGAGGTGGCAACTGGCCCTTGGCAGGTGGTGGAAACGGATTTGCAGCTTACACAAAAGGAGAAAACCCGAACTTTAGGCTTTGGGGAGCAGTGTGATTACTCTTCCCACTACCTTCTGAAAGGGAAGGGACTTCCAGATCAGCCAACCAAGCTGAGCCACTGAATGCCACAGGCTTCTTCCCTCAGTAATTCTCATTTTTCCTCCATTGCCTCAAGACGGATGGCCACAGGAGAGCAGGGAGACTGCTGGTTCACAGCTCCTGACCTTGTCTCCTTGGCTTCTTATTCATTCTAAGTGTGTTGACTCACCTTTGTTGACGTGCCAGCCATAAGTGCCAGGAGGGCACAGGCAGGCTGGCTAGGAAAGGAGGAAAAATGGAAAATCTGTGAAAAGGAGAGCTGGGAATGTGCATTTGCTACTTTGAGGGCCTGGGCAGGAATTGAGGTTGAACTAGATGTGGATTGATTATGAGGTTTCTGTTTTTAATGCTCTCTTTGACTCTGGTAGGAAGTGAATAAATAGAACAGTTTTCATGGAACAAGAACATCTTTCACCATTTTGTCCTCTTCTCCCATCTACCTGCAAGGGCCTCCCTAAAAGAAGATGGTGACATCAGTTATTTCACCTCTACCTGTATTTATTGAACTCCTACTATATGGCCATTATTATATGGTATTTATTGATTCCTGCTGTATGGCAAAGTAAAACAAGCATTTTCTCTGCAACCAGACAGATCTGCTCTGCCATTTTCTAGCTTGGAAAATTTGGATAATTTACTCAACTTTGCTGACCTTCAATGAATACACGTGGATAATGGAAATGATAATATATGCCTCAAAGTGTTCTGTAATAACTAAATTGAGCTAACCCATGCAAGTTACCTGGTAGAATACACAGTTGGCATTCAGTAAAGGAATGCTACGCTCACCATAATAGTGGCCAGGAGAGATGCATTTATTTTAGGAAGAATCACATATGTTATTGGAAATTTTGTGGGTTGATGATACTAAATATATGATGATATTCTTCAGACTTCAAAATGTCTCTCTTTTTTTGAAGCAATAATGGTAGTGATGAGTGTCACTGGTGAAGTGACTCTTGATTGTTGGGTTAAAAAGCAAAGGGTATCAAGAGGCTCTTCATCTTTGTCAGCTGCAGTGGAAGATCAGTACCAGGAATTCTTCGGAGAGAAGAAAGACGATTGCATTCCAGGGCCTGCGATTGTGGCATGGTAAAAAAAAAAAAAAGGATATAGGGGTAAAAAGTTTCAGTCCTAGCAATTTGACCACTGAGCTCTGTAACTTCAAGCAAATCACAGAAAACAATAAAACAGTTATGTTTTAGTTTATTAAGCAGTGGAATGCAATATACCAGAAATGAAACAGCTTTTAACAAGGGAATTTATTAAGTTGCAAGTTTACAGTTCTAAGGCTAGGAAAATGTCCAAATTAAGGCAAGACTATCAAAATATCCAAACTAAGGCATCCAGGGAGAGATACCCTGACTCAAAAAGGCTGATGATGTTTGGGATTTCTGTCTCAGCTGGAAAGGCACATGATGGCATCTGCTAGCCTTCTCTCCTCATTTCATAAGGCTTCTCCAGGGGTGTTTTCCTTCTGCATCGCCAAAGGTCCCTGGCTGTGTGGCCTCTGTTGGTTCTGTTGTCTCTAAAGCTTTTTCCAAAATTGTTCCCTCTTAAAGGGCTCCAGTAAGCAACTCCACCTTGAATGGGTGGAGACACATCAAACCATCTAATCAAAAGCTACCACCCACAATTGGGTGGGTCACATCTCCATGGAATCAATCAAAGAGATCCCACCCAGCAACATTACAAGAGGATTAAAGGACATGGCTTTTCTGGGGTACATGACAGTTTCAAACTGGCACAATTGACTCTCTCTTCGTCTACCCAATGCCAGGCATATAGACACTTTACATGTGCAATTTCATTTAATCTGGTAACAACTCTTTAACATAGGGATCTTTATCACATCTGAAGCAGATAAAATTATATACCCTTACAGAGCTCCAGGAAGAGATAAGTGAGTTGCCAAATGCCTAAGCCCATAGTATTATTAGTCATCATTTAAATTGAATGGTTACTGGTCTTTGTTTTCCCCTTTATGAAGCTATCATTTATTCCTTATTGCTTGAATAACTTGCTCATTTTCATACGCAATTGCCAATAGACTCTGAACCCATTTCAATTCAGTAACTAGTTAGTGCCAACTATGTTCAAGATACTGAAATGGGTTTGCAGTCTTCCTGCCTTCTCATGGGGTGTATGTGCTTGTGGGGGCTATTACAGCCGCTACCAGAGAAAGCTGAAGATGATCAGGCAGCAAAAGAAGTACGAAAGTTCTCATGGGTTTTGAAGGAAGGAATACATGTCTGGTCTGGGAATGAGGGATTAGATGTCAGGGAAGTCTTTCTAAGGAGGGGGTATTTGGGGATGGACCTTGAACAAAATGATCATGATGTTTTAAATTAACTTTTTTACCCGATCAGTAAATCAATACATACACACTATTAGAAATATGTAAAACCAAAGCATAGAAAAATTTTACTGTATGCCAGCCAATCAAGGACAGCATTGTTACATTTGAGGGATATTTTCTTACAGTAGTTTTCTAGGGAATTTATATATATCAGCTATCTTACATTATACCCTGCTTCTTCACTTAAAATTTTGAGTGTTTTCTCAGCTTGTAATGACTTTTAATAAATATGATTGTAATAGTTGCATAATAATGTGCCACAGAACAAATACGTTAAATTATACCTAACAATTCTCATGTTTTAAAATACTCCAATTTTCTATTTTCAGTTATTATAAATGACCCAGTGATGTGCTCAGCAGAAGTGGTAATGCTAAATACCAATTATCTGGTCTGGGACATTGAAAAATAGGTTGTAGATATCCAAAGATTATCTATGACAAATGTTTTCCCTACTTCAATCCCTTCTGTCTACTCAGCTTCATAAGTCATTTCACCCTCATTTTCAGAATCTGCCAGTGAATTTCAGTCGTTTGCAATCTACGATCCCAACTCTGTTTCCTGCATTTCTGGGCTCTTTAGACTAGGCCTGACTGAAATTAATTCTCATTTTCTACTGTTGCCTTCCCTCTAAATATGTCTACTGTCCTTTTGCTGTCTTATTCCCTTTCTCTGTTTGATTCTCATTAAGACCCTCTGCCCCTCAGTCCCTCCCTTTTTTCCGTATCTGTCAGTTCCCTCTTAGCCTCACTTTCTTCCTCTCTGTTTTAGACTTCATCAGAGCTGATTTTCTGTGATGTTAAAGCTTAAGTTGTGTGGTCTCTCACTTCCCCAGTCCCCTTCGAAGGTGCTATACCTGATTTTGTATTTGTAACTCTGAATTCTTATCCTTAAAGAAGCCAGCAAAACCTGAATCTGCTCGCGAAACCCCTGATGGGAACCGTCACTGAAGGTTCCCCATCTCCTGGAAATATTATTTTCTTTTCTGTATCCCAAATCTGTTCTAGATTTTATTATATTGAGATAAAATTGATTGTGTAATCACAAATTCCTTGAGGGAAGGGACTCTGTCATTTATTTGCCAAAAATAAGTGCATCTTTGCTAAATGCCTTGCTAATCCGATATTTTGCACCAAACTTCTGCTTTCCTGCAATAATAATTGTTATTATCATTATAATTACAATGATGCTGCTGATGGCTACAAGCGTTTATAGAGAGAATGCTAGGTGTGGTATTTTCCAAGATTGACCGCAGTGATATTTCTGGTGTGACAGGCTCTTCTAGATCCTGGGCGCTCTCCATGGAGAAGTCAAGTCAACTTCCCCTCCCTATGAGCAGTAAGGGCTCCAATCCGTAGAATATGGAGGAAGTGATGCTGTGTGACTTCTGAGGCCAGGTCATAAACGGGATACTGCTCCTCACTCTTGGAATGTTTGTCTCAGAGCCCAGTCACCATGATGTGAGGAAGCTTGAACCACACACAGAGGCCCCATGTAGGTGCCCTAGTCAACAGCTACAGTTAAGGTCCCAGCCAACAACCAACATCAATCTGTGAGTAAATGAGCCTTCAGATGATTCCAGCACCACCACCCCCCGCCCCCAGCTTCAAAGCTGCCCCTGCTGATGCTGAGTGAAGCAGAAACAAGCTGTCCCGGCTGGTGAGCAACATAAATGCTGTTTGAAACCACTAAGTTCTGCAAAAGATAATCAGAACACTTGGTGCCAGGCAATGTGCTAAAAGCTTTACATACATTACCTTACTTAGGAAACAGAGACCCAGAAAGGATAAACGACTTGTCCAAGCTCACCTTCTCACCATCTAGCCAATTCTGCCATCTTTCAAGCTCTATCTCTTCTACTAGGCCATTCAGCTTATGCGAATACCCACCGATCCTCCTTTCTTTAAACTCCAATAGCCATTTGCTTTAGCCAACTGTATTCTTGACACCTCTCTCTGTCCCTCACAGCAGCCTGGCAAGATAGATGCATCACATTCCTCACTTTACAGATGAGGAAACAAATACACAAAAATGTTAAAAATTTGCTTAAGGAAATAGCAAGTGGCAGACGTCTGTCTTCTCAGATCTCACTTGTTATATTTAAACTATTCTTTAATTGCCTTTCCAAGGTCACTTATTTTGACATTTAATGCCACATTGCCTTGTTTTACATCTTAATCACTCTTATTTTCTGCCCTGGCTTATGTGCCCCTAGACAACAGGGCAATGCCATACATTTCTTTGGGATCCTTCTTAGCATTCTACACAATACTAGGCACATAAGAGGCACTCAAGGATTGATTAAATGTGAAAAACTCAATTGCAGCACCCATAAAAGATATTTTTAGAGCTACATGAAGGAAAAAGAAAAATAGAAACACAGAAGTTAAACCTTGCAACTAAATCAGTAAGGGCTTTAGGCAAGTCTTAGTGATTTCCTTTATTCTACCTAAAAATATCTTTTCAACTCCTTTTTAAATGTTTAAATCTATCACAAGCATAAATACTTGGATATATCTTTTAAAGTAGCCTATTTTTCAAACCAGACTTTCACATCAGCCCTGTGTTTTTTGGTTGTTTTTTTTTTTTTTCACAGCTAGATCTTTGTTTTGTTTTTGTTTGTTTTTTTATTTGAACGAAGGACTCATATTGATTTCACTTATTGTTGCAGCTTCATATTAAAACAATCAATATGAATGCGAGACAGTCTGGAACATTAAACAATACCTTGTTAGTTATTTTTTCCTCTGCTTTATTAAATTTGGAGGGGCAGGGGACAGGAAGGATGGGTTAGGAATGGGAAGTGTCTTGGTGATTTTCTTTCCCATGCTTTCCTGGTGCCGCAGTTCAGGCTGAGTCGTTTCAAATGCAATATCCCAGCTGTGACTGTTCCTTCTACCCAAAGTCCCCTTTTTCTAAAGTGTCGTCTATATTTTGAAAGATCCTCTTCGAAGTCATTGAGAAATTTGGAGGGAAAGAATGGCATTTTAGGGGCCCCATCCAGACAATAATAAGATAGGGCCTTTATTTAATTCACCAGTACCCGTTTACTGAGCCTCTACTATGAGCTAGGCAGGAGGCTAGTGAGATGGGAGACAGTATCACTGGCCTCACAGGGCTTGCAGCCCCTGTCTACCATTTCAAAGCAATTTTCTCCCCGAAAGATGGGGGGCTGGAAAGAGCTGTCAAAATGTAATCTCATCTGACATGACTGTTCTCATAGCAACACTACCTTAAAGTTTTGCCGAATACAGGTCTCAAAGCATCTCAGATTAATAACTAGTTTCTCAATATAAACTACTTAATGTGGAAGATCCTTAGTATCTGCATGTCCCATAAGCTTAACATTAATCTGGAGGCATATTTTAGGCAACCGGCATAAAAATAAAAATAAACTGGGGGAATTAAAAACTATCAGTATAGATCCATAAGAGCTGAGACACCTCATAGATGAGGAAGTAGAGGCCCATGGCAATGAATCACATAATTCCATCAGGATCCATGGATCATTTAAATACATTCATTTATTCAAAAAAAAGTTTTTAAATGTGAATGATTTCCTTGGTAGATACAGCACAGTGTGAATACACAGCAAATAAGATACGAGGAGCTTAAGTTAGAAACCACACTAAGGCGTAAGGAAGAAAATCACAATATCTCATTATTCTACTGTTTCCTGAGTACGGTATTAACATGAAATAAAACTTTTGGGGCCATTTAAAGTTCTTAGACTTTAATTTACCTTTGACAATAATATCACTATTCCTGTTTCCTTTTGATTTGCTTTTGCTAAATTGATTTTTCATAGTCCTCTAACTCTACTCTTTTAAAAACACAGATCCTAATCTCTAGTTTTTCATCTTCTAACATGTAAATTAATCTCATTCACATTTACTTCTACTAGTTATGCTTGGTCTTCTTTTACTCTGTTTTAACTTCTTTGTTTTCTGTGCTTTATTTCACTGAAAAGTGGACTTTGGTTTCTTTCCTGTTTTTCTAATTTAAGTAATTTTGATTATTTTAAGTGTTTTCTTTCTATTAGTGGTCACTTTTACATTACTTCAGGATATATTGAGCCATTATTTTTTTCCTCTAATTAACAATATGAATAATGAGATAGTGAAAATACAAGGGATGCTATTTAATACAAACTTGAGAGGATGGAAAAGAGTCCCTGGTCTTTCTAAAATAATCCTGAAATTTCATTTTCACCACTCGTTCTAAACAGGGAGTGATTTGAGATGCCTGGAGACATTTGGCAAAGTCTAGAGTCAGTTTTGGTTGCCACAACTGAAGGGTGTTACTGGCATTTCATGGGTAGAGGCCAGGTTTGCTGCTAAACTTCATATACAGCACAGGACGGTCCCCTTCCACACATGCACACAAAGAATTATCCAGACCAAAACATCAGTATTCTGAGGTTAAAAAAAAAACAACAACCCTGGTTTATACTTTTGCTTGGTTTCACTAAGTAAATTTTACCACCTCAAATAATTTTTCTGTAATTTCAAAATTGAAAACAAACAAAAAGGAAATACATGTATATATCACTCCTCTCCTTGTAGCATAAGAGATATCTCCTATTTGTTTATTTGATTATTTTTGCTCTGGTCCCTCTCAGGTGTGCTGTGCTGGTGTTCAAGCTGTGCATTATTCAGGGGTGCCGTATATGAGGGACACTATTCTCATCATGGATCTATGTCAACTTAAATGAAGGAGCATATGGCATTGGGAGATTCCTGGCCTCTCTCCTGAGTTCCATAAGTTCCCTCATAGACCACTTCCGCATTCCTCCCCTGCCCTCCTAGGGCTCTTAACCTCACCTGGGGGCAAAGAGCAGACTTTCCCTAACATTGAAGGTGTGTGTGTGTGTGTGTGTGTGTGTGTGCGTGCACAGCCAAGGTTGCTGCCTGCAGGGCTCTGGGAATCTCCCTCAGGCAGAGCTGTTCAGCCTGTGGTATAATACACTAACTTAATTGTTTTTCACTCAAGGAAGGAGTAAATGTAATTGTAAGTTTACAGCCAGATTGCTATTAAATTATTATTTTCATTTAATATATTCTTTCAATAATTATTAGCAATGATTATTTTCTTAACTGTGTTTTTACTGCAGTAATTCTCAACTGTAGCTATACATTAGAATCGCCTGGGGAACGATTTAAAAATACTTTTGGGGGGTCCTTTGTAGACCAATTAAATTAGTATTTTCTGGGTAACAGCAGGGCATTGATACTCTTCTTAGACGTTTCCCAGAGATTCAAGTCTGCAGCCAGCCTTGAGAACCATTGTTTTGGCGGTTGCATTGCCTACTACAATTATTTTGTACCAAATCTCCCCCATTATTGACTTCTCATTTTTTATTCTTCTCTTGGGGATACTCTTCTGATACTGTACATGAAGGTAATGCCATTGATTGCCATTGCATATGAATGACAGTTTGGCTGGTTATCAAGTTCAGGTTATTTATCTATCTATCATCTATCTACCCATCCATCTATCAATCTATCATCAATCCATCACTATCATCAATCCATCACTATCTATAGTTAAAATTGTGTAGACATTGCTCCTTTGGCCTTTTTGTATTTGGATATTAGCCTGATTTTTCTTCTGCCTGGATTCTTCTTTGATATGTTCTTTATCTTTGAATTTCAACATTTTACAAGGCTATGTCTCTGTGTTGGTCTCTTTCAATTTGTTCTGTTTAAAAATCATGTTTAAAAATATGTGAATAATGAGATAGTGAAAATACAGAGGATACTGTTTAATGCAAACTTGAGAGGATGGAAAAGAGTCCCTGGTCTTTCTAAAAGAATCCTGAAATTTCATTTTCACCGTTCGTTCTAAACCCTATGGTGTTGAAGCACAAGTTTTTTTCAACTCAAGAAAATTTTCTTCTACTGTTTTTTATATTTTTCCTCCTCCTCCTATGATTGCGTGCTCATATTCTTCTGGTATAACTGTTCCGTATATAGTGCAGGGGGTTCCAAACTTGTTTATGCATTAGATTCATGGGGAGCTTTTAAAATTTCCAAAGCCTAGGTCACATCCCAGTCCAATGAAATCATAACCTCTGGAGTCATGACAGAGGCATCAGGAGTTTTTAAAGCTTCCTAGATGATTACAATGTGAGACAAGTTTGAGAAGTGCAAATGCATTGGGTATCCTGGATTTGTTTTCCATGCCTCCTTTTACAGTTCCTCATTTTCAGACGTGCTCCCCTGAGCAACCAATGTAAAGTTCAAAGACATTCGAACAACCTGTTGTGTCCTGAATTTCCCTTCCATTTGTTCCCCAGATTGAGTAGGTTTATAGTTACCTTCCTATATTTTCTTTGGCACTGCCCATATCCCAAACTATCTTATTGCTTCTGTTGTTTTTTGCTTCTTTCCATTGTTTCTATTAATGACTTCCTCAATGGCCTGTTCCATTTCTCTACTGTGTTAGGGTTCTCTAGAGAAACAGAACCAACACGAGAGATATGTAAATACGAGATTTATAAAGATTTTTCACACAACCATTGGAATGGAAAGGTCCAGAATCCATAGGGCAGGCTGTGAAGCTGGAGGCTCTGATGAAGGGTGTGGATGACCCACAGGTGAGGCTTGCTGGCTGAAAAGGCAGTGAAAGTGTCTCTCTCCCACTTAAAAGCCTTCAACTGATTGGATTATCTCATGTGGGGGCACCTTAGTTGATGACAGATGTAATCAGCCACAGCTGAAATCAACTGACTGATGACTTAATACACTAGTCTTCGAGCCATGAAATATCCTTGCAGCAGCTGTCAGGCCAGTGCTTACCTGACCAGACAACTGGGCATAATAATTTGGCCAAGTTGACACCAGAAACTAATCATCACAGTCCACTCTTTGTCAACTTGGCAGCTGTACACATCACCTTGAAACACACTTAATTTCCAAATAGAACACAATAACCGTCATTTGTTTCACCTAACAATATGAACTGTCCTGTGTACAACTGAAAATGCACCACATCTCCCCAGATTAGGGTACACATCCTTAGGTTCATATCCTATGACTTAAATACTATATAACATGAACAATACAACTTATATCATTTGATAAGTGGAAAACAAGATACTTGCTTATATGCAAGTACAAACATACTCATAGGGAGGAAATATTCACACAATTACAGTCCGTGTTTCTCTAAGTGGTCATGTGGTCATAGTTCATATTTATCACTACCTCCTTCTTCTACCAATTCCATGTTCCCTTTACCCTCAACAAGCACTTCAGCTGGCTGTGGCTCTATGGAAGTGGTGGGGGAAGGTGACCCAAACCTTCATTTCAGAAGTTTCTGGGTCGTTGGTAGTCCTGCCTAGATTGCATTGTTGCAGTTTTCTATTGACTTTAATTACAGGACATGGTGTACTAAGAGATGCCCTAGGGGATCGCCTGTATTCCAGGAAACCTCTTCTTTACCTCCATTGTATAGCTGCAGTCCTATTTCCTCTTGATAGTCAGGATCAATCACCCCAGACAGAACAGTAATATCCTTTTGTACCTGTTGATTCAGTGGTATGAGAAACCCAAAGTGGCCAGGTAGCAGTCTTAACTTATAGTTCAATGGAATCATTGTTGTGTCTCCTGGAAGGAGCACTCCTCGTCTTGGAACTAAGATCTGTAGACCAGCAGAGCTTAAGGTTTCAGGGACAGGAAGCAGAAAATTTCCTAGTGCATCACTAGGGGTGATAGTGAGTGATGCCACTCCCATTTCCATCACTTGACTCCTGAACCCATGCATCCTGACTATGGGAGAAACAGCACCATAGAGTGGACACTGATTCAGAGAATACACAGCCACCTGGAGAACATTGCCTCAGCCCTGCAAGGTATTGCCACCTTGTTGGCACTGTAATTCGATCTTCAAAAGGCCATTCCACTGTCCTATCAAACCAGCTGCCTTGCATGATGGGGAGCATTGTAAAACCATAAATTCCATGAGGATGTACCCATTCCCACACTTCGTTTGCTATGAAGTGGGTTCCATGATCAAAAGCAATGCTGTGTGGAATACTATGATGGTGGATAAGGCATTCTGTAAATCCCCATATGCTAGTTTTTGCAGAAGCATTGCATGCAGGAAATTCAAGCCCATATCCAGAGTATGTATCTATTCCAGTTAGACCAAATTGCTGCCCATTCCATGATGGAAGTGGTCCAATGTAATCAGGTAGTCACCAGATAGCAGCTAATCACCTTAGGGAACGGTGCCATATCAGGGACTGAGTGTGGGTCTCTGCTGCGGGCAGATTGGGCACTCAGCAGTGGCCATAGCCAGGTTGGCCTTGGTGAGTGGAAGTCCATGTTGCTGAGCCCATGTATAACCTTCATCCCTACCACCATGCCCACTTTGTTCATGAGCCCATTGGGCAACAGCAGAAGTGGCTGAGGAAAGAGGATGACTAGTGTCCACAGGATAGGTCATCTTATCCACTTAATTATTAAAATGTTCCTCTGCTGAAGTTAGCCTCTGGTGAGCATTCACATGGGACATAGATGTCTTCAGGTTCTTTGCCTGCTCAGAAAGGTCTAGCCATATACCTCTTCCCCAGACCTATGTGTCACCAGTTTTCCAATTATGTTCCTTCCAAGTCCTTGACTATCCAACCAAACCATTAGCAACAGTCCATGAGTCAGTATACAAACACACCTCTGGCCAGTTCTCCTTCCAAGCAAAATGAACAACTAGGTGCACTGCTTGAAGTTCTGTCCACTGGGAGGATTTCCCCTCACCATTGTCCTTTAAGGACATCCCAGAATGGGGTTGTCGTGCTGCAGCTGTCTACTTCTGGGTGGTCCCTGCCTAGTGTGCAGAACCATCTGTAAACCAGGGCCGAGTTTTCTCTTCCTCAGTCAACTGACTGTTAGCACCTCCCCCAGAAGCCATAGCTCTGTTCTGGGAAAGAAAAGGTAATGTGGCAGGACTGGGAGCCATTGACATTTGGACCACTTCTTCATATAACTTACTTGTGCCTTCAGGACCTGCTTGAGTCCTATCTCTAATATTCCATTTCCATTTTATGATGGAGCGCTGCTGTGCATGCCCAACTTTATGGCTTGTTGGATTAGACAACACCCAGCTTCTGACAGGCAACTCAGGTCTCAGGGTAACTTGGTGGCCCATAGTTAAATGTTCAGTCTCTACTAAGGCCCAATAGCAGGCTAAAAGCTGTTTCTCAAAAGGAGATTAGTTATCTACAGCAGATGATAAGGCTTTGCTCCTTTAGGGGTCAGCCAAAGGCTCCAGACAGCATCCCTATTTACTGCTGACCTTCAAGTACCATTGGATCTACTGGATCATATGGCCCAAGTGGCACAGCAGCTTGCACAGCAGCCTGGACCTGTTGCAGAGCCTCCTCTTGTTCTGATCCCTACTCTAAACTAGCAGCTTCTCTGGTTACTCAGCAAATGGTCTGAAGTAGTACACCCAAATGAGGAATATGTTATCTCCAAAATCCAAAGAGGCCAACTAGGTATTGTACCTCTTTTTTTGGTCATAGGAAGGGGCAGACGCAACAGCTTATCCTTCACCTTAGAAGGGATAACTAAACATGCCCCACACCACTGGACACCTAGAAATTTCACTGAGGTGGATGGCCCCTGTATTTTTGTTGGATTTATACCCCATCTCCTGATCCACAAATGCCTTACCAATAAGTCTAGAGTAGTTGCTACTTCTTGCTCACTAGGTCCAATCAGCATGATATCATCAATATAATGGACCAGTGTGATGTCTTGTGGGAGAGAGAAATGATCAAGATACCGGTAGACAAAATTGTGACATGGGGCTAGACAGTTGATAAACCCCTGAGGCATGACAGTGAAGGTATACTTGCTGGCCTTGCCAGCTGAATGCCAGCTATTGAGAAAAAAGCATTTGCCAGATCAATAGCTGCGTACCAGGTACCAGGTAATGTGTTGATTTGCTCAAGCAATGATACTACATCTGGAACAGCAGCTGCAATTGGAGTCACCACCTAGTTAAGTTTACAATAATCCACTGTCATCCTCCAAGTCCCATCTGTTTTCTGCACAGGCCACATAGGAGGGTTGAACGGGGATGTGGTGGGAATCACCAACCCTATATCCCCTAATCTCTGCAGTACCTACAGGAATATGGTATTGCTTCTGATTCAGTATTTTGCTAGGTAGGGACAGTTCTAGTGGCTTTCACTTGACCTTCTCTTCCATAATTGCCCTCATTCCACAAGTCAGAGAACCAGTGTGGGGATTCTGCCAGTTGTTGAGTATGTTGATTCCAATTATGCATTCTGGAACTGGGGAAATGACCATAGAATGGGTCTCGGGACCCACTAGACCCACTGTGAGATAGACCTGAGCAAAAAATTCATTGATGACCTGATCTCCATAAGTCCCTACTATGACTGGTGAACCAGAGTGATGTTTTGGGTATCCTGGAATTAATGTCACTTCTGAGCCAGTGTCTAATAATCCCCCAAATATCTGATGATTTCCTTTTCCCCACTGCACAGTCACCCTGGTAAAAGGTCGTAGGTCTCTTTGGGGAAGGCTGGGAAGAAGGTTAACATTGTAAATTTTGGGCAATGTAAAAGGGTCCTTCTCCAAGGATACCCAGCCCTCCTTTCATTTGAGGGGCTCTGGGTCTGTAAACCATCTCAAGTCTGGGAATTGATTAAGGGGCCCTGACTTTCTGTTTTTGTAAGTCTAACTTGAATTACAAGTCTGTTCACTGGATCTAAAATTTGTCTACTTTTACACCCCAAACAGAATTTAGAATGCACATCTATTTTAGTTCTAGGGACCCCATGATCTACTAGCCAATGCCACAAGTCTCTGGAGTCATGCTATTTTGATGCTGCTTTGAGTCTGCTGTCCATTATGGTGGCCACACCCACCTTTTCTATGGTGATTAACTGTGGCCACATGGCTTCTGCCAACTCCGAATCCAATCATCCCCATTGTATTTAAGGATTCCAGCTCAGTGACAGCAGTCTCACAGTCAAATCTGACCTCCAGAGAAGGGCAACTACAGAGTTCTTCAGGGATGTTGGAGCTATTCTCACGAATTTATTTTTCAAGGTTCTGATTAAAGATGTGTCCTCTGGACATTCCTGAGATGTGTGAGCAGGTCTTGCATGATAAATCCACCCTAACATTCCCATCTCTCTATGCCTCTGGATCCCCTCATCTACATTATACAAAGCTAGTTCTGGCGTTTCAACCCCAGGTAATGTTGGCTACCTTTTGATCCATATTTCAGCCAACCATCCAAACAAATAATTAGTGCCCTTTCTAATCCCTCAAACTACAACATTGAATGCAAAATGCTTAGTGGGGCCATATCAATAAATTTAACTTGATCCAATCTTACATTCCTTCCACCATTATCCCACACACCTAATATCCATTCCCACACATATTCCCCTGATTTCTGTCTATATAGACTGCAAAACTCATGCAGTTCTTTTGGTGTATTGCAACCTCCTCATGGGTCGCACTTTGTACCTCACCTTTTGGGACTTTAGTCTAGTTATAGGTCTTGAAGAAAGAGGGGTGGTGGGGTGGGTCATGAAAAGAAATAGTCTTTCAAGTCAGTTACCTCAAGGCATTCCATTGCAGTTTCTTCTGATGAAACAGGATTAGTTCTCCAAACAGAGAAGTGAGGGCTATTTCCCCAGGGAATGTGGTTACAAGGTGATCAGGCACTGAAGGGTTAATCTCATCAGATGGAGGTTGGAAGGCATATTCCCCGGAGGAGACTGAACATTGGGGAAGCTATTTCTTCAAGTAGGCTGCAGGTCGGGAAGTTCTTTCCTCAGGGCAATCCATTACAGATCTCCACAGGAGAGCTCTGGCTGAAGAAGCTGTGAAAAAGTCTCTCTTCTTCCTTAAAGGCCTTCAACTGATTGGGTTATCTCATTGTGGAAGACAAGCCTTAGTTGATGACAGATGAAATCAGCCACAGATGCAGTCTACTGTCTGATGATTTAATACACCAGCCTTCCAGTTTATCAACCAGCCATGAAATATCCTTGCAGCAATGATCAGGCCAGGGCTTGCCTGACCAGACAACCGGGCATAATCATTTGGCCAAGTTGTCACCAGAACTTAACCATCAGATTTATCATGGCGCCATTACTTTCATTCTAGATTTCCTTTTGTCTGAGGAATAAGAAACTAAGATAACACAAGCACTGAGATTCATCTGGAGACTTTTGCAGTGTTTCCTGGCAAGTACTGTGTATGGCAAGTTACAACAAAGGTAAAGAGCATCAAATGTAATATACCTACCCAAGTACATTCCCAGAACATTTAGCCCCTGCTTTACTTGATAATGTTTCCATTTGCTTTGGATGTCGAAGAAGAGATGGAGCAGAAATGGCTGGAATTCGGGAAGGATACTACTGTAAAGGTTAAGGCATAAATTATGTACATATTTGTGCAAGGTTACTCATTCAGGCTAACCCTACAATGCCTTTTCTGCTCTCATGCTACCTGTGTGTATCATGAAGCTGACAGTGTTTTAAACCTCTTGCAAACTATATAGGTCTTTGTCTTTTGGGAGGCCAGGATTGCTGTGACATGGTAATACCATTTACCTCTTTGATTGCACTTTTTATTTTAGCAATGGCATTTTTCACTTCTATGCAGTTTTTCCCTTTTCTCTTTGTAACTCCTGATCTAGTTTCGTAAATACAGTAGTTTTTCAAAATATGTTGGGAACAGTGTTAAAAAGTTAATTTTTTTCCTTGCAGTGACTTTAACAGGAAGACGTTGGCTCTGATTTCTCAGTGTGTTCCTTGTTTTAGGAACTGCAGAAACACTGTCTGTTTCTAGTGATTTTTCTCCATATACATGTCTTTCCCAAAGGAGGTCTATGCTTTTCTAGTATTGGGGGCTGAGGTTAATCTTGTCAAATTCCACATGTGCTCTATTTCAAATCTCCTAAGCAAAGGAAAGAGTTCATTTTTCCTTTGCCAGTCTGGACTTGCAGCAGCCTCGGGGAATATGGAGAATGCCAGATTCAGCGGCAACTGTGTCAAGGGGCTGTGACTCTGAGATGAAAAATTAATATTTATGGTGGGCAGCAATGGTTTACATACCACTCCATCTCTTTGCCTAGGAAGCTCCACAGTACCAAAGGCAGGCCAGGGGTCACACAGTTTGGTGTACCTAGTTGGGTTGTCCGTTGACGTTTTTGTTATTGCAAAGGCAATGCTAGGAGTCACAGGTCCTTATGACAGCGTCTCAATCTGCCCTCATTCCTCCAAGTTAGTGGACATCTTCATCTTATTTTCTAGGTGAGCTGTTTCTTCATATTGTGGAGGTATAAGAATAAATCAGAGGTCTCCAAACTTTCTATGTAAAGGACCAGATAGTAAATATTTCAGGCTTTGCAGAAGATACGGTCTTTGTCAAAACTACACAACTTAGCTTCTTTAGTGAGAAAACAGCCATAAACAATACATAAATGAATGGGCATGGTTATGTGCCAATAAAATTCATTTGCAAGAACAGGACATAATTTGCTGACTCCTGATATAGATGATCTGCTTTCCATGCTGCCTATCTGAATTCTATCAATCAGAAAGTCTTCACAGTTCCTGGATGTCCGCTTTTCACATTTTATAAGTTGATACAGGATTTTCCTTATTTTTATATTCTATCTGTCATTTCAAAGGTGGTAATAGAAGCAAGTCAAACACATGTCCTCAAATTGCCATCTTTCCAGGAATTCCCAGTGCCTGAGTTTTTAAAAATGTTTCAATATCACATTCCATAATAAAAACCTTTAATGTTCTTTAACTCCACATTGATATCTGGACTCAAAACTGAATCCCAATATTTGAAGCTTGGTTTTTAATTTTCCTTTTAAGAATTATCTTCTCTATATATTTAGTAGCAAACAGCACTCTACTCCAGAGACAACTAGGTTTATATGAAATCTGCATTTCTTGAGCTGACTCCAGATTTTACTGCTCTGAAAAGATTTTCATGGCTAGAAAACAATAAAAGTTTTTTTTTTTCCAGTTTCTGTATTTTACAAAAGACCAGTACTTGCTTCCCATTTGAGAAACAGTGAAGACTCAAACATCTCCCTCCCAAGGCCATCTTTTAAACAAATTCTGAGCAGATGAAGGTAGAATTGCTCCCTGGTGAAAACTCAATCTGTAAATACACACTAGATGCATGCTGTGCATTCAACTCTGTTCTAGATACCATGGTATCTAGAAAGTCCTGATGTAAATTGTAGCTCATAGAATTAAAGGAGGGGATATTTTGTAATACTATCTCAAATACATCAGATTAATTCAATAATATACATTATCTCAGATTGATTGGTTCATTCATTTATTCAGCATCCATTTATTGAATGATTATTGCAGGCCACATCCTGTTCTGATATCTGGACACAGAATTAAAGCATGGGCCCTGCACTGATGTTTACAGTCTGTCAAGGGAGATAGACATACAAACCAATATTTGCAATAGAGAGTATGCTCTTTAATGGACCAGGTCATAAAGTTTGACTAGTGGACTCAATCCGGATGGGGGCAAGGGAAATCCAGGGCACGCTTTCCAGTAGTGTCTTGAGTTGAATTTTTGAAGATGACTAGAATTTTCCACTCAGATGGGGTGGAGGTGGCAAAATATACAAAGTCATGGAGCAATGAACTCACAGCGGGAGCTCAGAGAACTGTTCATGGGTAGATCTTCAGCATTTCCACATTTAGTTTTTGCATTTTTAAGTATCCTCGGCCAACACCAAAAGGTTATGGCATGGAGTAATTGGAAAATTTGCTAAGGCACGCTTTTGAATTACCAGTACTGAGAGATCTTATTTAATCATGGAATCTTCAGCACCTAGGACAGTGACTCCATATAGTAGACATGAAAAAACATTCTTTGAATCAGTGATCCTTTAGCTAGTAACTGAATGCCACTAGGCTGGCAGGTGGTTGTGTGATTTATTTTATTTTAAAAAATTCTTCCAACAAATATTCCCTCTTCTTTTGCTCTCCTATAAACCTCTATTTACTTTCTATCTCTTTGAGTTTGCTATTTCTATTCCTCTCTTATAAGTGACACCATACAATATTTTCACTGAGCATAATATTTTCAAGCCTTTTCAATGTTGCAATATGAATCATAATTTCATTCTTTCTTATGATAAAATCATATTACATTGTGTGTATGTACCACATTTTGTTTATCTATTCATTTGTTGATGGACATTTGGGTTGTTTCCACCTTTTGGCTATAGTGAATAGTGCTGCTACAGGCAGTGGTGTGTGTCTGTTTGAATCCATGCTTTCAAGTTTATGAGTATATACCCATAAATGAAACTCAGGTCATATATTCTATATTAAACATTTTGAGTAACTGTTTTTCATGGTGGCTGAACCATTTTATGTTCCCATCAACAATGCACTAGAGTTCCAGTTTCTCCAAATCCACTCTAACACTTGTTATTTTTTTTGTTTTATTTTTAAATAAATAATAGCCATCCTTGTGGGTATGAAGTAATATGTCATCATGATTTCAATTTGCATTTACCTAATGACTAATGATGAGCGTCTTTTCATATGATTATTGGTGATTTGTAGGTCTTCTTTGGAGAATGTCTATTTAAGCCCTTTGCCATTTCTTAATTAGGTTGTTTTTTTGTCGTTGAGTTGTAGAAGTACTTTATATATTCTGAATATTAAGCCCTTGTCTGATATATGGTTTGCAACTATTTTCTCCCATTCTGTAGGCTGTCTTTTTCTGCTCCTTACATGGTTTTATTGACATTTATTCATACAGCATACAATCCATGCAGTGGTTCACAGTATCATCACATAATTGTTCATTCATCACCACGATCAATTTTAGAACATTTTCATTTTTAAGATGAAAGCCCACTTTCTTTTTTAAACACACCATATAATCCATACTAAGTGTGCAATCAATAGCATAATCACATAGTTATGCATTCAGCACCATAATTTATATGAGCACATTCCTATATCTTCCAAGAAGAAAAAAAAATCCCACATCCCTCCCACTATCTCCCTAGTATAGACATATAGCCTTGGTATAGTGTCTTTGTTATAATTAATGAAAGAATATTACAATGTTACTGTCAATTATAGATCTTAGTTGCATTAATTGCTTATTTATCATATACCATCCCATTATTATATATTTTGTAATAATGACATATATTTGTTCTATTTCATGTAGTAATGACATATATTTGCTCTAGTTCATGTAAGATCTTGCTTATATTTGTACAATTAACCACAATCATCATCCACTCTAAGATTCGCTGTTATACAGTCCCAGTTTTTGTCCTTTAGCTTTCTGTAGGTTGTCTTTTTACTTTGTTGATAATATCCTTTGCACAAAAGTTTTTATTTTGATGAAGTCACATTTTCTATTGTATCTTTTGTTGCTCATGCTTCTGGTGTCATATCTAAGAATCCATTTCTGAATCCCAAGTCATGAAGATTTTTCCTATCTTATCTTCTGAAAGCTGTAAAGTTTTAGCTCTTATATTTAGGTTTGTGATCCATTTTGGAGTTGAATTTTGTTTATGGTATAAGGTAGGGGTCTAACTTCATTCTTTTGTATGTGTATGTCCAGTTTGGCCAGCACCATTTATTGTAGAGATTATTCTTTCCCCATTGCCTGTACTCAGCACCTTTGTCAAAAATCAACTGGCCATAGATGTATGGGTCTAGTTCTTGATTTTCATTTCTGTTGTACTGGTCTATTGTCTATCTTTATGCAAGTTCCACACTGTTTTAATTACTGTAGATTTGTAGTGTAATTTGAAATCAGGAAATATGAGTCCTTCAATTTTGTTCTTTTTCAAATTTATTTTGGCTGTTTGGGGACCCTTGAAGTTCCCTATGAATTTTAGGATCAGTTTTTCTATTTCTGCTGGAGTTTTGAGGGAGATTGCATCAAATCTATAGATTGCTTTGTGTAATATTGACATCTTAGCAATATTAACGCTTCCAACTGATGAACATGGGATGTATTTCATTTCTTTCAGCAGTGTTTTATAATTCTCAATATGCATGTCTTTTATATCCTTTGTTAAATTTATTCCAAGATTTTTATTGGCAGCATGGTTTTTATGCTTTGTACTCAACCTAAAATCTCTTGTGAAATGATTATTTGGTACCATTATTCCTTTGTGATAGCATACTGGTAGATTGATGATAAAAGTAAATATAGGAGGCTAAGAGAGGATCTTTCTTTTTTTCACATGGGCGGGCACCGGGAATTGAACCTGGGTCTCCGGCATGGCAGGTGAGAATTCTGCCATTGAGCCACCATCACACCACCTGAGAGGCTCTTCATGTAGTCAGCTTCATCTCATTAAATTTTTCAAATGTGTTGAGTCTCCTCTGTTTCTCTTACCAGCCCCTTTCTGTGTACACACATCCAAACCACCAGCAAATCCTCTGTTTGTATCTCTCTTTAAAATATTTGCCAACTCCACCTCTACCACTGCAACCACAGCCCAAGCTACTATCATCCTGGATGACCATCATTCATCACTATGGGCACTTCTTCCCTAGTCCCTTCTGCCAGTGAACCCCACTGATCTTTTCTCCACAAGCGGTTAGAGTGGTCTTATAAAACATAGGTCAGCTCAGTCAGCCCTCTATTCAAAACCCTCTGATGGCTCCCCATTGTAAATGGCTCCCCATTCAAAGTCCTCACCATGGCTTACAAACCCCTGTATGGCTAGACCCCACTTCCCTCTTTGACTTCATTTCCCATCTGGACTCCAGCAACACTAGGCTCACTGCTGCTCCTCCTTGAACCCCCCAGGGACATTCCCTCCTCAGGTCTTTGAATTGTTCTTTTCCTCTGCGTTGGATGCCCCCTCACTTTCTCCAATTTCTGCTCTAATGTCATCTCATTGTAGAGGCTTTCCCTGATTCCCTGTATATGTTATATTTTCACCTGTTTACTTTTTAATGAACTATCTGTTCTTTACTATAATGTAAGTTTTTGAGGAGCAAAGATTTTTGCCTGTTTCACAATAATGATTCCTAACCAGAGACATGCAAAATTTATTTGTATTACAAAGTGCAATGTTGAGTTGGGGGGATGGCTGAGACCTACAAAGGGAATTAATTCACTCTCTGCTCCATGTGAAGGCAAGAAGGAAGTGGTCTGTAAAGCTGTTTCAGGAGGGGGTCATGCCTTGGAGGACATCACAGGATTTAGCTGAGACGTGGTTCCCCCTCAGAAGCTAGTTTTCAGGGATACGAGTGCTTTTTTACCTAATTTTTCCCCTATCAGTCTCGGATAAATAATAATAACTTAAGTACCTTTATTAAGTACATAACAACCACATAAAGCAGGTGATCCACTATGGTCTCCTTTTTACAGCTAAAGGAACTGAGGTACAGAGAGGTTAAGCCGCTTGTCTGAAGTCTCACGTTGAGTAACTGGCAGAGCTGAAATTCAAACTGTCAATCCCTCTCCTGCTCAACCTCTACGCTGCTTTGCCTGTGATGAACAAAAGACAAAGGACGTTTTCCCTGATGTCTGCCCCTGTCACATTGTCACACCAGAATCAGTCTCTTAGTTGTACTAAGTAATGCTTGTGGCACAATATTAAGGGATTTCTCCAAGTTTCTTTGCTGAAAATTTACTCCCCACTCTTTCAGAAGTGCTTGAAGCAGACTGTGAAATATGATAAAATGCATTCACTCACCATACAAATCAACCTTAAATGGGGCAGAAGGATTGAAGACCTCTCCCCAAGTGAATGATTTTGTAGATTATTGATTTAGGCAGGGGTTTATTTAAACATTAAAACCTTGAATGAAGTATCTTAGCCTGAAGAAAAATATGTCAAATACAGAACTTGTTATAGCTAGTTCTTCAGCCTCTGAGGATTGTGTGAACTGTCCAGATGTATTTATTTTTAAAAAATATTTTCTCAAGGAAAAAAAAGGATGGCTTGGGAAAGGGAGAGTGGGATTTGTCTCTAGAAATTAGAGTCTTTTCGAAAAGGAAACTTTTGAAAGGCTTTTTTTTAAGTCTTTTTTTCCAGAAGCATTCTCTGCCTTTTAGGCCAGTTCTAAAACATTAGGTATTGTCATTCAGAATCTGAAAATTGTAAAATGCCTACCCCTCCCTCTTTCACTATCTACGTCCCCTTCATTTTGCTGTATTACAGTTGGTTTATGTATTTGGTATTCCCACTAAAGGAATTGGTAGAGATGGGAATGTTAATTAACTAGAGCAATTCTTGTGCCAATTTAACTCAGGAAAATGTGCTAGTTCCTGTCTAACGTATCACCACTTAACAATAATGAGAATATTATTGCTATGTAGTTGTGTACAGTTTGCAGAATGCCGCACACATATTTCCTCTGATGACCACACTTCTGAATTTCTCTCCAATTGCCTTGCACATGTTACTCTTGTTTCTCTGAGTGTGCACGTTTTCTGAGAGCAGGGCCCTGACTGATGTAGAGGTTAACAAGGTAGCCTCTTGAGGGCAGGCCATGGTGGCTCAGCAGGCTGAGTGCTCACCTGCCATGTCAGAGATCCAGGTTCGATTCCCAGGGTCTGCCCATGCAAAAATAATAATAATAATTAATAAATAATAAGAAGGTAGGCTCTTGATTCCAACATTTGCCTTGGCTGTGTGAGTTGGGCAGGTTATGTCTGTGATCCTCAGTTTCCTTGTCTGTAAAATTGGAACAATATGGAACCTTGGAGAAATAGAAGAGCTAATAGTTATGAAATTGTCAGCCTGACTCTTTTTTTTTTTTTGCCTGCTTTGTGCTTATCAGAGATCTTCCTAGTCCTTTAGTAAATTATTGCATACATCTTTACATATGAACTGATTTGCTCTATAAACGGCATCACTTGAAGGAAATCCCTTTCAGAATCATCAGTATTTAATCTATTTCACAACAAATGGAATGAATGACAGAACTAGATAGGAGGAAAATACAAAAGGTTGATTTATCTTGTGGTGATTATGGTGATGCTCCAGTGAGCATATTTAAATTAAAGGTCCTTTGCATATTTTCTACCATCTTAATCTAGACTGGATGCTTGTTAAGAAAGTATCCAAAAGGTGGGCCATGGTGGCTCAGCAGGTAAGAATGCTTGCCTGCCAAGCCCGAGGACCTGGGTTTGATTCCCAGTGCCTGCCCATGTAAAAAAAAAAAGAAAGTATCCAAAACAAAGCAAAACAACTAAGTTAGAAAGAATGAATTGCCAAGTGTATATGTAATGATTTTTGCCATGTCAGGAGGCAGGATTCCCTTTTATATTTTCAGACTCCTAGAGATTTCAGTGAGTAGGGCTAGAAAAATGGAACCATTTGAACAAAATACAAGGCCATTCCACATATTTATTTCTACCCATGATAACTGGCCCCGTCAGTCCCTACCAGTCAGGCCTTTTTTTCCCTCATCTCACACCTGAAAGCTCTGATTGATGTCTGTTTTTCATTTCAGAGCTCTTTCTAGGGCATATTCCCAAAGTATGAATCCATCACTGCTAGACTTTTTCCACTCCAAAACAAGCCTTTAAAATTTATGTCAAAATTATATAAAAAATAAACAAGAAAATAAATAAAATGCTTTAATAGTTTAAAACAATAATGTTTTGGGGTCACAATAAAATTTGATGAAATCCAAATAAATTCTGTATCCTGGTTAGCAGTAATGTCCCAACATTAATTTCTTAGTTTTGACAAGTGTTCCATGTTACATAAAGATATTAATATTAGGGGAAACTGAGTAAAGGGTATGCAGGAACTCTGTGTACCATCTTCGCAGCTCTTCTCGTATCTACAATTATTCCAACAAAAAGTTTATTTGCATTCCTGGGACCTGCCCATGTAAACAACAATAACAAAAAAGTTTGTTTACACAATGAAATCTGCAATCATGAAATCCATCCCTCTTACTTTATATAGGAGGGAACTGAATTCTAGAGAAGGGACGTGACCCCAGACCTGGTTTCCTAAACCCTCAGTTTGGTGATGTATTTGAAAATGTATGTAGGAACATTTAGTCAAATATTAACCAAAGAACTATTTTACAAAAGAATACATGAATTAGGTTTTCCAATTTTGTTTTTCCCATATTCACATGGATATTGTTAAAATCCATCATTCAGGGCCTGAAAGGGTGGCTACCCTAGAAAAATCCAGTCTAAGGCTGAGAAGTGGAGTTTCTCACCTAATACCGTCTGCCCTAAATTCAGCCCAATGCTACAGTGCCATCGTATTTTGATGCAAATTCCTGGAACTGGGAGTCATATGGAATTAGAGGTCATGTCCTGAAGTACAGGTGGGGGGCTCAGTAGCCCAGACTTTTCAAAGGGAATGCCAGCACTTTGGTCCAAAGAAAGTATCCACATTTCAACCATAATGTCTGACATTTGTCTGCTTGCTCATTGCCTTTGGAACCCAGACAAGCAAAGAAGCCCATTTTTACCTTTGTTAAGATGGGACTTTGAAGTATTCTGTTGTATATTCTGGTCTCCTACACCTGGTCATTCCCCCTGCCTCGAGCTCTTGCTGTGCTCTCAGGACTTGGCACCCATTTACTCTCTCCTGGCTTTCAAATCTCCTGACTTTCCCACTAGTCTTTGGCTTTACCTTTTCCACCTGGCCTTGACAGCTTGCATCAGCCCTGTCCTGAAATGTTTATTGACTCTTGACTAGTAAATCACAATGGTCAGGATATGATAGTGTTATGAAACAAGTCCACCTTCCCAATGAGAATATAAGCTCCCTAAAAGTGACTATCCCTTTCTGTTTTCTTGAATCAAAATCTATCTGCATGCAAGGAAACATTGCCACAGATAGCCTGGAAGGTGAGTCTGCACTGATGGTCCTATCTCATAAATTTTCTCATCACCAGTCATTAGGCAGTCCCATCTTAGTCCTGATTGAGAGAAAAATGGATGACTTGGAGTATGACACTACTGTTTTTAAGCTGAACTCTGTGAAGGAATTTTCCTCTGTTTTCCCATCTATGAGAGGAGGTTATTGTATTACTCGTCTCCCGATTTTTCAATAACTACATCAAACAATAGCTCAAGCCATTTTCTCATATATATTGGGATTAAAATGTATACAACAGCAGAGCTGACGGTGACCTAGGCATCCTTCAGGTCTCCCACCTCCTCACCTTTTTACAAATGAAGGAGACCATGATGGCATTCATAGATTGTGAAAGTAATGGATTGAACCTCAGTCTCCAATTTAATCCAAGAATCTTCTAGGACAGCATCCTCTTGTAAATTGTGTTAATTCAACCCGAAATTTCTTAACTTCTTACCAAACTTCATATAGAGCGTGGTGGCCATTTTGTTTAAAAAAAATTGATTATGTGCAGATTAAAACACTAAAAGGAAATACACCAAGATGTTAAACAGTGGCTACATTCTGAGTAGTATGATTATGGGTATTTTTATTATTCTTTTTGCTGTTTTATTTTCCTTTTCCCTCCAATTAACACATTACTTCTACAGTTAGAAAAGTGAGTACATAATATACTGAAAGATTATTTTGAAAATACCTGCATTTACTAGTGATCAGTAACAAATGAAGTGGATGAGAGAGGGAAGCATTGGAGAGATCAAATAAGGGTTGTTTTGTTCATCCATTCATTAATAAATTCATTCATTCTTTCAACAGATATTTATTAAGTATCAAAGATACAGAAACCCCTGAATTAAGTCTTTATCAGATGTAAAAATAAGTCAGAAACAATACTTGACATCAAGTTACTTAGAGCTTAGCAGGGAAGATGCAAATGTACACAAAATGAATGATTTCAAAGTCTATTTGTTAAAGGCCATATGAAATCATATAAGGAGTTATGGTTTAAAGAAGATAAATATGATTTTAGATTTATTAGGAAAGACATATGAAGGAGGTGGCATTTGATTTGGGTCTAAAAATGAGTAGGAGTTTGACAAGCTAAGATGGCAAGGAAAGGGCGTTGCTCGCTCCACTAGTTTCCTTTTCATTCCCCATAAAAGAATATGATTGGTTGTGGAGATAGAACACCCAGTTCCACTGGGGTGAATGTCTGTGGAAAGAAAAGTAGAAATTATGAACTTCTTAGGGGGAGAAGTCCACCTTCCTCATTTTTGTATTCCCAGTGCATCCATCCAGGTATGTAGTATCTCCATCCAGGTATGTAGTGCTTAGTAAATGCTTATTAAATGGATAAATAAATTCCAGTAGAGTCATAAGCCAGTGAGGTCAGTAGTAGCATTGAATTTCTCCAAACCCATGGAATCACTGGGGAACTTATATGAGAGTTTTAATTGGTTATTCATTTGTTATCTTAATGATCTTATTCTCCTGTGTGTGAGAACCAACACTATATTACAGTACTCTCACTAATCTCTGAATCTTTTTTCATCACAGCATTGGGCAGTGGTTGCTTAATTGTAATCCACTACACTCAACTCTACTTTCTAAGGATAGAATCTGCATCTTGTCATAGTTGTTTCCCCAGTGTCTGGCATGTGGCCTGCCAGAGTTGGAACTACATAAATATTTTTGGAATGAATAGTTGGTGTCACATGGTGATGATAAATTGGCAGGCACCTGTCAATGGATGTGCCAACTTGGCAATAATTGATGAGTATGGGTTAGGGTGAGGGTTAGGGATCTTGTAATTGCCTGCCAGTTTTTGGGGTGATCTAATTTGGGCCAATGTTTTGAACGAATGGAATTAGGGCAGAAGAAAATATATAACTTGTTTCTTTGGGCACCAAGGGACAAACCAATGAATCAAACACAGTTAAATCCTATGACCCCAAGTAAAGACTACTCAGAATGTCCTAATGGGGTCCCAGTTGTTTGAGATCAATCCTTAAGAAGTTACAAAGTAAAGAATTTTAGGAAAGTTCATACGCAAGAAAAAAACATTAAGTGAAAAGTGCCTAAAACGGGGTTCCTTAATAATGCCCCTGCCCATTGCTGAAAATATGCACTAATAACCTGCCTGACTTCAGTTCTAATGACTCACAGATTCCATGTTACCCGCCTGTTAACAGAAATCAACTGTTGTTGCTCTCATTTAAAGCCCAATCCTCCTCTTTGTAGGCTGCACCTATTCCTTCCTGCTTTTTTAAGGAGTTAGCCCCAGAAATTCTCTTCCTTCTTTTGCACAATTCCCATAAACAAATGTGATTATTTCATGTCCCACTATTTTTCCATTCATTCTTTCTGCTCCAGCAGCACCCACTTCTTTACATTCCTTTAGGTTCCTTGAACATGCCAGAAATGCTTCCACCTTAGGTTCATTGAACCACCTGTTTCCTCTGCTTGGAGATATCTTCATATGGTATTTCTTACCTTCAGAGTTTTGCCCATATGCCACCTCTTCCCTCCCGCTACTGGCACTCCTGATTCGTCTCATCTGCTTGGTGCTAATCGACTTCCAGCATATAACTATACTTTGACCTATTGTCCATTATTTATTCTCTGTCTACTCCTACTACAACATAGGCTCCCTGAAGACAGGGATCTTCAAGGAGGTTTTTCACTAACCCATCCCAAATACCCAGAACAATGCCTACATATAGAAGACGCTCAATAAATACCATTTAGAAATCATTGAGGCCTCCCTTACTCTTACCCTGTAGACAAACATTCACCAAATCCAGTTATTTCTACCAGTCCCTTCTCTTAATAATCTCACTTTACTGTATGCCATACTGTATGCCCAGACCCTCATTATCTCTCACCTGAACCTCCTTACTGTCTTTCTGGACCAAACCTCTCTTGAGCACCGTCCCCCAGTTTATTTGCAAAGTGGGTTCTGACCATGCTAAGCTACATTAACTTTAGCAACACCCTGTTGCTCATATGATATGAAATGATAAAATTCCCACTCATGGTGTAGCCCCCAAGGGCTTCTAACATACCATTCCAATCTCACATTCCACCATTCCTCTCTCAGCTTTGCTTCCTGTCAGATGAGCCCACTCTCAGCCTCCCAACAACAGGTTATGGTTATCTTCCTCTCTGCCTTTGCACATGCTATTCTCTCCCACCTGGGAAGTCTTCTCTCCACTATCTTACCTGTTCTCCCAGGCCCTACCTATGTTCTGTGATCTGGGTCTCTGTTCCTTCCCAGAATAGGTATTAATGACACATTGGCCCTAATGTCTTCATACAGCTTGCTAACATACATAACAAGGAGCTCTGACCAAGAGATGTGTTTTAGAAGATATTCCAAAGAGTGGAGAATAATTGTTCTGTTCAGGGTGGGAGGAAATGAAAATACCTTGTATGCCATAAAGAGTTAATTTGATCTCCTCCTCAAAGCAATCCCTGATCCCTTTGGCCTGCAATATTCTACCCTCTAACTTCTCACAGCATACCACACATGTTCATTATGTACTGTCTTGTAACAATTTGTTCTCTGGAAAAATGTAATCATGTGTTGACATTTTATATCTCATATTTATTTTCACTTTTTTGCCCTTTGTAAGGGAAGGGATCATGTCCTACACTTTTAGGGATCTCTCAGGGGCTACATATCAGAGTTCCTTGTACAAAGCAGGTGCTCATTAAATATTTGCATAGGCAAAAAGGAAGTATCATTGCCATGTGACCATCACATTGGATTTTGTTGGGAGGAGGAACTGCCTCTTTTTTAGTGGGACTCCTGTGGCCATTGGAAACTTCAGGCCTGAATCCCAAGGGTCTCATTTTACAATTTAACTTTGAATTGGGATTAAGTGGCTAGTCCAGCTCCATCTCATTCCAGTTTGGTGTTCATGCTGGTGATTGGCAATGATCCAAGGAATGAATCTTTCAAGTACAAGACCCCCCTTCCTTTGTGCTAGCCAAGGGCTTAGCCCTGGGCCCTTTTCTCGAACCTCTACCAAAATATACACTGCAACTTTTAAGAGGTAGGAATAGGGAAGGGAAGTGAGGGTGAGTGGGATAGAAAGTGGCAAAAATCCCATTGACACAAGTTCAAATCTCAGTATTACCTCTTCTTAGCTGTTAATTCCAGGTAAATTGCTTAACTTCTCTGAGCTTTGATTTCTCATTTAAAAGCTGGGGATAAGAATTCCTAGCTCGTAGTGCATTCATGGGAATTAAAGCATCAAATACAGTAACCGGCCTAAAGAAGTTATCTAGTACATAAATGGCAAGTGGGATGGTCTGCTTTCAAGTTTTCAAGACTTGGCCACAGTCATAATGACATTTATTCCTCATGATAATCCTGTGACTCAGGTAGGGCACATTTACAGTACCCCTTTTACAGATTAATAAAATGGTCTGGAAAAGTTAGCTGGCTGCCTTAGTATCACTCAGAAATGTAGTGAATGAATGAATGAGGTTGAAAATCCAAATCTGTTTTGATATCATCCTTGATATAAATTTTGGTGGATAAAGCAATGTTTTTAAAGTACTTACAGACTGAGTGGTAAAATATTTTCAACCTGTGGCAGATAAAGAGTGGAGTATTCTTTAATTAGCCCTTCCTTCATATTTAATCAGTCCATTTTATACAAACTCAAGTTCTTTCAAGGACTAGTAATTCTGTAAGTTTTGTCACAAACCCAACATATAATAACAGAGTGCATTTTTTATTTTCTTAACAAAAATGTAAGAAATTTCTTTATAAAAAGTAGCTGAAACTTTTTTTCCAAAGCAGGTCTCCATGGAGGCAAAGAATTGCCAGACAATTACTTTCTTCCCCCTCCACATAGGAGGCGAAATGTAGTCTTATTAAAATCCTGAGAATGAATTCACTTAAGCTCCCCACTGCAGGATGTTTTTCTGACACATTCTGTCTCAAAAAAAAGTAGGTTGTACAACTAATTAAGAAATGATTTTGACAGGGTAAATGTCTTGAAGCTCTGTATTGTAACACAACCTAATATAATCTAATTTACTCCCAGTAAAACAAAATATGTGGGTTACAAAAAAGAAAAAGCATGGTCAGATAATATCGATGATAGGAGTGCCTCAATTTCAGCTGAGAATTCAAGAAGCAGCCAGCCAATTTGTCTGGGGAAATTTGCTCTCAGCTAAGATGGTATAAAAGGTCTTACCCTTGGGCAAACTATTTTTTTAAAAAAAGTTTAGGGAAAAAAAATCACATTCTTTTCACTGATTGTGAGATTTTTCATAGTTACCATTTCTATATGAGAGGCTGCAGGATGGGAGTAAAAGGTTTGCAATCTAAATGGAGAGCAAATTAGGAAAGTTTGTTGAGTATTTACAATTAAGCTCCATTCTGGGATTAAAGCATGTACCAAGTGAGGTTTTGGATAAGATGGGGGCAACTATAAATCCACAGCTGGCAAACAATGCTCAATTTTCATATATATAAATAGAGAAGAATAGCTCCAAATAATCCAAATCTTTATTTTTCCTACACCTTTTGTTTCTAATTAATGGTGCTTATAGAGTCTAGGTAAGAATACGTTTAATACAATGACAGCCAAGTAAAATGCTACTTAAAAAATGAATTTTTCTATATTGAATTTTTACCCCAATTTTCATTATAAAATAAGAAATGTATTCTTGAAAAGTGGGGAGGTTGTTATCCCAAATCATACCTAAGAAGGCAAAGAACACTTCAAAAAATTCCTGTGTGTAAATGAAAACAGAATTTAGATCAAAAGCTAATATGGATCTCAAAATTATGAATACAAAATAGATGGGGTTATTTTCATGTTTCAAATGGATGCAAAATGAATAAATGTCGCTTCTCTCAATTAATTCACCCTTTAGTTGGGAAGAAAAACTCCAGATTGGATGTATTAGGGAAAAATAATATTCCAGTGGTTTGTAGGGCAGATGCTAGGAAACCTAAAAGGAGTGGCCAGGGGACCAAAGTGTCCTGGAAACCCTAAAGATTTAAGACAAATAAAGAATAAGGCAAGAAGGAAATACTTTATTTGTGATCAAGAAGGTTTGTCATGCTTTGGGGAAGGGGAACTGTGAGTTCTTAAAGGCCTGATGCCTTAGGAATTCCAGATTTAGAAAAAAGAATTATACAGGATGCCCAGTTAAATTTGGATGTCAGGTCAACAATGCATAGAGTTTTAGTATAAATATGTTCCATGCAATTATTTCAGGCATACTTACACTAAAAATAATCATTGTTTATCTTAAATTCAGATTAACTAGATAGCCTGTATTTTATGTCAACTCTATTCTACTTTAATGATTTGGTAATGATGCCTTGCTGTATTGTCCTTGCAATCATTATTATTGTTATTATATACTATTTTCACAGTGCTTTACAGAATTAAAAATGTTTTCATGAACTTCATGATAGCTCTAGGCCTGAAGAACCAGGATCCCTTCTCACTGAAGTATACTTTTACACTTAATCACTGTTTCTCTGTAACAGAACGGTCTCCAAAATCATAAATTACATTCCTCATGAGAAAACTCTGTTCATTTTCATTCAGTGGACAAAGCATTTTCACACGACTATCTTACATGTCCTCAAAACAACCCTAGGAGGTTGGTAGGTTAGAGATGATTACATCCATTTCCATATAAGAAACACACACAGTCAGGTTCAATGACTTGCCCCAGGTCCCACAGCTTGTTTCTGTAGAGTCAGACTAATCCATCACTACTGGTGTGAATGCCATTGAGTTTTCACTATGTCATGCCATCCCTGATACAAGATAGAAGCGTGTCGTATCAAGGCTAGCCTCTGCATTTTCAGAAATTGATTAGCATGTAAAATAACCTCCAAATTATATTTTGAACAGATACAAGACTTGTAGCTAATGATAAACCAGTGTAAAAGGGGTGTGAACGTCATAAATCTGCAACATTCATAGAAGATTAATTAAATCATTGAAAACTTTTAAATATCTTGTGAACAGTTACCATTAATAAAGCCCTGAAATATTCTTTATAATTCTGTGTTGCTCACTATATATATTATATCGTTAAGACTTCCATAATTGGAAGAAAACGTTTGCATAACAGTGTACATCTAGTTTGTTTGTTGGTGTCTGTAAACTTGTAAATAATTTCATCAATTAAAATGGCTCAAAAAAAGAACATAGTTTATAACTGAAAATTTAATAGGGCATAGATATTTATGAAACCTATTACAATATATTTGCTCAGTAATGCATTCCCTGTATGTTTTATGGAACATGAATCTGATCTCTGAGAGTCTAAATTGAGCTTAGTAAATCTATCATAACAAGGATGTTAGATTGTTATTAGAAGAACATAAAGCTTTTTACTTTTAAGTTTAATACTTAATGAGTGTCTGTTTTTCTGTTTTTTTTTTTCAGTTGCTAAAAATAAGGGCTCTATTTAATAGGTAAATAATCCCCTTCCTATGCAATCCTGTTTCCCATCACCAACTATTCTTTCTCTATCAGTTTCTTTGTATTTTTTTTAGCTGCTTTTTTGCTCAGGCTCAATAAATAGTACACATAGTTTCATGTTAAATGCCATGTTCCTGTTTAATTTTTTTTTTTTTTTTTGGTTTTATGGAGTGTTATGAAAAACTGCTCACTTTAAGAAATTGACAGGTCCATTAACAGAGAGCTTTATGTCTGAGAGTCCAAGCAGTTAGGCCTTCTGGATATTCAGGAAGTAGAGGGTGTCAGACCAGGCATTTTTATTGCAGACTAAAATGATGGCTGCAAGGAGATGGGCTCACATTATCACTTTAGATAAATCACCCAGCCTGTCTTTTATTTCTTGCCTTTCCTTAGAAGTTGGAACACTCAGAGTTCTTATACTTCAAATAAGATATGAATAGAAGGCTTACCAGGCTGGGTCCAACCAAGGTACATCCAGCCCAGCTTCTGTCTTAGGGTACCAAGGGACATATCGGAAGACATGGCTGTCACCTTTGATTAATTTCCAAGAGTATGTATGTCCCCTAAACTAACAAGCATGGATTTGGTAGTCTGATAAAACTGCTTATGTCTCAGTCTTGCCATTTACTTGCCATGTGACCATGGGCAGGTTGTTTAACCTTTCTATGACCGGTGTGTTTCCATGTATAACATGGTGGTAAAATAACTATGCTTAGTTATATTTCTGATGGAAAAGATGGAGGTTTTCGTAACCCTGAATTCCCCATCAGCTTGAAGAGTTTTCTGAGGGATATCTGCAGAGGGGCATTCCAGGAAAATGCATGCTGTTTTTGATTATAGTAGTTATGTTCAGGTGTCAATGTAGCCAGATGATGGCACCCAGATGTTCTGTTGCTGTGGCCCTAAATCATCAGCATGTGAATTTCACCTATGGCTGATTACATCTGTGGTCAGCTGGGGGTGGGGTGCCTTCTTCGATGACTGAGGCTTAAAATGAGAAGTCAGATGAGAGTTCAGAAGCTCAGACCCAGATTTTTGGTGATGCAGAGGAATCACTCCAGGGAAAGCCGTTTGAACCCAGAAGCTGGGAGAGAAGCCCAGCAGATGTCACTGTGTGCCTTTCCATGTGACAGAGAAAGCTAAAGGAAAGCCAGCTGCCTTTCCTCCAAAACTGCAAATTTGTAACTGAATAAATCAGCAGACTAAAACAATGATCGTAGGTCCCTAAGTGGACTTTCCCTCTGGTAAGCTGAAAGCTGAGAAAGACCTTGCCCCTCTGGCCAAACAAGTAGCCTCCAGAGCCCCTTTCCCTTCACCCACCCCATCTAGGCCTTTGGAGTCTTACCACCTGTGGCAAGGAAAGCAATCTAAAGCAATGGAATGGAGTGGCTTCCTCCCCACCCAACCTAGAGCAGGGACTGCTCTTACTCATCTCTCTCATACCCAAGGCCTCCTTTCTTCTGAAACCCACCTGGTCCTACCAAACAGGAGGAGGAACAAAAGGGAAACAGTTCCTTACCCATCTTGTGGTACCAACCACACAGTGATCTTCTATTCCTAATATTCAAAAGGCTTAGGAACTCCAAAAGAACCAAGAGAGGAAAAGGTTAAGAATGAGCTACAAACATTTTTCACCAATTACCATGACCCATTGTGTGTTCTTCTTTTGATGGGTCAGAGCAGGGCTTCTCAAACTTGGCACTAATGACATTTTGAGCTAGATAATTCTTCGTTGTGGTGGACTGTCCTGTGCACTGTTGGCGACATCTCCGACCTCTAGCTATAATAAACAGTAGAATCCCACCGCCAGTTGTGATAATCAAACATGTCTCCAGATATTGCCAAATGTCCCTGGAGGGGAGAAATCACCCCTGGTGGAGAACTACTTGGTTCGAGAAAGAGGGGACCTTGAAATATCCCTGGAATTTTAAATGTCACTAATGCCCACACAATAGGAATAAATGCAATAAGGAGCATGCTCGGCGCTGTGCCCAGGATATAAAAGGCTCTCCCAGATATTAGCTCCCTTTTATTCCTTTCTCCCTGGAGTGGATGCTGTGGTATGCCACCCAAACCCCCACATTAGGACTGAGGTATTCAATCCCCCAGTTACTTTAGGACTGGGGTACTCAATCCCCCAGTTACATTGGCAATTGACAGTTTATAGCTGAATCTCTGGGGATTTCTCTCTGCTGAAGGGATGACTCACCCAAGCTATGCCCCTTCCTCAGAGGCAGCCAATTTCCAAGGACTGGTCAATACAGAGTTAGAATGCCCTGGCTTCTTGCCTTGATTGGGGATATCTGGGAAGGGTCAACCCAGTTTCATAGCTCTCTGTGGGATCAGCTGGCACCTTTGCTGTGACTGCACTGTGATTCGCCTTCTCCCTCGCCAGTCCTGTCTCCCTCACTCCTCCAGGTGTTGCTTCTGTGAGCAGTCCCCTTTAACTTTCTTGCACACAAATCTCTGTTTCAGTCTGTTTGTTAGACAGCTCAACCTAAGATATACAATACTCGTCCCAAACTTTATGAGAATCTGTCATTTTAAAAATGAGATAATGCAAGTCAAGTCATTAGCACTGCAGTAACTATGCGATCAATATTCATTATTATTATTATTATTATCCATTAATTTATCCATCACATTATTTGTTGTCTATATTTTAGACTTTATCACTCCCAATGGGTATTGTGTTTCTAAGGCAATTATCCTGAGTAATAAATGGTAAATCATTTTCCCAATATTATACTTTTCAAGATTCAGGAAGGCTGGCTAATTCTCCTGTGAGTTCTGGTGAACATGCCTGCTCATTTTAATGTCCTTCTCAATGATGCAAGCTTTAGGCATAGGTGGTCACCTTCTTTTAAAATGTCACTCCTAAGCACGTTGGGACAAACTCCTGAAGGCTCACAGCAGGGAGGAAGGGATGGTTTCAGATCCTATTCTCACTCATTTGAGTTACTGTAAATTTCTATCTGTTCTACTTCCATGGTATTTCTCACTTAGAACAAATACATTTATCACACTTGCCAGATCAGAAGATTTTGAGGGGTCAGAGTTATATTTATTTCATCTTTGTATCTCTCTTCCACTCCCCGTTCCCACTCCCAATACTGCTACATCACAGGCTCTCGTAACACGGACTGGGCTGTGACTGAGGGATCCAATGTGAGGTGCTGAAAGCAGAGAAGACCATATAGTTCAGGGAGGAATGTTCGGTTGAATGTCCTGTGGTAAAGCTCCTCTCACTGGAGGATATGAACCACAGAGCTCCCTATGGGGACCAAGAAGCATGAGCTATGAGACCCACATGATATCCATGGGAATTTTCCTGGAATATAAGAATTGAAATGAATTCCGGTCACATTTATAGAGTGCTTACTGCATGCCAGAGCTTTCTCTCAGTCCTATCTTTTCTCATCCTTAGAGGAGCCCTATTAAGTAGAGACAGTCATTATCCCCATTTCTCAGATGAGGAAATGGAGGCAGAAAACTTTCCCAAACCAGAGGGGCACAATTCATTCTGCTCAACTCCAGAGCATACTCTCTTCCCCCCTTCTCTAAGCCACCTCTCAGATATAAAACTCCTCAGGTGATCTGTCCAAAACATTTTACATGAAATCTTATGGAACAGAATGAAATTTTAAGATAAAATATGAGACAGCAGAGAAAAAAGCATGCTGGGAGCAAGTTATTTCCAGCTACTTCTTCTGAGCCCCAATTCACTCTCCTTTTAGAGGTCTCCTGTTTTCTCTCCCCGCCTCTGTGGGGTGGAGTGACCTTTCTGATTGGCAGATGTGGGAGAAATCACTGAGCTTGCTCAGCTCAGTAACACCTTTTCTCTTGGGATAGTTTCCCCACTCCCACCTCAACCACTCCCCACCCCCCACCTTTCTGCTCTCCTTAGAAAGCAGGTGAGGTCTGTCCCCCTCCATGGGCAGCGCTGTCCTGGGCAGGCTTCCATGTGGGGAGGTCGGCTCCGTGGCATGTCAGGACTGGGTGGGGAAGAAATCTGCTTAACTCAGGGGTTCAGTTTGCAGGTCCATTGGAAGCTCACTTTAGGCTTTATTTTCTTACTTATCATTCCAGATTCCAGATCCTCTTCTGTGTCTCAAATTGTTCAGAACCCGACTGAAAGATAAGCGTTGTTTATTGTGGGCTGCGTTGGGGACCTCAACATTGCTTCCTGCTATAGCATTTTGGGAAGGTTTGAGATTTTGTGGTCTCCCTGTTGAACTTGCTTTCTTGTTTGCTTAGCCCTAGACTACGGAGGTCTGTTCTGATCAAATTCCTCTTTCTTCCTCATAATCTTTTTGCCGATATCCACAGCAAGGAGCTAAATAAGAATTGTATTATCTACATGCCTTAAGTTTCTTGTATGTAGAAACTCAAGCCTCACATCATGCAAATCTTCTCTCTGGAGGTTATCTGTTTGTTTCAAAAATGATATTAATAAAAAAGCATATGAAATTGACCATTTTTAGAGGGCACCTGTGTATAAAGTTTCTGTTGCAACTGACAAACCAGGTGCAGAATATTCCATGTATAATTTAGATCCTCTCCCTATGGGCTGCTCTGCTGGTTTTGTATATAATTTCAGTTATTATTGCCATTAAGAAAAGATATTTTAGGGACAACCTCATTTTTTGAATAGATTGTTATCTCAAATTAAAAAAGATTACGGGAACCGGCAATCAATGCAGCCATCTAATTGCTATTTCTCCAATTAAAAATTAATACACAGAAAGAGCTGCCTGGAACCAATTGGTCTTTAGATAATTCTGAAATGAGGGGGAAAAAACAACAGTTTAAAAGCAGTGGGCTTGGGAGAGTGCAGGGAGGGTTGGCAGCTCCTGGTCTCCTTTGAGGCACAGGCTGCAGTGACAGGCATGCTCCTGAGCTGGTGTGATGGCCACAACATCCAGCGTCCCTGGAAACAGGGGAACACTAAGCTGCACCTCATTGTTCTTCCTCTGTTAAGGATCTATGTGTAAAATCACTGTATTTTGTGATGTACTTAAGAATAGATGGCAGGTGTCATTTTCATACAGTGCCTGTCATTTTTTTCGAAGCAGCAGAAAACGTGTGTGACTGTGCCTTGTGCTAAAAATGTCCCTCTGTTCTTTGAGGATGTCAGTGTTGCCATTCCAGCCCCTTCTCTTCTGCAGAACTTTATTTGCTAAGCAATGTTCAGATAGATGGGGACCGAGGAAAGCAAACTCAAAGAAAGCTTTTCATGTCTCGAAGGTGGGACGTCCTTCTACTTGGTTCCAGTAAACCTCTTTAATCTGAAAGAGTCATCATTTGCAGTTTGAGTATAACAAGTACTTAGTTTTAATCTAGAACAAATTATTATATGTATGTGTATGTGGAATAATATAATAAAATGGGTGGAAAAGCTGATGTATCGAGAGATCTAATAGATCCCTGTATGGAGGTGGGTTTCGGTGAGAAAGGAGCAGCCCCTTATTTAGTGGATCAATGGCTGTAAGTGGAACCACCTACAATCCACACCTGGGATACTGGGATGCTGCTTCAGACCCTTGCATCTTCAGAAGGATATGGTGGAGCTGGAGAAGATGCAGAGAAAGAGTGTGGAAATGATTCAAGGAAAAGGAGGCTGACTGAAAAAGAGGAAGCTTTATTTGCAGCCCACAAAAACAATGCTTATCTTTCAGCCGGGTTCTGAACAATTTGGGAAACAGAAGAGAATCTAGAATATGGAATAATAAGTAAGAGAATAAAGCCTAAAGTGAGCTTCCAATGGACCTGCAAACTGAACCCCTGAGTTAAGCAGATTTCTTCCCCACCCAGTCCTGACATGCCACGGAGCCGACCTCTCCACATGGAAGCCTGCCCAGGACAGCGCTGCCCATGGAGGGGGACAGACCTCACCTGCTTTCTAAGGAGAGCAGAAAGGTGGGGGGTGGGGAGTGGTTGAGGTGGGAGTTTCTACATCCAAGAAGCTGGTGTGGAAATACCAAGGCAGAGAAGGGATGCGCCAGCTGTCTACTGAGGCACAGAGACTGGAGCAGATGAACGTGGATATATCCAACAAACCATGCTACGTGCTTCCAGGGGGTTATCTGAGAAATGCACAAAGAGGTATTTAGGAGTCAGGAGGGAAAGAACTGAGACTGAGGGGACACTGAGAGAGGCAGGTTCAGAACCAAAGAGGAGTGCCGCTGAGAAAATAGGCACCGAATGGAGATGCTAGTGACTACCAGATAGAATGAAATACAATTAAAATTGTTCTAATGAAAATGTGGATGATAAATCTATTCTATGATGTCAAGGAAGACCACAGAGTCCTACTAACATTCCTTGTTCTTTGCTTCTTCCGCCTGCTCCCTAACTGGGTTGCCCCTCTTGAGTCTCAGTCATCTAAGCCTGTGCCTGGGGAGATATCCCAGACACCTCTACATCTCCCTCCCCCCCAGACTTCAAGCCCTTTTATTTCTGACTCCTAAATATTTCTCTGGTAAGACCTCTGTTTTTCAGCCAATGTGGCCTTTGCTTTCCTAATGTGCAGACCTTAACTGAGACCGAATAAATCAGAATCTAGGTGGATGTGGAGGGGTCTGAAGCCTTGACATTTTTGAGAATGTCTTCTGCATTAATTAATCAACTACTTGTTCTTCCCTACATATACCTCAGGTTCTGCTACCTCTGACCCTTTGATAATACAATCCCTTCTCATGGAATGCCCAAAGTTTACATAGCTTCTGCATATACAATTCCTATTCACTTTTTAAGACCCATTCCCATCACCAAGTCCTCCAAACTGTTTTCCCAGTCTCTACCCCACCACCTTTAAGAGTTTGGAAGAAATTACTCCTAACTCCCATAATGCTTCCTTGTACCTCCCTCTCAGTACTTATCACTTTGGGCCTAACATTTTAGATCTCCGAGTGCATATCATATTTCTCTTCGAAGTCTTTAGTTTCTTGGGACAGGTCTTCTGTCTTACGTGTTTTGCATAACCCTGAGGGTCAGAAAGTAAAGTTGTTTTAAATTGGTCATTTCGTGGTTCTAAGGCCTTTATAGGTACCTGCTCAATTACTCACCATAACCACCCTGTGATAAGTTCTATTATTAGCCTCATCATCCCCATTTTGCAGATAAAGAAACTGAGGCACAGACAGGCTAAACCCAAGATTACCCAGCTAGTTTGTGGTTGAGTGAAGATTTGAACCCAGGCAGCCTGGTCCATTTTCTTTACATCTATGCCATACTATCACCTTTGAAATCAATGAGTAAATGAGTAAGGGTCCATGAGTTAGTAGTGTGTCAAGGAAATACTCACATTTCAGCAAGATCCTTCTGAGTCCCAGAACCTTGGTGCGAAGTGGTGATTCCAGGGGTAATAGACTGGTAGCAAGCTGTGGGTCTTATCAATTTTCACAGTTCTGTAGCTCCAGGGAACCTAGCTGAACTTCTGTCTGTCCTATTCTCTCCCAAATCGAGACCTTGGCAAAAGAGACCAGTTTGCAGGCATAAGAACGAGTACCTGCCTGAGTGGTTTGCCATGGAGTGAGGTAGGAGAGCGCACACCATCAACGTGAGTGTGGGGGCAGATGTTTGGGGGTGTGTGATTGGGTTTCCACTGCTGCCTCTGAACTATTTTATTTAATTGTGGGTTTGGGTTTGGGTCCTCTGTGACCCAGGACCCATATATTTCATATTTTACCATCTCATGGGAAAACTTTCCAGGGTATATGGAGATATGTACCATGGGTTCAAGAAAATGAGATCTTCTTGGGGCCCAGTAAAATTGTAAGGGGCAAGGGACAGCATAAGATGGGGTTTGAAGAGTTTACAGTCATAGTGGTAGGACAATCCCCTCTTCTCTGGTACAAGGGAGAGCTGGAAAATGAGTGATCGACAACATTCATCGAAAGGAGGCAGGAGAGTCACAGCCACTCTGCACTCCAGACTAGCTAAAGCAAGAGTGCATCAGCCTAAGCTGGAGATGCTAAAATTAACCAACAGCAGGATTTCACAGGCAGCTGCTTCTTTTCAAGGGAAAGAAAGTCAATTTAATGTTTTATATTTAAAAATAAAATATTAACAGGACACATCCCACACATAAAATCCATTCAGTTAATTTCTTTTTCATCCATTTTGGACAAATATGTACTGAATACTACCTATTCTTGAAGCCCAGGGCTGGACCATGGCCAAAGGGAAACATTTAAAAAGTCAGTCTCTGACCTTAGGGATACAGACTCATACACAAGTAACTATAATAATTATCTAGTGATTTAAAAAATCACTAGATAAGCTGAAGAGTGAGTATATGGGATAAAACAAGCCCTTCATTTTCATGAAGCTTGATAAAAGTAGTATATCAAATTGTATAGTCACTAAAATCACACAAACATTAAAAAAGACACATTTTATGCACCCCACCAGCACTTCAGATTTTTAATACCTGGTCTACTAGGGTAGCCCCAAATGGGCTATTTGGTAGACTGTCTCAAAAACCTAAGACCCATACTGTCACACTGAAACATATCCCCATACTGGGTTGTAAGATTCCCCTTTTGTTTTCAGTCCATCTGCATTTTATCTTAAAATGCTAGGAACAAGAAATCCCCATGACTACCCCAAAAATGAAAAAAGAAGGCTGAAATACCAAGAAAATTATTTGTGTTGTGATTCCAGGATATAGAAATTCCTGGAATCTTATGGGACATTCTGTTCCTCTAACAGGATTCCAGAGCAGCATTAGGAGAACATCAACTCATTTAGGTTACTTGTTGGGACTTTTGGAAGTTGAGTAATCTTTAGCCTCTATTTTATATCTTATCCTCAAAATCCTCCTATTATGCTTGAGAACATTGGGAATGGAACTTCCTTCTCCCCAGTCAGATTGTGCTTTGGATGATTTTACCCTGCCTACTTAAATTACTTCTGACACCACTTCTGGACAAAAAAGAGACTTGGATTTCTTTGGATGAAAAACTGAATTAAGTACTTGCCCCGTCTTATTGCCCCCCACTCTGTTTCAAGACTCTATTCAAATGGGGGGGAGGGGATTCGATGTCAGCTTAAGCTTGAAACCCCTCACCTTCATTTCATGTATAAGGAAATAAACTTACATACAGGGAGAAAAACTCTTCACAGTGGCAAAGCTACAGCAAGTAATAAGTTACTAACTTTGCCAACAGCAAACTTATAGGTGAATTGTGCTTCTGTAAGCCAAAAGTTAATCTCATCCAGAAGAGCAAGATAAATTAAAAGGTAAATTGCTTGCCTGTTCCTCCTTCCTCTTCCAGCATCTGTCTCAAACTGGACCCTGAGGTTGGCGGATAATAAATCTTTCAGGTTTTGCCTCCTATTTCCAAGAATTTTTACACTGTGACTGATTCCTCTAGGGATTTTAGCAATAGGAAACCACATGGCATATAAGAGGACAGGAGTGTCATGTTCTGAGACTCCATTTCCAGCCATTTCACTACCATTGTTACTTGCTTAGAGATCTAGCTGTCGCTTTGGTCTCAAAACTGGTCTTACTATCTTGGCACAGATATTCTCATGAGATTTTCTTAGAGCTGTTGAACATAGGGAAGAGTTCATAGTGCTGTTAGAAGGATCACCTACAATCACTTCCTAATTGGCTTTGCTATCTGATGGAAGGAAGACCTGGTATTCCTCCCGAGCTATGTACCATGATTTAAGGGTTATTTTAGGTGGGCTAATTCTGAATAAGTAAATTTATTCTCTCTGGTCAAAAGGCCCCCTGTCCTAAGGAGAGCATTCCAGATTTCCAATATATTTTCAGGATACGCGCTCCCATCTGTGCAGAAAGTGTTTAGTCAGCTGTTCCCATGAGCCCAGCAATGTGCTATGAGAGTTAAAATCTGTAGCTGCCACCCATGAAGAATTTGTGATGGGATTGCTACTGCTATCTCAAGCTTGGGTTTTAGTTCCACTTTGGGTTCCAGGGAAATGCAAATGAAGCAAATAAAGTAATAAGAATCCTGGATTAGAATCTTGGTCTTCACTTAGACACTCTTTAGATTGCAACCTGGGGCAACTCAGTTGACTAGTTAACTAACTAATCAATTCACTAACAATGGATCTCTATTCCTTCAGTGGAAGAGGAGAGGTGGTCCTTTCAGTCTGTTCTCTCTGCATTTAAGGAACCCAAGTCCAGATTTGTCTTACATTTTTTGCAATACTTTCACTAAACTATAAAGTTTTCATTTTTCTTTATCCACCTTTTGGGGAGGTATGTGCTTCAAACCTTCTGCTGTTGAGCTGCCTTGCTCCCTGATTCTTGTGGCATCATTCAGCTCTGTGCTTTGTAGGTATTCTGTGAGTCAAAGATTTAGAGGAGAGGACCAGGACTGATAGAGATGCTTCATGGCAAGCAGCTCTACTTCTGTTTTACATTCTGGAGTTGACCTGAGATTTTTTTTTTTTAAGAAAAGGGCTCCTCAATCAGCTGAGGAGACTCTGAAAATCACTAATTTGGATGCATTGCTCTTATTCTAGCACCACTGCCTAAAACTACCTGAAGTTGCCTCCTCTACTTGCCCATGACATGCTGGTGGTACTCTCCAGGCTCTGCCATCATCTTCTGCTCTCACCACCTTCTCTCTGGGTGGTTTCTTACTCTTGGGTTTTTAAGAACCACCTGTCAGGTATTGCCACCTGGATAGAAAACTCAGTTTGTCCAAAATTGAGCAGATCATCTTCCCTACTCCTACCTTTTACCTCCTAAGCCTATTCTCCTTTCCGTGTTTTCCATATTTTGGTGGCACTATCAAATGCGGTCTCCTGACTTAGAAACTTGGGACTTATCTAATGTTTCCCTCTCTTTATCCTTACCCCACCCTACCACTTCCAGGTGCCAACATTTGTTGATTCTAGCTCTTTGATATCTTGACAATGAATCTTCATTTTATTCCATTTGCCATGGGGCTTAATTGAGGCTCTGACATTTCTTTTGCTGACAAAGTGCTCTTTCCAAAACAGATATGTGACTCTGTGCATCCTCTGCTTAGAACTCTTGTCCGGGCACCTCCAATACTTACTAGTGAAATCCAAATTCCTTGGTACTGAAGACAAAGTTCTTTGTGACCTGGCCTCTCCTTACTTCTATCACACTTCTAACCCACCTTTGCCCTTGATAATCCTGTAATGTCTAAGTTCTTGGGGTCCCTGAAATGCAGCATACTGCCAACATCCCTCACTCTTCCCACCTGCTACTTCCTCTGCCTGGAATGCATTCCACCCTTGTTTCCTTGGGAAATTACTATCCATCCTTCAAATGGTAGGCTTACTGTACAGCTTCTAAGACCTCTCACAGAGATGCTCATTTCTTCCTTTACATACTGTACCTGTACTCTATCACTTGTCACTGTGCATTGCAGTTGGCGTGCATACCTATATTCTCTTCCAGATCATGACCTTCTTCAATCAGAATTTTGCCTTAATTCGTGTTTCTAACCATAGTAGCCTAACATGATGTCTGACACGTGGCTGATTCTCAGCTAAGCCAAATTCTTGTGGAAGGCAGCTGAGTGCCAAATTACCAAATTGTAGGGATCCTTAGTCATAAAGAGGTAACTCACTTATTTTATTCTAAGTTGTCAAAACAGTCATATGTTTTAAAGTATCAAGTCATTATTCTGCCTAGAGAAGAATAAAGAGCAAATAGGAAAACAAAACTATGCATTTTGCATTTGGTGCAAATTGGAACACTTAGGTAAATAGTAGGAGGAACACAGTGGGAGGATTTTAGTGCGAGTTCCTCAGGAAATATTTGCAGCTAATACTTTTAACTGATATTTTCCTGGACCTGTGAATGTTCTACTACGTGGTTGATTTGTTCCCATTTATTTTTACCTTTTCAGCTGGCTTTATCTTTGCATAGATCATCTTCTCTGGCTCCATTTTAATTCCACTTGCTCCTGGTGTGCTACCGAAGTAAAGCAGTTGGGAGCCCACTGGGATTTCATAGTCATTTGATTCAAAAATTTATTCTGGTGAAACCCCTTTAAACTATGGTGCTTAAAACCTCACAGATAATCAAATGAGATGAAGAAATGGTCCCCTAGGGGAACCATATTTACAAATTGAAGTAAATATTTCCCTCAGATGTCTTAGCAGGAAAGGGAATGCGTTCTGAGACTCCCACTAGCAATGTGACATGCTTTGTGTTAGAGGCTGCCCCCCTTTGAGCCCCCTCAAAGGTTGGGCCAGCATGGATTATTTCAATACTAGTGCTGTACACATTCCTGTTTGAGATACCTACTCCCAAGAGATTGACATCCTTGAGGAGTTTGCTTGAAGGAAGCAAGAGGTTAAGGTACCTGCTTTCTCAGGTAAAGGTGATTCATTTCCTCTTTACATAAATTCTGCAGAAGCTGACTTGCAGTGAGGAAGCTACAAGGGGACTAACTTTCCCCAGAGCACACCACAAATTTAAAAATATATATATATAATTCGATATGGACAACTGATAATTTCTCAATCCTATGTAACATTAAAAAATCCTATGTAACAAATAAAAGTAGCTTCTGCTACTTCTGATCTGGGTTGTGCCACCTGAGTGAGAATGATGGGCTTACGTAAAATGCAACTTGTACATAAGTTCTCTAGGCCCCCTTTCCCATCAGTTTGCCATGCCTAACCCCACCTATATAGAAATTCCAATTCCCCCAGCCCCACCCCCGCTGTGTTTCCCAGTGTCTTGGAAAGCTGTTTGATTATCTATACTTCGGGGCTAGATCTCAGGAGAGTCAGCCAGTCACCACTTGGGAAAAGCCTAGCCTGCATGTTCAGAAACGTGGCTTCAAGCACCAGCTCTGACACTATGGCAGCTGTGCCCCTCTGCTCTGTTTTTTTTTTTTTGTTTAGTTTAGTTTTGTGTTTTAAGTCAGAGTTACTGAGTAATTTTCCTCTATGTAAAATTCACCTTATTAGATGAATAGTTCTATGACTTTTGAGAACATAAACAGTCATATACTATACATACATGTACAGTATGTAGCCTTTTGATTCTGGCTTCTTTCACTTAGCAAAACACTGAGATTTATCCATGGTGTTGCATGTATCCATAGTTGTTCCTTTTAATTGCTGAGCAGTTATATGGCTGTTAACAAAAGTTTATCCATTCACCAGTTGATGGACATTTGGGTTTCTTCTTGTTTTTGATGATTATGGATAAAGCTGCCATAAATATTCATATATGGGTTTTCATAAGTGGCCATAAGTTTTCCTTTCTTTTGGATGATACCTAGGAATGGAATTACTGGGCCATATGGTAAGTGTGTATTTAAATTTACAATAAACTGTCAAAGTGGTTTCAAAAGTGACTGTAGCAGTTTGGATTTCCACCAGCAATGAATGAGAGTCCCATTTGCTCTGCATCCTCATCAGCATTTGATATTGTCCTTTTTTTATTTTTATTTACTATGCTTGGAATGATTTTCTCTGCCTGCACCTTCTTGTCCTGAAGATGTACTACTCTTTCTCCAAGACCCCACGAGGTCTTCTGCACATCAGCCAAATCCTCACCCAAGTCCTTGTCAGTCTTCCCCCATCCCTGTGCTCCTCCTGCACTTTGCACAGGCTCCAATGACAGTCTGTGGTGACGACTGATCAATGGGCATCCTTACTCCCTCTAGACCATAGACTCCTGTGGTACAGGAACTATGTCTGATTCATCTTCGTATTTCATACTTCAGGTAATTGCCTGTCACATTGTAGGGGCTTAATCCATGTTTGATAAATGAGAAATTTTCACCTTTACCTTTTCTCTTGCTATTTCTCTCCTATGAAATGCTTCCTGTGTCTTCCTTCACCAATCCAAATCCTATTTGTCTTCCAGGTCTGGCTTGGAGTCTGTCTCCTCTATGAAGCCTTCTTTGACTACACCAGATTTTACTCAACTCTCTTCAGCTCTTGAGAAGCTCTTGGTGTTTGACTCATTTAATCTACCACTTAATCACATACTATACCACCTTCCCCTATTCCTTGTTTTTCACTGACATTTGTTCTGCTTCCATAGCCTGGATATAAGAAAATTGAGGGAAGAAGCTTTTCCTTACTTAAGTTTCTTTGTATCTAATATAATGTTACCATCCTCCACTCCTAACTGAGACTCTCTTATACCTTCATTTTGGGTATTACCTCTTATATGCCACACTGTATCCCATGTATCTATTAGTCTTCCCTTTCAGGGAAGGGTCTTTAGAGTTCAACAGTCTCAGAGATCAAATTCCAGCTCTTCTCACTAATTTAATTAGTCAGGATAAACATACCAGTTGTAGTAGCAAACAACCTCACACTCTCAGTGCGTTGACATCCTAAAGGTTTATTTCACTATAATGTCACAGAAAAGTGTAGGTCTGTAAGGCCTGGTGGTGGTTTTGGCTCACCATAGTCATTCCAGCATCATGCTCCTTCCATCCTGTGATACTAACACCTTCAGCATGAAGGATCACTGATAAACGGGAAGAGCAACCATGGAGGATCATGGAGGGGATGTTATGGCTCAACCTGGAAGTGGCGTATATCACTTCCACTCATCTTTCATTGGTCAGAACCCCACCACGTGGCTCCACTCTAGCTGCAAGGTTATCTGAGAAATATACCTCTCCTGTTCCCAGGAGAAAAATGAAACAGATTTATATTTTTATACATAGCATCAAAACTGCCACAGATACAGAAGGATTTCCTTCACCTCTCTAAGCCTCCTTTTTCTCAATGGCAAAATGGGAATTAGATCAGTCAAGAGTAAGTGTGGGTTGTGTATAATAAAAAGCCCAAGCTAGACCTGGAAGATAGGATTTGGGTTGCTGAAGGAGGATATAGGAAACATTTTGTGGGAGAGAAACAGCAAGAGAAGAAGAAAAGGTGAAATTATTCATTTATCAAACATGGGTTAAGCCCCTACAGTGTGACAAGCAGTCACATATTGTGTGGCTTCAATAAGTTTACTTTTTTTCACAAATAAAAGATGTTCAGAGTAGGTGGTCAGCAGTGGTATATAGTAGCTCCTTGAAATGTTTAGGGACTATTAATTCTTACAACTCTGCCCTAGGTTAACCCTTACCCTCATGGTTCAAAATGGCATTTAAGGAGGCTTCCTGAAAAACTCATATGAAAATTCTGCTTACATCTAATTGGAGAGAACTTAGTTATATGTAACATATATATATGTAAAGATATCAGGGAAATACATTTAACTCAATGGGCAAAAGCTGGAAATCAGGTTTCTTTTACTAAAAGGAAGGAAGATTTGATAATTGAGATAGGCAATTAGCATTCTGTGCTTCAGGGATGAAGATATTTACCTACCAGATTGTTTTAAGGGCTAAATGGGATAATGCATTAAAAAATGGTGGCCAATAAATGATGGTTATTATTATTATAAATGCAGTAATTGATATTTGCATGCCCAACATACACTCAATGCAATTTGAAAGAAATAAAATGTCAATAAGGAAATAAGCATTGACCTGAATTTAGTTACTTCATTATTCTATTGTTTATTTCTAATCATTAAGAATTCATTCTTTTAGATATTGAAGCCCCCTCTTCTTCTAGAGATTGTCTATTAACATGCAAATACCACTGAAACTGTAGTGTTTCTTTAAGGCCTTATTGATATTTGGCAAGGATTATGTTTTCATAATATCTTATTGCACTCAAGGCCACCTGTGTTTATGGCGATAGGGGAGTGGGTTAACAAGGGGAATAACAGAGGGGAAGGAGGCTGGAACTGAGATTTGGGAAACCTGGATTTTAATGTTGGCTCTGCTCCTAACACGCTGTAGGGAAATTCTCTTTCCATTTCTGGACCTTTGCTCCCTCATGTATAAGGTAGGATCCTTTCCATGGCCTACGAGGAATTATGGATCATGTAAATTATTTGCTTGGCCTCTATGTTAGTGATAATGTTATAAAGAAAAGAGGCTGTGCTTGACTTACTTCTTCAGCACCCAGCACTGGAACACATAGTATGAGCAAGGACATCAACAACACCTGGGTCTTGTTCCCGACTCTGCCACCCACAGCTGTAGGATCTTGAGCAGGTCTCCTGCCCTTTCCAGTCCTCTATTTTCTTAGCTCTAAAATGAGGTTTAGTTTATACGGTCTTTCAGAGCCTTTCAGCTCTAAATTTCAGATGTTGCAGTATAGCAGCCCATTGCCTTAACTACCTTATTACATTGATGCTACAGTATAAATGCTGGTACTTTTCTACTGACTGAAGTAGTTTTCATTGCCTTTAAATCCTCTTAAAGGATAGTAAGCCTACCCTTGACCCTGACCCACTTGTCTAGTGTCTGGTCTCTGGTTCCTTTCAACAACAAGATCACTTGTTCTGGTCTGTATCACAAAGTACAACCTCCCAGTTGTCAAATCTTCCTTTTCTGACCCATGGAATATCAGAAAAAGTATAGACTTTAGAATGGATACTCTTGGGTTCAAATCCATTCTCAGACCTGGCCAACTTGCATGACCTTTTAAAACTTAGCTCTGTGTTTATGAAATGGATATTTTGATATATACCTTAGAGAACTTGTGTTACTGAAAATACAAGTAAAAAACTCCTGGCATATATAAGCTCCTTAGAAATAGTATTATTCTTTCTCTCATCACTGTTCAGGCCCTAACTTTATCCTCCAAAGCAGTGAAAAGAAATCCAGGATGGACTGAAATTTCACCACCAGAAAAATATAAGCAGGTCTCCAAGTTCTGGTTCTTAAAGCAAAATTGAGGATGAGGGATGAGCTGGGAGTGAAATAGGCAAGCAGATCCTGAGTCCTGGGCTTTGAAGGGTGTGAAACCAAATGAGATAACATCTATAAAGTGCCTAGCACTGTGCTCACAGGTGCACTCAGTGTGTGAGAGGTGCTACTAAGCCCCAGGAGCAATAGAAACTCAATGTTGTCTCCTCCATCTGCAAAACATTACACATGCTGAATAAAACAACCTTGAGAAGTTTTAGTGCTGCAGACTTTTCAAAAAAATATATTTCAAATTGGCTTTATTTTACTGTAAATTAGCCCAGTAAATGCCAATCTCAAGGGGCTGATAAGTTTAAACAACATCAACAACATTGTGTATGTTCTCCTAAAACATCCTTCCAAAAAGAAGGTGGAATGCCGACTGTCCCCACCAGCTTAATTGTTTGCTGTTGCGATTAATTGGGTAATTTATATAATGTATTATTCCCTTCTGGCCAGCAGAGCCTTTCTGTTGAGGAACGTAATAAATGTAATTTGAGTTTTAAAACCAAAAGTGAGGATCAAGCCAAAAGCTCATAAAAGACTCTCTAAATCTCAGAAGGAATGTTAGTCAGCCCTAAGTTAGGTTAGGACATCCTGGTTGTACGTATCCCTGTATTAGCAAGAAATCAGGGAGAGGAGAAAAACTGGAAACAAATGCTGACCTCCCCAAGGGCCACCCTAGGGAAGGAGCCTGAATATTGTTTTTCAGATGCATAGGAGATGCTATACAAGAAGTCTCTCTCCTTTCCATTTGACAGCCAAGAAGTTAGCAGGCTGGAAGAGCAGCCCATCTGTCCCCTGTACCCTGCATACTTGGAGGTATTTCTTCCCAAAGTAGAAAAATCCTAAGCCCATAAACAATTGGGACATCTGCCAGTGTTTTGGGGCAATGAGACAAATCATCCAGGAAATCTGAGTGATCCTTTTAAAAGAGGTATTTAGGGTATCTCAGATGTTTTGGGGGTGATCTAGGCAGAAAGCTGGAATTGGGACACTTGCATGATACTCTGTGCTCATTAATTGGGTCCTATGTGCCTCATACCATGAACCTTGGAAGCTCCTCCATGGTGGGGACTTTCCCTCATGCCACTTTGGCAAAGTAGGACAGCTACTCCACGTCACTCTGTTGTCTATGGTTCTATCATTGTATATTTGTTCTAGTTTGCTAGCTGCCAGAATGCAATATACCAGAAATAGAATGGCTTTTAAAGAGGGGAATTTAATAAGTTGCTAGTTTACAGTTCTAAGGCTGAGAAAAATGTCCCAATTAAAACATGTCTATAGAAATGACCAATCAAAGACATCCAGGGAAAGATACCTTGGTTCAAGAAGGCCAATGAAGTTCAGGGTTTCTCTCTTAAGTGGAAGGGCACATGGCAAACACAGTCAGAGTTTCTCTCTCATCGGGAAAGGCACATGGTGAACACAGTCAGGGTTCCTCTCTCATCTGGAAGGACACATGGTGAACACGGCATCATCTGCTAGCTTCTTCTCTCCTGGCTTCCGGTTTCATGAAGCTCCCCAGGAGGCATTTTCCTTCTTCATCTCCAAAGGTCTCTGGCTCGTGAACTCTCTGCTTCGTGGTGCTGTAGCATTCTCTGCTCTCTCCGAATCTCTCTCTGAATCTCTCATTCTCCAAAATGTTTCCTTTTTTATAGGACTCTAATAAACCAATCAAGACCCAGCCAAATGGACGGAGACATGTCGTCACCTAATCCAGCTTAACAACCACTTTTGATTAAATCACACCATCCAGGGATACGATCTAATTACAGTTTCAAGCATACAGTATTGAATAGGGATTATTCTACCTTTATGAAATGAGATTTTGATTAAAACATGGTTTTTTTAGGGGGCATACTTCCTTTCAAACAAGCACAATATTAAACATGGAAAAGCCACAGGGAAGGTCCCTGATCTCCCAGAAAACGACTTGGATTGCCCTCCAGGTAAGCTAACTTGGATAAAACCGATCTACCAACAACGAATCCCTCTTCCTACCCCACTACACTGTGAAGTCCTTCAGGGCATGGCTGTGACTAATTTGACACTGTAGGTATGTTAGTTTAAAATTGTCACATACCCCAGAAAAGCCATGTTTTTTTTAATCCTGATCCAATCTTGTGGGGACAGCCATGTTCTGTTAATCCTTATTCAATATTGTAGGGTGGGATCTCTTAATTAGATTGTCTCTATGATGATGGACCCACCCAATTGTGGGTGTAACCTTTTGATTAGATTACTTCCACGGAGATGTGGCATACCCAATTGTGGGTGTGACCTTTTGATTAGATGGAGATGTAACTGCGCCCATTCACCATGGGTCTTGATTAATTTACTGGGCTCTTTTAAAAGGGAAAACATTTTGAAGTTGCTTCAGAGTCAACAGAGACATAGACATTTGGAGATGCTTGTCATTCCAAAAGAGAGAACAGATGCCTAGACATGGACATTTGGAGATGCAGACCCCAGCAGACATTGCCACATGCCTTCCCATGAGATGATAAGCAAGTCAGAACCCAGAGTTGTGTCCTGGAGGAGCTAAGTGAAGGCTCACTGGCTTCAGAAGCTGGGAGCCAGGAACAAAGACCAGCAGATGCCACCTACTTGCTTTCCTATGTGACAGACATTGGCTTTTCTTGAGTCTAGGAATCTTTCTCTGGATGCCTTATTTGGACATTTTTATGGCCTAAGAGCTATAAACTTATAAATTAATAAATTAAAAAGCCATTCCATTTCTGGTATATTGCATTTAACCAACTAAAGCAGAAGGCTTTGATCCCTGACATAGTGCCTTGCACACAGAAGGCCTTCGATGTTTGCTGGCAGCAGGGCATTTCCAGTAGATGGGTAAAGTAGAAGACCATCTCATTGTTTTGAAAGCCACCTGACCTTTATTTTTCTAAAAATGGACTTGTTTTTCTGCACCCTGTTGTCACAATTGAAAAGTCTGTAAAGTAAGCTGGAGTGCCTGAGCATGTCCTCTCAGGATGGATAGGACATCTTAGAACACCTGCTCTTCAATTCTTACAGTCATAAGTATATGCTCTCTCTAATGGACCAACATTCATATGGGACAACTTCTGGAAATGCAGACATAATACGTAGCAATTCGTGAACTATGGAACTACAGGTGCTAAGGGGAAACAAAATCATCAAAGAGGCTTTGCTCCTAAGTTGCCTATGGTCGAGAATGGGAATACTGGTTTGCACATTTCTATTTGAATTTCTTTAAATGATATTCCATGGTCAAGTTTGGGAGACTCACAGACTATTAGAGGTGAAAGGGCCTGGAGGATCATCTGGTCCAGCTTCCTGCTTTTGGAATTGAGATTGATCAATATTAGCAGATGAGGCAAACTGAGGTCTAGAAAGTTTGAGTGACTTTTTTCTATCTTGGTTGGGTAATAGCATGTAAGTAGGGACAGGAAAGCTGGTCTCCTGACTCATAGATCAGGGCCCTTTCTGTGTTCAAAGCCTCAAATCAGGAGAGGAAATTGAGAAAGCGGACAGTTTACTCCAGCAGGAATGGGACTCATTGCTGATACGGCCATGTTACCTAAAATGGAATTAGAATCCTAGACAAGTGGAGCTTACAGGGGGCTTTGAGATCATTGAAGTGTTCCACAAGTGTATGGATAGGAGGAACACTGTCACCCAGATTCAGGGAGTAACTGTCCCAAGATCACATAACCAACAACCAAGGACTTGGACATAGGTATGCTTTCTCAGCACCAGCAGTTCTCTACCCGGGCTGTAGTACAGAATCACAGAACTGGGGAAAGAGAGGCTGTGACAAGGCACGGATGCTTGGCGCCCACCCCAGAGAGTTACTTAATTGGTGTGGGGTGGAGTCCAGTCATGAGTTTCTTTCATTGTTACCAGCTGATACTAATGTGGACCCAGGGTTGAAAGCCACTGACTAGTCCGTTAACTACCTGAAAACTTTAGCAACCCAGTGTCCTCTAGAAAATATTAGCTGAGATTGCAGTGGTCTTGGATTTGTGAAGTACCCCGTATGGCAAGATACTCCACACATTAGCAAACCCATTTAGTTTGCTCTCTGATCTCTGGGGACTGGAAGATTTTAAAAAGGACATCAACAATAATGAAGATAGGCAACTGTGGGGCTAGGAGAAATGGTGAACCAAGAGAAGATATGGGTGCCAAGGAAGGCATTAAAACCATGAATTTCTTATTATTAAAGAAATCTCCAAGTCACTTTCTTCCCCCAAGCTATGTAGGGCCTTGCTCTTGACACCTTAAATTTAAAAATTAAGGCTCATGAACTCTGTCCTTCTTCCTGTCTTCTCTCACTCCCTCCCAGAGCTTGTTAGGGACTCAAACAGGACAACTCTCTTGGGCTTTTTGAATTCCACTCAGGAAGCAGAAATCATTTAACCCATATCTGCCAGGCCTGCCCACTTCTCCATCTGCTTACAATGTGCACACTCACTAGTATACCTCATCAGCTCAGCTATCTGAACTCAGCCACGTTTGGGAAAGTGGTAAATCTCTGGTGGTTCTTAAGGAAACCTTCCCTTGCCCTGACAGAGCCTTCCCCACCCCCACCCATCTCTTCGGGGTCACCAGCTCTGAGTCACTTTGTCCTATTTGCCCCTATCACTCTGATCCCCCTCCCTTTCTGCCACAGGATCTTTGTACATGCTGTTCCCTCACCTTGAAAACAATCCATCATAATTCTAATTTGTTACTTATTTGTGTGATTGTTTGATTAATGGCTGTCTCCCTGCATTAAATTGTACAATTTGTGAGTCTGGGTGCTATAGCTGTTTTTGTTTATTATTGTTATCATTGTTTTTGTTTATTATGCCTGGTGCCTAGTGCAGTGCCTGACTCATGGAAGATGTTCAAAAAAATGTATTGAATAGATGAATGAATCAATGGATGAATGAGTCACAACCTGTTTTGGAGATTTAACAAGATAGTGTATGTGAAGGTACTTTGAAACCTGTAAAATTATTACCATTATTGTTTTTATTGCTAAGCTGCATTGTTAGGATGTCTGTCCCTTGTTGAGCTACCACGGTAGTGACATACTGGCTAGGACCACACACTAGATGCTGCCCATGAAAGATTCTGATTACCAGAATGGTTGCCACTGCCGTCTGGGCTTATTCCATCTTTTTTTTTTTTCATCAACACAATCTCACTCATAGGAAAGAATTAGATACCAGAAATGGGCAATTTCCATCCTCCTCAGCTCTGAGATCTTCTCAGTTGTTTTTTGAGATGGTTTCAGAAGGAAATTTGAAAATTTTTTGAGTTCTCTATTTTACCATTTATTTAATCTTTGCAACAATTCTGAAAGGCAGAGATTACCCAATTTTATCAAAAATGAGAAGAGACTGTATTCTGCTCATGGGCTCACAGTTAATAAAGGGATGGCTGTAGAATGCAAGCCAGAAAGTATCTGGCTCCAAAGTCCATGATCTTTCCACTGCATGTACTGGCACTTTAATAAAACCCATGCAGCCAATGCAGGCAGACCTTAGAAGAGGAAACCCAAATCTCGGGCTATTAAGAAATAGGAAATCCAAAACACAGAGAGATTCAAGTGATTTCTCCCCAGGATCATAGCGAAAGATACTTTTGGGGGGGGCTTGAACCCAGCTTTTGACTACTCCAGCCTAATGGTTTTTAAATTATGCTTGTCTGACATAAAAATATATTGCAACTTGCTAAAAAATGTACCGCCTGCTGGTAAGTGCTGTCAGTTGCTTCCATTTTAGTCGTGTGCCTTATCTTGTTCTACTGCATGTTACTCTAAAAGATATTGCAGAGCCCCATTAAGCATTTTTTGACATCTGTTACTTTTAAAAATCTAACTTCTTTTATTGTTTTATTAAACATTTTTATTGAAAAAGTAATACCCACATGGTAGAAGAATCCAAATGGTACAATGCGGCATACAGAACAATGCAAGTCTCTCTCCTGTTTGCAGATCCTCTCTCAACATTACCACCTTTTTGGACATGCTTTTGGAAATACACATATGCAAATATACTTTAAAAGCCGTACCTCCTCTAAATGGCCAAAAATAATTCTGTGTTTGCAGAAGTGATAATGTGTATCATCAAGCATTTCTCTCGAATCCTACCTGAATTCTTATTTCAGACTCTTAGTTGCCTTATATTTATGTATATTGTTGGGGTTCATTATTGAAGGTATGAGGAACTTGGCAGCACCAAGGCATTTGGCAGGGAACACTTCCTTTTCTTATAGCAGTAATTAAAAGCTTGTTCCAAAATGAAATGAATCTGGTAGTTCAAAGGAGTAGGTATTTATTAGGCTGTTAGAAATGCCCTGGTGTAAAAAAAGAAAGAAATGCCTTGGTGTGGTACAAGCAGCATGGAAGGACTAGCGACCAGGGAGATGGCTTCCACCAGCTGTGTGGTTCTCAATAAGTCACTTCATCTCTTTGAGATTCAGTCTCCCTACCAGTAAATTCAAGAAGCTAGGCTAGGGACTTTTCCAGAACCCATCCTCATCTGCCACTTTAGGGCTATGAATTCTTATTAAGAAAATATTTGAAATGCTAGTGATCAATGAAAGGGATCAGTAAGGGGTATGGCCTGTAAAAAATTTTTTTTTCTGTTTGTTATATTTTTCTGTTGTCTTTTTATTTCTTTTTCTGAATTAATGCTAATGTTCTGGGAAATGATCATGATGATGAATATGCAACTATGTGATGATATTGTGAATTGCTGAGTGTATGTGTAGGGAATGTTTGTGTTTCTTGTAATTTTTTTTTAATCAATAAAAAATTTTTTTAAAAAAAGAAAATATAAGGCTGGAAACAGAATCTGGTGATTTAATAAATATTCATTCTATTGATCAAGTATTTCTCTGTCTCAGCATTTGCGGACACAGGAAGGTGGAGCCTCCCTATCTCTGGGTCCCTAAGTGAGGACAGTGTGAGCAGAGTACTAGTTGACCCACAATGAACTTTATGGTGTGAGCCAAAAATAAATGCCCAATAAAATCTGGGTGTGTTTGTTACTGGCGCTCACCTTAGCACGGCTTGACTAACATATCATGCAAATGTTAGATACGTCTCTGAAAAGTCAGAAACTTCAGAGCAAGGACACCGATGTCCCAGTATGGATTTAGCTCATTTTGAACTTATGAAGGATTTTTCAGTGATCTTTCTGACCACTTTTTATACTGGTGAAATTTTGTCTTTCTCCCCATCTTTTCTATCATCTTTCTTCTTTTTTTTATTCCTCTCTGTTCCCTTTTAATCTGTTTCCTAAACATTTGACCTATTTCTCTATTTTATATTCCATCTTCTGAGAGCTTGCTCTCTCTTCTCCCATTCCCTCCTGTGTCTCTGCTTTTCCTACAAAGCCTTTTCTTGACACTTATCCCCTGACAATTGCTTCCCTGAGTCTGCCTTTCAGCTTCATAAAGCCCCATGTGGTCTCTTCTTCCAGCCTCTTTCATGCATCTTCCGTCTTTCTTTTGGATCCTATCTAATCTTCTTTGTCTGAATTCCCTAATGAAACTGACAAATACCTTTTGAAATATCTTTTGGACCATCCTCATCCTCCTTGACTTACCTCCTGGCCTTGAGATGGCAGATGACACCTTCCTTCTTCTTTGCTGTCAATTTTGGTGAATATTTCATTTCTGAGGATTCTTCCAAATTAGAGACATTCATTTTTATTTCAATTTCGCCGACATTTTCTGAATCTCTGCCATGAGCAGGTCGCTGTGCTGGCATTGAGAAACCTGAAGTCCTAGCAGTCAGGGACAGGACTGAGGACTCATATACCATGTGAGTGCTAGAAATGTTTCCAAAAAAGGACAAGTCAGATCCTTGAGAATTGAGAGTGTAATCTACCAGTATAGATCTAACTTCGTTTGTATTTACCAGGCACTTGGTAAATGTGGATTATCCTTAATGTCTGGATTAAGGATACCGTGAGCTAAGTAAGCAGGTACCTGAATGAGAGTTGTGGTCAGGATCCAAGCTTGTAGACGCAGAGGACGTGTCAGAAAATGGGACCTTGAGGAGGAGCTGAGGCAATTGTGTGGTTGAATTCTGATGGCCAGAGTTTTTCTGACACGGAAATCCAATTAAAAGGCCAGAGGGGCATTGTCAAGGACACCTTGTGGTCTGAATTAAAATGCCATGTGACAATTGGCATTTCCAAACCAATAGGAGAGGTGAACATACATGCAGCTCATTGTACTTTAACGTGGATTGAGGTACCAGCCATAAGGTGGGTAGGAATTTTCCCTAGGAGCACAACAGAGAGTGTTTCTTCTGACTGGGGCAGCATAGGGTGGTTAAGGGAAGAAAGCTTCACAGAGGAGATCTGAGCTGGCCTCATCTGCAGCAGCTTATGGTGAGGAGTTACAGAAAGATGGCATGTGAGGGGAGAGTCAGGTACGTGGGAGCTTGACATGTGTTTGTGGAGTTTTATCAGCAAGAGAAGAAAGGTAGGATAAGAGAGTAGGGGAGGCAATGAGTGCCCCCCACCATCTCTGTCCTTTTTCTTTCTCTTTCATTTGATTTTCAGCTTGTCCCAGATTATGCATGCCTTAAGCATGATTCTTTTGAAGGAGGCTGTAGCCCTAAAATGAAGGGGAGCAGTTTTACAAAACTATTAAGACTATAGATTCTGAAATTAGACAACTGGCTTCAATCCTAGCTTGCCACTTGTTAACTGGGCGAACCCAGACAAGTCCCCTTGTCTATCTAGTCCTTCCTTTCTTCAATCTGTAAAGTCAGAATGTTAACAGCATTGTAGTGCAGAACAAATGAGAGGATACTCTGCACAGTCCAGGCACACGGGAAGTGCTCAGTACATTATTATTTTTAACATAACTAATGAATTGCTAGTTGGGGTAAGTCAGGAGAACAGAGATCACTCTAGGTATTTCAAACAGAAAGGGATATAATCCAGGGAATTTGGTGCTTTCCAAAGCTTTGGAAAAGTGAAAGTAAGCCTTTAGCTTTACCACTCTTTCTGTGCTTCTGAGACTCAGGAAGTTACCAGAGGTCAAGAAACTGCAGAAAAGCGTGAACAATATTCACAGCTCACCCTGCTACACCTGTCTGGCTGGGGAATATGGAGGCCACCGATAACACATGGTCAAAGCACATGTTCACCTGTACTGCCAGGGGAAGAGTGGCGTCTACGTCTCTTCTAAAACTCACATGAATGTGTCTCACAGGAAGAATCTAAGCCATATCAGGAATGCTGCTGGCAATGAGTCTGGGAAATTTAGCTCCCAACCATCATTCTATGAGGTTCTGGGAGAGCATAGAAAGGAAATGGAATGATTGAAGTGCCAACAAGTAATGCCCAGTACCCAGAGGATCTGAAATTCCAGCAATGGGTTGAAAGGTTCCATTCTAGTTCACTTCCCTGCTCAATAGTTGATACCCCCAGGGGACCATGACTCTCTTCTGTTGGGCTTCTGTGGAAACTGTGTCTCAGTCTAGGGTTGATGATCCTTACCTGGCTGCTATTGTGCCTCTGGCTGAACTTAGGGAAGACCCACTATCTCACCCAGTGCCCCTTGCCTGCCACAGCAGGGCCAGTTTCTTCTTTGTGATCCATGCCAATTGCATTCACAATGTTTTCGATCCAACTACACAAACTTTGGGCTGGAAGGGAGACAGTTTTAGCTCTCGGAATGCTTTAGCAGCATATGATTCTCCTCCACAAAATGCCTCCCATATGTCCCAGCAGATTTCCCACACTTATCTTTCTGTGAAGCAGTTTAGGTTAAGGGAGAGTTGGGAGCATGGCATACTTGCCCCAGATCAGCCACCATTTGGCAGTAGGACTTTGGGCAAGTCCCTTTCCCCTTTTGCATCTTGGTTGTCCCAAGCACAAAAATCAGTGCGTTTCGTTAGGTGAACTCTGTGGAGCTCCTCCAGGCCTGGTGTGTTTTTACTGGAGGCAGCAGAGTGCAGTGGTTAAGGACAAAGGCTGGCACACATTCAGTTTTAGGTGAGTTTCTGGTACTGTGATCATTATCCCCACTCGGTCAGTTTCTACCTTACCCAACTATTGTCCAACCATAGTAATGACCCTTGGGCAGAGGCCAGGAAGGGAGACCTTGCCTACTGCCTGCCTTGTCACTGACAACTCAGCGCTCAGACCCTGCTCACAAACACGTGTCTTTGTGCTGAGGCTGAAGCGCTGATTGGAGGTTGGGCAAATCCATGTTAGGACAGAGACATGCCATGGCTCATTTTCGCCTTTGAGCCCCCTTTGTTTGGAAGATGCTTGTCATCTAAAGGCAGCTAAATTTAGCTATACTTTGTCAGCTAGGATGTACGCTCCTGAAAAGAAGGCTAGCAAATCTCAGCCATGTCACACTTTATTAGTCATGCGAGCACTTAAAAGCACGGCTAGAAAAACCTGCTTCCCAAGATTGGTGGTAGCAGTTCTGAAAATGCTGTGCTGACTCTTTTAGGATTTACCTCGAGAAGCATGAAATCACCTAAACAATGCGTGGTGGTTTTTTTTTTTTTCTTGCAAGATTGGCAAATGAACTATCCAAATAAGGAGAATATGTACAAAGAGGCATATATAGTGTTATGTGGCCTTTTTCTTAGACATACCATCCAATTCCCTCTGCTCCCACCTCAATTTGAATTCAAATATATGGTTCAGTTGCTAGCATTTGGTTAATTAGTGAAGATACAGACAGGAGGTGAAACTAACCTTTGTGGAGTCCTTACTTTGGACTAGGTGCTTTATGTTAATCATTTTTCTCTGTTTCTATAAACAACCCAATTAGGTAAGTGGTGTGACCCTCATTTTACAGGAGAAGAAAGTAAGATTCATAGAACTGAATAACACACAGTTCTTAAGGCACCGGGCCAGGCTGCAAATTGCATCTGTCTGACTCCTAGGTCCATGTTCTTTCCACAACTAGGGCCAGACTTAGTACGTAGAAGAATTCAACTTAGCCATAACTTTGAGATTTCAACATTCCTGTCTTTATGTTGGCTTTCTCTTTCAATGTACACAGCTCTCCATCAGTGCTTTGTAATTCCATCCTGCCACACTCCAGGGTCAGGATGTACGTTCAAGCAAAAGCTGCAGATCTCCAGCTACCAAGAACCCTCCATGGGGTAAGGCCCAGTTTGCTTTGGTGATCGCAGAACAAAATCTCCTGTCTGAAAAAGGAGACGTGTCTGCTCCTCCATCGGGCCCCCAAAATGAAAAGGCAAACCCCTCTGCTATCCCAGGGAAAAAAGAACTCTCCATAACCTTTATTCATCTGTGATTCTATGGCAGGTTGACAATTTAAGCCACCTCCTAACAAACCCTTCCTGTAAAAGTTCCAGAGTTTCTAAATAAAGATAAATGCTTAATTCAATATGACAAGATGCCTCCAAGCATCCTGCAAAGAGCAATCGCTTCAGTGTCCCGACCCCACCGCAATTCCCCCTTCCTGGGAATTAAAGGTCGAATAAAAACACCAGGCTGGATTGTCTGAGATCTTTTCTCTTGTCTAGAGCAACATAATGGCATTCATGACCCTCTGTGAACTGGCTCTCCGAGTGTTAGTGGCGGAAGGAGCCTTGGAGAGGAGAAAATAAACTACATAGAAACGAAGTGATCCTTGCAAGGTTTGGCTGCTAGTTAGTGGTAGAATATGGGCTAAACTCCAGTTTTCTGACTTGAAGGCCACCAGGTAACACGGTAACATTGGAGAACGAAGCCTTTACACCTGATTCCACCTCTTAAAGAGTGTGTGACCTTGGGGAAGATATCTCTTTGATCCGCAATTTTTTTTCATCCAAACAGTGCATTAGTGATAATAAAGTATCTGGTTAAGTTCCTATCATACAGTAGGTGCTCAAGAAATGGTAGCTACCACTAACAAATGAGGGGTAAAAATACTAAGGGCCATAAGAGTTCAGAGAAGGAAGAGAACAGTGTACCGGTATGATAAGGAAGGATTGATTGGAGAAGGAACATTCTTGATAAGGGCAATGAAGTAAATCTTGTAGGTAAAAAAAACAAGTAAATAAATCTAAGACCCCATTTGAGGATGGCAGGTGGACTTGTTTACTGAAGCAGCGGTTCAGGAGCGTGAGTTCCTGGAGATTCAACTCCAAATGTCAGGCTGACGGGAACCTGGATATCATGCTAAAGTAGTCAGACCTATAAACAGGTGGGAACCTTTGTGCGGTTTTGACCACAGGAAATTAGTCTCGTAATGATGATGTGGAGAGTGACATGGTATAGGAAGCAACTGGAGGTTAGAAGAACAGTCAAAAACTCTTCCAGCAGGCCAGGCGGGAGGGAAATAATGCAAATGGAAAGTTGTGGCAGCTGAAATGAATAAGGATAGATGAGTGAGAAGGTTATTTTAAAGAAAAAGTTGGCAAGAAGAATCAATACTATTGTAGGAAAGAGAATTTAATTAGTTTTGTAAAGTGGAGAGGGAATATTCATGGCTTGTTGGGTTGAGCACTATATTTTAAAGAAAAAGTGTCCCAATCCACAAATCTAAGAGAAAAGGAGCATGATAAATGATTAAGCCAAAATGACTAAAAGCTTTAAGAAATGATAAAAAAAAAAAACCCAAATGAAGATTAAATGTTCAAGATCTGCAAATCTTGGCTCAAACAAAAACCCTTAGGGTTAACGTTCAATATGCATCTTGGTGATTCTTCAAAGTCTTCACTAATGGAATATCTAGTTGCTGAAAAATGATGGTTGCATATTAAAATTGGTAGTGTACACAGCCTTTGCTGTACCTTCTGCTACTGCAGGAAGGTTCACTGAGTGTCTGAGCCATTCTTAATGATCATATTTTTTTTGTAATATGCAGAGCAATCTTTCCTAAAGAGTGCTTGGTGGCAGGCTAGACTCGTGAGCTGTCCTTTGAGGAAGGGGTTCCTAGTTGAATAGGTTTAGGAAATGTCATGCATCTGTCAGAGACCAGTCAGGAGAGAGAAACTTACCAATTATTTGAACAGAAAGAATTTAATATAAAGACATAAAAAGTGCTATCCTAGTAACTGAAAAGGCAAAATGAGAACACTAAGTTATCACAGAGGTAGCAACAGCAGGAAACTGCAATCAAGCCTGGGGCTGTTGTTATTAAATATACCAGCTGGTATTGATAGGGCTGGTTCTATTAAATCTTAGACCCTTGGAGGAAAGGCACCAAGAAGCTGAAACTTAAACCTCTAAGGAGGGGGGCTGGGCTCTGAGCTTCAAGGAGGAGGAGCTCGCATGGGTCTGTGACCCATACTTCTGAGGAGGGGGTGCCAGTCAGCTGATGCCGGCATCTCTAAGGGAAGAGGCAATGAAAGTGTTCAGGAAAATAAACTCAAACTGGATTCAGCTGCTGCTACAGTGAAGCACTGCTAGGGTGATGTTCCCTGGAGCCAACCCAGCAGGAAACAAGCAGGCCTCCATCCTCTCTTTCTCTCACCAGCACCCCTATTGGCAGATCCTAGCAGGGAGTCAGATGGCAAAGCAGAAATGAGGTTTGCAGAGTTCCAGTTCCAGCATAGCAAAGCAAAGTAAAGAGGGTGGGGTTCGAGACAATAGCTTAATAACTAGCATATGCCGTTCACTATTTCAGCCTCTTGGATAGTCACTATGTACATTAGTATATTTAAGGCTCTGAGAAGTTCTAGGGAAAAGAAATCAGTTTAACTTAATTTAACTGAGCATTCCTCAAACTGTTTGCCAAGACTTGTCCTTTTATTCCCTTTTTCCTTTCCCCAGTATAATGAAATGCAGATATAAAATTGAATGGGCTCCATATATACATACATATATATATGGGGAGAAAGAGAGGCATAGAACAATGCCCATTATGAATCACTTTATTTCTGTATGAGAAATAAATTATATGCTTATATAAAAATAGAAAGAAAGCCTGAAGGCTTGGGAAGGTATAAGTTATGGGGTTACTTTTACATTCTACCTCATTTCCATATTGTCCGAATTTTTAAACATGAGTGGACAAGATTTCATAATTTAAAAAAGTCACATTTTGAGAAAAAAAGAAAGAACCACCTAGAAAAGCAGGCTTCCCAGAGTTTCCAGTGTTCCTGTTAATATGTGGCATGAAAATGGAACACAGTATCTTTGAAGAAAAAGAGAAAAGAAGGTAAGAAGCATTTACTAACCACCTCCTACATGCCAAGCTATTAGACAGTAGTATACATTGTCCCTTTTGATCTTCTCATCAATCTTATGAGGGAGACATTTTTCCCCATTTTCCAGTTGAATAAAGGCTCAGAGAGTGTATGTAATTTTTGCCCAAGACCAAATAAAAAAGAGGAGTTACTACAAACCTACTACACTGTTGCTTAATTATCTACCTTCTAGATGTATCTTATGCTTCCTTTACTCCATTTGTTCTCTCCCTGATAGTGTTCCTTAAACATCCAAGGATTTATATCTTATTTTTCTAACAAAATCTTAAGCCCTTTGGGGAAAATTATTATGGTTTATACTTGTTTAAATCAGCCATTAATGCTTTGCATAAAGTAGTTCCTTTATAGGCATTTTGATTATTTTCAAGTTCCCTCTTTCATTCATTTATTCAGTAAATCTTTCTTGAACACCGCCCCCCCCCATGTCATGTACTGTTCTAGGCCCTGGAGGTACAACAGTAAACAAAACAGAAAAGAAAATCACTGCCGTTATGAAGCATAAATTCTAGTGGGGGAGAAAACAAACTGGATAAATAAGTAAAATATATACCTTGTTAGACAGTGATGAATAAGTACAAATATCGGTTCAATGGTGATAAATGCAAAAGAGAAAAAAACAAAGCTGGGAAGGGGGATACGGAATGGGGAGAGAGTGGGGGTGCCCAGGGATGGCATCACAAAGTAGGTGACATTGAGATGACCTTTATCACTATGGGAACGAGATACCCTGACAGCAGAGGGCAGTCTTGAGTAGGTTTCAGAGGTGATTTCAACATCTTGGTCTTCTGAACATCAGCAAATATGTACTGGCTGGGCTCTTTCAAGCCCACACCTGCATTGCAATAGGTCATTAACCAGCCTAGGCGATACACAGGTCAATCACACACCTGCTCCTCTCTACAGAAAACCGATTACTCCTGGGGCCGACTTTCTGGTTGAGAACAGTCTCCTTCCCCTCCTTTCGAAGCTTCACCGTGGCAATCATTCTAAAAAAACAAGCAGATAGAAAATGCCTAAAAGTTATTTCCATCGAGTCAAAAATGGAAATGGCTTTTAGCGTTCGTTTGCATTCCTGTTCACAAGGACCTCCAACGTTTTCTGTTTGCTCACACAGCTTTATATTTAAACAGCAATAGAAAGACGGCGGAGGGTTGTTAGTTGGAGGAGCGCAGAGAGACTGAATCATTTCCAGGATTTACTGATTTGCTGGCTGACCTCGGCTAAATCTCCTTAACCTCTCTTTCTTGAAGCTGTGGTTTCACACAATAGCAGGGATAAAGAAATTTGCAGTTTTGATGTTGTTATCAAATGTTTAGAGCTTGTGGTTAGAAGAGACAAAAGCAGGCTGCCGCATTTGCATAGTATTTTCTTTCCCCTTCCTCTGCTGTGGTCGCTGTTGTAATCAACTCTGGGCAGGCAGCTCCTCTCCTAAACCCTCCCCAGCCCCCCACCCCCCCACCCCCCCACCCCCCCACCCCCCCACCCCCGGAGAAAAGCTGCCTGCGACCTCTTCCGTTGCTCAGACCTGGTGGCTGTGCGCTAACGGTTAAGCCCATGGCTGCCTTGACCTGCAGCATCCCCTTGTTTCAGTCACAATTTCAGCTTCATTATGCCTGGCTCTACCTGCAGGGCAATGTCAGTGGCAGGAAATAAACCCGATGGACTGGAAGAGCTAAATGAATTTCACAGACTCCACTAAGCCTCCTGATTACCTTGGAATAAAGGGCATGGATAAAAGAGGTGACTTCCAAAAGAGGACCCTTGTTGTGATGTTTCCCCCAGGTGTGGGTACTGAGACTGATGAAAGTAAACCATCTGTATTAAATAACTGCAAACATGAGATAGCAGCAGCCATGAGGAGCTCTTTCCCAGGCTCCTCATAACAGATAACTAAAAGCAGCACAAGGTGAAGAGGCTGTCAGTAATTGAGACCTGGAGGCTAATAACAGCATCTCTGATTCTGCCCAATCCCAGGACCTCATCTACCGGTGCCAAATCCCCTTAGGATTCCCCCAAATGACAGATGGCCCTCTTGAATGGCCAATCGGCACAGATGTGATCCCAGCCTTTAGATAAATAATAGCTTTTGCTGCCATGTGCAGTAACCTAAATTTCTCCCATTATAAATCCCACAAATGCCATGATCTTGGGCAGACCCTATTTCTAGGCTCCCATGGTCATTTAAGGACAGAGGCAATGCTTGCAGTAGGACATGAAACAGTGTGTGAGAAAAGCCTGAGTTCTGGTCCCAGTTCTACCACCCAAGAGGCAAGTGACCTTGGCCAAGCCCCTTCCCACCCTCCGTGTCAGTGCCCTCATCTGTACTGATTGGAGCTATGGGGCTTTAAGGCCTATAGTTCGTGTGTAATGCACTGTCAGTTTTAGTAACCTGCCCTTTGAGAGCCTATCAAAGTTAGTTTGAACCTCACCTCACCTGTTGTGGGATGGCCCCCATTCTCGCAACCTTTGTTGGAAGAGGAAGTGGTTTTTGTTTTTTTCCTCACCTCTGTCCCTGAGCTGCGGCTTCTGGTTCATTTCCTCGGTGTCTAGATTGTTGCTCTAGCTTGTATGTGCTATTCCAGCTCTGACCTGGGATGACCCCAATAGAGCATCCCATTCATTGATTTCCGTCAGTGAAAAATCACACAAATTCCTTTCAGCAGGCTATTGTGCATGAGGCAAACAATAGATTTGGGAGGAGAATGAACGAAACCAAGAAAACTTGATATCAGAACCTTGCACTTGAAAGTCATTCCTGCCAACTTGGGCTCCAGGCTCTGGGCATATTGATTGGGCCTTTCTCTCCCTCCCCACTTTCTTTTCCTGTTAGGAATAAAAGGAAGTAAAATTCTTCCCACCTTCTATGCAAACCAATTCATTTCTTGTTCTGCCCTTGGCTTCTAGTTCTGCTTTTTCTTTCTAGACATTGCTGTGGAACCTTTACATTTTCATTTCCAAATGGCCAGTAATGTATATTCTCAACGTAGTTAGTTCCTTTTTAAAAGAATTTTGGTGCTAGCTGACATAAGCTACTTATACACACGCACACACACACACACACATACACACACACTATATTTAATCCCCCCAGACCTTTAAATCATCAGCCCCTCAATTTAACAAGAATTAGTTGAGCATCTACTGGGCTGGGCCTTGGGCTGCTGACTATGGGGAAACAAGATTGAAATACACTAAGAACCGAATTTAATTAACTGTCAAAGTTTATTCTGGGGAAATTAAGAAAGGGGAGGACCAGCATTACAGAGGAAGGTCTTCACAGAGATGACGAAGCTTATGAATGCCCCTAACAGGCAGGTGGCCTTCACCATGTAAATATTTATGGAGAAGCAGCTCATTTTCAGAGCCTCGGAAACACTTCACTCTGAGTGGTGGATTAGTATTCTGTTCAGACACACACCCCTGTTGGGAAGTTCAGCTTGAGCCATGTATGATTTCTCCAAAACAGAGATAAGATTGATTTTCACCTAGTTTCTCTCTGCTTGTCCATTTGTTGAGCACCTACTTTAAACCAGGCACTGATCTAGACCCAAATGCCTGCTCCTGTGGAATATATATTCTAGATGCCTTTGTGATGGATAAGATGAGTCAGTGGTTATTTGCTGGAATTCGTCTGCCATTTGGAACCAGGCAGGTTGGATCTGGTTACTTGTCTGGCTGCTTGGATCAGTCATAAGTATCTGTGAGCACATAACTGGGGACAGAGAAAGCAGAATGTATTTACTGTCTCATCCCTTCTTTCACTGGTGATTCCCAGAGTGCCCACTACGTGTCGGGGGGTAGGGAAGGAAGTAAAACCCATTCCCTGCCTTATGGGATCTTTTAAAATCTTACATGACTAGTACTGTGATGGAAATGGTTAATAAGAGCTTCAGGAACACAAAAGAAGAAACTAGCGTTCTAGGTCTAAGGGGCATCAGGCAAGGCTTCCCAGAGGAGGTAGGTGATCTTTAGAAAATGAATACAAATTTCTGAAGTAGAAATAGGGACTATGGAATCTGCAAAGTTTTCCAAAATAGAAGTTTAAACAGGCTGCGTTGAGGTGGAGTAGGTGAGAAGTGACGGCATGGTCACGAGACTGGGGTCAGATAATTTGCGGGCTTTTCATTAAAACATGTTTGGTCTTCATCCCATAGCAATGAGATGTTAGTGGAGCTTTTAAACACAGGGACTCAGATGTTCACACTGTTTCTTAGATAACCTTGGTTTTGGCCTGAAGGATGAACTGAACATTAAGAGGTTGGTTGGTGGTAAGACATACAGGAAAGGGCTGTGGTTGTCCAAACAAGATACGATAATGGATTGGACTGATTTGGGTGAAGAAACCCTGGTCTAGCTACTGTTTTATAAAATGTAAATTCTCTCGGTTATGGTTGCAGCACAGTTGTATCAGTGCACTTTCTACAAATTTAAAATTGTCCCCTGAGATTAAAAAGAGAGAGGTTTATGTCTAGGATTCTTCTTGAAGGTGACCTGTGGTCATGGCTTCTTGGGAGTTGCAAGGTGGTCTGTGAGCCCTCTTCTCTTACAGAGACTGCCTGAAGATGTATTGCTTGCTGGAAAGAACGTGCCTCTTTTGCTGCCTCCCCTTAATATGATGAAGTCCCCAAGCACAAGAGGGAAAGTGGGCCGTTCGGCACAGAAGTGATTATAAAAATTGACTTTTATGTTGATTGTAGACTCTCTGACATCCCTCCCTCCCAAGCCTCACCCCCACTCCGCCATAGTGTGTGAAAGGAAAGTTTGGCAGGTCTCACCCTGAAGGCCAGCAGGCTGCACTGGCTGGGAACTTCTGCCCACCCACATCTGGTGCTACGGCCAAAGGTGTCCTCCAGAAACATGGAGCTGAAGGACATCGTGACTGGCCCTTCCCTCCCCCCTCTGAAAGCTGCTGGTTCAAGAGTTAGTGCTCTTTTTGCCTCTGTAAATGTATTCTTGCTGCTCTATCCTTAGGTGTGAAATTGTTTTTGCAAGGAACTCCAGCTTTTGCAGCTGGATTTTGGGAGGAGGCCACCGAGGAGTCCAATAAACTCCCTCCTTCTAAGCCACTAACACCAATTGAACAATTGTGCTTGCACCTGGAGTGGCAGAAATTGCTTTAAAATCCTCAGTCTGTATCTGTTATTGCCAGATCATATGTAGAAATCGGGAATTTGGGAGTCATTGTGGATGATAGTGAAGTGGCCCCTTTTTTCTTTCTTTCTTTTTCTTTTTTTTTTTTTTTTTTGGCCTTTTCTTGGCTAAGTTGTTTCTTGACTTATTTTCTACAAATTGAGTCTGGCTGTATGATGTCAAACATCTGATCCACAGAGACAAAATTTTAGCCTATTGTTTACCCTGGGAGGGAGGAGAAGGGTGGTGCAAATATGGGGGAAAGGTGGAAACGTGGCAGGCTGAATATACCATTCCAAACATTAGATTGGCTAAGAGTTCCACTTAATTGAAATGTTCTTTTCAATGATGTGTTAAGAGTCCATTTTGAGTATCTGAGTGACTTTCAAATCTGGTCTTATAAAAAGTCAATGGTGCCCTCTCTTCTTCTGGGTCAAGCAGTTGTTTGGATTTTTCTGGTTGATGTTTCTGAGTATTTGGGGTTTTGTTCTGTTGGCATTATGCTAGGCCCAGAATAAGTTCATTGAGAAATCAGGAAGCAAAGTTTCCTCCAACCCATATTTCTAGAAGTCCGAATGCTTGTTATTGTTCTTCAAAATTCCCTTATCTCTTGAAGTTTCATTATGAATGGCCAGAAACTTTGGGAAGTGATATAAGGAAACACACCTGTCTTCAGGTGATTCCCCCAGGCATAATCTGATCTGCATTGTCTACCCGTCCTTTGTCTGCTTCCAAACAGATCTTTCACAATGAACTTATTTTATTTTTTCCTCTAACATTTAACTAAGCCCTTATTATATTCCAGGTGCTGTTTCACATGTATTATCTCACTTAACCCTATAAGGTAGATACTCTCATTATCTCCAATTTACAGGTGAGAAAACTAAAGCCTAGAGGGATCAAATTAAGTGTCTCAGGGCCACACAGCTCTTGTGTGTTGTAGCAGGTTGGGAAAGCAGAGTATCTGGCTCTAGAACACTTTCCCTTAAGCACTAAGCTAAGTGGCCTCCCACTGAAAGACTCAATTCTTCCCAAAAGCCTTTCCTAATGACCCTGTCCACGGGGCAACCTCTGTCCTCTGATTTCCCATAAAATTTATTGTTTCTGCACCACATTGTTGGCAATTTTCCATTGCTAAATAAGTTACGATATACTTTCAACAATTGTACTTTTGTTATCTTGAGTTATTTAATTCTTTTGATTTATTTCTCAAATATATTTTAACTTATCTAAAGTACAGGCCGTGTTAAGTATCTTTATACTTGTAATCCTACAGATTGTCCGAAGAACTGGGGCTGACGCAGAGACAGTGGGCCTACCTTATCATTGCCAACAGCTGGTTATTTGCCACATGGAAGCAGTTAGTGAAGTTGAAGTCGAGCTCATCTGGGGGTTAGATCCTTCCATGACGCTCCTCGCTGGGGGAGTGTGTGAATGGGTGCTCTGAAATGTCACAGAACTGCTCAGAGATTTGGAGCGCTGATTTACAGGTGAGATTTATCCACTTTTGTTTAATAATGGCTGGACTGATGAATAAACTTTGAAGGTTAGAGGTCTTCCTGACATGAATATTGGTATTTTGGAAAGACTCCTACCCTGAGTGTTAAGGAGAAGATTGAGAGGGACCGTGGGTAGCCAATGCTCGAGAACTTTTTCTGGAGATTACACACAAAATGCAAGCAAAACTTGCAAAGTGGTTTCTATGTTCTTGGAGTTGTCATTTTTGTCACATTATTTGGCTGTGAAGCTGATTTTCACACAGGCCTGGTGGTTGTTAAAGTAAACACAAGTAAAGTATTAATATCCCCTGCATATATTTAGGTAAAACTGACATCAAGTTGAAGTCAAGAAGTGATTTGCTTACTCATAGTTCTTGGAAACTGTATGCATACCGATTTAATATTTATGTTCCCCATGTATACTTCCAAACTTACAATATCTTCTCCTCAACTTTTACAAAATATGCTTAAAATATCAAGTGAGTAATTTGCAGCCACTATACTTTGAGAATCTGCCAGGCCCACTCATAGCATGATTCTGAAATATTTTGTCTGAAGCTTAGGAATTTGGGAACTCATTCATTCCTTTGTATTCATAGACCATTGACTGCTCTGAAGTAGAAATGTATGTCTTCTAATTAGTCATCTTTGTTTTGCAAAAATCCTCATAGGGCTGTTAAACTGACCTCAGCTCCTTATAAGCTCCAGCATATTTGACGAATGAGGTGAGGGCTCTGCCAATATGATTTTTAGCCATAATTGCTCTTGCTAAGAGGAGGCTCACTCTGACCTGAGACTGTGTTCAGCGTTCTAATTTTACATTGCTTTGGTGACCGCCAAGTTTAACTCCCCCAATTGTGACTAACTGTACTTTATTCTATTCTATAATAATGAGATGATGACAGTTTTGTGGTCTACCATCTCTGTATCATCCTCTGCTCCCAGGAGATGACTAGTGTCATTAAATATTTAGTTCAAAGATGCATGAACCTAGTTCTTAACTTCAAAGAGTTTACAGTCTATTTGGGAGAGACTAATTAAAGCAAAGCAACGTAAGTTAACTAAAAATTCAATGTAAAGTAGAATTATCAAAACTTGCACAGTAATTGCCAAATATGTGGTAATTATAGGAATTATAGGAATTGAATGAGGGGAGTTCACTGTGGCTGAAGCATCACAACTTTTGCTACGTAGCGTGAAAAAGTGAACTAGCATTCATTAAACACCTGCTCTGTGTTAATCTCCGGGCTTTATATTCTCCCACATTTATTCTACCAAATAGAATCCAAATCGTTTCATTAAAAAAAATCTATTTGTATTTTTATTGGGATTCATTGTCTATAAATTTACTTGGGAAGTAGTGTTTCCTAAATTACAATATTCCGTGCACTCTCCTAGAACTATTATACATCTTTCCATTTGCCCAACTCTTCTATATCATCTGGTGAAGTGTGTTACTTTCCTTCATATAGATTTAGTATATTTCTCATAAAGTTGATCCTAGGTACTTTATATGTTTGGGGTTATTATGAATAAGTTTTTTTTCCCCTATTGTATGTTATAAATGACTATTGTTGAAAAACCATTTTTATATTGATCTTGTATCAGACCACTATCCTAAACCCTCTTCCTGATTCTATGAGAGCTGTTTTTGAGGGGATGCTTTGACTGTCGTGAATTTTCTCTGTTCACAGAAAGAGCTTCTGAAAAAAAGAAAGTTGTCGCTTCCTTATCCATACTTATACCTCTCCCTTCTGTTTCATGACTATTGCATTGCTGGACCTTTCAGAACAATATTCAACAATTTGTCAGTATTTTATATCAGTATCTGATTTCTGATTTTCCTAGGAATGGCTCTAATTTAGGGTCTTTAATCTTTGGTATAAATTAGAATCACCTGGGAAGACAACCCTCCAGGGCTGAAGCTCAGACACATGTATTTGTGGAAGGCGACTTCCACAAATAAAATTCTGAAATATATCAATTTTTTTTACTATGAATACTAATACTTCCTGTCATCATCATTTTTATTATCATAGCATTTGTTTCATAAATGTTATTAAAACACTTATTGAGTACCGCTAAGTTCTAGGACCGGTACTAAGCACTTAATATGCATCAATGTATTTATGGTGACACCATCCATCCCTATGAGGTAAGACAATTATTACACACAGTTGACAGACCAGAACAAGGCAGAACGATGAACTAACTTACTAAAAGTCCCACAGCTAAAAGTGATAAGGTAGAATTTGAGCTTGGATCAGAACGATTCCAGAGCACATACTATATGACTAAATGTACTGCCCAGTGATCATATTAAGGATTCTTGTAGCCTCAGTTTTAAGATATACATTTTTGAATTGTACTTGCTGCTTGTTCAGTGTTCATCAGGATGGTTTTTCTCCTTTGCCCTTTTGATGCTATTCGTTCTAATAATAGTTTTACTAATATTAAATCGCTTTTTGATTCCTAGGTTAGTTTAATTGTAGAGGATAATTCAAATGCTATTGAATTTGATCAGTTGGTATTTTGTCTAGGATTTTTATCTTTACATTGATTAGTGCCACTGATCTATAATTGTGTGGGTGTGGGTGTATATGTGTGTGCATGTGTGTTTATTAGGTTTGAGTTTCAGGGTCATGCTTGTTTCATTAGAAGCATAATTGCATAGCTCTTCAGCTTTTCCTATATTCTGGAGCAAATTATTTGGCAGCAGAATTATGTGTTCTTTCAGTATTTGAAAGAACCTGCCAATAAAGCCTTATGGCCTCTGACATGTTTTGTAGATAATTCTTTAATAACTAAAAATTTCTTCCATGGTAATTGATCTGTGGGAAATCAATTTTTACGGGTGAAAAAGGTGTCATTGTTATTTTCTGCAACCTGCTCATTATTGAAAACTCAGAAAATAAAAAAAAAAGCAGACAGAGGCAGAAAAATAATCACCAGAGCCCCACATCCCAGACCCACCAGAGTTCCCATTAACGTATTTCCTTCCACTTTTTTCAATTTCATAGTTTTGAATTTATAGGGCACAAAAAATTTGTACCCTGCTCTTCTCAATTAAGATGATAGCATATGCATTTTTTTTTATTATAAAAGATTGTTAAAAATTACTGAATAAGTTGCCCTGGTTTCAGGGAACTGTATCTGGATTCAAATAATGCAGACTGTTCAATGATTGCATTCTAGCTCAACTAGCTGCAAATGAACAGAACCAAAGACAGCTAATACACAAATAAATTGTCACTAAAAACCATCCGTCTGAGGAACTCTCTGGCAGTGAGTGCAAGAGGGAGCCGAGGGTAGAAATTTTCTGTGCCTTCCAATTTAACTCGCTTCTCTTTTAATATTAAATAGCCAGTTGATTGATAGTTGTAGCATGTTACAGTAGGATTCAGAGGTAATCAGAGTGGAGAGTGACTCCACTGATCTCGGGGGATGAGGCAAGAAGGATTATTGGAAAAGGAGACAACTTATTGTGTTTCAAAAGCTGAACAGAAATTTCCAGGATAATGGTGATTAGAAAAGGCAAAGAAAGGCACAAAAGTATGAAACAGTGAGATATGTTGGGGGGAATAAGTAGTGTCCTAAATGAAACTGTGAAGGAAAAATAGGCCCAGAGAAGTAGGTACTGTTGAGCTCAGTAAACAGTAACCCACAGTAGCCAGTGCTCTTGGGAGGTGAGGGTGGTTGGACGTGCTAATTTACCTGTGTCTATCACACTATCAATATCACCCCAAAATGCAGGCACTGTTAAGTTGCCAAGTTTTTTGTTTTTTTTTTTTACACATTATATGGCTTTTTATCTTGATTTCCTCAAATTCTCATTTCGGAGGTAATTATTTGCTGCTTGGTTGGCAAAAGCTGGTATCTTAGTTTGGGTTCTCCCAGAAGCAGACCTTAAGACAAGGATTTGAGTTCAGATAACTTATTTGTGAAGTTATCCTGCGAGTAGGGCAGTGGGGAAGAGACAGGGAGAAAAGGCAGCCAATGTCTTTACCGTATGAGCAAGTGGAGCTTGATCCCACCGAAATACTCTGGGAGCCCGTGTGGAGCATGGCTTTCACATTTATCCTGCCTGAGGGGCAAGGGAACGGTGGTATTTATAACTCTTGTCAGTTATTAGTTGAGCATTGCTCTGGGGGCAGCAGGTTGTTAGTTCTCAAAAGCCTTCAGGTAAAGAGGAGCAAAGACTGGACACTGGAAGTCAGTTCAGCAGCGACTGACATAGGTACAAGGGCATATGGGGTGTGGTGCTGACAGCTTCTGCCACAGCCGGATATTTTATACCCTACACATAATAATATAATGAGATGAAATATTTATTAAAGCTGCTTTGTGCCTATCGGTCTTTGTTTCTTTCAACAGATACTATGTGATACCCTAGAATCTTAAAGATCTTAGAGTTTAACCTCCTATCTTGCTTGAACCTCTTTGATTTCATTCCTATAAAATGACCGTGGTCCCATTCAAACCAGCAGTGACTCACTGCTTCTCCCCTCACAAGGAAGCCTATTCAGTCTCTGGTCTGCTGTAGCTATAGAATGCATTTCCTAGTAGGCTGTAAAGATCTATCTCCCTCTGGTTTCTATTCACTGACTCTTGGACATATGCTGAACAAATTGGATTTCTCATTTATAAGGGGGTTCCCAACCTAAATCATCTAAGGGGTTTTCAAAGTATTCAGGGTTAGGGTGGGTGTCTTCACTCTAAGGCACCTGCATCAGAATCTCTTGGTGGTGGAGCTGAAGAATCTGTAGAATTATCCCAGGATATTCTTACAAAGCCAGCCCAGCTCTGGTTCATGGATTAGAGTCCAGGATTATTGCTTCATAGAGCATCCTTCATTAAATTGTAAACTGCCATCACATCTGTCTCTGAGTTCTCTGTTCCAAGGAGAACCTTCCCACTCCCTCCAAAAATCCCTTATATGATGTGGTTTCAAGCCCCTTCAACATTCCATCCCCTATGAGAGTATAAAGTTCAGCAAAATTATTATCTCAGTCCTTTTAAATACTATAATTCAATTACTATAGCCTTGAGTCACATTCATTCTTTTTGAAGCCCTTTAAACTATGGGTTCATCATTGATAAAACCTCTAAATCTCTCTTTTTTTACTTTGGAATTTGGGTTTTTATTTTCATTTGCTTTTAACTCAAGCACAGTGCTCTATTGTTTTTCCTTTACTTCAGCATTTTTTAAAATTCTACTGCCAGCATCTACCATAAAATAAACATCAAGGAGATGAAGTCAACTGAATTTGGTGATGGATTAGATATTTAGATGTGATGACCGTGAAGGCTTAGGGATACCTCCAAGGAGTCTAGCTTGGGAAGCTACATGAAGGGTCATTCCAATTATTAAAATTTGATTTATAGGAGATAAGCAGTTGGAGGGTGGAGTAGTGGTGATAAATTCAGCTTCAGACATGTTAGGTGCCTGTAGAGAGATCAGGCAAAGATGTTGTGGCCGTTTGAATCTGTGGTGGACCCCAGAAAAGCCATGTCCTTTAATATTCATTCAATATTGCTGGCTGGGAGCATTTTGATTGTTCCCAGGGAGATGTAACCTGCCCAATTGTGGATGGTAACTTTTGTTCAGATAGCTTCCATAGAGTTGTGACTCCACCCATTAATCCTTTAAAAAAGCAGACATTTTGAAGAGAGTCCTTTCTGTAACCAGCAGATGCCTTAATGTTCATCATGTGCCCTTCTGGCTGAGAGAGAAACATTGAATGTCATCAGCCTTCTTAAACAAGGTCTCTTTCTATGGATGCCTCAAATTGGACATTTCTATAGACTTGTTTCAATTGGGACATTTTCTTGGCCTTAGAACTGTAAACTAGCAACTTATTAAATTCCCATTTTTAAAAGCCATTCCATTTCTGGTGTATTGCATTCCGGCAACTAGCAAATTAGAACAGATTTTGGTACCGAGAGTGGGGTGCTGCTACAGTTTGCAAATACCAAACAAGTTGGAATGGCTTTTTTAAATGGATAAGGAGGATATTTTGGAGGAGTTGTAAGGAGCTTGATAGAGAAGGCCTGGAGTGCTTTGAAGAGACTGGTGGTAGAAATGTGGACTCTAGGCAGATATGGAGATCAAGAAGGATCAGGAGACATCGATTTGGAGCCCAGGTTTCAGGATGGTAGTTAAAGCTAAAGAACTGTTCCTCCTAGCTTAGGTTACTATTCACAGATTTTATCAATCTATTCTAGTTACCCTACAGTCATTGGAAAAACAATATAGGATGGAACATGGCACTACAATCTTCCTCCAGGTAGCCATTGATTATCTAGAATGTATTTCTCTACCATATCCATTAAGGTAGCATAGGAAATATTGCCAAATTTCTAAATGAATTTCAGATATGCTGCTTCTCATTTCCCTGATGTCCCAGACTAATAACCACGTAAAAGGGGTGAGGGCTGATTTCAGGGACAAACCATTAACAAATTATGTTTCTGTTTACATTTCTAGGCAAAGAGTTATTTGTTCATAGTTGAAGTAATGGCCTTTTGCTTAATCAAAAATCTTAGCCTTTAAATTGTATTCTGAGCTTGGCTCTCTTTAAGCATTTATAAATTGTTTTAAGACATTTGGATAACTAGACATAGTTTCGATGAATGATGGGCACTTTCTCCAGGAAGCAACTTTTTAGGAAATAAGCAACAATTAATTAATTAATTTAGGAAATAAAAGTAAGTAGAAACAATCTTAATGAAGATACAAGTCATTTCTCTTTCTCAACATTTGGCCTTCAAATTGTGGCATAGTTAAAATACCAGAATGTGTTTTGGGGTTTCTTTGGAGAAATGGTCCGTTGGATTGAATTCTCTTTTGACCTGACTTCAAACAGAGCTGAATATCAGTATGGGGTTCTCCATGCTTTCAGTATGTATATGATCACTTCCTTATTATGAATTACTTTTAAATTATTCCCTTTGCTCCTGTTTACCTCATTATTCTTTGAGTGTAAATCTTATCCTCAAATAATTTATGCGTAAAGGAACCTGATAGAAGAACAGATCAGGCTTACCAAGTGTCTCCTGCTCATTACAAGTGAATAAATAAATAGGAACACCAAACAATCATTCTCATCAAAAGAACGTGGTGGGGTTTTTTTCTAGCCATCTCTAATAATTACTGAGGGATTAGGGGAATCTAACTACTGTGAAACTTGGCAGAGGCATATAAAAATCAGCACAATCAAATATCTGGGATCTAGCCTTGGTGGCATTGTTTTCTGTTATAATAAGCCTCTTCATGATAAGCATAGATTTTATGCTGTTGGGGCCCAATTCTCTGTGAAGATAGTGTAGGTCTGGAGGTGGAATGTGTCTTTATGTGGGGGAATAGGGCACTATTTTGTTATAAGACACAGTTCAGGGAATTGATATGATTTTTGCCTGCTAACTGTTTGCTAATGCATGCTCACTCACAGTCTTAATGAGTGGGAGAATGAAGGCTTTGGCCCATGTGGTAACAGTGCAAATATCTTTGTTCTCAGCAGAGAAGGCCAACTAGCTGAGCATTTTCACCTCCAACAGCCTCATTCCTCCTCTATCAAATCTGAGTTCCATGTCAATCCAGTGTCTCCTTTCATTCCCACACATTGGTTGCTCACTTAAGTCTCTTATACTGTGCAAGATGCTACCTCCTGACTCCTCATGGGCTTGTATTAGGTGAGTTTGGGGAAATTTCAGAAAGCCAAATTTCTTTTTGTACTTCACAGTACCTAGCACAATTCTGATTGAGTGCTAGATACAAATGAGTCACATCTGCACTTTAAACCCACTGTGGTAGGCGCTGTGCTCTTCTGCCCAGATCCTCTCTCAGCAATAAAAGACCTTTCTCTCTGGGTTCTGGGAGCCCACCCATAAGGCAGCCCTCAGCTGTCAGCACTGTTTGGATCCCCTTAGCTAAGGAAAACTGTCTCATCAAAGGCCACGCCTCTTTCCCCGAGCAGCCTAAATTCAGTTACCGATCAACACAAGGATAAAAAGGCCCGTCCTCCTTGCCCCAACTCAGGACCACTCTAGGGGACTGTCCCAGCTCCAGAGCTCCCATGGGTCACCTGAGGCTTTCACTGGGCCTAAATCACAGCTCAGTGTCTCCTTCTGCCCATCATTTCGTTTCCACAGGTATTATTCCCAGGAGCACTTCCTGAAAAAGGCTTGCAGGCTAATCTCCATCTCAGAGTCTGCTTCCCAGGGACCCACTCTACTTTGAAGTGTGTAAATGAGCTCTACTTTTCATTGGTTTTACCCCAACTTATTCAAATAAGATTTCATTCAGGTCAAGACAACGTCAGAATGAGCAAAACCCAGTGGCTAGACTTTGGCGTAGCATAGCAGTTTGTACATTTGGCCAATGATGAAAATCACTGAGAGGGATCTTTTAAAATAGAGGTTCCCAGGCCTCCTCCTACATAGAATGCTATAGTAGTTGGGTCTGGGGATCTGTCTTTGTTCAAAGCTCCCTTGGTGTCCTAATTTGCAGCCTTGATCAAGAATTGCTGCTGTAAACCATCATGACTTATTGTGGAGAACTCAAGGTCCCCAAAACTGGCTATTCCATTGCCCTGACAGGAATATGACAATTGTTAATAAGTTCAAAATGGATCACTTGTGCTTTCCTTTTGGCCTTAAGAGAAATGTATCTCTGGGAAAGTTTCCAAGGTGTTTTTAGTTCTGCCCTCTAACAGATATTCAGGTCCAGCCAACAACTGATATGCATTCTAGTCCTAGAAGTCCTAACATCCTTCTTGACTCTGAGCAGGACTTAGAGGAGGAACATCATCTTTAGTCACTTTTAAAGGGGCAGGGAAGCTCAAAGAAATAAGTTCCTGATTTTCCAGCCAAGGACTTGCCCAATGCACTCAATGAGCGAAAAGTCATATATAAGCAGTTGGGAACTTTGTTTAGCCTAGGCAGGCCATGCCAAGATTTGCCAACATGAACAGCCCCTGGAAGTCTACTGACAACTATTCTTGGGCACCATCTTAGGGTTTAAGAGCGTACTACTTTTCCTGACAAAAGTAAGTCTGTTTGGTGGAAATCAGTCAAATGCTCAGATGGGTCAAATGCTCACCTGAGTCTTTTGCAGAATACATTGAAGTTTGCAGATGTCTTTCAGGGGTCCCACTATTTTAGATAGTTTTTTCTCACTATAACTACCCCCATCCTACAATATCACCCTTACCACTATTACCACTATCATCCCCACCAACACCATTTCTTTATCTGGTACTCAGTTGCATAATATCTTTTTGAGTCGGAATTACATGGTAGGAGCTATTAAACTAATCCTTTCCCAAGGAGACTTTGAAGACCTTTGGTAATAAATTTCCAGTGGTGAAGTTTCAGTCATCCTGACAACCCATGAGGAGATTTTTTAATTTTATGAGTATTACATGTCTTCCCAGGTCACCTTCAAGTTACACAGGAAAATATGTAACTTTCCTATGTCTATGAAGCTGTTCCAGTGAGGGCAGAAGGATGTACATAGGACTGACTTTAGTTAGCAAGAGAATTTTCCTAACAGACCTCTAACTACAGGGAGAGCAGCTGAACAAGGTCCCAGCTGCTGCACTTTGAAAGCCATCACAGCATTTGCCCGAAGCCATGCCTTCCATGGGCTTCTCTCAGTCAATGACCGAGTGTAGCAGGAACACTAGGGTAGGGCCATTTCTGGAAGACACAGAATTCCTCTGACAGCTGAATTTGGATTAAGGACTTCCCAACGGCCTAGCAGAACCTTCCTTAGACTACAAGGTATCTGGGATGCTTCTTCCAACTCACCCTCTTGCAATCTCTTTCACTGGGTGATTAGATTTACATTGCAGTTTGACAGCTCTCCCAGCCTGTTCTGGTTCCCTCTCCATTTTCTCTCACTGGCAGTTCACCTAATAAAATTCTTGCATATTTAGTCCCTTCCTGGCTTCAGTTTTTAAAAAAATCCAGATTAACGTGCTTGTCTTCTGTCTCAGCTGCCAGTATTTGACTATTTACTAATTATCTCCTTCCACCTTTTACCCCTCATTTCAAAAGAGTTAGAAATTGTCCTTCCTATTAGGTGGCAGGGTTTTAGACCCAGGGAGCCACAGAGAAAACTTGGTGTCAGAAATAGCAACCGCCAAAATAATTATTATAGCTTTGAAGATTAGAAAGTACATTCCTATTCATTATCCATATACCCTTCCTAACTACTCTATGAGATTGGAGAAAAGGGAAGACACAACTGCATTTACTGAGCACCTATGCATTTGGCTCATGATTATCTTAAGCACATGAGGGTCAATTCAGTTTGATGGATGAGGAATCCAAAGCCCCAAAAGGTAATGTGGTTTATTTAAGGTCACACTGCTAAGAAGAGGTTAGCCAGTATTGAAACCCAGGACTGTAGGACCTCAAAATCTGTGTCCTGTCCAGTTGCAGAGAGTAAAATAAGGATTCCTGCTTCTGACCTTTTGATCGCAGGGTAGTGAATGGAATTGCCTTTGCTGCTAGGTAAGCACAAGGGCCATTTCCTGGTGGTGCAACTAAGACAAAAGAGGTCCCTTCCTGCCCTCCTAAGTATCTCTATACCAAATAGTTGTGAAAATAGCTTCTAGAAGTACTGAACAGGGGCAGTTGCCCCAGGCCATCTGCCGAGTAAAGGCCAGGATTGCTGTTGAAGCCTGGGAGAGTAAGTAGGAGGAGGAGGAACCACCCTGTATTCACATAAAGACTGAGACAAAGACTCAAAACAGTAAAACCTTTAACTGGAAGGCAAGGCAGGACTGTACCTTCACTAATAAAGACAGCATTTATTAACAACTCCCCTTGCCCTATCTCTCCTTGTCACTTCTGCCCTTTTGTGATTCACTTTTTCCTCCTATTTGCTCAGATACTAATTTTACTGTGATTTCTCCCACATTCAACAAGCTTGAAGTCAGGGGAATTTGGAAAGAGGTACATAGTCTTAATTGTCCCAGGTACTACTCCACCTTGGGCTGACTCTTCCACCTTCCATATTCAGCCCAGTGGAAAGCTCAGTTCCTTGGAGAAATTGTTTTCCAGAGATTTGGGGGAAGCGTATGCCTTCTAGTCTGTGGATCTGTTTACCTGATTTAATCTAATTCAAGAGGTAGCCAAGACACTGAGGAATGCTTTCTACCCTCTTTTTAGAGTCAAAAGATGTTTTATACAAAAAGATACAGAAGCTCTTAAGCACATTCTACAGTTACTATTACTGAAGGATGCCTTAGAATGGGAAGAAAATGATACCAATTCCTTTGCATCTGGAGCTCTTCCATTCCCAATACTTCATTTCTCTATATTCTCTAGAGTAGGATCAATAAACTTTTGAATGTTTAATCCCCAAACATTAAAGACATTGACACACACTACCAATTTTATTTCTTTGCTTATATGTCTATTTAGTTATAAGTGGCATAAATATGCTATTATCATTTGCTAATATTTTAAGCCATAATATATACTACTGGATTAAGACTTATCCATAGTAGTTGATATAAATCCATATTTCAGATAGTCTTTGATCACCTCTAATTGTTTTAGCTGACCTTTCTTAGATCTTAGGTTGTCATTTTTAAATCTTATAACAGGACTTTCTTATTCTTGGAGTAGAAGAAATATAAGCTGAGATTTGCTTATTTTAATTTGTACTTCATTAGTACATGGTGTCTGGAGATAATTCTCCATGGGTCTCCCATGTTTCTGTGTGTCGTGCAAGCAGAGGCTGACAGCTTTCATCTAGGCTATCTTTTCAAAGATGTTTGTATAGTGAACAGTCTTGAAATAGAGAGAGTGGTTGTCTCTGGAGCAGAGAGCAGATTTGTTTACTGTCCAATACTATATATAAAGATAATGTCTCCTTCTGGTAAAAGTTGGTCCTTTTTTCTAACAGCTCCATTAGAAGAGACTAGATTTTCTGCACTCATGTTTCTTCACCTGTGATGTAAACCCACTGTGCATGCAGGAAGCCCTGGGGCTGTCTGTGTTGTTCCTGTGGGACTTAGAGAACAAGGGAACCAGCAAAAACATGAGGTTAATGCTGCATGTTCTGTCATGAGTGATAAGTCCTTTGTCTCTGGCCTAGGAGTCTCATGTACTCTGCCAGCATCCATGAAATGTGGCAGGCTGACTTGTTAGTTTGCTTCGCTTGCCGGTAGGGTAAATTCTCAGAGGGCTAAGAGTTCTTAACAAATGCATTTTTTGAGTGAGGCAGGAATCTTTTTTATTATTTTTCTAGTTTATGAACAGTAGTTTGGTTCAAACTAGATAATATTGGCAAACTCACCTACCTGGGTACACACTAACTCATTTCAACACAGTGACATGGAAGCAGTGACAGCTTCCACTGTCCACCTGTCTTTGTTGTGAAGAGCCTCTCTTTCTTCAAGGTAAGGTCATCTGCCTCCCAGGTCACTCTGTAGGGGGATATACACAGACTGAGGGAGGCCATGGGGTCAACTCGTATATTAATCATTAATAAATCTTAATGGATTTCTTTCTCTTTTAGAGGAAACAAAAGCATAAGAAGAAGCCATAATGTTTTCTTTCCACACCCCCAAAGGATGTGTGACCATTCCTTCTGAATGTTGCCTCCTCGCCCTTAGTAGCCCAATAATATTTATTGGCCACTTAGAATGTACCAGTCACTGAACTAAGCATTTCAAAAGAAATTGTTTTAGTCTCTTTAGACTACAGCAGAGTAATACCATTTAATCAAATGCTTAGATGGTTCAGTAACTTCTCACACAACCAACAAGTGAGTATCAGCCTTTGTCACCACAGTCTGCGCTCCAATACTGCCTCTCTATTACACAGATGGCAAGATTGAAACCTGAGGTGACTGACTTACCAAGTCCCTAGCCAGCTCCAATTCCTGTGCTTAGCAGTCTTGTTAGAGAAGCACAGGCTATGCTCTGTATTCTTTGTTATATGAAGTGTGGCTATGAACAAAATTTGATGGAGTTTCTAAGTAATGAACTTTGTCGTGTTCTGAAATGTTCTTGGAAAAAGAAATTTAAATATGTTTTTTGCTTTTCTGTTTTGAATATGAAGGTTGACACTTCCTATGGATTTGGAGAAATGGGAGAGTGGTGAGCAGATTTGGGTAAGGGAGAGACTTAGATTGGTTTAGGAAACAAAAAGGAAAGGAGAGCCTACCAAATGACTCTGTCACACACAGGGATATACTCACACACCATCAAATACAAAAATGCACGACAAACAATTAATCCTACTGATCCCACAGTTAAAATATGATAAATTATCCCCCTGAGCAGAGACTCCTGCAAGTCATACACAGTGGATCTGAGTACCTGGGCACTGTCACACGTCATGCCTGCTGGCCTTTAAAAAGACTCATCATCCTGACATGAGAAGACCTCCACAACTCCACTACTCTTTCCCCAAGTTTCAAAAAACATTTCAATGTAATAGAACACACGGAAAGTTTCAGAAGTTGCCAGGCAATCTCCTTCTTTGAAGTTTTAGAGGGAAAATAATCTCAGTGTCCAGAAGTAGGTGGAGTACTTGTGTCTGTGTGTATGGGAATAGAAGGAGATTAGGGGACGGGCCAAAAGAGAAGGGGCGGAAGAAATGCACGCATTCAGTAAAACAGGGGTTTAAACAGATGTGGCAATTTGTTGTACAACCTAACCATAAAACATTGCTGAAATACCTCATTCATATTCTGTGGCAAGGTAATAGATGTAAATCTTTCTGCAGTTACTAAATATATATTTGTCGAAGGCTGCAAAGGCACATGGCAGGAAAGGTTCCTGAGAATGGATGGGGCATTTGGGGAAGAGGGCTGGTGGGGAGACAGGCCAGGCATGTTTTCTGGAATTATGTTATTTGCAAGTCTTTTTCTTTTCCTGCACCTCGTTTGGAACACCTGTGATAGTTCATTCACTGACTGACCCTGTCTTTGTCATCCCCAGGATGATCCTGGTTTATGGTCATTTTCTGGTTCATGCCAGTGTTATAAATGCTGGGAAAACTCTGGACTAAGACTGTAGCTCTTTTATTCATTTCCCCTAATAGATTGTGAGTCCCTCTTATGATAACTGTGAATTATCCTCACATTGCTCGTAATCAGTCATATGACACATGTACTAAATGTGTATTGTTGTGAGTGGCTGAGGAGAAGGGAGAATTAAAGGAGAGACAATGTTATCATTGATATGTCAGTTAGGATAAATGGGTTTTAAATCTTGTTTTGCCTGGCTGATTGTAGTGGCCAGACTTGATGAAGCCCCCTCATGATCCCCTCCTGCTGGTATTCACACCCTGTATAATCCTTTCCTGTTCAGAACAAATGCAACCTGGGACTTGCTTCTAATCAATAGAATATGGCTAAGGTGATGGGATATCACTGCCATAATTAGGACATAGAAGAACATGACTTGCATCTCGCTAGCAAATTTTCCCTTTGATGAAGCAGGAAACCACACATTGGAGAGGTCTGTGTGATAAGGAACTGAGAGTCATCTCTACCAACAACCATGTGGACGACTCCCCATATGAGCCTTCAGATGAGACCCAGCTATGGCTGACAACTTAACTACAGCCTTGGGAGAGATCCAGAAACATGGAATCAGTTAAGATGTACCTGTATTTCTGACGTACAGGCACTGTGCGATAATAAATGTGTGATGTTCTAAACTACTAGTGGTAATTTGTAATAAGTTTGTGGTAATGTGTTGTGTAGCAATATATAACTAATGCACTTGTTGAATAACCTTGGAAAGATAACTTCTTCCCTCTGAACCTTAGTCTCCACCATTTGGGACTGTTTTGTGCAAGGCACTGGAATAGATACCAGGTCTGTAGTAGCAAATAAAAGATGCAGTATCCTTCCCCGGTGGATGCTGTAGTCCCACCTCAGTGCCCTTAGGGTATTGCTTTCAATTTTCAATCATTGCATACAGGACTGAAGCAGTATCAGTCCTTTCCATAAAAACTGGACCACTAGTTCGAGAGACAAAAAGCAGAGCCATTCTGGAAGCTCTTATGAAGGGAAATCAAATCAAACAGATGGGGGCTTACAACGTAAGCAACCACATTCAGGCTTTTTTTTGAAGAAGAAATTACTGTGCTTTTAAAATAAAGACAAATGTGGGACTTCTACTAAGAAATGAGTACATGAAATGGAAAGGTATTCTGTAACCAAAGCACATTCTGTCTACCTCAGGTTCAGACTGGAGGCCTTTTAGTTTTTCAAGAGAGGAGCATAATTACAAGTAGTTCTTGATGCATAGAGTATTGTGACGTTATCCACGTGCTGGGGTCAATTCTGGGCTATAAAATGTGTACCAGGTAGAGGGCTTCTTTACCCCTTCTTGCTTTTGACTTGCCCCATCACAGACGATACAACCTTGTTCGGGAAGAGGACCCAGTGTCCCCTGAGCCCCTTCAAGTCTTCTTTCTCCATCCTCCATCCCCAAGGTAGCACTCTTCCCATGCCACACCCCACAGATGCCACATTCGTCCTCATCCACAAAAATCCTGACTTGTCTTCCCATTAAGACTCAATGGCCTATGTGATTCCTTTCAGGAATCAAAGCTGTTATAAAAAGGCAAAAATGTGTTTATCTTCTTCTAGGCTAAGTAAAAGCTTTGAAAACTAATGGTTTTAGCTATCCCTGGAGAGGAGATGCAGATACTTTCTTTCTTCTTAGAGATTCACTCCCACGTACACTTCTAAACCTTTTAACTGTAGTCTGGAAATTCATTGCCTGGTTCATTATCCCAGCTCAGCTACTTATAGCTGAGTGGCCTTTGGCAAATTCTTTCACCCGTCCGTTCTGTTTTTTAAATGGGGACGATAATAGCACCTACTGCATAGAGGTGGTGTAAAGTATTTAGAACAGTGCCTGGCATATGGTAAGTATTCAGTAAATGTTAGCTACTATTATTAATGTAGCAAAAAGGAAGGAACAAACAAAACAGTTTTCATTTCTGATTGCATTTAGTTCAATCTGGACACAACTAGGAAAAATGAGGAAGACTTAGCCAATATTGTCCTGGGAGCCTGTGCATTTTGCTTTGGATACTCCTTTGCCCCAACTTTTACCACCTCTCCAACCTCACTCTGTTCCCTTCTTGGCTAAAGCATTCTTCACCTGGGATTACCTTCTGCAAACCTCAGATTTTACTGTCCCATTTCTTTCCCCATCAACTCTCTTCTTTCCTTTGTCCTTGTCCCTAGGGCTTTTACTAGCATCTGATCAACTAATTTGTGCCAAAATGTTAATCACTCTTGGTTTAAATTGATTGTTCTCAGGGTTTTTTTCCCTTATCTCCACACCATGCGTAAGAAATGCATAATATTTCAACATGATATAACAGCATTCTTCACCACCCCAGTGATTTCAGCTCAGTGTGGGAAGGAGAAGTATAGTCTAGAGGAGCAGGGTCTTGCCCCCCAACCCATCATTACTTGAGAATTACATCAAGTGCTGCTTCCCATATTTGTCTTTTGGCAATACCTTCAATGACTTAACCCCCCAAAAAATGTCTGATAATGAAAATTTAAGGTTCTGTAGCAGTGCCATATTTGAAACCTAGAAGATGTTGGGTGAGAGTTTGGGGGAAAGCATGTTTGATGACTTTTCTAATCATACTTGTAACATAGTGTCTCCGAGTTACTGTGATTGCTTAGGCTCGTTTTCTTCTGGCTTCCAAATAAAATGTTAGACTTGATCTTCAAGGCCACCCTCTACAAATAAATACAGAGCTGGCCCTAGGAAGAATACTGAATCTTTGCTTAGAAGCAGAAGTGATTTGGAAGTTCTGATGGCTACTTATTCAAGGCATTGTTTTAGCTATGCATTAGGGAAAGTCCTTTTGCCACTGAGAGTTCTGACTGGCTGGCCAAGAGGGAGAGACTAAGTGGGAAATGCCGAAAGGGTTTCCTGCTCTTCTTCCTTAGGCAACCAGCACAGTCATTTTCTGAACCCTGATATTGACCTTGGGGTTCCCAAGTTCCAATCCTCACTGGATGACACTACAGTGCAAATCTTCCAAGGAAGAAACATACCTCATGCTCTAGTTCTAATAGCAGTTAAGTAGAGGAAATGCATAATCATTGTGTGGTACCTGACTGTGGGAGATGAATGAAAATCACCAGGTCAAATCCAATTTCGCATATTTAATTCTTTCTCCAAAAAACATCTAAGATGATATTTTGGCATGAAAACAGTCTTCCATTTTGACAGGGTGCTGGTTAGACAGGTATTAATTGAAAATATAGATGGCACAATTTTATATATATATATATATATATATATATATATATATATATATATATATATATATATAATAGTGATTATACCTAGTGGTTATCAAACTTCACTGCATATTAGAATCACTAGGGATGTTTTTAAACTCTATATGCCTAGTCTATACCCCAGACCAATTATATAAGAATTTCTCAAACATCAGTATTTTTAAAGTTTCCCAGTTAATTCCAATGTGCTGCCAACTTTGAGAACCAGAGGGCTAGGAGAAAGGAATCTTTTGAAAACAGAAAAGATGTCAGTGCCACTCAAGACTTATCTTTAATATCCTCTTCAGGTATGTGTTTCTATGATTAAAAAAAAAAATGTTGCTTTACAAAAAAGAAAACAAAAAACAGAAAGGAAAAAAAAAATCTGCCAGACTATCTCTTGCAACCTGGCAGTTGGAAAAATATGAACAACAACAACAAATCTTTTGGTTCCGAAAACGTATTCCCTAAACTGGAAACTTTGAGGCTTGCCAAATAAAAGTTCTGAGAATTTCCCAACTTTCCTATGGGCTGGACCTTTCTATCTTAGGCCAACATTCTTAGATGGAAATTTTATTTATCCAGGAAAGATGCCTTACCATAGACGAGCAGAGATTCTTAAAAACTTGGGGCCAAGTGGAAACCAAATTCCTTGCCTAAGCAACGCATCCTGCCTGTTGCATTTCTGTTGGTGGTAGCCTAGGGACTCAAACTAGGCAGCTGGAGGCATCATTAATTTCAATTAGGTGGAAAGTCTTTGTAGTGGATTGTTCCAGTGACAACCATTTCAGAATGTCCCACTTGCATGGTTGTTTTTTTGTTTTTTTTTCCCAAGGATACTGCTAATGGAGTTTAAGGTCCTTTCATCTCGGCAGAGGCTTTATTAAGTCTCCTCACGTCTGTAAGTACCTGTAGCTGCCCTGTTCCTTCTTAATTCATTTTCTGTGCTGCATTCAAGAGTATTTGGAATCTCCACAAGAACAAATAAACCTCTGAACTCTGATACACGTGTAATCTGCCAAGGTCCGCCCCAGAACTCCAGACTGTCCCCAAAGGCTGCTGAAACAACATCAAAAAGCATCAGTGTTTCCTGTAATCCATTTGCCAAAGACAATGTACCAGAAGTGTCTGGTTTCCCATTTCAGCTGTGCCCTGTATTTCTTTCCCTCTGGTAACTAGGGCAAGAGGTCAAGGGAGACTCTCAAGGTAACAGATTTGTTAAAGAAAAACAAAATAAAACATTCAATGGGTTTAGCTTGCAGGGCTCAGCGCTAACCATTAGGTTATCTACTTCCTTTCTCTTCTTTTTTACTCAGCAGCTTTGAGAAAACAGAGCACAAATTGACTGGAAGTTCTTACATTAACTAACTGTGTGACCTTGAACTTCAATGTAAAATAGATGATTCCTCAGCAAACTTTAAATGCCTCTGAATCTATTCTAATAAGCTAAGGAGATAAAACTGGAGTTACTTCTATCACCAGAGACACCCTTCCGACTCAACTCCCTTTTGACATCAATTTGTGGCACTAAAGAGAGGCAGACAGCTTTCTTAAAGCTAGGCAGAAGCTACCAGCTTTGCCAGGTCCAGGAACACCAAGAACTTGATGGATGAATGTGATCCATTCTTCCCACTTTCTGTGGAAACTATCAGGAACCAGAAACACTGGGGACACATCTCCCTCACATAATTACTTGGGAAGGAATGTCATAGCCTCAAGCATAATTAACAGCATTTTAATTCATTCTCCTCTTTTTAGGCTTTCACCTGCTTGCTATTGCAAAAATGAGCACAGCATCAGGGTGAACTATCTTTTTAAAATGAGGCCAAAGATGTTGAGCTATGGCCATCCCTGTAAGGAGCCTGGCTCCCAGCTTAAACACAGAAAACCTTCTGTGGCTGTGATGAGATGGGGGTACTATGCAGCGGCCCTGTGCTCTGAGGATGAAACACAGCATTTAGCTATGCTTCTCTGAGGTATAGTCTTCCTCATTATCTGGCCAGGAGGGAAAAATTCCACAAATAAACCACCTGCTGACAGAGTTACACAGTTAGTCACAAGACATTATGATGGAACATAAAGCCTAGACCAGTACTTCTCCATATCTGCCATGGCAGCCAAACTTCACCCTCTCTCGCCCAGCAACACTTAATGAAGAAAAAGTTTCCTGCATGTTTGCTTGTGAAAGTCCCTGCTTCCCTGCCCCTGCCACATGGGCAGGCACCCCAAAGACCCTACATTTTATTCCATTAAATGGAATATGATGATCTCCTTTCTTGAGATGTTTTCAGCAGCATGATATCTTTCCTTTACTTAAAACACACAAAGACTTACACACGTACACACGCACATGCACACATTGGCTTTGCAGAGGCAAGTAGTTTTTTAATTTCATACTAGATGGTAATGAGTTGTTTCAAACAGAAGCAGTAAGATGTGAAACTGACATGCAGAATTTCAGGGCATGCTTCTTTCCTATAGATTATTCCTAGCTTCTAAAATATTCATAGCCACTTAAAAATTATTTATAAATATACATCAAGAATTGTATCCTGATAATAAGCACTTTACATATTTTTATTTCTCAGAGTACACATATGTTTGTCATAATTGGAGATCAAAATGCAGTAAAATATTTGAAGGTGTAAATTACATAATGTAAAATATACATGCAAAATACACACTCATACACAATAGATATATATCTATATATTGGCCAAAGTTCTACAATGAGAGATACCATGTCAAAAATTGGTCAACTGTCAGGAATCTATGAATATAAGTAGTTTTTAGCAATAGCATATTATCAAGGCATTCTTAACTACATTTGGCATTTTTGGAGCAAGAAAAATGCTGGGGTTTCATTAAAATGAAGCGCAAAGGAAATGGAGAATTTGGATCCTATGCAGGGATGCCCTTGAAATGAATAGATTGCATAAAAAAGCTGAAAGGTCTGTTCCTGTGTACCACCCCCCCCCAAAGATACTATCATAGCAATTTATTTTTAAATGTCCAGAAATCAACAGAAAAAATATATAGTAAATAATTAAGTCTACATTTGAATGTCATATACAACATTATTCATGATGAAAGTAAAGTTCATAAAAGATTCATTTGTTTTCTTACTCATGGAAAACAGCAAGATAAAATAAGTGAAAAATTCTATTTTTGTTATCTGTCTCAATTGTGTACATCTCTCAATCTCAATTGTGTACATTTCTCATTTGATTCTAATAAAATAACAGATGATTTTTTTGTTGTCTACTGCTAGGGAAATATATATTTTTACAATAATATATACCAAGGGTATATAACGATTTGAAATTATAAATGATTCTTATTATGAAGCACCCAGGCAATTTTTTTTGCTATATTTTGAGTGCCAGGATATCACCCTAGGCTCCTCATTTAAACCACCCAATCTGTGCTGTTCTCAGAAAAGAAGAATGCATTTCTGGGAAATTCGCCATTTGAAATTCCTATGGTTGCTTATCCCCCTTCTGAGGCTAATGGTGCCAGTTGCTAAGCAAACAGGACTTCTTGGCTGACCAGAGGACGTAGCTCTTTCTGTGTGTTGCTGCAGGGTCAGGGATCAACTCTGAGACACTCATTGTCCTGGAAAATTAGTGTATTGTGGACCATCTCAACCTTGGCATCCAAGAGGATAATCCATACTGCCTGTTTTTGGACCCCAGGGAAGGTGCTGATAGCAGTTTTCAAGTCAGTGTGAACTAGGTCCCCAAATGCTCATACTGTAAAGAACTCAAGGTCTGGTTGGCTTGTGGGAAGGCTTAGGGGAAGAATTTCTTAAGATCGAGCCAAGAAATAGGGGCCGGCTACTCCCTTTATGCTGTAACCCAACTGCCCCCCAGCCCTCTTTATCTCCCTACTCTAAATATAAGGCACAATAATTTAGAGGCGCACTCTTGTTCTCTTTATGTCTTCTTGGGCTCTGTGCTGGACCCCTGAAGATGATGCTGAAAAGGCAGTGTTGGGAAAGGATCTCTTAAATTTCTGTGCCTGCGCCACATGCCAAATTTGGCCAGGAACAAATGGTTTGTTTGCCTCAAGATGAGACTCCGTTGTAAGCATTGGCTAGGCTGCCAGAAGTAGTAGTCAGATCTGCGGACACCATCCCAAATCAAATTTTCAACAGCATGCAAGAGCAAACTTTTTTTTCTTTAATTAAATGCTTTCTCCAAACCTTTCTGAATATGAAATTGAAAGGCTTTCTCTCTATAATTGCTGAAGCAGGAGGTATGCTGGATTGACGAATTTGAGTTGAAGGGAGAAAGGTTCTTGATAAAGACGATTTACAAAAGGTGGACAGTAAAGGAAAGCAGTAATCTAGAGTTCTCTACCTGGGTAATTGATATCTGCTCCCTGATTATAAACTCTAACCTAATTGACTGTTACCATAAATGTACTCCCTTCCCAGTGACAATGACATTGTCTCCTCTACCTCTCTTCCTCTTTCACATTATTATTACTATTACTTTTATTATTAATACTACAGTTTTATTATTCATAATTTATTATCAATACTACTGTTTTATTAATAATAATTTTATTGTTATAATGTCTACTATCAAATGTGAATTACGTGCCAGATACCATATGTATGCTATCAGTAATATTCAAATAGACCGTTCAAGAGAAGTAAAATTTTTACAGATAAGAAAACTGAAACTAAAAGAAGTTAAGTAATTTATCTAAGAACACTGAGCCAGTAAGTGGCAGAGCAGGTTTCAAATCTACGTCTGTCTGAGTCATTCTGCAATTTTAACCATATCCTATATGCATGACTCTGTAGTGATACAGATAAAATTCCCCTTATTCCTGATTCTTTTCTCTATTTCTGCTCAATACAGCAGCTCAAGATACTCTTCACCAACCTGGGATGTCAAGTCCAGGTCTGTCTGTTGCCAGACTGTCAGCATTTTCTACCAACTCTGTTCTGTCTAACAAAGTAGCCACTAGTTTTTGTAACTACTGAGCACTTGAAACGTGGCCAGTCCGAACAGACATGTGCTCTAAGAGTAAAATACACAAAGATTTCAAAGACTTACTATTAGACAAAAAATGTAAACTTAGCTCATTAAAACTTTTATATTGATTTTATGATGAACTAATATTATATATATTGGGTTAAATGAATTTTATTATTAAAATGAATATTACCTCTTACATTTTTAAATGTAATTACTAGGCAAGTTAAAATAACATGTGGCTCATGTAATATTTCTGCTGGGTAGCATAGCACTATATCATGCAGTATCTGCAGGAAAGGGTGTTGTAAAAAGCTATAGCCAACCTGCTCCAAGAACTGTATGATCACTCTAACCCCTCATCTCCCTCCTTCAGGGCTTAAAAAAATAGTTGCTTCCCTCCAAAAGGCAGGAGAACCCTGACATATCATAGAATTTCAAGGTCAAACTAAACTTACCAATCATCCAGTATAAAGCACCCACCTAGTACTTTTATATTGTGGTAGGTTACAGCACTGTTGTAAACATTCGCTACCCCTTTTACTTCCCTGCCTCACTGATGTCAAGCCTGCCCATAGGAGTTGTGCCCCTTCCTGGGGGACGACTATACCTCCCCCCACCAACATTTAACAGAGGCATGGCCATGTAACTTGCTTTGGCCAATGAAACGTGGGTGCACTATCGCCTCCAAATCACTGCTTTAAGAACATATTCATAGCTCACCATACTCTCTTTTTCTTCTGACATGAGTCCTACCATATTCCAGGACTCAAGTCAGCCTGGTTCTCTGAGGGTAGATGATGTGGAGGAAATTCATGCCTGAATGATGATAGGCATGTAATCTGAGTGACGAGGCTGTTGGTGCAAGCCACTGAAATTGTGGAGGTCTTTGTTACTGCACCATACCCTAGTCTAACACTGACTGGTAGAGACACTGTCCCTACCAAATTGACCACACAATTATATTTGAATCCCTCTAGTGACAAAAATCTTTATTACCTCCCTAGGCAGAACATCCCATCTTTGGAGAGCCCTGAGTATTAGAAAGATATTCTATGTGTTGTGTCCAGATCTGCTTCCTGGGACAAATTTCCTGTGAAACATAATGGGCTCCCTCCCAACTGTCAGCACCCATGTGGGAGTAATAAGCTAAAAATCAGGTCTTGGCTAAGGTCAGATGCTAGTGAAAGCTTAAAAGGTCACTGAGTGTTCTTTCATTGAGTAAGCAGACTTGGAGGTGAGCCAAGGGATCATGTTCACAGCAGGAAGGAAGGACATGAAAAGCTGAACCCAAACACAGCCTGAGCTCAGAGCCGGGGTGGGGGTTGGAGAAAAAGGAGAAAGTAGGAAGCTCATAAATGAGTGATCTCCCAGAAGTTGTCAGGAAGGCATGGTGGCATGGTAAGCCCTTTTATGAATACTTTATCCCTCGAGAGAAGCTCTGGCAGTATGAAGGGCTCTGGATTCTCAACCTTTCATTGCCACCCTAAATCATACCCACTGATTTACCTTTGCAGCCACAGTGTAAAGTTTTCTCCTCACTCCTCTATAGATTTGTTAACAGCGTCATTTATCATCAGAGCAGACTAACATTGATGCTTACTTTGTAATTCAGCTTGAAGGCAATATGGAGTAGCAGTTCACAACTTGGATTTCATAGTCAAATTAGAGCTGAGTTCAAATCCTAACCCATCAATTAATGGCTGTGTGACCTCCAGCAATTTTCTAACGTCTGTAAGTCTGATTTATTTTAAAATAAGGATATTCCCAAACTTGCAATGTTGTTGTTCTGACATTAAATGAAGTATCATAAAGTGTTTTCTACTGTATTTTATCTTCAATAAATGCTAGTTATTTATTTTTGTCTGATAAAGCCGAATGAAAATAAAAATTCATCATGAGACAGCAGCCCCACTAATAATACATTCTATGTTTTTAAGGACTCTGTTGGGGTCTTGAAAATGCTCCATAATGGTATTGGTCCTTATATTTTGGGACAGAATCATCTGCTATTTTGCCATATGATCTTTTCAAGGTTCATTTGAGGTAATTCAGCAAAGGGATTCATTCCTTATTTCTGTATGTGTCCTATTTTCTGTTGTATTTCCTTATCTAATTTCTCCCTTCTTTTCTATTGAAGTCAGTGCTGAGAATCAGCACCTTACAAAAGCATTACAGCAAGGGAGTATAGGAATTCCATAGCCAATTTCATATAAATATTTGAAAGTACAAGAGAAGCAAAAGGTGAAAAGAACACTTATGCACTGGGCAGTCAAAAAAGCATCAGAAATGCTGTAACAGAATTGGTCCAGCCATCCTGCTAACCCAGCATTCTGTCTCTGACACCAAAGACTGTCCTTCCTTAAGTCACCTTGACAAGTTTGGGCTTGCCTCAAACCACTTTACTTCCCTTTAATTTTCTATTCAGACCATGATTGGAGCATAATATGTAGTTTAAAAATCTTATCTGAGTTTTTAAATGTCTGAGGGGATACAGAGAAAGAGACATAGCGTTACACAGATGAGAGAGAAAGAGAGAGAATGAGGATGTACCTATTGTTCCTCTTAGATTCACTATGTAGTATTTGAACTTCCACTCTCATTTCATTAGGTCTACCCCAGTCCTGTTAGCAGGACCTGGCTGTCCGTTCCCTCAGTCATTTCAAATGTCCTTCAGTCTTCTCCAGGGTATGTATGCTTGGTTGAAGTGAAATGACCAGAACTGTGCTGGGTGTTGGGGCATAGTGCTCTATTTGATTCTCCCATCAAATGTTAACTCCCGTCCTGACAATTCCCTAAAACCTCCTTTGGGCCATTACATCATCGTCATCACCCAACCCCAGTCCATAGTAATTTGCAGAATATTCTTGTAGCTTGAAACCAACTTGGATCCTATAGTTCTGTAAGTATACTGAGGATTCTATATTTACATGATACATTTTCCAAATTTCTAACCCAATTTGAAGTGTCTCAGCTCTCACCATTTGTTAAGAGAAGTTATTCCCCAATTACATTGTGCTTTCCTTCAGGGGGTACAATAAAATAAAGTGCCTACATTTTTGTAAAATTAGGGTTTTAATTCCCTTGTACCACCTTCAATTAACCCATTTTCTGTCTTTAATCATTACAGATTTTTAAGCTCTGCTACATGTTTATCATGAGTGGGAGATTTTGAATATGTAGCTATGACTTGACTTTCAAGTTGTCGTAATGGTATATTTGATGTACCCAGTATGCTTTCTCCCAATTTCCTGTTAAAGTATCCCCCCAAAATATAAAAAGACAGAACTGGTGACATAATTATCAAATGAATTTGCTATGGTTGGGGATTGACATTAACTGAGTCACTGATGAAGACAGATTGAGACACCCATCATAGGCCTACACGTCACAAACCACAGATTCCACCTCGTGAACCATAGCAGGACAGGTGTCCATTACAAAGGCTGTACTCAACACTCACTCCCTGGGATTGAATGGCACTTCCTGCCCAGGAAAGAGAGGGATATACCCCAATTAAACGTTGACTTCCAAATCCAAAACCCTACTTTTCTTCACCCCCTTCAGCTGATTTTTTCTACATCCATTCAATCACCGAAACTCAAAACTTGCAATACGCCATGAAGTTATAGTTCTTCGCTGTCTAAGAAAAAATATCACAGGATGAAAGATGGAAAGACCTTTATGAATCATGGATTTTATTTCAAACTGTGTCTGATTCTCTATGTTATGTCAGAAAAGCAACTATAAGATGAAGGCTCAATCAAACATACCCGGACTAGAAGAAGCCTCTTCTTACAAATTGAGGAAGGGCATTTGTACACCAAACTGAATGGAGGAGCAGGAATGCCGATATCCAAACAGGCAGCAGGGAGGCTAAGGAAATCTTAAGATTCCATCTTTTCTATTGGTAAGACTAGCCCTGGAGAACATTTTCTCTCTTAAAGAATAAATAAAGAGGGGGGGGGGACAAGATGGCGGCTTAGCAATGTGCACGTTTTAGTTCGTCCTCCAGAACAACTACTAAATAACCAGAAACAGTACAGAACAGCTCCCAGAGCCACTTCAGTGACCAGACACACAGCGTACCACAGTCGGGACCAGCTAGACCGGCTGCAAGTCCCCCCAAAACCATGAGTTCCCTAAGCTGCAGTGGCTGGGACCTGGTGCCCCTCCCCCACAGGCGGCTTCCCAGAGGGAAAGGAAAGAGACTCTAAACCTGGTCAAGGCAGAGGTCGCTCATTGGGCTCACAGAAAAAGAGGAAAGGGGAGGAAATGGAGGCTTTAGTGGCTGTGTCTCTACGGAGACTTGGCAGCCTCTGGATTCAGCAGTGGGACTTCTCAGGCTGCAACTGCCCCAGGCATAGGCAGAAACGGGCTGCTTTCAGGGCTGTCTCCCACCTGTGCCTTCCCCAGGAGAGGAGTGAAGCCCAACTTGGGTGGAATCCCTCCCTCAAGGAATTCAGACCCCAGGGCTTGGCAATTTGAAGCCATTAAAACCAGCCTACAACCTCTCCTCCATCTCCACCATGCCCCCAGCAGGGAGAACCTTCCAAAGTTAAAAGTGCCGCAACATCTTTTGCTGGTGCGACCCACAGACAGACAAGCACCACATACTGGGCAGGATAAGAAAAATAGAGCCCAGAGACTTCATAGAAAAGTCTTTTAATCTGCTGGGTCTCACGTCAGGGAAAACTGAAGCAGGTGACTCCTTGCCCCTGATAGGAGGCCAGTTTAGTCCAGGAAAACCTGGCTGGAGTCTATAATACCTACGTAGAGCCTCCAAAGGGTGAGGAGGGAAAAGGCACCATACAAGCAGGGCAAGAAACAAGAAAACAGGAACTGAAAAATTATTCTCTGTTAAACAAAACCTAAACTAGAGGTCCAGAAAAAGCTGAACTGAAGGTCAAAGAACAGATAGACAACAAATTCATCTAGCAAGAAACCCCTAGGTAAGAGAAGTGAAAGTAATCACCAGGATAAACTAATTAAGGTAATTAAATGTCTAGACTCCAGCAAAAAATAACAAATCACACCAGGAAAATTGAAGATATGGCCCAGTCAAAGGAACAAACCAATAGTTCAAATGAGATAGAAGAGCTGAAACAACTAATTCAGAATATACGAACAGACTTGGAAAACTTCATCAAAAACCAAATCAATGAATTGAGGGAGGATGTGAAGAAGGCAAGGAACAAACAAAAAGAAGAAATGGAAAGTCTGAAAAAACAAATCACGGAACTTATGGGGATGAAAGATACAGTAGAAGAGATGAAAAAAACAATGGAAACCTATAATGATAGATTTCAAGAGACAGGTTAGGATTAGTGAACTGGAGGATGGAACATCTGAAATCTGACAAGATACAGAAAATATAGGGAAAAAAATGGAAAAATATGAGCAGGAACTCAGGGAATTGAATGATAATATGAAGCGCACAAATATACGTGTTGTGGGTGTCCCAGAAGGAGAAGAGAAGGGAAAAGGAGGAGAAAAACTAATGGAAGATATTATCACTGAAAATTTCCCAACTCTTATGAAAGACCTAAAATTACAGATCTAAGAAATGCAGCATACCCCAAAGAGAATAGATCCAAATAGACGTTCTCCAAGACACTTACTAGTCAGAATGTCAGAGGTCAAAGAGAAAGAGAATCTTGAAAGCAGCAAGAGAAAAGCAATCCATCACATACAAGGGAAACCCGATAAGACTATGTGTAGATTTCTCAGCAGAAACCATGGAGGTGAGAAGACAGTGGGATGATATATTTAAATTACTAAAAGAGAAAAACTGCCAACCAAGAATTCTATACCCAGCAAAATTGTCCTTCAAAAATGAGGGAGAAATTAAAACATTTTCAGACAAAAAGTCACTGAGAGAATTTGTGACCAAGAGACCAGCTCTGCAAGAAATACTAAAGGGAGCACTAGAGACAGATACAAAAAGACAGGAGAGAGAGGTATGGAGAACAGTGTAGAAAGAAGGAAAATTAGATAGGACATACAAAATACAAAAGGCAAAATGGTAGAGGAAAGTACTACCTAAGCAGTAATAACACTAAATGTTAATGGATTGAACTCCCCAATCAAAAGACATAGACTGGCAGAATGGATTAAAAAACAGCATCCTTCTATATGCTGTCTACAGGAAACACATCTTAGACCCATAGATAAACATAGGTTGAAAGTGAAAGGTTTGGAAAAGATATTTCATGCAAATAACAACCAGAAAAGAGCAGGAGTAGCTATACTAATATCCAACAAATTAGATTTCAAATGTAAAACAGTTAAAAGAGACAAAGAAGGATAGTATCTACTAATAAAAGGAACAATTCAACATGAACACATAACAATCATAAATATTTATGCACTGAACCAGAATGCTCCAAAATACATGAGGCAAACACTGCAAACACTGAAAAGGGAAACAGACACATCTACCATAATAGTTGGAGACTTCAATTCCCCACTCTCATCAATGGACAGAACATCTAGATAGAGGAACAATAAAGAAACAAAGAATTTGAATATTACAATAAATGAGTGTATTAGGGTTCTCTAGAGAAACAGAATCAACAGGGAACACTTGCAAATATAAAATTTATGAAAGTGTCTCACGTGACCATAAGAACGCAGAGTCCAAAATCCACAGGGCAGGCTGCGAAGCCGATGACTCCGATGGATGGCCTGGATGAACTCCACAGGAGAGGCTCACCAGCCAAAGCAGGAATGGAATCTGTCTCCTCTGAGTCCTCCTTAAAAGGCTTCCCATGATTGCATTTAGCATCACTAATTGCAGAAGACACTCCCCTTTGGCTGATTACAAATGGAATCAGCTGTGGGTGTAGCTGATGTGATCATGGCCTAATCCTATGAAATGTCCTCATTGCAACAGACAGGCCAGCGCTTGCCCAATCAGATGAACAGGTACCACAACTTGGCCAAGTTGACACCTGCCCCTAACCATGACAATGAGCTAGAGTTAACAGATATTTATAGGACATTACACTGCACAACAGCAGGATACACCTTTTTCTCAAGTGCTCATGGATCATTCTCAAAGATAGACCATATGCTGGGTCACAAAGCAAGTCTCAACCAATTTGAAAAGATTGAAATCATGCAAAAACACTTTCTCAGATCATAAGGGAATGAAGTTGGAAATCAATAATAGGCAAAGCGCCAGAAAATTCACAAATATTTGGAGGCTCAACAACACACTCTTAAACAACCAGTGGGTCAAGGAAGAAATTACAAGAGAAATCAATAAATATCTCAAGGCGAAGGAAAATGAAAATGCGACATATCAAAACTTATGGGATGCAGCAAAGGCAGTGCTAAGAGGGAAATTTATTGCCCTAAATGCCTATATCAAAAAAGAAGAAAGGGCAAAAATACAGAAATTAACTGTCCACTTGGAAAAACAGGAGAAAGAACAGCAAACTAATCCCAAAGCAAGCAAAAGGAAAGAAATAACAAAGATTAGAGCAGAAATAAATGAAATTGAGAACATGAAAAAAAATTGAGAAAATTGATAAAACCAGAAGCTGGTTCTATGAGAAAATCAATAAGATTGATGGGCCCTTAGCAAGATTGACAAAAAGAAGAAGAGAGAGGATGCAAATAAATCAGAAATGGAAGAGGAGACATAACCACTGACCCCACAGAAATAAAGGAAGTAATAACAGGATACTATGAATAAGTTTATGCCAGTAAATACAACAATGTAGATGAAATGGAGAACTTCCTAGAAAGGCATGAACAACCAACTTTGACTCAAGAAGAAATAGATGACCTCAACAAACCAATCACAAGTAAAGAAATTGAATCAGTCATTCAAAAGCTTCCTAAAAAGAAAAGTCCAGGACCAGACGGCTTCACAGGTGAATTCTACCAAACATTCCAGAAAGAATTAGTACCAATCCTGCTCAAACTCTTCAAAAAAACTGAAGTGGAGGGAAAGCTACCTAATTCATTCTATGAAGCCAACATCACCCTCATACCAAAACCAGGCAAAGATATTACAAAAAAAGAAAACTACAGACCAATCTCTCTAATGAATATAGATGCAAAAATCCTCAACAAAATTCTAGCAAATCGAATCCAGCAACACATTAAAAGAATTATACATCATGACCAAGTAGGATTCATCCCAGGTATGCAAGGATGGTTCAACATAAGAAAATTAATGTAATACACCATATCAACAAATCAAAGCAGAAAAATCACATGATCATCTCAATTGATGCAGAGAAGGCATTTGACAAAATTCAACATTCTTTCCTGTTGAAAACACTTCAAAGGATAGGAATACAAGGGAACCTCCTTAAAATGATAGAGGGAATATATGAAAAACCCACAGCTAATATCATCCTCAATGGGGAAAAACTGAAAACTTTCCCTGTAAGATCAGGAACAAGATAAGGATGTCCACTATCACCGCTGTTATTCAACATTGTGTTGGAAGTTCTAGCCAGAGCAATTAGACAAAAAAAAAAAAAAAAAAGAAATACAAGGCATCAAAATTGGAAAGGAAGAAGTAAAACTATCACTGTTTGCAGATGATATGATACTATATGTCGAAAATCCTGAAAAATCCACAGCAAAACTACTAGAGCTAATAAACGAGTACAGTAAAGTGACAGCGTACAAGATCAACATTCAAAAATCTGTAGTGTTTCTATACACTAGTAATGAACAATCTGAGGGGGAAATCAAGAAACAAATTTCATTTACAATGGCAACTAAAAGAATGAAATACTTAGGAATAAATTTAACTAAAGAGACAAAAGACCTATACAAAGAAAACTACAAGAAACTGTTAAAAGAAATCACAGAAGACCTAAATAGATGGAAGGGCATACCGTGTTCATGGATTGGAAGACTAAATATAGTTAAGTTGTCAATTCTACCTAAATTGATTTACAGATTCAATGCAATACCAATCAAAATCCCAACAACTTACTTTACAGAAATAGAAAAACCAATAAGCAAATTTATCTGGAAGGGCAGGGTGCCCTGAATTGCTAAAAACATCTTGAGGAAAAAAAAAACGAAGCTGGAGGTCCTGCGCTGCCTGACTTTAAGGCATATTATGAAGCCACAGTGGTCAAAACAGCATGGTATTGGCATAAAGATAGATATATCGACCAATGGAATTGAATAGAGTGCTCAGATGTAGACCCTCTCATCTATGGACATTTGATCTTTGATAAGGCAGTCAGCCAACTCACCTGGGACAGAACAGTCTCTTCAATAAATGGTGCCTAGGGAACTGGATATCCATATGCAAAAGAATGAAAGAAGACCCATATCTCACACCTTATACAAAAGTTAACTCAAAATGGATCAAAGATCTAAACATTAGGTCTAAGACCGTAAAACAGTTAGAGGAAAATGTAGGGAGATATCTTATGAAACTTACAATTGGAGGCGGTTTTATGGACCTTAAACCTAAAGCAAGAGCACTGAAGAAGGAAATAAATAAATGGGAGCTCCTCAAAATTAAACACTTTTGTGCATCAAAGAACTTCATCAAGAAAGCAGAAAGACAGCCTACACAATGGGAGATAATATTTGGAAATGACATATCAGATATAGGTCTAGTATCCATAATTTATAAAGAGATTGTTCAACTCAACAACAAAAAGACAGCCAACCCAATTACAAAATGGGAAAAAGACTTGAACAGACACCTCTCAGAAGAGGAAATACAAATGGCCAAAAGGCACATGAAGAGATGCTCAATGTCCCTGGCCATTAGAGAAATGCAAATCAAAACCACAATGAGATATCATCTCACACCCACCAGAATGGCCATTATCAACAAAACAGAAAATGACAAGTGCTGGAGAGGATGCGGAGAAAGAGGCACACTTATCCACTGTTGGTGGGAATGTCAAATGGTGCAACCACTGTGGAAGACAGTTTGGCGGTTCCTCAATAAGCTGAATATAGAATTGCCATATGACCCAGCAATACCATTGCTAGGTATCTACTCAGAGGACATAAGGGCAAAGACACAAATGACATTTGCACACCAATGTTTATAGCAGCATTCTTTACAATTGCAAGGAGATGGAAACAGCCAAAATGTCCATCAACAGACGAGTGACTAAACAAACTATGGTATATACATTCAATGGAATATTATGCAGCTTTAAGACAGAATAAACTTATGAAGTATGTAATAACATGGATGGACCTTGAGAACATTATGCTGAGTGAGACTAGCCAAAAACTAAAGGACAAATACTGTATGGTCTCATTGATATGAACTGACATTAGTGAATAAACTTGGAATATTTTGTTCTTAACAGAGACCATCAAGAGATAGAAATAGGGTAAAATACTGGGTAATTGGAGCTGAAGGGATACAGACTGTGCAGTAGGACTGGATACAAAAACTCAGAAATGGACAGCAAAATACTACCTAACTGTAATATAATTCTGTTAAAACACTGAATGAAGCTGCATGTGAGAATGATAGAGGGAGGAGGGCTGGGGACATATTGAAATCAGAAAGAAAGATAGATGTTAAAGATTGAGATGGTATAATCTAGGAATGCCTAGAGTGTATAATAATAGTGAAATGTACAAGGTACAATTTTTAAAATGTTTTTGCATGAGGAAGAACAGAGGAATGGCATTATTGCAGGGCACTGAAAATAGATGGTAATTAATATTTTAAAATGTCACCTTCTGTGTGAGACTAAAGCAAAAAATGTTTTTTTGGTAGAAAATTAATATTTTGACTAGTGCATTTCCTAATATAACTTATGTTGATGGTTTGATTGAACTCCATAAGTACTTGGAATCTCAGGTAGGACATGAGATTTTGTTGGTTTGTCCAGAGTGATGCCCCGATGAATCCCAGAGTGATTCAGTCAGTGAGTGGAAAAGTATCTGCAAAGCCCCCTTCAGGGAGTGGTGAGAACGGGGAGAAATTCAACTTCCCCAAGTTGAATTCTTGATATTCTCACAAACAGTGTGGACAACCAAAGCTATAGGCAGAGCCCCCAGTCTTGGGGTTTGTTCATATGAAACTTAACCCCACAAAGGATAGGTCAAGCGTACTTAAAATTAGGCCTAAGAGTCACCCCCAAGAGAGCCTCTTTTGCTGCTCAGATGTGGACCCTCTCTCCAGCCAACACAACGAGCAGTCTTACCACCCTACCCCTCTCTACGTGGGACATGACTCCCAGGGGTGTGGACCTTCCTGGCAGCCTGGGGCAGAGATCTTGGAATGAGCGGAGACTCAGCATCAAGGAATTGAGAAAAATGCTAGAATGAGCTGAGACTTAGCATCAAGGGATTGAGAAAACGTTCTCAACCAAAAGAGGGAAGAGGGAAATGAGAACAAGTGTCAATGGCTGAGAGATTCCAAACAGAGTTGAGAGGTTATCCTGGAGGTTATTCTTATGCATCAAGTAGATATCATCTTGTTATTCAAGATGTAATGGAGAGGCTGGAGGGAACTGCCTGAAAATGTAGAGCTGTGTTCCAGTAGCCATGTTTCTTGAGGATGATTGAATAATGATACAGCTGCAACAATGTGACTGTGTGATTGTGAAAACCTTGTGTCTGATGCTCCTTTTATCTACCTTGTCAAGAGACGAGTAGAATATATGGAATAAAAATAAATAATAGGGGGAAGAAATATTAAAATAAATTTAGTTTGAAATGCTAGTGATCAATGAAGGCAAGGGGTATGATAGGTATAATCTTTTTTTTTCTTTCTGTGTTTGTTTCATTTCTTTTTCTATTGTCTTTTTGTTTCTTTTTCTGAATTAATGCAAATTTTCTAAGAAATGATGAATATGCAACTAGGTGATGATATTGTGATTTATTGATTATGTATGTTTTATTTTGTTTCTTATTTTTTAATTAATAAATAAATTTTGAAAAAGAATAAATAAAGAATGGAAAGGAGAGAAGGAAGGAAGAGGGAGGAAAAACATATATAGCTTGGAGATATAGATATTATATATATGTAGATTTATATGTAGGTATAGATACCAACAGATATATGATATAGATAGATACAGGGATGGGTATCTGTGGTTATTAATTAATATTAAAACATAAAATAGGGACAGGGTCTCTGATGACTTGGAAGAAGAACTTAACATTTTTATGTAATTTTTTTATTTAAAAAGTTGTAGGGTTACAGAAAAATGATACAGAAAATACAAAGGTCCCATATACTGCCCCCACCCCAACAGAGATTTACCGATTATTAACATTTGTATTAGTGGGGTAACTTTGTTACAACTGTTGAAAATAGTGTTATAATTGTACTATTAACCATAGTCAATAGTGAGGGTTCACTATTTGTGTTGTGCAGTCCTATGTGCTGTTTTTTGTTTTAATTTTTCATTCAGAAACGTGTATATAGCCAAAAATTCCTGCTTTTAACCACATTCAAACATATAATTCAGTGGTGTTAAGTATATCACAATGTTGTGTTACCATCACCGCCAGTGATTACCAAAACTTTCAGTCTCCCGCAGAGAGAAATGTTTACCAATTAAGCATTAGCTCCCCATCCCCCACCCCTACTGCACTCTTGGTAACCAGTATTCCAGTTTCTGACTCAATGGATTTGCTCTTTCTAGTTATTTCATGGCAATGAGACTATACACAGTGTGTCTTTGTGTATCTTCCTTATTTCAATCCACAGGATGTCTTCAAGATTCATCCATGTTGTTGTATACATCAGAATTTCATTCCTTTTGATGGTGGTATAATATTCCATTATATGTACATGCCCCATTTTGTTTATCCATTCATTGGTTGATGGGCAAATGGATTGCATCCATCTTTTGGCAATTGTGAATAATTGAGGTTTACTGTGAACATCATCTATCTCTGCTCTAATATTTGTCATTGTCTTCCTTATGCTCACATTGGGTTTAGTTTGCTATTCTTTTATTAGACCCTCCAGTTGTGAGATTATGTCTCTGACTTGATATCTTTCTCTTTTTTTTAATGTAAGTATTTAGAGCTATAAATTCACCTCTCAGCATTTCCTTTGCTGTATCCCATATGTGTTTTCCATTGTGTTTTCATTTTCATTTGCCTCAAGATGTTTCCTAATTTATTTTGTGACTTGTTTTTTAAACCAATGGTTGTTTAATAGTTCAATGTTTAATTTCCACATACTTGTAAATTTTCCAGTTCTCCCTCTGTTATTGATTTCCAGCTACATTCCATTATGGTTGGAGAAGATACATTGCATAATTTCAATGTTTTTTAATTTATTGAGATTTTTTTGTGTCCTACCATATGGTTTACCCTGGAAAATGTTCCATGTGCACTTGAGAAGAATGTGTATTATGTTGCTATTGGGCAAAGTGTTCTGTGGTGTTATTTTTCAAGTCTTCCATTTCCTTATTGGTCTTCTACCTTCTAGATGGTCAATCCATTATTAAGTTTGGTGTATTAAATTTGTTTCTGTTAATATAGAACCATTGAATTCTCACTTTGAATCTCTCAATATTTGCTTCATATATTAGGTACATACATATATTTACAATTGTTGTGTCTTCCTATTGAAATGACCCTTGTATAGTATATAGAGTTCCTTATGACAGCTTTTTACTTAAAGTCTGTTTATTTGATGTTGCTACCTCAACTCTTTTTGGGTTACTAAGTGCATGCTATATTCCCTCCCATTCTTTCACCTTCAACCTACTTATGTCTTAGAATTAAGGCGAATCTCTTATAAACAACACAGAGTTGTGTCATGCTTTTTTATTCATTCTACCAATTTCTGCTTTTGACTACATAGATAATGCAGGACTTTCTTTTGCCGTTTTGCTATTTGATCTTGTAAATTTTATAGCTTTCTTATACCTCTAATCATCTGATATTACCTACTTTATTATTTATTTGATTTTTTGCACGGTACCATTTTGAGTCCCTTCTTATTTCTTTACATATATTTTTATATATTCTTTTTGATTACATGGGGCTTATATTTAACATTTTAATTCTATGACAATCATGTTTGCTTTGATACTAACTTAATTTCAATAGCATATACACATACTGTTTCTATACCCCTCTGTTCCCTACCTTTTTACTGTACTTGTTAAAAATTATATCTTTATACATTGTATTCTAAAAACATAGAATTTTTTGAACTTTTTATGCATTTGCATTTTAGAGCCTGTAAGAAGTAAAAAATGGAGTTACATACCAAAACATATAATGCAATTGTACTGGCATTCATAATGCCCCATATGGTTACCTTTACCAGAAGTCTTTATTTCTTTTATAAAGCTTTGATCCATTGTCTGGTGTCCTTTCCTTTCAGTCTGAAGAACCCCTTTTAGTATTGCTTGTAGGAAAGCTCAACTGTTGGCGAACTCCCTCAGCTTTAGTTTATCTGGGAACATTTTAATCTCTCTTTCATTTTTGAATGATATTCTCACCAGATAAAAAAATTCCTTGTTAGCAATTGTTTTCTCTGAGCACTTTAAATTTTCATCCCACTGCTTTCTTGCCTCCATGGTTCCTGAAGTGAATTCAGAACTTAATCTTATTGGGACTCCCTCGCACATAACATGTTGCTCTTCTCTTGCAGCTTTTAGAACTCTCTCCTTGTCCTCAGCATCTGACAATTTCATGACTATATTTCTGGGCTTGGCTGTCTTTGAATTTATCCTGTTTGGAATTCTTGAATATGAATATTAATGTCTTTTGTAAAATTTGGGGAGTTTTCTTCCAGTATTTCTTTGACTACTGCTTCTGCTCTTTTTTTTTCTTCTCCTTCTGGGTCAAGCATATTGGTATGCTTGATGGAGTCCTGCAGGTCTTTTAGCCTCTGTTCACTTTTCAATTATTTTTTCTTTTTGTTATTTATCCTGAATCAGTTCATTTGTCCTGCCTTTGAGTTCACTAATTCTTTTTTCTGCCACTTCCAATCTGATGTTGAAACTCTTTAGGGAATTTTTCATTTCAGTTGTGGTCTTTAATTGGATTGGCCGTCATTTCCTGTTTCTTTATTTTTTTTGCCTTGAAAAATACTTTCCTTTTGTTGCACACTGTACATTGTAATAATTTAAAGTGTTAACTCTGGGATTTAGTCTTGAGCTGTCATTTCCTTATGTTTGTATCCACGTAGTGATATGACTAGATTATCTTGAGTGCTAAGGGCTAACAAAAACAATCAAACCAATAACTTTTACAGTCTTCATAATTTGTCTCTATGTTGGCTGGTTTTCTCCTTCAGAGTTTACATCCCTATCAAGAAGATCAGAAGAACTTCAAGGTACTCTCCTTTGGCTAAGCCTGTACCTTACTCTTTGCCTTAGGTATTACCTTGTTATGGGAACTTGAATGGCCCTCTATTCCCGATGAAATAGATTTTCTCCCCTCCAGGGTGTTCTATTGTATGATTTAAAGCAAGTAATCCTTTGCATTAGAAGCCACAAAGCACAGTAATGATCCTGAGAAATAAGCTGAATCAGTGGTGGGGAGAGAAAAATTAATAATTCAGGATATGTCTTAAAATTATAAGGCAAAAATTGTGAATGAGAAACTATTCAATAGAAGGTTGGAAACTGGTATTATGCCTTAAAAATTACAATTATTTTGAGGTTGAAAACAAAACCATAGGAACAGAAATATCAATCAAAGTTGTAATAGAAGGGAATTTTCTTGTCCTGAACAATGTCTGCAGTCTATGAATTTAAAGAACTTTAAACCAACAAATAAATTAAAATGTTTTTTTAAAAGTTTCAAACTTTTGGCTTACCCTAGAAATGTTTCTGCGTTTTGAAAATAAAGGAAAAACTCATGCATGCCAAGGAAGTAAATGCGTTAGTTATAAATCAAGTTTACCTCAGACTTCTCCAAACAAAACTAAAAAAAAAAAAAAAACCAAAGCAAAACCCAAAGATAATGATTACAGGGTATTAAAAAGAAAATTTTGGAATACATTTCTAAATCTAAATTTAAAAGCAACAGAAAGAAAACCTAGAGATATCACATCAAATAAAATTTACCACATATTGACTCTTCTTGAGAAAACGACTCATAAAATACACTGTAGCTGACTAACATAAATCAAAGTTAGTAACTCAACAATTATGAAGTTGAAAAATGTAATATCATAGTGCTGGGTATCAAAACCATTTAAATATGAATGCAACAAATACTCTCAATCTGAGTGCATATATTTGCAATGGTCAAGCAAGTTCTTACTTCTATCTCCCACCTCCTGAATCAGAATCTTTGGTAGATGGAGTGTTGACATTTGTGTTTTTAAAGTTCTCCAAAAAGAATTGTGAATGCAGCCAAGTTTGAGAATCAGTGGGCAATATCCTTATCTGAATTTTCTTTCTTGATCAATGATAAAGTAAATTTTTTTTTATGTTATTAGCTGTTTCCTTATTTTGTAAATTATCTGTTCATGACTTTGACAGTGTTTCTATGGGGATGTCAGTATTTTTGTTACTTATTTGAAAATAATTTATTATAAGTTAAGGTACTTAAGAGTTTGTCATAAATGTTTCATTTGTCTTTGAACCTTGTTAAAATGTCCATCTACCCATTCACATTTTTAGTCATGGATTTTAACCATTCTAAACTCTCTGGACCCCTATGATATTAAATTCTTCCATGTCTTTTCCCAGAGTCCAGTATCCATGCATCAAGAATAACAAATAAGGGGGTACATGAGTGGTTGAATGGTAGAAGGCTTGCCTACCATGTGGGAGACTGGGGTTCGATTCCCAGACCATGCACCACACCCCCCTCCAAAGAAAGAATAACAAATAAGGAAGATATGCATTTCTATAGCACAGCCACAAGCACTACACATCAGGAAAAATGGAGTAACGTTTGAGAGTTTTAAGGACACTGGGAAAATCAAGCTGCACACATTGGATCTTTTAAGGCCATTGGATGTTGAAGAAACATATAAGATCCCTTGTTCAAACACAGAAAGGAGAAAGGGTAACTACATTTAAGACTGTTATCCCACATAACTCACCAAATTTTGACTGAGAATTTTCTTTCTAAACCCTCAGAGGAGGATACATTGATTTTTTCCTCTTTAGTTTCTGCTTCATTTTCATGCTTAGAAAGCCTTCTCCACCCAAAGATAGTATTTTAAAATGGATCTTTATATCTTCTACCTTTATGGATGGATTTTTCCCCTTTAATTCATTAACTTATCTTTGCAGTTGGTATATTGTTATCCTTTCCATTTTTCAAATGACAACAGGAAAGCTAAGACTCTTTTTTTTTTTTTTACATACTTGGCTTATGGCTAATTCCCAACAATCCTAAAATGTGAACTTGATTGTCAGCTGTGGTCTCTTCATACATTTCTGTCATCATAGGAACTGGACTTAAGAACATGGACTGACATAAGCCAAGGACATAAGCAGAATAATAGCTGATTCCATTAATTCCCAACACCCTGCACCAAGTGGCACCACAACCTGATTGAAAGGATGTTCAGGAATCGATAAGGGATTGGTGCTGTGACTGTGCCCTAAGGGCAGAGTGGAGGCCATTGTGTGTGTTCCAAATTCAGCAATAAGAGCCTTTTCTAGGAGGGATCTGTGGGATCTAGTAATATTTTGCTTCCGGTTATTTTTCTAATATCTTGGCTTTTCAAGTAACCATGGGACTAATACACTTTCAAAAATAAGTAACAGGACAGTTTCCATATACAGTAGGTAGAAAAGAAAGGAATCAAGCTCAGTGGTGTTAATTAAACATTTTATTCCTATGCTTGCTTTAGCCTATTAAATAAAAATAATTATTTTCATCTTTCAGCAATATGCTAGTTCAGTGATATGAATTGTTGGGAAACTTACTGTACAATGAGAGGGGAAAAGTGCTAGATGGTGTCTCAAGTTTACTTTCATCTTTTCCAGCATCTCTTTGATAACTTTGAAATGTGGGTGCCCACAAATACCTTTTTGGCAAAGATTGATCCAATGTCAAAATGTATCTGTTTGTCAATACAAAGGTTTACAAAAGGATTGAGGAGATATTTATTAATGTCTGAAAAGTGGAGTTTGAGATTCTAGTCATTAAATCCCTACTTGGTAAATTGGATTTTTTATTAAAGAGAATGAAAGTGATGCCACTTTACAGCCTTAATTAAAACTCAGTTCTGGCAATTGTTCTTTCTTCCTTTAGAACAGAGAAAGAGAAATAGTTAAATAGATTCTGTTTTATAGACACCCTTCTTTTTTCTTGATAGCTTATTCATAAGAATGTACTTTCCTTAAGGTGTAAATACAGACTACTCACCTTTGCTTTGACTATTTTTATTTTTCTATGGTAGGGATAGATTGCAAATTGTTTTGGACACTCTTTTAACAAGTCTCCTGTGAGCAAAGCACACTTTTCTGTGAGATGGCAAAACTAATTAATCTGGTAAAATGTAATTTAACATAACATGGCTAGTGTTTGAAATTAATTCTCCTAATCTGCAAATCATTAATTCCTTAATCAAACACTTAGTAAAAATTTACATGAGTCAGGCAACTCTGCAAAATATTTGGAGCACGAAAATACAGAGAACTGCCCTCATAGAGCTCACTGGCTAAGGAGGGACGCTGATGAATGAGATAATTGCAATAAATGCTATTAAAAAAAGCAAGTTTAAAGGTACTAAGACCTCTTGTTAGGAGAGCAGATTGACTTCCCTAATAAAGGAGGAAGTGGACAGTTGCCTGGGGAAAATCAGGGAAATTTTGACAGAGAAGGTAACATAACAGAGAAAGAAAAAGAAAAGGAGTTTATCAGTTTTGCCAGCATAAAAAACATGATTTATGCTTCAAGGGAGAGAGAACACTGTGTGTAGAAGTAGGAAATCTTGTAATGGTTTCTTTGGGGAATTGTAAGAAGATCATTCTGATTTTAGAATAGGACACATGTTGGGAACAGACAGAAAGGAGACTGAAAAAGTTGGTTGGAGAAGACAGTTTGACAGATCCTCAAAAATTAAGTATGAATCACCACATGACACAGCAATTCCACTTCTAGGTATATACCTAAAAGAATTGAAAACAGGGACTCAAATGACATGTGCGCACTAGTGTTCCTAGCAACATTATTCACAACTGCCAAAAGATGGAAGCAGGCCAAGTGTCCATCAGTCAATGAATGGATAAATAAAACATGGTATATGCACACAATGGAGTATTACTCAGCTGTGAAAATGAATGAAATTCTTATGTATGCAACAACATGGGTGAAAGTTAAAGATACCATGTTGACTGAAAAAAGCCAGATACAAAAGGACAAATATTGGATGATCTCACTGATGTGATATAATTTGAATATGCAAACTCATCAGGACAGAATCTAGGGTACTGAAATAAGTCAAATACAAAAGGACAAAACATTGTATGAGCTCATTGATATGATGTAATTAGAATATGCAAACTCATAGGGACAGAATCTAGGGTATAGGTTACCAGGAAACAGGGTGGGGGTAGTGAACAGGGAGTTAAGGTTTAAAATGTACAGCATTTCTATTTGGGACAATGTAAGAGTTTTGGTAATAGATGGTAGCAATGGTAGCCCAACATTGTGAACATAATTAATAGCTCTGGATTATTTTAAAGGAGAATTTAAAAAAAAGATTGGGGCCTGGCTCAGGGTTTGGTAAACTTTTTCTCTAAAGGTAGTGAATATTTCTGGCTTTGGGGATAGTAAATATTTCTATACATTTTGACTTACTCAACCCTTGCAGAGTAAATTAGTCATCGATGTCATGTAAATAGATGGGCATGGCTCTTCAAATAAAACTTTATTTACAATAAGAAGTAATGGGCCAGATTTGGACCACTGCACACTGTAGTTTGCTCCACTCTGGCTTAGAAAGTGAAGGGACTTTTTTTTTTTTGGCATGGGAAGGCTCTGGGAATTGAACCCAGGTCTCCAGCATGGCAGGCGAGAATTCTGCCACTGAGCCACCATTACACCACCTGTGAAGGGATTTTGATGTAAGATTATAGGTTTGAACTCTATCTTGACTGTTTTGTTATCATAGGAAAAAATGGAAGTGGACATGGACATTAGGTCATCATTGCAATGGTCTGGGTGCTAGGAGAGTAGGATGGGTGTTGGAGGGGAGAAATACCCATTGTTTAAGGTACTTCCAGAGGAGAAGGGATGAAAATTGATGGTAGAGTGGGAAAGGTAAGGCTGAAGTTGACTGTGATTCTGAAACCTCCCAATGTGTCTTGGCAATCAATCTAAGAAAGGGTAGGATCTTTCATTTCTGTAGCCTAGCTTTCCTTTGGTCCCCTTTGAAGATGAAACTTAAAGAGCATCCCAAAAGTTCTGAGTCTAATTTTGGAATTGTCTGGGTTTAGGTCGTGGGTCTTATTCCAATTATCAAGCTTTAAATTATGAAATTTCTTGGAGTTGGCCTCAGATCTGGCCGTGCCTAAAATCAGTAAATTAGTTGTCCAGCTGAACCCTACCAGTAAACACTCTTGTTTTCTGAGAGCTCCTTGGAGATCTTAGATTCTAAAGATACAGTGTAAGGAAAAGATGTAAAAGAGGAAAATTCTATCAGATTGTTTTTTTTCATTTTTGTTTGTACTCTCTTTAACATTCATTTCATGGATTTTAAATGTTCCTAAGGGCCGTATCTATATGGTATGAGGTGTCGAGTGCACTGGAACTTAAAAATAGGTAACTACTGTGACTCAGAACTGAAATTTCCATGTCATAAATTTCTCACTAATCTATCTTTCCCTGGGCACCTGGCCTTGCCATCATCTGTTTAAAACCCATGATTTAGTCCTCACCCTCCTCTATTCTCCCACCTCTACTTTCACTATAATAGACAACAGTCAACTCTTTTGAATATAACATTTTTGCTCATCATTAATCTTTTGGCTTAATCTTATAGGCATAGTTCAACTCAGAGGTTTCTTGAAGTAAGTGTTTAAGAATCAGAGATACTTGGCTGTCTTTGGTCATTGGTTTTTAAAGCATGACGTATTGATGAAGCTTATTTGAATATTTTCCCTGTATCCTTGTCATAATTAATTGCTGGCTTTGGAATTTCAGTCTTCCCTTATATTGGGTTCCATTGTGAGGCCACCTGGCTTTGTGGGATTGTTGAGAACCCAGAATTTCTCTGCCTCTTGATCATCTGGTGATCCTGAATTTCAAAGAGTTGAGGCCAGGTGTGTTTGATTGTCTTCTGTTCCTTAGAAAGTAGAGATGACCTCACTATTCCTGTATAAGTTGTAAAAATCAGTAATAAGTGAATTTAGTTAGAATTTTTTCTAACAGAAATTTTTCCTTTGAAAGTCATATTTTAGCACATGTACTGTTTTCCTCGTTGGACACATAAGTGAGCCAAGTGTTTTCCCTAGGGACTTAGCTTTCAAAATGAAAGACAGAGCAAGCACGTGCTAGGCTTTTAAAAATGATTCAACTTACCTAACAGTGGTATAGGTTAGAAAGACTTTCATTAAAAAGTCTTTTAGTATGTACTAAAAACACTATATAGAGAAATAATCAGATGATAATTAAAGCACAGAGTTAGGAGGTAAGAGAAGTAGGTCCTTGTTTTGATCAGTACCAAACTTTGTGTGATATAGCCAAGTAAGTAATTTCCTATTTGTAAAATAATGCGGTAAGATGAGATCTATGATGTCCCAGCCAGCTCTAAAAAAAAGTATTTGTCTATATAAGTATAATAATTTTTAAAATTTAGTGTGCACTCAAGTAAGTATTCATACTACATGTGTGGCTAAGGTAATCTAAAATTAAACCTGATCGAGGAATTCAACAGTAGGCTGCAAAATTATTCTAAAGTATTTCTGCCTCATGACCATAGGAGTTCCTTGAACAGAATGATTGTGAAAAAATGAGATGAGCTAATGACTCTTCTTAGGTTTGATGGCAGATTAATGCAGTTGTCTTTTCCTGTTTCTGAGCTTGGGACATTTATTCAGACATTTTAACTAAGCAGAGGAGCAAGGTTCAGAGTTCCTCCAACTGCAACCCTAGGGAACTTCTGCGTTCAAATCACCTATTTTTTCTTTCCGCTGAAGATTTTTGGATCTCCTCTTAGAGCTGCAAGATCCAAATCTCTGAGTGTGGGGCTCACAAGTTTTCATTCTAAACCAGAACCCTAGATGATTCTTGTAGAAACTCAAGTTTGGGAACCAGCAGTCCTGTTGTGAAGGGCTGGAGTTAAATGGTTAAAAGGCTCTGGGTCAAATGGATTCATCCATAAAAAAATATGATAACAAAACCCACAGCACAGGGTTGGGAGGCATCATGTATGTGGGACATGGTAAATACTCAGTACATGATCATTATTAATTCCATAATATTTTGTTTGAATTATCTGAACATTTGATCCAATTCTCCATTTTACAAACAGAGAAAGAACTTTGCTTAGTGTCATAAATCTTCATTGTTCGAAATGAGATTCTTGACAATTTGGCGCACCTATCATGGCTGTGAGTCTTCTTTTCTTGGGAATGAGCTCTGCCTGGGAATTAAGATGTAACGTCCAAGCCTGTGCTCTGCCATTATGTTATTAAATACGGAAGCCAGGTCCCTGCTCTCTACTGTCTGCGCAAAGGAGAAGAGGAGCTCATCATTTTAAGTTTGGTGATAAAGTCCTTATTTCCCTTCATCTGCTGTCTGTAAAGCTGTGAGAACATAGAAAATTCCAGGTTGGGCTCATCATTTTCCTTTTCTAGCTCTCCTATCCCTCATCTGAAAGTTAGAGGAGTGGATTGAGTGATCTCTTGGGCCTCTTCAAGTTCGGAAGTTCAGAAAGACATATAATCTATTGTTATTAAATCACACTGTTTGAAACTGGAAGACAATTTAGGGGCCAGATTCAATGACATTAAGTGCTATACTGTCTCTGTAAATACTGGCTACACAGAGAGAAAGAGAGAAGGATTTGGGAATATTGGAAAATAGTATCAAGTTTCTTAGATCAGCAACCCTCATTATAGTTCATATGTTTAGATGGCCTAATGTGTTCTTGTGACAAAGCATAACTGGAAATAGCTGTCTTATGCCAGTATATGGCAATGATGGGAATGTTTTCTCTTGGGAATAATCTAGTCACAAACCTTGACATTGAAATTTGTTCACTGTCTTTGGTCAATCCTCTAGAAGACAGCCTACGATGTGTGTGCTTTCTTTGGTTTTTTTTGGATTTTTTTTTGTACAAGTGATTTAATGAGGGAGTGCTCTCGGATGAAACTTGCAAATGAGTGAGACGATCAGACAGGGCAGGGAAAACAGCTAGGCAAAGATGCCAGCTGAGTTTAAGCCACAGCCCGGCCCCACAGGGAGCTCTGGAGCTTGACTGGCACTTCCCAGAAAGCAGTAGTGCCAGCCTCTTTTTACCCCATCAGGCTGGGGGCCCACTTGTCTTGTTCTTCCCCCTTTGAATATTCCATCACTGAATATGCTTGCCCTATGTTTTTAATATCTTTTCCTAAAAATCATGATATCTTTTTTTTTTCTATCCCTGGTGTTAAGAATTTTATTATATCATACAGGTATGCTGAATCTTATAAAAGGCATTTTCTGTATCTAGTAATATACTTATGTATGCTTTTTCCTTTAAGTTGTGAATGGAGATTAATGTACTCAGTATGCATATATTTTGTTTGGGGTTCATATATCTCTGTTCATAAATGAACTTAGCCTATTTAGTATCCAGGTTGTACTAAGTTCATAAAATAAATTGGGAGCTTTCTCCTTTTTTTCCTATTATTTAGAATAGTTTTTATATATTGAGATTATCTGTTTATTAGTTTCCTTGGGCAGCTGTAACAAATCACCACAAAGTTGATGGCTTGAAACAGCAGAGGTTTATTTTGTCACAATTCTGAAGGCCAGAAGTCTGAAATCAAGGAGTGGTAGACTTATGCTCCCTCCTGAGGCTCTACGGGAGATCCTGTTGCTTGTTTCTTCAGGCTTGTGGTGGCTACGGGCATTCCTTGGCTTGTGGCCCCATCACTATCACCTCTGCCTCTGTGGTTACGTTGCCAGCCCTACTTCTGTCTGTGTGCCTCACCACTCTGTGTCTTTTATAAGGGCACTTATTGGATTTAGATTAAGATGATCTCTTCATCTTAACATCCTTAATTTAAGTATAATATACAAAGACCTTTTTCCAAAAAAGGTAACATTTAAAGTCCGGGGATTAAATATGGACATGTCTTTTGTGGGGTGGTTACCATTCAGCCCACTACACTCTGTTTCTTTAAACTTTGAAAGTTTTATCTGTAAAATCATTTTGCTCCTGGAGGGAGTTTTGAGATCAAATTTTGAATACTTGACTCAATTTCTTTAATAATTTTAGGCCTATTCGATTTTTTTTAGTCTATTTTGGTATTTTTTTCTAAAAAAGGGTTAATGTTATCTAAATTTTCATATTTACTGTCATGAAGTTGTTCAATGAACTTTCTTCAGATTTTTCTAAATATGTGCTCCATTGCACTCCTAATATTGTTTATGTATTTGTTACTCTGTATAGATATATATTCATATGAATATATTCTATGTAACCTATTGCATTGCTGTATAAATACTTATGTAATCTATTGCAATCCTAATAATGTTAAACGTATGCTATTGCTCTCCTTTTATTAACTTCTGATCAATTTTTCCAAAAGCAATCAATTCTATTAGGATTTTAAAAAACATGCGTCACCTACTTTTGAGATCCTCCCTAGCCACCTCCTCTAAGATTTTACCTCTCAGTCCTCATGTAATTTCTGTATCCAGCTTCCTTGCTTCATTTTTTCTCCTTAGTACTTATCATCATCTAGCATACTATATATTTTATTTATGTGTTCATGTTTATTGCCTGCCTCTCAACTAGAATATAATTTCCACAAGAATGGAGATTTTTTGTTTGGTTCACTACTGAATCCCTGGTTCGTGTAACAGTGTCTGACACCTTGGAAACAGTCAGTGAATGTTTGTTGAATGAATAAACCACAATTTATTTTAAACGTGTCTGTCTCTTATGGCTTTGTTTTCTGTTTTATTAATATCTGTTCTCTACTAAGTACTCTTTCTTTTCCTTTCTTTAGGGTACTTTTTTTTATTTGTTCTCATTATGACTTCTTGAATTGAACACTTAGACCATTAATTTTTTGTTTTTCTCCTTTTCTAATAAGACCATTAATTTTTTATTTTTCTTCTTTTCTAATATAAACATTGAGAAAACACTGTTTTTTTGGTGCCTCTTCAGCATTATCCTAAATTTACATGGAGAGTTTCAATGCAATTCAGTTCTAGATGTTTTATCATTTCTTTATGATTTCTTCTTCTTTATGATTTCTTCTGTGCATTATTTTTAAAGCTTTTAAATTAAAGAGGAACAGCTATTATTTTGTTATTGATTTACAATTCTATTGCACATTGCTGAAAAAATGCTCCATATGATATTAATTCACTGAAATTTGTCTACATTTGCCTTGTGAGCAAGTAACATGTCAATTTTTATAAATACGCTATGTGTGCTTGTAGTATAACAGATATGGTAGATATCTCTTTTACTTTATTCTGTCTGAACATGATTATCCTTAATAGAAGAATTTATACTTTGAAATCTCATAAAAATTCCCTCTTAACTCTGAGACTTGTTTTCCTAACACTATGGTCATCCCATTAAAATTTACTGAAATCTATTCATTTTAATGAAAACTGTATTTTCTAACATACATGGAAAAAAGTTATATGAGAATTGAATATCAGTCAGCAAGCTATCGATGTCAATGGTATTAAATAACTATTACAAAATATCAAACTTATATTTCAGAAAAAAACTGCCTTAATATTTTTTATAAAATATTGTGAAATATCCAAAATGTTTTCCCTTACTCTGCTGATTAGAAAAACGGTTGTAAACATTATTTTCTCTCTTTGCTAAAACTGGAAATTAAAAATGAAAATGTTTGGCTTCCTCTCTATATGCATACTTCTCTAACTTTTTAAAAGTTTTTTTTAAAAACCAATTTTTTTTTTTTTACATCAAAAAGGGTTATTCTTTTCTGGGAGGAAGATATTTTAATGCTGAAATGAGAATTTTTAACCTAAAAAACCATATCCTTCCATTTAAAAAACATTTTTGTCAATTGAATGAGTCAAATGAAATGTCCAAAAACTTACACATCAATAAATATCACCAGTACCTAGTGACCCAAAAATGTGTATATTTGAATATATATGTCATATCTTATGGTATCTAAGATTGTACAGGCAGTCCTCAACTCACACACAAAAAAGTTTGCTTATAAGCCAATTTCTGAAACCCGAACTATATCAGCCCTCAAAAAGTGTTAATGAAATAGCTCGTAGTCTATCCACTATGATATATTTAATCCAAATGTCCCTGATATGCAGTACTATATCCTCTGATCACTGGTAAAAATGATAAGAAAATACATTTAGAGTTTCAACTTGCGAGGTCAGACTCTGATCTTTCCATTCAGTGGAGAGATAATGGCTTCCTCTTCCTCAGTTCACCAATGAGGGCTGCTGAGTAGAGTTAGAGGATTGGGAGTTTGCTTGGGAAACTGACTCCTTGTTGGTGGAATATACTCCCTTCTTAGTCCCAGTCATGCTGCCTTTCCTCTCCTATCCTCGTACCATTGTAAGTAATAATTATAAATGGCAGTGGGAAAGCACTGAATTGGTGGTAGCAAAGGAGGCTAGGAGAAGGGCACTATTACCTGCTGGCTGCAATCTACCCTCTGCTCCTTACCCATTGTCCTATCTCCGTTTTCAATGTCCTCTCTGAACCAAAGGTGATTACTCATTGAATAAACTTGTACTGTACTTGCCCAAAGGCCGACAGCTGGAACAGATGCTTTCAGGGCCTCTTCTGGACCTTTCTTCTATGGTTCTCTCCCCATGAGTTGACTGTACCAGACTGTTTTGGTGTGCCCTTGGTTTCTGGATTTGTGAGGACTTCATCAAATCCAGGCTGATGCTCTTGATTGTCGGACCATTCTCCAAACAAGAGGACCGAGTCCATGCTGCAGTGAAAACACTGGAATATTTTTTTCTTCTTCAGCTCTGGAAGCAAATTTCTTAACTCTGCAGACAAGCTCAAATATGGGGAAAGCAAAGGCAGAGATGCTTTATTTTTCATTTCTGTCTCACAAAATAGTGGTTATTCTAGTTAACAATGAGTTGGCTATTAGTAACAGGAAACCTCACTGCAGTTACTTTCACAAGTAGGAGTTCTTTTTTCTCAAGACAATTAGACTAGAGCTAGACATCTATTAGTGTTGGTTCAGCTGCTCAGCCATGCCATTGGGGATCAGGACTTTTTCTCTCTTTTACCTCCATTCCCCATAGCATATTGGCTTTTTGTTCTTATACTTGTTACCTCGTGTTCACGAATGGCCACCACAACGTCATCCAGCCATTGCAAGCAACATGCTTGTCCAACCCATCCTCATCTCCTTCCTTCTTCTACTCTGCCACCCAACCCCAACACATTTTCCATACGATAGCTGGAATGATCTTTAAAAAATAAAATAAAATATTGTTTCACAATTACTTAAAACACTACAGTGGGTTCTTAGGAGATTTAGAAGAAAATCCAAACTTTCGCCCATAGGCTGCAAGATCTAGACTCTAGACACTGCTCCTGATCACCGCTCATCTCCTAGCATGCCTCTTCCTCTCTTTCATACTCAACCACCCTTCTTTCTTGTTGTTCTTCTAAGATATGCTGCTTATTCTCACTCTAGAGCCTTTTATACTTGCTAGACCCTCTGCATGGAATATTCTGGTGCTTCATGTCAGCCATGTCTCAGCTCAAAGGCCATTTATTCAGTGAATCCTTCCCTGAGCATCTAAAATAAAGATCAATGCCCTCTGCCCTGCATCCCTCCCATTCGGTGATAGACTTTTTCTGTTACTCTATGGCTACCCAGTGGTTCTCACTCTCATTTGCAGATTAGAATAACCTGGGAAACTTAAAAAAAAAATACTGTTGCAGTCCTTGCTCCAGAGATTCATGTTTAATTGGTACAGCATGGACTCCCAGCTTTGAACTTATTTTTAAAGCTCTCCACATCATTCTATTGTGCAGTTAGGATTGAGAACTACTGGACCACATGGTTAAAGGTAAGAAACCATGAACTATAATTTTGGATAATCCTGTAATACTGATATTTTTTTCTTCATGTGGCTTAACTTGAAAAGGCAATATTAGCAGGATACCCAGTCCTTGTATATATTCCCTGCAGCATCTGTGGATATTTGTGTTTAATAAAAGCTTATAGTAAAGAATTATTTTCTTTTAAGAAAATGATCCAAAACCGAACTGAGTGTTTGCTCTGTGTGTGTATGTGTGTTTTCCCATAGAGAACATGGATTCTCAGTTTAGTCTATACTTTGCATCCCTTTTCTAACTGTGTGATATTGTCAGTCAGGTTTGGGGAGATGGACTGTGGAGGCAGAGACCTCAGGGGGCTCTCAGCAAACATGGAGCTGGCCTGAGTGGTCTGTGAGGCAAGAAGACATGGGTCAGAGGCTGACAGATGGTCTTTCTATCATGCGGACTGCAGGCAGATGGCTCTGACAGTTTGGACAAGGCTGCAGCGTTGGGCTGCTGAGGCAGAGCTCTGAAAAGATGCTTGAAGAAGTTGATTATGACTTCTTTCTCTCTTGCCCTGAGCAGACATTGGACCTGAAGACAAGTAGGAGGTGGGGAGGAGGAGGACAGCAGGAGAAGAGAAAGAACGAGAGGCTGCAGAGACTCTCAGAAGTAAACCCGTATACTCACCCTCTGCCTTCATGTTGCATTAAGATGTCAGAGCCTGGAGGAGAGACAAATCCAGTGGCCAGGAGGTAAGTTCAGTGGTTAAACCTGTGGGCTGTCATCATCCATAGCTGCCTTAAGTTAAAACTCTACTTCGTACATACGACATGTATAACCTTTGGGGGTTACCTAATGTCTGTTAATTTCAATGTCCTTATAATAATAGAACTTAACTCAAACTTGTTTCATAGAGCAATGTTTATAAAATACTCAGCATAGGATTTGGCCAATAGTAAGGCACTCCTAATTATTAGCTAATATTACTTGTGTAGCTCAGGTCTTAACCAAACTGGAAACATGGCTTCATTATTAACATATCCAACATTTTACTTCTGCTGTGTGGCAACAGTCTTCTCTTTTCCTGCCATAGGTTCCTATTTTACCAATAGGGTAAAGCAAGGAGGTAATATGTAATGAGAGGAGTGAGAAGACTCACCCCATCCTCACCTTTTATTAGCGGGAGGCCCAGACATATTGATCAGCCCCTCTACTATAATTGTTTGTACTGTGCAGACTATCTTTCCCCTCCAATCATCTCTGTCAAGGTGCCAGATGAATTTTTTCATGACTGTCCACTTTGGTCTGTAGACGTTTGGGAATGGCCGCTGCCGCAAACACGGCTGTCTTCTTCTCCCCATGCACTAGATTTTGCAAGAGCTCTTGGCACAGAACTGCAGTACACATTTAATTAACATTAAGCACTATATAACACCATTAAGACAGTAGCTAGATTGGGAAGCTGGCAGTTCTCCAACCCCGTGCAGCCAAAATCCCAATCACAGGTATGTCCTTCAACTTGTTCACAGTGATTCAAGATTCAGGAGGTCTTTCCCATTCCAGTTCTATCATCTCTGAAAGTCCCCCACCAACTTTTTCTGGCCCACACTTGTGGATTAAAGTTGGGAGCCCTGTTTTGCCCCTTTTCCCACTTTTGGGACTTACCATCTCCATTGTATCAACTGTTGGGTCATCCCAGCTTTATGCTGAACAATTTCTGAAAGTTGTCCAAATTGTCAGAATCCAGAACACTCATGGGCTTCAGAGTTCTTCTTCTTTTCTTGTTTATGCCAATTTGTTTCTGAAGACCAGCTCAAGTCCCCACTCTCCAGATTTTGCCCTTGATATGACTAGACCCTGATTCCCACCTTGGAGACCTTCATGTCTGACTTACATGTGATACCTTCTTCTCCAGTTTATTGGATCATCCCAATTTTAAGTCATGTTGCATGTAAAATAGGAATGATTTTGTTTATTCAACAAGATGTAATTGAGCACTTTCTGTGTGTCCAGCAGCTAAGAACACAAAGCTGTAAATCTGAGTAAGATGTGATTTCAATCCCTGAAAAGATTTATGGTCTCATGAGAAGCCTCATTTATATCCTTCACTTTAATGCAATACAGGAACATATACAAAATGCATCTGGGGTGGGCAATGGTGGCTCGGGGGAACCTGCCGGAGACCCAGGTTTATTTCTGGTTGCCTGCCCGTGACAAAAAAAAAAAAAAACAAAATGCACCTGAAGAAGAGACAAAAGACTATTCTCCCATGTTGAAGTGCAGAAGGAAGTTGGAAAATAACAAAGGACTTTTATGTCACAGTTTAAAAAAAAGATTCTGTGATAGTAATACCCTCACTTCTTCTTCACTCTATGTACAAGTCTCAGGCTTTATGAACACTGAATGCTTAGGGGTGTCAAAAAAGGATTTTCAGAATATCTCCCTCAATGGCCTGGTCTACATCTGAGATATGAGCATTTAAGATTTTTTTTTAACAGTTGTCATCATTTGGGAAGCAAATGCACCCTTAGAGAGGAAGCATATTAATCTTGGAAGATGCTATGCTTTGGATTGGTTTATCCTGCTTCTCTTCCTTTGTTCCTCTTTGTCCTTTTTACCTAGAAGGATACTCTGGTGAAATCTAATTGGAAGGCAGAGGTGTGAGGTTTTGTTAGGGCCAAGCCTAGAAATGGGAAAATTTCCTTTTCTCTTTAATTCAGCTAAGAAGAATGTATAACTTTCCCAAAGTTACTGTTTCAGTTTGCTAAAGCTACCAGAATGCAGTATACCAGAAATGGATTGGCTTTTACAATGGATATTTAGTAACTTAAAATTTACAGTTCTGTCTCTCTCTGCCGGACCGCCGCGCGGCGCACGCGCCCCGCAGCAGCCGAGCCGCCCGACCTCCCTACCCCCTCTCTACCCCCCTCCTCCCCCTCCTGCTCCGGCTGCTCTCCAACCAACACGGTGCCCTCTTCCCCCGCCTTCACCGTGCTCCTCCGCCACCAGCCTCGACAGCCTTGCCGCCCTCACCTTTCCTCCTCCAGAACAACTACTGGGGGAGTGGAGATAATACAGAGCAGCTCCCGGAGCCACGAGGGAGATCAAAGGGACAGCGTACCCCATCCTGGAACGGCTGACTATCTGGGAGAACCAGCTCCGGTGAGATCACCAAGGGGCACGGGCTTTCCTGGGTGGGACAGCAAGCGACCGGAGTCCCTCCCTTCCACCTTCCCAGGCCAGCTGGTAGAATTGGACAGGCGGTCCCCTTAGGCCGCGGCGGCTGGTGCCCCCACCACACGAGGCCCCCCGGAACAACTGAGATAGTTGGGTCGGAAATCCCCAGACTGCGGAGAACAGTGACCGGGGGATCCCTTCCAAACACGTGACTCCCCCGTCGGCTGGGAGCAGTGCACTCTCCCGGGCTGCGACAGCTGGCGCCCTCCCGCCACGCTTGGTGCCCCGGGCCGACTAGCTAATTTGGCCGGACGCTCTCCTGTGCTGCGACAGCCGGCGACCCTCCCCGCGTTTGGAACCCCGGGCCAGCTGGCATTCTTCCAAGACGCTTCGGTTGCCGAACCTCCCCTACGGCGAGAGTTTTCCAGAGTTGAGGGACCCACAGCAACTTTCGCTGGTGGAACCCACAGACAGGCGTGTGCCACGTGTGCCACCTACTGGGCAGGATAGGAAGAACAGAACCCAGAGACTGCGCAGAAAAATCTTTCAACCTGTGGGGTCGAACACCCGGGGAAATCTGACTAAATGCCCAGACGCCAGCAGAAGATAACGGATCACGCTCAGAAAATTGAACATATGGCCCAGTCAAACGAAGAAACCAATAGTTCAAATGAGATACAGGAGCTGAAACAACTAATGCTGAATATACGAACAGAAATGGAAAACCTCTTCAAAAACGAAATCGATAAATTGAGGGAGGACATGAAGAAGACATGGGCTGAACATAAAGAAGAAATAGAAAAACTGAAAAAACAAATCACAGAACTTATGGAAGTGAAAGATAAAGTAGAAAAGATGGAAAAAACAATGGATACCTACAATGACAGATTTAAAGAAACAGAAGATAGAATTAGTGATTTGGAGGATGAAACATCTGAACTCCAAAAAGAAACAGAAACTATCCGGAAAAGAATGGAAAAATTTGAACAAGGTATCAGGGAACTCAAGGACAATGTGAACCGTACAAATATACGTGTAGTGGGTATCCCAGAAGGAGAAGAGAAGGGAAAAGGAGGAGAAAAACTAATGGAAGAAATTATCACTGAAAATTTCCCAACTCTTATGAAAGACCTAAAATTACAGATCCAAGAAGTGCAGCGCACCCCAAAGAGATTAGACACAAATAGGCGTTCCCCAAGACACTTACTAGTTAGAATGTCAGAGGTCAAAGAGAAAGAGAGGATCTTGAAGGCAGCGAGAGAAAAACAATCCGTCACATACAAGGGAAACCCAATAAGACTATGTGTAGATTTCTCAGCAGAAACCATGGAAGCTAGAAGACAGTGGGATGATATATTTAAGTTACTAAAAGAGAAAAACTGCCAGCCAAGACTCCTATATCCAGCAAAATTGTCCTTCAAAAATGAGGGAGAATTTAAAACATTCTCAGACAAAAAGTCACTAAGAGAATTTGTGACCAAGAGACCAGCTTTGCAAGAAATACTAAAGGAAGCACTAGAGTCAGATACAAAAAGACAGAGAGAGAGACATGGAGAAAAGTGTAGAAAGAAGGAAAGACAGATATGATATATATAATACAAAAGGCAAAATGGTAGAGGAAAATATTATCCAAACAGTAATAACTCTAAATGTCAATGGACTGAATTCCCCAATTAAAAGACATAGACTGGCAGAATGGATTAAAAAACAGGATCCTTCTATATGCTGTCTACAGGAAACACATCTTAGACCCAAAGATAAATATAGGTTGAAAGTGAAAGGTTGGGAAAAGATATTTCATGCAAACAACAACCAGAAAAGAGCAGGAGTGGCTATACTAATATCCAACAAATTAGACTTCAAATGTAAAACAGTTAAAAGAGACAAAGAAGGACACTATATACTAATAAAAGGAACAATTAAACAAGAAGACATAACAATCATAAATATTTACGCACCGAACCAGAATGCCCCAAAATACGTGAGGAATACACTACAAACACTGAAAAGGGAAATAGACACATATACCATAATAGTTGGAGACTTCAATTCACCACTCTCATCAATGGACAGAACATCTACACAGAGGATCAATAAAGAAATAGAGAACCTGAATATTACTATAAATGAACTTGACTTAACAGACATTTATAGGACATTACATCCCACAACAGCAGGATACACCTTTTTTTCAAGTGCTCATGGATCATTCTCAAAGATAGACCATATGCTGGGTCACAAAGCAAGTCTTAACAAATTTAAAAAGATTGAAATCATACACAACACTTTCTCGGATCATAAAGGAATGAAGTTGGAAATCAATAATAGGCGGAGTGCCAGAAAATTCATAAATACATGGAGGCTCAACAACACACTCTTAAACAACAAGTGGGTCAAAGAAGAAATTGCAAGAGAAATTAGTAAATACCTAGAGGCAAATGAAAATGAAGACACAACATATCAAAACTTATGGGACGCAGCAAAGGCAGTGCTAAGAGGGAAATTTATTGCCCTAAATGCCTTTATCAGAAAAGAAGAAAAGGCAAAAATGCAGGAATTAACTGTCCACTTGGAAGAACTGGAGAAAGAACAGCAAACTAATCCCAAAGCAAGCAAAAGGAAAGAAATAACAAAGATTAGAGCAGAAATAAATGAAATTGAAAACATGAAAACAATAGAGAAAATCAATAAGACCAGAAGTTGGTTCTATGAGAAAATCAACAAGATTGATGGGCCCTTAGCAAGATTGACAAAAAGAAGAAGAGAGAGGATGCAAATAAATAAGATTAGAAATGAAAGAGGAGACATAACTACTGACCTCACAGAAATAAAGGAGGTAATAACAGGATACTATGAACAACTTTACGCTAATAAATACAACAATTTAGAAGAAATGGACAGGTTCCTGGAAAGACATGAACAACCAACTTTGACTCAAGAAGAAATAGACGACCTCAACAAACCAATCACAAGTAAAGAGATTGAATTAGTTATTCAAAACCTCCCTAAAAAGAAAAGTCCAGGACCAGACGGCTTCACATGTGAATTCTATCAAACATTCCAGAAAGAATTAGTACCTACTCTCCTCAAACTCTTCAAAAAAATCGAAGTGGAGGGAAAACTACCTAATTCATTCTATGAAGCCAACATCACCCTCATACCAAAACCAGGCAAAGATATTACAAAAAAAGAAAACTACAGACCAATCTCTCTAATGAATACAGATGCAAAAATCCTCAATAAAATTCTAGCAAATCGTATCCAGCAACACATTAAAAGAATTACACATCATGACCAAGTAGGATTCATCCCAGGTATGCAAGGATGGTTCAACATAAGAAAATCAATTAATGTAATACACCATATCAACAAATCAAAGCAGAAAAATCACATGATCATCTCAATTGATGCAGAGAAGGCATTTGACAAGATTCAACATCCTTTCCTGCTGAAAACACTTCAAAAGATAGGAATACAAGGGAACTTCCTTAAAATGATAGAGGGAATATATGAAAAACCCACAGCTAATATCATCCTCAATGGGGAAAAATTGAAAACTTTCCCCCTAAGATCAGGAACAAGACAAGGATGTCCACTATCACCACTATTATTCAACATTGTGTTGGAAGTTCTAGCCAGAGCAATTAGGCAAGAAAAAGAAATACAAGGCATCAAAATTGGAAAGGAAGAAGTAAAACTATCACTGTTTGCAGACGATATGATACTATATGTAGAAAACCCAGAAAAATCCACAACAAAATTACTAGAGCTAATAAATGAGTACAGCAAAGTAGCAGGCTACAAGATCAACATTCAAAAATCTGTAGCTTTTCTATACACTAGTAATGAACAAGCTGAGGTAGAAATCAAGAAACGAATCCCATTTACAATCGCAACTAAAAGAATAAAATACCTAGGAATAAATTTAACCAAAGAGACAAAAAACCTATATAAAGAAAACTACAAAAAACTGTTAAAAGAAATCACAGAAGACCTAAATAGATGGAAGGGCGTACCGTGTTCATGGATTGGAAGACTAAATATAGTTAAGATGTCAATCCTACCTAAATTGATTTACAGATTCAATGCAATACCAATCAAAATCCCAACAACATATTTTTCAGAAATAGAAAAACCAATAAGCAAATTTATCTGGAAGGGCAGGGTACCCCGAATTGCTAAAAACATCTTGAGGAAAAAAAACGAAGCTGGAGGTCTCGCGCTGCCTGACTTTAAGGCATATTATGAAGCCACAGTGGTCAAAACAGCATGGTATTGGCATAAAGATAGATATATCGACCAATGGAATCGAATAGAGTGCTCAGATATAGACCCTCTCATCTATGGACATTTGATCTTTGATAAGGCAGTCAAGCCAACTCACCTGGGACAGAACAGTCTCTTCAATAAATGGTGCCTAGAGAACTGGATATCCATATGCAAAAGAATGAAAGAAGACCCATCTCTCACACCCTATACAAAAGTTAACTCAAAATGGATCAAAGATCTAAACATTAGGTCTAAGACCATAAAACAGTTAGAGGAAAATGTTGGGAGATATCTTATGGATCTTACAACTGGAGGTGGTTTTATGGACCTTAAACCTAAAGCAAGAACACTGAAGAAGGAAATAAATAAATGGGAGCTCCTCAAAATTAAACACTTTTGTGCATCAGAGAACTTCATCAAGAAAGTAGAAAGACAGCCTACACAATGGGAGACAATATTTGGAAATGACATATCAGATAAGGGTCTAGTATCCAGAATTTATAAAGAGATTATTCAACTCAACAACAAAAAGACAGCCAACCCAATTACAAAATGGGAAAAAGACTTAAACAGACACCTACCAGAAGAAGAAATACGGATGGCCAAGAGGCACATGAAGAGATGCTCAATGTCCCTGGCCATTAGAGAAATGCAAATCAAAACCACAATGAGATATCATCTCACACCCACCAGAATGGCCATTATCAACAAAACAGAAAATGACAAGTGCTGGAGAGGATGCGGAGAAAGAGGCACACTTATTCACTGTTGGTGGGAATGTCAAAGGGTGCAACCACTGTGGAAGGCAGTTTGGCGGTTCCTCAAAAAGCTGAATATAGAATTGCCATACGACCCAGCAATACCATTGCTAGGTATCTACTCAAAGGACTTAAGGGCAAAGACACAAACGGACATTTGCACACCAATGTTTATAGCAGCGTTATTTACAATTGCAAAGAGATGGAAACAGCCAAAATCTCCATCAACAGAAGAGTGGCTAAACAAACTGTGGTATATACATACGATGGAATATTATGCAGCTTTAAGACAAGATAAACTTGTGAACCATGTAATAACATGGATGGACCTAGAGAATATTATGCTGAGTGAATCCAGCCAAAAACTAAAGGACAAATACTGTATGGTCCCACTGTTGTGAACGGACATTCGAGAATAAACTTGAAATATGTCATTGGTAACAGAGTTCAGCAGGAGTTAGAAACAGGGTAAGACAATGGGTAATTGAAGCTGAAGGGATACAGATTGTGCAACAGGACTAGATACAAAAACTCAAAAATGGACAGCACAATAATACCTAATTGTAAAGTAATCATGTTAAAATACTGAATGAAGCTGCATCTGAGCTATAGGGTTTTTTTTGTTTTTGTTTGCTTGTTGGTTTGTTTGTTGTTGTTGTTTTTTACTATTACTACTACTTTTATTTCTTTTCTTTATATTGACATTTTATATCTTTTTCTGTTGTGTTGCTAGTTCCTCTAAACTGATGCAAATGTACTAAGAAACAATGATCATGCATCTATGTGATGATGTTAAGAATTACTGAGTGCATATGTAGAATGGTATGATTTCTAAATGTTGTGTTAATTTCTTTTTTTTCTTTCCGTTAATAAAAAAAAAAAAAATTTACAGTTCTAAGGCCATGAAAATGTCCCAATTAAGGCATCAACAGGGTGATACCTGTATACTGAAGACAGGCTGCTGGCATCCGGATACCTCTGTCACATGGGAAGGCACATGGTGATGTCTACTGGTCCTTCACTCCTGGATTTCACTTCTTTCAGCTTCTGATTCCAATGGCCTCCTCTCCAAGCTTCTGTGGATACTCTCTTAGTTTCTCTGAGACTTTTCTCTCTTAGCTCCCTTGGTTTTATCTCTCTTTTATCCCCTCATAAAGTACCCCAGTAAAAGGATTAAGACCCACCTTGCATGGGGAGGGTCACATCTCAAATTGAAATAACCTAACCAAAAGGTCCTACCCAAAACAGTTCTGCACCCATAGGAATGGATTAAAAGAATATGGTCTTTTCTTGGACACATAACAGCTTTAAACCAGCACAGTTACTTTATTAGAAAACCAGTAATTGGGATAGGAGTAAGAGTGGTGGGTAAGGAAGGCAACATAACTGATGGATGCTCAAAACCAACACTGGAAATTGTAGCAATTACAATGACAGAATGTGTAATGGGAAGTGAGGATTTTGAGTGTCAGGGGACCTGGGTCCTTCTTATTCTACTTACTAGTTTGCTATTGTATCTGAGCTTCAATTTCTTCCTTCTGTACTACCTTTCAGATTTGTTCCGCAGGTAAAATTCTACACTGTTCTTTGAATGTCAACAGTTTGGTTAAGTAAGCACAACTTTTAGTGTATCATAACAGATATGCTATTCATAGCGTGGTCAATAGAGCAGCAGCGTCAGTGTTATGTGGGAGTTTGTGGAAATGCAGAGTATTGGGTCCCACTCCACATCTAATAAATCAGAATATGTATTTTTACAAGATCCCAAGTGATGTCATTAAAGTTTGGAAATCCCTGCTCTAGACCACAAGTTCTCAAACATGGCTATACATTAGAATCCCTTGGGGGAACTTTAAAGAATACTAATTGTTCAGTCCCATTTCCAGGGATCCTCATTTAATTGATATGGGATCAGTCTGGGTGTCACGGGGTCTAAAAGCTCCCCAGCTGATTCTAATATGAAACAAAGTTTTGGAACCACTGTTCTCTACCCATGCTTCTCAAACTATCTGCAGTGAATGGCCATTTTGTTCGTAAATTTCCAATACATCTGGTTGTAAAATAAAGATGTTTTGTAGGCCATGGCACAATGACAGCAATGTCTAATTGGTACAAAAGTTGATGAAGGCTTATTTTCAATTCATTATGTGTGACTGATCTGTACCAAAGCCTTCATGGATCAGCATTGATCCTTGGACCATACTCTAAATTGCACTATGTTAAAGACCATCCTTTGCCCTGTTTTGGAGATTAGGTCATCTGGTTCCAGTGTCTGGACTCTCAACCATTATTCTGCCTCCTCAACAGGCACTTAAAGGAGATAGAACCATAGAAAAATTAGATACACTACATCTATTCAGTTACCTGTTTTGTCCCTTTTACTCTTAAATCTCTTTTAGTCCCATCACTTCCTCTCCATTCTTTAGCCCTCTTTCCATCTAGTCCTTCCATCTAGGCACTCATCATCTCTCCTAAACCACTACAATACCCCATCTCCTTTCTTTTGTACTCTCCAAATTCAAATAAGGGTGATCTTTCTAAAAACCAAGCATTTTCTACATCCTTTAATGGTTCTAAATCCGTTGCCTCTTGGTGAAGGCGCCCTACTCCTCTAGCCTTCTTTCTTGCCCCTTCCCCTCCTCTCAATTCCATCCATGCAGAACCATGGAATTCCAGTCATAGAATTTGCCTCAGTCTCTAATGCGTCAGGACATTTGTGCATGCAGTCTCTTGGGTAGCAGTCCTCTGTCTATAGCTAAATCATCCTTAAGGCTTAGATCAAGTATTGCCTCTTTCAGGAAGCCTACCAGTACTATGTTTGGTGGATTCTAATTCCTGTTTGCAGCCTCTCCAATGGAATTTTGGATAGTTTCCTGGTTGCTGGTTTCTGTGCTAGCTTCACACCTGATTGTGAGTTCCTTGTAGCAGTTAACTATAGTGTTTGTTGTTGTTGTTATTTGTTTGTTTGTTTGTTTTTGCATGGACAGACACCAGGAATCGAACCCAGGTCTCCGGCATGGCAGGTGAGAACTCTGCCTACTGAGCCACCATGGCCCACCCAGTTACTATGTTTTAACTAACTTCATATCCCAGAAATAGCACAGGTCCAGGATCATATGTTTAGTGTATGTGAATGAATGAGTGATTGAGGAAGTGAATAAATGCAAGCTGAACCATTATTCCTCTTTAAGGGCACAACAGATGCCATCTTGTCTCCTTTCCTTACTTCTTCATCTTTCTCATGTCCCTCCTACACACACACCTCTACCTTTAACCAGGAAAGCTCTATGTTCCTAGGTTTTGCCCAAGATCTTCCATCTATGTCAGTAGAGGGAATTTGCCACTTCCTTCTAAGAGTGTCAGCTGTTGGGCAGCCAGAACCAAATAGTGATCTAGTGCCCTCTTATCGCTTCATTGCTCTGTGTGCCCTGAAGAAAATATTAAATGTGTACACAAAATGCATGCTAAAATATTCATGAATACATTCTGAAGTTTTTTTGCATAAGTCCCCTTTGTCTGGAAATAGAACAGAAATGACAAAGACAAATTTGAGAAGAATGAAGAGAAAGAAACAATAAGCAATTAGTTGTAATTGATAACCTTGTATCAGATTATCCAGAGACCAATCTTAAAACTTGCCACTTGAACATCAAAGGGGAGTTATCCATGCATTTTTGGAAGGATATGCATTTTTAAAAATTATTTTTGGAAGGATATGCATTTTAATGAATGTTTTCCTCTTGGCTTCATGACCATATAGTCTGCCACAATATTGTTCTGCCTTTCTCTCCACCTGTTTAATGTTTATCCTATTATTTCTTGAGGAAACTAGGCCTTAGTGAAAACAGAGTTGGGTGAACCTGAATGGCTTTGACTCAGCTGGCTGGCATTGATCATGCCTGGGTGGTAGAGAGTATTTGTCTATTCCAGTTAGAACAAATCACTATCCTTTCCATGATGGAAGTCATCTAATGTAATCAGGTAGTCTCCAGGTTGCAGGGTGATCATGTTGGGGAATGGTGCCATATTGGGGACTGAGTGTGGGTCTCTGCTGCTGGTAGATTGGGCAGCCAGCAGTGTCATGGTCAGGTTGGCCTTGGTGAGTGGAAGTCCATGTTGCTGAACCCATGCATAACCTCCATCCCTACCACCATGCCCACTTTGTTCATGAGCCCATTGGGCAATGGCAGGAGTGGCTGAGGAAAGAGGATGACTTGTGTCCACAGGATAGGTCATCTTATCCACTTAATTATTAAAATGTTCCTCTGCTAAAGTTACCCTCTGGTGAGCATTCACATGGGACACAGATGTCTTCAAGTTCTTTGCCTGCTCAGAAAGGTCTATCCATATACCTCTTCCCCAGACCTATGTGTCACCAGTTTTCCAATTATGCTCCTTCCAAGTCCTTGACCATCCAGCCAAACCATTAGCAACAGTCCATGTGTCAGTATACAAACACACCTCTGGCCAGTTCTCCTTCCAAGCAAAATGAACAACTAGATGCACTGCTCAAAGTTTCACCCACTGGAAGGATTTCCCCTCACCACTGTCCTTTAAGGACATAACAGAATGGGGCTGTAGTGGTGTAGCTGTCCACATCTCAGTGGTCTCTGCATGTCATGCAGGACCATCTGTAAAGAAGGCCTAAGTTTTCTCTACCTCAGTCAACTGACTGTAAGATGCTCTCCAAGAGGCCATAGGTCTGGTCTGGGAAAGAGAAGGTAATATGGTGGGAGTGAGGACCACTTTGAGCTACTTCCTCATGTAACCTACTTGTGCCTTCAGGACCTGCTTGAGCCCTGTCTCTAATATACCATTTCCATTTTATGATGTTGTACTGCTGTGCATGCCCAACTTAATGGCTTGTTGGGTCAGACAACATCCAGCCCAAAATAGGCAACTCAGGTCTCATGGTAATTTGTTGGTCCGTGGTTAAGCAGTCAGTCTCTACTAAGGCCTAGTAGCAGGCTAACAACTATCTCTCAAAAGGAGAGTTAGTTATCTGCAGTGGATGGTAAGGCTTTGCTCCAAAATCCTAAGGGTTTGTGTTGTGATTCTCTTATAGGGTCTTGCCAAAGACTCCAGGCAGCATCTTATTTGCCATTGACACTTCCAGCACCATTGGATCTGCTGGATCACATGGCCCAAGTGGCAGAGCAGCTAGCACAACAGCCTGGACATGTTGCAGAGGGTCCTCTTGTTCTGGTCACCATTCAGAACTACTAACTTCTCTGGTCACTCAATAAATGGGTGAGAGTAGCACACCCAAATGAGGAATATGTTGTTGCCAAGATCCAAAGAAACCAACTAGGCATTGTCCCTCTTTTTTTGGTTGAGGAGGGGCCAAATGCAACAGCTTATCCTTTACCTTAGACGGGATATGTCGGCATGCCCCACACCACTGGACACTTAGAAATTTCACTAAGGTGGAAGGCCATGTATTTTTGTTGGCTTTGTCTCCTATCACCTGACATGCAAAGGCCTTATGAATAAGTCTAGAGTAGTTGCCATTTCTTGCTTACTAGCTCCAATTAGCATGATATCATCAATATAATGGACCAGTGTGATGTCTTGTGGGAGACAGAAATGATCAAAAGATCTCTGCAGACAAGATTGTGACATAGGGCAGGAGTGTTGATATACCCCTGAGTCAGGACAGTGTAGGTATACCCCTAGCTTGTCAGCTGAATGCAAACTGTGTCTGCTTGTCCTTACAGCTATTGAGAAAAAAGCATTTGCCAGATCAATAGCGCCATAGAAGGTACCAGGCATTGTGTTGATTTGCTCAAGCAATGATACTACATCTGGAACAGCAGCTGCAATTAGAGCCACCAACTGGTTAAGCTTATGATAATCCACTGTCATCCTCCAAATCCCATCGGTTTTCTGCACAAGCCACATAGGAGGGTTGTCTGGGGATGTGGTGGGAATTACCAGTCCTGCATCCTTCAAGTCCTTAAGAGTGGCACTAATCTCTGCAGTCCCTCCAGGAATATGGCATTGTTTCTGACTCACTATTTTGCTAGGTAGGGGGGGTCTCCTAGAATTAGTTTCTCTTTTGAGCCAGTTTTCAATAATCACTGAAATATTCATCATTTCCTTTTACCCTGTGCACAGACACCCTGGTAAAATCCAAATAAGAGTTCAGTAGACTGACCATCTATTTTACTTCTACATACCCCATGATCTACTAGCCAATTCCACAAATCTCTGAGAGTCAGATTATTTTGACTGCTGATTTGAGTCCTCTGCCCAATTATGGTGACCACTTCCACCTTGTCTGTGGTGATTAACTGTCACCACATGGCTTCTGCCAACTTGGGATCCAGTCATCCCCATTGTGTTTAAAGAGTCCAGCTCAGTGACAGCAGTTCCCACTATAATATCTGACCTACAGAGAAGGTTGTCTACAGAGTTCTTCAGGGATGATGGCACTAGTCTCATGAGTTTATTTCTCCAGGTTCTGGTGAAAGATGTGTCCTCTGGACATTCCTAGAGCATGTGAGCAGGTAATCCATGATAAATCCATTCTAGCGTTCCCATCTCTCTAAGCCTCTGGATCCCCTTATCTACATTATAGCAGGGCAGTTGTGGCATTTTGACCTCAGGTAATGTTGGCCACCTTTTGATCCATGTTTCAGCCAACCATCCAAATAAACTGTTAATACCCATTCTAACTTCTCAAGCTACAACACTGAATGCAGAATCTCTGCTTAATGGGGCCATGTCAATAAATTCAGCTTGATTCAACTTTATATTCTTTCCACCATTATCCCACACCCTTAATATCTATACCACACATATTCCCCTGATTTCTGCCTATATACAGTGGAAAATTCATGTGGTTCTTTTGGAGTATAGCATACCTCCTCATGGGTGATACTACGTACCTCACCTTTTGGGATGTGATGAGACTTTAGTTAGAGATCTTGAAGGAAAAAGGGGTAGTGACAGTGGATCATTAAAGAAACAGAAGTGTCATTCAAGCTAATTACCTCAGGGCATTCCATTGCAGTTTAATCTGGTGAAACAGGATTAATCTCTCCAGACAGAGAAGTGAGGGCTGTTTCCCCAGGCGAGGTGGTTACAGGGTTAGCAGGCACTGAAGGGTTAACTCATTAGGTGGTGGTTAGGTGACAGAGTCCTCTGAGAAGACTGGTGGTCAAGAAGCTGTTTCCTCAAGGCAGGCTGGAGGACAGGAAGCTCTTTCTTCAGGGAAGTACATTACAGGTCTATCTGAAAAGGCTCAGCAGATTCCATGGATCTTGTCTCCCCATCACCATCATTATCAAAACATATATCACCATCCCATATTTCAGAATCCCATTCTTCCCCAATCAAAGCCCTTACTTTAACAGCAGACACCCTGCAAAAGTTGAGATTTTTAGTTTACGTTGTAAATCTACAACTTGCACAGTGAGGCTCTTTGGTTTTTAGAGATCTCAAGTGTGCAACCACAGGAAATAAGATTTTCTTTCAGGGCACACATGGAAACTTTTACATAATTCATACAGTGCTTAAGGTGCAAACTTGAAGCCTCACGCTCATCCCTTTCCCTTATCACTGTATCTAATGTATCTAACAACAACCAGCCAGCATTTTGTACCTCTTTATTCCACAAAATCCCATAAAGTTGTCAAAAACAGTCTAACCCAGAGCTTTGCTTCATAAAAGTGTACAATGAGCAGAGTCTAATGGTGATACGTTGAGTATCTCTTTTGCCAGCTTACCTATGGACCATTAGTGCCATCTTGATTATTGGAAACAGAGTAATTAGTGCCTCTGGGTCTAGTCAGAGTAGAAAACCAATAGTAAAAGCTGAATTTTAAGATTCTGTTTCTCAAGGACCACTCCCAGTACAAGCTGTGTTAATCAGGGTTCTCTAGAGAAACAGAACCAACAGAAGAGATCTGTAAATGTGAGATTTATAAAGGTATCTCACTCAACCATGGAGTGGAAGAGTCCAAACTTCATAGGGCAGATTGTGAAGCTGGCAGCTCCAATGAAGGGTCTGAACAAACTCCACAGGAGAGGCTCACTGGCTGAAGAAGCAGTGAAAGAGTCTATCTTCTTCCTTAAAAGTCTTCAACTGATTGGGTTATCTCATTGTTGGGGACATGCCTTAGTTGATCACAGATGTAATCAGCCACAGATGCAATGAACTGATTTAGGATTAAATATACCAGCCTTCCAGTTTATTAACCAGCCATGAAATATCCTTGCAGCAACAATCTGGCCAGTGTTTGCCTGACTAGACAACTGGGCATAATCACTTGGCCTAGTGGACACCAGAATTAACCACCATAACTAGAATAACTGAAATAATAAATTCCTGGAGGGTTTCCATAGCATATTGGAGCTGACAGAAGAACGAATCTGTGAACTCAAAGACAAGATAATTGAAGTGATTTATTATGAGGAGAAGAATGAAAAATTTAAAAAAGGAAAAGAAGCCTAAGAGACCTGTTAGATACCATCAAGCATAACAGTATATGCATTATGGGAATCCCAAAAAAGAAGAAAGAGAGATAGGGCAGAAGGAATATTCAAGGAAGTAACAGAAGAAAACATCTCAAATTTAACAAAAGACATGAATACTGACATTCAAGAATCCCAATGAACCCCAAATAGGATAAACTCAGAGAACCATGCTTATCCACATAGTGGACAAACTGTTGACTGCCAAGGACAAGAAGAGGACAAAAAGCTGCAAGTGAACCATTACATATTATGTACAGGGGAGTTTCAAATGTTTAAATGTCAATAGCTCATCAGGAGAGAGAAGGCATTTCTCATTATGGAGGAAGAAGGCAATGGGATGAAATATTCAAAGTGTGAAAGAAAACAATTACCAACCAAGAATTTTGTATTTGGCAAAACTGTCCTTCAAAAATGATGGAGAGATAAGACATTCTCAGATGAACAAGAACCAAGGAAGTTTGTCACCACTTGATCTACTCTACAAGCAATGCTAAAGGGAGTTCTTCAGATTGAAAGAAAAGGTCATCCAACAGTGGACTGAAGAGACATAAAGAAATGAAGACTTCCAGTAAAGGTAACCCTATGGGCAATTATAAGTGGCAGTACTACTGTATTGTATTTTTTGTATGTAACTCCATTCTTACATCCTACAGGCACTAAAATACAAATGCATAAAAATAATAATAAATCTGTGTTTGAAACTTACAATGTATAAAGACATAATTTATAACAAGAACAACACAAAGGTGGACAGAGGAATAAAGGAACAATCTAGGTGTATGCTATTGAAGCTAAGCTGGTAGCAAGTCAAACATGATTATTATGGATTTAGGATATTAAATTTAAGCCCTATGGTAACAACAAAGAGCATATATGGAACATATCGTTTCAGTTTTCTAAAGCTGCCAGAATTCCACATACCAGAATTGAATTGGCTTTTATAAAAGGTATTGATTAATTTACAAGTTAAAATTCTAAGGCGACGAAAATATCCAAATTAAGGCATCAACAAGAAGATACCTTCATGTAAGAAAAGCCAATCACGTCCGGGGTTTCTCTATCACACGGCAGTGTCTGCTGGCCCATTGCTCCTGGTTTTTCCTGCTTTCAGCTTCTCGTTCCAGTGAACCTCCTCTCTGTGCTTCTTTCTCCAAGCATCTCCACACATTGGTGTGGACTCTGAGGTCGGTCTCTCTCTCTCTCTCTCTCTCTCTCTCTCTCTCTCTCTCTCTCTCTCTCCCTCTCTCTCTCCCTCCCTCCCTCCCCATGGACTCTTTTAAGTAAACTAGTTAAGTAAATTAGTAAACTAATTAGGACCCATCTTGAATGGGTAGGGTCAACCTCCATGGAAATAATCTAATCAAAATGTCCCCCCACAGTTGGGTGGGTCAAATCTCCATGGAAACAACCTGATCAAAAGATCCCCCCCAAGCCCATCAAATGTCTGTGCCCACAAGATTGAATTAAGAGAGCCTTGCTTTTTCATATATATATTAAACAGTGAGATATATACAGAGAGAAATGAGAAGGGACTCAAAATGTTACAATACAAAAAAATAAATATATGAGTAGGCTTTAATGGAAAAACTGAGGGACAGGAAATGTATAAGAGAGATATCAAATTGCAAAATGGCAGAGTAAAGTCGTGAATTATCAGTAGTTACTTTAAATGTCAAAAAGCAGGGATTGGCAGAATGTATAAAAAAGCAAGACCCAACTATTTGCTGTATATAAGAGACACACCTTAAATTCAAAGACACAAGTAGGCTGAAAGTAAAAGAATAGAAAAAATACCATGTAATAGTAACCAAAAGAGAGCTGGGATAGTTATGCTAACATCAGATAGACTTTAAATCAAAAACTTTTAAAAGGAACATTGAAGATCACTGTATACTCATAAAGGGGTCAACTCAACAAGAAGATGTAATATTTATAAATATATATGTACCTATGGACAAGCCTCAAAATAAATGAAGCAAATATAGACAGATCTGAAAGGAAAAATAGACGGTTCTACATTAATCATAGACTTCAATACAACATGTTCAATAATAAATAGAATGTCTAGACAGAAGATCAATAAGGAAATTAAAGACTTGGGCAATATTATAAACCTACTAGACCTAACAGACATATATATAACATTTCACCCAACGGCAGCAGAATACACATTCTTCTCCAGTACACCTACATCGTTCTCCAGGACAGACCGTATTTCAGGTCAAAAAAACAAGTGTCAATGAATTTAAAAACATTAAAATCATGTAATGTATTTTCTAATGTCAGACTGGAATGAAGTCAGAAATCAGAAACAGGGATAAATGGAAATTTCACAAATATGGGGAAATTAAACAACTTACTCTTAAGCAACCAATGGGTCAAAGATGAAATTGCAAGATAAATTATAAGAGTGGACCACGTTCTGTGGTCAACTATCTGTAACAATGAGTGCTATGTGATCACAGAAGCACCTGAACTCATCTCTCAAGGCTAGGCCAGAGGGATACATTCTATTTATTTTAAAGGCAATTTTAGTGTTCAGACTGATTTCAAGACACAAGCTACACAACATCCATAATCAAGATAATATTTTATAATGAGAGGAAGAAAGAGGATTGAGGGAGGGAGGGATGAGGAAAATGACCTGATTCTGTTGTAGAATGAAGATACTTCTACCCGTCTTCCCAACCGGACTCACTTCAGTCCACCCTGCTTCTAGATTCTGCTTTCCCTGCAGGGGAGGTGAAGTTAATAAACAGATTAGTTGTAGCTCAGGACAACATTGGGTCGTATATTTTACCAATAAAATGGTTACCAGACTTTAAATGGCAAAAACCAAAACAAAACATCTTTTCTTACACTTGCTTTCCAACTCCCTCCATGCAGCTGACTCATTAAGGTGAGACGGAGCCCTCAGTGGCCTCCTTGTCTCTCTCTTTCTTCTATGTGTTTCCATATGGCTAGATGAGTGCACCCCTGGTCATCTCTCTCCCTCTTCATAGGCTTACAGTGAAATACACTGGTCCCATAACAGAGATTTGGGGCAGGGGTTGGTGATGATAGAGGCAAGAGAGTTGTGTTTTTTTGTAGGCCTCAAGCATAAGCCACGTGCTCCTACAAGGTTTATTTGCCAGCAATTTAGTTTGGGGGTTGGGCCCTTGCACAGCTATTAATAAATTGTCACTTTGATTCCTATTCAGCATTGTTCCTCTTCTTTACCACACTCTCAGGGCAGGGGGTGAAGTTGGGGTGGAAAGAATGGGGAAAGGTAACTAAAAGGAAAGGATTTGGCTGCACCTGGTTCTTTGGTCAAAAATAACATCTTCATGGTCAAAACCCTATCACAATTCCTAAAAACAAAAAAAAGGAAATCTGTCCAAAGTAAGGACAGACACTATGTGGAAATTTGATCTAGAATTGAGGTTTGGAGCAACTTTCCTTTCACATCCTGGGCTTTCCGATGTGTACAATTAATTCATTATTATTCTCTCTCTGGCCTGTTAAATCCCAGATCATGTGCTAACCAGTCTCATGCTCTGACTCCAAAACCATAATCTCAAAGGAATTATGTTGGGAGAATACATGTGATGGCCAATCCAGCTACTTTATTAGGCCCTGTGATTAATTAAGTTTATAATCCACCTATATGCCTTAAGGAAAAGGGAGCAACAAGCTGTATATAAATAAAATGGGACAGAAGCACGTTCATATATGGAGTGCCTGCTATGTACTAGGCAATGGAGTGTTATTTTCCTAGTGTCATCTCCTTTAGTAAGGATTGTTGGGACTATGCTTTGCAAATCATAAGGCCCAACTGATAACAAGTATTCCTATTAAAATAAAGGGGAAAGCATGGGTTGGGGGGGAGGGGCTTGAGTTTAAATCCCGGCTCTACCCCTACTGATGATATGACCTTGAGCCACTTCCTAATCCTTCAAGGTCTCTGCATCCTCCTGCTTAAAAACTAAACACGAGATAAGAGCTGCAAAATAACTTTATAAAATAGAAACCACAACGAAAAAGCGTTTCAGAGTATTGAGTTTGTCGACTGAGGGTTCTTTGTGTGTTTGGAGGCTGGGCTGCCCTGTGAACTAGGGTCTGAATGCAGGGCAGGTGAGAAAAGATCACTGGGCACCATAATGCCCGTGGTGTCCTCAGACGCTTCCTACCAGTGTTTTCAGCTGTAAATGAATGCACTGGCCTTCTAAGCCCCTGGTTTTGCTAAGTCATTTAGGAGTTACATGCCTGCCAAGGAGGTGCCAAAGGAGAGTAACTTGCTACACTGCTTCTGTGAGTGTGAACTACACTTCTCAGGTACGACAGGGCTGGCAGGACTATTATAATATTTGGTGTGATGTTGCCTTCCATTATCACCACCCTACCCTCTCCCCTTTCCCAAGCTGTGAGAATGGGAGAGGTGCTATATGGTTCATATGACTGGGCTGTATTTGAGGATTTAGAGAAAAGTTATATACGTGCATTATATCTTAATATATTGTTCTTAATTGTTTGGTGGGACTGGGACCACAGTATCAGAAATGGGATATGTATGGGGTTTTTCCTTTACCTGGAGACAGGCATTATAAGTTTTGTCTTCAATAGATATTCAATAAATATTAGAAAGTTTTTCTTAGTTGGGCTTAGCCAGTTCACCACTCTAAGAGCTATTCAGATGCATAAGAATTGGCTGATTGATATAGAACACTCTCCAGTAGGTCTCCGTGCTGGGTTTGGTGGCTAATAGGAAGTAGAAACCCTGTAGCCAGTGATTCTCAACCCATTAGAATCACTTGTGAGGCTTTGAAAAAAGTAACAATGCTTAGGTCTCATCAGAAATTTTATTTAACTGGTCCAAGGAGGGCCCTAGAAATGAATATTTTCAACAAGTCTCTTAGATGATTCTACTTCTCTGCCACTTAGAGCACAGGTTTTCAACTTCGGTTGTGCATTAGAATCATCTGGGAAACTTTCATAAGTACTGATGCCTGGGTCACATTCCAGAGCTTCTGACTTTACTGGTCAGGATGTGGCCTCACATTAGGAGCTGTAAACACTCCCCAGGTTTTTCTCTAATAGCTGCCAGATTTGGGGACCATTGATTCATAAGGAAATGAAGCATCCATGTCTTTCCTTACAAAAGTAGAATATTTAATTAAAACAGACAAATTGAAATAAAAAGATGCATGGCACTACTCTTACACTTCACCCTTGTCAAACTGTACAGATATCATTGTGCTTCTGATACAGACCAAGTTCTTTGATCCATAGTATTTGGCACAATGTCTTATGTTCATTCATTGAATGTTCATTGAAAAAAATTTTATAGAAAACATTAAAAAATCAAGTACCTTTAACTTTTGCATAAATCTTAGCCCTTAATAAAACCTTAGACTTAAATAAATTGCTTTTGTTAACTTAAATCTTGGACTCAGACTCCAGCTGAAATGACTCATGACTTTTAAGTTAGTTTATTGTGAAAAGTCTCTGGGAATTTATTCTCAACCTCCTGTCCCCCCTTTCGCCACCTCAACCATAAATAACCTACTACCCCTTTCAGATGGATTTATAGAAGTAATCAAAGGTATTGTTTTACCTTGCCCTTCTGTCTGAGCATCAGTTAGGAGAATCAACTTCTCAGCGCTGACTTCCCAGGAGGACAAACAGTTCCCAGCCATATATATTTTAGTATCAACTTTCAAGTTCAACACAAAATCCTTTTTGAATTTTTACTGGGATGTATTGACTACATAGATCAATTTGGGAGTGAATTGATATTTTTGCTACATTAAGTGTCCCAATCCAGGAACAACTTATAGTCCTCAATTTATATCTTTCGTATCTTTCAATAAAATTTTATAATTTTTCTAAAAGGTCTTGAACATCATTCATTATATATAGTCCTAAATATTTTGTATTGCTGAGGCATTGTTGATTGGATCTTTTAAAAATTGTTTCTAGTATATAGAGTGCTAGAATATGATTTCTATATGTTGATTTTTTTATTCAGGAAACTTACTGTACCCTATTATTAAATCAAATAATTTGTCTATAATAATTTATAGATTTTTTTGATTATCAATAATTTATAGATTTTTTTAACTTTTGGATACAATCATATAATCTGCAAAAATTTCAACAGTTTTATTTATTCTTTGCTGATCCCTATATCTTTTATTTTCTTTTTCATTTACTATGTTTGCTAAGATGTTTGATGCCCAGTAAAACTTTTGCCAGTAAAAGTGGTAATGGAAGCATCTTTATTTTCTCCTGAACTCAAAGGGAATCTAAGTGCCACAGTTATGTTTGTTATTTGCTGTATGGTTTTTGTTTTATTTTGTTTTATAGATACCCTTTATTAGTTTAAGCAAGTTTCCTTCTATTTCTGTGGTAGATTGCATTATTGTAATTAATTTTTCACCCTTCCTATGTCCATGTTTTTGTCATGTGACATTGCAATTCCTCCTGCTTGGGGCGGAATATATATATATCTCCCACCCCACTGATGTTGGGCATGGCTCTGTGACTGCTTTGACCAATGAAACATGGATGGAAATGACCATGTGCCAGTTCCAAGCCTAGGCCTTAGGAGGTATCACAGTTCCTGCTTGCTTCTTTGTTGCTTCTGCTGTTACCATGACAAGAACATGTCCCACGTAGTCTGTTAGTCAGACCTGGATCCAACCTGAAATGTGAAACCGAGCCTAGCTGAGTCCAGTCCAGATTCAGCCAGTCCCCAGCTGACATGGTATTTTGCTAAGTAGCACTGTTGTGTCAATAGCTCACAAATACACCTAATTTGCTAATAGTTAATTTTAATCATGAATGAATTTTGAATTGTATCAAATGTTTTTTTCTACATCTATTGAGATGAGCATATTTTTTCCCCTTTAATCTGCTGCTACGGTGGTTACATTAATTTTTTTTTCTTAGTGTTAAATCCACCTTAGCATTTCTGAAGTAAACCTTACCTGGTCATAATGTAATCCTAGGTTTTTATGAATTATTTTATCCTATTGGCTAGTTTTGTTTGGGAATTTTACATCAGTGTTCCAAAATGAGATTTTCTGCAATTTTTTTTCTTGAACTGTCCTTGTCAAACTTGATATCAAGGTTTAGTCGTCTTATACAATAAATGATTGGGACCATTCTCTCTTTTCTGTTGTTTGGAAGAGACTGTATAAACTTGAAATTATATATTCCCTGAATATTTTTAGAATTTTCCAATGGAGATAACTGGGCCTGGAATTTTCTTTGTGGGAAGATTTCTGACTATTGATTTGCTTTTGTTCATTGTTCTGGAAATATTTGTTTTTAAGTTAGTTTTAATATAATGTATTTCCAAGAATTTGTCCATTTGATCTAAATTGTTCATAATTCTTATTATCTATTTAATGTCTGCAGCATTTGTTTGGATATTCTTATTTCATTCTGTATAATGGTTATTTGTGCCTTCTCTCTTTTTTAAAAAATATTTGATCATTCTCACCAGTTTTAAAGTTTTTAAAACTTAATCATCTTTTTAAAGAATAAACTTTTGACTTTGTTGATATTCACTGCTCTATGTTTGTTTTTAAATTTTATTCATTTCTGTTCTTATTCTATTATTTCCTTCTTCCTAATGTCGTTGAATTTATTTTGCTATTCTATTCCTAACTTCTTGAGATGAATGCTTACCTCACTAATTTTCATTCTTTCTTTTTTCCTTTTTAAGGATATGACTTCATTCTGTTTACCCTCTTAGCTGCATCCCACAAATTTTGGAATGTAGTATTTTTAATTATTCAGTTCCAAGAGTTTTTTTTTATTATGATTTATTTTGGGCCCATGAGTCATTTAGAAATGTGTTTCTTAATTTCATATAACAGAAGTTTGGTAGTTATCTTTTTGTTATTGATTTTTGCATTAGAACCAGAGAAAATGCTCTGTATGATTTCAACACTTTGAAATTTGTTGAGAATGACTTTAATGTTCAACATTAGTCAATTATTGATGTTTTTCCTACCTTTAAAGAATGTACATTTATGTAGTTGTTGGCTGTTGTGATCTATATTTGGTGATTGGATCAAGCATGTTAGTCACTTTGTTCATATATTTCATATCTTTACTGAGTCTTTGTTGTTTTTTCTATCAGTTGTCCCTACTATGATAGGCCTTTTTCCTTTTCTCCTGTTTTTCTGTCAATTTTTGCTTTATGTAAACACTTACAAATTTTGAACTGTTGGTACTTTTCAGGTTAATGGAAGCTTTTATTCTCCTGAAAATTGTCTGTATTATTATTTTCTTTTGGCTATATAATATTATTATTTTCTTTTGGTTTTGAGTCCATTTGTTCTGATGTGAATGTACTCACAGCAGCTATCTTTTGGTTAGAATTTGCCTGGTATGTTGTTTTCCATCCTTTTATTTTTAACCTTTCTGTATGTCAAGGTCAGGTTCATGTGTCTACTTGGCCAGGTGGTGGTACCCATTTGTCTGGTTGGGCAAGTGCTGGCCTGTCTGTTGCTATGAGGATGTTTCATAGAATTAAATCATGAGCATGTCGCTCCATCCACAGCTGATTCCATTTTTAATCAGCCAAGGGGAGTATCTTCTGCAATGAGTGACTCTTAATCTAATCACCAGAAGGCTTTTAAGGAGGATTCAGAAGAAACAGGTTCTCTTTCTTCTTTGTCTGGCAAGCCTCTCCTGTGGAGTTCATCCAGAATCATCAGCTTCACAGCCTGTCCTGTGGATTTTGGACTCTTAGGTTCCCACGGTTATGTGACACCTTTATAAATTTTGTGTTTATGGGTATTTCCTGTTTATTCTGTTTCTCTAGAGAACCCTAACTAATACTCTATAATCTAAGTTTTAGATGTATCCCTTGTATGTATCATATAGTACAATTTTAAAAATTCATTCTGATGTATAGATATGTTTAGATTTACCTATATATTCACTAAATACTCAGCCCTATGTGTCATCTTTCATTACAGAACTTCTGCTGTGATCATTTTCCTCCTACATATGTACATTCGTTCATATTTCTTTTAAAGTGGGTCTGCAGTGGTGATATCTCAGTTTCTGAGGGTCTAAAATGTCTTTGTTTTATCTTAATTCTTGAGAAATATTTTTACTGGTTGTGAAATTCTAGGCTGAAGTTATTTTTGTCTTAGCACTGAAGATAATGCTCCATAGTTTTCTACCTTCCGTTTTTGAAAAAATCAACTATTAGTATCTCTATTGACATTTAAAGATAATCTTTCTTTTTTTTCTATAGATTCTGTTCAACTCTACTCTTTCTATTGGGTTTCCTGCAGTTGCACATTGGTGTGTCAAAGGTGTGGGTTTCTTTTCATTTATTCTGCTTGGGATTGATTAGATATTTGATATCCATAGTTAGATTGTTTTTTTTTTTTTTATCACTTCTGGAATGTTCTCAGCCATTCCTTCTTCTAATAATGCCTCTTTCTACTTTTGAATCCTCTGTATGCAATTCATTTAATTGTACTTAAACGTTCTCATAGTATCTTTTGTTTTACCTATGTTTGATTTCATACTTTCCATCTATTTTTCTCTCTGTGTTACATGTTGAATTATTTCTTCTAAACTATATTCCAGTTCATTAATTATCTCTCAGTTTCTAATTTGCTTTTAAATCCTTTGATTTAATATTTAATTTCAAGTATTGTATTTTTATTTTTAGAAGGTTAACTTTGCTATTTTGAAAATCTTCTTGGTTATTCTTTAGAGTTTACTCTATACACACACACACACTCACATATTTTAAACATGGTGTTATGTTTTGGGACTGTATGAAACCCCAGAAAAACATGTTTTTAAACATCATCCATTTGTATGGGTGTGAACCCATTATAAGCTTCTGATAAGCTTACATCAGTTGAGGAGTGGCCCACCTCGGTCAGAATGGGTCTTAATCCTATTATTGGACTCCTTTATAAGAGAATAGAATTCAAACACTGAAAAAGAAACTACAGAGGGAGCAGCCAGAAGCCGAACATCTATGGAAGCCAGCAGAGGAGGGAAAGGCTAGGAGACACTGCCATGTCCCTTGCATGTGACAAGCTAAGGACCCAGGATTGCTGGCAGCAAACCCCAGAACATCACAGTCTTCAGAGAGAAGGCACCTGCCTTGATGACACCTTGATTTTGGACATTCAACTAGCAACAAACTGTGACCTAATAAGTTCCCATTATTTAAGCCAGTCCATTGCATGATATTTGCTTGAGCAGCCAAGGAAACTGAAACACACAGTAAATGTGGTTATATTAAATTCTGTGTGTAACAATTCCAAAATCTGAAATCTCTATGGGTCTGTTTCTGCTGTCTATTCTTTCTGCTCATTCTTTTCAGGGTGCCTTGTTCATTGTGATATTTTACTCTGAGTTGCTCACTTTTCCTAGAAAAGTATTTGTGGGACTCTTTTGCAGTGGAGATAAAGGTCAGTTCATCCACAGAGGATTTTAATATGCCTCTTCCAGGAGCTTGGGGTAACCACCATCCAGGGGCCACTTTTAGCCAAATTCGTGGCTTAACGATTTTTGAACCACCCAGATAATAGGAATTTGGGTTCCACATCAACTGTAAGGATTGCTCACGGTACCCTTTTCTTCCTTCTCTGCCTAGCATAAATGCACTTTTTCTTGAAGTTAGTTGAGATTAGGAAATAGGAAGGTCTAATTTTAGTTATTCCTTTCTTTTAAAATGTAACCCTTAGTGGTCTTTGCATTGTGGGAGATAAGGCAAGATTTGCTGTCTATCTCTTCACGTGGAGAGCACAAGGCTGTGAAAAAGGAAACAGGTTTTTCAGTTTCATTAAATGCTTTCAGGGTACAGGTGCCACTGTACTATGCTCATATGTGTGAATATCCAACTTCTCCTAGAGTTTGGTCTGATAATGCCTTGCCTTATTTTCAGAGCTTTCGAAAAGATTTTTAAAGTGTTTTAAAATTATCTCCATGAGAAGTTTGGTCTGGAAATGTAGATACCATAATACTAGAAATAGAATCCAGATTTAGAAACTTTTTTTTGAAATCAGAATCTGTAAGACTTACAGATGAGTTGGAATCTGTGTGAGAAGTGTATGTGGAATATGAGAAAAAGAGGTATCCAGGATATCACTTAGATGTTTACCCTCAGTGAATTGGTGAGTTGTGGTGACGATGACTGAATTCGAGAAGGCTGAGGGAAGGGGTTGGGGAGGGATCAAAAGCTTAGTTTACATATATGAAGTCTGTTATGACTATTAAACAGTGAATTGAGGATGATAGGTAGGCTGATGTACATACAAGTCTGTAGCTTGGGGTACAGGTAGAGCCTGAATATATAAATTTGGGCATCACTAGCATATTTAAATGATGCAGTTAAAAGCCAGGTAACTAGATCAGAGCATCTAGAGAGAGAATGTAGTAAGAGAAGTGGTCTGAAGTGTAAGTCTTAGGACATGCTAATACTTAGAATTCAGGAAGAGGAGAATTTAGCAAAATAAGTGAAGAGGAGTAACTAGTAAGGTAAGAGTACAAGCAGAAGAATGGACATGCCAGAAATATTCCACTACGAAAATTCTTCGAGAACACTTCCAGAAATGCATGAGATTTGATCAAATGTTGCTGGGAGTTGTAATAAGAGGAGTGCCCTGAGAATTGATCACTAGGTTTGAGCAACATCAGAGCATTGGCAAGGGAGTTTCAGGGGATGGTAGGGATGAAAGCCTGATGGGAGTGAATTCAGGGTAGAAATGGGAGAGGATGGAGAGGAGATGGTGATTCCAGATCACTAAGAGTTTTTCTAGAAGTAAAAGCAGTTAAGTGAAGGAGATGTTGAGTTAATTTTGATTTGTTTGACATCGCACATATGGAACCAAGTTTATTGCCTCTAAGAATAATGTAGAAGATAGGAGGAAATTTAATGTTTAGGATAATTGGTTAACAGTTGCAGAAGCAATATTTTTAAGCTAGCGAGTAGAAATGAGATCCAAAACTGAGTAGAGTGACTGGATTTAAAAGCAGGGATTGTTCATTCTTTGTAACGGGAGAGAAAGCGAGTACATTGGGGCAGATTCCTGTGAGTTAGGGGATTTATTATGGGAACACAGAGGAAGTTCTCTTTTGATTCCGTACCTTTCTCACTGAAACAGGGGCAATATCATAAGCTAAACCTAAGGAGGGGTGGGATGTTGGAGTACTAAGGGAAACTGGAAGAGATATAAAATAGTTATCTAAAGGAGAGAGAAAAGATGAATAGGAAAATGTGTATATTTTGTGATCATAAATTGAAAATGTACTCAGTCGGCCTGTTTAGGTATTTTTCTCCAGGTATTTTCATTTTTTCAGATGCAGATATGGAGTGGTAAGGTTGAATTTAACAGGGATGAGGGTTTTCCAGGGAATAAATAAAGGGGGAGAGGGACAATGGGCAGATAAGGATATATACAAGGGAGAAATGGGACTTGGAATCAAAGTTAGGTAAGGAAAGACATGATGGTTTGAGGGAAATGATGGGCAATGACCAAGTGGTTGGATAAACAGATTAGAGGTTCAGGTCAGTGAGGAATTATTTGAACAGGTATAGCAGAGGAACTGAGCCAGAAAGACCAGATGGGATAGTATGAAAGTGGGAGTTGTTTTTTTTTTTAATTGAGCTTTTCGAGGGATAGGTTTTGACCACAGGATGTGGTGAAATAAAAAAGCAGATCATAGATTTTGAGATCACTAAGAGTGATTACAGAAGTGGTGATGAAGAGAAACCTGATAAGCCTGGGATTGAAATTTTCAATGAAAGTAAAAGAACAACTCTGTATGACAGTAAATCATTGCAATTAAAACAGGTAGTGGGTGGTATAATCTGATGGCATGTACTTAGAAAGAGCATTTCGATGAGCAAGGAAGACATTTACCCTACCTGTCCAGCCCTGCAGGAAAGCGTCTTCTAGTAGATGAGGCTGACAACGAAGCTGTGTCTGGTGAAGGGGCAGGAGAGATGCAGGCCTCAGCAAGAAAGTGAATGGGGCATTCAGAGGTACATTTCGAAGATTTCATTTATTCCAGAGTCTGAGGTCTGTGGAGCTCAGAGCTTGTAATCAGAGAACGAATAGAGTGGCATGGAGTAAGAGTCCAGTTTAATAGGGAGTCTACGAATTCTGAGGAGGGTTAGACTTCTGCAGCGCTGAAGGTACACAGGGTTGCAAGGCATGGTGGGTTTCTTTCTGATAAACTCTTAGAGAGAAATGAATAATCTATTCTAATTATGGCCTCCATCTTGAGACTGGTCTCTTAGACGGTTTAGGGGAGCTGTGGGTGCTAGGTTAAGAGAAAGTGGGTGGGACAGGATCTCAGTGGCCACCTTCTGGGAAACACAGGAAGGTCTCAGTTGTCCCTCTGACTCTTATGGTGAGGAGCTACATTTCATATCATTTTTGCTTTGCCTACAGCACCTAGCACAGTGTCTTGCCAATAATATTACTCAATAAATATGGGTCAGGTGAAATATCAATTTTAAAATAAGATCAGGAAATCAGATGGGATAGTGGCTAAGTGGATGGAACTGAAATGAAAGGCACCTGGCTGTCGGTCCCTGCTGTGCCGTGCTCTCGCTGTATGATTTGGGCAAGGCACTTAACTCTGGTTCCTCCCCAGTAAAAGGGAGACAACAATGGTAATTAAGCTCTCCCAGGAAGCCTTTTCTGACTGCTCCAAGTACTTATTTATTTAGTTTTCCCCTTTAAGCCACACCATCTCACACTTAAATGAGTCACGTTGCATGGTTCTCTCTTCATTCCATGTGAGTTAATGTTGTTTGGTCAATTAAATGGTAACTTCCTTGATGGCCTGTGCCATGTCTCACACTTAATTTATCATACTTAGGACTGAAAGCTTAAAACACAGCAGGATCCTAATGCCCATTGAGATAGGTTTTTTGGTTTGGTTTGGTCTTTTTGTTTAATCCTTCACAATGCTTAGTACAGTACTGAGTGTATAGGGAATGCTCCATAAATTGTGTTGATTGACAGTAAGTATATCTTTAAATGCAGTATTTGCAAACAGAATGGACTATAATTTCATTGGTTAATATGATCTTGGATTTTAATTCCCTAGGCTTCACCTTTGTAATCTATAAAATCAGATGTCTGAACTCAATCTCACAAGTTTGTTTTGGCTCTAAAATTCCATAATTTTGTGCAATTGGGGATGATACACACTGTTTAATTCTTTTGATGTGCTACCAGATATATTACATAATTAAATTCACTTAATCCTCACTATAAACCTGTGTGGTAAATAATTATTATCCTAGTTTTTTAGATGAAGAAATAGGGCTCAGAAAATTTAAATAATTTGCCTAATGTCACAAAATCACTAAGTAGAAGAATTGGGGTTCACATCTGAGTCTGACAGAAACCCAAACATACAGTCTCCTTACTCTACCACTCTGCCTCCCCAAACCTCTGCCTTAGCAGTTAATGGAAGATTTTTATCAGAGTTCTTTAACTGTTTTTCCTCTAAATGAACTGTCTGAAACTTACCATGTCAGAGAAAATACGAAATCTATTAGATCAGAAATCAGTGTGTGGCAGCCTCTTCTCGCAAGGTGCATGTTTAGTTCACTTTAATTTTTTTTATTAATTCAGACTGGAAAACCTGAAGGAGAGACATTTTTAACTTTGCAAGAGCCAGAAGAAGAAAGTTTTTACCTAACCTTGACTTACACAGTTGGGTTTCATCTGGGCTTGAAATTTTGGCAAAAGTTCAGAGCGTTCCATTTTCTGTGAAGCCATTGCCTATTCCTGTCAGTAGATCAGTAAATTTTTAGCGAGATTCCAGAGCTGATGGATGAGTCATAGACGTCCAACTCCACAGAGCCTTGCTTGCACAAATGAAATGACTAGATAAGATCCTGCATCTTCTTCATATCGCACGGATGTTTGCCATAAAATACGCTATAGAGCTGGGCTTTCAATGCCAATGGGATGAGAAGATATAAAATTATAAAAGGAGTATCTAGAGGAGCGTCCAGAGGGTCTCATGACACTCTGGTATGGCTGCACCTTAAGATACTGTCAAGTGCTATGAAAACATCAGTGACGTGCGGACACCATTCAGGGTCATGAATAAAGGCATGGGATTCGGAGCAGGCTGAACTGGGTTTAAATCCTAACTCTTGCAACCTCTTACCTGCATGAACATCCCCAAGTCACCTAACTTCTCTATGCTTCAGTTTTTTTTTTTTTTTTTTTTTTTTTTTTTAAAGGAAAGACAGAGAGAAGGAAGGAAGGATAGAAGGAAGGAAGGAAGGAAGAAAGGGAAACATTTTCTTGTTTTTATTGTATTCTGTTTCTCCGTTTTTGTTACATGGGCTGGGGCCGGGAATCGAACCGAGGTCCTCCGGCATAGCAGGCAAGCACTTTGCCCGCTGAGCCACCGCGGCCCGCCCTCTATGCTTCAGTTTTATCATCTACAACTAGGAATAATAAGCAGTAAGAATATTGTGAAAACAAAGCAAATAAATGTAAAAAAAAGTTAGCGTGCTCCTTGGCACACAGTAAGTATTCAGTAATCTATTTTTTTTTTAACTTAAAGTTATTATGTTTGCAAAGCCTTAGAGATCATGTAGAGATGACCATCTTTTTGGATAGCTAAAGAGACTAAGGTCCACGCAGGGGAAAGTGAACAATTATTTCATCTGACCAGTGTTTGACATCATCAGAAAGATAGCCTATGTTTTTAGACACATAAGCCTTTCTTTTCTTTATTTCCTGATTGAGGGAGCTGGAGAATACATCAGGAGAATCCATTCTTCACCACTTTGCATGGCACAATGTGAACAGAGAGCAAGCGGGAGTGAGAAAAGCAAGACAGCCCAAGTTCTTGCCGAAAAGTTTTTGAGCTACTGAGCGTGTCTGTCAGGCTGGGCTACGTTAGATTAGATTAGGTACCTATTATACTTTATCGGACTTCAACTTTGATGTCATATTGTTCATCTGTGATTGTTTGATCTCTGCCTAAAAAAGAAAAAAAAAAGCGGGCTGCATAAAATCTCTGGGGAATCTTTTGGAGGAGAAAGTCTGTCTGGTTGGGCCCTGGCTTTTTAGGACCTTCAAGTGGCTGCCATTTTCATTATGGGACAGAGCTGAAAGGCTAGTTATGTTTGCGCTGGGAGGAATTGGCTTCAGTTGTTAAAACTTCACAGAAAACTGGAAACTGTCTTAAAATTTCACCCAAGTTTCAGAAGAAATGCCATTGAAATCCAAATTCTGGAAAGAAAAAAAAAGAGGACATTTCAGATGTTGGATATTTTTTTCAAACTCTTTCATTACATTTTGGGAGTAACATGTTCATAGCTAAAAGGACTTGCTCTTTGACCATCAGCTTTGACTGCAAAGAAGGGGCACCACTGACCACCAGTGTCTGCCTCCCAGGAAGCCTCTCTAGGGCCAGTTTCTCTCTTTGCTTCACATTCAATGTTAGGATTGTCAGATAATTTCAAGAAAAGGACCAAGCACTTCATAAAACACCATCAGTCAAAAACTCTTCCCAGGAAATACAGTGATAATCTGTATTACAATTTATATTTTAGATTAGATTTACATGGTTTTTAGCAGTTGGTGTATATTTTGTGTATGTAATTATGTATGTACATCATATACATCAACTGTGTGTATATCACAATGATCATTTCAAGTTGATGCATTATTCACTCAATAGATATTTATTAAGAGTTTACTCTGTGCCAGGCACTGTTCTATTCAATCTGTTAATGTGTTTGTTTTACAGGTAATCATGACACTAAAGTTTTCCCACATCACTAACTGACAGAATAATTGAGCGAGAATCATAAACTCATCTTAAATAAGTTTGGTAGACGCAGATTCTCTGTAGAAGCCTAATATTTCCATTTTATCAAGAGCTGTTCCTTCAAATGATATGAATAATTATGACCAAAACATAAGCTTCTTCATAGAAGAAGATAACAACCACCAGATTTCTAATGATTAGACAAAACCAAAGAACTCAGGTCATGGCATGGCAATTTTTCAAAAGAAAATCACTTCTCCAGATACCTGAGGACTCCAATGAATATATTTAATGCTTTTAGAGGACTCAATCAAATACATGGGCTCATAATTCGTTCTTCCACAATGCAAATGTAATTTTTATACTGAAATATGTATCAGAGTATCTTAAAGGAATTTCTCTACTCAATTAAATCTTAGAGATTTTTTTTAAAAAAGCAGAACTGCCAAACATACCTTACTTTAAAAGAACAATGTGAGATAAAAATAGATATAATCTATATAAAGCATTCAAGTCTATCACATTGTTGCTTATAAAAGGCAAAGTTTAATAATTATATTTATCAAGCACTTACGTGCCAGGCACAGTGCTAAGTTTCTTGGATACATTACTTCACTTGACAATCATAATATCAAAGTGAGATAGGTATGATTGCTATCTCATACCTTTTTTAGTAGGTGAGGAGAGTTAGGGATAGAGAAGATAAGTGACACCCCCACAGTCACACAGCCAGTCAAGTAATAAAGCCAGGGAGCCTGTCTCTAGAGTCTGCTTTCTCCAGAGACAGCAGAGTGGAGCAGAGAAAGAAGGGCATTGGAGACAGAGAATATCTGGGACTAGAATTCCAGCTCCACCACTTACAGTCTGTGTGACCTTGAGCCACACTGTATAGTCACCACTGCTATGTTGCAGACTGCTTGGCTGGCTGACAACACTATATTGATTAGTAATTAAGCCAATTGAGTCACTGTGTGGTGCTGCATACAAGATAACTGTATTAACTCATCAATACAGGGATATGCTGGTAAAATGTTAAACAGTCTCTCCAGGGGAGAAAACTTCCTGGTATAGTGTTTGCCACTTTTCATGGTGTAAATACGTTCTCCATGGCAATTTCAATGTGATACAGCTACATATCGAGTTGGAAAGAAATAATCAATTCTCACCAACTGATAAAAGCTTGCTACAGAACGCCACCAAATAATATTCTCATACCCAACTCAAGGTGTCTCTGTGCCTGACTCAGGGCTTGAGAGTGAAAGAACACCTAGATGTCAGTCAGGTCTTAGCAAAATCATGATTTAATTTTCTTAAATACTACAAGGATGTCATCACAGCTCAAAAGAGCAAAAACTTGGATACGACTTAAATGACACAAATTGGGGGGTTAGGAGGTAGTACCATGAATTCTGAAACATTCAAACCATTTACAAGAGTGTTGGCAATTTGGGGTCAATGTGCAAAATTCTATTTTTATTGCAATTAAGGGGCTTATTGTCATGGATGCATTTGACAGGTACAATGTTGTATGGAATGGACATGTGAACTAGGAATATAAAGGTACAGCAGTTTAGAGGTGGGAGGAATAATATAATGCCAACCAGATATCAAAGAAAAATTTAGGGTTTATACTGTAAAATATGAGAATTTGGCCTATCAGTAATACATAAATAATGTTACTCAAATAGCTATGCAGTGATGAAGAGTGACCAATTGAATAGTGTAAAGCTCTTAGCACAGTGCCTGGCCCATAGAATGTATTCCATTTTTGGCGGCTGTAATTACTATTGTGAATGATTACATACCCCATTTGATAGAATAATGGTCATTAGATTTTTATAGACTTATTAACATGAAAAGACATTAATGTGTATTTTAAAGTGAAAAAATAAATTCAATTCCATTTGAAAAGCAGGTGCTCAATTTTGGTAATAGGAAAAATGTCTGAAATATGATAAGTGGTTCTTTCTGGATGGCATGACATTGGGTAATTTTTAATTTCTTAATTGTGCTTATAAAGATCCAAATTTTTCTTCTTTTTTACAAAAGTAAAAGCAAATTATTTTTGTATTTTAAAAGCAATTTACTTAATTTTAAAAGCAAAACACCACCTATATAAATATGTCTTTCCTTGTTTCCATGGAAGAAAAGCCAATGCCCAATTACATAGTTCAACACTGGGCAATCTGGCAAGTCTTTTCTTTTATTAGTTTTGTTGAACAGTAAGTTGATTGATAACTAGAAATAATAGTTTGACTCCTTTTCTACCTCATGAAAATACATGACTGAAACATGGAGCAGGCCCAAAGACTGGGAGAGGATAGAAGAAAAAAATCAGGAAAACATAAAGAATCACCTCATATTATTTTTCCTTTTTTTTTACTTTCAAACCATGCCTTTCTATTTAAAGTATATTTCTTTAGATTACATATAACTGGCCTTTATCCAGTCTGGCAATCTCTGTCTTCAGATGGTATGTTTAGAGTATTTTACATTTAATAAAATTACAAATATATTTGTATCTAAATATATCATCTTGCTATTTGTTTCCTATTTGACTTTTTGTCATGTGTTCCTTTTATCTTTTCCTGTTTTCTTTTGAACTAGTTAAGTCATTTAATGAATCCATTTTGTCTCCACTATTGGCTTAATAACTATACCTCTTGGTATTAATGTTTTTCTTTTAGACATTGCTCTACGATTTAAATAAACATTTTTAGCTTATCATAGTCAACTTTCAAATAATATTATACCGTTTCACATGTAGTGTAAGAATCTTTTGACTGTATATACCCGTTTCTCCCTCCTGTTTTTGTGCTATTGTTGCCATATATTTTACTTCTACAATTGCTATTAATCTTATAAAATATGTTTTTTAGTTCACACGTGAATTATTTTATTTTTTTGCTTTTACAAAGAGGATTTATTAGGTTACATATTTACACTTCTAAGGCCATGAAAATATCTGAATTAAGGCATCAACAACATGATCCCTAGACTCTGAAGAAAAGCCACCAGTGTCTGGAACTCCTCTGTCGGCTGGGGAGGCATGTGGCTGGCATCTTTTTTTTTTTTTTTTTTTTTTTTTTTTTATTAATTAAAAAAGAATTAACAAAACAATTAGAAATCATTCCAATCTACATGTACAATCAGTAATTCTTAATAACATCACATAGTTGCATATTCATCATTTCTTAGTACATTTGCATCGATTTAGAAAAAGAAATAAAAAGACAACAGAATAAGAATTAAAACAATAATAGAAAGAAAAAAAAAAAACTATACCTCACATGCAGCTTCATTCAGTGTTTTAACATAATTGCATTACAATTGGGTAGTATTGTGCTGTCCATTTCTGAGTTTTTATATCCAGTCCCGTTGTACGGTCTGTATCCCTTCAGCTCCAATTATCCCTTCTCTTTTTTTTTTTTTTAATTAACGGAAAAAAAGAAATTAACCCAACATTTAGAGATCATACCATTCTACATATGCAATCATTAATTCTTAACATCATCACATAGATGCATGATCATCATTTCTTAGTACATATGCATTGGTTTAGAAGAACTAGAAACATAACCGAAAAAGATATAGAATGTTAATATAGAGAAAAAAATAAAAGTAATAATAGTAAAATCAAAACAAAACAAAAGAAAACAAAACAAAAATCTATAGCTCAGATGCAGCTTCATTCAGTGTTTTAACATGATTACTTTACAATTAGGTATTATTGTGCTGTCCATTTTTGAGTTTTTGTATCTAGTCCTGTTACACCGTCTGTATCCCTTCAACTCCAATTGGCCATTATCTTACCCTGTTTCTACCTCCTGCTGGACTCTGTTATCAAGGACATATTCCAAATTTATTCTCGAATGTCTGTTCACATCAGTGGGACCATACAGTATTTGTCCTTTAGTTTTTGGCTAGACTCACTCAGCATAATGTTCTCTAGGTCCATCCATGTTATTACATGCTTCATAAGTTTATCCTGTCTTAAAGCTGCATAGTATTCCATCGTATGTATATACCACAGTTTGTTTAGCCACTCTTCTGTTGATGGAGATTTCGGCTGTTTCCATCTCTTTGCAATTGTAAATAACGCTGCTATAAACATTGGTGTGCAAATGTCCGTTTGTGTCTTTGCCCTTAAGTCCTTTGAGTATATTCCCAGCAATGGTATTGCTGGGTCGTATGGCAATTCTATATTCAGCTTTTTGAGGAACCGCCAAACTGCCTTCCACAGTGGGTGCACCATTTGACATTCCCACCAACAGTGGATAAGTGTGCCTCTTTCTCCGCATCCTCTCCAGCACTTGTCATTTTCTGTTTTGTTGATAATGGCCATTCTGGTGGGTGTGAGATGATATCTCATTGTGGTTTTGATTTGCATTTCTCTAATGGCCAGGGACATTGAGCATCTCTTCATGTGCCTCTTGGCCATCCGTATCTCCTCTTCTGAGAGGTGTCTGTCCAAGTCTTTTTCCCATTTTGTAATTGGGTTGGCTGTCTTTTTGTTGTTGAGATGAACAATCTCTTTATAAATTCTGGATACTAGACCTTTATCTGATATATCATTTCCAAATATTGTCTCCCATTGTGAAGGCTGTCTTTCTACTTTCTTGATGAAGTTCTTTGATGCACAAAAGTGTTTAATTTTGAGGAGTTCCCATTTATTTATTTCCTTCTTCAGTGCTCTTGCTTTAGGTTTAAGGTCCATAAAACCGCCTCCAGTTGTAAGATCCATAAGATATCTCCCAACATTTTCCTCTAACTGTTTTATGGTCTTAGACCTAATGTTTAGATCTTTGATCCATTTTGAGTTAACTTTTGTATAGGGTGTGAGAGATGGGTCTTCTTTCATTCTTTTGCATATGGATATCCAGTTCTCTAGGCACCATTTATTGAAGAGACTGCTCTGTCCCAGGTGAGTTGGCTTGACTGCCTTATCAAAGATCAAATGTCCATAGATGAGAGGGTCTATATCTGAGCACTCTATTCGATTCCATTGGTCGATATATCTATCTTTATGTGGCTGGCATCTTTTGTTCCTTGCTCCTGGTTCATTGCATTCAGCCTCTGGTTCCAGTGACTTTCTCTAGGTGTCCTACAGATCATCTCTTAGCATCTTCGGGGCATCTCTCTCAAAGCATCTATAAGGGATTTCATCTTAGCATCTCCCAAGGCTTTTTCTATCTCCAAGTGTCTGTCATAAGTCAATTATATTTAAAATAAATCTTGAAATGAGGAAAAATCCTTCATATTTACTCACACATTGAGCATTTCTAGAACTTTTCACTCCCTTCCAAGGAGCAAAAAGTTGATCCAAGTTGATCCAAGTTTCCATCTGGCATTATTTGTCTTCCAACTGAAGAATTTCTTTTGACACTTCCTTTAACATAGATCTTCTAGCAACAACTTCTCTTGGCTTTTGTTTGCTTGAAAAAGTTTTTATTTTCCCTTCACTTTTGAAGGGTATTTCACTGAATATAGAATTCTAGGTGGACAGCTTTATTTTTTTCTTTCAAAAATTTAAATATGTTGTTCCATTGTTTCTGGATAAGAAATCTGTGGAATCTTTATCTCTGTTCTTCTGTATGTAATGTGTCTTTTTCCCTCTGGTTATTAGTAGGATTTCTTCTTTATTACTGTTTTTCAGCAATTAGATTATGGTGTGCCTCAGCAGTAGCTGTGATAATGGCAGTGTTGAGGTATGCGTGTGTGTGTGTGTGTGTTTATTGTGTTTCGGCTTTGTGGAGTTCCTTAGATCTTTAGATGTATAGTTTTCACCAAATTTTGGTACAAAGCTTGGCCATCATTTCTTCAAATATTTTTTTTTCTGGTCCACCCTTTCTCCTCTCTTTCTGGCTTCCAATTATGTGTAACAAACTGCTTGATATTGCCCCACTGATTGCTGATGTTTTTGTTCCTTCTTTCAGCCTTTTCTTTTTATGCTTACTTTGGATATATTCTATTGCTATGTCTACAAGTTCACTATTTTCTTCTGCAGTATCCAATCTGCTGTTAATTATCTTCAGGGATTTTTTCATTTCAGATAGTTTCATTTTAAACTCTAGAGATTCCTTTTGGTTCTTTTTTATATCTTCCATTTCTCTTATTATGTTTATGTTTTCCTTTAAATATGTGAGCAGAGTTACAGTCATCATTTTAATATGTTTTTCTGCTAGTTCCATCATCACTGTCATTTCTGGTCTTTTTCTATTGACTGATTACTCCCCTGGTTATGGGTCACACTTTTCTGCCTCTTGGAATTTCTAATGATTTTTTATTAAATGTTGGACATTGTGGGTCATGTTGATTGTCTGGATTTTGTCATCTTCCTTTAAAGATTGCGAGGTTATTTTGGCAAGCGGTTAGTTACAGATCAGTTTTAGCACTTCAAGGCTTATTTTTAAGGTTTTCTAGAGTAACTCTAGAATAGCTTTAACTGCAGGGATCATTCAGCCCTACTACTAAGGCATGATTCACTCTAGAGTCTCAGTGAATATCCTAGGTGATCACTGAGAATTTTCCACTATATTGGTTGTAGAGGAAATGAATTCCCCCACCCCCTGTCCCATTTCAGTTCGGAAAATGTTCAGCCTACAACTCCTGGTTATTTTTTGCCTAGTCTTATGGCATTACACTCTATGCATCTGTAGCCTAGTACTTGGCAAAATTGCACTGGGGCTCCACACAGATTTCTGAGCTTTTTTCATGGGAAATTCCTTCCTCTCCAGAACTCTGTATGAGAAACTCCAGCCAGTCACTTCAATCTCCCTAAATTCCAATTTCCATCTCCTCAACACAGCCAGACATTCAGATTCTGTTTGGGTTTGTTTACCTTGTAGACCCCACAACCCAAGACTTTCTTCTAGGCAGAAAGCTAATGAGATCTTAGGGCTCACCTCATTTGTTTTCCTTCTCTCAGAGATCACAGTCCAATACACTGCATTGTCCAATGTGGAAAACAATTGTTTTATACATATTTTCCAGTTTTGTAGTTGTTTATGGTGGGAGGTCAAGTCCAACCCTATTACACTCCATTGTAGCAGGAAGCAGAAGTAATATCTTTTATAGAGCTTTGGTCATGTATAAATCAATTAAAATTAATGAATAAAATATAACAATTAGGACTTCCGGAGAAGATGGCGGCTTAGTAAGACGCGCGGGTCTTAGTTCCTCCTCCAGAAAAGCAACTAAAGAAACAGAAACAATACGAAACAGCTCCCGGAGCCACGACAGAGACCAAAAAGACAGCGTACCCCATTCTGGAACGGCTGAACGGGCAGGGAGAATCTGCTGCGGTGAGATACCCGAGGGGCGCGCGTTTTCCCGGCCGGGGCGGCTGGCGACCGGGGTCCCTTCCACACACGTGGCTTCACGGTCCGACTGGGAACGTTGGATAGCGGGGCCCTCCCGCCACGCTTGGTGTCTGGGGCCAGCTGGGCAATTTGGACCGGCACTCCCACAAGCCACGGTGGCTGGCGACCCCTCCTCCACACGCGCGGTTTCCTGGGCCAACTGCGAGACTCGGGACCCGCAGACAGAGGAGCGCCACGGGCGCCACCTACTGGGCAGGAAAAGAAAAACAGAGCCCACAGATTACACAGAAAAACCTTTCAACCAGCCGGGTCCCACACCCAGGGAATCTGATCAAATGCCCAGACACCAGCAGAAAATAATGGATGACGCTCAGAAAATTGAAGATATGGCCCAGTCAAAGGAACAAACCAATAGTTCAAATGAGATACAGGAGCTGAGACAACTAATGCTGAATATACGAACAGAAATGGAAAAACTCTTCAAAAACCAAATCAATAAATTGAGGGAGGACATGAAGAAGACATGGGCTGAACAAAAAGAAGAAATAGAAAATCTGAAAAAACAAATCACAGAACTTATGGGAGTGAAGGACAAAGAAGAAAAAATGGAAAAAACAATGGATACCTACAATGGTAGATCTAAAGAGACAGAAGCTACAATTAGTGAACTGGAGGATGGAACATCTGAATTCCAAAAAGAAACAGAAACTATAGGGAAAAGAATGGAAAAACTTGAGCAGGGGATCAGGGAACTGAATGACAACATGAAGCGCACAAATATACGTGTTGTGGGTGTCCCAGAAGGAGAAGAGAAGGGAAAAGGAGGAGAAAAACTAATGGAAGAAATTATCACTGAAAATTTCCCAACTCTTATGAAAGACCTAAATTTACAGATCCAAGAAGTGCAGCGCACCCCAAAGAGAATAGACGCAAATAGGCGTTCTCCAAGACATTTACTAGTTAGAATGTCAGAGGTCAAAGAGAAAGAGAGGATCATGAAAGCAGCAAGAGAAAAACAATCTGTCACATACAAGGGAAACCCAATAAGACTATGTGTAGATTTCTCAGCAGAAACCATGGAAGCTAGAAGACAGTGGGAGGATATATTTAAATTACTAAAAGAGAAAAACTGCCAACCAAGACTCCTATATCCAGCAAAATTGTCCTTCAAAAATGAAGGAGAAATTAAAACATTTTCAGACAAAAAGTCACTGAGAGAATTTGTGACCAAGAGACCAGCTCTGCAAGAAATACTAAAGGGAGCACTAGAGTCAGATACGAAAAGACAGAAGAGAAGAGGTATGGAGTAAAGTGTAGAAAGAAGGAAAATCAGATATGATATATATAATACAAAAGCCAAAATGGTAGAGGAAAATATTATCCAAACAGTAAAAACACTAAAAGTTGATGGACTGAATTTCCCAATCAAAAGACATAGAATGGCAGAATGGATTACGACCCAGCAATACCACTGCTAGGTATCTACTCAAAGGACTTAAGGGCAAAGACACAGACGGACATTTGCACACCAGTGTTTATAGCAGCATTATCTACAATTGCAAAGAGATGGAAACAGCCAAAATGTACATCAACAGACGAGTGGCTAAACAAACTGTGGCGTATACCTACGATGGAATATTATGCAGCTTTAAGACAGACTAAACTTATGAAGCATGTAATAACATGGATGGACCTAGAGAACATTATGCTGAGTGAGTCTAGCCCAAAACTAAAGGACAAATACTGTATGGTCCCACTGATGTGAACCGACATTCGAGAATCAGCTTGGAATATATCATTGGTAACAGAGACCAGCAGGAGTTAGAAACAGGGTAAGACAATGGGTAATTGGAGCTGAAGGGATACAGACTGTGCAACAGGACTAGATACAAAAACTCAGAAATGGACAGCACAATAATACCTAAGTGTAATGTAACTAGGTGGGAACACTGAATGAAGCTGCACCTGAAATATGGTTTTTTGTTTGTTTGTTTGTGTGTTTGTATCTTTTGTTTTTGTTTTTTTCTTTTTCCTTTTTATATATATATATATTTTTTATTAGTATTATTATTTTAATTCTCTTCTCTATATTAACATTCTATATCTTTTTCTGTTGTTTTGCTAGTTCTTTTCCTAAATCGATGCAAATGTACTAAGAAATGATGATCATACATCTATGTGATGATACTAAGAATTACTGAGTGCATGTGTAGAATGGAATGATTTCTAAATGTTGTGTTAATTTCTTTTCTTTTTTTTTGATTAATAAAAAAAAATTAAAAAAAAAAGTGTCAAGGTCAGGATGGCAAAAGAAATTCTGAAAAAAAAAATATATATATAACAATTAAATTTAAAAAGCAATGATTCTTTGAGATAGCTTATGGCCCTACCATTGGTTGGAGGAATATGAGTAGATTTTCTACACAATTTACCATAAGAATTTTCCTTTTGCTTTAGGGTCTAGAGAAGCAGCACAATGTAATGGAAAGAACATGTACTTCAGAATCAGGCCATCTAAGGTTAGATACCCTCTGCCTCTACTTACTACTGTGTGATTTTAAGAGAATTACATGATTTTTATGAACCTCAGCTTCTCACCTATAAAAAGAGATAATACTATCTACTTTTCAGGAGCTTTATAAAGATTAAATGGTATATATGTAGATGTTTTGGTAATATAGAGTATATACTTTTTAATCAACTTGAAAGATGTGTGCATCTCAATTTATTAATTTTAAAATACCTTTTTGATGTTAAATTATGTTAGATTTCAAATGAATTTCTAATTTTCTCAGTCTTCATCAGGCTTCCAATCCTGATTCTGGCACTTACTAGATACATGAAGTTGGGTATGTCACACCTTTTTTTTTGAGCTTTCATTTCATTGATAACTTTGTTTGTCATGCCTTTTTCAAAACATGATAGTGAACATGAGTAGAATATACTTAGTTGAATGGCTCTGCAAAATAGTATGTCATTATCCAAAGGTAAGGTATTATTTAGTATTATTATTAATGATGATGGTTATGACAAATCCTGGGATTTGTTTCAATATATTTACTCAAAGCGTATAGCTTAGATTCCTCCTTCAATGTGTTTTCATTCTAGTTGATAGGGGACAGATGAAAATGTATGATATCATTTCTGGCAGTTATATAAATACCAGATGAGGGATACAAGCAGCAAGTGCTGAAATATTTCTGGGGAGAGAGAAGTTCATGAATTCAAAGAGTAAGAAAAGGCTTCCATCTAGGTGAGGGGGGACATGATCAGAGTCTTAAAAATGGGAGCAAATGGGAGAGGAAGGGAAGGCCCAATGGGGGAGGTAAACTACAGCAAAGAGTCAGGCGTGAGAAATGCAGAGGCAGATGTGCTTATGACCAGAATAACCACTCCACTAGGGTGGCTGGGGCAGGGTCTTGAAGTGGGTATAGGACTGAAGATGTTCACGAGGGCCTGAATATCTCAATGAGAAATCTCAATATATTTATATAAGCTAAATGTATTGGGTTGGGAGTGAGAGGCGTTGGACACTGTATGAGGAAGGTGGTGTTAAATTTTGTCAGTCTTTGTGACAACCTGGGAGAAGAAGAGTTCTCTCCCATCAAACTAACTTTTAGCAACCTACAAACATGCTTTTATGTCACTGTAGTAAATTTTCAGGAATACTGCAAAGCTATTTTATGTAAGCATATTTATCTGTAGTGTTAACTGGAGTCACATTAAATAAGCATATTTTAAATGATAAAAAAAGAGAATAATATGCAGAAAACTATGTCTCTAAACCATATCATTCCACTTCATTGGAAACATTGTATAAGCCCTGTTCACTCTTTCACATTAGAATATGGGACCAGAGTAAGAAGACACCCTTAATACAAATCTGCTTTCCCATAAGCTACCAACGCTAGAAACAGTTTACTCTAGAATTGGGTATAGGCTTTAATTTAAAAGACAATCTGCAGGCTTTCTCTTCAACTTTTTCCTCTCCACAGCTTTTTTGTACTATTCTTTATTGACCAGCTTCTTCTTCATAAGGGAAAATGTGGTAGCAAAATTTTGCAGGTAAAGTAAAAGTTATTTTTAGCCTTTTTTTTATATATATAAGCTACTGGGGAAAATTGCATTTCATTTACCATATGTCATAATGGCTCCAGATAGAATGGAAAACTATTAGACCTGAGTAACTTGCAGATCCAGGACAGCAATATAAATTTTGTCAATTCAAAAAGCTCAAGGACAGGGCTCACCAGAATAATTATTTTTCTTAAGCTATAACTAGTTGAGTTAAATTGAGGCTTGAATTCAATTGAAATTCAATCCAGTTTTAAAAAAAAATACTCAGGCAAGTTAATGGAATTAACAAGTTATTTGACTAAATTGACTCACAGTATGAATTGACTAGTCAGTTTAATCAAAATGTTCTGACTGGTTGTGCATGCAGGTGTAAGTATAGACAGCTGCACTCTTTCTTCGGGCTCTTTTTTATTAAATATATGGCAAATTTAAAAAGTTTTGAAAAATGTATGAGCAGCAGATTATATGCAATGACCAGAAACCAAGTAGTTTCTACTTTGAGATGAGCACTCAGCAGCCTCTCTCATTGAGTTTGGACTCTCTAAATATATTTGCCATTTTCCTGCTTAAACTCAAATCCCATCCTGGGTCTCCCTAATCATCCCCTGTTCTATTTCTGCTCACTTCTTTGTACAGCTAAAATATTTCACGGCCCTGCTCTGTTTTATATATTCATTTACACTTCATTCTTCATATATTAAAAAAAATACACTTTCTAATTAAGTGAGAAAAATAGGGGATCAGACACATGCTGTAACAATGAAACAGACTATTTTCTGCGAAGGACAGATAGTTGCCAAATTTTGTATCACAAAATAATAAACAAATAAATAAAAACAGTGGAAAAAGAAACACATTTTCTATCAGAGAAAAATATTAAAAGGTATCAACTCCATTGCAAGTGAGTAGGAAATTAAACCAAATGAAATTATGGAACTTTGGATCCCCTTAAATCCTAAGAATCTCTTTAAATCTTTAATACAACATTGTTCCTTTGCAGCATAACCTGTCCCCCTCCGCCTTCCACCTTTGGAACCTTCCATTAGGCTCCTATTGTGGTCTTATTATTATTATTATTTATATATTAAATTACTTTTTAAATTATTTATTTATTTATTTATTTATTTTTTACATGAGCAGGCACTGGGAATCAAACCCAGGTCTCTGGCATGGCAGGCAAGAACTCTGCCACTGAGCCACTGTGGCCCATCTGGTGGTCTTATTTTTAAGAAAAGGGCAGATTTTTAAGGAGATAGTATATATTTAGTTGCACAAAGGATACTAGAAAAAGGAGTTCTGAATGCTGAGCTTGAATGGTATTGTCTTTTGAGAAAAAGAAAAGTTGAACAATTTGAAGACTTCTTAGCAGTGAAACCCAACTCTGAAGAACAGAACCTTTGAGGTGAATGAAATGAATCAGAAACATATGGATTACATTTTACTTCGAGTACCTCAGGGCTCTGAGTGTTTGGCTAAGTACATTTTAGGTTTTTCCCTATACAGAATTGAAGCAATACTATTGCCTAAAGCACTTTCCTAAACCCAACTTGTACTGGGATTCAGCTCATGGAACTTCTTGCCCCTCTACCACTAGAAATACAAATGAGTCCAAAGCATCAATTAAAAAACAAAAATGCTCTCAGGGAATGTGTGCCTAATCTATAGGAAGCAGTTACAGAGATGGCATCATTTGTGAGTAAAAAGAAAGAAAAAGGAAAAGAACCTCTCTTCAACTCTCCAGATGATGAGTCATAAAATTCAACTACTAGAAACTTCTTCCTTTTTGCTAAAGCATTATTTGAATCCTGTTCAAATGCCTCTCACCCTGAGGAAAAGCAATTTACAATGGTATATTAATTCTTGAGTGTAAATGAGGGTATTAGATTCTCTCCAGTGCAGGCTGCTGGAAAAGACTGGCCCAGGAGATCACACCAGAAAACTCCCAGATCTTCCAAAAGAAGATAGAATACAACTCTGTTGAAATGGTTATGAGGTACATATTCCCTTCCTACTGTGAAAGCAGTGGTGCCGTTGCGGCTAGATTTCAGATGATTAGCCTAGGATTACATCAAATGATAGCAATAATAATGTTAGATATTTAATTTGTGTGGATAATCATTCTTATAAATTTTGTGACCCTATTCCAAGAAATTCTGATTTAATTTTCTGGGATATTGCATTTTTTACAAATTGAAGGTTTGTGGAAACCCTTGTTAACCATGTCCATTGGCACCATTTTTCCAATAGCATGTGCTCACTTCATGTCTCTGCCTCACATTTTGACACTTCTAGCAGTATTCAAACTTTTTCATTATTATTGTATTTATTATGGTGACCTGTGATCTAAGATCTTTAATGTATCTATAGTAATTGTTTTGGAGTGCCATGAACAGCACCCATATAATGCAAACTTAATCGATAAGTGTGTTCGTTCTGACTGCTGTACTGACCAGCCTCTCCTCTGTTTCTGTCTCTCTCCTCAGACCTCCCTATTCCCTGAGACACAACAACATTGAAATTAGGTCAGTTAGTAATCCTACAATGGTCTCTAAGTGTTCAAGTGAAAGGAAAAGTCACATGTCTCTTGCTTTAAATCAAAAGCTAGAAATGTTTAAGCTTAATGAGGAAAGTATGTCAAAAGCAAAGATCGGCCAAAAGCTAGGCCTTTGTACCAAACAGCTAGCTGGGTTGTGAATACAAAGGAAAATTTTTTGAAGAAGATTGAAACTGCTACTCCAGTGAACACACAAATGATAAGAAAGTGAAACATTCTTATTGCTGATATGGAGAAAGTTTTAGTGGTCTGGATGGAAGACCAAACCAACTACAACATTCTCTTAAGCCAAAGCCTAATCCTGTTCAAGGCCCTAACTCTCTTCAAGTCTATGAAGGCTGAGGGAGGCAAGGAAGCTTCAGAAGCGAAGTTTGAAGCTAGCAGAGGTTGGTTCATGAGGTTTAAGGTAGGAAGCTGTCTACATAACATAGAGGTGCAAGGTGAAGCACAAAGTGCTGATGTAGAGGCTGCAACAAGTTATCCAGAAGATCTAGCTAAAATAATTTGATGAATGTAGCTACACCAAATAACAGACTTTCAATATAGACAAAATAGCCTTCTATTGGAAGAAGATGGAATCTAGGTCTTCTAAAGCTAGAAAGAAATTAATGCCTAGCTTCAAGGCTTCAGAGCTTCAAAGGAGAGGCTAATTTTTGGTGGGGGCTAATGCAACTGATTTAAGTTGAAGTTAGTGTTCATGTATTATTTTGAAAATCTTAGGGCCCTTAAGCATTATGCAAAATCTACTCTGCTTATGGCTCTTTAAATGGAATGACAAAGCCTGGATGACAGCACATATCTTTACAACATGGTTTACTTAAAATTTTAAGCCCACTGTTGAGAGCTACTGCTCAGAAAAAAAGATTCATTTCAAAATATTACTACTCGTTGATGATGTACCTAGTTACCCAGGAGCTCTCATGGAGATGTACAATAAGATTGATGTTGTTTTCATTAATAGTGCTGCTAACAGAACATCCATTCTGCAGCCTATGGCTCAGGGAGTCATTTTGACTTTCAAGACATTATTTTATAAGGCTATATGTCGTGGATAGGGATTCCTCTGATAGGACTTTATTAAAATTAAAAGTCTTCTGGAAAGTATCCCCCATTCTAGATGCCATTAAAAGCATTTGTGATGCCTGGGAGGAGGTCAAGATATCCACATTAACAGGAGTTTGGAAGGAGTTGATTCCAACCCTCATGGATGACTTTGAGAGGTTCAAAATTTTAGTGGAGGAATTAATCGCAGATGTGGAAATAGTAAGAGAACTTGAATTAGAAATGAAACCTAAAGATGCGACTGAATTGCTGCTCTCTCATGATAAAACTTGAATGGATGAGGAGTTGCTTCTTATGGATGAGCAAAGGAAGTGGTGTCTTGAGATGGAATCTATTCATGGATGACTTTGGGGGGTTCAAGACTTCAATGGAGGATATACAGCAGATGTGGTGGAAATAGCAAGAAAACTAGAATTAGTTCTTTTAGTATCCTAAAAATGTGACTGAACTTCTGTAATCTTATAATAAAACTTTAATGGATGAGAAATTGCTTCCCATGGTTGAATAAAGAGGTTTCTTGAGATGGAATCTATCCTGGTGAAGATGGCTATGAATATTGTTGAAAAGAAAACAAAGAATTTAGAATATTACATCAACTTAGTTGATTATTTTATCAACTAAATGGACTCCAATATTGAAAAAAGTTCTACTGTGGGTAAAATGCTATCAAACAGCATCAGATGCTACAGAGAAATCTATTATTAAAGGAAGAGTCAATCAATGTGGTAGACTTCATTGTTCTCTTATATTAAGAAATGGCCACAGTTTCCAACCTTCAGTAACCATCACCCTGATCAGTCAGCAGCCATCAAGATCAGGGTGAGACCCTCCACCAGAAGAGAGATTTTGATTTGTTGAAGGCTCAGATGATGGTTAGCATTTTTTAGCAGCAAAGTATTTTTAGCTAAGATATGTACATTGCTTTCTAGATATAATGCCCTTACACACTTAACAGACTACAGTATAGTGTAAATATAACTTTTATATACACTGGGAAACAAAAAAACAAAGGGTGACTTACTTTCTTGCAAAACTCACTTGATTGTAATTATCTGGAGCCAAACCTACAACATCTCCAAGATATGCCTGTGTACATATATGTGTATATTTTCCCCTTTTTATGCACTCAGTATTCTAGTTCACTGTTGTGGTAGTTTGAAAGTGTATGTACACCATAACAGCATGTTCTTAAATCTAATTCATTCCTGTAAGTGTAAACCCATTGTAATTAGGGTCTTTTTGATGAGGCTACCTCAGTTAAAGCATGAGCCACCTCTTTCAGGATAGGTCTTAATCCTATAATTAGAGTCATTTATAAATGGAATGAATATATATAAAAAGAGCAAGAAAGCCACTGGAAGCAAGAAGATGAAACCAACATAACCCAAAAGAGAAGGGAGAGACCAGCAGTTGCCACAGCGTGCTTTGCCATGTGACAGAGAGACCAAGGATTGCTGCCAGCTGGTCTTTGGGAACAAAGTATCACCTTGATAATGCCTTGATTTGGACATTTTTCCAGATTCTAACCATAGGCAAATAAATTTCTTTTGCTTAAGCTGAACTATTTCATGGTATTGCTTTGAGCAGGCTAGGAAACTAAAAAAACTATTCATACTGTTCTGTACTTTGCTTTTTTCTTTTCTTAAACTGATTAGGTTGATCTGCCACCTACTTTTTAAGGTCTACACAGAAATCCACAGACTTAATTTTATAGTTGTGCCATAATCTATTTAATCAGTCTTTGGCTACTGAAAGCAATGCAATAAGGAATATCTGTAAATGTGTCATTGTCTAGATGTATGAATCTATATTATGTAAATCATATGTGTATTAATATATTTATTAGTACATAAATATATGGTATTGGTAGGTAAAATGGTCTATATGTTACTAATTTTGATAGATATCATCAAATTGTTATCTGAAAATGATGTACTCTTTTGCATCCCACCAATAACAAATGAAAGAATTGTCTTTACTAGCACAGCATATTATCAAACTTTTTCAACATGGCCAATCTGGTTGGTAAAATGTGCCACTTGTTTATTTTAATTTGCACTTGTTTAACTATTCATGAGGTAGACCTTTTTTCATATGTTCAATAGCCATTTGTATTTATTTTCTGCATGTTCTTGTTTTTCCCATTTTTATAATGAGTTGCTAGCTACTTTTAATGTTTATGAGCACTTCATATATTATCTTTTATAAGGTGATCGGTGACTTATCCTGTTAATCCCACCATAATCCAATGAAGTAGGGAGTTGCTTTTATGAATCACTCTAATCAAGCTTTTATCTCGAGTACCCTGCTAAAACTGCTCTTACCAAGGTCATGAATGACCTCTATATTGCTAAATCCAATCATCAGTTTTGTTTTTATCTTACTTGCCCTATCAGCAGAAACTGACATAATTGGTCACTACCTTTCTCTAGGAAAACCTTTTCTACTTGAATTCCAACATGATATAATCTCATGGATTTTCTTTTACCTCCTTGGCCATTCCATCTTAGTTTCCTTTGTCAACTCTTCTCAGTCTTCTAATCTTTTGAGAACTCCAAGGCTCTCTTTTGGATTACTTCTCTTCTTTGTCTATACTCACTTCCTTGGTGGTCACATCAGTGATGGCTTTAAATATTACCAATGTGTTGATACCTTCTAAATTTATATCTCCAACCATACCTTGACCCTGAACTCCACACTTCTCCACACTAGTTTATTTAACTGCCTACTTGATATTTTCACATAGATGTTCAATAAATATCTCAAACTGAACAAGTTCAAAACTGCATTTCTGGATTATAACCTCTAGTAACAGTAGAACAGCTTTGTTAGACTATCCCTCCAGCAGACAGCAACTTAAAATTCTGAACAAAAATATTTATTTAAGAAATCAATTAATTGACAGCACTAGAGAACAATTAAATGTAGAAAATAAACTATAGAGAAGTTGATCTTTGAAAGGCAGAATGATATGTGGTCATAAGTACATGTTTGCAGCTTTTCCATGGGCATTCTCCAGTCTACATGAAGCAGAGCTGGAGAAAGCTGAATTAAGATGTCAGAGAGAATTTGGAAATGGCAGAGCAGCTAGAAAATAAAAGGGGGACTAAATACTAGAAAGGATTGAGCTGCAGAAGGGTTGATACCCCAAAATAAGAATATAATTTCTTCCATCTATTGAGTAATCATTGAATTATGCATATTTAAGGAAGATTCTACACACCCAAAAGAAACAGCACATGGAAACTAAAACAACTGAGAGGGAATATCAGCTGCTTCTCACTGGAGTGAAGATAGAATTTAGAGTTTGAGTAAATACTTTTCGGAGGAAGATAATCCAGAATCTCTACAACATGTTGTTCACAATGCCCAGCATTCAATAAAAAGTTAATACAAATATGAAAAAAGGAGACCTAATGCAAGAAAAAAACAATGAAAGTGATCTAGAGCGTCTTTGGATGTTGGAATTAGCAGGCAAGAACTTTAAATGTACAATTATACATCAAAGGATTAGAGGAAAATATAGTCATAATAAATGAATAGATGAGGAATCAGGCAAAATAGTTAACAAAAAGGAAATCTAGGAATAAAAATACAATAATTGAAATGAAAATTTTATAGAATGGACTTAAAAGCATATTGAAAATGGCAGAAAAAGTCAGTGAATTTGATGATGGGTTAATAGAAATTAACCAATATAAAGAATAGAAAGAAAAATTACTGAAGCAAAATTAACGAAAGTTTGTCAACCTATGAAATGATATCAGGCAGCATAATATATAGGTAGGTGGTGTTGCAAAGAAGAGGTAGAGAATGGTGGAGAAGTATTTAAGATATAATGACCAAAAAATTCCCAACTTTGGTGAAAAAAAACTAAACTTCTGGATTCAAGAAACCTAGTGAATCTCAATGAAGATAGATACAAGGAGAAATACACCTTGGCATATCATAGTCAATTAGCTTTAAGCCAACAACAAAAACGAAAAATTGAAAATAGCAAGAGAAAAATGATAAATTACAAACAAGGGAAGAACAATGTGAATGACAACTGATTTCTCATAAAAAATAGAGTAAGCCAGTTGGCAATGGGATAACATCTTTAAAGTGCTAAAAGAAAAAAAAATTCAATACAGGATTCTATGTTCATTGAAAATGTCCTTCAAAAAGAAGGAAAATAAACACATTTAGACAAATGAAGTATCAAAGATGTATTTATTTTTCTTGTTTTTCTATTTCTTTAGAAGACATATGATCATTTAAAACATATGCCTAGCTAAAATTAAAATTTTAATGCTCTATTTGTATTATATGAGAAACATAGGTGTTTTATATATTATAGTAATGATACAAAGGACAGGGGACATATGGATTTTTACTGTCTCAGGATTTCTATATTTCATATAAGGTAGTAAATAGGAAATCTAAGATTTTGATAAATTAGAGACACATATAGTAGCTCCTGGAGCAACCATCAAAAATAATGCAAAAATCTGTAGCTACAAATTCAATAAAGGAATTAAAATTGACTACTAATACCTATTCTATTAATAAAAAAAGGCAAGAACAGAGAAACAGAGGAACAAAAATAGAATTAAGAAACAAAAAACAAATAACAAAACGGTAGACTTAAATCCAACCATATTGATGATTATGTTAAATATAAATAGATTAAACACTCTAATTAAAAAGCAGAGTTTGACACAAAAAAGCATGATCCAACTCTATGCTATCTTTTAATAATAGAAATTCATAAGCTTATAGGCTTCCAGATTTGAGGCTGAGAAAATGTCCAAATGAAGGCCGTACTTCCTTCCTGAAGACCCAGGTGCCAGTAATCCTGGATTCTTCTTGTCACATGGGAAGGCACATAGATGCATCTACTGGTCTCTCCTATCTCTTCCAGGTTTTGTGCTTTAAACTTCTTACTTCCATGGCTTTCTCTCTCTGTGTATAATCCCATTTATAAAGGACTACAATAAAAGGATTAAGACCCCACCCTGGGCCATGCTTTATCTGAAGTAACCTATTCAAAAGGTCCTACTTACAATAAATTTATACCCACAAGATTGGATTAGCTTTAAGAATATGATTTTCTGGGATACAGTTTTAAACTACTACACTCTACCCTCTGGACTCCAAAAGACATGTTCTTTCCATATGCAAATACTTCATTTCAACATAATATCTCAAAAGATTTAAGTCATTTCAATAGCAATGTGCAGCTCATCAAAACTGGTTATAGATGTGGTTTGTCCTGGGGCAAAATTCCTCCCTACCAACTGTAGACCTGTGACTCATACAGAATATCTTATCTGCTTCCAGTATATAATGGAGGTACAGTCATAGGGTAAACATTCCCATTCCTATAGGGGAAAGTTGGAAGGAAAGCTGAGGTCATGGTTCCCAAACAATTCCAAAACCCTGCAGGGCATACAAAGATAATGAAAGTTATCTTTGGAATCATGATTTCTTCTCTGGGCCTTTTGGAGCAGCCACCCCACACTTTGCAAGTACTTGTACAGCAGCCAAACTCCCCCTCTGAATGCTGGGGTGAAGGCTCCAGCATCTGCAAGCTTTGGGATGACAGCCAGCTTCTAGTCTCCACCCTCATTAAGTATAGGGTAGTGGCCAGAGTCTCCCCAGCCATCTGAGAAAACTGGGTGGTAATACTCTTCTAGAACAATGTGGAGGAAGGCCCACCATATTCAAATGCTAGGGCCTACTCACTCTTTCCACACACATGGATGGGCTTATTCTCTTGGCCTGAGAATATGTCTTTGTTCAGACCTCAGTTTCCATTTCTGCCCTCAAAATGATTTTTCATTCAATCTGTCTCTTTCAATCTAGGCTGACAGTGGTTTGTTTCATACAGATCATGCAAAAACTTTGTCAGTTCTGTCTGTATTACACATGGGTTTAAAGTGCATTAGACAATAGGACTTTCCATAAATCCTTTCTGGTTAACTGCATTTCTAATCCTGACTTGCACTGAAATGGCTGACTGATCCATGTTCAGTTAAACCCTCATATGGAGGACTATTCTCTCAGGACTCACTTTCCAGAAGCTCCAAATTTTCCAAACCATCAATTTTTGGTTTCTTTGTGCTCAGAAGTTCAGTTCTCAGTGTATCTCTTTGCTCTCACATTTTATTATAACCTGCAAGGAAAAATCAGGCAGGTCTTTCCACATTTATTTTGGAAATCCCTTCAACTAAATATCCAAGATCATCATTTTCAAATCCTGCCCTCCATCTGTGTGGTGGGTAGGTTCTAGTGTCAACTTGGTCAGGTGATGATGCCCAGTTTGTCTGGTCAAGCAAGCACTGGCCTAACCATTGCTACAATATTTCATGACTGGTTAATAAACCAGAAGACTAGTTTATTAAATCATCAGTCAGTTGATTGCAGCTGTGGTTGATTACATCTAAGATCAACTGAGCGGGTGTCTCTTACAAATAAAATAATCCACTCAGTTGGATTTGATCTGATTGGTTGAAGACTTTTGAGGAAGAAGAGAGAATTTTCACTGCTTCTTCAGCTAGTGAGCCTCTCCTGTAGAGTTTGTCAAGACACTTCATCAGAGTTGTCAGCTTCACAGTCTGCCCTATGTATTTTGGACTCTTACATTCCTGTGGTTGTATGAGACATTTAAAAATATCTCTTTTGGTTCTCTTTCTCTAGTGTTCCTGACTAATACAGCTTGGTACCAGGAGTGGTTCTTGAGAAACAGAATCTTAAAAGTGGGTTTTTATGATCAGTTTTCTACTCTGCTTAGACTCAAAGGCACTAATGACTCTGTTTCCAGTAATCAAGAAGGCACTGAAAGTCTATGGGGAGAGTTGGTAATAGACAAAATATCACCATTTGATTCTGCTAACTGTACACTGATATGAGGCAAAGCTCTGGGTGACAGTGTTTTTGACACCTTAATGGAGTTTTGTGGAATTAAGAGGTAAAATGATATTGGCTGATTGTTATTAGATATGCTGGATACAGTCATGAAGGAAAGAGAGGAGAAAATTTGCAACTTAGATACCATACGAAAGATGTAAAAGTTTCCATGTGTGCTCTGAAAGAAAATTTTATTTCCTGTGGTTGAAGATTTGAGATCTCTGAAAACCAGACACAAAGTCTCATGAGTAGCAAATTTATAGCATAAACTAAAACCTCAACCTTGCAGGGTGTCTGCTGTTAAAATAAGGGCTTTGGTTGGAAAAGAATGGGATTGTGAAATTTGGGATGGGGACATATGGCTTGATAATGATGGCAGTTAAGACCCTGGAATCTGCTGAACCTTTGCTAGATAGACTTGTAATGGTCTGTCTTGAGGAAACAGCTACCCCACTCCAGCCTGCCCTGAGTAAACAGCTATCCAATCTCCAGCTTGCCCTGAGGAAAGAGCTTCCAGACCTCCAGCCTGCCTTGAGGAAACAACTTTCTGGCCTCCAATATGCCATCCAATCTCTACCTAATGAAATTAATCCCTCAGTACCTGCTAAACCTGTAACCACTTCCCCTGGGGAAACAGCCCTGATTCTTCTGTCTGGATGGGGGATAAATCCACAAAATTATAAGCACCCTCCACCTCAGTGAAATTTCTAGGTGTCTAGTGGTGTGGGGCATGTGGAGAAAGATATCCTTTCAAACCTGAAGGATAAGCTGTTGCATTTGGCCCTTCCTATGACTAAACAAGAGGCATAGCACCTAGTTGGCCTCTTTGGATGTTGGAGACAACATATTCCTCATTTGGGTGTGCTACTCTGGCCCATTTACCAAGTGACCAGAAAAGCTGCTGGTTTTGAGTGGGAATGGGAAAAGGAGGAAGCTCATCCATAAATAAGGGCTGCTGTGCAAGCTTCTCTGCCACTTGGGCCATATGATACAGCAGGTCCAATGATGCTGAAAGTGTCACTGGCAAATACAAATGCTGTCTGGAGTCTTTGGCAGGCCCCTATAGGAGAATCACAATGTAGACCATTAGTATTTTGGAGTGAAGCCTTACCATCTGCTGCAGATAACTACTCTGTTTTTGCAAAATGGCTTTTGGCCTGCTACTGGGCCTTAGTAGAGACTGAATACTTAACCATGAGCCACCAAGTTACCATGAGACCTGAGTTGCCTATAATAAGCTATGTTATCTGACCTACCAACCCATAAATTTGTACATGCACAGCAGAACTCCATCATTAAATGGAAATGGTACATAAGAGATAGGGCTTCAGCAGGTCCTGAAGGCACAAGTAAGTTACATGTGTAAGTGGCCCAAATGCACATGGTCCCCACTCCTGCCACATTACCTTCTCATTCCCAGACTAGACTTATGGCCTTTTGGGGAGTTCCCTACAATCAGTTGACTGAGGAAGATAAAACTTGGGCCTTCTTTACAGAAGATTCTGTATGATATGCAAGTACCACCCAGAAGTAGATAGGTGCAGCACTACAACACCTTTCTAGGATGTCCCTGAAGGACAATGGTGAGGGGAAATCCTCCCAGTGGGAAGAACTTCTAGCAATGCACCTGGTTGTTCATTTTGTTTAGAAGAAGAACTGGCCAAAGGTGTGTTTTGTATACTGATTCATGAGCTGTTGCTAATGGTTTGACTGGATGGTCAGGGACTTGAAAGGAGCATGATTGGAAAATTAGTGATAATGAGGTCTGGGGAAGAGGTATATGGATAGAACTTTCTGAGTGGGCAAAAAAAGTGAAGATATTTGTGTCCCATGTGAATGTTCACCAGAGGATGACTTCAGCAGAGGAAAGTTTTAATAATCAAGTGGATAAGATGACCTATTCTGTGGATATAAATCATCCTTTTTCCCCAGGCACTCCTGCCATTGCCCAAAGGGCTCATGAACAAAGTGGCATGGTGGCAAGATTGGAGGTTATGCATGGACTCAGCAACATGGACTTCCACTCACCAAGGCTGACCTGGCTTTAGGCACTACTGACTGCCCAATCTGCCAACAGCAGAGACCCCTATATGGCACCATTCCCTGAGGTGATCAGCCTGCTGCCTGCTACCTGGTTGATTACATTGGACCACTTTGTTCATGGAAGTAGCAGTGATATGTTCTAACTGGAATAGACACATACTCTGCACATGGGTTTGCCTTCCCTACATGTAATACTTCTGCCAAAACTACCATCAGTAGACTTAATGAAATGCCTTATCTACTGTCATGGTATTCCACACAGCATTGCCTCTGATCAAGGAGCCCACATCACAGCAAATGAAGTATGGGAATGGGCACATTCTCATAGAATTTTCTGGTTTTATCATGTTCCCAATCATCCAGAGGCAGCTGGGTTGATAGAACGGTGGATTGGCCTTTTGAAGACCCAATTATGCCAATTAGGTGGCAATACCTTGCATGGATAGGGCAGCGTTCCCCATGAGGTTGTGTATGCTCTGAATCAACATCCACTCTATGGTGCTGTTTCTCCTATAGCCAGGATTCATGGGTCCAGGAATCAAGGGGTGGAAATGGGACTGGCATCCCTCACTATCACCCCTAGTGATCCACTAGAATATTTTTTTCTTTTTTTTTTTTTATTAATTAAAAAAATAAAAAATTAAAAAAATTAACACAACATTTAGAAACCATTACATTCTTCATATGCAATCAGTAATTCTTAATATCATCACATAGATGTATGATCATCATTTCTTAGTACATTTGCATCAATTCAGAAAAAGAAATAGCAAGACAATAGAAAAAGAAATAAAATGATAATATAGAGAAAAAAATAAAAATATATTAAAAAACAAAAAAACAAAAAAAAATCTGTAGCTCAGATGCAGCTTTATTCAGTGTTTTAACATAATTACATTACAATTAGGTAGTATTGTGCTGTCCATTTTTGAGTTTTTGTATCCAGTCCCGTTGCACAGTCTGTATCCCTTCAGGTCCAATTACCCATTATCTTACCCTATTTCTAACTCCTGATGGTCTCTGTTACCAATGACATATTCCAAGTTTATTCTCTAACGTCGGTTCACATCAGTGGGACCATACAGTATTTGTCCTTTAGTTTTTGGCTAGTCTCACTCAGCATAATGTTCTCTAGGTCCATCCATGTTATTACATGCTTCATAAGTTTATTCTGTCTTAAAGCTGCATAATATTCCATCATATGTATATACCACAGTTTGTTTAGCCACTCGTCTGTTGATGGACATTTTGGCTGTTTCTATCTCTTTGCAACTGTAAATAATGCTGCTTTAAACATTGGTGTGCAAATGTCCATTTGTGTCTTTGCCCTTAGGTCCTTTGAATAGATACCTAGCAATGGTATTGCTGGGTCGTATGGCAATTCTATATTCAGCTTTTTGAGGAACCGCCAAACTGCCTTCCACAGTGGTTGCACCATTTGACAATCCCACCAACAGTGGATAAGTGTGCCTCATTCTCCACATCCTCTCCAGCACTTGTCATTTTTTGTTTTGTTGATAATGGCCATTCTGGTGGGTGTGAGATGGTATCTCATTGTGGTTTTGATTTGCATTTCTCTAATGGCCAGGGACATTGAGCATCTCTTCATGTGCCTTTTGGCCATTTGTATTTCCTCTTCTGAGAGGTGTCTGTTCAAGTCTTTTTCCCATTTTGTAATTGGGTTGGCTGTCTTTTTGTTGTTGAGTTGAACAATCTCTTTATAAATTCTGGATACTAGACCTTTATCTGATATGTCGTTTCCAAATATTGTCTCCCACTGTGTAGGCTGTCTTTCTACTTTCTTGATGAAGTTCTTTGATGCACAAAAGTGTTTAATTTTGAGGAGCTCCCATTTATTTATTTCTTTCTTCAGTGCTCTTGCTTTAGGTGTAAGGTCCATAAAACCACCTCCAATTGTAAGATTCATAAGATATCTCCCTACCTTTTCCTTTAACTGTTTTATGGTCTTAGACCTAATGTTTAGATCTTTGATCCATTTTGAGTTAACTTTTGTATAGGGTGTGAGATATGGGTCCTCTTTCATTCTTTTGCATATGGATATCCAGTTCTCTAGGCACCATTTATTGAAGAGACTGTTCTGTCCCAGGTGAATTGACTTGACTGCCTTATCAAAGATCAAATGTCCATAGATGAGAGTGCTCCTAAAACAATGATTCCATTGAACTGAAAGTTCAGATTGCCACCTGGCCATTTTGTGTTTTTCATGCCTCAGAATCAACAGGCAAGGAAGGGACTACTGTACTGTCTGAGGTGATTGATACTGGCTATCAAGAGGAAATAAGACTGTACTACACAACGGAGGTAAAGAAGATTTTTCCTGGAATACAGGAGGTCCCCAAGGGCATCTCTTAATACTACCATGCCCTGTCATTAAAGTCAATGCAAAACTGCAACAATCCAATCCAGACAGAAGTACCAATGCCCAGAAACTTCGGGAATGAGGGTTTGAGTCACCCCACCAGGCAAAGAAACATGCTCTGCTGAAGTGCTTGCTGATGGTAAAGTGCTTGCTGAGGGTAAAGCTGAAGTGCTTGTCTTGTTGTGTGTATGTTTATATTTGCACATAAAGCAAATATCTTGTTTTTCTCTTATCATATGGCATAAATTGTATTGTTCATGTTATAGTATTTAAGTTATAGGATATCAAGTTTAAGAGTGAATGTTACCTAAGGATTTGCACCCTATCCTGAAGAAATTTAGAGCTTTTCCAGTTGTACACAGGACAGTTGAGTATTATAAAGTGAAACATATGTCTGTTATTGTTTATTTAGAAATTAAGCATGTTTAAGGTGATGTGTATAGCTACCAAGTTGACAAGGGATGATGCCCAGTTGTCTGGTCAGGCAAGCACTAGCCTAACTTGCTGCAAGGATATTTCATGACTGGTTGATAAATCAGAAGGCTGGTTTATTAAATCAACAGTCAATTGATTGCAGCTATAGCTAATTATACCTACTATCAACTGAGAGAGCATCTCCTGATAATTCGATCAGTTGGGTTTGATCTGATTTGTTGAAGACTTAAGGCATAAGAGAATTTGTATTCCTACTTCAGCCAGCAAAATTCATCTGAGTTTGTCAGCTTCACAGTCTGCCCTACAGATTTTGGACTCTTGCATTCCCATGGTTGTGTGAGACACCTTTATAAATCTCATCTTTATAGATATCTCCTGCTTCTCTAGAGAACTCTGACTAATATAATTTATATCAGGACTCAATTTTTCCAAATTCTCTGCCATTTTAAAACAAGAGTCACCTCATTTACAATGACACATTCATCATTTCTTCTATGACCCCATCAATGTACCTTTAAAATCCATATTTCTACTAAGAGTCTTTCAATACAATTAGGCTTTTTCTATTAAGCATCCTACTGGCCTTCCCACCTCTGCTCATTACCCAGTTACAAAGTCTTTTTTTTAAAAAATCACTTTTGGTATTTGCAATAGGAGCACCAACTCTTTTGGTACCAAAATATATTTTAGTTTGCTAATGCTGCCCAAAGCAGATGTCATAAAATGGGCTGGCTTTTAACAGTGGGGATTTATTAGGTTACAAGCTTACAGTTTTGAGGCTGATGGAAATGTCTCAAACAGAGCATCATCCAGTTGTACTTCCTCCCCAAAGACTGGCTGCTTACAATCATGAACTTCTGTGCCACATGGCAGAACACATGATAGTGTCTCCTTGTCTTTCCTTTCTCTCCCAGCTTTAATTGCTTTCAGCTTCCTGCTTCCTTGGCTTTCTGTCCTGAAAGATAAACTTAAATACACAGACATATATGATTTGACTATGAAAGGAAGGTGTGCTGGTTTGAATCTGTTATGTACCCCCAGAAAAGCCTGTGACTTTTAATCCATCCCTATGGGTGTAGACTTTTGCAGGCAGGACCTTTAGTTTAAGTTTTTCCATGGAGATGTAGCCCAGACTATTCAAGGTGGGTCTTAATCCCCTTGCTGTTTCCTTTATGAGAGGATAAAAGGCAGAGACATTTTGGAGAGAGCTCAGAGAAAGAAAATACCCCAGGAGAAGCAGGAAGGACCCACAGAAGCTGAGAGTCCTTTTGAAACCAGAAAACAGTAGAGAAGGACAAGCAAATGTTACCATGTGTCTTCCCATGTGACAAAGGAACCCCAGATGCCAGCAGCCTTTCCTCAAAGAAGGTATCTTCCTCTTGATGCCTTAATTTGGACATTTTCATGGCCTTAGAACTGTAAATTTGTAACCTAATAAATCCTCATTGAAAAAGCTAACCCATTTCTGGTTTGATTCATTCTGGCAGCTTTAGCAAACTGAAACAGAGGAAAAAGAGATATTTTGCAAAAAAAGTAGATTTCAAGGCAAAGCTATTATCAATAACAAGGAGGGGGAATTTTCTAATACTAAAAGGATTATTTTATTAGGAAGACATAATTATAAATATATGTTCAGTTCAAAGGCCTTCAAAATGAAGACAAAACTCATAAAATTAAAGGGGAAAGATAAATCCACAATCAAAATTAGTGTTAGAAATTTTTAAAAACTGCCTCTCTGAAATTGAGAATAAAAGAAAGGTAAAAAAGGAAAACAAAAAGGCAGTGAGGTTATAGAAGATCTATCTGATCAACACTATCAGCCACCTTGACATAATTGACATTTATGGATAATACCGCACTTAACTACAGAATACCTATATTATTTAAATATACATAGAACATTCACAGAGACCATATTGTAAGACATAAATAATATGTCAAATAATTGGCTTTTACATTTCATGCTCTGTGATCACACAGGTCACAGAAGAAGAAAAAATAACACAAAGAAGAAATAACCAGGGAAATAATTTTTCTAACTAAATAATAATAGAAATACAACATCCAAAGTTTCTACATTTCAGTTAAAACAGTTCTTAGAGAGAAATTTATAGCTTTAAATGCCTACATTTTTTGAAGGCTTAAAATTAGTGACCTAAGTTTACATTTTAAGAAGCTAAAGGGAAAAGCAAATTAAACCAAAGTTAGTAGAATGAAAGAGATAATGAAGATAAGAGTAGAAATCAATGAATTTGTAATGTAGAGATAAGATTAAAAGGTGTGTTTCTGCATACTAACAGAAATTATCCATTTATAATACCTTCACAATACATAACAGAGTTAGCACATTTTTAGGTGCAATACTGGTACCCTAACCTTTGCAGAACTTTGCAGAGAGAAATTACTTAAGAACTAAATAAATGGAGAGGTATACTATGTTCATGGATTCAAAGATTCAAAGTTGCAAAGAGGCCCATTCTGCCAAATTAATTTATAAATAGAACCCAATTCCAATCATAATCCCACGAGAACTTCTCATAGATATTGGTAAGCTAACTTTTAAATTTATATGGAAATACAAAGGAACTAAAGCAGCCAGAAAATTTGGAAATGGAGAATAAAGTTTGAATGTATGTAAAATTTATCTCAAGATAATTTTCTAAACAAATATTGAACTCAAATCGGTAGGTTTTCTTTTCACAGTGTAATAGGTTAGCAATTCTAAGATCAAGTCCTTTTTAGTCTAGGTTTTCTCAAATGAGCAGAAATGTTGAGCATGAAGAAATCAGTTTTCTCATTGTTTGTGGCAGGGAGTTACAATCATGGAAAGGGGAAGACAGGAATCTATCCTGTACTACTGGATTAGAATGATATTAAAGCAGGTAAATAGATAAATTGCTAAATTATTGAAAGATAGATGATGATAGATTACATAGGTAGTTAGATGTAGAAATATTATATATAATATATGTTACTTGCATGTTATATAAAATATTATGTATAACATAAGTTATGTTATAGATATGTGACACATATTTCCTAGCTCTTTTGCTGAAAGGCCTAAGAAGCAATGATACTCCAATAAAATGAATATTTCTAGCGCCCATATCTCAATTTCAGCCTCTATGCCTTACCTTTATATATCCACATGGCTTATTCCTTACATCATTCAAGTATTTTCATAAATGTCTTCTTAGTGAGGCCCAAGCTGATCTGCTTTAATTAAAATTGCAGTTCTTTTCCCAATCCGTAGTTCTCATCTGCCATCCTGTTTTTTCTCCATAGTCCTTTTCATTCTAACATGCTGTATAATTTATATGTTGTTTTTTCCTGCTAAAGTATGAACTCCCAGACAGTAGAGATTGTTGGTTCTCTACTGCTTTTCCAGAACTTAAAACAGAGCCTGGAACATACTAGGCACTTGGTATTTGTTGAATAAATGAATGAATGAGCATTCTACAGACGAGGAAGTTGAGACTTAAGGTTTAAAGTTCTTAAGTGTTTTGAACAGAAGTCACAGAAGTGGAACGTGAACCCATCTTTTACTAACTGAAGAGTTCACACTCTTAATCACTGCACAAAAATGCCTTTATAATGTGAAAAACCTGGAATGGTACACCGAATATGTCTGACCCTACAACATAAACTGCCTGCTTCCTGGTTTGGCCTAGGCTAAGGCTAAGCCAGCCTCGGTGATAGGATATATTAAAGTTCTTTTGTTCTGAATGCACACTTGCATCAGTGAAAATAGTCCAGACCCTTGAAGGTAGATATGGTGGAACCTGCCAAATGAGCCCATACTAGAAGCAGTGGTTTTTTCAGCCACAGGGATTATTGTAGCTACAATTCACATGTATCCTCTGTCTCTCTGTCTTCATACACTTGCTAACAGATGTAGCCTGGTAAGACATACTCCCAGAAATGCCTAAGAAACTTGCCAATGGAAGTTTAAAAAGAAAAAAAGGATTGGATGAAAGATGTCACAACTTAGAAATGTATCTGTCAAGAAGAAACAAAAATTAATATCCGAAGAAGCAGCTATATGTTTGGCGACTGATGACCTTTTTTCTAAGGAAGAAAATAATTTCTTTGATATTAGGCCCTATAAAGTTAATTGTGTAGAAGGTGGCAAAGGGCTAGATTCCTCATTAGTAGAACCACAAAACTGCAGACTTTATAAGCAGCTAAACTAGCATGAGAGGAAAAGCTATGTGTCTGGGCATTTTGGCTTAAAACAACTGAGAGTTGAAAGAAGAAAAAGAGTATATGACACGTTAGACATCATTCAAGTCTCTCCCAAGTGCAGCTAAGAATATTTAGTCCCTGTTCCTTAACAGGAGAAAGATTTAGGTAAAGAAGTGCCAGAGGTTATGATCTTATGGAACTGTGGGGGTAAATGTACTGGGATATCACCCATAGGACATGGTATTGAGGTAGGGGATTCCAGAGGGTTACAGATCTTGGGGCTCGGTCAGACTAGGAGGAGGTTTATCCAGAGCTACCTGAATTGTGAAGGAATAGGACACAAAATTGATGTGAAGAAGAGAGTGCTGAAGATCAAGATTGAAGAGGAAAGTGAGCCCAAAAGAGGGAGAATGAGCAATGGACTTGGAAGTGCATAGAGTAGGTTGGAATGTCATTCATATGAGATGAACCATTGGTTCAAAAATAAGACTGCAAAAACAAGGAATGAGCTAAGGTTTGCCTGCTTAGTGGGACAGGCATTCAGCTGAAGGGAGCCATACAGTGCTAAACAATGGGTTGAGAAATTAAAACATACACATACATGCATTCAACTAATCCCAGAGCAACCTGTCATAGTGACCATCTGCTGTTTTGGTATGACTTGCATTCCCTTTTTTGTCCAACTGCCTATCCCCCAATATATTAGTTTCTGAAGGAGCTGCTAACTACAGAATCTATCCCTATAGCCATAGAAAGACATATGTCCCATTCCTGGCCAATCTTAGTGCACATGACCCTTGCCACAATGATGGTTTAAGAATGGTCTCATGCCCAGATTAGCAGAATCCTTCTCTGGATTTCATGTAGATGAAATGGGCCCTTACTTTCTCCTGGGCTTATTAAACTGAGATGGTATAAACTTTATTTTGTCTATGGCCATGCTTTCCGCCTCTTGCCAGATAGAAGAAGCCTATGGACAGCAAAAATGACACCTGAACCAAGAAATTTTGGCACTAGCTCTTTCAGTGCCTCCAAGACTATTCCTGGACTTCTTAGTCTTTGAATAATTTCTAGCTACTTGTAGCAAAAAAAGTCCTGACCAGATCTACGTTCAAAACTCCAAGTTGTTTATTTTCCATGTTAACCACTGTATAGAGAAGGAAGCTGCCATTAACCCAGTCCCCTGGGAGTTAAAAATATAAAACATGCAATAATAGCTATTGGAATTTTAAGAAATTCTCCCTGCCCCCCATCAAACACACACACTCACCACCCCATGATTTTGCAAAGCTCAGAATAGCTTTTCATTAAGCCACCTATAGATAGTGGTTGAACTCAAGTCAGCTCAGGAACAAGAACCATTGGATCTCAGCAGCATAGATATGTGGGACAAGTGAGGAAACTCTGATGGGACCAAATCCAGAGAAACTTATGTAACTATAAGGCTGACTCCTGTGGAAATCAGTCTAAGGGAACTAGACATGGGCCAGACTCAATATCAAAGGATATCCAATCTGAGAGGAAGGCAAAGGATAGAAGTACAAAGAATAGATGAGTCTGTGAGTCACAAGGGATGAGAAAATTGTGGTTTTAGGTGGATGATCTTTGGGAGAGGTAATGCCAGCCAGTAGCTGGGAGTATGGGGGTGGAGTGGAGCCAAGTTCCCATTGGCCAGAATGAGACATAGTTCCAGCCAGATAGGCTGCAGTTCTTTTCGGAGATTTGGTTCCCTCTTTTGTGAGGACAAGACAGACATCAACCAACCAATCAGAATTAGTACAAGAACTCAGAGCTCAGAATTCACAGTGGGCTCTGAGTCTTATCAGAATTAGCCTGGAGAGGGTGGGCCAGAAGACAAGTGTAAGCTACATTCCCAGGAAGTATCAAGGATCAAGCCCCAAAATCAAAGTTCTGCCTTCCTATTCAGGGGTCTGTAGAGAGTGCAGATCTGGTCATGAGAAACAGGCAGAGAGGCCCAAGGCTGAGGAACCGCAGGAACAGAACAGAAATCAGAAGTAGGGATCACAACAAAGGTAAAGTTTCCAAGAAACTTTCACAAAAGGGGCTGGAGTGCATTTAGTGTGTTTTCATTTAATGGACTATCAAATGGGGTATGGGTAGTTCAGTCTGGTTTAAAGATGTGGAATCTGGCAGACATCATGGGGTAGAGGGTGAGACAGAAAGCCAAGGCAGAGGCCAGTGATGCACACTGCAAACAGCTGAAAGAAAAGGAAACCTACTGGTGGGTATGCCAGTTGCCCCAGGACTCTTCCTGGATGGTTTTGGCATGTTGTATTGGTACTGTATGCTGGATTTATAGTCAGCATCCTGTTCCACCTTCTACTCAATTCAACCCCATAGAAAAGTACCATTTAATGGGTGAGAGAAGAGTGCTTGGGTTCAAAGCCTAAGTTCACTGTTTACTACCTCTGTGACCTTAAACCCAATCCCTATTCCTTATTCTCATAATTTGTGAAAAAAGATAATGTTTTGGTACCTACCTCATAGAATTGTTATAATAATGAAATTAATAATATACTTTGAGCACTTAGAATTGCACCTAGCAAGTATTAAACACTCACTTAATGCTGGCAATCATTATTTTCTCTCAGGAGTGTAATACATATGAACAGTGTTCTAGTTTGCTAGCTGCCAGAATGCAATATACCAGAAACAGAATGGCTTTTAAAAAAGGGAATTTAATAAGTTGCTAGTTTACAGTTCTAAGACTGAGAAACTGTCCCAATTACAACAAGTCTATAGAAATGTCCAATCAAAGGCATCCAGGGAAGATACCTTGGTTCAAGAAGGCCAGTGAAGTTCAGGGTTTCTCTTTCAAGTGGGAGGGCACATTGTGAACATGGCCAGAGTTCCTCTCTCATCTGCAAGGGCACATGGCGAACACAGCATCATCTGCCAACTTTTTCTTCTGGCTTCCTGTTTCATAAAGCTCTCTGGGAGGCATTTGCCTTCTTCATCTCCAAAGGCCACTGGCTGGTAGACTCTGCTTCTTGTGGCTATGTCGTTCTGCTCTGCTCTCTCTGGATCTCCCATTCTCCAAAATGTTTCCTCTTTTATAGGACTTCAGAAACTAATCAAGACCCACCCAAATGGGTGGAGACACATTTCCCCCAATCCAGCTTAACAACCAGTCTTGATTGGTTTACATCTCCAGGAAGATGATCTGATTACAATTTCAAACATACAGTATTGAATAGGGATTATTCTGCCTTTATGAAATGTGATTTAGATTAAAACATGGCTTTTCTAGGGGATATACATCCTTTCAAACCAGCACAAACAGTAACCAAATGGGAAACAAAAGACCCCTTTGCTTTTAGCTTGCAATGGTACCTAAGAAGCCCAGTGACAAGCTCTCATAATGCTGTGTTAAAGCACATAGCTTAGCTTTAAAATCTAAGAGATCTTCACCTTTCCCTAAAGCTTAAATCCATAGCTTTAATCTTACCAGTATCTTGCCTGGCTCACTGTTCAAAGCTGAAGAGAATTACCATCATGCTTGGGCATGTATGAGCAAAAAGGGCAAGATCTGCATCCACTTATTCACCAGCTGCGTTGAGAAGAGGACATCAAAATGGGGAGTGAGCCTGGGTACATAATACAAAGTGACAATGGCCCCTAGTTAAGGTGGTCTTTTGAATGTCCCAGGCTGCTGTGCGATCATATTAGTAACTCCTAATTAGGCAGGGGCAGTATGGAATATGGGAGTGGGTCAGAAATGGGGAGTAAGACAGGCAGGCTCCTCTTGAGACAACAGAGGTATTTGCATCCATTCCTACACATGATTACCTAAATTTGTAATACATTTGGGGCCAAGTCTCTTTTTAAAAAACTCTATGGGGAGGTGTGACAGTGGCTCAGTGGCAGAATTCTTGCCTGCCATGCTGGAGACCTGGGTTCAATTCCTGGAGTCTGCCCATGCAAAAAGAAAAAAAAAAAAATCTATTGAACATTTTCTAGATTTGCTCAGGAATTGGGTACAAGGCAACTTGTCACACAAGGGAAGTAGGACAATTGGCTGAACCTTCATCCTTGACTTTATTTATCTCACATTCTAATGATGAGTGCACAAACTTAGATTGATACTTCATGTAATAATGAGTTTTGTATTCACTGTACCTCATTTCCATGTTTTAAAGAATCTGTTTTTATTACTAAATCATTTAGTTAAAGTGATTGAAGAGGAATAAACAGTGGTTTCTTTCAGTGCAGAGTCCTGTGGTGCTCTTTAACAGCTCTGCTGCAGTTCAGTACTACTACAGGCTATTTTTGATGTATGGTCTCTGAAGATAGTGAAGGAATCTGCCCAAGACTCAAATTACAGAGATATGACATCTCCTTGATGCATTCCCCTATTTGATACAATTAAAACACATATGGGGAAATGCATGAGGAAATATTGTAAATTGTATTCAGTTAATATGCAAGTGCATGGTGAGATGGGAGAATTTACTGGAATGTTGTTACCTTTTTCTGGTGAATCCCAGTTTCTCTTCATTTTTGGTAGATCAGATTCTGCAGAGAAGATTTGTGGCAAGTATACTATAGTGAAACATTGCTGCTAAGCCTAGGGTAGCAGAAACTTTCATTTTCCCTTCCTCACCTCTCTCTCACCCCAAAATAGTCTCTTTTGATTAGGTATAGGTGCGTTTCTCAGAATCATAGGATTTCTGAGCTAGAAGCATAACTTTGCTTACCATTCCTTCTTGTATACCTATCTCCCTTCTAGAAGAACTCATCTCTTTTTTTTAAGTACATTCTTTCAAAATTCCTTTAGAGAAGATGAGTTGATGTTCAACTCCAACTTCGTCTGAAAATGTGTTTTGTTTCATCTTCATTTTGGGAAAGATGGTTTTACAGTTTATAGACAGTTATTTTTCCTCAGAATTTTAAAAATATTATTCCACTGTTTTTTAATTTCCATATTTCTGTTAAAAAGTCAAGTGTAAATCTATTCACTTGATGGTAATCTTTTTAATTGATTTTGATGTTGTTTATTTTTTAGTTCTGTAATTTTATTTATAGACATGGATTTATTTTCTCTTTGGAATTTGTTGTGTTTCCCAAATGTAAGAATTTGTGATTTTCCTCAATTCTGAAAAATTCTTTTAATTTAAATTAAAAATTTAATTTAAGAATTAATTTAAATTTAAAAATGTCTTTTAAAATGTTAATCTCTACCATTTTCTCTAGGCTTTCCTACTGGAACTCTGATTACATTCTGTCTATACTCTTTCAATTGTCCATGTCTTTTTAAATTTTTCTATGCTATTTTTCATCTCTCTCTTTATAAAGTAAATAATTTCTTCAGAGCTGTCTTTCAAATCACTAATTCTCTCTTTGGTTCTATTTTCTTCAACCCAACCACTGAGTTTTTAAGTTATATACTACTTTCACTCAAAGAAATTCTATTTGTTTTTTTGTAATGTCCTAGTCTTTTCTAATAATATATTGTTCCTTGATCATGTTTTCACTTCCTTCTTTTAGTTCTATATGCATTTTAAATGTTCCAGTTGAATATTGTTTTTCTGACAATTCCTACCTGAAGTTCTTGGGAGCCTAAATCTTTTGTTTGCTCTTTTGTCAGCTCTTACTCACTTTTTAAAACTTTTTTTCTTATTGTATAATATGACATATATACAAAGCAAAGAAAGAAAAAAGGAATAGTTTTCAAGGCACTCTTCAACAAGTAGTTACAGGAGAGATCCCAGAGTTTGTCATGGGCAATCATACCATAGTCTCAGGTTTTTCCTTCTAGCTGCTCCAGAATATAGGAGTCTAGAAGGAAAAAATGTTTTTTATCATCACAATCAATTTTTTTCCTTTTTTTGTGAAAAATAACATATATACAAAAAGGTGATACATTTCAAAATATAGCACAACAAATAGATTTCCGAGTTTGGTATGGGTTACAATTCCAAAATTTTAGGTTTTTACTTCTAGCTGCTCTAAGATACTGGAAACTAAAAGAAATATCAATTTTAATGATTCAGCAATCATATTTGCTTGTTAAGCCCTACCTTCTCTGTATAACTCCACCATCACCTTTGATCTTTCTGTAGGCATGCAATAGCAGTTTGCCCCCTGTACCCTGGACTTAAACACTTTTTATACACGAATCATACCTTTGAAATAGTTCTTGCAAGAACTAATTTATATTTCTAGTGTTAATCAGTAGGACACATAGGTCTATACAACCCCTTTCAATCTTGTTCACCTTCAATATGGTAATATTACTTATAAACCCCCTGGAGAACTGCCTTCACTTCTGTCTATTCCCTTACATTTGAGTTCAACCTCATACCCAGCCATTCACCCATCCCCAGCATCTATGTATCGCTAAGTCCCTATATTCTGTATTATAAGCCTCTATTTTACCTTTACCATGGTCATAAAAATGGAGCCATACAGTAGCTCTCCTTTTCTGTCTGGCTTATTTCACTCAGCCTTATGTCCTCAAGGCTCATCCATCTTGCCATGTGCTTTAGGACATCATTTCATCTTACTGCTGCATAATATTCCATTGTATGTATATACCATGTTTTGTTAATCTACTCACCTATCGACGGGCATTTAGAATTTTTCCATCTTTTGGAAACGCTGTGCACATCAGTGTGAAATGTCTGTTTCACTGCTTTCATCTTTTCTGGGTATATACCAAGTAGTGCTATTGCTGGGTCATAGGGCAACTCAGTGTTTAGTTTCCTAAGGGACCGCCAAACTGTCTTCCATAGTGGCTGCTCCATCATACATTCCCACCAGCAGTGCAAAAGTGTCCCAATTTCTCCACATCCTTGCCAACATTTATAGTTTCCTGTTTGTTTAATACCAGCCATTCTTGTAGGTGTGAGGTGGTATCTCATTGTAGTCTTGATCTGCATTTCCCTTATAGCTAATGAAAATGGGTATCTCTTCGTATGCTTTTGAGCCATCTGTATTTGCTCTTCAGAAAAATCCCTATTCATATCTTTAGCCCATTTGATAATTGGGTTGTTTCTTCCTTTGTTGTTGAGTTGTTTGATTTCTTTATGTATATAGGATATCAGACTTTTGTCCAATGTATGATTTCCAAATATTTTCTCATATTGAGTTGGCTGCCTCTTCACCCTTTTGACAAAGCCTTTGAGGTGTAGAAGCATTTGATTTTGAGGAGTTCCCATTTATCTATTTTTTCTTTTGCACTTGTGCTTTGTGTGTAAAGTTTAGGAAGCTACGTCCTATTACTAGGTCTTGAAGATGTTTCCCTATATTTTCTTCTAGAAGCTTTATAGTACTAGTTCTTATATTTAGGTGTTTGATCTACTTTGATCTAATTTTTGTATAGATTGTAAAGTAAGGGTCCACTTTCATTCTTTTGGCTATTGATATCCAGTTCCCCCATCCCCATTTATTGAGTTCCCCCATGCCCATTTACTTTGTTCCAGGCCAGTGGATTTGGGGGGCCTTGTCAAAAATCAGTTGACTAGGGTGGGCAATGGTGGCTCAATGGCAGAGTTCTTGCCTGCCATGCTGGAGACCTGGGTTTGTTTCCTGGTGCCTGCCCATATAAAAAAAATCAGTTGACCATAGATTTGGTGGTCTATTTCTGCACTCTTGATTTGATTCCATTGGTCAATACTTCTGTCTTTGTGCCAGTACCATTCTTTTTGAACATTGTGGCTTTATAATAAGTTTTAAACTCAGGAAGTGTTAATCCTCCCACTTAGTTCTTTTTTAGGATGCTTTTAACTATTCAGGGGCTCTTTCCCTTCCAGATGAATTTGGAAACGAGTTTTTCCAAGTCTTCAAAGAAGGTTGTTGGAATTTTGATTGGTACTGCATTGAGTCTGCAGTGCAATTTGGGTAGAAATGACATCTTAACTATATTTAACCTTTCTATCCATGAGCAGGGAATGTCTTTCCACCTATTTAGATCTTCTCTTTATTTCTTTTAGCAATGTGATATAGTTTTCTGTGTACAACTCCTTTACATCCCTAGTTAAGTTCATTCCTAGGTAATGATTCTTTTAGTTGCTATTTTGAATGGAATTTTTTCCTTAAGTGATTCCTCAGTTAAGTCATTGCTTGTGTATAGAAACATTACTGTTTTTTGCGCATTAATTTTATATCCTACTACCTTGCTGAACTTATTAGCTCAAGTAAATTTGTTGCAGATTTCTCAGGATTTTCGAAACATAGTACCATGTCATCTGCAAATAATGAAAGTTTTACTTCCTCCTTTCCAATTTGGATGCCTCATTTCTTTGCCCTACCAGATTGCTCTAGCTAGAATTTCTAGTACAGTGTTGAATAATAGTGCTGACAGAGACATCCTTGTCTCATTCCTGATCTTAGTGGGAAAGATGTCAGTCTCTCTCCATTGAGTACAAGACTGGTATTGGTTTTTCATATATACCCTTTATCATATTGAGGAAGTTACCTTTGATTCCTATCTTTTTAAGTGGAATGCTTTTTCAGCATTAATCAAGATGGCCATGTGATTTTTTCCTTTTGAGTGGTTAGTGTGCTATATTACATTAATCCATTTTCTTGTGTTGAGCCATCCTTGAATTCCTGGTATAAGCCCCACTTGGTAGCCATGTATAATTTTTCAATGTGTTGTTGGATTTTATTTGCTAATATTTTGTTGAGAATTCTTGCATCTATGTTCATTAGGGAGATTGGCCTATAGTTTTCCTTTCTTATAGCATTTTTACCCAGTTTTGGTATTAAAATGATGTTAGCTTCATGAAATGAGTTAGGTAGTATTCCTTTTCCCTCAATTTTTTTGAAAAGTTTGAGCAGGATTGGTGTTAGTTCTTTTTGGAATGTTTAATAAAATTCCCCTGTGAAGTCATCTGGCCCTGGTCTTTTCTTTGTAGGAACATTTTTGATGACTGATTGAATCTCCTTACTCATCGTTGGTTTGTTGAGATCTTCTATTTATTCCTGAGTCAGTGTAGCTTGTTTGTGTGTTCCCAGGAATTTGTCCATTTCATCTAAGTTGTCTAGTTTTTGGCATATAGTTGTTCATAGTATCCTCTTATGATTTATTTCTTCAGGGTCTGTGGTTACACACCCCTCCTCATTTCTGATTTTGTTTATTTCCATCCTCTCTCTTTTTTCCTTTGTCCATCTTACTAGTGGTCCATCATTTTTTTAAAAAATTTTCTCGAAGAACTAACTTTTGGTTTTATTGATTTTTTTCTTTTCTTCTTTTGTTCTGCCATTCATTTAACTCTGCTTTAATCTTTGTTATTTTTTTCTTCTATTTGCTTTGGGGTTAGTTTGCTGTTCTTCCTCAAGCTCCTCCAGGTGAACAGTTAAGCCCTTGATTTTTGCTCTTTCTTGTTTTTTAAAATAGGCATTTAGGGCAATAAATTTGCCTCTCAACACAGCTTTTGTCACATCCCATAAGTTCTGATAAGGTGTATTCTCATTTTCATTCATCTCTAGATAGCTACTGATTTGTCTAGCAATTTCTTCTTTGACCCACTGGTCATTTAAGAGTGTGTTATTTATCACATATTTATGAAAGTTCTCATTTTTTGGTGGTTTATTGATATCTAGCTTCATTCCATTGTGATGCGAGAACGTGCTTTGAATAATTTCAATGTTTTTAAATTTATAAAGATCTGTTTTGTGCCCCAGCATATAGTCTATCCTGGAGAATGTTCCATGAGCACTAGAGAAGAATGTATATCCTGGTATTATGGGGTGTAATGACCTATACATATCTATTAGAACTAATTCATTTATCAAGTTGTTTAACTTCTCTGTTTCCTTGTTGATCTTTTGACTCATCGTTCTATCTATAGAGGAGAATGATGTATTGAAGTCTCCTACTATTATTGTTGAAACATCTATTGCTCCCTTCAGTTTTGCCAATGTCTGTCTCATCTACTTTGGAGCTCCTTGATTGGGAGCATAAACAGTTATGATTGTTATTTCTTTTTGGTGAATTGTCCCTTTTATTAATATACAGTGTCCTTCTTTGTCTCTTATGATGTCTTTACATTTAAAGTCTATTTTGTCCACTATTAGTATAGCTACTCCTACTTTCTTTTGGTTATAGCTTATGTAGAACATCTTTTTCCTTTCTTTCACTTTTGTTCTATGTATGTCCTTGTGTCTAAGATGAGTCTCTTGTATGTAGCATATTGCTGGATTATATTAACCTATTCTGCCAATCTTTATCTTTTAATTGGTAAGTTTGGCCCATTAACATTGAAAGTTATTACTGAAAAGGCATTTCTTGAATCCATCATCTTATCTTTGGGTATTATTTGTCAGATCTATATATTCTTTTCCCTCTTTTTCTTTTTATCCTTTAAGTTACCCTTACTGGTACTCTTCAATTCTCTGCCCTCCTCCAGTTCTCCCTTTCCTGCTTTTTTTTTTCCAACTGACAGAACTTTCTTTAGTATTTCTTGAAGGGCTTGTCTCTTGTTGACAAATTCTTTCAAGATTTGTTTTTCTGTGAAAAATTTAATCTCTTCCTCAGTTTTGAAGGACAATTTGGCTGGGTATAAAATTCTTGGCTGGAAGTCTTTCTCTTTCAGGATTTTAAATATATCATACCTCTGCCTTCTTGCCTCCATAGTGCCAGTTGAGTAGTCTGAGATCAGTCTTATGTGGTTACCCCTACATATAGGAGATTGTTTATCTCTTGCCACTTTTAGGATTTTCTGCTTCTCTTTATCATTTGACAACTGATTAGTATGTATCTTGGGGAAGGCCTATTTGGATTTTTTCTATTTGGAGGTTAAGGATGCTATGCTGGTGCCTGTGAGAGTGGAAACCCAGTGGTGGGGAGTATGTGCCTGTGTGGGTGCACAGGTCTGTGGGGCAGGGCCCTGGTGTATGCTGGTCTAGGGGTCAGGGTCCTTTGTGCACATGCACAGAGCTTAGGGCAGCTGGTTGGCATTGTGCCTGAATGGGCTAGGGTGGATTTGGCCTGACTCTGCAGGTCAGCACTTGCCCAGAGCTGGGGGGCATGATTGGGGGTCATGCACATACACAAATCTGGGAGAGCCATCAGATGTACAGCTGTGCAGAGCTCATGGGGATGAGCTGTGGTTGCATGAGTGTATGGGCTGGGAGCAGGCATAGCCTGGGTTTGGAGGTAAGCACCCACAGCTTTTATGCACTGTTGTCCACCTGCAGGAGGCAGAGCCTGGAAAATAGGGATCGGAGGAGTAGGGTGAGACTGCACTTTTGTAGGAGAAGTGGGTTGGGTCCCAACCCACTCCGGTTCTCTGCTTCTCAGTTTCTCAGCTTTTGCAACCGGGATGCCTTTTGTGGTGCAGAAGACTCTTCCTAGTCACTTATACCCTGGAATCACCATCTCAGTCACTTTCCTGTCCCTTCTCTAGATGTTCCTTGGAGCAGGGTTGAACTCAACCTATCCTATTCTGTCATCTTCCCAGAACTCAACCAACTCTTACTCATTTTGACTTGTTTCCTAGAGTTTTGTAATTTGGATTTCTGAAATCTTAATTATTTCATTTCTATCTGTATATATTCTACAAAGCCCACCTTGAGGATGATTTTTTGAAGAAGGAGAATGCTTTCATTTCATCCAGGCACTCCTTCCATCACCATTGTAAGATAATATTTTTGACTTGAGGCTTCCTGTTTCATAAAAGTACCAGAAATAAAATTCAAATCCATATGAACACAGTCTCAGAGGAGACTATTTTCCCTCACCCTGAGCTTACATATAGATAAACAAGTTTCTCACCTTGCTGACAGGTTAATATTTTCTAGACCTCCCTTTCACTGAAGGTAGACCCTTTTGAAAGCTCTCAATTCTATACAGGAGTCTTGGTCTCAACTCCATACCTTGCACAGGCCCAGGGCTTATTTTAGATTTTCATATGCAGCTATTTAATCCCACTGAGTTACAGTAACCAGTTATATCCCTGAAAGTAGCCAAAGCTTCAGTGTGAGTTTATCATTCTTGATTCTGATTCCCTTCTAGTTATTGGCACCTAAAGAGTTCCCTTCTTTTGATAAATTTGGCCAATATTTTAGAGTCTGTGTTACATTTTATCAAGTGTTTCTAGGTGACTTGAAGCAAGAGGGTTTTTCAATTAGCCCTTAATCATTCCCTGATATGGAACTCAAAATTAACCTAGATCAATATATTCTTTATAATAACACAACTGTTTTAGTTTGCTAACTGCCAGAATGCAGTATACTAGAAATGGAATGGATTTTAAAAGGGGGAATTTAATAAGTTGCTTGTTTACAGTACAGTTCTAAGGCTGAGAAAATATCCCAGTTAAAACAAGTTTACAGAAATGTCCAATCTAAGGCATCCAGGGGAAGATACCTTGGTTCAAGAAGGCCAATGAAGTTCAGGGGATCTCTCTCAAGTTAGAAGGCACATGGTGAACAGAGTCAGGGTTCTTCTTTCATCTGGAAGGGCACATGGCAAATACAATGTCATCTGCTACCTTTCTCTCCTGGCTTCCTGTTTCATGAAGCTCCCTGGGAGGCACTTTCCTTCTTCTTCTCCTAAGGTCACTGGGTGGTGACTCTGCCTCTTGTGGCTGTGCCATTCTTCTCTGCTCTCTGAATCTCTCTCATTCTCCAAAATGTTTCCTCTTTTATAGAAGTCCAGTAAAGTAATTAAGACCTACCTGAATGGGTGGAGACACGTCTCCACCTGATCCAGTTTCACAACCACCCACTCTTGATTGAGCCACATCTCCAGGGAGATGATCTAATTACAGTTTCAAACATACAGTACTAAATAGGGATTAGAAGAAACGACTGCCTTTACAAAAGGGGATTAGGATTAAAACATGGCTTTTCTAGGGTACCTACATCCTTTCAAACCGGCGCAACAGCTCTTATTTCAAATGAAATGTTTTGCAAAACCTCCATATGAAAAACAAAATGAAATGAAATAATAAAATAGTTAAAGCAGAACTGCTCTGGCTCAAGGTGAGCAGGCCCAGAGTTCTGTTTGGAGTTTTCTTCCTTCCTCATGGCAGCACTCAAACATATTCTGGAACCTGTAAGACTGCAGGAAGTGTGCTTTGAAGAAAAGCCTAATCCTGATCAAACTGCTGATTTTAAAAAGAAAAAAAAATCCTAAATTCAGAGAGCTTGCCTTATTCAGACTTAGCTCCTTAGACTGGGTCTGTGCTACATGGAGGAAAGACAATAAATTCAGTATAGCATCTCTGCTATTCCTGTTTGTAAACACAAACGAGGCTTAAACCTAACTTTAAGATTAAGGTGTTTATGTAGGTCTAATGAAGTTAAATGCAGGGTTAGCTTGCTTTTTGAAACAGTTATGCCTAAGAAACATTTCGGTGACCTGCCTCCTATATCCCCACTAACTTTCATTGTAATATCAGAGCTATGTTACCACAGAAAAAAAATATGGCCGCAGGACCCAAAATTACCTCAAAGAAGGCAGAAAATCAATTACAAGTGCATATTAATTTAGGAAAAAAAAAAACAATCCCTTATAATGAAATATCTCTTAATAAAATAGTAAGCAAAAAGATGGAACATTGCAAATTAGAATTTAAATAAGATATAGAAGAAACAAACTTCGTTTCATTAATCAAGCACTCCAAACTTTAAAAAATTATGTTTATAATCTCCACAAACCCTATCACATTCAAAGACAACTGAGTTAAATAAGCCTTCTCTGATAGTTCTCCTTTCTTTGAAAATATCTGGTTCTCACTTTCTCCAGGTGTGTTAGGACAGATGAAAGTATAGTAGAATAAAAAAAAATGTGATCACATACTTTTTTAATCTTTACAGGAAAGGGTAGGAGCTGTATTTCAGTAACCATGAACCTGTATCAGTGTTAAGTCTGCACTTTCTCACAATTGCAGGCAGGATCCCTGTAGTGGCTGATTTCAGAAGTCAGAGCCAGAAAGACTGTTTGTGATTAGTGCAGTAGGAAAAGTAGGATTGGGAGGAAAAACCACATGACTTGTAGGTTTGTTTGCTTCCTCAGTAGGATAGCAAGAACAAATGCAAAAATTGTAAAGGTGAGGCAAGAAAAAGGGAAAGGAAGCAGACCAAAGCAAAACATGAAGCATAATAGAAAAAAATTTTTTCAAGTGCTTTTACCCTTAAGAAAGGACACTGGAACCCTTTTAGTTCCTCCAAACTCCCTCACCTGGCCATTATTCTCTAGGTTTCATGATATGTCTTACCTTCCCTGCTGGATTCCAAACTTTTACAGGACACTGATAATTGTTATATTTCTGTAGGATTCCAAGGTTTATAAGGTGATTTTTCTCCTATGTTGTCTCATTTACCATTCAAATTATGGAAGACACTTATTAATATAGTCTCCATTTTACAATTGAGGAAATTGAGTTTCAAAGAGGTTAGAAGATTTGCCTGGGATCACATAGCTAATAAATGATAAACCCAAGCGTCAAACTAAAGGTTTCTGGTCTCCCTTCCTCTGTTCTTCCTGTCAAATCTGGACCCATGCCTGGTTCATTCCTATCTCATCCATCACATTTTGCATAGAACTTGAATAAATGTTTTGGAAAGAAAACTAACTTCATATCAAGATTACTTGCAGGAGCTTTTTCAAGTGTATAAATTATATCATGTGCAAATGGAGTCTCCAGTTGTACTTCATTTAATGTGCTGTTGCACAGACGTGGAATTTCCAGAGGTCTCCAGGCCCTCCTTGCACATGTTAAGACCCAGCTATAGGAATACAGGAGTCATTTACACCTCAGGATCTCTTCTGTAGTGTGAGGTGGCTTACACCATTGGGAATAGTAGTTAATCTGATATAACAAACATTTGTAAGCCAGTCACCAGAGGCTGGCTCATATGCTTGGGGTTTTACATCTATTGTATCATTTAGTCCCCACAAAATATGATCCTGTCAGATAGGATCATGACCAACAAGACTCAGAAAGATTTCCCAGATTAAATAATTTTCCGAAGATTATTGAGCTGATTGGTGGGAGAATTGGGATGTAAACTTAGGTCAGCCTCATTAAGCAATTCAGCAAACTTCTATTGCAAACCCACTGGAGAGCCTCCAAGGAGTTTTTAGTTGAGCTTGGGAGGCAGACAAGCAAGGAGATAGAGGATTGTGTTACTGTGTGGTAAGTGCTATGCAACAATCAAACCCAATGTATTATATTAGGAGGATTTGAAGAATATCAAAAAAGACTTGAAGGGCTAAGGGAACATTCCAAGATAAGATGACCTTGAACTGAGTTGGAAGTTAGTCATATACAAAAAGAATAAAAACATTAAAGGCAGGGGCTATGCTATATGCAAGATATAGGAGATTGAAACATAGCTCTTTGGATATGATGACTATTCGATAATGATTTCATAAATGAAATAAATGCACTGTGTGGTGAATCCAGAGAAGTAAAAAAGGCTTTGTGTGTCAACTACAGTTTGAATTTTGTCCTGAAGGTAACAAGAAACCATTGGAGGATTTTGAGCAGAGTAGTTATATGAGATTTACGTTTGCGCGAAATCATACTTGCAGTAAACCAGCATGGAAGTGAGGAGGGTTCAGCTGCCAAGCGAGGAGAGGAGTTAGGTAGCTCTTGCAATAACACAGAAAAATGTTCTAAGAAGCTCAACTAAATCAGTGATGATGGAAAAGAACAGGAAGGGGGCTTGAGAAAATTCTTGGGACAAAGAATCTACAGGACTTGGGAATGATTGGATTTGAAGATCAGAAAAAGGATTCCAGCTGGTGTGACCTGGTGAATGGTAGTACCTATTCACTGAAATTGAAAATGACAAGAGTGGCAGAAATTACCTTTTTTATTTGTATTTTTGGCCTGACTTGGGGGTTAGGAACAGCAAAGGCAAACACATTAATGTGAGTTTGAAAGCCATACAGAAACATCAGAGGACATCTATTTGAATATATAGGTCTAGAGTATATGAGAGAACTCTGCTCAGAAATGTTGAATTTGAGGAGCCATCAACAATTTTAATCATGAATTGGGATGATATCATCAGGAGATAGGACATGAAATGAAAGTAGTGGATATCCAAGGATACAGCCCCAAGAAACACTGAGTTTGATAAGCGTCAGACAGAAGGAGAACCCAAAATGAGCCAGAGAAGGATCATCCAGAGGAGTAGGTGGAAAACCAGGAAGGCGGGTGGAGATATGGTATGAACACCAAGCCCAAGAAGGAGTGGTCATTTTTCTTAAATGTCAGAGAGAAGACACCTGAAATAAGGACAGTAAGATTTCCAGTAGACCCTGGAAAGGGTGGCCTCAGGACAGAGGCATAAACCAGAAAGCAAAGCACAAAGTAAGGTGTAGGCAAAGATAAGCATTCTTTCCAAAAACTTGTCTGTGGAGGGACGAACTGAGATAGGACAGTATCTGAAGGGCCACATATTTGTTGTGAAAATTTTCTCCCAGTCTTAGACTTGTTAGTTTATTTTCATAACAATGTCTTATGTTGGGTAGAATTTTTTAATTTTGATGGTATTCAGTGTTTTTTCTTTTATGGTTAGTGCTTTCTATGACTTCTTCATGAAATCTTTCCCCTACCATAAAGTCACAAAGATATCCTCCCATGTTTTCTTCTAAAAGCTCTATAGTTTTAACTTTATGTTTAGATCTCTCATCCATCTTAAATTAGGTTTTTTTCTTGCATATGATGTGAGGTAGGAGTTGAGGTTCATTTTTTCTTATGGATATCCAGTGGTATTAGCCACCTTGAAAATATTTTCTTTCCCCATTGAATTGCTTTGGTCCCTTGCCAAAAATAATTTGACCATGTAAGTGTGGGTATTTGGTGAAAGGATAAGCACATAGATTAATGAATCAGGATACAGAGGCCAGAAACAAACCACACTTATGTGGTCAGAAACAACTATTTTCTAGGAGCAATAACTAAGATGATGAATATTTATTAAACACAAACTGTCAGCTTGGCAATGTGGAATAAAAGAGCTTCTAATGAATTTCAACCTTGCCAACCCAAGTGTGAGCTTCTCTTCCCATCCTGAACCTGGCCATGTAGTATCTTTTCCAAGGTATACATTCACTACTAAATACTTGGATCCTTCTCTGTTGAATATTGTTCACCACGAAAGCGCAATAATACAAATAACAATACGTTACATTAGCATAGTGCTTTCAGCTCTTCAAAGTGGTTTTATGTCCTATTGGGGGTTACATCATGTCCCCCACACAAGACAAGTTCAGATCCCAACCCCTGGTCCTGTGGAAAACAGGAGCTTTGAAGATGTCATTAGTTAAGGTGTGTCAAGACAGAATGAGAACAAGCCTTAATCCAACATGACTTAAGTCCTTATAAGCAAAGGAAATTGAACACAGAAAAAGAAGCCAAAGAGAGCAACTAGAAGCAAGAAGTCAACAGAATCCAGAAGAGAAAGGAGACGATGCTACCGTGTGCATCGCCCTGTGATAGTAAAACCAAGGGACTTCAGAGATTTCAGGCCAGCCAGGACAGACTGGCCTTGGGAGGAAGTAAACCTTCTAGCCTCTGAAACTGTGAGCCAATAAACTGTTGTTGTTGAGCCAACCCATTGTATGGTATGTGCTTTAGCAGCTAAGAAACTAAAACACATCCATTATCTTATTTTTCTCTTTAGATTCCCCTATGAGTTGGGAAAAGTACTATTATTTTTATTTGACAGAGAAAAGAAGATCACAGAGACTTCAAATGATTTACCCACCAACACACTGCTTGGGCTAGAAGCCTTCCCCTACCTTTCCTCTCCCCTACTCCCTTCCTGCTTCTTTTCGCATTAGCCTCTCTCTTCAACATCTTATCAGTACACACTGTACTGGGAAGGCTTCCAATTTCAGGTACCACGCCTGGGCTTCACGTTAAGCTGCTGCAATGGTACCTTATGTTGAAAGACTACAATAGATTGTCAGTGTTATCTTCAAGTGCTGACAGAGATTTATGAATGGGGATGGAAAAAAGAATCATGATCATTTTCACTATTATAACTGCCTGCAGAAGATTCATAAAATTTCTGACACTTTCTTCATCCTTTTTACCAGGCAACAGCTGTCAAGGGAAGGTCGCCATTTCCCACCCAGCTTTGGAATGAAGTGATAAATGTGTCAGAAAGCCCTGCCAGGTGCAATCTTCTGCCTTGTAAACAGTTTTCATTGATACATACATTAAAGCTTCCTTGCTTTTTTAAGCCTCCATAAAGGTGCTTGAAAATGGCACCTTCACTGGTAAATGTCTCTCTATTGTTGAACTTTTAAGGATATGGGCTTGCTTTTTAAAAAATAAAGATGTGTAAGTGGCTGAAAATCCTGAGTCTTGTTTGATGACAGGTTGACCAGGGTGTCAGGTTTGTTGCTTTTACCTGAGGGAATCTAAACTACAGTTCTGAATTTTCATGAGCTCCTCCCCTTCTTTTAGCCCCTCTCTTTTCCATCTCAGATATCTTACAAAAAAAAAAAACTTTTCAAACCTCTAAAGACATGGAAATATTGAATGCATTTTTTAAAAAAGATTTTTAGGTCAGTTTATTTTTTTCAATGTTTAATGCAAAAAAAGGGGGGGGAGCATTTTGCATTCCCATCGGCAATGTAGAAAGAGTAAGGAGTGTGTAATTGGGATCATGGCAGGAAGTGTGCTAGGGACTGAGAAAAAGATTAGTAAAATTAGGCTATTAAGTGGGCATAGGGAAAAAAAGGAAGAATATCCCTTTTTGTAGAATGCAGGATACAGCAAGTGCACATTTTTCAACAGAAGATGAAAGGGATGCATTATCACACCAAATCACGAACAGAAAGTTATAAAAACACAACATACAACGATCAGTTTAGCATCAGGCCTTCAACTTCCATCCCTACTACTATATTGTTAAATCATATATTACCCTAACCAAGATTCAATGTGAAGGGCATAAAGTCCACGTTGGAGCAGAACGTCTAGGAACAGCATATGTCTTTTAGAAATGTCTCTGATAATGGCACTTTCAGTTTCTTACTTGTCACCTTGGACTCCACTGATCTATCAGACAGTTCAGGCAGAGAGGATAAATGTTTTGCCCAAGATCATGTACTTAGCAAGAAACTAAGTCTTCTTCAATTAGTCCTCTTCTTCATCATCTTTAGCCAATCCTTCAGTGTCCTGAAAATTTTTTCTTTATTTGTTATTTCATTCATTCCTTTTGCCTCCAAGCTGATCGAGCCTTTCAGTAATTTACAACTGGGGTATTTCACTCCACTCCCACATTAAACATCCTGTAGTCTAACCTTCAGAAACAAGGCTCTCAACACATCAATCTCAGACATGCCTAGTCTTCCTCAGCTGCTCCTTTCTCAATGCAACAAACCAAAATCCTATAATCCATGTCTTTCGTAACATGGCCACACCTGACCTAGCTTGTTTTAAATTCCAAGCCTTCCAACATCTGACCTCAATCTGGGCCCCAAGTGTACAATATGGGCAAGCCCAGTGATAGCCCCACAAGAGAAAACAAAGGCTGAGTTCTGATGGGACCATCCACTGGGAGGGATGATAACTCAAGCTGGGATTGACTCAAGCTGCTCATTACAATGGGCCAAAGTGTTTCAGAAGAATCAGGAGATCTTGGAGCTGAACCATAAAGATACCTTCTTGAACCAACTTTGTGATGTTTATGGCAGGGCTAGAACTATGATTTCTAATGATCAACTCACTAAATGCTGGTTGCCTGTTTATCGTTATGTACTCAACACCTGTCATGATGTCTGGTACACATTAGAGGTTCTTAAAAATGAATTCAATGAATCTAATTTGGTCACATTTCTCATACAGAAATAACTCCCATTGAAAATCAAGTATTGCACTTTACTTCTTGTTTTATTTTTTCATTTATTTTTATAACTTTTTTGTTTATAATATAAAATATATACAGTATTCCACTTTATAACAAAAGGAATATCCTGTTTCTGTTCCCAGTATAACTAGGGTATGGTAGGTCAATATTTGATAAATGGTCTTACTGAAATTGTGCCATAATGAAGCATTTATTCTATCAGTGTCTTCTTTCTCTCAGACACTGTACTAGAAGTTTGTTTCCCTTCATATTCCCTCTCCCTTGTGCCTCTTATGATTTACAAAGCAAGTTTGCTTCTTCTAGAAGCACAGCCATAAATACTTCTAGAAAATACTTTTAGAAAGTGCCACCCCACTTCTGTTTTTCTGTGGAAACCCATGTATAATCCAGAGAAGCTAAGTTTTGGATACATTAAACAAACTGTCTTAGTTTACCAGGTAGCTATGACAGATATTGCACAATATCTGGGCTTAACAAGAGGAACTTGTTGGTCCACAGTTTGGAAGTCTAGAAATCCCAAGTCAAGGTGTCCACAAAGCCATGTTTACTCCCCAAAGTCTGTAGGGTTTGTTCCTGTCTTGCTGCAGTCCTTGGGGTTCTTAGTTTGCAGCTCTGCCTCCTGTCGCATGGCCATCTACTGCCCCTTGAATCTGGTCTTCTGGCTTTTGCTGGTCCAGTTTGTGGCTCCTTTTTATAAAACCTCCAATAATAGGGATTAAGTTCACCATACCTTAACAAATAATAGGAACTTCAATAGATCCAATTTACAAATGGATTAAAACCCATAGGAATGCAGATTAAGAACATGTTTTCATTGGGATACATAACTCAATCAGCCATACAAAGGGTGCACAAAGTTCCCTTTTTTTTTTTCAGGTCTTAGGCAAAAGCCTTTCTCTGAGAACAAATAGGGATTCCCAACTTCTCTTTCCCCCTGAATAACAAGATACTGAATCCGAGGTGCTGTCAGAGAATGGTAAATAAGAAAGTTAAGGCAAGGATCTTTCATGTTTCAAGTGGTGGTTTAGTGTTTTATTTTTGTGTGCTTTTAAAATTGTCACAGATGCCAGCTAGTGTCTCTTTTTGTTATAGCGACATGAAACTGTGTGGCCAATGAGAATTTAAGGGGATACCTTTGCTCATCTGCCTTGGATGGCATTTCTTCTCAGCTAAGTGCAACATAATTTCAGAATCTGGATGATGTATTGCTGTGTTTAGATATAGGAAAAAGTAGAAAATGTTCAAAGGTTAAGCATCCATTATATCCATTGAGGAAAGGGAGAAGGCTAGCATGAACTCTGAGGTGTTGGATTAGAATCAGAGATACCATTATGTACTCACAGGACAGATAGATAGGTAGATAGACAGGTGATAGATATATTGATGGATAAAGAAATAATTGCAAATATGTGTGCATGTATAGGTTAGTGTGTATGTGTGTAAATCTCTGTTCACTCAAGGGCCTAGAGACAATGACACCCTCGTAGCAATGAGCATGCATACTGCCCACATCTTGGTTTCTAAATACAATTCCCCAATAAAAGGAACTTGGACTTCTTAGAAAACTGATTGATTCCAGGCTGGGGCAGGGAAAACAAGATGAGCCTGTAAGAATCTGTGTTTTCACAAAGTAAGAAGTGACCAGATAAAAGATGAGGGGCATGTCAAAAGGGCACAGGAGCCAACCTGAAAAAGTGATCAATGGCCAAATCTGAGACAATTTGGGCAAGAAAATAGATTATGGTATCCAAAAGAATAAAATAAAGATTCATGACTTAATATTGCTATAAATAAGGAATTAAATAGTTAAATATATGGAGAAGAGACAGTGTTTCCTTTCAGAAGATTCCAATGAATAATTGTAAAAGGACTGTGGAAAATATAAAATCAACATTAGAACATTAACATAATAATTGTTGCCAGCAAAATCCATCAATTCATGCTAAAATCAGTGGGCAAATGTTTGGGGAGAAATAGGATATTTGTGGAGTTTAAAGGTGTCTCCCCAAGATATTTAATTATTACAAAGAAAAAATTCCTAGTAATTTTACACTGGAGAAACCAGCAGATAACTTTTGTAAACCAAAAGTTAACATCGACATCATGTACCCCTGATATAATTATTGTAACGGGCATATCACTTCTATGGTATTCTGCCAAAAGTACATGAACTCAATCTAATCATAAAACATCAAATAGACCCAAATTAAGGGGCATCATGAAACTACAAAGTATCTGACCAGCAGAGACAATCTACAAAATAATTGACTAGTACTCTTCAAAAGTGTGGCGGTCATGAAAGACAAGGAAAGATTGAGGAGATGTCCCAAGATTGAAGGAATCTAAGAAGACTTGACAACTCAATGCAATGCAGTTTCCTAATCTGGATCCTGGAACATAATCAAAGGATATTAGAGGAAATACTGATGAAATCCAAGTAAAGTCTCTACTTTAGTTAATAGAATTGTAGCCATGTTATTTTCTTCATTTTGATCAGTGACTATATAAGAGCTCAACATTAGGAAACTGGGTGAAGAGTTTATGGGAAGTCCCTGTATGGTTTTTGTAACTTTTCTGTAAGTCTAAAATTATTAGAAAATAAAATATTTCAAAAAATGTTGTCAGCATCCAACCAGGATATTTTCTTTCATAAGAAAATTTGATTAATTGGAAGCCAGCTAAATGAAACTTTTAAAAGTTGGAAATTTTCTTCTCTATATTTCTGCATTTAACAGAAGACCTGTCAAACAAGTGGCTACCTGGGACTTGAATATTCAGAAAGTAACTTCCAAGAGAGAGACTGGGGTTAGTGTAGATGCAGGATTGTCTACATTCTTGGATATTGAAGGGGTCCCCACCCAACCTAGTCTTCCAGTATTTCCTTCCCTCAGTAGCCCTATTCTTTAGCCAGTTTCTAAACCCATCAGGCTCTTCCATACTTCCATATCTTTGTTCTTGTTCTTTCTTCAGCAGGGAATTGCCTTTCCCCATCATCTATCCACTGACTCTGTGTTCAACCAGACCTTGGTTTGAGTAATGGTCCTGCCAAAAACTAGTTAGTTGCATACATCTAAGTGAGTTACTTAACTCTCTGAATCTTGGTCTCCTTGTCTGTAAAACAAGAATAATGATCCCTATTTTACATGAATTTTAAGGTGTCTAGCACAGTGGCTGGTTCACAGGGGACACTCTATAAATGGTAGCTCTGTAGTACTAATGATGGAAGGCTCAGCAGGTGCCACTTTTCCTGTGAAGTCCTTACTCGATTAATTCATTCCTCTACTTATTAAATGCTTCCTGAGAATCTACTGTGTGCCAGGTATTATGCTAGGCTTTAGAGATATGGCAGTAAATAATACAGATTTACTCCCTGCCCTGGCACTAGCTTACAGCATCTAATAGAGGAGACAGATATCAAACAAATAGTTCCAAGCATGAGTGGTGCTAGGATAGGGGCATTGTGGTTTTGAAACCTACTGTAATCTCACTGATTGGAAGCACTTACTGCTTCCCCTGCTTTAAGACTACAAGGACAGATTCTTGATATTCACTGATTTCCTCTGTCTAATTAAGAACAAGAGCAAATAAAATTGAGATAGATTATTTACAACTATGATTTACAATAAGTAGCTGAGTTTTTGGAAAATTTCATTAAATAGAAAATACTGCTCTCCAATCACTGTTTCCCTGTTAACTGAAAATTAATTTTTTATCAGCAGTGCTCACCTCATATAAGCATTTGACTGAAATCTCTTAGGGGCCTAGTTTGGGCTCAGCATTTGTTGAACTTTGGCCTCAATGAGCTTCCAGTCCATTGGCTGACATTGAGGGACATAAATATCATAATACAGTGTGGAAAGTTAAAATCCAAAAGCAGGAATAGTAATTTTGCCTGGAGGGAGGAGGCAGGGAAAGCATACTCAAAGAGGTGTTACTGAGCTGGGTTTAAAGGAAACCAGGGCTGCTTTCTGTTGAAAGGGACAGGCTGCTCTTACACAGAGAAGATAGCATGGAATCACAAAATTTATTAACATAGGCAGTGAGGTATCCTCAGACCAATAACTATTCATTTCACTTCTGCCCCACTGGATGTCATAGTAGCTGAGGCTTTAACCTATAACTCAAGGACCCAGTAGGGCTCCGAGGAGAAGACTTCATGTTCTGTGCGTGGCTGTCCCTAAGTGCCAAATTTGGGCTAGATATTGGTATTTATTTTCATACGGTTTGCAGCAGTTCCGGGTGCTTCTATTCTTTATTCAAGTGTTGTTTCTTTTAATTAATATCTGCATGTGAGTCACTCCCCAAGCTGTATCTGTTCATGCTCGTTATATCTCTTTCAGTCCTTTCCAAACACTTCCCCGCCTCTGAAACGCTTCTATGCTGTGGGTGTTTTTGCAGAGAACAGGTCCTCCCAGAAGCCCCAGGCTCTCATGTCTGTCAGCCAAAAAATCAGCAGACTATCCAAAGTGAGGGAAGAAATCTCTGCCCTGGAGTACACCAAGGGATGCTTGCCAGAGGTTCAATAAACTTTGTTGCCCATAAGAATCAGCAATGGGATGTGCAAAAAGAGCACATGTATACTACATCTGGGTTCTTTTCAGAGACTACTTTTTATTTTAAGAGAATACAAAGGGAAGTCTACAGGTGGGGTTGTAGAAAGAGCTTTAACCTAGTCGTCAGATGCTTTGGATTATGCCCTAGCTCCATCTCTTGCTAGTCACTGTAAATAAACTATGATCTTTCTGAATATCAATGTATTTTTCTATTAAGTGGGGATAACCTAAACTGAACACACCCATCTTCTTATAAAGGGCAGATGAGATAATGAATACGAAAGTATGCTGGAAACTGCAAAGAACTATACATTTGAGCAAAGTATTGTAATTTCAGTGATAACCTTAAGTAATCCTGAATATAATGGAATGATTTGAGATTTTAAAATTAATCAGGGCCACTTTTCTAGACAGATGATTATTATTATCATACATCATTGAAAGAAAAATTCTTATTTACTTGAGCTTTTCTGGATAAATCAGTGTTTACATGTGCATTTGGTTTGTCATATAGTTGCAAACTCTAACCAATATTACAACATTTTGGCAAGAGATGACTTCTGGACAATATCCATCAGAGTTTGCCTCTGAAGTCAGGGAGAGAAAAATACTGAGAAAGCAAATCTGGTTCTAACTGTTCAGGCTGGACAGCCAGACACATGACCTTTGAATCCCGACTTGGCTGGGTTGTCATTGGGGGACCCAGGTACATATTGACTTGTGTGAGCTTCAGCTTCTCATGAGAATAAGTACACCTCTTTCGTACATTAGAGTGAATATTAAAGAAAAGAATGAACATGGAAAATTCTTCATAATTTGTTCCATGCTTCAGATAACTTTTAGTAACTGTCATTAGGCAAAAATCCTTTTTTTTTCTTGTCTGTATCGGCATGAATCAATCATATCTCTGGTTAGTGATGTATGTCTAACAGGGCTTCACGTAACACATTAGAACATAATGAAAAAGCCCAGGAACTACAGTTCCTGGGTTCAAATTCTGTCTGATTCCACACTTACCAATGTCCTTGGGCAAGTCCTAGCAACTGATTTATTTAGGCAGGTTTTCTATTTGAAAGGACTTGGATTTACTTCTCTTTGTCTGCGTCATTAACTAGCTAGAATATCCTGATGGCATAGGACTTATCCTGAACTGAAAAAGGTTTGCTCCTGTTTTGCTGATCACTTTGTAGATACTGCCATTGTGGAAGGTGGCACAAAGGCTGGGAGTTGCTGGGTTCTGGTCCCAACTCTGCCACCAACTCACTGTGGCCTTGAGCAAGTCATTTCAGCTCTCTGGGCCCTGTGTCCTCCTGTATATACTGAAGAGAAGACTGTCAGTTTAAAGAAATGCTCTGTGCTGGTTTGAAACTGTTATGTACCCCAGAAAAGTCACGTTCTTTTAACCCTAATCCAGTCTTGAAGGGGCAACCATGTTCTTTTAATCCTGATCCAAAACTGTAGGGTGGGACCTTTTGATTAGGCTGTTTCCATGGAGATGTGCCATACCCAATTATGGGTGTGACCTTTTGATTAGATGGAGATGTGACTCCACCCATTCAAAGTGGGTCTTAATCAGTTTACTGGAGTCCTTTAAAAAGGGAAATATGTTGGGAAATCTCAGACATAGATGTTGGAGATGCAGAATAAAATGCCAGAAGGACCCACAGGATCTATGAGAACCATTTGAAACCAGAAGCTGGGAGAAGAGCAGAGGAGATGTTGTCATGTACCTTACCATGAGATGCTAAGCAAGCCAGAACCCCGAGTTTTGCTCCAGAGAAGCTAAGTGAAGGCTCACAGATACTTAGAGAGGAAGCCACTGGAATCAGAAGCACAAAGCAACGAACCAGGAGCAAGGACCTCAGACACCAGCCACATGCCTTCCCAGCTGACAGGGAAATCCTGGATGCTATTTGACCTGTCTTCAGAGCCAAGGTATTTTTCTCTGGGTGCCTTATTTAGACATTTTTAAGACCAAAGAACTGTAAACTTGCAACTTAATAAATCCCCTTCATAAAGGCCATTCCCTTTCTGGTATATTGCATTCCACCAGCATTAGCAAACTAAAGTGGGCTCCAATTACCAAAATAATTTTTTTCATACATTTTTAGATTGACATTTTATTTTGTATTTCAAAACCAAAACAAAACCATTGGTAAACTATAGTAAGTTGTTTGGGGATTGTTTGTTTTGATGCCCACGTGGGGGCACAATTCAAGTTGGCAGTTCTCCATTGCTACACGCATGTATTCATTAAACTCCAATCAGAAAACCACTGCATTAGATAAAAAGCAAAGGCTCGCATGAGTCATTCGGTGATTGCTGCTTCATAAGTGAACCCCTGCCCCCTCCCAAAGCCCACTGGAAGGAAGGGATTTTTGTGCTCCACCTTGAAGTTACCTATCAGGAAACTCAGGTTTCTCCTGAGTGCTTTACAGAAGTTTATTCCCTGGGAACAAAATGAACAAATATAAAATGTTTAATGAACAGCCAAAAGAATGGGTTGTTGTTTTCCATTGTCTTTCCTTTTTCTCTCCATCACCTCCTATTGAATTGATCTCTTTCCTCTTTCTCCCCTGTAGTCTGGGAGCACCTTCTTTGGGGCACAGGTTATGTCTTATTCCTCTCCATGTTCCTAGTGCCTGATACCAGGCCAAGCACGTTATAAGCACCTAATAAATATTGTTAAATAATGAATTAATGAATGGATGACCTCTAAGATCTTTCAGCTTCCACATTCTGATTCAGATACCAAAATATTCACTCATTTATTTCTAATAGTCTTTTGCCATTACTTCTGGCATGATTTTACGGTCTTTGGGGACACTTGGGCACACCTTTAAAATATGATCTACTAAATGAGTATATCTAACCATATCTTTTCTCCCTCCCTTTGTTCTTTCCTCCCTCCTTCCTTCAGCCTGTAGCAGACACTGGGTTAAGTATAGTTGAACAAGACAGACATAGCTCCTGCCTTCAGACACCTTACATTCTAGTAAGGGAAAAAATATTAAACACATAATCATGAAATATAAAATTGCTAACAACTGAACATTGTAGCAAGACAGAGTACCTGAAGCAGAGGGAAAATTAGTGTTTCATAAGGTGGAAAATGCAGAAAGTCCAGCTGGGATATTTCTGTCAGCATGCCAAGAGTTAAGCTATGTTAAAGACTGACTAAAGTGTTTCTCCTGAGACTATCCCTACTTAAATTCATTTCTGCCAATCATAATGTCCTACTTACTCGGGCTTGCTCAGGTATTATCTCTGTCTCAGTAACATAATCTTCTACCCTCTCTACCCGTGCTGCCATCTTATTTTTATCCTAATGGATCACACTTCCCTCTCTATCTGACTCAACATCATATTGTTTAACTCCTTTCCTGAGGCCACCTCTCTCACTTCTCTCTTTCTATTTTGTGGTGTTGATTTTTTTTATGTTTTTGAATCTAGCCTTTCTACCATTTGCCCCATTAGCTAGTGGAAGGCAATACACTGTATTAAAAAGAGTCTGAGCTTTGAAGAAAGACAAACAAGTTCAAAGTTTAGCTCCACTAATTAATTGTTATATGACCTGGGGCAAGTGGTCAGTAATTCCAAATGCCCAGAGAGGTCAAATAAGCTGAGGATATTGAGCCTCAGAAAAATGTCCATCCATTGTTTTCATTCAGTCTTGATTAATTGAATGCATTTTATAGTAATAGCACTTACGATCTGTCAGATGCTATTATTAATACGTTACATATAATAGCTCATAAATTCCTCACGAGATTCTTATGAGACTAAAATAATATAACACCACCACCCTCATCCTCATCTTCATCTCCACTTTACAAAGAACAAACAGTTAGTGAATGGCAGGAACCTGATTTAAACCCCAGAGTCTCACCTCATACCTGTGCGCCATGGTGTCTCGTCTCAATTTTATTTTTTAGTTTTCTCATCTGTAAAACGAGACCAATAATATACACTTCATGGAACTGTCATGAGAATTAGATAAAGTAATGCATATAAACCCCTCATGCTCGGCCTCCCATTTAGTAGGTGATAAACAAATGTCAGTTCTGTCTCCCTCCTTTAGTAAAAAAAGTGCATTCTATGATTTTCCATTTTCTTCATTTCGATAGCATGATGTCCCCTTGACTGTGTTCTACCTTTCCTTCATTTCATGTAGATATCAATATCAAAAACACATCATGATTTACCTCTTATACATATTCTTTCTTCTACGTAGAAGTCCCCTAACCACCATTCCATTGCCTTATGTAACAAAAAACATGTGTGTAGCTCATAATAGCAAACAGTAGTCAAGGTGTAGCTCATAATAGCAAACAGTAGTCAAGGTTTATGCTGAGAAGCATCAGTGCCCTGCCCTACTCTGACCCATAGTCAAGTCCTACCTCTAAGAGGCAACCACTTTCAACTCTTAGTCGCTTTCATAGAATTAAACAATATGCATATGCTCTATATCTTGACTTTTCAATTTTATTGAAAAATAACATTTTTACTGACATCCTACCATGGACTATGGGTATTCAATAGCCAAAAAACCAGCCCCCAACACACAGCACTCCCACATATCCTTGTATTTTAATTGTATCACAGTTTTTAAGTAGTGTTTGATCATTATGTCATCATAAACACTGAGTTAAGTATATGTATGTATGTATGTATATATACATCTATCCATCCATCTATCCATCTATCTAATTTTATAGCTTAATCAAGTAGTATGCTATAATCATATTTAGTTTCTCATTCACCTTTTGTTCCCCTGGAATCAATAACTGCCTTATTAAAAATCTTTAGCTTTCTAAGTACTTGTCACTAAATAATCCCCAACCCTCTGAAGGAAGGAAGTGCCTGTTCTCAGTGGCCCTGCCCCTAATCTTTGTCAGGCTGAGGGCCCAGAGTACAAATGGAAGCCTAGTTCCATATGTTTCCATATGTTTATGTAGTTAAACATGAGCTAATAAACTATTAAATAATCGATGTTATAACTTCCTAGCTTGAAAAAACCTGTTAAAATAAAACGTGTTTTATTTTCTACCCAAGAGCAGAGGTAGTGGCTATGCCCAGGTTTACAGGAGAAGAGGAGAAAGGATTTCTTTTTGGCTTTCTGTTTTGCTTGAGCTGACTTTCTACATGTTTTCTTCCCATAGCTTGGAAAATCTACACAGTAAGTTCTCAATTTCCTTCCCTTTTGGAGCATAGCTCCTTGTCCACTCTTCACCCTTGGGCACGTCCACCACCCGGGACACCTTGTGACTCACAGACGCACAGTGGCCGTAAAGATTCTCCTTGTCCCACCCAGACCACGTCTGGCTGTATCCACTTACAGGGTGTCCAGTTCCCCCCTCCCCCTGCTCAGACCCCACACGCCCAACACCATCACCCTTTTAAGTTCCTCAAACAAATCTGATTCTGAATGACCAGGTTTCAATTTAGAGTCCTCAGAGCTTTGAATCAAAAAGTTGAAGCGCTGGGAACTAGGGTGGTGGCAGTGCCCAGTCTTTGTCCTCAGTTGGCAACCCACCACTTTTCTTCCCACCCACAGATCTGTCTGAATTATGAGAATCTGTCCAACCTCCACTCACACCTCCTCACAAACAGCTACCCTTAGCACCCCTTGGCAAAGTTCACTCTCAGGAGGATGGGTCTGAGGCAGAGGCTCACACGTGCCCTGAAAGCAGGCTTGGGGCCCATTGAGCAAGGAATTTTAGGGTCCAGGTACCTATATGGTAGTCTATAAAGAGGAGAGGTGCAGGTTCCTGGTGGGCATTTCTCACAGTGCAGAGGGGCAAGGCAGGAGGAGGTCTGGAGCAAGAGGTCCCAGGGCAAGGACCCCTCTTAACCAGGACCTAGAGTAAACTCTCTCCCCACGTGTTAACTCATCTCGTATTCTCAAATTGTGTTTGTTTATGCTCCGTACACATCCTTTCCAAAGCCCTCTATCCTGCTCCAACCTATACAAGTTGAACTCTATGTCTTATTTCTCCTTGCCAGAATTTTGTGAATCCTCTTCACATCTCTCCAGTACTGAATCCTTTCCCTGGGTCCCATATCTTCCTCTTTCTTGGTTTCTTCCCTTATTTTGATAGGGTTCATCCACAAATGATTTTCTAAGACAGTCCCATGTCATGTAAGAGACTTTGCATATCTGAAAATGGAGTTATCCTATGCTTAGGACAGATCGATAACTTTAGGTAGACATAAATTCTAGGTTAGCAATCCTTTTCTCTCTAAATGTTGAAGGCACTATTCCATTATCGTCTGGCTTCCAAACTTGCTGGTGAATAGTCCTGTGCCATTTTAATACCTTTCATTTTGTATATAACACCCCACACCCAAACCTTTTGGGACTTTCTTTTCATCCTCAGCATTCTGAAAATTGATTGTACTGGATACTCAGTCCTGGCAAGATTCCTTTTATTATTTCTTACTCATTTCTTTCCCTCTGATTTCTCTATTCTGTCCCCTTTGAAACTGCTAGAACTCCTGGACTGATCTTCTCATTTTCTTCCTTTTCTCTCCTACTGTCCATGTCTTTGTCTTCTCCCACCCCCACCCCCACCCCCAGGAAATTCCGCTCAAATAGGTCTTCCAACATTTTTTCTGAGTTCTTTAATTGTAGTTTTGATATTTTTAATAAACAAGGGCTCTTACTTTATCCAACCTCTCATTTTTGTTTCATGGATACAGTATTTTTGAAGGGTCTCTGGAGATTTTAAGTATATTTTCCTTTGAACATATTTCTGCTTCCTACATTGTCTTTGCTTCCTCTGACTTTTCATTTATCTTTCATTAGCGGTTGTTTTCTTCATGAAGGCTTTTGAAAAACATCTGATAATCTTTGTGAAGTAGATGGGCAAGGACCCCCTTGTGTATCATAGGAATGCCTTTATATACTGTGTCTTCTCCTGGGCCAGACAGTTTCTCTATTAAAGTCTCCTCCCATGACTTTCCTGGATGGTAATCCACTGGTGGGCAGCGTTAGGTTGCTGAGTGGGATTCTGTGTATAGACTTGACTTAACCCCTTGCTCTCAGCTCACTGCCTCATCCCTCCCTTCTCTGTGCCTCATATCCCAAAGTCTGGAGCTTCTCTAGTCCAGTGTATCCATAGAATAAACCTCTGGTTTCTTTTCAGGGTGGAAAAGTAATAGGGACTTGGCTGCACTGGTCTGGGAGGGGATGAGAGATCCTTTAGTTGAGCGGTTCTCAACTGGGGGTGATTTCACCCCCTAGGGAACATTTGGCAGTATCTGGAGATATTTCTGGTCATTACAACTGGCAAGGAGAACTATTGGCATCTAGTGGGAAGAGGCCAGGGATTCTGCTAATCATCCTATAATGCACAGGACAGTCCCCTGCAACAAAGAATTATCCAGTCCAAAATGTCGATAGGTCCAAGCTTGAGAAACTGTACTTTAGAAAGCATTTTTAAAGCAGTCATTTTATTTGCAATCCTTCTGCTGCCTGCAGAGGAATCTGGCATCTTTAATTACTGAGTTTTTCCAAGGCTCTAAAGTATGAATCTATTGGCTTTGCAGTGGTATCTCCCTGTGCAGGCACTTATGTTCCAATTATCCCTCACCCATTAATTTCCCACCTTCAAAATACTTTTTAGCATCTCAGGTCCACTGTTGTCTCCTGTTCCATTCAGTTTGTCCTTGTAGGCTTAAACTTGTTTAATTCTTTTACTACCATTTTAGCTGAGTTTTGAGAGCGAGCCAAAATAAATGCACGTGTTCAGTCTGTCATGTTTAACAAGGGGTCTGCAGCCTTCCTAAGACTCTCATAGAGCTTTCTCCTTACTTTCTTTGTACAATCCAGTGTTGTGAAGCATAGGTTCTTCCTGTGTTTATTATATAACGATTCTGGGGAGCCACAGCACCAAACAAATTGCCATATAAAGAGGAGGGAGCATGAATCTTTTGTTCTTCTGTGGCGTGTCTGTGGCATTATCAGTCATCAATGGGCACAAAACTTGAGGCTGCTCAGACCCAGCTGCAAGGACCCTTTGTGAGCATCCATCTTCAGTCATATCATTTCACCATACCAGCCATATCCATTTATGTTTTGTACAAAAAATAGTACCTATTAAATAGATAGACATTTTTAATAATCCCATTTATTTTTAAACTTTGGATTATTATAGTAAATGACAAGCAGCATCACTTGCCATAATTAGAAGGCAACCTCCAAAACAAACACTATGGGGGTAGTTTTTAATTCTAGCAAAATACTATTGCCTCCCAAAAGCTCCCAGCCTGAAGTTTGCTGTTAGAAAAAGGAAAACCAGCAAAAGGTTAGAGTGGTGTCAAAACTTGCCAGCACTAACCCAAGGCTTTCTCTATGATATAATGTAAGAAAAATACAGACAGTAAATTGAAAAAGAGAGTAACATCCCCATTATGTGATTCAGTGTTTTCAAGGGCTCACAAACCCCTGATCAACCACGTTAGGCTTAAGCCCCTTGGGAATCCCTGGCCTGGTCCAAACTTTCTATTTATTCCTCAGATGATTAGTCAGAGAATGAGGTGGGAAGTGCCCTTTACAGTGTCCCCAGCTAACAGCAATGCTGGTTTCCAGTTCTAGGTCTTCGGATCGCAAGGGCAGTTTGTTGTCTCTCATACACCCCCAATTTCCTGCAGAGGCACAAACATTAATGAGGAAGCATCCAAAGAACTGACTGACAAGATGCAAAATCAGAAAAAGTAAGACCTGGTTCTCTTCCCCTCTTTCTGTCAAATAAGCAGTAACATCTGAGGCTTATTAAATTTATGTGACTGTGTCATTGTAGCTTTCCTTTTCTCCCTGCTTCCTTTGGATCATTTTTCTGTTAAGGATTGTTTTTCTTTTGAAAATATGTTTTAGCTCCTCTTTCACAACATTATCCACACTCTACAGAAAGGAAGCTTATTAAAAGTTAAAAAGGAGTGCAGAAATAGCACTTACATTGCAGCTGAACAAAAGAATGCATATGGTAGAATAACTGAGAATTCTCTTTATTAATCAAGTGACAGTATAACAGGTTCCGTTTACATATACATTTTTAACCATGCAAATTTAGAAATAGATATTGAGTAGTCATGATCCTGAAAATATAAATCATATTTTGATTTAGAATTTCAAGAACAATAAAGAGAGAAAAAGCATGTATCTGGCATAAGGCATTAAGTACATCATATCTATGAGAGAGATTCTTAACAAAGAAACAAAACCAAGAAACCAAAAGTAATTCTCCCAAACTCCTGGACTCTTATTTTTCAGTCTTTATTCCTAGATGCATTCCAAAGCCTATTTTCATTTCTACCATTAGGCTAATTTTTGCTAATTAGAATGCCTCATCATAATACAGGAAGCTGGGAAGCATAACAATAAATTATTGAACACTTTTTTTGCATAATGTAAGTTTTTTTTAATAAGGTGGGGTTCATCTAAATATGTTACCCACTGGGTGCTTTGTGTGTCTTATTTATTTTTTTATTTTGTGATAACATATATAAAACATAAAGTTTGCCATTGTAACCATTTTAAATGTACCATCCAGTAGTATTAATTACATTTGCAATAGTTTGCCACCATCACCACCATCTATTATCAAAACTTTTTCATCACCCCAAATGGAAACCCTGTCCCCAAAAGGCAACAACTTCCTATTCTCCCCTCGTGTTGGCCCCTGGTAAAATGACCTACTTTGTGTCTCTATGAACTTGGTTATTCTAGAAATTTCATGTAAGCACAATCTTACAATGTTTGCCTTTGTGTCTGCCTCTTCTCACTCAACGGGACATCTTCAGGGTTCACCCATGTCATAATATGTATTGGAATTTCCTTCCCTTTTAACCCTCATTCCTTTAATCATTCCTGAGTGATAATCCATCGTATGCATATACCACATTTTGTTTATTCATTTATCTGTGAATGGATTGGGTTGTTTCTACCTTTTGCCTATTGTGAATAATGTTGCTATGAACAGTAGTGGGAAAGTAACCATGTTAGTCCCTGTTTTTAATTTTTTGGGGTATATACCTATGAGGGGAATTGCTGGGTCATATGATAAGTCTATGTTTAACTTGGCGAGAAATGTAGGTTCTTCTTTTGTTTGTTGTTCACATCAACCCAAAGAGATAAGGTCCTGGGTATGTTATGCATGGTACTTGTGCCTTCAAGAGTCCCTTTTTATCTTAACATGTAGTGTCCTCCGGCCAGGAAAGCAGGGCTGTTCTGCTCTTTACACATGACTGTGTCATGGTGGCCACATGACCTGAAAAAGGCTACCCAGTGAATAATCAGCAACCAGTAGCCTGCTGGGAAGGGCTTTCTCCTATTGGGCTGATGATTATTAATGATGATTCAAATCAGACTATCTCCTTTTATAACAGTGAAACAGAGCTGCAACAGATGCACAAAAATGGAAATAATTTGGATTTTAAGAGAGGAGTAGAGAGATCCGTGGACTTGATTCTGAAGAGATTACCACTTCCAGCCTAATCTGTTTGTACCCTTACAATAACTCAACTTTTCTTCTCATGGTTTGAGTAAGTTTTGTTGTCTAATGGAGATAGGTATTAGTTGGCCCAGTGTGTACATGAGGAAGGTGAGACTAGGAGATAGTATATACAAATAACTCCCATAATCCCAATGTACACCTGCCTTTGTTCCAACCCAGTGTTCTGTTCACCATGCCATGAGGCTTCCCTAGATTCATCATCTGGGGCCCTCTTATCCCAGTTGTCAGACACAGTCTGGGACACTGAGAAGAAGATAAAGGAAACTTTCTGTCAGTCCTAGCTTCAAAATATATCCCGCATCTTTCTCATTCTCTTTTTGTTTTTCACTCCCTCAATTCTTGCCTGGCCCCATCATTTTGCACTTGAAACAGGTGGACTTAACTAGACTCTCAGTCCCAACCATTGCCCCCGTCCAACCCACTCTCCACACAGCAGCCAGAGTCATTTTCTTTAAACATCAATTAGTGCTTCAACTGATGTGCTACTTCAGATGGTAGATTGAGTGTACTTGTTAAATTGCCTGCTATCCCCCTCCCTAAATCCCACTGGGATTAGGAAACATGGAACAAAACATTTTTTTCCTCAAGTATTGAGGATAGGAAGAGGGGAGGTATAGCCATAGCCAGAAATTTTTATAAATTCCTGGAGAAGTGAAGGGTATGGAATCATGTTAACTGATAAATCAGGAAGAAGGGAGACTCAAGTCAGAAAATCTGCCCTGAAGGTAAAGGCTGTTCTTTGTGCAAAGCCCCAGAGTAGTTCTGAGACAGGAGGTGACAGGTCGATCTTCTCTTCCTGCACAGAAGCCCAGAAGGAAAGCTGTTCCTGGTAATCCTGAGTATAGTGTTCTCTAGGATCAGATATTCACCATGGTCCTTTGTTTATCAACATGAAATCATGACCAAGGGTCACCAGAGAGTTGAGGCAAACCAGCATCAGAAATGTGAACCTTCAGAACAAATGACCCAGGTAGAAAAGATAGAATACAGGAAGCAACAAACTTTAAAAATAAAATTCTCATTAGTATCCTCAGAGAAACTTAATATATTTCACCTATTAAACAAGAACAGGCCGCTATGAAAAAGGATCAAAGAACAAGAAAGGATTCATGGAAAGGGAAAAATATATCTGTATGCCAACTAATTAATTAAAAGAGCTACCAGAGAGCACTAAGAAGTTTCCCTAAACATGGAACAAAAAAAGAGTTGGGGGAAAAAAGTAAGAGATACAGAAAATCAGTTAAGGGCCAAGATTCATCAAAAGAAAGAACAAAGAATTGGAGGAAGAATGATAAAAAAAAATAGAAAAATATTTTCTAGTGCTGGAAAGATATGAGACTTCAAATGAAAGGGCTTATTGAGTGTCAAAGAGAAAGAATGAAAGAACCCACTCTTAAACTCATCCTTGTGCAATTTTAGAACATTAAGAATAAAAAGATCTTTAAAAAGACCCTCTATTCTTTCAAGTAGAAATATAAATATGTAGTACAGAGAGAGAAAGAGAATCCTAAATACTTTCAAGCGGAAATACAAATATACTCATACATATGTCTGTGAGTGGGCGTGTTTGTGTTACAAGAGAACAGGAATCAGATTAGCATCAGACATCAGCAAAAATGAGTGCTAAGCACAATGGGGTCATGTTTTTAAAATTGTGACTTCCGTTCTTTACACATTGTGCTGGTTTGAAATGCTGTATGGACCCTAGAAAAGCCATGTTTTAATCCGAATCCCATTTTGTAAAGGCAGGTGCTGCTTCTAATCCCTATTCAGCATTGTATGTTTGAAACTGTAATTAGATCATCTCCTTGGAGATGTGATTTAAACAAGATGTGTGTTAAACTGGATTAGGTGGAGGCGTGTCTCCACCCATTTGGGTGGGTCTTGCTTAGTTTCTGGACTCCTATAAAAGAAGAAATATTTTGGAGAATTCAGAGAGAGCAGAGTGGAATGACATAGCCACGAGAAGAAGGGTCCACCAGCCAGTGGCCTTTGGAGATGAAGAAGGAAAATGCCTCCTGGGGAACTTCATGAAACCAGAAGCCAGGAGAGAAAGCTAGCAGATGACGCCATGTTTGCCGCATGCCCTTCCAACTGAGATAGAAGCCCTGAACTTCATTGACCTTCTTGAACTGAGGTATCTTTCCCTGGATGCCTTAGATTGGACATTTCTATAGACTTGTTTTAATTGGGGCATTTTCTCAGCCTTAGAACTGTAAACGAGCAACTTATTAAATTCCCCTTTTTAAAAGTCATTCTGTTTCTGGTATATTGCATTCTGGCAGCTAGCAAGCTAGAACTCACATCTTGTCTCATCTGACTCTTACAGTAATCCTATGAGAAAATGCATTGGATATGAAAAGTTATCTCCCACAAGGCAGCTGATTTCTAATCACAATAGCTATAGAAAATGCACCAAAAGGCCCCCACTGTTCCTGGCATATATACAATTAAAAATTTTTTTTAGATGTCAGAGCTGATTCAAAAAAAAAATAGTTAAACATTTTTGTTGCTATTGAAATGAAAAGTGGTTAAACAGAAGAGAATTCAAAATGAAAAATAGAGACTGAGTTTGAAGCCAGTATATATTATGTGGAGGTTGCTGGGCCTTTTGTACAGGTAGGTTAATTGAGACTAAAGTTGTTCCATGTTATGAAGGGAACCAGAGCCAAACTCACTTCTTAAAGCCTGGGGCTGATGCAAATTTGCTCCATTCTAATGAAAGGAGCCTGAAAATATGTGGCTGAGGACCTGGGGCTTTTGCCTTTAATAAACTACAGTCAGCTAAGGCAGGAGGACAGGGACATTATTCACAAACAGGACCGGACCTAACCCCCTCCTTGGCTCCATGATTGCATCTGTAATGATCCCAATAGTATCTTGGGAGAGGAACCCTAAAATGTGTGAAAAGACCTAGGTTTGAACTAGAAACCCAGGAATCTGGGAAGAAGCCACTGGCAAATACTAGTAAGAAGGGATGTACACACAGAGAGAAAGAGTTAGGAGAAAAGTCCCCATTCAAACTGAGTCTGCAATCTTAAAAAATGAGTCAATAAAATCAACAGTCAGCATCAAAATATTCATTCAAGAATGCATAGAATGCCTAGAGATAAAGCAAAAGTGAAACAAATTATAAATGTGATACTTTGGAAATAAAACAATTACAAAACAAAAAAGTCAATAATGAGGTTAACTTTATAATGGACACAATAAAGGGAATAATTAATACAAGAGGAAAATGAAAGAGTACTGCGATGAAAAGATACCCATCCTCACTAGTTATCAGGGACTTGCAAATCAAAATTATGGAATACCATTTCACATCCATTCAAGTGGCAAACTATTAAAGTCTTAAAATATGAAATATAAGAGAGGATGCAAATGAATGGGAGATTTCATATACTACTGAAAAGTATAAATTGGCGCATTATTAAATATTTGGCAAAATCTAGTAAATATGAAGCTGCATATACCTTAAAAACTAGCAAATCTACTACTTGGTACCCTAAAGGGAATTTCATATATGTGCACAAGGAGATATTTATAAGAAGGTCTACTGTTTTAATAACTACAAATTGAAAACAACCCGTAATATAAACATAAGGGATAAATTTAGATGTAGCCATACCATTAAATACTTTACTTAAAATGAATAAACTGCAATTATCAATGTATCTCAAAAACTCTATGAAAATATGCAGTATGATACTGTTTATATGAATTTGGAAAATGTGCAAAATGATTCTATATATTATTTTAGACATGTATGTGTAGTAAAGCTATAAAATTATGCAAGGGAGTGAAAAACCACCAAATTCAGAATGGCAGTTACCTCTGGAGAAGAAGGGAGGAAATGGGACTAGAAAGAGTCACACAGGGAACTTTAATATCATTATATTTTAAAAAAGATATTAGGCATATGTCAAATATAGACAAAAGTAGAAAGAATAGTAAAATGTACCCCTTCATGTATCTACCACCCAGCTTCAATAATTATTAAGCACATTGCTAATCTAATTTCACCTATTTTCCTTCTATACACATTCACTTATTTATCTGGAATATTTTCAAGAAAATATAAGACATCATGCTATTTCACCCATAAATACTTCAGTAAGCATCTCCATCCTATGAGGATATTTTAAAATATATAATCACTATGCCATTATTGTGTTTAGCAAAAAAATTCCTGTTGTAAGCTGAATAATGGTCCCCGAAAATGGCCAGGTCCTAATCTCTGGAACCTGTGATAAGTTTCCTTGCATGGCAGGTGTGACTGAGCTAAGGCTCTTGAGATGAGGAGAGCAGCCTGAATTACCCAAGTGGTTCCAATGGAATCACAAGAGTCCTTATTAGAGGGGAACAGGTGTGATGGAGAAAGCAGAGAGGGATTTGAAGTTGCTACACTGCTGGCTTTGAAGATGGAGGAAGAGGCTGTGAGCCATGGAATGCAGATGACCTTTTAGAAGCCGAAAAAGGCAAGGAAGCAGATTTTCTCCTAGTGCCTCCAGAAGAAATGCAGTCTTGCTGACACCTTGACCTTAGCTCGGTAAAGCCAATGTGGACTTTTGACTTCCAGAACTGAACTGTAAGATAATAAATTTGCATTGTTTTAAGCCACTACATGTATGATAACTTATTATAGCAGCAATAGGAAGTGAATACAATTCCTTGATGTTATCTAATACATAATCAAACTGTAAATTTGCTCAACTGTCTCAGAAAAATCTCTTTATACTATTTGTCCCTAGTATTTCAATAGGAGAACTAAATTAGATGTGAGAGCCCAAGTTTTCTTATTATAAGCCCTTGGGCAATTTATTTACCCTCAGTGTTGTTTCTGTTCTTTAACCTGTCTAATGGGGAGCTTTTCTCAGAATCTCTATCACAGGGATGTTCATAGCCTAATAAATTAGCAAATGCAAATATACTTTGAAAAGAGCTTGAAGAACTATACAAACATGAGACAGTTGTCTTAATTCTAATCAGCCAGCTAATATTTTTACCGAGCAACTATATATGAAGGGTGCTGTCAAGCAGAGGTGGGGCACCAGTCTGAAAGGACTTGGTTTCTGACCACAGGAGCCTTACTATCTAATTGTCAACATCAGCTAGATGTCAGTGGAGCTATACGAAATAGGGAGAACACCGAGATGTGGGCATTAAATAGACGTGGGTCCAAACTAAATTAGCTTCCTGCTTGGCCACTTTCAAGCCAGACCTGCGGAGACATTTACTTAGACTCCAAGAGTGCTCGTGTCCTTTGCAGGGTGAATGGAAGGATTAGAGTTAAACCCTGTGAAGTGCTGAGTACCAAAAATGTGCTCCAGGTGAGTTTTAAGCAGTGAGATGCGCGTTAATTTATCTGGATCCATGACTCAGCAGCATGAAATGATCTCAAAGGTAGATAGAGGCTCAGGGTATTACTAGTTCAGAGAGGGTGAAGCCACTCTCAGGAAGAAGAGGCCAAGGAAGTCAGTGGCTTCAAGAAGACAGCAGGATTTGACCTAGGCCCTGACGAATGTAGACTGAGAGAAAGCAGGGAGGTAAGTCATTTCAGGCAGGAGAGGTAGTGGGGAGGCAGCCTCACATTAGCAGGGAAGGATGGTCCGAACGACAGGAGGCTTACCGATGGCAGTAACAGAAGAAAGAATTAGGACAGAGGATGGGAACCAGATCACAGGAAGCTCTTTGTTATTAGCCATTCCTTTATTCATTGAATGCATTTAGCACCTACTATGGGCCATGACGATTCCTTTCCCTTCCCTCTGCCACTTCTTCTGTAAAGACGGCTTAACTCTGGTTCATCCTTATCTTGGGAATTCTGCAATTCAAAATAAATCAGTAGAAATGAATTTCATAAATCCTACACAATGGCATCATGACAGAGAGCAGAGCATATTGAAGTTGCTGCCAGGAGCCATTTCACAATTCCCACTCTAAACCTTTCATTAATCCCCACCACTTCCATTTAATTTGGAGGCCTGTACAGAACGTCCCATGCAGAATTGTCTGCCGCTTTATTCACCTTCATCTCAGAGTCTGACCCTTACATCAGCATATATTACTGGGTCCCATGCCCCTCATGGTTTCTATTTGAGGAATCCAGCTCTTAGCAAAGCCATTCCTGAGTCATATACCAAAAATGAGTTGGGTGGGAAGACATACCAAGTGGGGATTGTTTCGTCATTAAGCATTTGTTTCCTTCCCCCTTGGTGGCTATAGGTTCGGAGATTGGATAGGGGCTGGTGTTCTCACTCAGGATTGAGAACAAGAAACGGAAATTCCCTGTGTATTCCCAACAGAAGGACATTGAATACAGGGAGGGAACTGGCTTATAAGATCACTGGGAGGCCTGGAGTGGTCTATGCTAGGGCCCTGAGAAAGAGCCCCAGAGCACTGAAGAACTGATCTTGGCGGGGCAGCCCTCTTTTTTGCCACTATCAGGAAGCTGCCCCGGGGTCAGGGGCACCCCACAGCCAGTGAAACCCAGAGGCTGGAAGTAGCTGCTGCCACCACTGCCATTTGAAGCAACCCCCCCCCCCCCCCAAGCTGAAGGAATAACTGCATTTCCCTCCAGCCTGGTTTGCCAGCTGAAGGCAGCCAAACTGCCTTCCTTCTGCCTTCCAAATCTCTCACAGGTGTACCTAACGGCTAGAACTAATTCTCAGGCAGAACCCTAGCTGCCCAGGACCTGGGAATTGTAGTTTAACTTTCCAACCTCTGCAGTGCAGAAAGGCATGTCCGAAGATAGTGGGAATGGATGCAAAGGGCCAGTCCCTCTTATCCAGCACAAGTGGGGGTCCCAGAAATGTCCTCAGTCAGAGAGATGCTACCAGTGGAGCTGGCCAAGGGGACACAGGTAAAATGGCCTGGACTTCAGATTCTGTAGCTGACCCTCAGATCTGCCTCCTCACTGACATGTGATACCAGGCAGCATAAGACATTCTCTGAGCTTCCTTTGCCTCATCTGGAAAATGAATTAAAAAAAAAAAGTCAGCTCCTCACTGGTTTGGACTCTCAATGAACTTCAGTTCCTTTCCTCTTTTCTAATAGATACTAAGCTCCCCCAGAGGAAATGAGAAGTGACCTGGTCATTGTGGGGAAAAAAAAAGCTGGTTTGAGGATCTTGGCTGCTGTGGGAAGAGAATGCCAGAAGGTAACTGAGAGAAGATTTAACACTGTGTTCAAAAAGTGCATGAAAAAAGTAGTCAATATGCTCATTTAGTTTAAAAACAAATCTCTAGTTGATATGAGTGGTTCATGGAGATAAAACCAACAGGTGGAAGGTATATTCCACTTTTCAAGAGGAACAGGCAGCCAGGTATGGACACAGCTCCTTGACCTTTGCCCTTTATCAGTTCCACTTAAACATGCCAAGTGCAATGCCCACAAAAGAAAAAAAAAAATCCAAGATGAACAAAAACCAAAGTTTTAAATAGAGACCAGATTAGCGTGTGAGGCAAAAAAGGAAAAATCAGTCAAAGTGACCCTTTGTTTAAAACTTTGACATTTTCTTCATCCTGGATTTTTTGTTAGTTTTTATTTTGAAAATATTAATGGTTATCTTGATTACTGAGCTTTGTTTGCCACCCCTAAATTTTGCATGTGCCCCTACTATTACCTCACATTACAACATATTGTGCTGCAGAGCCCACTTGGTCCATGCCCAACTTCTGCCTCTTCTTTAATGATCCCAATTTACCTGTCTGGTACCTCATTTTTCTAGGTCCTGCCTAGAAAATACTAAGTAACTAAGTACTAGGTACTGAGTATTAATGACTTACAAATGGGTCATTCTCTCCTCAGATATCGGCAATTGTGCAAAAGCATCCTAAAAACACAATTATCGTAAGCCATAAGAATGAATCTCTTGTAATGGAATTTTAATCTTCCTTTTATTCACAAATATTTATTAAATGCCTGGTGGGTACGTGTCTTGTGTTGGCACTGGGAACACATAAATGAAAAGAAACTGTGCCTATCCTGCAGTTTGGCTCCTTAAGGAAGTCAGATAATTCAATCCAGCAAGAATGATGCCAAAGGGGGCCATGTATCACAGGAGGATAGAAAGAGAGCTCTTAGGTTTTGTCTTTGGGATTGAGGAAGACCTCAGAGGAGGAGATGCTTGAAACCTCAAAATGTTCTTTTATTCTGATGCTAAATCATAAATGCTCACCATAGAAAAATGGGAAAAGAAAATTTATTATTTAATCTCATATCCCAAGGATGACTATTATTAACATTTAGGCTTATCTCTTTCACGTTTATATCCAGGTGTATAGCTCTATTTTATCTATTGTGGTTATACAATGTACAGTCACAAATGAGGTATATGCAAAATATGGAACTTTTTTTTCCAGAACAAAAGGCACTTTTTAAAGTTTAGATGATTGTCTTCATCTTGCTCTAGAACCTCCATTCCCAGTGATGGAGTTATTAAAAAAAAAGGGAGGGGGAGGGAAAATTTAGCATTTCCACTAAAGTAACTCAGTCTTCTGTCTTAAAATAGTTTCTCTTTGGTAAATGTTCAAACAAATCAAAGTTCAAACTCCCTGTCTGTGCTTTTCTTGCCTTTCAAGTGGACTATCTTTTTCCCTCCTGTCATGGACTCGGATGCAGGACTTAGCTACCTCTCCTCCCAGAGCCAGGGGTTGGGACCTCTGGTCTGTGCTCTGGATTGTCCCTGGCCTCCCCTGAGAGGTCATTTGTCCTGCTTATGCTAGGGGATCATGCACTGGTGTCCACTGAGCTGTATCTTTCTGGTCTCTTGATGGGTCAATGCTGGTGAGCATGAACTTTGCCATGGTCTCAATTAACCACTTCCCCACATTCTGATTTTAAGTCTATTCTGGCTTACTGGTCTCCTCAGCCCTTCCATGTCCCCTGATCTTGTGTATAGAGCAACTTCTCTAACTGACACTACCTAAGTTTATGGCATGAGATGAATTTGGGGAGATTAGTAAGGCCCTCACATGATAGGGAAAGAATTTGGATTTTACTCTACATGTCAGGGGATGATGTTTAAGCAGATTGACACGATGTAGTTCTCCAAACTAAAAGGTGGTGGCAGTAGAGATTAGAGATAAATGTTGGAGCTTGAACCTACAGAACTTGCTAATGGGTTGGATATGGGAGGCAAGGGAAACAGAGGAATCGAAGTGATCTTCAGGCGTCCAAAAGGCATTCTGGTACCACTACTGAAATGGAGTAATCAGGAACAGATTTTAGGTGAGGGATGGAATCAAGAGTTCTATTTCAGAAATCTTAAGTTTCAGATCTTCTTGAGATGTTCTTGAAGGCCCCAAGAGAAGGCGTGAAGTGGACAGTTGGATGAACAAGTTCAGAAAAGAGGTGTGGGAGTCATCAGCATATAGCAGACATTTAAATCGCATTGGAATGAGTGTAATTCCATGGCAAGAAACTGTAATAAAAAAGGGAAGAGTATCCAGTATAGGGGCCCCAACGTTTAGAACTCGAGGAGAAGAAACAGGAACAGTGAGCAAGGGGCACTCAGGGTAGAGTAGGGTCCTACCAGCCAGGAGGAAGGTTCAAGGAAGAGGAAAAGGTGGCCTGCCTGAGAGACCAACTAAAGCAAGGCCATTCTGCGCCTCTTCTTCTCTGGCAGAATCAGCCTCCCTTTCTCTTCCTTGATGTATGAAGGACGTTTTATTTATGATGTCCTTTTACCTTCATTATCTCCTTTAAAATTCTAAAATCCACACTGTGAGGTAGGCAGGAGAGGAATTGCCATCCCCATTTTACTGATGAGGATGCTGAGTAGCCTCAAAGGCAGAATATTGCTCAAAGTCACAGAGGACCTGATTGGATAAGTTCAGTCTCAAATGTGGGTTCTCTGACCAGCTTCCTCCCTAGTAGAGAAACAGCCCTGTCCCCACCCTGTCCCACAGTGTGGTGAGTAGAGGGGACCCTGCTCAGTTGCTGGACCTGGGCCACTGTCACGATAGAGGGCTTTGCAAATGCTGTTAAGTGGAAGGTCCTGTGCCAATATGCCCTGGTACCACATTTGGTTCCTTGAGATAATGGAATGTGTGGGCATAAGTGCAAGCTGTTCACATCCTGCTCCAGCCATTACTGGGGACCCTGCCAGTGCCTCTGATGTTCACGATCATCCTATGGGTGATGCCAGGTCCCAGGCTCACATTGTGCAGATGGTCCACAGATCAGGCTGGGGTGAGAGCCAGGTTCAAGCCCCTCATTTCAGAGCACTGTTCAACTGGTAGCAGGAAAAGGGATTTTCAGAGTTGTCTACAAACTATAGCATCCTTTAAATAGGAGGCAGCACATGGGGACAGAGTCCCATTATGGACTATGAAAATGCCAGCGTGTGGTGGTGAATGGACCACATGTCTGGAAATTCATTTGGGGTGACAGGAGCAAAATACTGAGAAGAAGCTGGTCCCAGCCAAAGACACTGAATCAAAGAGGAGCAAAATGAAATCACTTAAGGAAGATGTCAAAGGGTTGCCTTGTACAGGGCCCAGCCCTTTGATATCCAGGGAATCAATCACAAATAGAGCTCTATTATTTAATTGGGTAAGGATGAGTCTTTAGAAAGAAAGATGTCATGTAAATGTGTTTCTGATTCAAGATAAAGAATAAGTGCCAAAAGGTCCAGTGACCATAACATTAAATATGAATTATCAAGAACAAAAATGTCAGAGGCTGGCAGTGTATTGGAAGCAGTCACTGGGACCAGAGCTCAAAGGGATCTGCATCTTCCTTAGAAAGCATCTATCATGCCAGAGTCGAGTGGACCATATTTAAAATAAAAACACCAGATTTTTGCATCTTATTTCTCTCACCCATTTCCTCTTCTTCCTTCTTTTCTTTCCTTCTTATCCTTTTCTTTCTTTCTCCTGTGCTTTCTCTTTCCTTTATTTTATCTTTCTCCTTTCCTTTCTTCTTATTTTCTTCTCTCTCTTTACCTTTGCTTCTCTCCCCTTTCAGCCTCTCTCTTTCACTTTATCCTTTTTTCTACTTCCCCCTTTTCAACTCTTGCCAAGAAGATTTTTATGCTCCCAAATGCCTTTGGCTGTGTGATCTGGGTCGATATAGAAAATTTAGACTTTTCTCTAAAAATGAAAAGACTGTGCAGGAGGCTTCTTGGTGACAAAAAGAACATGCAGGTTGTCACGCAGTCATTAAAAAAGATGACTCTGAAAAGTATGACATAGCATGAAAACTGTTCACCCACTACATTTAAATGAAAAAATCAGTATGCAAAATCAGTATGCAGCATGATTGCAACTGGGTTTAAAATCCAGCCAAAACCTATCCATAGGGAATCCTGGAAGGAAACTTGCCGAAATGTTAACAGCTATTTTCTTCCAATGGGGAGACTTTGGGGGGTTGTTTTCTACTTTTCTTTACCTTCCAAGTTTTATTTAGTAAGCACATATTGCCTTTATAATGATGAAATAAGCTTTAAATGGTCTTGCCAGAAACTTGTCCAAGGAGCAGCCCACTTGCTGCCGGGGACTGCGGTCTGCATCCAGTGGTACCTGCTGTCCAGTTAAGAGAAAGTGGCTCCTTGCAAGGCTTTATCACAAGCCCTCTCACACCACATGGCCCAGTGAACCCACCAGGCCTCTCAACCTTATGACAGGGAATCTCATATTTAGTGGGTCCCCTTACTAGGTTCCAGGCATTGAATTAGAAGCTTTGCATACCCTGTCACTACCAACTTATGGGAGAGGAGCTATTATCATCCCTCGTCTACAGATGAGGAGACAGACTCAGAAAATGTGACTTGTTCAGCATCACATGGACACTAGGTGATTGAGTCAGTTTTTAACTCAGTTTGGTCTGAATTCTCTATTACATCAAGCAACCTCCAGGGAGTTCAAGGTTCTGAAGGTACCAGAGGAGGAGGAGAGTTCCTTAGAGTGGTGAAAAATATAGAAAATGATGAAGTTTGGGTAGGGAAAGGAACTAGCTCAGACTATGGCGCTACGTGCCTCTAAGTTTTGAAAGATACTGGTCCTCTCTACTGGCTTCTGAAATATCAAAATGTTTCCATATGTAAGCAAACTATTAATATTAAAGACCCTAGGAGTTCTATATGCAATACCCACTTTCAGTGCTACAAAGAGTAGAATTTTTAAAAGTGTTTTCGGTCTGAGTTATTTGGGCTTATGCTTAAGACAACTTTATCGCGTTTCAAAAAGGAATATTAAGCTGACACTTTCACACATCAGCTATTCAAGTTTTCATTGGTCTGTGCAACTTTTTGTACGTATGTATGATGTTTTTACATAATTTCAATCATACTTTAATTTCCATCTCAATTTTGCCCCTAACCCTTCGTATACTCTTTTCCATTTTTTATGCTTTTTCTACACAACCAAAAATTTATCATTTTTGATAAATACAAAATGTTCACGGAATAAATATGCCATAGTTATCTGAATGATTCCCCTATCACTGGGCATTTAAGTTTTCAATATTTTACCATGACAAATAATGCTGCTATAAATACATTTTACATATCACTCTTTTTCTCATCTGAATTATTACCTTAGGACAAATTCCCAAGGGTCCGATTACTGGCATGAAATATATAAAAATAGTTATGACTATAAATATGTGTGGCTGAACTATAATCAAGAAGGATAGGCCAATATGTAGTACCCAGACCTTAGTAGATGCTTAATAAATGTTTAATGAATATATGGATAAATGCCATCAGCAATATATGTAAATCTTCTTTTGAATGTGTAAACTAAGAAAAAGAGACTTGATCTTACATTATCAAATGCATATAGTCTCATCAAGTAGGCTGATCAAGGGATTTCTAGGAAACAAATATTCTTTACTTACTTATTTTAATTTTTGAACTGCAGATTTCTAAGAAGGGAACATTCTCCAGGAGAATAATTTGGAGGCCTCTCTTTGCTAGAGAAAGGATTGTAATGAGCACCAACGCTGTGACTCTGGGTCTACCGTGGAAGCATTTGGGATTTCCAGGACTCCTCAACTCTCAGGGCTTTTCCATATCCCCTTTGGCTTCTCAAATATGGAAATTTCCCATGCCCCTCAGCATCTTCTAAGTTTAAACTCCCTGATGCACCTTTGAATTCTTCCCTTCTGATTTCAGACTTGGGTAGAGCCTTAGAGAGTATCTTGTCTACAGTAACCCAAATGAAGACACCTGAAATGAAGAAATGCATGAACCAGAACTCAGAAGCTAAGCCCTCAAAACAATGTGTAAATTTGAAGGAAGTAGGAGGGAGTCTGGTGATGCAAACTCATATTACAATTCCATATAAGAACAGAGAGCAAATAAGAATACCAAGGAGACCTTGACAACAGCAGAATCTCCCTGAAGGCGGCGGACGTAATCTGATACTAGCTCCTTTGATAAAAAATAAGGGAAAGTGACTACAAATGGGAGCTTGCAGAGATACCAAAAGACAGCCTTGAACTTTTCAATGTGATAAGAGACCTAAAGGATCAATGGAGGCTTTTTCATCAGAGTAAAGAATTAGCTGCAGAAGCTCATGCATATTCAACCTATGTCCTACGAAATTATTAGAACACTCGACACAATGCAAAAGAGAATGAGAGACCTAGACAAAAGAGGGAGAAGAGTTCCCACAAATGGACAAAAGGGAAACCAGGTCCAGCAGCCCCAGTGATGAGTCCAAGAAAAGGGGGATGGAGAAAGAAAGGGAGAGTTGAAACAAAGTATCTAGGAGATATGCTGAGAGAGTATTTCTCAACAGCATTCCTTAAGACAGACCTCCAGAAAGTGAGCTGTCAGAATTTGAAACTACCAAGTTAGGCTCTTGTAAGTGATCAGATGCAAAATTAAGAATTGTGTCACCTTTCACCTATCTAAATTTGGCCCAAAGCCAGACTTGGGGGGGTGGCCATCCACCCAGAGCTAAGTGAAATAAAACTAGCACAAGTACAGCTTCTTGCCAAGATTATTGTTCTTGTAAGCTGAAAGAGAATGCTCCAAGGCCTGCCCAGAGCACATGACCAATTTATCAACAAAGTCCCATAGATACAGAGATCAGTTAAGGAAGTAATGGAGATTTAAAACTCAGCAGAGAGTAATTAAGAGTTTAACTTCTTGAAGTTATCTACTACTAATTAATATTCATTTTATCAAAACGTGTTGTCTTGGGCAGGCTCTGGTGGCTCAGCAGGCAGGGTTCTCGCCTGCCATGCCAGAGACCTGGGTTCGATTCCCGGTGCCTGCCCATGCAAAAAAAAAAAAAAAGTGCTGTCTCACTTGTGATGTTCTCTAGCCTAAGTGGTTTTTGTGTTCACAGCTGTAGTTAACACTGATTGAAGTAGTGACCTTTCTTTTCCCACTTGTAAGGTCCAAAGTTTGAACATCATAAGGTGAATTTATTTAAAATGATACGCTCTTGCAACTCTATAATCAGTACTTAATGCACTGCTCTGTAAATTTTGTGTACATTATAATCACTGGTAATAAGAGAGCCTTTGTCAAAGGTAGAAAAAATTGTTTTCAACGGGGATATATCATCATGCTGGCTGAACTTAGATTTTTTTAAAGTAGTACTTAATTTATCAAAGTTATACATGCATATAGTTTTAAAATGCAAATAGTTCTAAAGGTTTATAACAAAATGCAGTGATTCCCTGCCCCACCACTCCCCTCTCCTTCCATTCTCGCTCTTTAGAAGCAACTATTTTAATACTTTTAGTTTTTACCTTCTGGCATTTAAGCATACATATTTCTAAATAATATGCATGCATTGCTGTCTTTGGATTAATGAATTTTTAATGTTATCTTCTGACTTTTTAGTATGGAATATGAAGATTTAGCTCTGCCTCCTCTCTGTCTTTCCTTCCCCAACGTATTTGGGTAAATCAGTGTTCAGCTACTATCATAGTATTCCTATGCGAATATTATTCCCAGTTTTGCACTATAGAGTAATTTTTTCTTATCTTTTGTCTTTTCTGAAGTGAAATGGGTTGGCTTGTTTCTCGTTGTTATTACATTGCTTCATTCCTTTTGTATATGCTGCTAATTGTCCCCACATTGTCCAGCAGCTTTTCAATGCATTTTTCCCCACAGTCACCCAAATCAAGTAACATCTTTTTCTCTTTCCTTGTATTTATCTGTCTGAGATGCCTCCATCCTGCTATTTCAGCTAAGTGATGTTCTAGGCCAGTGGAGCAGTGGCATGTTAGGAATTCCATTGATTTTCTCTTGGATAGGATTCCCTGTTTCCTGGCTCTCACATCTTCCTAGCTTTGCTTACTCCTTTGGTTTGCATCATACCATCTGGTGGTTTCATCAAGTTCAACAAACAAGAGGGAACACGGCAGAGTACATGGTGAGACAGCCCTCAGTATGCATGACTCCTGGGTTCCCTGTTCCAGTCTAGACTGATTGTTCTCTGGTGCACGATTTTCATCCTGAAAGTTTTCCATCACCACCATCCTAGAGATTCTTTCCCTGAGGTGAATCTCTTGTTGATTGTTAGTCGTATCTTTCTCTTTCTAAGTTTTGATCTTCATTTTAGTGGAGGACTTTCTTTAGTACCTCCTAAGAAATGATATATGAGAGGCAAAGTTTACCCTCATCCTTGATTGATAGTTTCTCTGACTTTAGACATGTATAGTAAAAATGATTTTCCATCTGTTTTGAAGCCATTGTTCCATGGCCTGCTAGTTTCCTATAATACTGTTTAGAAATCGCAAGTCATTCTTTTCATGTACTTGTTCACTCTCACAGGAAGCTTGTAGGATCTTTTCTTTGAGCTGAGCATTCTGAAATTTCACAGCTTTATACAATGATGAGAGTCTGCTTTCTCCTACTGTGTCCTGTGTAGGTTCTTTCAATCTGGAAACGTATGTCCTTCTTGAACCACTGTTGATTATTTCCTCCCCTCCATTTATCCTCTTCTCTCTGGAACTACTATTTTTATTTTGTGGATGGTGGGGAAAAAATGATTTGGCCCTCTGACTTTTTAGAAATCTTTTTTTAAATGCTTTGATTTAGATTTTCACTTCTACTATCATGTTTTTAATGTCCAGGACAGTTTATATGTGATTTTTAACTGTTCCTTTTTCATAGCCCTTTCTGCTCTGGTTTCATGGATATACTACCTTCTCTTATCTCCCTGAGGATGCTAATTATGGGTGTGGGCATGTTTTTGTCTTATTCTCCTGTATAATTTCTGTTTCCTCTAATTTCATTGTCCTCTTGGTTGTGGTCTCTTATCTTCTGTGCTGGAGGCTGTCTTCAGATGTCAGGTAATCTTTATTGTTTTGTGATTGTGAGGAGCCCAATCTTTGAGTTCCAGTGCAGCATTTTCCGGGTGAGTTGCTTAAGAGAACTGCTGATGCGCATATTTTTAGAACTTTCTCCTTATACTGGTCATCTTCCCCAGAAAGTACACTTCCATCCTGCCTAGGAGGTAAAAGACACACTGCATAGGAGCTGAACCATGGAAGAGGGTTGGGAATTCTCAACATCGGTAAATGATCAGCCACTCAATGCCGTCGCCTATGCCTCCCACTCCTCATCCAAAGACCTCGTTTAATACGTTTCAGAAAATAATCCTCTGAACTAATGAGATGGGAAGGGATAATCACCTGGGAATGGGGAAATAGGAAGGGGGACCTCATTTAAAAAGTGCTTTATCCCAGTCCTTTTGACTTTAGCTTTTTATCCCTTTAGTCCAAATTCCAGAGATTTTGGTGTTATCTGTTCCTCAGCCTTTTCAAGATTCTGTGTTGCAACTTGGATTGTTCCTCAGATTTCCTCAGTTCATTTTAGAATTTACCTTTATCAACTCTGCTACTTTAGTTACCACTGATCCACCTGATTTTTAACCTCCAAAGTTTGGTAATTGTTCTTGCCTCTCCTGTTTTCACCTCCTTGTAGATTTGTGTCTTTTAAAACAATTTCCTTGGTTTGTATTAGGAAAGAGTAGAGTTAGTATAAATATTCAAGCCAGCAGAACTGTATTTGCTTTTTTTGGTTTGAACCATGTGAAATTGCCATTTTGGGAGATTAAAAATTGGTCAAATATTGGAAATTTTACAATATACAACCTTATGTACATTTCTTTTTTCCATGTCATTTTAAAGATCTCTTATCATAGGATGGGAAAAATCGTGGGACAGCCTATGTTAGAGCATAAGACAATCGTGAAAAATCAACTTGAGTATTTTTTACTTGTAAATTACCTGCCCACATACTTACCACCCACATTCATTTCTCATTCTCACAGCAAGGAAATTCCGGTATATTTTGGCAAGACAAAACCAGCAAAGTGGTGGTATATCAAAATAAGCAATGGTGTTGGCATTGAAAGGCCCAATTCTCTTGCCCGGTATTTATTCTTTGTGTAAAATTGGGGAGTTTAATACTCGCCTTCTTTGTATAATATGAGGGACTAGACTCAATGCTTATGTTCATAAAACCCCTGACTCTGGTGCTAGTTAGACAGCACTGGTTTAAATTTCGATATTATAAATTTGTGAACTGAGTGACTGTAGAGTGTCTTCATCTTTAAACAGTAGTGATGACAACCTGGTTTGGAGCAGACTAAATGAGATAATGAAAATAAAGCTCTTGGCCTGGTGGCTGGCATGCAATAAAGGTCTGAATACATGTTAGTATTATTAATTGTAATAGAATCAACAGCAATAATACATAATTCAATTATAGGTATTATGTTTTAAGAATCAAATATCTGTTACTTTCCTCCCTCACCTCCATTGCCTTATAGATAAAAGAATCAAATGAGATAACATATCCATAGTCTGCCATGTATTGCTGACCACTGAGCACATCTTTCTAGATTGGTTAACTCAAAGGAAGCTGTGCAGTGCTGAAGGTAACTGCTTAAGTTACCTGCCAATCAGAATATGCATTTTCTTTTGTTTTTGTGCCTCTAGCTCCCCAAACTACTGGCATCCGGACTGGGAGAAGTAACAAAAGTCAAGCAAACCAATCCCTTCTAGGTCTAAATGTATTTTACTTCTTAAAATTAAAATTGGCCTCAAAAAATTAATCATTTTTCACAAAACTTCCAGGAACTTTAATAGCTAAGGGGAAAATAAAGATTAAGCTTTCTTTTCAACTGTGATCTTTCCTGCTTGTTTTTAAGATGAATAGATAATTCTGACCCAAGCAGCGTAGCTGGCTATGGCTTTTAGTTTCAGCTAAACCTGCTATGATCTTGTATAAATGCTATGAGGTGTACACATATGAAGAATCTGTAGAGGGATTACAAGGGTGAAGAAATATCCAAGGTTATTGGTTTGGGGCCACTTCTATGGGAAAGTGTCCAACAAGAATGTAGATTTTTTTTGTCAGCTTGGTAGAATGGAGTATGATGGGGAAAAATATTTAAAAAGAGCTGTACGGTGATGTGTTGTCAGTGATTTGTCAAGAGTAAACATCGTAGAATAAAGGAATTTTTGAATCATCTAATAATCTAGTTTATCCAACTACATAGCATAAGAAGTGGAGGATTAAACTAACAGGTTCTGAGTACCAACTCTTCTCCCCAGCCCTGTAGGAAGGGAAAGTGGGGGACTATTCTCTCCATTTAATAAATGAAATAAAATAATAAATCATGGGTAGTTCAGTAGTAGAATTCTCACCCACTATGTGGGAGACCCGGGTTGGATTTCCCAGTCCATGCACTTCCCCCAAAAACAAACAAACAAGCAAAACAAGCAAACAAATTCAACAAATGGTGCTGCAATAATGGGATACTCACATGGAAAAATAATGAAGCGTGATTCCACCAAACAGCATACAGAAAAAAAAAGAGGAATCTTGGGATACTTAAGTGATTTCCTCAACAAACTCCTAGCACATTGATGTTGATGCAGAACTGGAACCCAAGACTATCTAACTTAAAAGGCCTAGCTTTTTAATTCTCTAACTTGGATGAGAAATCTAAGGTTCAGAAAGTGTAATGTACTCAAGGTGTCACAGCCAGTTAGTGTTTTCAGAGAAACGAGAATCAGAACCCAAACCTCTCAACACTTAGTTCAATTCACTGTTCACGTCCTCCTTCTTTGTACTGCTTTTTTCATAGACTACCTCAGACTGTCATTGTATAAATAAGTCTCTTGTGGTCAAAAGTGAGAATGGATTTTTCCTGGTCATGAACGTGACCATGACAGGAGCCATTGAGATTCATCATCTAAGGTCCTGAACTCCTGGCTATGGCATGTAGTAGGGAAGGCCTAGGAGAAAAGAAAGGAGTGGTTGGATTATAAGAAATGAGAACTTCATATACTTAATAAATAGAATGTTGCAAACAAATAGGAGACAGGACAAGCCTGTGTTCTAATATTAATGTCTTCTTCAGTGTATTATTTTGAGTATCAGCTAAAATAATATATGCAAAGCATCTAGCACTGTTTGGCATATATAAGATACCCACTAAATGGCAGCTATCATTATTTTTATCATAAGAAAGTTTCATTTCCTCAGGAAAGAGACCTCTGCTCTGAAAACAAGCACCAGGGACCAATATTTGAGTCAGGTCCTAAATTTCCTTAACCTCATCCAGCTCCATTTTTCAATCATTTCACACAGTCCTGTTGGCTGCTGACTGCTGGCCCTGCCCCTAAAGAAACCTTCCCTCCCCTTCCGCTTGGTTCTGCAGCCTTCCAGTCCTGACTTCTTTCTTTTCTCTCCATTAGTTCTTATACAGACCTCAGACTATTCCTAGAATAAACCACCCTCCGAACATGTCTCCTATATGCAGTCTCTTTATGTAGACCATTTCAGGTCTGCACTCCCAAGAACAGTTTTGATAGGTAGAACCTCAAACTTTCAGGAAACCCAAATGTGAGGCATGGTGCTACCTCTTGGTAGTTGCATGACTGTGAAAAACTCACTTATCATTTCTGAGCCTCAATTTTATCATCTCTGAACCTGGGATAACACATTTCCTACCCTGTTTATTTACTCAGCATTTAACCAGTATTTATTATATAGTGTGCTAGGTAATAAGGTGTTCTAGTTTGCTAGCTGCCAGAATGCATCACACCAGAAACGGATTGGCTTCTAATAAAAAGGGATTTATTTTGTTAGTTTTTCAGAGGAAAGGCAGCAAACTTTCCACTGAGGTTCTTTCTTACGTGGAATGCACAGGATGGTCTCTGCTGGTCTTCTCTCCAGGCCCCTGGGTTCCATCAACTTTCTCCGGGGTGACTTTTTTCTGCATCTCCAAAGGCCTGGGCTGAGCTGTGAGTGCTGAGATGAGGAATGCTGAGCTGCTTGGGCTGTGCTACATTGTGCTTTCTCATTTAAGCACAGCCAATTAAGTCAAACGTCACTCATTGCAGCAGACACACCTCCTAGCCGACTGCAGATGTAATTGGCAACAGATGAGGGTCACGTACCATTGGCTTATGTCCGCAGCAACAAAACTAGGTGTGCTCGCCTGGCCAAGTTGACAATTGAATCTAACTAACACATAAGGATACTACACGTAAATAAAAAATAAGCATGGGCCTTCTCCCCACAGATCCACAGCCCAGCAGGGATCCAGATATTAATCACATAAAGTAAATAAATATAAAATAACACCATTTCAAATTAATACAAAATATCAACTTTGGCAGGTAATATGAGGAAGGTACACTTGGAATATAATACAAAGATTTTACATAGTGGTGGGATCAAGGAAGACTGACTTTCCCTGAGGAAGTGAAGTTTGAGCTAGTGTTTGAAGAACAAGTGTGAGTGAACTGGACAAAAAGAAGTGAAGAAAGAGCACGGTCGAAGGCTGCATGGCCCTAGATAATTGCTGATCCAGGTGATACTTATGAAAAAAATTAGAAAAGGACTCCTTAATTCAGGTACTGTATTTCCCTCTGACAGAAGATTGTTGAAATCTAGGAGGAATAAGATGTTAATGGCACCCCCTAAAATTATGTGGAATGAAACAGTGTAAGAAAATCCCAACTTAAGAAATAAAAGAGGACCAGTATGGCTGGAGCTCAAAGAATGAGGGAAAGCGTGACGCAGAGTGGGTCAGCTGAGGGAAGTGTCTTAGAAATCCTCTGTCTGTCATCTACACATGAAATGATTATCCCCACCTTACATGGATAAGGAAACTGAGCTTCAGAGAGGTTAAGAAACTTTCTCAAGGTAACTCTGTAGAGAAGTGGGGAAGGTGGAATTCAATCCCAGCTCTGGTCTACTATGACCCCCAAATCCATCTTCACCACTCTGTTAGGAAACATACCATTTTGCTGCTACTGTCTCACATGACATTTGATGTCTGTTACCTTATTTGCTCATCACATTACCCCTGTGAGACCGGATTATCACTCTGATCTTTCACAAAGGAAAACTGAGTAATTGCTTTAATTTTAGGCAGATAATTTATACATTATAAATAAATATATATATTATATTATGTTCTCTGTACATATTTCATATTATTATATACTATTATTGTATGTATTTATTATTCATAAAACAAATAAATGGTAAAGTTTAGATTCCCAGTCACATACACGTGCTTCCTCCTTCTCTTCTGATTTTCTTAATTGATCATGTGCCTTTTAAAAACTTTATTTCTTTTTTACACTAGCAATATATCTTATAGAAATACAAAATATAGATAAGGAGAAACATTCTCATACCAACCTGCCATCCAGACATAACTTCTATTTCTATATTATGTGGATGGGATGGATCTGCAGATGAAGGAGAGCTGAGGAAAGAGCTTTCGACTTCCTGGAGAGAGCAGATGGCGCTTGCTTCTGCGACATTCAGAACGCTGCTAGACCACCCTCCCTAAGCCCCGCTGATTAAAATGTCAATGAATTGAGTCGAGGTCATGGCAGTGGCTACGTGGCCTCAGCCAATAGGGACAGACTCGGCATTAATTGGTTCATGATAGGCTGCCCGGTTAATGGTAGCCATGTGTTGGTTTGAAGTGAGCCTACTGGAAATGATGCCTTCTCTGTTGATTTATTTCTTGGGTAATAGAAGACAAACCTTCAGAGCTTTTGTTATAATAAAGCATTACAAACAAACCATGTCTCATCAATAAGATATTAGCTAAATAAAATGTAGAGTACCTGTGTTATGAGATACTATATCAAGCATTAAAAATAAGGTAGACGTACATATATGAACTAATGTGAAAATACTTTCAGGATATATAGGCAGGTGAAAAAATAAAGCAAATAATGGAACAACATTTATGTTATTGCCTACATTTATGTAAGGAACAAAGACAAAACTCTATATGGGTGGTGTCTATATGTAGCAGATGCCCAGAAGGAGAGACAGAAACCTGCAAACCACACTCAACAGGGAGTGCACATATGAGGAGGGAGGCCAGAGAAGAGACTGTGGTTTCCAGAGGGATCTTTACATTTTGTTTTAGATGCTTTTTAATTGTTTGGATCTTTTATAATAAGAATGCTTGCATATATCCCTTGTGTAATTAAATGTAAAGATGAAAGGAAAAGAACTTAGTCATTTATTTTTCTGTCTTTTCCAGGTGTCTCCTTGTGGACAGCTTCTGCCACAAGGACACCCTCTTATTTATTACTGCAGGATCTACAATGAAACTAAATGCTTGAATTTTGCATATGGCCAAGTATCTTTTAACATTGCCCATAGAAGGATTGTAATTTAAAAATATGTTTTGTACCGATTTTGAAACACATTTAATCTTTTCTCTGTTAATCTGCTTTCTCTAAAGCTTTCCCTAATTCTTCTCAAGGATTTCCCACCTGCTGTGCAGGATATACAACGGAGTGACTCTAATCATGTCTGGAATTATTTTTTTTATCAGTTTAATCCACATTTGGCAGTTAGTTCCTTTCCAAAAGTCTTAGACATTTTAGACTATGTGCTGATCAGTTGCTCAGTTTTGAGTGACATTAGCAATAAATAAAATAGTAAATAGATGATTATCTTTTGAAAAATAATGTTAGCTCTTCATATAGCCTAAGCTGAACTTATATATTTGTCTGCACAATATGTTTTAGAACTTCCAATTGTGGAAGTTCTCTATAGTCACAAATAGTACCCTTTTACCAGGATTTATATAGGCTGCATGCTTTTTTAAGTCCTTTTCATGTAGGCATGCTTATAGGTTAATTGTTTTTGCTCTTCTATGGGCTACTTTTTGTTATATAATCCAATTTGAGACTTCTAATAGAAAGGAAATGTCAGGTGGCTCAACATCTGACTCCGCCTCTCTAAATTTGGCAAGGTCTCCCTTTTACCCTTGAACGACCTGGGGTCCAGTTTCTCCTGGGGCGATTGATCACCTTGGCTACAGATGCTAGGTTTTGCCTCCTGACTTTGCTTTGTATCTATGGCATGTCCCTGGCTGCCTCTCTATTTTCACAAAAGAGCAGCCATTGGGAACGTGTGGGGAAAGCAAAGAGACTACCATCAGAGAATTGTGCCATTGGACATGGGATGGACAGAGAGCTGCTTGGAGCCTTTTTGTTTGTTTGTTTGTTTTGTAAGGCTACAAGCCATGAAATGACACCCGGTAGTTATGATAGGAAGTTCTGCATTATGAGCCATAGGGTTCATTTCCAGTTCAACCTGCCATGTTATTTGGACACTGCCATGGTGATGTCTCTGGGCTATGAATTCTGACCTACATAAAATGGAAGCTATACCCAATAACTTGCTCTGATGCTGTCACAAAAACAAAAAACAAGTCTTTTCGTAAGTGAAACCTCACCATAATTGAGGCCTTGGTTACTTTCTGTACCCAAAGCTATTTCTTGCCATGGAGGGGGGTTTTCAGGGTACAACCTTGGCTCTGTCACTTGCCAGCTGTATGAACTTTGCATAGGTAATTTGACCTTGCAAAGCCTCTGCTTCTTCGTGGCTATAAAATGAACTTCTCTCATGGAATTGTGAGAAGTAAACGAAATAATCAGTAATAATCAACCCCAGGCATATCCTTTTCATCATCTGAAATAACAAATGTCCTTATTTCTTAAAACACACTTTACTTGCAATCAAACTTGCAAGCATGGCACCCTGACGGACAAGCCATGCTTGATTTTTCAGTCTTGAGGGTTACATCTGCACAGCCACCCTGGCCCACTGGGACTTTTCCTTGCAAAAGTGCCATCCATAGTCCTTGTCCCCTACCTCCTGAGAAGGAACATCCTGTTAGAATCTGGAAATTTTCTTCCTAATTTTTAGATGTTCTGTTGCTTATTTCTTACCTTGTATTCTCTTTAATTGCTTCAATCCCTTGGCTGTTTCCTCTCAACTATTCAACTTGGAATCCAAATCCTGGGGCTGGCCAAGTGACCACCACATGTTTGCCTCTCAGATCTGCCATTGAACCTGAAGTTTCTGTCGCATAATTCCCTTCACAGCTGCAGCTGTGATCATCCTAGTCAGTATTTCTTGCCTACTACACTTTCTTGCTATCAAGCAGGATGAAGTCTCCTGCCACCAAGTTTCTATAGCTCTACATGATGAAGACACTCCTAGGGAAAAATTAAACAAATGATTACATTTGCTTCCCACTTTCTTTTTCTTCTTCTATATAGTAATGCAATAACAGTGATACATATAAAATCCCTAGACCTCATTTTTCTCAGATTTCTAAGCCATGTTGTTGTCTTTGTTCAAAGCTCCCCACTCCTCTCTGATCAATGTCTCATTCATTGGGATCATATATGAAAGAATCTGTCTGACCATGCAGTGCAGACTCTATACAATTATATTTTGAATACATTTAGAATAAGACCAAGTTTCCTGATTATTGAACAGATGAATAGATTTTTGGTACCACGTATTCTAGCTCCTAACCACCTGTTTAAATTTAAATCAACCTAAAGATTAAAAAATCAGTTCCTCATTTGCCTTAGCTGCATTTCAAATGTTCAGTAGCTCATGTGATAGCAGCTACCTTATTGGACAGTCCAAATTATAGATCATTTCCATCATTGCAGAAAGTTCTATCGGACAGCTCTGCTCCAGATCATGAAGTGTCACATTTAAAAAGCTGCATTGCAGCTCCAACTATGCAAGGATATGGGTTCAATTATCTTATAATTTATGTAACCTCTGGTTCATATCTTGATTCCAGGACCTAACTAACTGTATGATCCTTTGGCAAATCACTTTGCTTCCTTGAGCTTTAGTTATACCAAATGTATAAAATAGGAATAGAATGATTGCATTTCTTACTTCTCCTAGCTGTTGCAGTTAAAAGTGCTTTGTAATTATGAAGCTCAATTATTTCAATGTTGGATTTTGTAGGGTATCGGAGATGGGCTATGTAGTAGAAATGATTACCATGGGTCTCTTGCCAGCTCTTAACATGGAGGGAACTATTTCCAGGATGACTCTCATAATAGAAGGGAGAAGATGGTGTGGTAAGACCTCATGCTGTTTTTTTAATTTAAATTTTTATTGTGTTTTCATTTCCATAGCTTTTTTTAAAACATTTTTTATTGTGAAATATCACATACATACAAAAAAGCAATATATTTCAAAGTGCATTGTAACAAGGAGTTATAGAACAGATTTCAGATTTTGGTATGGGTTAGTTCCACAATTTTAGGCTTTTTCTTCTAGCTACTCCAAGACACTGGAGCCTAAATGAAATATCATATAATGATTCAGCAGTCATATAGATTTTGTGTGTGTGACCCACTTGTTTTTTTTAATTGTGAAAAATAACATACATACAAAAAAGCAATAAATTTCAAAGCATACCACAACAATTAGTTGTAGAACAGATTTCAGAATTTGGTATGGGTTACAGTTTGACAATTTTAGGTCCTTCCTTCTCGCTGCTCCAAGACACTGGGCAGTAAAAGAAATATCAAAATGATTTAGAAGTCGTACTCATTTGCTAAATCATAGCTTATTTTTTTCCTTCTTTTTTTGTGAAAAATAACAAATACACAAAAAAGCTATAAATGTCAAAGCAAAGCACCACAGTAAGTTGAGAACATACTTCAGAGTTTGACATAGGTTACAACTTCACAATTCTAGTTTTTACTTCTAGCTGCTCTAAAATACTGGAGACTGAAAGAAATATCAATTTATTGATTCAGCATTCATATTCATTTGTTAAATCCTATCTTCTCTGTATAATTCCACCATCACTTTAATCTTTCCATCCCTCTCTTTAGGGATGTTTGGGCTATGACAATTCTAAATTTTTCATATTGGAACGGTCTGTCACCAATTTGGGGTAGGGAGATGGAACTACATGATGTTCTGGAGAGGCTGGGCTGGGTTTTTTTTAGGACTTATCTGGACCAAGGACCCATCTGGAGGTTATAGGTTTCTGGAAAGTTATTCTAGTGCCTGGAACCCTTGTGGAATCTTATATATTGCCCTAGGTATTCCTTAGGATTGGCTGGAATGATCCGGGTTGGGGGTTGGGAGGTTATGATAGGAAGCAAGGTCTACCTGAAGCTTGCATAAGAGTAATCTCCAGAATAGCCTCGCAACTCTATTGAACTCTCTCTGCCACTGATACTTTATTAATTACACTTGTTTTCCTCCTTTTTGTCAGGATGGAATTGTTGATCCCATGGTGCCAGGTCTGGATTCGTCCACGGTAGTCATCTTCCATGTCTCCAGGGAGACGTTCTGGATGTAATGTCCCACATAGGGAGGAGGACAATGATTTCACTTGCAGAGTTGGGCTTAGAGAGAGTGAGACCACATCTGAGCAACAAAAGAGATCCTCCAGAAGTAACGCTTAGGCATGCCTATAGGGAGTCTAAGCTTCTCTGCTACCTATATAAGCTTTACAAGAGTAAGCCTCATGATCAAGGGCATGGTCCATTGATTTGGGTGGCCGTAAAGTTTGACACAGTATCAGGGGATTCCCTGATGGTAAGGTTTAATAGTTCCATATTCTTTCTCCCATCCCTTAGGGGACTTTGCTAATACTTTTTGATTATTTGCTTAATATACTCTGAGATGTTTCCAGACATTGCATTACAATAGTCTATACAGGATTAAAGGACCTCTTTCTTATTCTGGATTCCCTGTGTTTCAGTTGTTCAAATGAGCTATACAGATAGGTTGACTAAGATTATGCACTACAGAAAATTTCAGTTCCAGACCAGATAAACCTTTCTTCCATTGGTCTCAAAGAGTATGAGTGGTTCTAAAATATAGGCACTGTCTTCCTTACCCCTGTGTTCTGAATTACTTAAACCCCAACCTGTTTGGCTTTGTTTTTGTCTCTAAATATCTGGTTATATATATAAAACAGCCTCTCAAAATCCAGGAATAATAATCACCACTCCAGACTTAATGTGTCTGCTCTAAAATCTTACAATCTAGGCCCTGTTTTCTTATAAGCATTTTCTAAAGGTGACCATACCATTCTTTTTCTTTTGTTTGTGGCTTATTTTGTCTTACCAAATGCCTCACATGTTCATTCATATAGTTGCATGCCTCACAACTTGTCCCTTTTTGTAGCAGCACAGCCTTCATTCATAAGTACACACCATCATTCACCAACCTACTACTCCATCACTGCATCCTTCAGCCACCTGCATTCATTGGCCCAAAGTCCACAGTCCATCAACATTCTAAATTTTAGATAATTTTATTGCTCCCATGAGAAAGAAAATGAATAAATACAACCTTGCCAAATAGGAAATCTAAACCTCCTCTTAACTCTTGTCCCTCCCCCCATTATTTGCCTGTGATAGTACTGATGGTTCCCTTTTGAACATAGCTCATAGCATGTAATAGCAGCTTTCCCCCTGTGCCCTGGACTTAAACACTCTTTGTACAAGAATCATAGCTTTGAAATAATTCTTGCAAGAACTAATTCATATTTCTAGTGTTAATCAGTGGGACATATAGGTCTATACAACCCCTTTCAATCTTGTTCATCTTCAATATGGTAATATTACTTATAGACCCACTAGAGAACCACCTTCACTCCTATCTATTCCCTTACATTGGAGTTCAACCTCATTAGTTAACGGTTCACCTGTCTCTAGCATCTATACATCTCTAAGTTCCCTATATTCTGTATTATAAGCCTCTGATTATATCTTTATGCCTGTCATAAAAGTGGAATCATACAGCATCTATCTTCAGTGTCTGGCTAATTTCACTCAGCATTATTTCCTCGAGGCTCTTCCATCTTGTCATGTGCTTCAGGACATCATTTTGTCTTACTGCTGCATAATATTCCATCATATGTATATACCTCATTTTGTTGATCCACTCATTTGTTGGTGGGCATTTGGTTTCTTTCCATCTTTTGGAGATTGTAAATAATGCTACTGTGAACATCAGTGTGCAAATATCTGTTAGTGTCATTGCTTTCAGCTCTTCTGGGTATATACCACATAGTGCTATTGCTAGATCATAGGGCAATGCGATATTTAGTTTTCTAAGGAACCGTCTAACAGTCTTCCATAGTGGCTACACCATCAGACATTCCCACCAGCAGTGTATATGTGTCCCAGTTTCTCCACATCCTCTCCAACATTTATAGTTTACTGTTTGTTTAATAGCAGCCATTCTTATAGGTGTGAGGTGGTATCTCATTGCAGTCTTGATCAACCCTTATAGCCAATGAAAATGAGCATCTCTTCATGTGCTTTTGAGCCATTTGTATTTGCTCTTCAGAAAAAATGGCTATACATATTTTTACCCCATTTTATAATTGGGTTTTTTGTTCTTTTGTTTTTGAATTGTATGATTTTTGTATATACAGGAATTCAAACCTTTGTCTGATATGTGATTTACAAATATATTCTCACATTGAGTTAGCTGCCCCTTCACCTTTTTGACAAAGTCTTTTGAGATACAGAAGCATTTGATGTTGAGGAGTTCTCATTTATGTATTTTTTTTCTTTTGTTGCTTGTGCTTTGGGTGTAAAATTTAGGAAGCTGCCTCCTATTGCTAGGACCTTAAAAAAGGTCCCTACATTTTATTCTAGAAGCTTTATGGTGCTAGTTCTTATATTTAGGTGTTTGATCCACTTTGAGTTAATTTTTGTGTAGGGTGTAAGATAGGGGTCCTCCTTCATTTTTTTGGTTATTGATATCCAGTTCTTCCATGCCCAATTATTGAAAAGACTACTTTGTCCCAGTTCAGAGGATTTGGGGAACTTGCCAAAAATCAGTTGACCATAGATTTGGTGCCCTATTTCTACACTCTCGATTCAATTCCATTGGTCAACACTTCTATCTTTATGCCAGTACCATCCTGTTTTGACCACTATGGCTTTTTAGTAGGTTTTAAAGTCAGAGAGAGTTAATCCTCCCACTTCATTGTTCTTTTTTAGGATGCTTTTAGCTATTTGGGGTCTCTTCCCTTTCCAGATGAATTTGGTAATTACCTTTTCCAAATCTTCAAAGTGTGTTGTTGGAATTTTGATTGGCAATGTGTTGAATCTGTAGATCAGTTTGGGGAGAATTGACATCTTGACTATATTTAGCTTTCCTATTCATGAGCAGGGAATGTCTTTCCACTTCTTTAGGTCTCCTTTGATTTCATTTAGGAATGTTCATAATTTTCATGAAAATTAGGAATGAAGTAGATCTTCCAAGTACAGTATCATATCACCTGCAAGTAATGAGAGTTTTACTTCTTCCTTTCCAATTTGGATGCCTTTTATTTCTTTGTCCTGCCTGATTGCTCTAGCTAGAACTTCTAGCACAATATTGAATAATAGTGGTGACAGTGGGCATCCTTGTCTCATTCCTAATTCTAGGTGAAAAGTTTTCAGTCTCTCTACATTGCATATAATGCTGGCTATTGGTTTTTCATATATTCCCTTTATCATATTTAGGTAGTTACCTTTGATTCCTATCTTTTGGAATGTTTTTATCAGGATGTTGAATTTTGTCAAATGTTTTTTCAGCATCAATTGAGATGATCATGTGATTTTTTCCCTTTCAATTAGTTAATGTACTGTATTATGTTAATTGATTTTCTTGTGTTGAACCATCCTTGCATTCCTGGTATAAATCCCACTTGGTTGTGATGTTAATTCTTTTAATGTGTTGTTGAATTCGATTTGCTAATATTTGTTGACAAATTTTGCATCTATGTTCATTAGGAAGATTGACCTTTAGTTTTCCTTTCTTATAGCATCTTGACCTAGTTTTGGTATTAAAATTATATTAGCTTCATAAAATGAGTTAGGTAGAGTCCCTTTTTCCTCAATTTTTTGGAAAAATTTGAGCAGGATTGGTGTTAGTTCTTTTTGGAATGTTTGATAAAATTCCCCTATGAAGCCATCTGACCCTGGCTTTTCTTTGTAGAAAGATTTTTGATGACTTAGTGAATCTCTTTACTTGTGATTGGTTTGTTGCGATCTTCTGTTTCTTCCAGAGTCAGTGAGAGCTTGTTTGTGTGTCTCCAGGAATTTGTCTATTTCATCTAAGTTTTCTAGTTTGTTGGCATATAGTTGTTCATAGTATCCTCGTTTGATTTTTTTCTTCAGGGTCGGTGGCTACACACCCCTTCTGATTTCTGATTTTCTTTATTTACATCCTCTCTCTTTTTTTTCTTTGTCAGTCTTGCTAGTGGCCCATCACTTTTGTTGATTTTCTCAAAGAACTAATGTTTGGTTTTATTGATTTTTTTTATTGTTCTCCCTTTCATATATCTTGGCTTTAATCATTGTTATTTCTCTTCTTCTATTTGCTTTGGGGTTAGTTTGCTGTTCTTTCTCAAGTTCCTCCAGGTGTGCTTATTAAGTCCTCAATTTTTGTTCTTTCTTGTTTTTTAATATAGACATTTAGAGCAATAAATTTTCCTCTCAGCACAGCCTTTGCCACATCCCATAAATTCTGATAAGTTGTATTCTCATTTTCATTCGTGTCCAGATAGTTACTGATTTCTATAGCAATTTCTTCTTTGACCCATTTGTTGTTTAAGAGCGTATTATTTAATCTCCATATATTTGTGAATGTTCTTGTCTTTGATACTTATTGAGGTCCAGCTTCATCCCATTGTGATCAGAGAAAGTGCTTTGAATAATTTCAATATTTTTAAATTTATAAAGACCTCTTTTGTGTCCCAGCATATGATCTATCCTGGAGAATGTTCAAGGAGCACTAGAGAAGAATGTACATCCTTGTGCTTTGGGGTTCAATGACCTATGTATGTCTGTTAGGTCTAATTCATTTATCAAGTTATTTAACTTTTCTATTTCTTTGTTGATCTTCTGTCAGGTTATTCTATCTATAGAGGTGTGTGGTGTTTTGAAGTCTCCTACTATTATTCTTGAAACATCTGTCACTCCCTTTGTTTTTACCAGTCTGTCTCATGTACCTTGGAGCTCCTTGACTGAGAGCATAAACATTTATGATTGTTATATCTTCTTGGTGAATTGACCCTTTAAATAGTATATAGTGTCCTTCCTTGTCCCTTATGATGTCTTTACATTTAAAGTCTATTTTGCCTGATATTAATATAGCTACTTCTGCTTTCTTTTGGTTACAACTGCATGGAAAATCTTTTTTCCATCCTTTCACTTTCAATCTTTTTTTTTTTTTTGGAAACTCTTAAAAACTCATTGGTGACTCAAAAATGGACAGCACAATAATACCTAATTGTAAAGTAATCATGTTAAAACACTGAATGAAGCTGCATCTGAGCTATAGGTTTTTGTTTTGTTTTGTTTTGTTTTGTTTTGATTTTACTATTATTACTTTTATTTTTTTCTCTATATTAACATTCTATATCTTTTTTGGTTATGTTGCTAGTTCTTCTAAACCAATGCAAATGTACTAAGAAATGATGATCATGCATCTATGTGATGATGTTAAGAATTAATGATTGCATGTGTAGAATGGTATGATCTCTAAATGTTGGGTTAATTTCTTTTTTTCCGTTAATTAAAAAAAAAAAAAAAGAGAAGGGATAATTGGAGATGAAGGGATACAGACTGTACAACGGGACTGGATATAAAAACTCAGAAATGGACAGCACAATACTACCCAATTGTAATGCAATTATGTTAAAACACTGAATGAAGCTGCATGTGAGGTATAGGTTTTTTGTTTTTGTTTTTTTTGTTTTTTTTTCTTTCTATTATTGTTTTAATTCTTATTCTGTTGTCTTTTTATTTCTTTTTCTAAATCGATGCAAATGTACTAAGAAATGATGAATATGCAACTATGTGATGTTATTAAGAATTACTGATTGTACATGTAGATTGGAATGATTTCTAATTGTTTTGTTAATTCTTTTTTTAATTAATAAAAAAAAAAAAAGAAAGCTAGCAGATGATGCCATGTTTGCCATGTGTCCTTCCAGCCAAGAGAGAGAAACCCTGACTGTGTTCACCATGTGCCTTCTCAGATGAGAGAGAAACCCTGAATGTCATCGGCCTTCTTGAACCAAGGTATCTTTCCCTGGATGCCTTTGATTGGACATTTCTATATAAACTTGCTTTAATTGGAACATTTTCTCAGTCTTAGAACCGTAAACTAGCAATTTATTAAATTCCCCTTTTAAAAAAGCCATTCCGTTCCTAGTACATTGCATTCCAGCAGCTAGCAAACTAGAACAGAGGTACACCCAGTCTCTATGCCTAACTGCTTCTCTCTTGAGGAGTAGGGGTAGGGAGTAGAGAAGACCCTAGACTGACCTGCCTTCTCCAGCTCCACTAAAATTCTAATGAATAAAATGCTTTCAGAATTGTGTAATGAAAAAGTTAGAATGGCCATAGCCCAAACACCCCTAAAGAGAGGGATAGAAAGATCAAAGGTGATAGTGGAGTTATACAGAGAAGGTAGGATTTAACAAATGAATATGATTGCTGAATTATTAAATTGATATCTCTTTTAGTCTCAAGTATCTTAGAGCAGCTAGAAGTAAAAACCTATAATTGTGGAATTATAACCAATGCCAAACTCTGAAATATGCTCTACAACTAATTGTGGTGCTGTGTTTTGAAATGTATTGCTTCTTTGTAAATCTGTTATTTTTTTCACCAAAAAAAAAGTCAATTGTGATGACAAAAAATATTTATCCCTTCTAGGTTCCTATATTCTGGAGCAACTAAAACGTAAAATCTGAGAGGATCGTGTGGTAGCCCATGACAAGCTCTGGGATCTGTCTTGTAACAACTTATTGAAGAGTCCTTTAAAAACTATAGCTTTTTTCTTTCTTTGCTGTTTATATATGTTACATTATACAATAAAAAAAAGTTTTTTAAAAAAAAAAAAAAAAAAAACTCATTGGTGGGCAGGCTGCCGTGGCTCAGCAGGCAGAGCTCTCACCTGCCATACTGGAGGTCTGAAGTTCGATTCCTGGTGCCTCCTGCCCATATGCAAAGAAAAAAAAAAGGAAAAAGAAATTAAAAAAAAAAACTGGTTGGTGATTCAACTTTCAATCTTTTTGTATCCTTGTGTCGAAGATGAGTCTCTTGTAAGCATCTTATAGCTAGATTATATTTCTTAATCCATTCTGCCAATCTGTATCTTTAATTGGTAAATTTAATCCATTAACATTCAGAGTTATTACTGAAAAGGCATTTCTTGAACCTACCATCTTATCTTTCTAATTTTATTTGTCAGTTCTGTATATTCTTTTCCCTCTTTCTCTTTGTATATTTTAAATTACCCTTACTGGTACTCTTTAATTTTGTGCCCTTCTCCAGACTTTTTTGTCTTTTTGTTTTTCAGCTGGCAGAACTCCTTTTAGTATTTCTTGTAGGGCCAGTCTCTTGTTGACAGATTCTTTCAGGACTTGCTTGTCTGTGAAAACTTTAATCCTCTCCCTCAGTTTTGAAGGACAATTTGGCTGGGTACAGAATTCTTGGCTAGAAGTCTTTCTCTTTCAGGATCTCGAATATATTTTACCACTGCCTTCTCACTTCCAGGGTACTAGTTGAGTAGTCTGATCTCATTCTTATTTGGTTTTCCTTTTATATAGTAGATTGTTTTTTTTCTTGCCTCTTTCAGGATTTTCTGCTTCTCTTCGACATTTGACAGACTGATTAGCATGTGCCTTGGGGAAGGCCTGTTTGGATTTATTCTGTTTGAAGTTCTTTGGGCTTCTTTGACTTGTATATTTATGTCCTTTATGAGGGTTGGGTAGTTTTCCCCCATTATATCCTCAACTACTCTTCCTAACCCTTTACTCCTCTCTTCTCCTTCTGGGACACCAGTGATTCTTATATTTGTGTGCTTTGTTTTGTCTGTCATTTCCCTGAGATTCAATTCAACTTTTTCCATCTTTTTTTGCCATTTTCTGTTTTGAATCTTCTAAATGTGTTATTCTGTCCTCTATATCACTTATTCTTTCTTCTGTCTCTTCAAATCTGGTGTATGTGCCTCTAGTATGTTTCTTATTTGCTCAACAGTCTTTAATTTCTGTGATATCTGCTGTTTTTCTATTTATTCTTTCAAATTCCTCTTTGTGCTCTTCTACTGTCTTCCTGATCTCTTTTTTGTCATTTGCTGTCCCACTTATTTTATTAAGTAGAGTTGTATGAACATCTTTGATTAGTTGTTCCAACATCTGTGTCTCCTCTGGTGTTTTAATTTGGTCTATAGGCAGGGCTATATATGTCTGTATTGTGATATGCTTAGTGATCTTCTGCTGTCTTTGTGGCATGTAAATATCTTGATTAATTTACTTTGGGAGTTAATTTCTTGTGTTTGTGGGATGGTTGTACAGCAGGGAGCAGGGTATGGGGTGGGGCACTCAGTGTGGTGATTTATTTCAGGGCAGGTAGATGCACAGGTTGGGGGTGTTATGCTGATGCTTGTGAGCATGGGCACCCAGAGGCCAGGGAGGATGTAGCTGGGTGGGTGCACTGGTCTAGGTGGCATAACCCTGGTGTGCACTGGTCTAAGGCACAGGGCCCTTTGTGTGCATGCGTGGAGCTATAGCAGCAGGTCAGAGTTATGCCTTCATGGATTGGGGGCAGATGTGACCCGGCTGTGCAGGTCAGTACTTTCTCAGAGCCAGGAATTGTGGCTGAGGGCCATGTGCATGTGCAATTCTAGGACTGCTGTGAAGCATTGTTCCCAGAGCTGAATGATGTGATTGGGGGCCCATGTGCAGATATGGGCCTGAGTGCCATACACTGATGCACAGAGCTTGAGGGGGGGTGGGGTGAGGCTGTGCAACACTGGGCGGGTGGGGTAGGGCAGGGGTAGCCTGGGTATGGAGGTTAGTATCTGCAGCCTTTATGTGCTGGCAACATCCTGCAGGAACAGGGAGGTGGAAGCTGTGCTTGGGAGGGGTGCAGGAGAGGTGGGTTGGGCTGTGCTTGGGGTAGGGGTAGGGGCAGGTACATGCACTGGGGGCTAGTGGGGTAGGGGTGCCTGGAGCGTGGGGAAGGGAACAGGTGACGGGGTTCAGGTGCATGGGGTATGGGGTGAGTCACCGGTCACAGGGCTGCACTGGTGAGGGTAGTGCGCCCAAGGAACGTGGCCTGGCTTACTTCCTAGTCCCCAGCTCCTGTCCGTGCACTCTCGTGGGCTCTGTGCCAGGCTCCAGCTTTCTGTCTCTCAGTTCCTCAGCCTCTGCGACCAGGGCTGCCCCATATGGTGCAGAAGGCTCTCCCAGGTCAGCCACTCTCCCGAATCACTGCCTCAGTGGCCCTCCTGTCCCTTCTCTAACTTTTCCATGGAGCAGAGCTAATCTCAAGCTACTCTATTCTGCCATCTTTCTGGAAGTCCATGCTGTTTTGATAAATAAATAAAATTGTCGATCTCTCCTCTGAACCATGCCACCCCTAAGAATATACCCTCGTTGCTTAACTATCTTAGAAACATTTCATCCAGGGCCATAGCCTTAAGGGGCAGGTCTTACCCACAGTCTCACCAATGAGGGCCTGAGCAGCAGGGGGTGGGGGTGGGGGACACAGTTCCATTTGGTGGCTGACATTGGCCTCCTCAAGACTTCAATACTGAAAGCAGAGACTCTGCTTTTCCTTGTGATACAAGTGCAGAAGTCACCACTCACCCTGGGGCAGTGCCCTCATCTAGCATCACTGAGATGATTCTGAATCTATTTACAAATTGTGAGCCATTTGCAAACCCCTGCAACTTACGTGATTTTCCCACAGAGGAGGGCATTAGATACCCAGCCCCATTTCATTATCCATTTGAATAACTTTTCCAATTTCGAGCTTGCTGCCTAACCATGAGGTCTGAATTATGACTCCATTCTCTCTCTCCTTCCGTTCCTTCCTCCCTGCCTAGTGGAAGCACTAAAGAGATAAATAAAAATCACTGCAGAATAACTTAGGTACTGTGGGATAGATGCTAAAGCAGACCGATCTGCAACCTCTGAGCCTTGTCTGTCTGGGTCTTTTTTTTTTTTTTTTCCTCCTATCATTATAGAGGATTCAATTATAATCTTTTCTCCGTGAGGAGAGTTGAAGTTTGCATACACCAGCCCTGGGGCACTATTCATCACAGTGCATTTTGAGAGTGAAAGAAAAAGAGGGAGATATCTCTGGTTTTCCCTAAAGCTGTATTTTTCATTTGGAGACTTGGTTAAATTTTTAGCATTTTTAACCCTCCCCCAAGTCTTCTTCTCAGGCATAAACTATTCTAAGATTATCCTCATGCAAATACTAGAGGATGTTACAGTATGAAACTAATGCTTATTGGTTTTTGCGGGGGAGGGTCCCTCCACAAAAGAGGCCAAACAGGCAAAAAAAGGAATTTAACCCTGGGACTCTGTCCCTTTTCATACAGGCCTTTGGGTTCTCAGGATGATCTCGGGGAAGGTTTCCACAAGCAGATCTGTAGGAATCTGCTTGTTCTGGTGCCCACAGCATGTCCTAATGATGACAGTTACTGAATGCTTTCTCTGGGCCAGGCTCTAAATGTACTAACCCATTTAAAATTCACACATCTTTTGGAAAAATAGTATAATTATTCTCATTTTGCAGAAGATAGACCTAGAGAGGTTAAAAACTTAGTCCTATTTACAGAGGCAGTAAGTGGCAGAGATGGGTTTCACATATGTGCAGACTTGCTTCCAAGTCCAACCTTAGCCTCTAAACTGTTGTGGATCATGCTTGGCTTACTGTCCTTTACCCTTTGTTCTTTGCCCTTTGTCTAACCCTGTAACAACTGAATTTCCAGTGAAGCAGTCTTGTGCAATAGGAAAGCATTCAGGCCCTGCCCCTAATATTTGTGGGCCCAGAATAAAAGAAGAAATAGAGGAATATGCAGTGTGTCTAATTATTTAATAGTTAGAAATCATACTTGTAAACTGTTAAATGAAATAGGTTTTCTTTGAAAAGTACTATCTTTGCAGCAACTGGAACATTAGGTGTGAATTTAGACCTCTAAGATGCCCAGGAGTTCTTCTCTAGTAACTTGGCAGCTCAGGGTGAACTCATCCCTGGTCCCTGGCCTGGTCCCCACTTTCTCTGTCCCACATCGTAAGGAACCTCACTCATACACTCACTGTACCACATCGTACGTTTTCACCAAGATATCCTTCAGAATTCTGGATGTGCATATTGGCAGTGTGGTCTGCCCTCAGGTGAACAGACCTGAGGAAGGGGCTCACAGAGACCCTGGAATGGGGCAGAGCTAGTTGGGCAGAGAATTCCAGCATTCCCAGTGTCCAGAGCATAGCCTACAAGAGAGGCACAAGCTCCAGTTGGAAATGTCACCTTGGCTCCTGGATTCCTCATCTCCTGGAGAAATATATTGCCAGGAGGGATGAAGATGGGCCCTGTAAAATGTGAAACCCCCCAAAAAAGGATTGGAATAGACATTTCTCAAAAGTAGATATAAAATTGGCTAATCCCATGAAAAAGTGCTCACCATCATTAACTACCAGGGAAATTCAAATCAAAACCACAATGAGATACTGCTTCATATCCACTAGGATGACTATAACCACAAAGGCAGGTAATAGCAAGTTTTTACAAGGATGTGGAGAAGTTGGAACCCTCATACATTGCTGGTAGGAATATAAAATGCTGCAGCTTCTTTGGAAAATAAGCCTGGCTGTTTCTCAAAATGTTAAACATGGAGTTAGTATAGACTCAGCAATTTAATTCCTACGTATACACCCATGAGAAATGAAAACATAAATCCATGCAAAAACTTGTATGCAAATGTTCATAGCAGCATCATTTATAACAGCCCAAAAGAAAAAAAATCCAAATGAATGACGAAATAAAATGCGGACTAGCCATATAATGGAATATTATTTTCCAATAAAAATTAATGACATTCTGATACATGCTGCAATATAGATGAAACTTGAAACATTATGCTAAGTGAAAAAGCCCACAAATTATATGATTCCATTTATATGAAATGTCTAGAATAGTGACAGAATGTAGTTTAGTGGTAGCCTAGATTTTAGGGGCTGGGGGAATTGGGGAATGAATGACCGCTAACAGGTATGGGTTTTTTTAATGGAGAAGGTGATGAAAATGTTCTAAAATTGATTGTGATGATGATTGCACACTGTGAACATATAAAAAAACCACAGGGTTGTACACTTTAAATTATAGATTTTATAATATGTGAATTATATTTCAATAAACTGTTAAAAAATAAAAATGAAGCCCAAGACGGACATTTCCTTGCTAGAGTTTGAGTTGAACAGATCTCAGAGCATTCATGTGGCTGGACTAGAGAAAACTGTTCTAGCTCGCTAGCTGCCGAAATGCAACACACCAGAGACAGATTGGCTTTTAATGAAAGGGGATTTATTTCATTAGTTCTTCAGCGGGAAGGCAGCTAACTTTCAACTGAGGTTCTTTCTTAAGTGGGAAGGCACAGGATGGTCTCTGCTGACCTTCTCTCCAGGCCTCTGGGTTCCAACAACTTTCCCTGGGGTGATTTCCTTCTGCATCTCCAAAGGCCTGGGCTGAGATGCGAGTGCTGAGATGAGGTATACTGAGCTGCTTGGGCTGTACTACGTTGAGCTCTCTCATTTAAGCACTGGCCAATTAAATCAAACATCATTCATTGCAGCAGGCATATCTCCTAGCCGACTGCAGATGTAATGAGCAACAGATGAGGTTCACATACCGTTGGCTTATGTCCACAGCAAAAGAACTAGGTACCTTCACCTGGCCAAGTTGACACCTGAACCTAACTACCACAATCTGTTTGATATGGGGCAGCAGCCAAGCCTGCAACTCTTCCAGCTCTCACTGGATCTTTTTCCAGCATTTCATGTTCCTGACAGGTGTGTGTTTAGCCCTGAAATAAAGGGCATCATCTATAGAACACCTGCATCATTTAAGTTGGAGGCTTGGATATAGTCAAGATTATAGTGAGTCCAGTCTGTTCTCATGGGTTTGAGCTCACTCACATGAGTTATAGTTTGTCCTCCCTCTCCCCCACTTCATATCTATCTTTTCCTTTTGACTGCCTATCCTGTTGACTTCAGGCTCAAGCATCAGACACAAAGCCTTTCATGGACTGTTTAATGATTATTTAAGGTCAAATCCCTATAATAATTCCCTTAGTGTAATTACCACCACTACGGGTTCTATTTCTTTGGTTGAACTCGGACTGACACAGCTATAAATTTTAGTTACTTTCATTATCTTTGGTAAAATTTTTTTCCAGAATTTTTGTGTGTTTGGAGCAAAAATTGGCTCCTTCTATGTTACCTCTATGGCTCATTTTGTCATATTTACCAAAAGCCTCTTAAATTTGTTTCTATATGATTAAACTTGTCATTTCTCCTACATCTATCCCATTTATTTAGTATATCTCTTTTATTTAGTGGGGAAGCTTCTATTTTCACATTGATTCATCTATCTTTGAATTTACCAGTCATATTTTGTTTCCAAGAATTCCTGAATAGAAGGGCACACATGTCCTCATGTTTCCTAAGTTCTTCTCTGATATGAGAAAAAGATGCTTAAAACTGCAGCAGAAATCTGGCTCCAGCTCCTACCTGGTCTAAGTGGCAGAGGCTCCATCCCTTTCAGTCCTGATGTTTTCTTCTCAGTGACTGGTTCCCAGTCTTCTTTAAGTGGAATCAAGTGAGCATCAGCTTTATTCCGCTGCAGGATTGCATTCAATGCCACATAGAAGGATAGAAGGGAATCTTGGACTTAGATCCAGGACTGCCTGACCTCTCTTTTCCTATTATCCACCCTTCTCCCCTTTATCAACACAACCTTAATACTGACCTTGAAGACGAGCCTTTCCATTCAAAATAGAAGCTCCTCTTAGCCTTAAAACTGAGGTCCTTTGGTGCAACTTGTCTTATTAACTCTCCCCTACTTCAGGTGAGTTCTGTGCCTTACCTGGGACTCTCCTGGGGCACTAGGCAATTTTCATCTCATTTCATCACTTCAAGAATCCTAATTCTAATGCCCTGGTATCTTATTCTCAACCCCAAATTTTCTTCATGCAAAAAGGACTTTAGAAGCAGGTATGCTAATTGGTCACCATGATCATGCTTGATAGCTACTTAAGGTATATCTCATATTGTTAAGCAATAGCCTGTTCAGAGAGGTGAAATTCATTTCTATATGTAAATTGACCAAAATACATGAACTGAGACAGTTTGTGAGGGCTGACTTAAAGTGACCCATGTTTCCTGTGCTCAGTGCCTCCAGGGTCTCCAGCCTCTTTCACAGGCTGCAGCTCCAAGACAGGAGTCTCTGAGCTAAAGTTGGGTCCCTGAGAAACTGATTCTTCAGACTGTATGAATCTCTGTTTCCTTGTCTTTCTTGGAAATGAACCAGACATTTGGCTGGGAAAGTTTAGAAGGTTTAGATACCTATGCCATACAGGAGAGCACTCTGGCACGTGGTTCAGGAAAGCATGAACTCTCATTTTATCATTGCTACTAACACATTGTATTACTTTGAGAAATCCATTTGACTTCCTTGGGCCTCACTAAGTTTCCTCATGTATAAAATGAAGCAACTAGACTTCGTATTTTAAGAAATGTTTTTAGCAAGAATAGTACATTATCTAAATAACAGGAAAACATGTCAGGCCAGGGATAAGAAGATCTTCAACTATAAATTCCTTATTGGGGTAAAAATTGCTTTGACAACTCTATTTGCAGTGTTCCTCTTTAATAATTCACAAAGAATAGCAGGGCTGCTGTGATTCTGTCTTGCCATTGAATGATCAGCATTGAAGGAGATCAAGTTTGTTTTAGACAAGTTGAGGTCAGGAGGATTTAGAGACATCCAAATGGGGATGGAAGGTTGATAGACTGAGAGTCTCAGTTTCTTATTGGCTGTGGGCCAGAAGGTCCCTTAGTGGCTTACAACCACATACATTTATTATTTTAAAATTCTGGAGGTTAGGAGTCTAAAATGGGTGTCACTGGGCAACAGATGATGGTGTTGATAGGGCTGTGTTCCTTCCAGAGGCTCAAGGGGCAAATCCATTTGAGGCCAGCTGCTTCAGGGGTAATGGAGTACATGATAAGGGCATGAGCATGAACCCATTGCCACACTGCATTTGTTATAGAATGAGTTCCTTGATCAGAAGCAAGGCTGTGTTGAATGTTATGATGGTGAGTAAGACATTCACAGGTCAGTAGATGGTAGTTTTGGCAGAAGCATTGCAGAAAAGGAAGGCAAATTTGTATTCAGAATAAGTGTTTACTCCAGTGAGAATAAAATACTGGACTTTATGTGATAGAGGTGCTCTAATGTTAACAACCCATCTCCAGGTGGTTGGCTGTTCCCTGTGAGTAATAGTGCCATATCAGGGGCCCAACAGGTTATTGACAGAACAGGTACTCTGCAGTGGAAGGAGCCGGATTGGCCTTCATGAGTAGAAGTCCATACTGATCAGCTCATGTATAATCTCTCTCCATGTCATGGTGGATATTTTGGTTGTGAGCCATTTGATAATGATGGAGGTGGCTGGGGAAAGTGACCTGTCTACAGGTTAGGTTATATTGTCCAACCTTTCAAGTTCATGATAATCTACTGTTGCTTTCCAAGATACATGTCTTCTGCATAATTGAATGTGGATGTAGTAGGAACACTATTCCTGCATTTATCTCTGTAGTCACTCCAGATAGGTGGTATTACTTTTGGCTTGCTATTTTTGGCAGATAGTGGAAGTTCTAGTGGTTTCCACTTGACCATTACTATCATAATTGCTCTCATTCTGTGTTGGAGAGATGACAAGGATATTCTCCCAATTCCATACTATTTCTACCCAATTATGCATCCCAGAGCTGGGTAAATAACCAGGTTGGTTTGGGGGATCTACTAGACCCACTGTGAGATAGACCAAAGCTACACCAATCTCCTGACCTACAGAAGCCCTTACTATAACTGTAGATATATAGTGACATTTGGGATTTCAGGTATTAGTATCAGTTCAAAAAGAGTCTCTATGATTCCAAAAATCTGATCAATCTCCCTTCCCCAATGTATAATCACCCCTAAAATGTCTTTAAGTCTTTATAGGGATGGCAAATAGGAATATTTACAGTGTAAACTTTTGGTTGTATAGCAAGATTCTTCCATGAAGGGACCCAGACTCTCCTTCATTAAAGGGACTCTGGATCTGTGAACTGGCTCAAGTTTAGTAATTTGTTGAGGGACCATGGCATCCTTTTGTGTTGGTTTAAATCAGACATCTATTCACCAGACCTATAGTCTTTCTGCTTATACAAATCAAGAAACACCATAGTACACTATCCAATATTTCAATTGTAAGGACACCATAATAACAGAGTCAACATCAAAGATCTCAGCAAGTCAGGCTATTCTGCTTAATCTACTGCTCATTAGAGTAACCACACCCACCAGGTCTTTAGCAATTTAATTCCACCATTAAGTTTCTGCCAACTTGCAATCCTATTATCCCCCACTAAATTCAAGGAATCCAGTTTAATAGCAGCAGTCTCACTGTCATTAATGGCATTAAAGAGAATAACCACTATGAATTCATTCAAGGAGGGTGGAGCCTCCTCATAAATGTAGTTCTCATGGCCTTGGTAAAATGTAATATCCTGTACCTTTCAGGGAATATGATGAGGGGGTGGGTGAGTATGTGTTACATGATAAATCCAGTCTCGTATTCCAGTCTCTACAAGACTTTTTTTTATGCCTTTTATTTCTTTGTCCTGCCTGATTGCTCTAGTTAGAACTTCTAGCACAATGTTAAAATAATAGGGGTGACAGTGAGTATCCTTGTCTCTTTCCTGATCCTAGGGGGAAAGCTTTCATTCTCTTTCCATTGAGTACAATGCTGGCTATCGGTTTTTCATATATCCCTTTTATCATATTGAGATAGTTACCTTTGATTCCTATCTTTTAGAGTGTTTTTATAAGAAAAGGATGTTGAATTTTGTTGAATACTGTTTCAGCATCAATCAAGATGATTATGTGTTTTTTTTCCCTTTCGATTACTTAATGTATTTTTTTACATTCATTGATTTTCTTGTGTTGAACCATCCTTGCATTCCTGGTATAGACCCCACTTGGTCGTGGTGTATAATTCTTTTAATGTGTTGTTGGATTCGATTTGCTAATATTTTGCTGAGAAATTTTGCATCTGTGTTCATTAGGGAGATTGGCCTGTAGTTTTTCTTTCTTATAGCATCTTTACCCAGTTTTGATATCAAAATGATATCAGCTTCATAAAATGAGTTAGGTAGAGTTCCTTCTTCCTCAATTTTTAGGAAAAGCTTGAATAGGATTGGTATTAGTTCTTTCTGGAATGTTTGATAAAATTCCCCTATGAAGCCATCTGACCCTGGGCTTTTCTTTGTAGGAAGCTTTTTGATGACTTAGTGAATCTCTTTGCTTATGATTGGCTTGTGAGATATTCTGTTTCTTCCAGAGTCACTATAGCTTGTTTGTGTGTCTGCAGGATTTTGTCCATTTCATTTAAGTTGTCTAGTTTGTTGGCATATAGTAGTTCATAGTATCCTCTTATGATTTATTTTATTTCTTCAGGGTCTGTGGTTACACACTCCTTCTGATTTCTGATTTTGTTTATTTGTATCCTCTCTCTTTTTTTCTTTGTCAGCCTTGCTAATGGCCCATCAATTCTACTGATTTTCTCAAAAACCCAACTTGTGGTTTTATTGATTCTTTCTATTGTTCTTTTGTTCTCCCTTTCATTTATCTTGGCTTTAATCTTTGTTATTTCTCTTCTTCTGTTTGCTTTGGGGTTAGTTTGCTGTTCTTTCTCAAGTTCCTCCAGGTTTGCTAAGTCCCCGATTTTTGCTCTTTCTTGTTTTTTAATATAGGCATTTAGAGCAATAAGTTTCCCTCTCAGTACAGACTTTGCCATATCTCATAAGTTCTGATAAGTTGTATTCTCATTTTCATTCATCTCCAGATAGCTTCTGAATCCTCTAGCAATTTCTTCTTTGACCTACTCATTGTTTAAGAGTGTTATTTAATCTCCATATATTTGTGAATGTTCTCATTTTTTGGTGGTTATTGAGATCCAGCTCCATCCCAGTGTGATCAGCAGAAAGTACTTTGAATAATTTCAATGTTTTTTAAATTTATAAAGACCTGTTTTGTGCACCAGCATATGGTTTATCCTGGAGAATATTCCATGAGCACTAGAGAAGAATGCATATCCTTGTGTTTTGGAGTGCAGTGACTTATGCATGTCTCTTGCATCTAATTGATTTATCAAGTTATTTAACTTTTCAATTTCCTTGTTGATCTTCTGTCTGGTTTTTCTATCTGTAAAGGAGAGTGGTGTATTGAAGTCTCCTACTATTATTGTTGAAACATCTATTGCTCCCTTCAGTTTTGCCAATATCTGTCCCATGTACTTTGGCACTCCTTGATTGGGAGCATAAACATTTATGATTGTTATATCTTCTTGGTGAATTGGCCCTTTAATTAGTATACAGTGTCCTTCTTTGTCTCTTATCATATTTTTAGATTTAAAGTCTATTTTATCTGATATTAGTATACCTATCCCTGCTTTCTTTTGGTTTCAACCTATGTGGAAAATCTTTTTCCAGCCTTTCACTTTCTTTCTATTTGTATCCATGTGTCTAAGATGAGTCTCTGGTAAGCAGCCTATAGCTGGATTATATTTCTTAATCCATTCTGCCATTTGTATCTTTTAATTGGTAAGTTTATTCCATTAACATTCAAAGTTATTACTGAAAAGACATTTCTTTAATCTACCATCTTATCTTTCTGCTTTTATTTATCAGATCTATATGTTCTTTTCCTTTTTTCTCTTTTTATCCTTTAAATTGCTCTTACTGGTACTCCTCAATTCTGTGCCCTCCTCCAGAAATCCCTCTCCTGTCTTGTTTTTTCGGCCAGCAGAACTCCTTTTAATATTTCTTGTAGGGCCATTCTCTTGTTGACAAATTCTTTCAGGACTTGTTTGTCTGTGAAAACTTTACTCCCTCCCTCAGTTTTGAAGGACAATTTGGCTGGGTACAGAATTCTTGGTTGGAAGTCTTTCTTTTTCAGGATCTTTAATAAATGATACCACTGCCTTCTCACCTCAGTGGTGCTAGTTGAGGAGTCTAATTTGGTTTCCCTTGTATGTAGTAGATTGTTTTTCTCTTGCCACTTTCAGAACTTTCTGCTTCTCTTCAACATTTGACAGACTGATTAGTATGTGCCTTGGGGAAAACCTATTTGGATTTATTTTGCTTGGGGTTCGTTGGGATTCTTTGACTTGTATATTTATGTCCTTTATAAGGGTTGGGAAGTTTCCCCCCCCTTTATATCTTCAACTACTCTTCCTAATCCTTGACTCTTCTCTTCTCCTTTTGGAATATCAATGATTCTTATATTTGCATGCCTTGTTTTATCTATCATTTCCCTGAGATCCAATTCAAATTTTTCCATATTTTTGCCATTTGCTGTTTTGAATCTTTGAAGTCAGTTATCCTGTCCTCTATATCACTTACTCTTTCTTCTGTCTCTTCAAGTCTGCTGTTGTGTGCCTCTAGTATGTTATTTATTTATCAACAGAGTCTTTAATCTCCATGATATCAGCTATTTTTATATTTACTCTTTCAAATTCCTCTTTATGCTCTTCCTCTGTCTTCTTGATCTCCGTTAGGTCATTTGCCATACCACTTATTTTCTTACGTAGAGTTATATAAACATCTTTGATTAGTTGTTCCAACATCTGTGTTTCCTCTCATATTTTAATTTGGTTGTTAGGCAGGGCTATATCTGTCTGCATTGTGATATGCTTAGTGATCTTCAGTTGTTTTCATTGCATGTAGATATCTTAATTGATTTACTTTGGGAGTGGATTTCTTTCACTGGTCTAAGGCCTTGTGTTTGTGGGATGGATGTGCAGCAGAGAGCAGGGTACGGGACTGGGCACAACTGTGTGGTGGTTCATTTCAGGGCAGGTAGAGGCACAGGTTGGGGATGTTATGCTGGTGCTTGTGAATGTAGGTGCCCATCAGCTAGTGGGGATGTAGCCATGCAGGTTCACTGGTCTGGGGAGCGTAACCCTGGTGTTCACTGATCTAGTGTGGGGCCCTTTGTTATGCACATGCATAGAGCTGTGGCAGCAGGTCAGTGTTTTGTCTTCATTTGTCGGGGGCAGATGTGACCCAGCTGCATAGGTCAGCACTTTCTCATAGCTGGGAAGTGTTCTACAAGACCTTTCATACCTTCTTTTAGAGTACACCAAAGAAGTTCTGAAATTCCAGCTTCATTTAGTGTCAGCCACCCTTGGGTCTGGGTTTCAGACAACCAACTAAGCAAGTTATTAGAGCAATTCCCAGCACCTCAAGCTAATAGATTGACTTTGGAACCCAAACCCTACACTTGCACAACACTGAGAAGTTTTCTTCCTAGGTACCTTGCCTTTCCCCACCCAGCCCTGGCCCTGGTAGAATTGAAAAAAAGAGAGAACTTCCGAGTGATCCCAAAAAGATGCAGTGGGTTGTTAGACAAGAAAGTCTTTCCCACGATTTAGAAAGATAGAACCTAGACTATAACACATAAAGAAAACTCCAGAAACCCCAAGCCTTGTTAAAAGGAAATTTCTGATCCTGCTGTCAAAATATTTAAAGCCAGTGGTGAACTGAATCTAATGCTACATCAAATTATAGATAATTTAAACTGCAGAAGAGATTGAATCAGCAGCCCCAACTGGTGGCCTTGTAGAAAAAGTGACATGCTTTTTTCTCTAAGAGTAAATATTATTTCATTCTCCATTGGTTTTTATAAGCAATGTCTGGAATATAATAATATACATATATATTATTTATTATGTATTTATTATATATAATAAAGACACAGAAGCAAGAAAATTCAAGCCAGAGTGAAGGGAAGAAATAGTCTATAGAAGCCGACCTAGAGGCAGTTCAAATTTTCAGATAAGGACTTTAAGATAACTGTGATAAATATGTCAAGGAATCTAGAGGAAAAGGTAGGAAATATTTTTTAACAGGTGAGGGATATTAAGCAAAAATGAAAACTTTAAAAAGGAATAAAAGAAAATGCTAGAAAAAAAGACCCCAGAAAAGAAGAATTCGCTGAAAAGCTTTAATAGCAAACTGAGAGAAGAAATCCAAAGATAAAAAAAAAAGAATGAAAGAAAAAAAAGAAAGAAATCAAATGAGGAACAATAGCAAATGATTTAATATGTTTGTAATAAAGGTCCAGAATCAGTAGAAAAAGAGGATGGGGCATTAAAAATATTTGAAGAGATAATGGCTAAAAAGCTAAAAATGTTCAAAATTGATGAAAGAGATCAAGCCACATATCCAAGATGTTCAGTGAACCACAAGCAAGACAGAGACATTAACCCAAATGTAGGCATATTGTACTCAAATTGATATAAACTAAAGATGAAATGAAAATATTTAAAGCTGCCAAATTTTTAAAAAGAGACGTTAAATATCACAGAACAATGCTGAGAATGATGGCAGACTTCCCACTAGAAATAGTGGAGGGCAGAACACAGTGCAAAAACAGCTTTGAAGCATTGCAGGAAAAATAAAACTGTCAACCTGGAACTGCCCCCCACCCCATTTCTAGATAGACAAAAGATGAAATAATTCCCTTCAAGAGGCCTGCACCACAAGAAATGCTAAAAGATTCTCATCAAGCTGAATGGAACTTATGCCATTTGGAAGCCCAGATTTGCAGGAAGGAATGAGGAAAATTAGAAAGGGTAGCTGTAATGTATATTTTTATTATACTTATTATATATGTGTGTGTGTGTGTGTGTGTGTATTTAAACATCTTTAAAAGACTGTTTAAAGTAGTTTTTTGTTTTGTGGTAGTCATAGCATTGGAAAAAGTTATGTATGACAAGATCATAAAGTGTAGTAGGGTGGTAAAAATAATTATACTGTATAAAATTCATTATATTGTTTGTGAAGTAATATAATATTACTTGAAGGTCTACTGTGTTAAGTCAAAGATGCATATTATATCTCTAGATTGCTAGAGATCTAGAGATCTCTAGGTTGCTAGAGATCTTTTAGGTTGCTCTCTAGAGCAACCTTAAAAAATAGCACACAGAGACTTCCGGAGAAGATGGCGGCTTAGTAAGACGCGCGGTCTTAGTTCCTCCTCCAGAAAAGCAACTAAAGAAACAGAAACAATACGAAACAGCTCCCGGAGTCACGACAGAGACCAAAAAGACAGCGTACCCCATTCTGGAACAGCTGAACGGGCAGGGAGAATCTGCTGCGGTGAGCTACCCGAGAGGCGCGCGTTTTCCCGGCCGGGGCGGCTGGCGACTGGGGTCCCCTCCACGCACGTGGCTCCCGGGTCTGACTGGGAACGTTGGATAGCGGGGCCCTGCCCGCTTGGCGTTTCGGGCCAGCTGGGCAATTAGGACCGACACTCTCCCAAGCCGCGGCGGCCAGCGACCCCCACCTCCACGCGCGGTTTCCCGGGCCGACTGCCGTGCAGACAGACGAGCGCCACGAGCGCCACCTACTGGGCAGGAAAAGAAAAACAGAGCCCAGAGATTTCACAGAAAAAGCTTTCAACCAGCTGGGTCCCACACCCAGGGAAATCTGATCAAATGCCCAGACACCAGCAGAAAATAATGGATGACGCTCGGAAAATTGAAGATATGGCCCAGTCAAAGGAACAAACCAATAGTTCAAATGAGATACAGGAGCTGAGACAACTAATGCTGAATATACGAACAGAAATGGAAAAATTCTTCAAAAACCAAATCAATAAATTGAGGGAGGACATGAAGAAGACATGGGCTGAACAAAAAGAAGAAATAGAAAATCTGAAAAAACAAATCACAGAACTTATGGGAGTGAAGGACAAAGAAGAAAAAATGGAAAAAACAATGGATACCTACAATGGTAGATCTAAAGAGACAGAAGCTACAATTAGTGAACTGGAGGATGGAACATCTGAATTCCAAAAAGAAACAGAAACTATAGGGAAAAGAATGGAAAAACTTGAGCAGGGGATCAGGGAACTGAATGACAATATGAAGCGCACAAATATACGTGTTGTGGGTGTCCCAGAAGGAGAAGAGAAGGGAAAAGGAGGAGAAAAACTAATGGAAGAAATTATCTCTGAAAATTTCCCAACTCTTATGAAAGACCTAAATTTACAGATCCAAGAAGTGCAGCGCACCCCAAAGAGAATAGACCCAAATAGGCGTTCTCCAAGACACTTACTAGTTAGAATGTCAGAGGTCAAAGAGAAAGAGAGGATCTTGAAAGCAGCAAGAGAAAAACAATCTGTCACATACAAGGGAAACCCAATAAGACTATGTGTAGATTTCTCAGCAGAAACCATGGAAGCTAGAAGACAGTGGGATGATATATTTAAATTACTAAAAGAGAAAAACTGCCAACCAAGACTCCTATATCCAGCAAAATTGTCCTTCAAAAATGAAGGAGAAATTAAAACATTTATAGACAAAAAGTCACTGAGAGAATTTGTGACCAAGAGACCAGCTCTGCAAGAAATACTAAAGGGAGCACTAGAGTCAGATATGAAAAGACAGAAGAGAGAGGTATGGAGTAAAGTGTAGAAAGAAGGAAAATCAGATATGATATATATAATACAAAAGCCAAAATGGTAGAGGAAAATATTATCCAAACAGTAATAATACTAAAAGTTAATGGACTGAATTTCCCAATCAAAAGACATAGAATGGCAGAATGGATTACGACCCAGCAATACCACTGCTAGGTATCTACTCAAGGGACTTAAGGGCAAAGACACAGATGGACATTTGCACACCAGTGTTTATAGCAGCATTATCTACAATTGCAAAGAGATGGAAACAGCCAAAATGTTCATCAACAGACGAGTGGCTAAACAAACTGTGGCGTATACCTACGATGGAATATTATGCATCTTTAAGACAGACTAAACTTATGAAGCATGTAATAACATGGATGGACCTAGAGAACATTATGCTGAGTGAGTCTAGCCCAAAACTAAAGGACAAATACTGTAAGGTCCCACTGATGTGAACCGACATTCGAGAATCAGCTTGGAATATATCACTGGTAACAGAGACCAGCAGGAGTTAGAAACAGGGTAAGATAATGGGTAATTGGAGCTGAAGGGATACAGACTGTGCAACAGGACTAGATACAAAAACTCAAAAATGGACAGCACAATAATACCTAAGTGTAATGTAACTATGTTGGAACACTGAATGAAGCTGCACCTGAAATATGGTTTTTTGTTTGTTTGTGTGTTTGTATCTTTTGTTTTTGTTTTTTTTCTTTTTCCTTTATATATATATATATATATTATTAGTATTATTATTTTAATTCTCTTCTCTATATTAACATTCTATATTTTTTTCTGCTGTTTTGCTAGTTCTTTTCCTAAATCGATGCAAATGTACTAAGAAATGATGATCATACATCTATGTGATGATACTAAGAATTACTGAGTGCATTTGTAGAATGGAATGATTTCTAAATGTTGTGTTAATTTCTTTTCTTTTTTTTTGATTAATAAAAAAATTAAAAAAAAAAAATAGCACACAGAGCTATAACTAATAAGTCAATAAAGAAGGTAATAATGCAATACTAAGAATTACTCAATTTGCCCAAAGAAGGCAGGAAAGACATAGTAGAGAAAACAATGGACCAGAAGAGACAAATAGAAAACAAATATCAAAAAGAGAGTTTCTTCCCACTTCTATCAATAATCATATTAAAATTGTACCAAACACTTCAATTAAAAAGTAGAGATTGTCATAGTAGATAAAAAAAAAAAAGTAAAACTCAACAATATGTTCTTTACAAGGAACACACTTTAAAATCAAACACACAGACTAGTTGAAAGTAAAAGGAGGAAACCTTAACCTTAAAACTCTGGAGTGGTTACTGTAATGTAAGGCAAATAGATGTCAAAATAAAAGTGTTATTATAAATAAAGAGGGACATTTCAGAATGATAAAAGGATCAGTTCATCAAGTAGATATAATAACCCTAAATGTGTTGGCCCCCTAATAACTACGTTTCAAAACACTTATGACAAAATCTGCTATAGCTAAACAGAAAAAATAGGAACCTACAATCACAGTTGGAGATTTTGGCACCTCTTTCTCACTAATTAATACAATAACTAGTCAAATAACCAGTAAGGCTATAGAAGGTTTCACAACATTAAACACCCAATTTGACTTGACATTTATAGAATAACACATCCAACAACTGTATAATATACATTCTTTGTAAGATTTGGGCCATAAAAGTAGCCAATATATTTCAAAGAATTTATTATAAAATATGGTCTCCAACAATAAGAATATTAACTTAAAAAATCAATGACAATAAGATATCTAAAAATATAACACTCTGAAATATCCATGTGTTAATGGAGATAATGTAAGGGAAATTGGAATTCCAAACTGAAATATAAATGAAAATACAACATAAAATTTGTGCCATGTTGCTAAAGCAGTGCTTCGAAGAAAATCATAGATTTAAATGAATCTGTTAAAACTGAAAAAAAAAAAGATATAAAATCAGTTACCTAAGTTTTCGCTTTACGAAGCTTGAAAAGGAAAAGCATATTATACCCAGATAAGTAAAAGAGAACCAAAATTAGCAGCAGAACTAAGTGAAATAGAAAGCAAATGACAGAGAAAATTTTTAAATCAAAAGATACCCCCTTTGACTTGTAAATGATAGTTCATAGAAGCATTATTCATGATAGCCAAAACTGGTACACGCACACACATACAAATCTCTATCAACAAGTGAATGGATAGACAAACTGTATAATATTCATCCAATAAAATTTTGAATGGACTGCTGGCACACACATTAGCACGGATAAATCTTAAAACACACGCTCACATTATGCTGAGTGACAAGCCAGTCACAGAAAAAGAAAATATTGTATGATTACATGTTTTTGAAATTTCCAGTAGTAAACTAATCTATAGTGACAGAAATCAAATCAATGTTTCCCTAAACCAGAGAATGGCTGGAGATTGACTGGGAGGAAGCTGTGTCATGAACAGGGTGGTACATTTGTCAACTCTACACTGAAAATGGGTACAAGCATTCTATAACAGCTTTTTTGAAGTCAAAGATCTATATAGTTCTCCTTTTATAAATTTACAGTTTGATGAATTTTAATAATTTATACAGCTCTGCATCCGTCATCACAGTCCAGTTTAGAATAATTGCAACACCCCCCAAATCCCCCTCTCCCCATTTGTAGACAACCCCCACTCACTAGTCCTAAGTAATTGCTGTCAGCTTTTTGTGTCTACGGATTTGCCTTTTCTAGAAATATCATTTAAATGAAATCATACCATATATAGCTTTTTGTATCTGGCTTCTTTCATTCAGGATAATGTTTTTGAGGTTTATCCATGTTATGCATGTATCAGTAGTTCTTTGCCTTTTATTGCTAAGTGGTATTCCATTGTGTATATACATATATATATATATGTATATGAGTTTATCTATTTGTCTGTTGATGGACATTTGGATTATTTCCAGGTTTTGGCTATGGTGAATAAAGCTGCTATGAAATTTGCTTACAAATTTGCCTACAAAATTATGTGTAGACATATGCTTTCATGTGCTAGGAGTGGGTTCGTGGGATATATACTAAGTATATGTTTAAATTTTTAAGAAATTGCTTTTTTACAAATTTTTAAGAAAGTTTTCATGAAATTGCTTTGTATGAAGCAGCATTGTATGGTGAAAAGAAGACAAGAGACCTGAACCAACATCCTAACCTTGCTATTTACCCTCTGAATGGCTTTGGCTAGGTGACTTCTTTGTTTCTTCAACTGTAAATGGGCATAAATAAGTCTATAATTTATTAGTGTCGTGAGAATTGAATGAGATAATGTTTATAAAGTGCCTAGCAAAATACGCAGAGAAGGAACTCAGTAAGAGGTAGCTAAGAATCATCATTATCACATTCATAGATAATGCCTCAAATACGCTATTAATTGGGGAGTAGAGTTAATGCAAAGTGCCTACTGATAAGTTCCAAATCCCCACTGGATCGAGCAATAGGTAGGTGTGTGGGTTGAAGTGTTTCATTCACTCTAAATGCAGGATGCCAGATAAAATTGTTGATAAGAGAGAAACCAGAAAGCAAGAGAGTACAAACTGGGAAAACAACGGTGGTCTTGTAACATAGCTAGATGAGACTCCAAGAGTGACTCCAGATCTCAGAGGCTGTCACACAGGAGAACTAGGAAGGGAAAAGAAGTGTCTCCTTGCCGAAATCCATTTCCTGTAGCTTTTTTTTTTCTGCACCCAATGTGGGCCTAGGAATAGGTTGTCAGGAGCTCAAGAAATACAGAAGGACGGCAGGCATTCTCTAGCTTCCAGAAGTTAATTATCTTGTTGAAAAAAAAATAAGCTTAACAACCAGAAAAGTGTCAACCATCTACAAAAGACAGTATATTTTTGATTGCTCAGTCACGTGGTCCTGATTAACTCATTATTTGGAGGTAGAAGAGATGTATGTAGTAATGATGGAAACTTTCTTGAAGAATGTGGGATTTAAGATGGGCACTGAATACTTCCTCCTTTAAAACAGATATCTTTCATATAAAGTCAGAGAAGGAGGAGATACAAAAATAACCCACAGATCTTTGGAGGATATAGGGGTGGAGCTTGGAGGCCCTGTGATATGATCTCTCAATTCCTATATACATTATACTGTGTCATGGATTGATATCAATATGGTACTTAAAAATGAATTTAATGTTCAGGAGACTGTTTATAAATCAAATAATGATGGATTTTATACTCAGTGATTATTGAAATAAGTATCAAAGAAATATTCACCTGCAAAGAGAAAATGTAGGAAAATATTTTACAATTATATACAATTTGCATTTTTCTGATGTTATGATAAATTCAGTGTGTACTATGGGCACTGGGAAAGATTTAGATACCCGCACATACACAAACATAAAAAAGGAAATTAACCTGGCTATAATCCCATCATCCAGAGATGACACTTCTTATCATGTTGTCTGGTATGTTTTCTAGAATGGCTAAGGTGCAGATGAAACAGTTGTGTTGACAGCACATACGCAGGCTATCACTGCACATTAAAACTTGCTCATGCTCACCTTGGAGGAAAACCAGGTCACTCTGAGATAATGAAATGTCCTTAAGTCACTTCTAGTCACAAAGCAGTTCGGCTCATTAATTAACAAATAATAACTTTATTTAAAGGTAAACTCCTCCTCCCTGCCCTCCAGGTGGCCCCATGTGGGTCAGCTGCCTGCAATGGGACAGAGGAGGACTTTTTTGTTCTTTTCTCCCCCAATCCTCCTACCTCTCCTCCAGCTTGCCCGCTAGGGTCCTGATTCTTGCAGAGGTGGAGCATGGGGCGAGAGAAGAACAGAATTCTGACTTCATTGATGCTGTCATAAATTGGCCTTGGTGTCATCCAGGCCTGGCAAATATTTAAGCTCATGCTTTCTCTTGGGAGGCATTTTTGTGGTTTTTAGGGGGAGTTCTCCCTTCCCAATCTCTGACTGGGAATTTCTCACCTATAATTCTTTTGAGGTACCTCTCTTTTGACTGGTTGGTTAAGAGGCCTTTCTGAGCCCTTAAACATCTGACCGTACATCTCCAACTCACTTTGCTTAGGTCCCCTGCAGGTGACTCATCTTGGGCAGGATCTGAGACTACTGCTTCCCAATGTCCTGTGGCCATTCAATGTGGCTACAAAAACAACACAAACCTTTTACCTATGATGAGAGTGAAGTTACTTCCTAAACCACAATCCCTATTTTGCTTCCGTCAGCTACTGAGATAACTCAGATTTTATCTCTTTAGTCAGATAAACTCCAGAAGACATATGTTAAGTTCTCCAAGTAGTCTCCTTGAGATCTCTTTCCTGAGCTTAAAATGGAGTCGAAGGGGTATAGGACTGAAAGAACACCAGTAACTCTCTTTTACGCTAAATAAATCTTCTTTGCATCTGTAGCTTCAGATTCTTTTTATATTCACAATGTAAGTAAGAGGGTGAACTGTGGGACTATTCGTGAACACTTCCTTTGCAAATCCTGCGTGGTGCTCTCACATCTCACTTTCTTTACTGTAGGGTCTCAGGTTTAATTGAGACTGATGTGATTTTATGTGTTTATGTATATGTGAACATATATAGACAATATTTGGCTCCTCTCATGCAGGTAATTTGGCAACCTGCTGTGACAAACTAGATAGTAGTTGCCAACCATTTCCTCTTCTTTCTAGACACACAGCTAGAAAATATGCCCATCTTCCCTTGCAGTTATGTATCTCTTATATAACTGTGACTAAGTTCTACCAATGAAATGTGAGTAGAAATGCCATGTGTCACATCTAGGCCTGGGCTATAAAACCCTCCCATGGGTGATCCTTCTAGATTATTCCTCTTCTGTTGGCTTATGCAGAAGAATGTAACCATCTTAGAAACCACGTATTGAAAATAGTAGAGACACAAGTAGGAACAAGCTTGGATCCCTGAATCATTACAGATCTTTGGAGGATATAAAAGAAAGCCTTCCATCAATGAAAACCACCCATGTTAGACTTTATGTGAGTGAGAAATAATTTCAATTGTAACAAACCACTGAGAGCTTGTTGTTCCAACTGTTAGTGTTACCATAACTAACAAACCTGCTTTTATACATTATTGAGTTGGAAAGTTATATATATTACTATTATTACACTTAGCTTATGTAATATGCTATATGATATAAAAATTTTTATCATAAATTTTGGCAAAAAAAAAAATTGTCCCAGTTTGTTGTTTGCATTTAAAATTGTCTTTATGGCATTTTGAGTGCCTAAATACATTTTTTCATACAATGAAATCTAACAAGCATTATTTTTTTATTTGCCATTATGTTTGAAAAGGTATTTTTGAATGTTGATAATTATAAATCAATTGCCAACCTCTTTGCTGACAGGCTGGGCTTCCCAGTGATTCTTTTCTTTTTAAATCAGTTTTATTGAGATATAGTATATATTCACATACCATACAGTCATCCAAATTGTTCAGTCAGTGGTTCACAGTATCATTATATAGCTACACATTTGTCATCACAATCAATTTTTGAACATTTTCATTATTCCAAAAAATAAAAATAAGAGAAGTAAAAATAAAAGTGAAAAAGAATACCCAAAGCATCCCATATCCTCACTCCCATCCTATTACTTATTTGCTTTTTGTCTTTATTCTTACTCATCTGTCCATACACTGGATAAAGGGAAGATCACTCACAAGATTTTCACAAACATATGGTCACACCTTAAAAGCTCTGTAATTATTCAATCATCTTCAAAAATCAAGGCTATTGGACTACTGTTCAGCAGTTTCAGTTATTTCCCTCTAGCTACTCCAAAGTGAGAAGGGGTATCTATATCCTGCATAAGAATAACCTCCAGATTGGCCTTTCTTGGCTCTATTTAGAATCTTTAAGCCACTGAAACTTTATTTTGTTTCATTTCTCTTCCCCTTTTGTGTCAAGAAGATTTTCTCACTTTCATGATACCAGGGCCAGGCTCATCTCTTAGAATCATGTCCCATATTGCCAGGGTGATTTACACCCCTGGGAGTCATGTCTCACATAGTAGGGAGGGCAGTGAGTTCACCTGTGGAGTCGACTTAGAAAAAGAGGTCACATCTGAGCAACAAAAGAGGTTCTCTAGGAGGTGACTCTTAGGCATAATCATAAGTCAGGCTTAGCTTCTCCTTTTCAGGAACAAGTTTCATAAGGGCAAGCCCCAAGATCGAGGGCCTGGCCCATCAAATTGGTAGTCCCCAATGATTGCGAGGCTATCAGGTCTTCCCCAGTTCCCAGTGATTCTTAATTCTTGGTTTGGAGGCTTCCCATCTAGGCCTACACCAAGATTTTAAGAAGATCATTTGAAACTCACTGTAAGACACTGGTGCTCTCAGCCAAAGGGGAACAAATGTGAAATTAGGCCTGGTGAATAAGATCAATTCCATATCATTAAAGAAAACATCTTGTCAAAATTCACACAAGTAAAATTCACCTTAAGAGTTTTGATAGTCTTTATCTTCACTCCCATCCCCCACCAGATACCCCAGCCTCCCTCAGTAATCCATGACCAGCCAGGAGCCTGCATGGAATTGCTTTGATATTCCTGGCTTCTTGAACCATGATTCATTTACCCAACTTTCATGATGTCACTGTCCAACTTCTCTCCCACGTAAAAGTTGTTTTGACTTTTATTCTTTGGGTAATTGCAATGAAAAACAGCATCTGAATTAACATGATGCAAAACCCCTTACATTTGCACTACCTATACCATAGCCAAAGCAACAACAACAAAAAAGAATTTGTACAGCTCTGGGGAAGGCATTCTCCCCCACTCTAACTGTGGGTAGGACTGAACCTGGGTCAGACAGTGTTCAGTGTAGTTATTTAGATTCTGATTTGATCACATAAAAAAAGTTCAACAATGTTTTCAATGGCCTAATTTCCAGTGTCTGTATACTCAGGATTTCAGTGAAGTACAAGGTAATATTTAGGGAAAATGAAGCATGTCTAATACATCTGCTTTCCCAGCACCTAGCACTGTGCCTAACCCATAAGATACATCCTAGGAAACAAAAAGTGGCTTGGAAGGGTGATCTACAGGTGTACCTGAGAAGCAAGAGAAACTGGCTGGGAAAACATGCTTTGAGTAAGATTTATTTCTACTCTCTAGAGCCATGGGCACCTGAAGAGACCAGAAGCTGAGAGAATCACACCAATGAGAAGGAATGGCAAGGCTAAAGCCAAGGGAACGATCAAGAATTGCTTCAGGTATTAGGGATAGGGATTGTCCAAGAAAATGGAGCCATATTGAAGAACTTCCCCTCTCCTCAAAGAGGGTCCCAAGGGAGAGGAACATGGCAGAGGAGCATATGACAGAGAACCACTTCTAAAGCCTATTAGGCCAGAAATAGAAATCCGACCTCTCTCTGGTAGGTGGATTCAATCACCCCTAGAGCACTCCAAGTCATTCACATATTGCAGGAATCTTGGTCATTGGGCATACCTTAAATTATCAAATGTGCAGACATTGTTTTATTTTTATTCAATTCCTTGCTCAAGCACTATGCTAAGGATCTACATGAGTAAACCTGGGGCAAAATGAAGAATTTGTATACCATTTGGGGACCCAAGATAAGAGTAAATTTGCCCCTTCTCCCCCTAAAAAAAAATGAAAATCATAACCAGGGGTACATCTGACATAAGAATAGGGTAAGATCTACCTTCACAATGGGTTCCTTACAAAAGACCCACAGTGTGTATACCCTAAATGTTTAGTAGAAATGCCTGGCATTTAGCAGGCACTCTACTATTATTTATTATTAGCAACTCATACACTTTTTAAGTTGGGATAGTTTCTCAGATTAGTTGATCAGTGAGCAGAAGTGGGAGAATAAGAGATTGTATCAGTCAGGATTATCCAAGGAAACAGAACCAACAGGCTATATAAAGAGATTTATTTCAAGGAATTGGCTCACATGATGGTAGGGGCTAGCAAGTCCAAAATCTGTAGGACAGGCTTGCAGGCTAGAAACTTAGCAGGAGTTGGTGCTGTAAATTCTCCAGACTGAATTTCTTCTTTCCTAGGAAACCTCAATTTTTGTTCTTAAGGCCTTTCAAATCACATTATGGAAGTTGTTTTAGTTTCCCGGCTGCTAAAACAAAAAACATGCAGTGGGTTGGTTTAAACAATAGGGATTTACTGGGTCATGGTTTTGAGGCTAGGGAAAGTTTAAAAATCAAGCATCAAACTTGAGAAAGCATCAAGGCAATGATTTCTCTCAGAAGACTGTGGTATTCTGGGTTGGCTGCCAGCAATCCTTGGCCCTTGGCTTTCCTGTCATATGACAATGCACATGGTAGCCTCTCCTGGCTTCTCCCCTCTCTTCTGGATTCCTTTGACTTTCAGCTTCTGGCTGCTCCCTCTGGCTTTCTCTCTCTTTGTGACCTTCTGTATAAGACCTTCAGCTATAGGATTAAGACCCATCCTGATTCAGCTGGGCCACACCTTAACTGAAATAAGGTCCTCTTTGTAAGTGTTTACATCCACAGGAAAGGATAAGTTTAAGAACATGCTTTTCAGGGGTACATAGCTCCAAACCACCATAGAGGGTAACCTCCTTTACTTAAAGTCAAATGATTGTGTTAACCACATCTACAAAATACCTTCACAGCAACACCTAGAGTAGTGTTTGATTAAATAATAAGGCCTACCCAAGTTGACACATGAAACCATCACAGAGATCTAGGGTACCTTTCCTCCAAGAACGAGCTGGAAGATTGGATGGTGAACGTCTAGAACAGTGCTGATAAAAGTATGGTTGCCTGCACCAGAAGCAGTACCACCACCTGCGAACTTGTTAGAAATTCGTATTTTTGGGTCTTACTCCAGACCTACTAAATTAGAAATTCTGAAAGTAAGGCCCCATAATCTGATTAATGAGTCCTTCAGGTAATTCTGATGTATGATAAAGTTTGAGGGCAACTGAAAACTAACAGAATGGAGGAAGGACAGGGCCCAGTGAAGTTCTTTGCTGGAAATCCTTAAGTAGCCATGGTAGCACTGGTTACCTAGATGAGTGCCAGGAGGCAGAGGTGAATCACCAACACAGAATATCAATACCCTTTTGCCTACCTCAACATACTGCATAAATACAAGCCAGGATATCCAAAAGAATATTTTTGTAGCCCTAGAGTTTAAACTTTAAAAGAGAGTGATTCTTAGACAAGCAGTTTGATCCAATGGAATGAATCTGGATTCTGATCTTAATTTATTCTAGGGAACCAGTACCTTGCAAGAGAGCCATGTGATGAGATTGTGAAAGTATTATTACATAGCTGAGTTCAAGACCTAGCAGGATGGTCCTATATTCTGCAGAAAAGGACAGCCCCTCTCACTGTCAACTGATAGTAAAATCTTTACCAACAATTCCCTTCATTGAACTTGCAACCAGAAACTAGGATCTCATTATGACATTATTTGCTCAGGGGTCTGAATAAGGCCTGTCTGATTTGAATCACATCTAAGAGTTTAGTTTGCCTCTAAAACGAATTCTACTAACATTGCTTAGAAGGTGCTATCAAGGTATGATCCCTGGAGTGTTGCATTGAGGCTTCAGTGTGAAAAGAAGGGGAAAAAAATAGAAAAAAAATAGAATAAGCCATATTCTGTCTTTATAATCCTTCATCTTTTTGTAAATGTCTTCCTCAGCATTTTAGCATCTGTTATCTCATTTTTGCCTCCTAAATATTTCTACTGGTAGAGTAAACACTATTATTCAAGTCTGGGAGCAGCTAAATAAACCAAAGCTCAGAGAATTTAATTGACATTTCCTATAATTACAAAGCTAGTTATAGAAGAGATTGAGCAAGGCCTAAAAATCTCTTCATCCGTCTATTCATCCACCCATCCATCCATTCATTATCTGAATAAATATTTATTGAGTATACTGTGTTTCAGTGGTAAATCCTATGGCTAGAGCACTGAATAAAATAGATATGGTCTTGCCCATGCAGAACTTGTTGTCTAATGAAGGAAATAAACAGGAAAATGCCAATTACATAAGCACATAAACTACATAAATTTGTCATAAATATTATTATGGAAGGGAACAAGTAGAGAACAATGAAGGGAGAGCTATTTTATTTAGATAGGATGGCCAGAAAAAGCTTCTCTGAAGAGGTGTCATATAAGAAAGTATTTAAAGAAATAGAAACCTTCATGCAAGAGTGTATGATTTAAGGAGTATTCCAGATAGATTTTGATGTACAAAGCTCCTGGGATGGAAAAAATCTTGACAGGTTTCCAGAATTGAAAAAACACCAGTCTGATGGATGTAATCTAAATAAAATATATCAATTAACAAGTTCCATCAAAATCACAGAGCTTGCAGAACTTGCAAGCAGTTTTATTGACTGTATTTTAAATAGAAACAAGTAAGAAGAGCAGACTTTTTAGGAAAATCCCCAAAATGAAAATGAATGCTAAACCAGACAATCCAAAAAGGGAAGGTAGAAGAACCATAAAACAAATGATAATTAATCTTCTTAGAAAGATAAGAGATGATGTAATATCCATCAAACAAGAATAGGTTGTTATGAAAGAGTAACAGAGAATAAGAAATAATTCTGGAAGATTGAAATCTGACAACCAAATTTTTTAAATTACCAGAAAAGTTGGAAGATGAAGTAGAGGTTATCTCACAGTTCATAGAACAAAAGAAAAAATATGGATAATAAATAAGAAAAGAGAAAATAATTAGAGGATTGAAACAAGAACTCCAACATCTAAATAATATCTTCCAAAACAGAGTAGATGAAAACAGCAATACCAAATACCATAAAAATCTCCCAAATTGAAAGACACATTTCTCCTGTTTAAGAAGGTCCACAGAGTGCCCACCACAATAAATGAAAAAAAGAATATTCCATATTTCATTTTGAAAATTCAGAATCCCAGAGATAGAGGATTCTAAAAGCTTCCAGAAAGGGAGAAAATAAGTAAAAGGAATCAGAATACCATTGAATTTTTCACTCAAAATTCTGAGTGCTCATGATTTTAACATAGAACTAGTATTAGATAAATTATTACAGAGAATAAACTATCATACATATATTTTCATGATTTCATTGATGTGAAATAATTCACTCTTCTTAGTAAGCTATTGAAGGATATCCTTCAGCAAAATAAGATTGTAAATCAAGAAAGAGAAAGGGATCCAGGAAAGAGTACTTAACATAGGAGTATGGAAAAGGGAAATCCCAGGCTTTCAGCTTTGCAGGGGAGCCAGCTTGGATTGAAGTGGAGGGTAGAATGTTAAGGGAGCAATGACTCCAGGAAAACGAATGGAACGGTCAGCCTATCTAATGTGTTTGATATTTAGAAATGAATATCAATAGACAATAATCAAAATATTATTTGACTTTTTAATTTTGTGCACATACTTCTTTGGCATATGAAATCTGAAGTTCTTTGACATTCAAAAACCTCTTACAAAAACACAAGCCAATGGATTGAATGAGATTGTTCAGAGAAAAGCGCTAAAAAGGACTCCTGAGAAATTTGGAGGTCAGATAAAGGAGAACAGGAATCATGGGAGGCAGGTGAGAGAGTTTAAGAGGAGGGTGGTTGACTGCTGATAAAATGATGAATGAGATGAGGATTAAAAGTTGTCTATTTGATTCATCATTCTGGAGATCTTTGGAACATTTGACATGTACATTTCCAGTGGGATTGTACAGGGAGACAATGGGGCAAAAATTATAATGAAATGAGATAAGAATAAGCATGAAGTCAATGTGTAGACAACTCTATTTATGAGAATTTGGGCTATGAAAGAAATGATGTGGTACATAGAGATATGGGTCAATAGAGATTTTTGTTTTGCTTTACTTTTAATAAATATGGGAGATAATTGAGCTTGTTCACAATTAGTGGGGTGCCTCCACAAAGAGTGAAGGACTAATAATGTAGGAAGAGAGGAAATAACCATAGCATTTAAGGGGATGAATCCCAGGCAGCATGTTAAGGGACTGGATTTTGATAGACAAAAGGACAATTTTTTTCTATTTTCACCAGAGCAAAAAAGAAGAAAATGGGCCATGATGAAGATTGCAGGTTTGGTGAAGGGAAGATGATTTTTCAATTTTATCCATGAAATGAGAAGTCATCATCTGAGAGTAGAAGAAGGAATTTAGGAGGTTTCAAGATAAAAGAGAACGTATAAAATAGTCTTCTCAGGGGATAAGAAAGTAAGCCAACAAGAGAAAAATAAAAGACCTGCTGGGCAGTTTTGTGTGCCCATTCTAGGCTGGAGATCATGAATTTAAAGTGAACCAGAAATTTCTATGATACATATTCTATCTACATTTAGTAGCTCATGTGAAACTCACAGAAGAAGATTGGTCCCACCCAGAGCTCAGGTCTTGTCTGGTGAATAAGATGGAGGGAGTGGGGAGCACAGGACTTCACAAGGGAAAGGTTTAGTGAGAGAATCTTGGAATCTAGACTAACCCAGAAGTTAAAGCGCAGGAAGGGGCTACTCTGGTGGGAAAATGGTAAGCAGGAAGCCTCATTGTTGTGAAAAAATTGCAGCAACCCTTCCAGTATTCTTGCTACTAAGCACTTTACTTCCCTTCATGGAAGACCAACATGAGGTATGGACAAACATAGAGGCCCTGCCTCAGGACTTTGCAATCTAAAGAAAAATTAGGCATTTCAATAGCTTATTATGGTATGATGCAATTATTTTTTTGTTGGGGGGGGCTGGTAATTAGTAGAAAAAGGCTACATGATTGTCAAGAGAACTCATGGAAATTGCCTTAAGTCTGATATTTCAGGGTAAGTCTAAATATGCCAACTTCTGGTTCACCACCTTCCTGCTTCTTTGGAGCCCCAAGAGGTGAAATAATTCACTTAAATGAGAGTTTGGACTAAAGTTGACCTCCATGTCTCTTCTAACTCTAATACCTCCTTCTAACAGAAGCAAAGATATAGCTGTGGGCAAATTGATGTTTCAAGTCTGGGACTGCCACTTTATAGACTGTGAGCCTCAGGAAAACCACATAATCTGTCTGAACTTCAGTCAACCCCTTGTTTTTAACGTGTTTCTTAAAGATCTGACACCCACTCTGAATGAGCAAAATGAATGCATCCTACTGTAAGAGAAGTTGTACATTATCTTACATACATATATATAAGGTTTATTATGTCAAACATGGAGTGTCAGTTGGATTTTCTGAATAATTATTGCAAGGAAGAACTATAGATCAATTACTGTAAAACATGTTATTTTGGTAGATATTTCCAATAGCTGGATGGTAACTACTAATAACCATAAGATATGCCTATTTGGTTGCTTTCTGCCAGTTACTCTAACTGGCATGCTCCCTCTAGCAACAGGAGTTTTATATCTGCTTTGTCTTTCAGATGAGTGCTCTTCCCTGATCCACCCATGTTTAGCCCTTCTTATTCAACAGATTTCATTGAAATAACCTGTTGTGGTTTGCTAATGCTGCCAAAATGCAATATACCAGAAATGAATTGGCTTTTTTTTTCTTGGCATCAGCAGGCACCAGGAATTGAACACGAGTCTCTAGCATGGCAGGCGAGAACTCTGCCACTGTGCCACCATTGCCCACTCTGAATTGACTTTTATAAAGGAGATTTATTAAGTTACAAGTTATAATTCTGAGGCCATGAAAATGTCCAAATTAAGGCATCAGCAAGAGGAAACCTTCACTCAAGAAAGGCCAACAGTCCAGTGTTTCTGTTACGTGGAAATGCAGATGGTGACGTCTGCTGGTCCTTTGCTTCATTGATTTCAGCTCTTGGTTCCAGCGGCTTTCTCTCTGAGGTTTGGTCTGTCTCCAGGCATCTCCAAATGTCTGTGTCTGCTCTCTTAAATGACTCCAGTAAGCTGATTAAGATCCAGCCTGCATGGGCAGAGTTACATCTCTAAAGAAACATCTTAATCAAAGGATCCCACCCATAATCCAAAATAATTCTGCATCCATGAGCTTAGATCAAAAGAGCATGGATTTTCTGGGAATATAACAGTTTCAAACCAGCACGCATCCCTTCCTTCAGAGATGCCCTCCACGACCACTCCCAAATGTACCATCCATGGCTCACTGTCCTTATTCTGTCTTACAGACACATAGTCATTTTTCTCCTAGCATTTATTGCTTTTCTAATTATGAATTTATTTGTGCATGACTATATCCCCTGTATGATGAAGAACAACTGAAAGGCATTAAATTAATTTTGAGTGGTTGAAAGGACCAGAGAATCTTAAGTTCTTAGACATGGAGATCTTCTTGTGAGATTAGATGGCTTTATGATTACTGTGATCTCCCAGTTGGTTTGAAACTTCCATTTGAACAGCAATCTTGTATTTTGTTCCCCTAGAGTATGCCTAGTACATGACAGATACCCCAGAATGCATGTTGGTTTAATAATTGAATGGATAGGTGTAAAAATGAATGAATGGTATAAGTTTCACAAATAATTTTTCTAGAAGAAATAATAATGTTCAAATCAAAGTATCTGTAGATGCTTTATTGAGATTTTCTTTTGGCCAAGGTAAGCATCTAGTTACAATGGCCTTAAGATTTTTCAGGGTAAAAATGCTTTATTCTTGCTGATGGAGTATAACTTAAGGCCTCAATTATTCATTTATCTGGATTGAGAAGAACAATTTTGGCAGAAATCTCCATTCCTGCACAGGGTATTACCAGACACCCACTCAACTCAGAGTAGAACTGAGATGTTTTTATGCAAGTTGTATCTTTGTTAGATAACGGTTGTCAGTTAAGTCACTTGGGTCTCCACTCAACTAACACTCCTTGCTGGTTGAAGAGTCTTAGGCTAACTGCTGTTTAGCATCTTCAAAAGCTGAGCTTAGCGAAATATCACCAGAGGATAACAATGGAGAGAGGAATTTTTTGAGGGACACAGGACCTTTCCATTTCTCCAGGTAGTCAAGATGTAGTTCTGAATCGAGTAAGAGAAGTCAAAACACTAGGCGCTAGACCATGTCGCATTTATCTCCAGAAGGATTACATTTCTGATTTATGCTTGATTTTGAGGCACCAGCCTCCATTGAGGGTTGTATAAGCATAACAGCCCCATGAAAGCCATCCTTGGGCCCACTATCACTACTGAGAAAGTCAGTTATTATAGCTCACCATCTCCTCTGTAGGAAAGGCCACAGGAATTTTTAGTGTTGAGACTCCTCTTTTTCTTGTTGACTGCTGGAAAGCTGAGAACTAAGTATGGCTCAACCCTGGCAGGTCTGCAGTCCTTGGGTGCTCATTGGGAGTCACATTCCAGGCTCTACCTTGTACCCAGATTCTTCTTCTTGTGCCCTCATTTATTTGTATTCTCTTGTTCTTATTATTCTTGGACATTGCTTTAGATTACCCTATGGATGAAAACAATATGAATAACTAAAAATCATAAGAATGACTATCTTGATAAATGCTATAATAATTAATGTGAAATTTAAAGCAACTAACCATATACAATATATAGTATCTAACAATATAAAAGTCACTCAATTAATAATATTTACTACTCCTACTAGTGTTATTATTAGTACTACAACCACTATTTCTACTATTACAATTTCTGCCAGCACTTCATGATTCCACCTTGAACGTTGTTATTTTACTGATCTAGTGTGGCCCTTAAATGGACCCTGCTTAGATTATTGTCTTAGCTTCAACTCTTTGTTCTACCACACGATTACTGCAATGGCCAGACTCTTTATAACAGTTGGTGAGTATTGATGAGGTCAGTCTGGCTTTAATTTCATTAAGAGCTACTTGGGGTTGCTTCACAGATCTGGCCACTAACTATTCAGAGAGAAGGGAAGATATGGAGTTTAGAAAAGATGTCATATTCATAACCCAGCAAATATTTTGGAAGCTTTGAGTGTCAGCTAGGATTCTGCTACTCAGTGTGTGGCCAGTGAATAGCAGCATTGGCATTACCTGGGCACTTGCATCTCAGGCTCCTGTGCTCAGCATCTGCAGTTTAACTGGAGGCCCAGGTGATTTGTATGCACTCTAATGTTTGAGAAACACTGAACTAGGACACACTGTGAGAAGGGCAGTTCTTGCAGCCTGCATTAGCTGATGGAGAAGTGCCCATGTTCTAGCCCACTTGGCAAGGCTTCTATGGGATTATGGGAAAAGCATGGACACTGTAATCTTAAGAATGGTTCAGATTCTAGCTCTACCACTTGCGCATTGTGTGACCTTGGACAATTTGCCTTAACTTTCAGAGCCTCAGTTTCTTCATGTGCAAATAGGAATAGTACCACCCTAAGACAGTTACTATGATGAAATGAAATAGCATAAGTTAAAATGCACCTTGAGTAAATTCAGATAAATAACTGTGACATTTTCTTAACAGTGCCTCATGAAGGGTCACTGTGATCTTAGCCATAAGGAAACTGGGTCTTATGGGCTGTCTCTAGACCATACCACCTAGAAGGCAAGCATTCATGGACTGGATGCCATAAGCACTAAAGGCACTGTTCCTGGAAGCCAACAACTCTCCAGATGGTGAGCATCTGCCCATTGTCTCTCCAGGCAGAAGTTAGCCAAGGTCCTCTTGCTTGATTCTACCCCAAGGGGAAACCACGTGGGAAAGAGCAGCACACCCTATAAAGTGGGAACTAAGAGACTTATTCTATACATGAAGAAAGGTGATTTGATTGATGCACAACCTACTGTTGACATTTGCAGACTCGGTGGTTACAAACCAGCTCTTTCAACCCTGTGCTGTTTCTAGCGTGTGATGATTATTATGGATACATTGAGGATGCCATCATTATAACTGTCCTCATTTCGAATGCACAGAGTATAAACTCCCATTAGCCAAAACAAGAGGTTTCTTGTAAAACAATGTTGTAAATACACATGGTATCTCCTTGATTATAACTCCTGTATTAATCAGTAAAATCAGGCCAAATGCTTGCTTGACCAAACAACTGGACACAAAAGCCTGGCCAAGTTGACAAATGAATTTAACCATCACACAGTGGAATACTATTCAGTGGTAAAACAAAATGTGTTTTCAAACCCCATAAACACATGAGTGAACCTTAAATACGTATTGCTAAAGTCAACAAACCACCCTACAGACTAGCAGCCCACCCGATAGGGTGGGAATTATGAGACTTATTTTATACATGAAGAAAGGTGATTTGAGTGATCCGCAACCCACAGCTCACATTTGCAGACTTGGTGTTTAGAGCCCCTTCTTTCAGCCCTGTGTTCTTTCTAGTTTGTGCTGATTATTGTGGATACACTGAGGATGCCACCATTGTAATTGCCCTCATCTTTAATGCACAGAGTATAAAGTCTATTAACCAAAATAAGGGCCTTCTTGTTTCAACACTTTTGTAAATACAAATGGTGTCTCATAGATAGCTCCTTTCCATCCCACTGGCCTTGGGGGCTCTAAACTGGTTTTATAGTCCTGCTCCTTGTAGTTAAGCTCTCGTTTCACATTGGATGGTCTTTTTCCTTAAGGCCCAGGGACTTCCTGGAGTTTAACCTCCATGATTAACTTGATGATATTTCACTCCCATCTTCTTGGGCTAAAAAGCATGAACATTTCACATCAGGACCTTGATTTACTAGCCATCTGCTCAGGAGTCTGTCATCGACAGAGATGATTTCTTACTGCCTGCAGACTACAAGGTTTTGGCAGAGTTCTAGTGAGTGAAGACCTGACCTTGAAGGCAAAAAGCATGCAGTGTCTCACTCTTTAATTGGTTTAAGTGTCTGCCTGTAAAGGTAGGCAGCGAGCCTGTTTGGCTTTTCTTGCCAACTTCCTACGTGTTGGAGAGGTGACTTCAAAGTAGCCTCACATGGAGATCTCTGAGGAATTTCTTCTGTATTGAGACATCACTGTTAGGATCTTTGATACAGGGATCTTTGGGTTGGATGAAACAAAGATTTACCCAAATGCCTCCAGGATGAAGGAGAAAGAGGGAGAGGGTGAGGGAGGTTTAATGATAAATATATGTGGATGGTGACCCAGGAAAGTCGAAATGTGCTTCAGTCAAGGCACGAACTGGGATGTCTTTGGGAAACAGCTGTTCTTCTCTATTAATTATCCTGTTTTGAGGATGCCTCCTCTATTTTTATTTCCACCATTTAGTTTCTATTTCCTCATAACATCATCCTTCATGTTATACTCATGGCTCACTAGATCCCTCTGTTGCATGGGTATCCTTCTATACTCAGATCTCACCAACTCAAGCCAGCCTCTCACTCTCTAAATGGCAAAAGCCTTTAAAGAGAAATCAGGTCCAGTTTGTTTTTATATGTCAGGCCTTAGGCTGCCTTTGAGTTGGGTGACCACCCTTGCTTCAATCTGAGCATGGCCCCCTTGTCTACTCCCTTCGATAGGGAGCATGAGTGGGGAGATTCTTTTGGAAGAGGTCTTGGGCAGGACATAAGCTTGTAATTCCAGGGCACATCCTTGTAATTCCAGTTTTCTGCCCAATATTGGTTAGTATCAGAGCAATATGCTACAGCTACCTCAGTCACAAGCACCACCTGTTAAACCCCACCAGGCCCTTTGATCTCAGGCGACCCAAGCAAAGCAGTAACGGGAGAACAGACAACAAACACTCTTTACCCTGGGTACACAGAGTAATGCCTGATCTTAGAAGCGATTGCCTTGGAGTTCCCTGGGCAAACCAGGTCCCTCTCTGTTTTGACCTCTGAGATCTGTGCACTTTGCTAACTCCCTGGCTCTCAGAACTTCAGCTTCTCTTCTCTGTAGTAAATCTTAACCTCTGACTCCATGGGGCCCAGTCTGAAATTTCTAGTTCCAAAGTTTTGATCTACAGTTTCAGGTTTCTGTACTTGCCCTTTTCTCTAACTTGGTTTCATTTTCACTTTCTCTTTTTTGAAAATCTACCATGAAGATAGGATACTGTAGCATCTGTCTTAACATTAGACTAGTTAGGGGGATGATGCATATAAAAATAAATTGAGATATCTCTTTTAGTCTCCAGTATTTTAGAGTAGCTAGATATAAAAACCAAAAATTGTGAAATTGTAACCCATGTCAAAGTCTGAAATACGTTCTACAACTAATTGTGGTGCTGTGCTTTGAAATTTATAGCTTTTGTGTATATATGTTATTGTTCACAAAAATAAAAGAAGGAAAAAAGTTTATTGTGATGATAAAAAAGTATTAAACCCTTTAGCCTCCTATATTCTGGAGCAGCTAGAAGGAAAAATATGAGAGGATCGTATGGTACCCCATGACAAACTCTGGAATCTGTCCTGTAACCATATTTTGAAGAGTTCTTTGAAAACAATTGCTTTTTTATTTCTTTGCCTTGTATATATGTTATACCATACCAAAAAAGGAGTTTAAAATAAATAAATAAATAAATTGACTCCTCTAGAAATAGTGTGATTTGTGACATCAATTTTATGGAATATCAAGTAACCATAAACATGAAAAATTAAGTATGAAGAAAAATGCAAAAATAGACTGTTAAATAAAAATAATGTAGAATAGTGAATATTCTATGGGTATTACTGTACAAATATGAAATATGTGGATTCAGAGAGACAGGGAGTATTTTTAATGAGAAAAGTGGGGTGTGTGAGACTTGGAGTGTTTGTTCACTTTGTCCTTTTTCTAAAATCTCCTGGCATTTTGATTGTTACATTTCTTTTTCATTTTATAAAAATAAATAAATAAAAGAGAAGGGACTGATGTGAACCTAACAAGCAAAGAGTTGGCCGAAGAAGGAAGTTCTTTCTAATTAGCCAGACATAACTGGACATGCAAGGTGACCCTGCTGCTTCTAGTCTCTCCCTTGAATAGCAACAGAAATGGTCCAAGATGTTTGCCAAAAGAGATCAATAATTTTTATTTCAAGCGAGTTTTGCCAAACGAATGATTTAAAGGATGGAGTATGTTGACTGGAAGCACAGAGGTCGGTGGGGACCTGCTTGAAGGATGGAGGGAAGAGGCTGGAGGCTGGGGCTTAGATAAAAAGAACATAGGCATCGTGGGTATTTCTGGGCAGGAAGCACGAGCAGGGTGAGACTGAATGACTTATAGGGTGATGTGCTTGGAACCTGCTGAGACCACCAGAGAATATGAAAAAGTCTCAGCTTGTTCTGGGAACAAGAGGGACCAACAGATCGCAGAGACCAGTGTGTTTGCGCCAAGATTCCAAAGGGTTTTGCAAAGTTAAGGGAGCTGAGGGATGAGGGCAGTTCAAAATGAGGATGTCAGCCCTCTCAAGCTAATGTCTGTCCAGCCACCAGAGTTGTTAAGGCAGAGATGGCCTGCTCTGTGTAATAGCAGAGACAATCGCCTCAGGCCCCACTACTGGAAGCATCCAGCCCATTAGCGTTCCAGCAGGGCATTATGACTTCTCGCAGTCTGGCTGTGCTGCCCTTGACCATTTAACACAGAGAGAATGCGTTTGTTCTGCTGCTGCATGTTACAGTTGGCCTCTGTTGAATAGACTTTGCAATTGGCAGCCCTTCTGTTTATGTCATGTGTCAACATACCAAGGAACATGTCTGTGTCAACATGGATTTTAGGAAGAGGATTCTTTGACAATAACCCCTTTGAATTGGCAACTGGACAGGTGAGAGTGGCTCTTGGGATGCAGATGTTAGTTTATCTGAGTGGTCTCGATTGTCCCATGGAATGCAAAGAAGCATGGGTAAAAAGTGAGGTGACAGTGGGGCAAGAATATTGAATTAAGAGCCCAGGAACTAGATTCTTGCAGCAATTTGCAGCTCACTTGTTCCATACCATCAGCCAGTCATTCAGCCTTTCCGGATCTTCAGTCATCTGGGAATAGAGCTATTTCGTATTTGTTTTAGGATAGATTAATTATTACTGAATTCAGCACTGTTACTTTAAACAAGTACCCATACCCTAGGCTCCCCAGCCAAAGCCCAATAATTACAAGACCCTGAGATCTTTATTTAAATCACTATCTGCATCCTAAATACTTTCATCCTGCCCAGCCTTGCTTCCTTTGCCACTCACAGCTCAGATCTTCTGAGTTCCTGCCATTTCATCTCTCTCAGTGCCTAGATGAGCCTCTCAAGTAAGAAGTCTAATGTGCTTCCCAAGCCACAGACCCCCAGTGTGCCTCCTCCCCACAAGCTCTCACTTTGGACCTGGCATTCTGGATCTTCCCCATAACAGCCTGGTCTGGACCAGCCTGGCCCACTGCATCCTCCTGGACCCCATTTCCACTGCATCTCTTTGATCCCAATAGTAAAAACTGGACAATCATTTCTTAATGCTCTGTGGACTTATTCAGAGCCTGCACATAATCTGAAAGGATGTTCATGTAAGACAGGAGCTAGGCATTGCTTCTTTGCCTCTTGCTGATTAAGAAATATTCCATTTAATATTTCACAGTTGTTCTGACTTGAGTACTGACTAGGCTTTAAAAACAGCAACAACAACAAAATCTGAGCAAACTGTAGAACAGTCTTTTCCAAAATGCACTACACATAAAGTGAGCACCCTCGGAAAAGGGACAAAATAAACCATAAACAAAAGGATGTTCTGGACAAAAAGTTTGGAAAATGCTGTACTATGCCTGAAAGCATTTTAAAGGCTCTGAGAAGTCCTATGGTAAAGAGGCCTATTTATATTTGCCTTACCTAGTATTTCCCAAGTTAATTTGATGGGGAACTCTTTGTTCATGAATATGTATTCACATATTTCATGGAACTGAAGTTATATAGAACTCATTTTGGGAAACTCTGCCTTAGAAAATTAGGACAGCTAATAATTGTCTGTTTCTCTTTTCTGTCTTTTTAATTGGCTGCAGTTTATATAACATCTTAGTGATCAGAAAAAATTTAATGCAATGCTACATACAATTTTTTTAGGTGGAGAGTACCTTATGGTGATACATTGAGTGTGTCACTTAGAGATGACTTAATAGTTACCTGCAGACATCAAATTGTAGATATATGAAATGTACTAGATACTCTTAGAGAATGATCAAGGAAGAAAAGAAAACTTCAGGAGGTTTATAAACCATGTTAGAAGAAAAACTATCACATATAAAATAATTTGAAAAGAACTTTGAAGAAATCTATCAATACCTGAAAAATAATAAAATAAGGTCTGTGGAGATATAAAGGAAAATTATTGTCAGAGTAAAGTGGAATTGATGTCAGAAGTAACCTGGAGAAAAATACAGGGTTAATCAGATAACAGCAGAATTCTGGACACTGGAAAGCACTTTGATATGGCATAAAGAACTTGGCAGATATTCTAGTTTGCTAGCTGCTGGAATGTGATACTAGAATGGCTTTTAAAAAGGGGAATTTAATAAGTTGCTGGTTTACAGTTCTAAGGCTGAGAAATGTCCCAAGTAGAGCAAGTCTATAAAAATGTCCGAATTAAGGCACCAACAAGAGTTGTGTTGTTAAGGCATCATTCAAGAATGGCTGATGAAGTTCAAGGTTTTTCTCTCAACTGGAAAGGCACATGGTGAACATGGTGACATCTACTAGCCTCCTCTCCAGGCCTCTTGCTTCATGAAGCTCCCCGGAGGCGTTCTCCTTCTTCATCTCTTAAGATCGCTGACTGGTGTACTCTGTGGTTCTCTCATCATTCTGAGGCTTTCTCCAAAATATTTCCTCTTTTAAAGGATTCCAGTAAACTAATCAGGACCCACCTGGAATGGGTGGCCTCACATCTCCATCTAATCAAAAGTTAATACCCACAATTGGGTGAGTCACATCTCTGTGACGATAACCTAATCAAGTTTCCCAGCTATGGTACTGAATAAGGGTTAGAAGAAATAGTTGCTCTGACAAGATTGATTAGGATTAAAACATGACTTTTCGAGGCTGCATAAATCCTTTCAAATTTGCACAGCAGATATAAGAGAACTAATCATAAACTAGCAAAGGAAACTGTCAAGGACCCACCTGGTTTTATGTAATTTCTGTAAGACTTAAGAATTGTTCACACAAGTTACCTTTGAAAGTGGAGTGGGGGAGGTTAAAATTAAGGATCTTGAGTTGAAAGTCCAAGGAGCATTTAGATTCCTAGATATTCTTCCATACTTCTCAGCCCAGGGACTTCCCTTCCCTCACCCCAATAGAAGATGGGAAAGGGTAAAACGCAGTCTCTGATATGCAGGAGATCACACAGTTAGGTACTGTACTGAAACCAAGCTGACTAAATGAAGATGGACACATTTGATACTCAGATCTCTCTTCTCCCCTCACCCTAGTCTCCTCCCAAAGCTATGACAGCTAGCCATGAACTCTAAAGGAAGAAGATTGGAAAAGATGATTCTTGGGTATCTGAACTGCCCAAGAGGGAAACTGCAAACTTAAAAGCAAGCTGACACCCAAGATGCCAGGTGTCTAGGGGAAAATCTCTAAAATGAGTGATAAAGACCCAAACAAACAGAAATAAATAACTTGGAGGAAATAGAAAATAAACAGAAAGAAAATTTCAAAATATTGTCATTGGTGTCCTGAGAGAGATAATATGCTTAAACTACAAAACAAGAACAGTACATTATACTATACTATGCACTATACTATTATACTATACTAAAAGGATCATTTAAACAACAAAAATTTTAAAATATTTTTGGAAATTAAAAATAAAATGGAAGAAACAAAAGACTTGATATTAATTTTGGAAAATAAATTAAATACCTAGAAAGATGGGCAAAAAAAAAAAAAAGACACAGGAGAGAGGAAAAAAATAAGAAAATTAGAGAATTGTTCACAAGATCTAACATCTGAAAATTCAAGAAAGGAAGAACAGAAAAATGTATGGAAGGAAATAATTCAAGAAAATTCCCCAGAGATGAAAGATTGCATTTCCAAATTGAAAGAACTAACTCAGTGCCTAGAAAAGTCAATAGAAATAGACCCATGCAAAGAACATCATTCTGAAATGTCAGAACATTTGGCTCAAAGAGAAAAATGTATAAACTTCAGAAGGAAAGAAAGAACAGGTCACATAGGAAGGATCAGAATAGGTTCAGGTTTCTCAGAATTACCATTGGGAAGTACAAAGCAATGGAACAACACTTTCAAAATTTGGAAGGAATATTGTTTCCAATCTGGAATTCTGTCATCAGACAAATTAGCATTCGAGGAAAATAATCCAGTCACGCAATATCTCAAAACATTTACCTATCCCATGCTGCCCCTTTTCTCAAGAAACTATTGGAGGTTGTGCATCACAAAATTGAGAGGATAAAACAAAAAAAGTAGAAAATATGGAAAAAGATTCAAGACAGGAATGAATCAAAGGGAATCCCCAAGATGATGGTGAAGGTAAATTCCAGAATGACAGCTGCCCGCTAAGTGTAAAGAATAGCCTCTAGTTTTGAACAGGTCAGAAGTCTCCCATGGAGATTTCTCCAAAAGATAAAGTTATACAGAATACCTATTGCTCCTAAATGTCTTGAGAGGAGATGTAGACAATTGGTGAGGAGTTTGATTTGAGATGGAATTAGTGATAAAACATAGGCAACTGAGCAAAGAAACAAAACAAAACAAAAAAATTATTATTTATTTAGGCAAAATAAGCAAGGGGCTGGAAAGGAAAAACCGGTTGAATTTTGAATGGTTCTTATATAGTCTTAATAATAAAATACTAATTTAGTCATATGTAACCCAAATTATAGTATGACTCTCTATTGGGTGGGTGGAGAGATGGAAAGAAGATGTGTGTGTGTAGGAAGTGGGAAAGAAAAGAAAGATAAATCCTCATTCTTTATAGTGGGAAATCGATAGCTATTATTAAAACTGAAAAACTAAGAGGTAACAATATAAGTATGTTATCCGATCTTGAGATAAATGCCAAAATAATCTGCTAAAAGAGGTGTAAATTGTTCCCCCCTAAGAGTGAGAAATGGTGTGGGGAGGCGCAGAGTGATGGAGGTAAAGAAAGCTTTATCTTTTTTTTTTGGTAGCAAATCTTATAGAAACTCTCTTACTCTCTAATGTGTGTACATTTATAAATTTGATTCAAAACAAAGAATCTAAAAGAAGATGAAAGAAAAAATGTGGGAAAGTTTTAGAATTCATTTCATAAGATTATTGTAAACTTTACATATAAGAAAATAATCTATAGACCAATTTCAGTTATGAACATAGATGCAGAATCTTGTATAAAATATTAGACCATATAATTTAATAGGGCTTAAACATAATACACCAAGATCAAATATAGTCAATTACAGAAATAAAGGAATAAATAAATACAAAAAATTGATCAATGTAAAACACTGTGTTAACAAATTAAAGAGAAAAATATATGGTCATCTTACCAGATTCAGGAAAATGACTTGATAAAATTCAATATTTATGCAGGGAGTAGACCCTTAGCAAACTAATTTTTAGAAACAACATCCTTAATCTGATAAAAGTAGCTATTCAAATCTACATTAAGTATACATTATACTTAATGAGAAAATCTTAGAAACAATTGCATTAAATTCAGAAACATAAGAATAACCACTATCACTACTTCTAAGATTTTAGCCATTGTGATAAGATAAGAAAAAAAACTAAGAATTGGAAAAGAAGGAGAAATACCTTTATTTATAGAATATGTGATTGTTTATATAGAAATTCCATCAAAATTTACAAAAAAACTTTCATAATTAATAAGAAAGGTAAGCATGATATCTAGATATCATTTTACCATATGAAAATAATAGTTTTTATAAATGCCTAAAATGAGCCATTTCAAAATGAAATGGAAATAAAAATTTCATTCATATTAGCCACAAATCTCTAAAATAATTAGTACTAAAGCAACAAAAATCTGTATGATTGCTCTACATAAAAGGTTGTCTGAATTAATAGAAAGTTATACTACGTTCATTGGTTGGGAAACCTGATATCATATATGGCATGCTAATTATAAACGATTTGATTGTCTATCAAAATCTCAGGGACGTTCTTATAACTTGATAAGCAATCCTAAAGTTCATGTGGTGGATAAAATGGTCCGAAATAGCCAATACAATTTTGGAAACAAAGAACAAGGTGCTTACCTGTCAGATACCAAAACACTTTATAAAGATATGCTAACAAAGGTAATATATTACTGACTTAGAGACAGGCACATAGACTACTGAAGGAAAGAGCCCAGAAATAGAGCCATCAAAAAATGGAAACTTGATATGTGGCAAGTTTCAAATCAGGGTTGAAGAAATGTATGATTAAAATATATGATGTGGAGACATGGTTATCTACATGGAAAAAGACAAAATTAGACCTATTATCTCATGTGATACTCAAAATAACCTCCAGATGAATTAAATACCTAAATGTGGAAAATACAACTTTAAATCTTCTGCAAGAAAATATAGAGAATGTCATTTTGACCTGGGGTAAGGAAGGCTTATATTAACAAGACATGAAGGGGAAAATATTGATAAATTTGATATAACAAAAATTGTTCAACTCTTTTCAACAATGGATCCAATAAAGAAAATGAAGAAAATAAACAGTCTGGGAGACAATATTTGCAATGCATGTAACTAACAAAGGATTGAAAATCTAGTACCAAGAAACATCTCTGGAAATCAGTAGGGTAAGATTAGCCAATGGGAAAATGACAAGGAAAATGACAGTATACAGAAGAGGAGCCTACAGTGAAAACTAAACAATGTAATAATACTTAGCTCTACTAGTAATTAGGAAAATGCAGAATAAGATGCCATTTATACCAATCAGATTGTCAAAGAATAAATGGCCAATGCTAGTAAGGTAGTGGAGAACCAGTAGCTCTCAAGAATTGCTGATAATAGTGCAAATTGTTACTGCTTCTTGAGAGAGCAATTTGATAATATCTAGAACAATTTAAAATGTGCATGCCTTACAACCTAGCTGTTCCATTTTTAGTGTGAATCCTATTTAAACATTCACAAATGTGCACAAAGAGCCAGGCATAAAAATGTACATTTCATCATGATTTGTAATGGCAAAATCTAAAATACAATCTTAGTTAAAAATGGCTCTTACCCCTTGGGCAGAAACGTTAATGCCATGACATATCCTGTGTAGCTGCATTATGTATCTCCAAGCTCAGGAGTTTTACAGTCAGCTACTTTCATGTCCAGTATCATGTGAGCTACACATACCTTTAAAAAAAATCCTATTCCATATCACAGTTCTGGGCCTATTATCAAAAGGACAAAGCGCCATATCATTAAGAACAGAGATCAGACACAGTATTAGTGGCCAGTTCAAAGTTCAATTTCATCCAACTTAAGAAGTACAAAAACAACCGTTCTGAATATGAGCAAATAAAGATTAAGAACTGTGTTAATAAAATCTCTATTTGTGAACTTAAAAATAGCCTTAATGAGAGCGACAGGTTTTACAAGTGTAGGTGTGACTGGAAAGAATCAATACAAACAGATTCACCAATGGTTGGTGGGCTCTTTGAGCTGTCTTTGATGACACGTTCTCCTTTGTACACTTGGTACTTTTGGCAAGAGTCACCGCTTGGACCAGGCAGCTGTGCTTTCCAGAGGCTCTGAACATCTGTCCCAATTGTGGCACAGAACCTGCCTGTCCCAAATTGACCTCGTTGCTCATTTATAAACATACAAAAAGATGACGGCGGAAAAATCATCATCACGTTACACAAGGGACTGACTGCTGATTCTACACCCCATCAACTCTGCTGCTGGCTTGCATTTCTGGGGAGCCCAGGAGAACTTTTCAAAGGGCAGCCTTAATAAACACCACAGTCCCTCTTGGGTTGCAGTGTGAACATAACAAGCCTGGAAGCAAAGGACAGTCTCTTTCCCTCCTATTCAGAGATGATTCACACATGGATCGTGAACACATCGTCCAAAGGCTCATTCTTTGATACATGTTTCCCATTTCCTCTTTTAATGAACAGCCCAAGTTTTCCTGTGTATTATGGGCTTTGTGAGCCCCTTAAATGGTTTCTAGGGAGCTGCGTGTAGCTTGATTTGGTACAGCATTTGGACACTTGCCCAGTTTCCACTTCACCTTCAGATGAGGAGGGATCCAACTGAAAGCCCTGAGCAGACTCTGCCTCCTGTAGTTTTTAGAAAAATTCAAGGGCAGCCTGTGAGAAGGATAAAATTTTTCTGTTCAATTTTCCTAACAACCTAAGTAACAGGAAGTTAAGTATCACTCACTACTAAACACCTGCTTCTTTTTTACACAAAGGATGCTTTATGTTAGAGTTAATTTTTTTTCTCTCTAAGACAAGGGCATTCAATCCATTAACAAATTATAAACTACCCATCACAGATGACTTTCAATAAGTGGTTAACAGTGTAGACCGCCCATATTTGAATCCTACCCCTCCTAACTATTACTTGGGCAAGTTACTGAACTTTACTAAGCCTCAGTTTCCTCATCTGTAAAATAAGAATAATACTAGGACCTACCTTATATGGTTGTTGTGAGAATTAAATTAGGTAATAAAGTGCTTCAAACAGTGTCAAGGATGTGGTAAGTATTCAGTGAAGTTGGCTACTGTGATTACCTAGCACTTTGCTGCACAGTTTGGGATAAAAGAAATTATGAGGCATTGCTACTTCCCTCAAAGAAATTTAATTGGAAGAGACAAGTACTATTCATATGAGATAATTAGTGCACAAAACATTTTCTTTGTCAGCAGCATATGCTGAGATAAACTCCTAAATGGAGTACTGCAGACTGTTAGGAAATAGGACTGCATCTGCTCTGCCATTTAAGCCACATGGTTCTTAGAATGGATCTGGGAGGAATGGCCACATGGAGAAAGCCTAACAGAGAAGGCGGAACTCAAACTGGGCCTTGAAGGTTCCAGAAAGCACAGACAGATAGAAGAGAGGCACAGAAAGGCCATTTTAAAACGAAGAAAAGAGACAGATGGCTTACACTCAACACATGAAGAAATCCTTAAAAATGGGATTTTTGCACCTCTCACACTTTGCAGCATCAGTTCCGAGCTGTTTACCTGTGCAATGACTTTGTTCATTGCTTTTCCAATGAGCTGCCAAATCCTCCACTTTTTGACCTTGTTACTTCTTCCCTGCTTCACGGCCTTTCCTTTCCCCCACAGACTTGACACTTTCCCCTCATGACTATGGCTGGAATCTGCCCTCGCCCCTAGGTGAGCAGCCTTGGGACTTTCTTGTATAATTCCTCTTCTACTTTAATATAGTGCCTGGGACCCATCCTCAGGTAGATGTTCCTTTTGTAGTTAACCCGATGGATGTACAGGGAATAGATACATGTTAATCAGTGACATCCATTGTCAGCTGCTTAGTGAATGCCCATTTTAATATAAAACCCATCTAAAATCCTTGCCATCCTTCCTTTCATTGAACATATGTCCAAGTTGTTGCTTAGAATTAGCTTAAAATCACTTACAGAATTATTTTAATAAATATTGTTTTATAATCTCCCTCAAATTCCCAGGTAAAAGATAAAGAAATTATCTAGGAGAGAAATTTCCCCCCCCCCCAAAATGAATATCTGAACAAAAATAACCTGAGATTCCTCCGAAGTTTTTTCTCCCATCTTTCCTTTAGTTGAGAACTTCATGTAAATCATGTATCTTGAATGAAAACAAAAAACACCTAGAAACACACAAGGAGAACAAGTGGCACCAAAAGAGAAAGGAAGTCTTCTCCCTTTGATAACTTAAAAAAATAATTGGGAGGGTTGCCTCATGGTCAGCCAGAGAGTGCTTCTTCTTCTCCAAATGGTACTTTTCAGCACCTATCTAGTAGCATCACTCCATAATTGTTTCCTGTAGAATCACAATCTTGAGGCCTGTCACCCTCACCAATGGGACAGCCTCTGAATAATCAGATACATTGGATTTATTCTCCAGCTCAGTCAGAGCATGTTCACACTGGAGCATGTTCCTTCCAGACTGGTCCACAGCTGCTGAGCTCCTAACATTATGTTTTATAGGAAGGAATGCTAGGAAGAGAAGAAATTATCTGGAAGGAGAGACTTCCTATCTGTGCTGGTTTGAAACTGTTATGTACCCAAGAAAAGCCATGTTCTTCTAATCCAATCTTGTGAAGACAGATCTATCATTAGGTGGAACTTTTGATTAGGGTATTTCTATGGAGATGCAACCACCTAATTGTGGGTGGGACCTTTTGATTATGTTCTTTCCATGGGGATATGACCCCACCCATTCAAGGTGAATCTTAATCCTTTCCCAGAGACCTTTGTGAGAGAAAACTCAAGTTGATGCAGAGAGCAGAGAAATAAAATCCCACAGAGTCTTCCCTGGAGAAGGTAAGAAAGAACCCGTAGATGCTTAGAAAGAAAAAGCCACTTGAATCAGAAGCTGAAAGCAACAAACCAGGATCAAGGATCAGGAGATGCCAGCCATCCCAACTGACAGAGGTGTTCCAGATGCCAGCTGCCTTTCCTCTGAGAAGGTATTTTCTTTTTGAAGCCTTCATTTGAACATTTCCAAGGCCTTAGAATTGTAACTTGTAACTTAATAAATCCCTTTATAAAGGCCAATCCATTTCTGGTATATTGCATTCTGGCAGCTTTGGCAAACTGAAATAGATTTTGTACCAGAGAAGTGGTGTGCTGTGATCTGCAAATACCAAAAATGATGGAATAGCTTTATAAATGGATAAGGGATGGTTCTGGAAGAATTGTGAGGAGCTGAATAGGGAAGGCTATCTTTGCTTTCAAGAGACTATTGGTAGAAATATGGATGCTAAGGCCACTGAGGCCTTAGACAGAAATAATGCTTATGTTATTGCAAACTGGAAGGAAGGCAATCCTTATTTTAAACTGGCAGAGAATTTGGCAAAATTGAGTACTGGTGTTGGATGGAAGACGGAATTTGAAACTGAGCTCAGGTATCTAGCTGAGGAAGTTTCCAAACTAAATGTGGAGAATGCAGCCTGGTTTTTCATTTCAGTTTATAATAAAATGCAAGAGAAAAACAATAAGCTGAGAACCGAACTTTTAGGTGCAAAGAAACCAGAAATTGATGGTCTGGAAAATTCTGGGCTTTCAAAAAGTGAGACCCCAGAGAGGAATGCTCCACATGAGGATTTAATCAAACACAGAACCAGTCAGCCATTTCAGCACAAGTGAGGACTGGAGATGGAGTTATCCAGAAAGGATTTGTGGAAAGTCCTATTGTCCAATGGTTTTGACCCCTGTATGTTACACGTCAAGCCATCAAAGTTTTTGCAAGACCTATATAAACAGAAACATTGCCAGTCTGGACTAAAAGGGACAGATTCAAAGCAAAATGACTTCAAAGGCAGAACCATGAAGCTAAGGCCTGTAGTTAAGAAATCTCAGGCCAGGAAGAAGATCCACCCATGCATGTGGAGAGGGTGAGTTTGCCTTGAGAGTAGAGGGCAGGCCTTCTGCTTCATTGCTTGGGAAGAGTGTTGCCCCCTCAGGCTTCAGAGAAGGTAGAGCACATTCCCTAATGATTGGGGAGAGCCTGGCTACCATCCCACTATTCTGGAGGCTTGAGCATGTGTGCTGGAGATGGCAGAGTCCAGTGCCACCCAGATACTTCAAAAGGGTGGGGCCAAGAACAAGGTGGCTTCCCCAATGCTTGAATTTGTTGCAATGCTCATCCCAGCATTTGAGGAGAACAAGGCCACTCCATAAGCCCTTGAAAAGTGTGGGACAGCCATTCTCTCAAGTCCTGGGGATAAAACATTTTTTTTCTGTAGATGGCTCTCAGAATTTGAAATCTAATGAAAAAATTTTGAGGATCCAGTGACCCCCGTTTTCCTCCCAATTTCTTCCTAGGGAAATAGGGATGTTTATCCTATAACTGTCCCTTCTTTTTGTATATTTGTAACAGATAACTTATTCTGAGTTTCAGGTCCACAGCCAGAGGAGGATTTTGCCTTAGACAAACAATGCCTGTAGTAGATTTTGATGAGATTTTGTACTGTATTTTACTTGGTATTGTATTTGCATTGTTACTGAAATGGTTTAAGGCTTTTGTGATGTTGTGATGGAATGAATGTATTTTGCATTTGGAAAGAATATGTCTTTTGGGGGTCCAGAGGGTGGAATGTGCTGGTTTGAAACTTTTATGTACCCAAGAAAAGCTGTTTTCTTCTAATCCAGTCTTGTGAGGGCAGATCTTTTGTTGGGTAGGACCTTTTGATTAGGTTGTTTCCATGGAGATGTGACCTACCCATTGAAGGTGGGTCTTAATCCTTTCTTAGAACCCTTTATGAGAGAACTCAGAGCTGATACAGAGAGCAGACACCCAGACACAGACATTTGAAGATGCAGAAGAAAGATGTCCCAGGGGAAAACAGAAGGATCCATGGGACCTGAGAGAGCCATTTGAAACCAGAAGCTGGGAGAGGAGGACAGCAAACTTCACCATGTGACAGAGAAAGCCCAAATACCGAAGGCCCTTCTTCAGAGTCAACGTATCTTTTGCTTGATGCCTTGATTTTGACATGTTCGCGACTTTAGAACTGTAAAGTTGTAACTTAATAAATCCCATTTATAAAAGCCAATCCTCTTCTGCTATGTTGTATTTCTGCAGCTTTAGCAAATCAAAACACCACCCAAAGGTAAAGTTCTTCTTAACTTTGACAAGAAAATCTTTTCAACAGTGCTCCTTCTCCCTCTAAAGTGCTCGTCTGGCAAAAGGCCTTTGAATAAGGAAAAAAAAATTCTGCTGCACAAATGCATATCAAGTGCTGGCTCACTTTTTTTTAATCCAGTGACATACAATGCTCTAGTTACTCTCACAGAAAGAAAACAGAGGCAGGGCAACAATAAAAGTGAAGCTAGTTTGGCCTTTCTATCTTATAAGCCAAAAAAATTTATAGACAAGGTGAAGTGATACACAAACATGGTCTCAGGCCAAATGTGCATGCCAAGTGGCCAAACTGAGAGAAATAACTCTGGGCTGGTCTAAACACCTTGAAAGTACTAGACTGGAATCTCCTCCCATCCATGGACCTGTGTCAGTATCTCTGACCTACAGGGATTCATACAATGCCTGGCACGGGTAAATATTTCATAAGTAAGCAAAACCTTTACATTAATGGTTCAGAGCATCTGAACAGAATCAATCAGAGGAAAATGAGGGATTGGTAAGTTAGGGTTAACTGAGGCTGTTAGATTCACTTACCGTAGAGTAGAAGACCTACAGCATTCATGGATTTAACAGGTCAGCTTCAGCAGTGCAGTAGGGAGCCTATTGGTCCAGGTTGTAAAGAATTTTCATTTATTCTGGTATGACATTGACTTGTGTGTGCTGATGGGCTAATGTCTGTGATCCAGTCAAATCACTGCTGAGTGAACATAGCAGACTGCGAGGCTCTACACCTGACACTGCCTTCCATTCCCTACTTATGACTATATATATGTTTTATAGGAGAAATGATATGGTCAAATTTGAAGACTCAATGTTCCTTAGGGGCTTCTGTGATTAAAACCTTGTCATGTAGAAGAGAAAGAAGGTATCTTCAGGTTTTTTCCTATAAATCCGTCCAATTAGAACCAAAAGACAAAAGGTACGGGAACAGAATTTTGACACTAGAACAGGATTCTTTCCAGGGTAGCTTATAGATAATCAAGAGGGACCTAGATAGCCAATTTGTCAGGAGTTTTGTGGTCACATTTGTACCTCTGGTGCTTTGTGCTGTGGCTGCACAGAAAAATGTCCTGGTGGAATCATTAAATAGTAGAGCAATTAAAATTCTTAGAGATCACCTAATCAGCATATAACTAGCTTATGAAGAAAGATTAGCTGACTTGCTCAAAGTTTCACATTACGAAATAGCAGAGCCTGACTACAACCCAGGTTTTTAAATGATATTTCAGTGCTATTTCTGACAAAGAAACACACTTGACATTTCTGTTCACAAATGTACTCTTGAAGATATCCTACATATATTAAGTGGTTTCTCAGGCTATTTCTAGAACTTCCTTGACAATATTGTTTCAAAACAAGGTGAAGGGCGGGCCGCGGTGGCTCAGCGGGCAAAGTGCTTGCCTGCTATGCCGGAGGACCTCGGTTCGATTCCCGGCCCCAGCCCATGTAACAAAAACGGAGAAACAGAATACAATAAAACAAGAAAATGTTTAAAAATGTGTCCCTTTCTTCCTTCCTTCCTTCCTTCTCTCTGTCTTTCCTTTAAAAAAAAAAAAAAAAAAAAAAAAACAAGGTGAATTGGAGTTTTTTCTGTCACCCCCTGCTTTATGATCGCACCACCCCCTTTACAGCAGGGATTTATATGGCAGGACATGAAAAAGGTGCAGAAGGGATTAACTACCTCCAAAGTTTTAAAACCCATCTCAAGAGCTGGAACTTTATTTCATCAAAGTTAGAATTTTTTGTACGTTAAAAGACAGTCAAGAAACTGAAACGACAGCCTACAGAATGGAAAACAGTTGCAAACCGTGTAGTTAAGTGTTTAATATCAAGAATATATAAAGAATTGCTACAACACAACAGGAACAAGACCAACAGTACAATTTAAGAAGGGACAAAAAATTGAATAGACTTTTCTCCAAAGAAGTGATACAAGTGGCCGATGAGCACATGAAGAGATGCTCAACATCATTACTCATCAGGAAAATACAAATCACAACCTCAATGAAATGCCACTGTATACCCTCTAGGATGGCTATTATTGAAAAAAAAACAGAATGACAAATGTTGATGAGAAAGTGGAGAAATCGGAACTCTAGTGCATTGTTGATGGGAATGTAAAATGGTGCAGCCACTGTGGAAAAAGTTCCTCAAGAAGTTAAGCATAGAATTTCCATATGACTCAGCAATTTAACTTCTAGGTAGATACCAAAAAAAATTGAAAGCAGAGACTCAGACCAATACTTGTACACCAGTGTTCATAGGAGTGTTATTTACAGCGACAAATGGGAGAGACAAACCAAGTGTCCATCCACAAAGTGAATGGATAAATAAAATATGGTGTGTACATATGAGGGAATAATATTCAGCTGTAAAAAACAAAGTTCTGATACACATACTGCACCATGGATAAACCTTGAAGACATCATATTGAGTGAAATAAGCCAGATACAAAAAAATAAATGTGGTATGATTCATTTATATGTAATATTTAGAATAAGCCACTCTGTAGGGACAGACCATAGACTAGATTACAAGTTACCAGGGGCCAGGAGTATTGGGAGGGGAGTTTTTGCCTAATAGGTCCAGAGTGTGTTTGGAGTCATGGAAAGTCTCAGTAATGGTTGGTGGTGATGGTGGCACAACATTGTGAGTATAATTAATACCGCCGAAGTATCCATTAACAATGGTTAAAATGGGGAAGTGTGTGATATATATTTTAAAAACAGAGCTTTGAAAACTCAGTCTGAGGCAGTCACTTCTCAATTCACCATCTTTTGTTTGACATAAGTACATTGATGAGCTTCAACCGTTCATTCAGGAAGCCTTCATGGTATCATTTATATTCCAAACACTGACCACTGTGGTTGGTGCTAGAGGGATTCAAAGAGAAACAAGGTAATGGCACTGACATTTAGTCAAGAGAAGAGATAAGACAACTGCTTGCATGCAGAGTACTGTATTGAGGGACAGACAGAGTGTTAGGGAGGCTCCAAAGAGAGAGATACCCCGTCTCTTAGAACGTCATCAGAAAGCCTTCCTGATTTTCAAAGGATGTGTAGGATTTGCAGGCTTGGCTTAAAAATTATTTCAGGCAAAGGGTTTGAACTGAGTGGACTTAAGTGTAGAAGCTGGAAAGTTCTGACCTATATCTAGAATACTAAATCAATCTGTCAGATTTGAAGATTTTTGGAGAATAGAATCAATCTTGGATAAGTGGTCGGGGCTAAATTGTGGGGATTTTGAATGTAGTTAAGGAGCTTAGACAGTTTAAAGAGCCATAAATGGTTAAGTAGAGCAGTGACTGAATAGTAATAAGGCAATGGTAAGCTGGCAGTATTGTGAAGATCAGTATTATGGTCACTGTGGATGCTCCTCAGATCCCTTTGCTATTCCTATGGGTCTGCTTCACTCCTCTTCCAGATTCTATGTTGTGCTTCTCACAACTCATACCTGTGACTTTCTCTAGAGGGTGGCCTCTGGTCTACAGGCAACACTTTGACAAAACAGAATGCTGAAAGTATTTGGAAGCTTACATGCTCGGGAAAAGTGCTTAACCCATGACTGGCAGTATGGAGATGTAAAAGCCCAGCTCCCTTGTCTCCAGTTGGCACAAACTCTGAGGTCTCATTTAGTCTCCAAACTCCTGGCAGGATGAGGCTGAGGCTGGTACTATGTCTAAAAGCTCATCCTTGCTTCCCCTTCTCTGCCTTGCTTCCTGCACTCTCTTACCAGTTTTTCCTGGAAGCACTTTCTCATACATTACTTTTATGAATCCTCATCTGAATCTGCTGACAGACAGACAGACAGATTAGAATGAGAGAAATGTTAAGATAAGGCTGGTTAGAAAGCTATTGCAAAACTCCAGGCAAGAGACCTGTGGCAGAATAGTGGCAATATGATAGAGACAAGGAAAGGAGAGAAGAATCATTCCATAAATAAACAGACAAGAATATATGGAGTAGGGAAGAAGTATGAGTCAAGGAAGACTCCACAACTTTACCTAGATGACAGAATGCTATTGAAAGAGTTGTAGAACCCCAGAAGGAAGAGCATATTTGAGGAGAAAGGCAGGTTTAGTTTGGAGATGTTGTTTTTGCAGTAAAAGAAGGCTGCAGTATGAATGCTGAGCAGATAGCAGGGCACGCTGGGTTTTAACTCAGGAAGGTTCAGGGTTGAAGATCTCAATTTGACTGTCATAAGCATGAACTATTCACTGAAGCAATGAATTAGGAGAAACTTCCAGAAAAAGTCTTGGATTTGGGTCTATCTATGGAGGTCCCCAAAGAGGAAGACAGTATAAATTCTTGACCTTTGGAAAACCAAGTCCAATGCCAGCATTGGACAAGACAGGCTCTGGGGTGGATCTGAGCTGACTTCTGTACCATGGTCTATTTTTAACAACATTCTCCTTAAGCACACTTCCTAAGAACCAACTTCTACTCTCATCTACCCTTCCTTCAGAGGTGTGTGTGGAAAGCAGTTGGGAGCTGATACATAATAGAGAATAAGCCTGACAGGTCTTGACGATCTTGATCCAAAGATGGGATTGCCTTTGAAGAGGTAATTGGGAAATTTTTAGTGAACTATTCTTTTAACCAAAAGATATAATCACAGGATTTGTAGGCCAGAAGATACCTGAGGGGTCATCTCATTTATTTTACAGATGAGCAAACTGAGTCCATAGGTTACATGAACAGTAATAGCTGGACAGTGACCAGAGAAGTCATACCTCCTGTTCTAGTTTGCTAGCTGCCAGAATGCAATATACCAGAAACAGAACAGCTTTTAAAAAGGGGAATTTATTAAGTTCCAAGTTTATAGTTCTAAAGCCATGAAAATTTCAGAATTAAAATAAGGCTATAGAAATGTCCAATCCAAGGCATCCAGGGAGAGAAACCTTGGTTCAAGAAGGCCAGTGATATTCAGGGTTTCTCTCTCAACTACAAAGGCACATGGCAAACATGGGGACATCTGCTAGCTTTCTCTCTAGGCTTCTTGTTTCATGAAGCTCCACCAGGGGTATTTTCCTTCTTCATCTCCAAAGGTCTCTGACTGCGTGGGCTCTCGTAGATCTCATGGCTCTCCCTTGCCTCAGTTGCTGTCTCCAAAATGCTTCCTCTTTTAAAAGATTCCAGTAGACTAATCAAGACCTACCTGGAATGGGTGGCGTCACATCTCCCTCTAATCAAAAGTTAATACCCGCAATTGGGTGTGTTGCATCTTCATGGATATACATACTCTAATCAAGTTTCCAACCTACAGTGCTGAAGAGGGATTAAAAGAAACAGCTGCCTTCACAAGATGGATTAGGATCAAAACATAATTTATCTAGGGTATATAATCCTTCCAAACCAGCACATGTCCTAAGTCCAGTGCTGGGGTCTTTCTTCTCAGCACAGCAATGCCTACCTCCTGCTGTGCTCTCTGTGCCTGTCCTTAGACTGCCAATCACATCTTGGTCATTGTATAGGAAACTGTATTGAGTCGTTTTCCAATTGTAGTGATGAGTTATTTGTATTGGACATATTTCTTTATAGGTAAAATCATAACATGTCACAGGATTCTTTTAAGGATTTACTAAGATAAAGGATAGGAAAATGTTTTAAAGCAGTAAAAACGCTATTCAAATATAACAATGATGCCAAACATCTCTTTCTGGCTCAGTTCTTATCTGATGATTAGAAATGTAGGATTGGGATCATGGAATAAAGTGCAGATGAAAAACTCTTTCTTCAGCTTCACACACATTGGACTCCAAGCAACCAAATGAACAGTGTGTGTATGTTGTGAGGGGAAATTATGTTTAAAACCAATTTTCTAGTTGATTGAGTCGAGCGGTCCTGCCACGAAATAATCAAGTCCACAAGAATATATTGATCATGAAACTTCAGCCATTGCATGAGGCATTGTCTAAGGTTCTAGAATTAGAGACATGAACTATAATCTCTGCTTCAGGAAGTCACAGTCTATCAGGGACAAAAACTTTTAAGGAACAATTGAAATATAATGTGAGAATTGTACAAGGTATAGTGGTGGCAAAATAGGGATGTCTAACTCCTTCCTGGGGAAGGACTTGTTTCATTGAGAAGCTGGTGCTTGATATAGACCTTGGAGGAAGTGGAGGAGCCAAATAGAAAGGCAGGCAATGAGAGACATAATTTCAGGGAAAGTCAACAATAGCGAAGACAGAGTTAGGTAGAGCCTTGCTGTTTTCACGAACTACACAGGATTCAGCAGTACAGGCACATATTTGCTTAATAAGTGAATGAGGGCAGGATTGAGTGAACGTGGTATGTGGTAGCAATGGAAAATAAGGTTGGAATGGTAGAGAGGGGCCAAGTTTTTGAGGGTATCGTACGGCAATATGGCTTTCTGGTTTTATTCAGTCCTGGCTAGCGAATCTCAAAACATGGTGACTGGACCGTCATCATCATCATCACCACCTGGGATCCTCTTAGAACAGCAAATCATTAGGCCCGGACCCAGACTTATTGAATCAGAAACTGAAGGGGTAGGAACCAGCCATTTGTGTTTTAATGAGCTCTCTAGGTGAATCCAATGCATACTGAAGTTAGAAAATCACAGGTTTAGGCACTGGAGAGAAAAAGTTGCATGAATATTTTCTGGAGACAAAACACTGCACTAATTTATTTGGGCTAAAAGAGAGAAAGAAAGCATTGACTTCTGTCCACAAAAAAATGCTAGCTCAATTCTCCACAAGTGCTTAGCTAGAGCCATCTGGGGTCCTGCCTGGGTCTTTTCAATTGAGTTCTCTTGTCTCATCAGGTAAGTAATCTTGTAGAAACAGCACCTCATTACCCTCCATCAAACAAGCAGTGAGGAAGCACTTTTCATTTGAGAGCTAGATGACTGAAAAGATTCGTCTGGGGCAATCGCAGTAGATGGCAGTGATTTAAACTAAATTCAGTTCTGGAAGACAGCTGAGGTATGGTACAACTTGTGTAAAGTTTAGGTTGAGTTTTCAGCAGGAATGTTGAACACTGCACTCATGCCTGAAATGGCAGGAGTTATATTCATTCATGGCTCCTCTATCAAGCCAATTTATAAATTGAAGAAAATGGAAGTCTGCACCTGACCCTCATCTGAGGTTGAAATCTCATAGCCCATGACTTGGTTGGTCGAAAAAAGCAAACACTTAACTGCCACTATCACCCTACCTAAAAACTCTAATGAAAGAAAATGGAAAAATCAGTAGAAGTCAAATGATTCATCCAAATCAATTTAAGCAGCATGAGAGAGGCAGAGAGCTTAAATTAAAAAAAAAAAATACTGTTAGGGCATCAGACGATTCCAGATGAAAATAAATATCTTTAAACAAGACACTGTGTAACATTTGGTAATTGTATTGGGCAGGATTTGACCATAAAATCCATGGTTAAAATACAGAGAGTTATCCTTGGCCAGGGATGCTTTTTAAATATATATGCTGTATGGTGAGGGAGTCACATTTCATTTTTTTTCCATGTGAGTATCCCATTACTGCAGCACCATTTGTTGAATTTTTGTTTGCTTGTTTGTTTTTGGGAAGTGCATGTGCCAGGAATCGAACCAGAGTCTCCTGCATGACAGGTGAGAATTCTACCACTGAACTACCCTTGCACCCTGGGATGTGTATTTATAAAGAGCCAAAAAAGGTAAAAGAAACTATTTGAAGATCAGCACACTGACCAAAGACTGGGGAATGATGGAAGACAGACTCAGAAGCAGGTTTCAATGTACATGTTGGAAGCTTCCTTTTTCACCATGACATACACTGCCCACTACCCCACCCCAGCTGCTGGAGCTGGTGTGGAAGCTGGAAGAGCACATAGTCAATAGGCAATTACAGTAATCGAATCCTCAAGGAAGTGACACAAGTGTAAATAGCATACTCCCAGTTGACTTGTGATTAATGTGACAACCGAGATATATTTCCCTCCAAGAGAGCAAGGCAACCTTGTCCCTCAGAGTAAAGTTGATAAAAGAGTATACGATTCTATCCATTGCACCCAAACACTTAGTATTGGCTGAAAAGGAAGCTTAGGAAGAAAGGAATAGTTGAGTGCACCTAGAAATAAGGGAAACGTGTATTGGAAGAACCAAATATTTGCAAAAGCCCCCAAATACTCACTCAAGTCTTTATGAAGTAGATGTTAGCATGAGTCCTATTTTATGATCCCTTTCTGATAAGGAAGCAGGCTCAGAGTGATGAAACAAACTGGTCAATAGCACATCAGATTCGAATTCATGAATTTTCTTAACCTAGACCCTAAGCTCTTCCAATCACAAGAGAATCATAATTCTGGGGCTGCAGGAGAGACAAAGAGATGCGTGGGTGTATAAGTAAATGAGATTAATGAAAAGTGTACTGAATCCAACCTTAGGGATTATGCACGTCCGCCACATCAACTTCACCTCAGATGCTATGGCATTTGTAATGTGGAGACTCTCCAACCTTGATTGCCACTGTTCCAATGGAAGGGAAGAGGCCTTTGCCTTCATTCTGGTACTCAAAAGACAATGGTGACAAACTAAGAGCCACAGAGATTTTGAATGTGGTTTGATAAATGAGGCTTTGGAATAAGTTGGAGCCATTTATAACAAACATTATAGGAAAAGGCCATACCTCACCTCCTGAGGAGACAGGGATAGAGTCTTTTTCAGTGAGGAATTTTAAATAAGAGGAAGGAGGAGGTGATGACTGCAGCCCTTGGAGGGCAGGAATCTTCACATAGGAAATAAATTAGAGAATTCGAAACCAGAATCTCACGTAGGAAATAGGTGAGAGGATGGAAATACTTTCCTCCAAGGGGAAGAAGATGACTTGGTACTCAGGTGTTGGGGATTGAACCATGTCCACCACAAAACACATGTTCAGGTCCCAACTCCTGTTCCTGTGATTGTGAACCCATTTGTAAATAGGGATTTCGAAGATGTCGTTAGTTCAGGTGTGCCTAAACTAGATGAGGGTGGGCCTTAATCCAGTACGGCTGAAATCCTCATAAGCAAAAGAAATTGGACACACGAGAAGCCGTGGGTAGCAGCAAGAAGCTGGAAGTCAGTGGAACCTGAAAGAGAAAGGAGAAGATGCTGCCAGGTGCATTGCCATGTGTGTTTGTGTAACTGTGAAGCTGTGTACCCCAGAACAGATCAGGTTCTTTTGACCCACTCCTGGGGGTGTAAAACTATTGTAGGTGGGACCTTTTGATTAGTTATTACAATTGAGATGTGATCCACCTCATTCAAGGAGAGCCTTAATCCTCTCACTGGAGTATTTACTCAAAGATTCTTGCAGAGACTGAGCAATGCTCAGTGGGGCTAGGTGGAGCTGGAGGTGTCATAAAAAGAACAGAGGGAAGACCACTCCTCACCTATGGGCAATCACATCCCGAGAGAAATAGCCCACAAGAGGGATCTCAGAAGTCAATGCTTTCAGACCCCTTAGGGGAAGGTGGGACTGAGCTAAGAGGATGAGTTCCTAACAGTGTTCATTTTGACAATTCCTTAAACCATTACTCCTTTGAGGAAACAACCATATAATAACTTGTGGAGTCAGTGATGACCCTTTATTCCTTTAGTTGGAAAAAGGGTCAGCTCGAGGGAGGTGGCAGAAGGGAGAGGGGCATTCCGATAAGCTGCTTGTGATGTGGGCTAAGGGGCCAAAGATAAGCTTAAGTGACAAGGGATGGCCAGGAACTGCCTTCAGGAAGGAGCCTGCACCTGACCGGAGGCCCATTGTTTTATAAAACAAGTTTGGGTGTACATGCAGGAAGGGAAAGGTTAGAAGGGAATTAAATTGCTTTGCATCCTTAAACATTGGGGACAATTTAGAGAAGACATCCAGCAATACTTGGGAGCTCTGTGATATTTCGGAATAAAAGAAAGTAGCCAAGAGACCGAAGAGAGAGATATCACAGAAAACAGGAATGTTGAAGGGGAAATTTCAAGTTGTCACTTCTGGAATAATATGCAACCCCCCCTTCTGCATCCTCTACAAAATCTCCATCAGACTCTTGGTGATGATTTTACATACATTAATTTCTGTTGAGGAAAGGAAGGTCTTGGAAAAACCTGAGTTCCATCTCAGGTTTGCAGGAGCAAAAACAGCAGTTATTTGCACAGACCCAGGAGCCTGATGACTAAGGGGAATAACTCCCCTCTGGATTGTACATAGACAATTTCATTTAACATTTTCAGCAACTTTGTGGACTAGATGCTATTATCACTATTTTGAAATTGAGGAATGCAAACCTCAGGGAGGTCTAATAATTTGCCCAAGAGGCTGAGCCAAGGTTGCACCAAAATCTGGGCAATGCTGATGCTCATTTATTTCACCTCCATATTAATGGTTCTCAAAGGGTAGTCCCCAGACCAGAAGCATCAGCATCACCTGAACTTTTTAGACATGTGAATTCTCAGACCTCACAACAGAGCTATGGAACCAGAAATTCTGGGGGTGGAGCCCAGCATCTGTGCTTTAATAGGCTTCCAGATGATTTTGATGCATGCCAAGTTTGCAACCAATGATCCACTCGATGGTGGCTCTCACACAGACCTCACAGCACTTCAGCTTTGATGGAACTGTGACATTGCTGAGAAGATGATGTGCCACTTGACAGCTTGAGGTGCCTGAGTGAGCAAAAGCTGCAGACACAAAATTCAGTCATGAGACACAACCTGAAACCTCAGGGGAACTGATGGATCCCATGGGTGGGGAGTGAGCAGAAGTAATTATTTTCAGTTTGAAAGTTAAGGCAACAATGTTAGAAAGAAATTCAACCCACTTGTTCCAACATCATCCGGCCTCCAGGCCAGCTCAGCAGTATCTGTCATCTGGCATGGTTCTTCTACCCTGAGCTTTTTGTTATGTCATGTCTACAGACTGTCTTGGAAAATGGGGAAAGCTGGTCTGTCAGATTTTTATGTCTAACATATATATATATGGTTCAGGAAACTGAACTATGTTCTGAGCTGTTAGCGAGGCAGTGTTGTGTAAGAAGAATCTTCTGGATTTTTAGGTCTAAATCCAGGTCTTAACTCTGCAGATGGTTATCTCTGTCATCTTGGGCAAGTCGCATGACCTCTCTGTAGAATTATATGAGAATTATAACATCTACCTCTCAGAGATGGTCAAGAGAATGAAAGATTATGAGGCAGTTCTTTGTAAAATGGGGCATTATAAGTTATTTTTATTATCGTTTTAATTCTGCTCTCTTCAATCTCAAATCCCCCTGAATTTCAAGTTTCGCAAATATGTGCCTCATTCCTTCAAAACCCCCGTCTCTAGAGTCAGTGATTGACAATAGGTCTTTATCAGCAGCATGAATCCTCGTGGTCTCTTATTCTTCCCAGATGATGCAGTGCCATTATGTAGGGCAGGCCAGAAAATGCAGGAACGGCATGAAGGTGGAACAGCGCTGGGTCTGGGAACCTGTTAGTCAGGTGTCTTGAGGGGTCACACTGGATTTAGGAAATCATGGAGTCCATTCTCACCAATACCCACTTCCTTTATTTACATTTGAGGAAGCAGAACCCGGAAAGGGACGTGACCTGCCCAAATTACCTGATGCTTTATTTCTAAGTCCTGAACCGGAGTGTCTTCCCATATACAGTGGGTCCTGGCAGGGGGCACGAAGGGCAGCAGCAGCTGAAAGAGCAGAGGGAGGATACTGGGATGGGGCAGGAGCACCTGTCGTGGGCAAAAACATCAGACAAATGTTCTCCTCTGCCTGCTGACACAGACCATTCCTCTGTGGTATCTGTATGGGACTAAACCCTACTCCTGGCCAGCAACTTTTCCTAATTATATCCTATAACCAAAGAATCTGCTACCTCACAAGTCAACATGCGGGCTAAGGAGGAAAACATACGTTTGGAAAAAAATTAATTTTTTAATGCAGTGTGGTTACATTATTTATAGTCTCTGAGAGGTAACAGGGTGGGAGAAAGAATGTTACTGTTAGAAAAATAAAGACAGCATGAATTTAAATATTAATGATAATAATAATAATTAACATGTATTAGGTTCTTACCGAGTGTCAGGTATTATTACCAAATGAGTTCTTCGCATGAATTACCTCATTTTATCCTTTAGAGAATTCTATGAAGTAGGTAGCTGTATTATCTTATTTGAAAGATGAGAACACTGAAGCTTAGTTAGGTGGGGGGATTTCGATAGGAGATTTGCCCAAGGTCGGGTGGTGGGAGGCACCAGGTTAGGGACCAGTCAGACTCAGGGTCTGCCCTAGAAATCACTTTTCTCACTTTGCTGCATGGGGTGCAAGGGTTGTCCCTTGGGAGCTGTGTGGCTTGGGCCAAATTAGCTTACCTCTCTGAATGTCATCTGAAAACATGCAAATAATAATAGTTCAGCAGGCCTCATGGGGTTGTTGTAAGGATCAAAAAAGAAAATAAAACAAATTAGCTTGGAGCTTCCTGTAAGTCAAGGCCAAAAGAGAAAGTGATAACTTGCAGAGCTCTCACTAGCTTATCCAAGGAGGAAGACCCACTTACCAAGAAAGACCAACTTTTTCATAGCACTAAATTCCAAGGGTAATTTCTTCCCTGATTTGCTCCATTAAGGATATTAAAAACAAACAAACAAAAAAAAAAAAACCCAATTTTGCCTTTGGGGGTGGTTTTATAAAACTTGCAAAAAAGTTTTTTGAGTGACCTTTCTTATAAAAGCTGAGGGCTTAGTACAGTTCTTGGTAGTCATTTTAGGGAGGTATTTTGATGAATTAAAATAATGCAGTCGATGTATGTGTAGTTTTTCCCTAACAATAGAGAAGTAGAATCTACCTGGAGGGAGTTTGTACTTAACAATGTGGAGAGATTTTTTTTTTAACTTTTTTTTATTAATAAAAAAAAATTAACAAACAAAACATTTAGATATCATTCCATTCTACATATGCAATCAGTAATTCTTAATATCATCACATAATTGCATATTCATCATTTCTTAGTACATTTGCATCGATTTAGAAAAAGAAATAAAAGGATAACAGAAAAAGAAATAAAATAGTAGAGAAAAAAAAGACTATACATACTATACCCCTTACCCCTCACTTTCATTTACCACTATTTCAAACTGAATTTATTTTAACATTTGTTCCCCCTATTATTTATTTTTATTCCATATGTTCTACTCTTCTGTTGATATAGGAGCTAAAGGGAGCATCAGACATAAGGTTTTCACATTCACAGAGTCTCATTGTGAAAGCTATATCATTGTTCAATCATCATCAAGAAATATGGCTACTGGAACACAGCACTACATTTTCAGGCAATTCCCTCCAGCCTCTCCACTACATCTTGAACAACAAGGTGATATCTACTTAATACGTAAGAATAACCTCCAGGATAACCTCTTGACTCTGTTTGGAATCTCTCAGCCATTGACACTTTGTCTTATTTTACTCTTCCCCCTTTTGGTCGAGAAGGTTCTCTCAATCCCTTGATGTTAATTCTCAGCTCATTCTAGGGTTTTTCTCAGTCCCTTGATGCTGAGTCTCAGCTCATTCCAGGATCTCTGTCCCATGTTTCCAGGAAGGTCCACACCCCTGGGAGTCATGTCCCACGCAGAGAGGGGGAGGGTGGTGAGACTGCTTGTCATGTTGGCTGGAGAGAGGGGCCACATCTGAACAACAAAAGAGGCTCTCTTGGGGGTGACTCTTAGGCCTAAATTTTAAGTAGACTTGACCTTCCTTTGTGGGGTTAAGTTTCATGTGAACAAACCCCAAGACTGGGGGCTCAGCCTATAGCTTTGGTGTAATGTGGAGAGATTTTAAACATAGAGCCTCCTATTTGGGAATGGGGGGTAGGGGGCGGGCTATTCAAAATTTCTCCAAAACAAATCCTCCTGCATCCCGATATGCATATAGAGAAAGACGTCACTCAAGAGAATCATAGATTGGACCATGTGTAGAAAAGAGAGTTCCGTTTGGTGAAGCAACCCAAACCATCAGCAGAGGGAGCGCTGAAGGGAGGGAGGCCCAGTGCCACAGATGAGCTACAAAGAGGCAGGGTGCTGCCCTCAGGCACCCAAGAGGCTGCCAGGTCAAGAATACAGAGGCTTGGGTTCTGTAGCCCCAAGGAACAGAATGAAGAACAAATATAAGCTTGTTCAAATGAGGGTCTCATTCTACCACATCAGATAGCAGTCATTCTACCCTAGATAGAACTCTTGGGTAACCTTCTGAGAAGTTACTTGTATTTTGATTTTCAAGGCTATGACATCTCTGAGGATTGGGGGCAGAACAGGCAAGAAGACAGTACTTTGGAGGAAACAGAAAACATTTTCTCCCCTTTTCTCCTCCATCCTGAGCCTTGGGAAAGCAGAAGATCACAGTGGTTGAAAGCATGAGTTCTGCCTCTATATTGCCTTGCTTAAATTTGTGAGGTTTGCTCCAGGAGTTCTCCATATGCTCCCCCTTCCTCCCACCACACACACTCAAGTCCATTTCCAGTCCTTTCTGCCAAGTTTGGTACCCAAGAGGCTGAAGTGTGTGGGCTACATCACTGAGCTCCCATGCCCTCCAGGTTCTGATGGGGCTCGGCCAACAGAGAATGGGAAGAGAGGAGTCAGGCCATTTATGACCTCCCAAATCTCCACCCACCCCGCACTCTGAGACCTCAATTTTGGCAGTGATGCCTTTGTCTTCAGCCACACCTCTTGTGGGGAGACTGCCTCTGAATTCCAGAAACACCATTCTTTCCCTTGCCCATCAGGCCTGGAGATACTCACGGTTGCCATTGTAGCTTGTCAGTGGGTACAGTGGCACCCCTTTTTTTGGGTCCCTAATCCCAACCACACCTTTGTAAATAGATCTCTCTCTCTCTTTTTTTTTTGGCATGGACAGGCTCTGAGAATTGAACCCAGGTCTCTGGCATGGCAGGCATGAACTCTACCACTGAGCTACCATTGCCTGCCCAATAGCTCCTTTTTTAAAACTGTCTTCTTATATCCTTTGAATATGCCGTATGTCTCTGATAGGCACCATGACCGATACAAGGCTATAGAGAAGTCAACATGTTAGACAGCTTAGACACAAGGTAGTGCTCAATAAATGTTGGTGACTACTAACAGCAACTGCAGCAGCATGGCCTGGTCCTTAGTCCAGGGAAATAAATAACTTTGCACCATGTTTGCTTTGAGCTTTTCCTAGGGCATTAAGTTCTGCCTGCTGAACCCTTGGGTTCTCTTGTGAGAGCAAATTAGCTGAAAACATTCATTTGATTTGAAGAGCCTAAAGTAACTGGGAGATGATCTCGAAGGAAGAAGAATGGAGGTGGGAGAAATCAGACACCAGCTCTCATCCTGAGTCCATTAGTGGTATGAGGCCCAGCAGGTGCTGGAGCCAGAGGATGGGGAGAAGGTTGCTGTGGAGGCCCCCCAGGAGCAGTGGCTGGCTCAGAGGAGCCATCCCAGACCCAAGCAGGGAAGGACTCTGGGCTGGCTGCCTGTGTTTGGGGTTGGGAGTCACCCAACCTTGGGCTCAATGATAGTGTGAAAAGCCACTGCATCACAGCCTGGGTCACTTGTAATTAGACCCTTAATGGGAGAAAGATGAGCTTAAGTACCCAGTACTTTAGAAAGAGACTGGGGTAAGTAATTATATCCCAAGTGGGAGAAACAGGGAAGAGGATACCCCTGTTACTTGTAGAAGAATTTCTAATAGCCAGGGTTGACGCAAGAGAAACTGTTCTACTTTTTGAATATGAATTCCCCTTCACTACTTATGTTTAAGCATAGGACCCACCATTTTAGAAAAGGAATGTGTCAGTCAGAGTCCTGGGAGGAAACAGATGGCACACTCAAAATGGGTAATCTTTGCAGAGTCTAATAAAGGAATTATTTAAAAGATGTGGGCAGGATGTAGAAGAGCAGTGTTGTGCTCTGGCAGTTCAAACTGGCCCCTGACAGCCTATCGTGCACACCTCTTCCCAACTCCACATTGAGGGATGTCACATTTGTAGTCTGAAATCGGCCACGGTGGGAATATTACATCATGGAACTCTGCAAACACTATAAATGAGGCTTTGGGTTTGTGGCTTGATTTTGGAGAGCTGGTTTACCAGCACACTACTATAAGTAGTATCCAGGACTATTAACAGCTAGCTAACTGTTACCTACCAAAGCTTGAAGGAACCCTGGAAGGGGGCAATTACCAGCTCCTGAGAAGAAAAACTGTGTGGACAAGGCTTCCCCATAGACACTGAGGCAATCGGTAGAGTGGCAGACATAACCCAGGGTGACCCTACCTGGAAGGAGCCAGGGAAATATTTACTGTACTTCACTCTCCTCCTGTGGGGCTTCCCTCATTGGCCAACCTCAATGAAAAGCCAGAAGGTCAGAAAGCCAGAGGAGGAATCCAACAGGTCAGCTGCCTGGGCCTGGAGGGCGAACATTGGAGAGAAGATATGGAGAGCAAACAGCAGACATGCAACTAACATGCTGGAGGAAATTCAAGTTTATGAAGAAAGTAGAGTTAGGGGATGGGCTTGGGTTCTAAGCCCCTTCCAAACGAACAGTCCACGATCATATGGTAGGTTTTTCTAAGGTCTGAGAGTGCAAGCAGTTGTTTAGATGTTTGAGGTAAAGGGCAAGGTGTCTTGGCAGGCACAGAAGGGAGTCCAACTAGGTGGAAACAAATTTGCCTGCCTCATTCTGGTATAGCAGCACCCAACGTCCACATCTCAATCTGATTAAGGAACTCCTGTCTCTGCAACAGCAGGCCTTGAGCCCTTGGAATTCATAATGAGTCCACTGTTTTTGGCTTCTGTTACTGAGCACATTTCAGACTAGAAAAGAAACATAAACATTTCCATGCCACATCTAATACAATTATAAGGTCATTACACATTCTGTAGTGCAAAACAGCTGTTCCAAATATCCTTATTAGAATTTAACAGAGTTTTATTTGTTCTAGGGCAAAAAAAGCAATCTTTTAAATTATGATTTAATGAGACTGTTAAATGTTCATCACCAAGTGGTTACTTATTAAAGTTGCATGGAACTCAGCTATTTGGGTTCATAAGAGGTTAACTGAACTTCCCTGCCAACCCCAGCCCTACACACACACACACACACACACACACGCACTTACTTATACCTACATGGGAATGAATCTGTATGTTGTGCTCCAAATCCTATTTTCTCCAAAATTGTGGCCTATTCTTCCATTATTATCATTATTATTTAACCTTTTATCTCAAGCTTACAGGACAGTTGCAAAAACAATATAAGTAGTAAAGAACTCCAACATACTCCCCCAAATACCCAGAACTCCTAATTTAACATTTTACCACCTTTGCCGTATTATTCTATATACATGCATATTTCTTCTGAACATTTGAGAGCAGGTTGCACACATCATATTCCTTGAACACATATACTTGTATGTACATTTCCCAAGTTCAAGGATAGTTACCTATGTAATCACCTTAATTGCAGTTATCAAGTTTGAAAATTTAACATTAATATAAAGCTTACATTCTGTATTTCAATGTTTTATGTCTTAGTAATATCCTTTTGAGCCTTTTTCCCTCCATTCTTAGATCCCATCCAGTATAACATATTGCACTGAATTTGCATTATATCTTTAGTTTTTCTTTCTTCTTTAATAGTGAAAACATTTATGCGACATAAATCTTCCCATCACAACTGTTTTAACTTCCTGGCTGATGAAACAAAAATCATACACTGGGTGGTCTTAAACAATGGGAATTTATTGACTTATGATTAAGAAGCTAGAAGTAGTCCAAATCAAGACATCAACGAGGCGATGCTTTCTCCCTGAAGAGTGACATTCTGGGGCTGGCTGCAATAATCTTTGATTCTGTCCCATAGCAATGCACATGTGGTATCTTCTTTCTCTTCCAAGTTCCATTGACTTCTACCTCCTAGCTGCTCCCCAGAGCTTCTCTCTTGCTCTGTCTAAATTTCATTTTCTTAGAAAGGACTCTAGTAATCCGGATTAAAGCCCAACCTGATTCAGTGTTAGGCCACACCTTAACTGAAGTGACATCTTAAAGAGATCTTATTCACGATGGTTCTCACACAGGACCAGGGTTTGGGACCTGACCGTGCCTTCTGTGAAGGACATGATTCAATCCCCAGCACCAACCCCTCCCAAGCACACTATTTAATGGGATCAATCATGTTCACAACTTGTAGTACCCTGACACCATTCACCACTTCAACTTTCCTCCCACCCCCAACAAAAACCCTACAGCCACTTTGCATTAACTCTCCATTGCTCCTCCCCCCAACCCTGGTAATTTATACTCTACTTTCTGTCCCTAGGAGTTTGCATATTCTTTGTGGTTACCATGGGGCTTAAATTTCACATTCCAACTCTATAACAATCTCATTTACTTTGGTATTGACTTAACAACTTCAATAGCATACATAAACTATGTCCCTATAACCATCCATCCCCTTACCTTTATGTAGTTCTTGTCACAAATCACATACTTATACCTTGAGTCCAAAATCATCGATTTATCATTTCATTTTGTGCATTTGCATTTTAGACTTGGTAGGAAGTTAAAAAGAGGGGTTACAAACAAAAAAATACAGTAGTACTGATATTTATATTTACCCCTATCATTATCTTACTGGAGAACTTTATGTCTTCGTTTGGTTTCAGTCAATTGTCTAGTGTCCTCATATTTCAACTTGCAGAACTCATTTTATCATTTCTCGTAGGGTTGTTCTAGTGATGATGAAGTCCTTCATCTTTTCTTTATCTGGGAATGTCTTAATCCCGCCTTCAATTTTGAAAATCAGTTTGCCAGATACAGAATTCTTGGTTGGCAAGTTTTTGCTTTCAACACTTTAAATATTTCATTCCACTTCCTTTTTTGTCTTCATGGTTTCTAATGAGAAATTAGCACTTAATCTTGCTGAGGCTCCCTTGTACATGACACATTGCTTCTCTCTTATAGCTTTCAGAATTCTCTCTTACTTTGGCATTTGACAGTTTGATTATAACATGGTGTGATATAAGTCTATTTGGGTTTATCCTGTTTGGAGTTTGTTGACTGTCTTGGATATTTATATTCGTGTCACCAAATTTGGGGAAATCATTAAATTTGGGAAATATTAACATTTCCCATTATTTATTTGAATATTCTCCCTGCCCCTATCTTTCTTTCTTCTCTTTCTGTTATGCTTGATGGTATCCCACAAGTTCCTCAGGCTGTTCACTTTTCCTCATTCTTTCCCCTTTCTGCTTCTGGGACTGGATAATTTCACTTGTTTTGCCTTCAAGTTCACCAATTGTTTCCTATCCCAGCTCCAATCTGTTCTTGAATCCTTCTAAGGAATATTTAATTTCTGTCAGTATGTTGTCAGCTCTATTTGTTTTCTTTTCATAATTTCCACCTCTCTATTGGTAATTTTTTTGGGTTCATCTATCATTTTCATGATTTCCTTTAGTTCTTTGTTCATGTTTTCCTTTAGCTCTTTGAGCTTATTTAGGACCATTTTTTTAAAGTCTTTGTTTGAAATGTCCCAGGTCTGATCCTCCTCACTAATGATTTCTAATATTTTAATAGTCTCCTTTGTCTGGGCCATCACTTCCTGTTTCTTTGTATGTTTTTAATCTTTTGTTAAAACTTGTACACTTCAATATTTTAGTGTGTAACAACTGGAATTTAACTCTAAGGTATGTGTGCCTTAAGCTAGTGTTGTGAGAGAGCATTCCTTGAATGCCAGGAGAGGAGAATAAAGAGGAGGAGGGTGGGAGAGAGGGGAAAGAGAAGGAGAAGGAAGGTGGAAGGAAAGAGGAATGAGGAGAAAAAAATACCTTTCCCGTCTTTGGGACCTGCGCCATACTCTCCTATGGGGCTTTTCCATACAATGAGTTTGAAGAATAGTTCCAGGCCAAAGCATAGGAGTCTAACTGATCCTTTCTGCATCTCTTCTCTTGGGTATGCACTTGTGGTCCTAGGAATTTCTCTGTTTTCACAGTTTTGAATGTCCCCTCTTATCTAGGAAACAATTTCCTCACAGTCCTGGGCACTGCACACCATATGTACTAGAACTAGCAATCTCTTGCCGCAGGCAGCATGACTTGAGGTTTCAGCATTGTGTTGGAGAGCTTGCAGAGCTGCCTTCTGCACTCAGGGCAAGTTCTGGGACAGTGAGGCCCTCAGGCCAACACTGGACAGATTGGGCCAGACATACCTGCTCCTAGCATGTGTGCAAAAGTTACTCTGCTCACTTCAGAACTGGAACCAGAATTCTGTAGTGGGAACACAGCCAGCATCACACTGAATTTGTGACAACTGGGTAAGGGGCCAGCCAGGATGTCATGCTATCTGACCGCTTTTAATTTGTTGTTTTCTTGATTCAGCACATACCCTGTTACTGCAGCCCTTTAACTGTTTTCTGGAGCTTTTAGAAAGATGTTTCTGCCTTTATGCCCATTCTCGTTGGTTGTTTATTTATGGAGGGAATGGAGCCCTGAAGCATCTCACTCCACCATCGTAATTGAGGTGGGTCCCTCCACCATCTTGATTGGGGTGTGTCCCTCCTTTCTGGCTTATTGTTGTGAAAATGAACTTCATAAATCTAAATGGATCTAAACTCAAATTACTATAGTTGAGTTGAACTTTAAGTCAAATTCATGAGAAGCCTATATAACGTACCTTGGCTTTTAAAAATCTTCCTCCTAACGCTTTCGAAGAGGAAATTGTTTGCATTGCAATTCACCAAATGTTAAAAATGTCAGTGACTGGGTCCAATATTGGGTGTTCTACATATGTGGGTTCAGTCTTGTGAGTTTCATATTATTTCTTGCTCAGTTGAGAAACATTCCCCACAACCCTCTTTTCTGTTGGGGGAGGAAGGATTTTGCCTGATGACCTACCAGTGATCTAATACAGATGTGTCATTTTGTCAGGCTGCAATGCGGTAGCAGTTAATCCACCAGCATTTATAATAATTGCCATATCCTGCAGAAGCCGTACTGTGACACAGTGTATCCCTGGAATTCATAAGTAGGTTGTTTAAATGCAAAATAATTATTAAGCACTCATTCTTGGAATTCATCCTGAGATAAGTAGCCCTTAAGAAAATGTCTAATACAAAATGACATTTGGGTTTTAGAATATATAACCTTTTGTATTAATGGTATCCCAAGGTGTTTTACATAGTAATTGGATGGTAGTGTGGTAAGTATTTCAGTAAATGAAATGGCTCTTGGGACCGAAGTAGAGGTTTAGCTATTCTTGGATTTCAAGTTGGATTTCATTGACTGTGGGGATTTGCAGTGGAATGCCAGGCTGTTCAAAAGTAGCTCAAGGCCTTCTTGAAGCTTCATTGAAAAACATCAGGAGGCAGAAGTCATCTCAGAGGCAGAGAGAGCAAACCTGTTTCTGACATATAAGGAACCTGGGTACAAAATAAATTAGTGTCCCAACCAGATCTCTAACTGAGATACACGGTTAGCTATTATGAGATATAATTACACAACATAATGTTGGTGAGTTGTTATATTATAACAATATATTGTTATAACTTCAACTCTACCAGGTTCTAGCTGAGTAACTTTGAGCAAGTTATTTAATATTTCTAGGTCTCCATCTCCTCATCTGCAAAATGAGCAATAATAATATCTTCCAGGTTTGGGGGAAGAGAGAAAAATTCTATATAAAGGTGACAAGTACAGTTCCTGGCAAATAGTTGGTGCTTCATATATGGATATTGTTATGAACGCTCATTGCCACGAATCTTTTCTGTCTGAACATTTCCGGTATCGGTTTGCATCACTTATCATATTAATACCATTATGTTTTACAATTGCAAGTTATAATTAGGCAAATATGACTCACCCGGCTTTCCATGTCCAATTCTCAGCACTCCGACCGCACATCATGAAACAAATCAAAATGCAATTAGATGCTGACGAGATTCTAAATAGGAAATTTCTAATTTATTGTCTCATAAGAGATCATATTGTGAAAGGGAATTCATCTCACGTCGGTAACGGAAGGGTAGAGACTGGGTCTGTGACAAAGATGAAGAAGACTAATGCAAGTGGTATTTGACACATTTGGTGGTAGGACACAATGGATGGTTGCTTTAAAAAAAAGTGCAATAGGTTGAGGGGATTTTTCTGGTATATTTGAAAAAAGTAACATTTCATAGTTTATATGTATTCATCCACTTCCTCAATTTAGATGTATAGAAATTCATATGTAACCCCTCCAAGAAATTAAGGATAATTATTCATTTTCCCAAAGGAGTCACCACCAGAGGGTTCTTTGAAGTGCCTCATTTCCCTAGTGTGAGTAAGTATGATATGACTTGCTTTAAGATCAATTTACAAGTAAAATTTTGAGAAACACATCTGCTAGGTAAAGCAAGTTCTGCCAGTATCCTGCAATGAATGTGACAGTGATATGTTCAGCTTTTATAATGGATAGAATTATGTGAGCAGAGAACATAATTATATATTTTAGAAAGAGCATAGAAATCATTTAAAACCTGGGCTTTAAAGCCACATTTTTAATTTCTAAACCAGTATATGAAACCATTCATTATTTACATATTTCTCCAGATCAACTGTCTTTAAGATACAAGATGGGCTAGTCTACTAATATTATGGAAAACTTACTGATGGCCACAACCTGAAGACTGTTAAAGAAGTTGCAGAGTGTTTGTGTACATTGGTGACCTAATTTAATCATTTGACAGCTCTATGGAAATGTTGTCCCTATTCTACTGATGAGGAAATTAAGGCCAGAAAATAAAGCCACTTACACAAGCTCACAAGGCTAGTTTGTAGCAAAGTTGGAATTCTGTGCTGACCTCCAAAATATTTTTTAAAACACACTGCACTGCCCCCACCTTCTCCTTCCATTGCCTGGTTCAACACAGCAACTAATGCAGCAATCTCCTCTTCATCCTCCTGCCTCCAGCCGTGTGCCAAGTCATACTTCACACCTTTGACCTTACCATTATGCTCAAAACCATCAGTGGCTTCTCATAATAAAAGTTAAAGTCCAAACTCGATAATACATATTCAAGATTTTTCTCCATCTGCTCGTCGTGTATGCCTCTACTCTTATTTTCACTCCTTCCTGCTTTGCATGGTTTAATTCCAACCACACAGACTTGTTTGTAGGTCTCAGCACACACTGCGTATTTCAGTGCCACTCTTTTGCTTATACTGCTCCTTCTCCCTAAAATGCCCTCTCTTCCCTCTTCATCTGGCTCACTCCTGCTTACTTTTCAAGACTCCATTTGGGTATCAGCGGTCTTTGCTATGCCTTCCCAGGGCCTTCATAATCCTTTGTTACTGCCCTTGCTGCATTTCACAGTAATGTAATTTACTGTTCATGTCACCAGTCAGTGGGTTCTTTGAATCATTAACTCTCTAGTTCACTTTTGTCCATCCCCGCCCCCCGCCCCAGGGCTCCAATATACATTAAGTGCTCTATAAATGTTTGTTGGATGGACAAATGCATATATAAATGCCATAAAATACAGTCCATTTGGAATCTAAGTCCAGTTCTTTTAATACACCAAAGCAAGCTCCTTTGGCCTCACCCTCAAGTTGCTAACAGATGGAATGGGCATGGAACACAGACCCAGAACCAACAGAGAGTAGCACCAAATGGAGCTGTATCGAGTGCTCAGTGATTCACTGCAGCACCGCTACTGACTAATTATTTACCCCCTGCTCAAACCCAGCCTGGAACATCTGCAGAGCTTAGCTCGACTGGGTGCTGAGCACCAATATTCCCATGACCAAGTTCCTAATAACTGCTGCCCCTCGTCTTGGAGCGCTGTCATTTCCTACCTCCTCCTTTTATCCAGAGTTTGGATAAAACTCTGAAACTGGTTTCTCTCTGGATTTTTGTCCAATAATACCTTCTATCCTCCTGATATTTCATCTCACAGACTGGTTTCAATATTCAGAGCAAACTTCAGACTCATACTTCCATATATGTGTCCACCCAACCCTGCCCTGGCTCTCATGTTTTGACACCTGGTCTTCGCATGCGACTGCAGCTCTGACTGGGTGGCCTGGTCCTAGCTTGCTCTGGACTGGTCCATCTCAACTCTCACAAAGCCCTGATTCTAACAAAGAAATATTTTTTTTATTGAAGTAATTTTTCTCTTCCTGAAATCCCCTGTGGCTGTTGTAGCTCTCATTTATAAACTGAAATAGTCCAGATGACAAGCTCCTAATGTACTAACACTTTAACATCATAACCTGTTAGAAGTGAAAATATTCTTGGTCGTCTGCCTCTCTTTAAGATGTTTTCTGTTGATCAATCTGCATGCTTCCCCCTAGGGCACCTCTTTAAAATACCTATAAAGGAAAAGGCAGAGCATTCAGCTATATTTGTGCAATCCTTGCTGGAATGCTGTACCAAAAACAGATGTGAATTTCATCTTTCATTAGTGCAGTGTCTATAGTCTTTTAAAAATGGACTCGCTTATGAATGTGAGGTATGAAATCCATCTGAATATACTCTTCACCTTAGGAAAAAAAAAAAACAGCAAACTTCACACCAGTAGCTTCCTCCTGTATCAGGCAATGGGGTGAGATGAGGTTTTGACAAAAATGGTAGGTATTACATAACACTCCTATCTTCTTACAGATGCATGCACAGCTTTAAAATAGAAATGTGAAAGCGGTACATCGTCTACAGAAGCAAACTATTTGAGAGAAGATAACAACATTCTCATTTCTCACAAATATGAAATTAATAAATAAGGACAGGAGGTAAAAGACTTCCTGTTGAATAGCTCAACGTGATCTTGGAGGAAGGATGGTGATTAGACATCCTTTTGGAAAGTTTCAGAGGTCACAGGAAGGGTTTCTATCACCTTTTGGGGTCAGCTGTCTTTGAGTCGGGAGAATCTGTGTCCAGGTCGAGAAGCAGGGGCTTGGCAGTCACTTTGCATGTTGTGCCATCTTCCAGAAAGGATACCACCCAAACCACCATCACAATTGGGGAAAAACAGGCTCTCCATCTAGCTCTGGTCCCACACAAAGATGCTGCCTTAAGTCACATGGTGCCTTTTCTGTTCACTAATATACCTTGTTCCTTCCCTTCTTTAGACTCTGGTTCATATTCCTGGCATTGTCCTTTCTCCTTACCCACCCCCTCTAAGACCCCACTCATTGCTTCTGCCTTCAAGAGACTCCATTTTAGAGAGTCCTTTCACTTCTTCATTAATTACTTAGGCCAATTCTTTGAGCCCACCACCATCAGCTTTGAACCCTCTCCAAAGCCTCTCCTGCAGTTCCTTTGTTCCTGCCTCAGCTCGGGGAAGCCCTGCATATGCAAGGGATACTCATTGAATTTGTGTTGAATGTGGGTCGATAGCCCAACCACAATAAAATTATACAGTTTTTCTATTTAGCCTTCAAAGCCTCATTCCAGTGCTAGAATGAAGGCCCAAACAAAGCTGTATATATTACTGAGGCTTAGGAGCCTTGGCTTGGCATAGTGGGAAGAGAAGTCACCTTGGAGACCTAAAATGGAGATCCAAAGTCTCTGCCAGTTATTAGGTATTAAGTGAATCAGGGGTGTCTGGGGATAAGTGACTTCCTCCTTGGTTGATAATAAATTTAGGGCTCATCTTTGTCATCAAATTTCCTTGTTAGACTGTTGACTCTGTGTGCACAGACAGCTTAGGGCAAGAGGAGGGTTAGGACTTGATGCTGTGGTTGGAATTCAGGATTTTTTCCAGTGAAAGCGTGTGAGAGACAGAGCCCACCACTAGGAATGGAACCTCTGAGGGTAATCAGGGAGCGATGTCCTCCCTGATTACCCTCAGATTGAGGGGCCAATCATCCAGGCCCCTGCCCTGTATATCTATGACATACTTCCCCATAGCCATGCTCCAGCTAGAAGCAGACCCCCCACCCCATCCCTGGCCTGCTGCTACTGCCAAGGAGGGGGAAAGGGTTTGCACACAGTAGCCTGTCTGCATGCACTGATCAGCCAGCCCATCATCCCTGGACTCCCTGCTCAGGACACCTCTGAGAACCAGGAGGTCCATTTCCAACTTCATTGAAGATCTCTGCCCAAAGCTTCTTGTACTTCATTCTAGATCCTGCTGCTTTCTTTTAGATATTTCTCATAATTTCTTCTAGCCCACCAAGGATCTCCCTCCAGTATTGCTGGGATTTCTTCCTATTTTTTGATGAAAAAAATTGTTTTTCCTTTCATTTCTTGAGATGTAAGTCATGAAGGGAAAGCCATAGTGTGTGTACTCAACCTGCCATCTTTAAAAGAAAGTCCCAGGCAAATTACTTAACTTCTCTAAGCCTCGGTATTTTTAACAATAAATTTAGGGGAAAATTGCACCTACCTCATAAACTTGTCACATGATGAAATGAGATGATACACAGAAAATGCTTACAATGCCCACACATAGAAGGGGCATTGCTATTATTAAAGCAATCATTTAATCATTTAATTTCTTGAGTCTTTGTTTTCTCCTCTGTAAAATGGGACTTATAATAATGACTTCATATATGACACCCATCAGTGTTTTTGTTGTTATCCCCTTCTACTATGTACCTGAAAAACCTATACTCCAGCCACAGTGGACCATTTGAAGTGCACCAAGAAGTTCATCCCTCTGCTTCCATGGTTTTGTGCTCTTACTTGAATTATTCTCTCTGCTTCTAATAATCAAACTGTGCCTGTTCTTCCCTGCTTAGGGAAACACTACTTGTTCTCAGGCTTACTCACATATTACTTTCTCTTGGAAACCCTGGCCTTAATTCAGACAGAGGTTGTTCAGTCATTCAATCAAGAAATATGTATTGAGTTTCACACTAGGCTAGGAGCTGGAAATTCAGCAGTGAACCAGATAGACAAGACCTCTGCATTCAAGGAACTAATGCTTTAAGGCTGGCAACTTAGTCTCTCCTCTCTGGGGCCAGAGGCCTTAGCACAACCTTCTCCAAAAGCACCTGGGAATCACTGTTTCATTGCTCTCTCCCATGGGATGCAGGCTTGGGAGCAAGCCTTGTCAACTTTCATTTCTTATTCCCCTGAGCATCTGGCCTATACTGGGTGCTCAATAAGTACATGTGAGACATCTGTGTGTTGAATGATTAGTTGAAAATTTGAGCAGTAAACTGGCTTAGGAAATTCATGACTGTGGGCCAGAGTAAAAAGATGTTTAGCAGCACTTGTAAAGTAATAAGCAGCAGGCACATTATGTCAGTGTCCAGATCAAGTACAGCTCTCAAAATTGTAAATTGACTTCTGGCCAGAGCCCTCTTGGAAGTTTTCTAGTTCTGCTAGTGCAGCTCTTTTACCCAGCTTGACAAGGGAATGTGTTGAGCACTCCCAGATGGGCCTTTCCCGAAGTAGGGCCCACAGGGGCCTAAATGAATCAAGTTGTAGGAGAGTGAGCAGAGTCAGCAGCAAAAAAAAGACTTAGCAGCAAGGTCAAAACCCATCTGAGAACAGGCATGACAGAAGACAGACAGTTCTTGGATCATTGTACAAGGAAAAGAGATGTTTCATTCCTTTGCTGAAGAGTACCTTCTCAGTGTATGATTAAACACTATCATGTTTGATTCTGTATCTCCCATCCAAGATGAAACGCAAGGATAATGGTGACAGAAGCTCAGAACCCTGTGTCAGTTGACCTAGATGCCAGTCCAAGCACCCCTCCATCCCTAGACAACTCAAGTGACCTTGGACTCCTGACCTCTCTGGCATATTTTCCAAATCAAATAGAACAAGTAAGATGACAACTTTGTCTTGGTCTGTCGTGATGAAGAAGTGTGGCAATTTATGTGAGATGCCTTGAAAAACTGCACTCTACAAAAGTAAACTATCAATATTTTCTTCTTAAGAACAACTTCTTAAAGTGACCCCATGCCTAATCAGCATCTTTTCCCTTCTTCTATCTCAATCTCTGCTGCAGGAATCAAGCACCTAAAAGGCATAGTGAAAGGAGCAGAGAATGTGGAATCCAAGGGAACCTCCAGTACAACACAAGGGTACCAAGCAACAGGTGACACTTGGCCTCATTAGGATGTTCTGCGTTTCTCAAAGAGTGTTTGTTACCTTATTTTCTTCTCACAATAGCTTTTTGGGTAAGTAGGAAACACATTCTGTTCCCATTTGAATCATGAACAAACCGAGGCCAAAAGAGGATAAGTAGCTTGTTTGAAGTTCATATAAGTCCATAGTAAAGCCAGAACTAAAATAAATGGCTCCTAAATCATAGCCTAGAGCATTTTCCAATGCAGCGCCCATGCTACAGGATCAGGCAAGACTGAATGTACCTCACTACTGCAGACCTAAGCCTAAAGGGATCCTGGGAGACAAGTTCTTAGCTTTTTGAGGCTTAATGTTTCTACTTTGAGATTATAATGAAAGTTCTCTAAGACTGGCTTCCAGAGAGACACATGCATCCTCACTAACAAAATCACATAGAAGTTCAAGGGCTTTCTTGAAACCAGTTGAGTTTGGGGTTAAAATTCCCTATTCTCAGGTATACTTAGAGGTATTTTCTAAGACAATTGGGGTAAAGCATTACTGACTATTTAGGGGGTAGCTGATATGATAACTGGTGTTTGAAAAAGGAACTGAACTGGAAAAAGGAAAAGAAAAAGTGCCTTCAATCCAAACAACCTGTTTTGAGAATTGTCAAAACTTTAAGGATGCTTTTAAAAGCCTTCAAAATGGTCCCAATAGGTTATTAATTTTAGAATTTGCTGCTATTGCTGTTACTGTTTGTATTACTTTCATTTCCAAAGTTATATTCTCTCTTTCTCCCTGGATTTTAAAAATTTATCTAAGTAACACAAGTTAGGGATGCTGAATATAAAATACCAAATTTTCAAAGCTCTGATCAGGACAGAGGCAACTGGTGATTTCAAAGGTCAATAATGGTCAGACCATGGTGGCTTGGTGGCAGAGTTCTCGCCTGCCTGGGTGCTGGAACCCGGGTTCAATGCCCAGTGCCTGCCCATGTGAAAAAAAAGAAAAACAAAAAAGGTCAACAACTACTAAGAAAAAATGATTTAGTCTTCTGTTTCTAAGTTGAAATTATTTTTGAATGAGCTACAGTCATGGTTTTTCTGACAGCCAAGTGTAAATTCCCACAAACACTCCTTTACTGCCTGAGTCCAAATATTTCTGTGCCATTTTTATGTAAGTCCTAAAGGTAAATTGCTTAAGAAAATGCTGAGGAAAGTCTTGGGTCAGAGAAGTTGCAGCTTCCTCAATCAGTGATGTGCTTGGTTCATCTCATATGAGATCTCTTTACTTGTTTGGAACTTTTAAACAATGGAATATATAGAAAACATAGCTCAAAGTAAGCTCATCTACTCTCAGGAATGACATGTAGCCCCTGGAAACTCCCTCCAGGATGTCAGTCCTTCAACATTTTTACCTACAACTTGCAAGTGTCCCTGGAACTCTTCATTCAAAATATCTGAAGCTAAAGGCTCTTATCCCTTGAAACTTGTTCCTTCTCCTCCCTTCGTTCATACTCATCACACCATTATCCACCCAGATACCAGACAAGAAACCTCAAGATATTTGGATGCTCCCATCCCTTCTCCCCACCGTCCACCTCCATTCACTTAAAACCTGTTGCCAGACAGCAAATTGTGCATCTCCACCCCATACACACCATCTTCCCACCTCCCCATCATCATCATCATCATCATCATCATCATCATGCTCACAGACACTCCCCTAACTCTTACCTGTCCTGTTGTGACTGATTTTCCCACATCTAATATCTCTATGCTTCTTCTTAATACTAAGTGCCCAAACAAACCAAAATCTAAACAGACAAGCAAAACAACTCTAATCAAGGCATTCCTGCGCTCAAAATCTTCAAAGACTTTCCAACACATGCCCAAATCACCTAGAATGGCATTCAAAGCTCTCCGGTACCAGGTTCCTACCTATTTTCCTAGGTTTCTCTTCCTTCTCCCAAACATGTGCTCTAGTCTCCAAACTGCACTGTAGGCTGCTCCCTGTGCTTGCCCTGGTTTTCTAGTCACTTGCTTCAGCTCTTACTCTTCTTTTTTTTTTTGTACGCTGTATGGAGGGGTCACATTTCATTTTTTCCATGTGGGTATCCTATTTTTGCAGCACCGTTTGTTGAATTTTGTTTGTTTGTTTTGCTCGTTTGCTTGGTTTTTGGGAAGTGGATGAGCCAGGAATTGAACCTGGGTCTCCCACTTGGCAGGCGAGAATTCTACAGCTGAACTACCCTTTCACCCCCTCAGCTCTTTTTCTTTATTCTAGTAGAAGAAGAGTTCTGGAGTTTCACTGCCTGGTTTTCCAAACTCAGTCCATCACAGGCCATTACCCTGAGCAAAGTAATAACTTCTCTGTGCTACTTGTTTGTAACGGAAGGTAGTAACACCACCACTCCAAGGAGTGCTGTGAGGATGAAATGATTTAAGTATGTAAAACATACAGCAGAGTGCCCAGGACATGGAAAGATATAAATAATGGTCAACAATTATTATTTTTCCACTGTTTTTACTTCCTAATCTATTTTCCAAAATCATTTTTCAAAGCCCAATTCACACGCCACCTCTCCTTTTGTCTCTACTGTCCTATAGCACTCATTTCCCCCTTCTTTATCGTTGTTGCCATTTGCTAACTTTTATTTATTTGTATCCACATATTATCTCTGCTACCAAATTATACATTCCTTTTAAAAGTAGGATTTAGTTATTCAAGTAATAGTAATTCAGAGCTCACTGTCTGTCAAGAACTATGCTACATGCACGGTCTCTATCATATTCCTTTCTCTGCTTACCAGCATTTAATACTGTACAACATTGCTGGCACCTAACAAATATTTCTATCATGAATGGATAATTATGCCCACTCCATTTATGATTTGGTAAGCACATAAATGATCTCTTTTCCCCAAAATTAGATTATATTCAAAATATTAGAGCCTCAATATGATAGGCCTTGTTTTATTAAAAAGAAAATACTCAACCTCAGACTGTCGTAAAACAAAACTTCTCATTGCGTGGCTACAGAAAGGAATGAAGTCGTGAGGTAAGCAATGAGCAGAATGAATCTTGGGGGACATTATGTGGTGCAAAATAAGCCAAAAACAAAAGAACAAATATCATATGCTCTCTTTTAGAAAATACTTATAAGAAAATTGGGGCCTAGATTGTAAACTCTTCTAGCTGTCACATTTATTCCAGAGCTGTAAATGTTATTTCCAGATCCTGAGATGCTGTGCTATATATGGAGCTTTGGCTACCTGTGTGACACCAAGATTATGAGTTGGAGTTCTGTAGCATTGCTACATACAGCAACTGTTAAAGAAACTGAAAAAGAGATCAGGCTTCAATTAGAGATTAGAACAAAGTCAATCTGGCTGGGACTTAAGTGTTTTAGAACTTCACCTACTGTATGAAACCAAAGGGAGAGAGGTTTATTTTGTCCAAAACCTAAATTTTCTTTAGCACATAATCTAACTTAACCTGTCTAGATAGCTCATTTAAGCAACTTATTTCTGAAGTGGAAAAGTCAAGCCTACCAATACTTATGCCTACGGGTTACTTCCAGAAAATCTCTTTTGTTGCTCAGATGTGGCCTTTCTCTCGCTCTTTCTAACCCCAACTCTACTAGGAAAATCGTTACCCTCCCCCCACTCCCCATGTGGGACGTAACCTCCAGAGATGAACATCTCCCTGGCAACATGGGACATGACTCCCAGGGGTGAGCCTTCCCGACCAAAGATGGAAAAGAAATCTAATAAAATAAGCTGTCCATAGCTAAGAGAGTTCAAATGAAAAAGAGAGGCTATTCTGAAGGCTACTCTTATGCAAGTTTCAGCTAAATAATGCTAATTACCACCGTTTGCCAAACCCCAACCAAAACCATTCCTGTTAACCCTAAAGAACACCTAGAGCTCTATCTGAGACTCTACAAAAATTGCACGCACTAAGATTACTTTCCAGAACCTACAACCTCCAGAGGGTTCCTAGGCCAGGTAAGTCTTGAAACCCAAAGGGGCCAGCCTCTCCAAGAACATAACTAGTTCAATCCCATTCTATGTTGTTAACACCCTTTTCCTGTATAAAAAAGTTAAATCGGCAAAGCCCAAATGCCCCTAAAGATTGGGAGACGATCAAAGGAGAAGGAGGAGTTAAAACAGAGAAGATAGGATTTAAGAAATGAGTATAACTGCTGAATCGTTATATTGATACTTCTTTTGAGTCCCCAATGCCTTGGAGCAGCTAGAACAAAAAACCTGAAATTATGGAACTGTAACCCACACTAAGCTCTGAAATCTGTTTTATAACTGCTTGTTAACAATGTACTTTGAAAGTTACTGCTTTTTGGTATGTAAGTTGTATTTCACAATTTAAAAACAGAACTTCTCTTAAGAATCATATAGTCCTAACAGTTTCCATCTGTTTTGTAAAATAGTTTGGAGATTAATATTTTTATTTAACAAGATTCCTAGTTTGAGTTAGAATTTACAGACATTTATAGGCTTATGGAATACTACTTTGCAATTTAAAAAATGAGCTATTTAAACATGTAACAACTTGGATGGATCTCAAGGTCATGCTGAGAACAGCCAATCTCAAAATGTCTCATACTCCATGATTCGATTTATATAGAATTCTTAAAAATGACAAAATTATAGAGATGAAGAAAGAATTAGTGATTGCCAGGAGGTAGAGATGGTAGGTAAAGAGGATGGTTGTGACAATAAGGGTGTAGCATAAGGGAGATGTTTATAATGATGAAACAGTTCTGTATATTGATTGAGATGGTAGCCAGTTGAATCTATTCACGGTAAAAAAAAAAAAAAGTATACACATATTTCATACCAATGTCAATTTCCTGGGTTGGATCTTGTACTATAGTCATGTATGTTGTAACCAGCGAGGGAAGTCAAGTGAAGGGTACACCTCTCAATACTATTTTTAGAACTTGCCATGAAAATATAATTATTTCAAAATATAACATTAAAAATTTACATGTTTGACTTAGAAAGTAGATGGGCTTTTCTGAGAAATGAAATTGCAAAGTCGCCAGAGACTCAAAAGGGCTGGAATAGTTTTGGAAACATTGGTATCTTCCATGGGAGCCCCTCCTTGCTGCTCTTGGGGTCCTCTTGCTCATCAGTGGTGCTCTTGTCATCAAGTACTGCCCTCTGCTTTATTTGGGTAAGCATTCACCTGCTATATGAATTCTCTTGTTTTTAACCTTTTTTATTTTGGTTATTTTGGTTTCATAAACCACATTGTCACCATGTTTTAAATGCAATCTGAGAATCTGTGTACATGAAGATGTGAGTTTAATCCATTCACATAGGGTGTCGGTGACATTCAACCAGAGAAACAGAATAAATCTCCAGCAGGAGATTTATTGCAAGAATAGTCTTATACAATTATACAATTATAGGAGGCTACTTAGGCAAGTCCAGAATCCATAGGGCCGGCCATCAGGAAGGGCAGACTGGAAATCTCAGGCATGGCTGAAGCTCTGTCCACAGGCAGAATGTCTTCTCAGGGAAACCTCAGCTCTGCTCTTAAGGCCTTTTGACTGAGTGACTCAGACCTGCTGAGATTCTCTAGGATGATCTCCCTCACTTAAAGTCAGCTGGTTATGGACTTTAATCATGTCTACAAAATACCTTCAGAGTAACATCTAGATTTAGTTTGAATAACTGGGCAGTGCAGTCTTCGCAAATTGACATGTAAACTTGGCCATCATGCATAATACATTATTATTAGAAGCAACATTATTTGGATTCACTTCTACTATCTTATTTGGATTTGTATTTACTGTCTTTTTTAGTAGCTGTTGCAGTTCCTCCTCCTTCTTCTCTCTCCTTCCCCTTCTCTTCCTTCCTCCCTTTTTCTTCTCTGTCTTAATTTCATGCCTTTTGTTCAACTAATAGTTTCATTAATTGCCTTTTGACTTTCTTGGCAAACTAGTAGTTTGCATGTTATACGTTTCTTTATTGTATTTATGCAATCACCCTTAAATTTTTTAGCACTCATATCTAACTTTGTATTTTCTAACAAAGTCTAAAGTTAATAAGTAGTTTTGCTCACCCAAATAAAAGAAGGAAAATAGAAAATGTTATCTTCGATCTGAACTACTCCCTGTCCCAATACAATAATTCATGTTTAATTCTTATTTTTGAACTCTTATAGTAGTTATTTTTTTCTTCACTGTCAGCACATTTTTATTTATAAACATGCTTACTAACTTCTTTACTCCCTTAATATTTGAATTCTACTCCTTCCTTCTAGATTCTGTTTCCCTCATCAGCAAGTTCTCTCAATAAGTAATAAAATCAAGTTGTATGTTTGAAAATATCTTTATTTCATCATCATTCTTGATTGATAATTTAGTTAGGTGTAGAATTCTGGATTGGCTGTTATACGTTTCACTTGACATTTTGAAGACATTATTCCATTATCTTCCACATTACCCTCTAGCTGATGAAAAGTCTGCTGTCAAGCTGATTGTTGTTCTGCATTAATTTTAGCATTTCTTCTTTGTGTTCAATGTACAGCAATTTCTCTCTCTCTCTCCCCCTCCCTCCCTCCCTCCTTCCCTTCCTCCATCCCTCCCTCCCTCCCTCTCTCCCCTCCTCCCTTGGTCTCTTTCTAATTTTTTTCATGTTAGGACTTTTCAACCTGAGATCACCTCTTTCTAGAAAATTCTCCAACAACACATTTGCATGTTATTCCTCCGACATTACTTCCTCTCCCCTCCTGGACCTCTTTTAGACAAATATTAGAGTTTTTTATTCTATTCTGCACACCTCTCATTGCCTCTTTCTTATTATACATGCTTTGAGATCTGAAATTGCGTTTTTAGATATAGCTTCCAATATATTAATTCTCTCTTTGGTCTTCTTTTATATGTTCCATTGAGTTTTTTTTAACATCTTTTATTGTGAAATGTAACATATATACAAAAAAGCAATAACTTTCAAAGTATATTGCAACAAGTAGTTATAGAACAGATTTCAGAGTTTCGTATGGATTACAGTTCCACATTTCAGGTTTTTCTTTCTAGCTGCTCTAAAATACTGGGGACTAAAAAGAAATACCACAATAATGATTCAGTATTCATACTTATTTGTTAAATCCTAAGTTCTCTGTTAGAACTCCTCCTTCTCCTTTGATCTTCTCCCAATCTTTAGGGGCATTTGGTCTATGCCCATTCTAACTTTTTTTCATATCAGAAAGGGATGTCAACAATATGGGGTAGAGGAATGGAACTGGTTGATATTCTTTGAGAGACTGGCCACTCTGGGTTTCAGACTTATCTGGCCTAGGAACCATCCGAAAAGGTTTCTGAAAAGTGAACTTAGTGCATGCAACTTTTGTAGAATCTCAGAGTCCTCAATGTTCTTTACGGTTAACAGGAATGCTTTTGGTTGGGGTTTGGCTGACCGTGGTAATTAGCAGTATCTAGCTGAAATTTGCATAAGAGTAGCCTCCAGAATAGCCTCTCTATTCCATTTGAACTCTCAGCCACTGATACCCTACTTTGTTACATTTCTCTTTCCCAGCCCCCTTGCAGTGTCGATCCCACAGTTCCAGGGCCAGGTTGATCCCCAGAAATCATGTCCCACAGTGCTACGGAGTCTCACACCCTGGACATCATGTCCCATGTAGTGGGGAGGGTAATGATTTTCCTTGAAGAGTTGGGCTTAGAGAGAGAGGCCACATCAGAGCAATAAGAGGTTCTCTGGAAGTAATTTGCAGGGATAACTTTTGATGTACTTAGCTTCTTCACTACATAAATTAATTTCATAAGAGCAAGCCTCAAGATCAAGGCCTTGGCCAATTGACTTGTGAGTCCCTAGTGTTTGAGACAATATCTGGGGTTTCCTTGGTGGTAAAGTTTAATAGTTCCTTATTTTTTTCTAGTCCCTGAAGGGACTCTGCCAATATTTTTGAATTATCTGCCCAACATACTCTGGGGTGTATCCAAGTATTATATTAAGCTATACAGAATTACAAGCCCTTATTCCCACTCTGGGCTCCATGTATCTGGATTGTTCCATTGCGTTTTAAAATTATGATAGTAATATTAATATTTTTCATTTATAGAATTTATGCTTCAAGCTACCTATTCTGTTTTTATAATGTCTTCTTCTAACATTGAGCTCAGTTGATACATTTATCTCTGAACATTTTTAAACATACTTATTTTGAAGCCTTCAAAACTGCTCTTTTTTTTTTTTTTTTTTTAGTTCCTCAACTGTAAATTCTCTCATTTGTTGTGGCTGCTGACACTCTGTTATTGGGGTGGATATCCCGAGGTACTTTATATCTTGTTACTGTAAGCTTATTTTCAACAGTTATCTTCCATAGTTGCCTCCCAGTAGCACACTGGATTGTGGTGGTGATTTTGTGTGGCAGCTTAGCATTTGCTTCTAACAAGGCCCTCGAGGCTTATCAACTCTGGACCACTTAAAAATTGTTTTATAATAAAATATTTCAGGCAAACAAAAAGGTATAAAGAGTGGTATAATGGTTGCATGTGTGGCAATTATCTGACTTAATAAATAAAATATTACAAATACTTTTAAAGCTCTACATACCTTTTACCATTTGTAATTACCTCCCTGCCCCCACCTCAAGAGGAAAAAAAACATGCTGAATTTGATGGCTTTCAGTCCTATACATGTCCATATTTTGCTCCAAAAATGTGTAGTGTTGCTTTGTATATTTTTTAATTTTATAAAATGGTATCTGATGGCATTCTTTTGCTACCTGAATTTTTTAATTAATTTTTAACACATAGATCTCTAATTTATTTCTGGTGCTTTATCTATTTCAGGCCTTTATGTATTCATTCTTTCTACAAGCTTTTTAAAAACTATTCTCTGCTTTTACTTTTGCAATTTGAGTTTCTTCCTCTTATATTTGTTCTCTTACAGATGATCTTTTTCTTCCGGATTTGTAGAATGCTTTATAATTAGCAGAATGCTAATTATTTCCCAGACATATGCACTGAAAATATTTTCTCTCAGTCTGAAACATCTTTTCACCTTTTTAATGGTGATTTTTGCTTTACAAAGGTTTTCCTTTAATGCAATCAATGTTTCCAATCTTTTACTTTTCACATTTGTGCTTCTTTGCCTTGTTAATAAATCCTTCCACACTGTGAGTTGTACAAATATTTTCCTACATTTCTTTTTTATTTTAAAGTTTTGCTATTTAAATTTAGCACTTGCATCCACCTAGAATTTATTTTGAGTAGGGTGTGAGGTTGGAGTCAAGTGTACTTTTTATTTTTGCATATAGGTATTAATTGTACCAGAAACTTTTATTAAATTGTCCTTCTTTTTCTAACTGCTGCGCAGATCCACTTCTACCATACATAAAGTTCATATTCATGCACAGAACAGGCCTGGTTCTTCCCTTTTTATTCTGTTCCAGTCATTTATTTCTCTATCTCTAAGTCAATTCCAAACCTTTTTATTTACTATAGCTTTATAAAAAGACTTGACATTTAACAGGGTAAACTCCACCCAACCTATTCTTCACTAAAGCTATCTTGATTATTTGGGAATCATTAGTCTTCAATAAAAATTTTAGGACCAGCTTGTCAAGTCCTACCATATAATTTGTCAAGATTTTTATTGAAATTGCATTGAAATTTTAGTTTATATTACGTAGACTCTGCATCATTTGATATTGAGTTCTCTAAATTCTTAATTCTCAAAGTGAGGTTTGGACCCTAAAGGGAGGGATGGAAAGATCAAAGATAATGGTGGAGTTATACCGAGAAGAAAGGATTTAACAAATGAATATGAATGCTGAATCATTATATTGATATCTCTTTTAGTCTCCAGTATTTTAGAGCAGCTAAAATTGTGAAATTGTAACCCATACCAAACTCTGAAATATGTTCTACAACTAATTATGGTGCTATGCTTTGAAATTTATAGCTTTTTTAGATATATGTTATTTTTCACAAAAAAAAGAAGGAAAAAAAGTCTATCGTGATGGTAAAAAAAAATATTTAAGCCCTCTAACCTCTTACATTCTAGAGCAGCTAGAAGTAAAAATATGAGAGGATTGTATGGTAGCCCATGACAAACTCTGGGATCTGTCCTGTAACTACTTGTTGAAGACTGCTTTGAAAACTATTGCTTTTTTATTATTATTCTTTTTTTAAAAATGTTCAAAATTTTTCAAAGATATAACAACAAATGCAAACATTCTTAACATGATCATTCCATTCTACATATATAATCAGTAATTCACAATATCATCACATAGTTGCATATTCATCATCATGATCATTTCTTAGAACATTTGCATCAGAAATGTTCAGAAAAAGAAATAAAAAGACAACAGAAAAAAATTCATACATACCATAACCCCTGCCCCTGCCTTTCATTGATCACTAGCATTTCAATCTAAATTTATTTTAACATTTGTTCCCCCTGTTATTTATTTTCATTCCATATGTTTTATTTGTCTATTGATAAGGTAGATAAAAGGAACATCAAACACAAGGTTTTCACAATCACGCAGTAACATTGTGAAAACTGTATCATTTTCCATTCATCTTCAGGAAACACAGCTACTGGAACACAGCTCTACATTTTCTGGCAGTTCCCTCCAGCCTCTCCATTGCATCTTGACTAACAAGGTGATATCTACTTAATGCGTAAGAATAACCTCCAGGATAACCTCTCGGCTCTGTTTGGAATCTGTTAGCCATTGACACTTTATTTTGTCTCATTTCACTCTTCCTCCTTTTGATCGATCCCTTGATGCTGAGTCTCAGCTCATTCTAGGATTTCTGTCCAACATGCCAGGAAGGTCCACACCCCTGGGAGTCACGTCCCACGTAGACAGGGGGAGGGCAGTGAGTTTGCTTGTTGTGTTGGCTGGAGAGAGAGGCCACATCTGAGCAACAAAAGAGGTTCTGTTGGGGGTGACTCTTAGGCCTAATTTTAAGTAGGCTTGACCTATCCGTTGTGGGGTTAAGTTTCACATGAACAAACCCCAACTATTGTTTTTTTTTATTTCTTTGCTTTGTATAGATGTTATACTATACAATAAAAAAAAAGTTGAAAAAAAAAAAAGTGAGGCTTGGAGACCAGCATTTCCAGGTATGACCTGGGAATCTGTGAGAAAAGCAGACTGTCTGGGCTCATCCAGAATTATTGAATAAGAATCTACATTTGAATAGGTATCCCTGGGTGTTTTGTATGCACATTAAAATGTATGCTCTACAGATAAGCCTTAAAATGCAGAGGGGCCAGCCCTTCCAGAACATCAGCTAGTTCCATCCGCCTAAACCATGTGATGGGCAGCCCCTTCCAACATGAAAAAGTTAGAATGGCCATACCCCAAACATCCCTAAAGAGTAGGAGAAAGATCAAAGGTGATGGTGGAGATACACAGAGAAGGTCGGGTTTAACAAATGAATATGATTGACTGAATCATTAAATTGATATCTCTTTTAGTCTCCAATATCTTAGAGCAGCTAGAAGTAAAAACCTAAAATTGTAGAATTGTAACCCATGCCAAACTCTGAAATATGTCTACAACTAATTGTGATGCTGTGCTTTGAAATGTATTGCTTTTATATATGTGTGTCATTTAAAAAGGAGGAGGAGTATAACAGAGAAGAGAGGATTTAACAAATGAGTATAACTGCTGAATCATTATATTGATATTTCTGTTTTTCCCTAGTGTCTTGGAGCAGCTAGAAGAAAAAACAAAAATCGTGGAAATATATCCCATACCAAACTTTGAAATCTGTTAATATAACTACTTGTTGAAATGTGCTTGGAAATTTATTGCTTTTTTGTACATATGTTATATTCCACAATTTAAAAAAAAAGTTAAAAAAAAGTATAGTTTAATCCATAAACATGGAAGACCACTCCAATTATTTAGTTCTTTATGAATTTCCCCACAAAGTTCTTTAACATTTTTGTTAGATTTATTCTAGATACTTGTTTTAGCATTAAGAATTAGCTGTAGTTTCTGGTTATTACAGAAATATAGGAACCCCATTAATTTTTTTAAACATTTTTTATTGTATAAGATAACATATATGCAAAGCAAAGAAAGACAAAAGCATGATTTTCAGAGCACTCTTCAACAGGTAGTTACAGGACAGATTCCAGAGTTTGTCATGGACTACCATACCATCCTCTCAGATTTTTCCTTCTAGCTGCTCCAGAAAATAGGAGGCTAGAAAGAATAAATATTTTTTTATCGTCGCAATCGACTTTTTTTCTTTTTTGTGAAAAGCAACATATATACAAAAAAGCAAGACATTTCAAAGCACAGCACAACAATTAGCTGTAGAAGAGATTTCAGAGTTGGGTATGTGTTATAATTCCACAATTTTTTTTACTTCTAGCTGCTCTAAGATACTGGAGACTAAAAGAAATTTCAATTTAATGATTCAGCAATCATACTTGTTTGTTAAACCCTACCTTCTCAATATAACTCCACTATCACCTTTGGACTTTCTATCCCACTCTTTAAGGGTATTTGGACTATGGCAGTTCTTTTTCATGTTGGAAGGGGCTGTCAATAATATGGAGTAGGAAGATGGAACTAGCTGATGTTATGGAAAGTCTGGCCCTTGTAGGTTTCAGGAGTTATCTGGTCCAGGGACCCATCTGGAGATTGTAGGTTTCTGGAAAGTCACCCTAGTGCATGGAACCCTTGTGGAATCTTATATGTTGCCCTAGATGTTCTTTAGGATTGGCTGGAATTGTTTTGGTCAGGGTTTGGCAAGTTATAATAGGTAGCAATGTCTAACTGAAGCTTGCGTAAGAGTGACCTCCAGAATATCCTCTCAACTCTATTTGACCTCTCACAGCCACTGATACTTTATTAATTATATTTCTTTTTCCCCTTTTGGTTAGGATGGAATTGTTGATCACACAGTGCAGGGCCGGACTCATCCCTGGGAATCATCTCCCATGCCACTAGGGAGACTATCACCCCTGGATGTCATATCCCACACGTGGGGAGGGCAATGATTTCACTTACAAAGTTGAGCTTAGAGTGAGGCCACATCTGAACAACAAAAAATGTCCTCCAGAAGTAACTCTTAGGCATACCTATAGGTAGGCTAAGCTTCTCTGCCACCTACATAAGCTTCACAAGAGTGAGCCTCAAGATCAGGGGCTTAGCCTATTGATTGGGGTGTTCCTAATGTTTGACACAGTATCAGGGGATTCTGTGATGGTAAAGTTCAATAGTTCCATATTTTTTCTTCAGTCTCTCAAGGGACATTACCAATACTTTTTGATTATCTGCTTACCACATTCTAGGATGTATCCAGGCAGTACATTAAACTATACTGGATTAAAGGCTCTCATTTGCATTCTGAGCTCCCTGTGTTTCAATTGTTCAATGAGCTATCCAGATATGTTGAGTTAGATTATGTGCTATAGAAAATTTAGGTCCCAGACAAAATAAACCTTTCTTCCTTTGGTCTCAAACAGTGGGTATGGTTCTAAAATATGAACAATGTCTTCCTTAACCCTATGTTCTAAATTACCTTAATCCCGACCTGATCAACTTCATTGTTATTTCTAAATACCAGGTTATAGATATATAAAACAACCTCTCAAAATCCAGAAATAATAATTACCACTCAGGACTAAATGTGTTTACTATAATAACTTATGATCTATGTCCCTGTTTTCTTATAAGCATTTTCTAAAGGAGACTATACCATAATTGTTCTTTCATTTCTAGCTTATTTTGCCTTACCAAATGTCCCACAGATTCCTTCCCATCATTGCATTCCTCACAACTTAATTCCTTTTTGTAGCAGCACAACATTTGACCATATGAATACACCATCGTTCACCAATCTACTTCTCAGTCAGTGCATCTTTCAGCCACCTGCATTCATGAGGCATCATGTATAATGCTCAAAGTCCACAGTCCATCAGCACTCTCAATTTCAGATCATTTCATTGTTCCCAAGAGAAAGAAAACCAGTAAACACACCCTCACCAAATAGGAAATCTAAATATCCCCTTAAATCTTGTCCCGTCCCCCATTATTTATCACCGCTGTTGCTGTGGTACTGCTGATATTTTCCTGTTAAACACAGCCCATACTATGCACTAGCAGTTTGCCTTGTGTACCCTGGATTTAAACCCTCTTTGTACGTGAATCATACCTTTGAAGTAGTTCTTGCAAGAACTTTTTTAAATTTCTAGTGGTAATCAGTGGGACACATAGGTCTATACAATCCCTTTCAATCTTGTCCATCTTCATTATGGCAATATTACTTATAGACCCACTAGAGAACCACCTTCACTCCTATCTATTTCCTTATATTGGAGTTCAACCTCATTAGCTAACCATTCACCCATCTCCAGTATCTATGTATCCCTATGTCCCCTATATTCTGTATTATATGCCTCTGATTTTACCTTTTCCATAGTCATAAAAGTGGAATCATATAGTATCTATCCTTTTATGTCTGGCTTATTTCACTCAGCATTATGTCCTCAAGGCTCATCCATCTTGTCATGTGCTTCATGATGTCATTTGTTTTACTGCTGCATAATATTCCATTGTATGTACATATCACATTTTCTTAATCCACTCATATATTTGTGGGCATTTGGATGGTTTCCATCTTTTAGCAATTGTGAATAATGGTGCTACGAACATTGGTGTGCAATTATCTATTTGTGTCATTGCTTTCAACTCTTCTGGGTATATACCAAGTATTGCTGGGTTATAGGGCAACTCGATATTTAGTTTCCTAAGGAACCGCCAAACTGTCTTCCATAGTGACTGCACCATCAGACATTCCCACCAGCAGTGCATAAGTGTCCCAGTTTCTCCACATCCTCTCCAACATTTAGTTTCCTGTTTGTTTAATAGCAGCCATTCTTATAGGTGTGAGGTGGTATCTCATTGTAGTCTTGATCTGCATTTCCCTTGTACTTAATGAAAATGAACATCTCTTCATGTGCTTTTGAGTCATCTGTATATGCTCTTCAGAAAAGTGTCTAGTCATATCTTTAGCCCATTTTATAATTGGGTTGTTCTTTTGTTGTTGAATTTGTTCTTTCGTTGTTGAGTTGTATGATTTCTTTATGTATACAAGATATCTAATCTTTGTCCAATGTGTAATTTCCAAATATTTTCTCCCATTGAGTTGGCTGCCTCTTCACCTTTTTGATTTTGAGGAGCTCCCATTTATCTGTTTTTAATTTTGTTGCTTGTGCTTTGGGTGTAAAGTTTAGGAAGCTACCTCCTATTACTAGATCTTGAAGATTTTTCCCTACATTTTCTTCTAGAAGTTTTATGGTGCTAGTTCTTATATTTAGGTGTTTGATCCACTTTGAGTTAATTTTTGTATAGGGTATAGGTAGGGGGCCTCTTTCATACTTTTGGCCATTGATATCCAGTTCTCCCATGCCCATTTATTAGACTATTTTGTCCCAGTTCAGTGGATTTTGGGGGCCTTGTCAAAAATCAGTTGACCATAGATTTGATAGTCTATTTCTGCACTCTCAATTCAATTCTATTGGCCAATGCTTCTATCTTCGTGCCAGTACATGCTGTTTTGACCACTGTGACTTTATAATAAGTTTTAAAGTCAGGAATTGTTAATCCTCCCACTTTGTTCTTCTTTTTTTAGGATGCTTTTAGTTATTCAGGGTCTCTTTCCCTTCCAGATGAATTTGGTAACTAGCTTTTCCAAGTCTTCAAGGTAGGTTGTTAGAATTTTTATTGGTACTACATTGAATCTGTAGATCAATTTGGATAGAATTGACATCTTAACTATATTTAGCCTTTCTATCCATGAGCATGGAATGTCTTTCCACCTATTTAGAGCTGCTTTGATTTATTTTAGCAAGGTTATGCAGTTTTTGTGTATAAGTCCTTTATGTCTCTAGTTAAGTACATTCCTAAGTACTTGATTCTTTTAGTTGCTATTTTGAGGGGAATTTTTTCCTTAACGAACTCCTCAGTTAGGTCATTACTTGCATATAGAAACGTTACTGATTTTTACGCTTTAATTTATATCCCACCACTTGGCTGAATTTGTTTATTAGCTCAAGTAACTTTGTTGTAGATTTCTCTGGATTTTCCAAGCATCATATCATGTCATCTGTAAATAATGAAAGTTTCACTTCTTCCTTTCCAATTTGGATGCTTTTATTTCTTTGCTCTAGTTAGAATTTCTAATACAACGTTGAATAATAGTGGTGATCGAAAGCATTCTTGTCCATTCCTGATCTTAAGGAGAACGCTTTTAATCTCTCTTCATTGAGTATGATGCTGAGGAATGCCATTAATTTTTGTACATTGAACTTGTTGATTTCTCTTAACTGTAATAATATTTTTGTATTTTTCATGGGACTTTTATATTAACAAATCACATCTACAGATAATGACAGTTCTATTTCTTTCTGTCCAATCTTATCATTTTTGCTTTTGTTTTTGTCATTCTATGTTGCAAGGGCCCTTTAGTATCTTGGGGAACAGAAGCTGAGATAGATACTACTTGTCTAATTCCACCTTTGAATAAAACTTTCTAGTATTTTGCTAATAATTGCAATGTTTGCCATAGGATTACCACAAATACCCTTCTTTCCTGGTGTGCCAAAAGTTTTATCATGAATTATTGAATTTTATTGACTTATTTGTCTGTTTTATTAGTCTTTTAAGAAAATTGACTTTTAGTTTTATTAGTCATTTCAGAGTATCTTACATTTTTAATTTATTAAGCTCCACTCCTATATTTATTTCTTTATTATTGATTTCCTTCTACACTCTTTTTTCTCTTATAAGTTTTTATTGAAGACTAACATGTTTTCAGTTAACATTTTATTAAGTGTATGATAAAAAGAACATAACAGTATAACCCCACATAAATTAAGACACAAAATATTAGCAGGATCCCAGAGTCTCCTTCCTAACCTTTCTCAATACCTGCATTCTAAAAATAACCTGAGTGCTGACTTCTGTGGACTGTCTTTGAACCTCAGTGTACATACAACCCATACCACGTGCATTCCTTAGTGTCTGACTTTTTTTAGCCAATCTTATATTTGTAAAATTTATTCAAGGTTTTGCCATTTCTTTTTGTTGCTGTATAACATTATACTCTAATTTATTTATTCATTCTAGTTTTCATGAACATTTCCGTTGTTCCCAGTTTGGGGTTATCACGAATAATGCTGCCCTGAAGTTTGTTCGGTTCCCGTCTTTTGTGCAGACACAAATACTCATTTCTGTTGGATATGCATATAGGCTTGGAGGTGCTGGATCATAGGTTTATATGTCTGCTTCTGTAGATATTGCCAAATAGTTTTCCAAAGTGGTTTACTAATTTGCCTCCCCATCAGGTGTGCATGAGAGTTCCACATGCTCTGTATCCTTGACAACTTCTGGTCCATCATTTTTATTTTTATTTTTAAAAAGAGTGGCTTTAATTTGTATTTCTCTTGACTAATGATTGAGATTGACTAATGTTGCCTCTTCACGTGGTTTGTTGTAGTTTCATCCCTGTTTTGCCATTTGTATAACCTCTTCTGTGAAGAGAGTGCTCAAACCTTTTGTTCTTGATTGTAAGGATGGGTAGTTGCTTGTCTTTTTCTCATTGGTTTGTTTTACATCCTGGTTACAAGTTTTTTTGTAAGAAAAAAGAAAAAGATGATTAATAAGTACATACGTAAGTAAATGTGTGTGTATAATTTTCTGTCAAACATCTTCTCCCTCTATGGCTCTTCTCTTTCTTTTTTATTTTTATTTATTTATTTATTTGCATGAACAAGCACCGGGAATCAAAAGCAGGTCTCCGGCATGGCAGGCAAGAATTCTACCACTGGACTACCCTTGCACCCCCTCAACTTTTGTTTTTATTCCTTTGTTCCTGCCTCTTGGCTTTCTTGGTAATTTTTAATTGAATTCTAGGGATTGTATATAACAATAAAAAATTGTCAAGTCTCTGGATGATGTTATCTTTATAGGCAGAATCTAGTTTTTTACTGGTAAGTAAATAGAGTATCGGCAGATACTCTATTGCCTTGACCCAGTTGAGGCTGGGTTTCAGGTGTTGTTAACCGGAGGAGCTTCTAGTCTCAGTTTGCCTTTGCGGCTAGGGCACAGCCCTTATATCTAGAGCATTCTCCTCAGGCATCTCAATGGAAAGCCTGGGGTGTTGACCAGTACCTCTCCACTTTGGAGGGTCCCTAACTCCAACCTCTGTGTCCCCAGTTAACACCTCTATTCAAGCGCTTTAGCCTCACAGCAGCTGCTTTCTGCATGTTGTCTTGACACCCTGCCTTCTGTACATGCAGCTAAAGAGTTGACAAATTGCCCTAAGGAAAAGTGCATGCACAATTTCAGCTCACTTCTCTGCAGTTTCACCCCTTACGATGGCCTCTCAAGTCCTGGCCACCTTGGCCAACCAACCTCTAACTTCAGTCTCTTTAGCTCCATGAGACTGTCACCAGCCTCAAGCTTTTCCTTTCTACATCTCTTCCCTGTTCCACAAATCAGCAAATTCTCACAGGGACCAAATGCAGGTTAATATGAGATTTCCCTTGATGGGCTTTCCTTCACTTTAAGCTCCTGGACTCCCCAGTCCTGTCTACCTTGACTGCTTTCTGATATTTTGGGGATTTTACCCAGCCGGTGTAGTTGTTGGTGGAAGGGTTAGTGTCATATAAAATTTAACATCATAGGCAATGTGGAATCACCTTCTTATTTTGACATTCTATTTCCTAGATGCTTTGCTCATTGATTTTCATCTTTTCTAATCGAAGCATTTAAGGTATCGATGTTCTCGTATGTACAGCACTGTAGTTGCATTGTACAGATTTTCATATGTCATGCTCCATTTGTATTTGGTTCCAAATATTTATAATTGTCCACCATTATTTCTTCCCTAGCCTATGAATTATTTTGAAGTAGGCTTTAAATTTTCCAAGTATTTCAGTGGAAGATTGGTTAGTTTTCATTTTCATACTGATTTTTAAGTTATTTGCATCTTGTTCAAAGAATTTGATCTATACACTATCCTTTGAAATTTAATGAGACTCACTTTATGACCTTTATGACATGCTTCGTGGTCAGTTTTAAAAGGTATATTCTACAATTGTTGGATACGGAATTCTTTTAAAATAAATATTTTTATTTTGAAATGATTTCAAGTGTATACAACAGTTGCATAAGTAACACAAAACCCATACAGAGAGCTCTAACATGCCATATACACACACACACACATACACACACTGATACTAAAAGACACCAAATTTTAACATTTTACCACATTTGCTATATCATTCTGTCTATCTACCTAGCTATCATCTATTTATTCATCATATCTATTTTCTAAACATTTGAGAGTGGGTTATGTTTATCTTACTCCTTTAACACTATTTCAATGTACTTTACCTAAGAACAAGAGTATTTACTTATGTAATCATCTTAACAGAATAATCAAGTTCAAGAACATTAACATGATGTAAATTTTATAGACTATATTCCAATCTTTTCATAAGTCCCAATAATACCCTTTTAGGAATTTACTCCTCCATTGTTAGATCCAGTCCAGTATCATGTATTGCATTTCACTTTTAACATCTCATTAGTCTCTCTTTTCCTAAGTATAGAAACACATACATAACATGAACTTTCCCATCTTAACCATTCCTAAGCATACCATGCAGTGGAGTTAATCGCATTAATAATATTTTGCTACTGTTACCACTATCCATTACCAGAACTTTCCCATTACCCCAAACAGAAACCCTGTACCCATTAACTCTCATTCTCTCTCCCCATCCCCCATAAGTTGTAGTCTGCTTTCTATATCTATGAATTTTTATATTCATAAAAATGGAATCATACAATATCTCTCCTTTGCATCTCTGACTTATTTCACTTATCATAATGTCTTTGAGGTTTATCCATGTGGTAGCATGTATCAGAACATCATTCCTTTTCAGGGCTGAATAATATTCCATTGTATATATGTATGTACCACATTTTATTTATCAGTTCATCTGCTGATGGACATCTGGGTTGCTTCCACACAAACCTGTTTTTCCATCCATTATGTCAGGCATGTTCATTGTGTTGTTCAAGTATTCCATATTATTATTAATTTTTGCTTGATTTCTAGACTATGTCCTAATCAAGCATAACATTCCCTATTTTGCGGCATATAACAGGTCTTGAAAACCCATCTTCAGCTTTTCTCATGGCTTTAGTTTAGAGTTTCCTTCTCATCTGGACATTTTCCTTTCTTCTTTTCATAATTAGTTACATTTTTTTTGTTGTTTTAAAAAAATTTATCCATAGTTCCCTTTGAGTAGGAGGGTAGTTTTCAGAGTGGACCAATACACATATGAATTGGCTCTCTAAAGTCAGAAAATTTGCAAAATTTAGAAAATTTAGTATTCACTTAATAGATCTAAATCCTATTACCATTACAGGGAAATTCCATGATTGTACGTGAGAGCTAGTAGAGCGATATAACTAAAATTCCTGTCAGTAGGCAGATAGGGTAGTTCATTATGTTTCAGAAAATTCACGTCTTAGTCCTTATTCCATCACTAACTTGGTGACTTCAAGTAAGTCATTTAGTTCTCTAGGCTCAGTTATTTTCTCCTTAAATAATGTGGCTGGCAATGCATCTACCTACTTCCTATTTCAAAGGATACCCTTGAATATTAAATAGAAGATTAAAATATTAAATTATATAATGAAAGATGTTTAATTTTTTAAAGTACCTATAGACAATAACTATTATTGTTGTTTTCATTATTATGACTAATTATCCACCGCTTAGGTGAACAGTAAAACTTCTGGAGAGCAATAACCACATTTCATTCCTGTTTTTAAGCACTAAAGCATTAAGCATAGTGCCCAAAATAGAGAAATTGACTAAAAATTATGGATAAATCAATATACAACTAAGAATCTTTACCAACATTTAAGATAGGGCATTTTAAAAAATTGTGTTTGAAAATTAATACATTTCTCTATAGATCTCATGCCATAATTTGAGCTATCGGATCAGGAAATTCTGGCAGAGTATTGCTCCCTAAAGTAGAATTCAAGCAATTCCAAACATTTTAGTTATTTGTAGACAATAATGCTTTTAATAAAGGGTAAAAATATATCTTACTTAGAATGGTTGATTGGCCTTGGTAGCATAAGTGGAGTAAGTCCTTAAATAATGCATTACCAAATTACATTTCTCTCGTGTTTGCTGTTAATTGTTTTTAAGTGTAATGTGAATTTCAGTTCATTTGCCCCCAGAAACCAGAAAACAGGGAAGGTAAACAGGCCAGCTGCCCCTGAAGCTAGTGAAGTATCTACTTCGCGTTTCACCTATTTGGATGATATAAATTGAATTCTCTGCACGAGACCTTCAGAAAAGTTCTTTTACTGTAGAAACCCAAAATGAGAACGTTGATTGCAGAAGCTACCCTGGGCAGATGCTTTCTGGACGAGCTGTTGCCTGACATTGTCAAAAGTGTGCTTGTGGAATCTCAATGTGTTTTGGGGATATCTTAGGTGCAAGGTCTGCCGGCAGGACAGGGGGCAATATTAAGATCTTGCCAGTCTATTTATAGGTCTGCCCAAAATGTAGGAAGCCATCAGGGAAGCTGAGGGTACAGCCATCGCTCAGTCGGGGCTCCCCAGTGCTCTCAAGTTACTCCTTGATGGGGATGTCTGAATCTGCCGCACCTTTATGAAACCACACCCAAGGGAAGGTAGAAGGGTTACTCACCTCTTGCCTTGCTCAATTCTTTAAACTCCACTCTGGAGAACCCAACCAATGCTCTTTTTCAGTTCAACGAGTTTTTCCTTTATCTAGTTATTCTACGCATTGGCATTAAAACACCACCCATACCATCATACCAACTTCCTACTCAAAAACATACGTTGCCTCTTCGTTGTTTCGCATCTACACTCCTTTTTGTGCTCTCAGGGCCATCCCCTCTGTGGTTCTGGCTCTGGTTTAGTTCCTCTCTCCCACTTCAACTTTCACTGCTCACCCTGCTCTGTCAGCCTGGATTATGGAGGGGCCTCAGTGTGTTCTACTCACACCTTTTATGTGTCTGCCGCTTCCCTAGCAAAAGAGATTTAACTCTCACCTCCAATGATCTGAATCTTATTTTCTGACTGAAGATTGATCTTTCTTTGTATGAAAAGTTTTCTCTTTTTGAGCAAGTGTTCAGCATTTGGAGACTTGGAAGAAGGAGAGATGAAGAGTACCTGTCTAGCCACCCAGATCAGCCTAGAATCACATGGGTGATAGGTGCTGAATTACATGGGTAGCAGTTGCTGCAGCCAGATATCACTCACATCTTGAATTCCACACTTCTTTCAAAGCTAGTTCATATCCAAGCCTATCCCAATAAGGCCTCTCTTTCCTCTCGGTAGCTAAAGATCTTTATGTGTCTACATCACTATTTCCCCAACCTGACAAATAAATTATACCCTTAAGAGGAAAAATTATTTCATATCCCTAATGTTAATTACATTAATGTTCATTAAATTGTTCATATAATGATACCTAGAATATACAAATATAAAATAAGGCACAAATTCTTTACCCTCTCATTCTTATAAAACTAAAAAAAAAAGATAATGATCACTAATGATGTCATTTTTCTGGAACTGAAGAACCAAGAAAAATGAGAATTATGGTACTGAATGCCATATGCAAAGTTCTCTGGATTCTGCCAATCTGTCACTTAATAGCCGTGCAGCCTTGGGCTGATCAGCTCTTTGAGTCTGAGTTTCCTCATCCATAAAGTAAGATATCAGCGGCGGCATCATAAAGTTACTGTGAGTCTTAAATTAAATGTCTAGAAAGTATTTAATTATAGGATATTTGTGAGGAATTAAATTAAATATACATGTGAATGCAACAGCCTGGAGGAACCTTGAAGACACCATGGTAAGTGAACCAAGCAGAACAAAAGGACAAATACTGTATGCACTGGCTAATATGAAATAATTTGAATATGCAAATTCATTACATCAGAAAGTAGAATGTAGGGAACTAACAGCCTGGTGGGGCTGCGGAATGGGGAGTTTATGCTTAATTACCTGTTTGGGGTGATGGAAAAGTTTCAGTAATGGATGGAAGCTCAACCTTGTGATTGTGTAAGCAACGCCACCAAGTGATATATCTGAATGTGGTGAAAATGGAATATTTTACGGGTGTATACGTTACTAGCATAAAAATTTTTAAAAAGAAACATAGGACTGTATGACACAGTGAACCCTGATATAAACTATGGATTATAGTTAATAGTACAGTTATAATAATATTCTCTCATCAGCTATGACAAATGTACCACGCTAAGGCAAAATGTTAATAACGGAGGTGGTTACATGGGAACCCTGAATGTCCTGCATGATTTTCCTGTAAATCCATGACTTCTCTAATTTAAAAAAATATATGCATGTGAAGTGCTTGTGCACAGCCTCTGCACAGGCGAGTGCCCACTGGCTCTTACCTGCTACCATCATGTCCATGGCTATGCCATTCTTCCAATTTCACAGTAAAAAAAACTCATAGACAATGAAGAAACTGGCTTTAGGCAACACAAGTTTCTTTATATCAAAATGGTCTAATGAGAGCCTGCAGTATAGAAAGGAGATATTAAGGATTTAGGTTTCTCTCCAGTTATGGTCTGAATGCACTTGGACTGTATTCCAAACACTACAGAACATTGCTTTCATGCTACAAGGATATTTCATTTCATTTATTAATTAATTTCTTCCCAACCCTGTTCAGAAAAGGATTTGAGGTGGCTTTCATATGCATTACACAAAAACATGATAAAATAAATTGAAGAGGAAAACAAAGTAAAGGGAAAATAAAGAGAAAATAGAATGAAAGCCAGGTTAGCAGTTAGGTATTTTTTTTATATATGTTTCAGTAAAGTCACTAAAGGTATTACTAAATGTTCTGACTTTTCAAGGAACTGAAGCATAAGAAGCATTTCTTATATAGATCTGCCAACAGGAATTCTGTATGAAAGAGTAGGCATTGATTTCAATTACGTCCCAGCTCAAACACACTTGTGAGTTTCATGCAAATGGTAACTTGCTTGTTACCCAATGCAAACCGATAGCGTCAGTATAATTCTGTGTCTGCACTAAGACAGTCTAGCTCCATCCAAGGTTAATGTGGAGAGAGTGCTGCCCTTGGATAGTTCTTCTTTCAACAGAGCTTTTGATGAATATTGTATAACAGCTATTTTTAGGCTGATAAAGATAAAAAATAGCTGCATTTTGAATGACTTCTATGGTCAAAACATTGAATGCGTAGTATTCATTATCTCTAATAGTAATAACTACACTTATTTGGTGTCTTCTATGTGATAGGTCCTATGTAACTCTCAGTGTTATTGCATTTTATCCTACAACTGTCCTACATTCTAGATGAGGAAAATAAAGCTGAGAGAGGCTATTTAACTCATCTGGGGTCACAAAGCTAACAAGTAGCCAAGAAACAAAGCTGGGATTCCACCCCAAGTTTGTCTGACCACAAAGCCAAACTTCCAACCACCATCTCATACTGCTACAGAGTACACCTTCTTTTCTCAGAGCTGCTAAGGCAGGGCTCGATGCGAGGGCCAAGTTAGCAGTTCAGTGGTGGTTATGTATATATGTCTGGTCATTTTAATTATATGAATGATTACTAACATTCATTGAGCCTTAATATGCACCAGACACTGCCTGAGCACTTTATTTGTGATATCTCATGAAATATATTACCCTGTAAGTTAGGCAGCAATATTATTACCTCAACTTTATAGTTGACAAAACTGAATTAGAAAGGTTAAGTAACTTGCTCTGGGTCATAGAAGTAGAGAGGCCAGAATTTAAACCCAGACCTAACTTATTTCAGAGCTTGGTCCCATTGCTGTTATGCTTCATTATTGCTTGGAAATGAATGTAGGCAGAGGAATGTACTGTCATTACGCATCTTTATATCTCCCACATCACAAAGCTTTGCAACTGTGGATCCTCAGAAATTGTTGGTTGATTGACTAAACTGCCAGAAACATCATCACCAGGGGTTGCCTGATGATGGCTGTACTGTAATGAGGCATATAGAAAAAGATGAAAGGTAATAGATGCAATGACTGGTAGATAGGTAGAAAGATAAATGATTGATAGAGAGATAGATACATACACACATACATACATGAATGATTGATAATTGATGGATGATAGAGAGAAATATAGATGCATAAATTAGGCAGGTGATAGAGAGCTAAAGAGATGATCTATTGATAGATGAAAGGTTAGATAGATGATAAATTGTTAGATAAGATCAATCATTGATAGAGAAAGGAAGATTTTACAATATAGTCTCAGTTCAGATATTCTGTCTTCAAATGTGTCACCTTCAAGAATATTTGATTATTATTATTGGCCACCTTGCCAAAACAGCACGCTCTTGTGGTGAGGCAAAAGAATTTTATGTCAGCAATTTTGAATTAGGAACTTATTTTCCCTGAAAAATCCAGGTTTTCATATATTTATAAAAATGAGACCATATGGTAAAAAATTATGTTTGGTGTGCAATTTATCTGGAAATTAGTCCCAATCCTCCATTCTCTTAGTAAGTATAGACCTGGCCAAGTTGTCCTCAAACATCCTCTCCTACCCCTGAATGCCAGCCAAGCTCCAGGGCAGAAGGTAACAGATTTCCAGAATGAAGGCTTTCAGTGCCACCAGCCAATCATGTGGGAGGGAAGGAGAAGGCTTTCTCCTACAAATGAAACCACAAGGGAGTTAGAACAGGAGGCAAGATAATTACCTACCTGGAGAATAGCCAGGGAAGCAGCCCGGGCCTCTTGTGAAAATGCCATGGGAAATGCAATGACCACATGTGGTCAGGAGGACCTCGGTTTCCTACCTGATCTGATAAGCAAGGTCGAGGCAGGACACTCATCCCAGGGACAGAAGGGACTGGTATTTATTATTTATCCAACGCTAGCAGCCAGCCTGGCTCTGCATGACGCAGGGACCAATCTGAACCCCTACCTTAGGGCTTAAAAATTTTTTTCTGGGACCTAAATTCTCTTGAGTCCTAATGTCCCCCATTTTCCTAATCTAAACCCTTGAACTCCAGGGATCTTTAGTGACCTGGACAGAGTGGGGCGATGGCTTCATAGATATTGGAAGTACACTTTGTACCTGTTACAGATTTATTTTATTAGGCTTCTCCTCCTTGCTCCTACCCACCTGTCTATCATCCTTCAGGACACAGCTTAAATATTACTTCTCTGATCCCCTAAGAGTAGATGGGGTGACACTACCTCTGGGATCGATAGCACTTTATAATGTCTTCTGCCATAGCACTCCCCTCACTGAACTGTAAATCCTGCTTTCCTCACTAAACTGGAAGTTTCTTGCATCCGGAAAGAGTTCAATGTTTTGCTCAAAAGTAGTATCTCCCATACAGTCTGCTCTACTATAACACATGATTTCTCTGATGCAGATCGGCTCATATGCAATTCATAAATGGAAGTATGATATCAGTATAAGACAGAAATCTTATTGGTTCAAAGATACTTTGGTCTAACACTTCAATGTTTGTTCCACTAAACAGCAGCTGATGCAAACTAACACAGCTGACTCCAGCAAGCCACAAAAGAATATAGTCCCAAACCCAGTGGCCATTCACCTCACTCTCTACAATCCCCATTTACCCACATAGCAGACCCTGTCAATTTCTAGCCTGTATCTTCTTAGCCTATCCACTTTGTCAGAGAGACATGTGCAGAAGATCCAGGACAGGTTAGTCACTTTCTGCAGCTCTCTGGCTAAGGGCCTTCTCTGGCCAACAGAAGAAATTGCTTGGCTTGTGCACAGGGCAAGAAGTGTCAAGAACTCAATGCTCCAGGAAGGGTCTACAACCTGACAGGAACCAGTAGGACTGATTCTGAGATGCCCACAGTGATAGCCTGCTCACTAGTGATGCTTAATTGACTTTCCTCCTGTCTCGGCTACACTATTCCCCATCATCACTGTGCTTCCAGGAGTCACCTCCCAATAAACTACTTGCACCAAAATCCTGGTCTCAAAGTCCATTTTGGAGTCACCTAAACTAATACAGCAAACTCTTCCTCTTGACCGCATCTGGCTTCCTGCTCTGTCTTAGAAGTGCTTGGAAGGTACCCAGAGGTATAGAATGACCGTAATTCTGTGTTTTTCAGAGTTGTCCTTCATACATTCTGCCCTTTTGTGCCCTGTACACAAAACCCATTTTGGCATTTGGATGATGTAGTGACCATAATAATCAGTATTCTTCATCTTCAAGGAACTTTCATTTACTTGGGAGGATACAAACATGGGAAAAAGAACGAATTGAGACAATAGCACAATATATGTCAAAATGAATGGCACAGGTCAGTTTCCCCCAAGCTATTCTCCACATGTATGCGAGAGGTTCACTGGCCGCTGGAGGGGGAGATCAGTTTGGGGTTGTCTGCTCTGGGACATCCCATGGCTCTATTTCTGTTCTCAAACTGGGAAATTAGCTTATGCATAGGATTTTATTTGAAAAATATAGTCTGCTGCTGGAAAAAAAAAAGTAAGTTGAGAACCACAAACAGAATCCAAAAGGAGAAAGAGTTGGGAGATGGGACAAGGAATGGGTATCCTGTGGGCTAGGGTTGTATGGAAAAGCCTTTTGGGGAGCAAAGAGAAAGGGTCTTAGGTGGGGCTTGAAGGAGGGATGAAATTAACAGAAGTGAATATAAAAAATGTGAGGCAAATAATAAGGCCTGTTACTTTATGTACATACAGGAAGGTAAACTTGAGACAGCTACTTAATGCTGCTTCTGCCCCTCCCCGCCAAAAACATTGCCACCTGAAATATTTGAAATATTTAGATATCTGAGGCAAAATGTATTTAATCTGAATGTTCCAAAAGTTTCCAAAACATTCTTAAAAAAAATCACTTTATTTACGGTCACCACTTCCTTGAAGGCAATGGTCAAAAAGCATGGGCTTAATTTGAAGCCTATAAGTCACCCAACTTCTCAAGGCATTAGCTTCCTCAATTGTAAGGTACAGAAATACCAACTAATGCATGATTTTGTTATGCACATAAAGTACATAGCACATTGCACAGTAAGCACTAACTTTTCATGTCTTTATTGAACATGAATGAAAATAACTTAGTAGGTTGCAACATTGGCCCTTACACATGTAAACCATTCAACAGTATGCAACTCCACCTAAATAAGAGTAATGTAGGGCCTCTTGTTCCCCAAAGAAGAGGGACAGAGGAATATCTATGCAAATAAATAAAATGCAAGATTGTTAATTTTTGTGTTTAACAGAGGATCAGACAAGTGATTGTTTTCTCATGAGGCGCCCACTATGCTGTTTTGCTATCTGTCCATGTGCACATACCATTTCTTTCATTTGGGATACTCATTCCCTCCCTACCCTTTTCCACCCAGACCTGGGCTTCTCAAATGTTAACGTGAATATGAATCACTCAGGAAGCTGGTTACAATGCAGATTCTGATTCCATAGGTCTGAAACAATGCCTGAGATTATATATTTCCAACAAGCCTCAGGCAAGTGATTCCAGTATTTCACACTTTGAAAAGCAAGTGCCTAGGTACTCATTCTCAGTCGTCGAACTCCTGCCCAGGTGTCTCCCCCATGGAAAGCATTTCCTAACCTTGATACTGTCTCAGTCTTCAGTAAAATGCTAAGCAATCAGTGTCAACACCAGTCCTCCAGCTCGAAGGTTGCCAGATAAAATTCAGGACCCCTAGTTCAATTTACATTTCAGGTAAACAAGTGCTTTTTTAGTAAATTGCATGGGGCATACTTATGCTAAAAAAAAAATTGTTCCTTGTTTATCTGAAATTCAAATTTAACTGGGCCTTCTATATTTTTATTTGTTAAATTAGGCGACCCTACCTACCACCTATCCCTCCCACTCAAGCCCCTGCATGCATAATTTGATTCTTACCTTTCAGCCCCTCCTAAGCAGAAATTCCAGAGCAGCTGCTGCATAGCAAGTCCCTTATCCAGCCACCAGGGTACCTTGTGGGTACTACTTTTTCCTTTAGAGCACGAGGATGAGCTCATTGTTGACTGCAGGTCTGTTTTCCTATTTAACTGTGAGCTCTTTGAAAATAAAGACGATATCTTCACCTGTGTCTCCAGGTTTCTAGCAAAGTATTAAGAATGCAATAAATGTTTGTCAAATTGAACCGCACTGAGTTATCACAGTTCCTTATGGAGCTGTGTTAATTGATGGTAGAAAGCGGCGTTGGCAGAAGTTAGAGGGAGTCATGAGGCTTTGGGGCTAGGGGCAGGGTTGGGGTCAAAAAGAAAGACATTAATCCTCTTTTTACAAAGCTCTTTGTTCTCAAAAAAAAAATCTTAATTCAATCAAGGAATATCTGTCTACATACTAGCACCAAGCTCTCAATTCCACCTAGAATAAGTAGACACCCCCCCCCACATCCAAAATAAATTGTCCCCACCTCTCCACTAGACAGGTCTTCTCTTAAAGGGCTTCTCTGCTCATCATCTCCTACCTCTCTCCTTACTTGCCTGACAACTAATATCACATTCATCTGCATTAATATTGAGTGACACTTAATTTTGTTCCCTCTTAGATATCTGAGATGTGGACTGGACAGGTCTTATGGAATAGAACCAAATTTAAGGATAGGAGGACTTCAAGTGTCTTTTGACTGATGTTGACTAAAGTGGCTTTTACCAATCCCTTTCCAAATGTATATTTACAGCATCTTTGCTAACTACTAAAATCCTTCAGTATGTATTGAGAGATGTAGCCATTTCCAATAAGAACAATCAACAGCAGGCAGCTATGTCTCAAAGGTCTAAGTGTAATTCAAGGGCCCAGTCCTTGTGCGAGCTTCTGATACCCAAGTCAGGATTTAGATAGCTTGCATTGTCATGATGGGGGCACTCATAAAAGAACCCTGTTTATCTTTAGGGCTTCCCCCATATTTCAGTCAAATGGAGTTGTGATAAGGTTGTTGCTGTGTGGCAACTCTAGTGTTTGCCTTCACAGAAGCTAACATAGGAGACTGTTGTCTCCAAACCCATGCTAAGTCATGGAAGGTCTGTCGCAAGCAGCAATTTCATTTTAATTCATTATTCAACATTTACACAAGCTTAGGCTTCATTTGATATATGTAATAGCTAGCAAGCCAAATTTCTTTTATGGAAACCGAGAATCCAAACACAGAGTAATTACCCTGAGGAGGGAAAAACCATCCTCAGTCAAATAGTGCCATGCTAAATATTGACATTGTATACTTTCTGCTCCAGGTTAACCATTTGGATCCCATCAGCCTCCAAGCATAATGCTATCTCTGGAACAGAAACTGCATATGTATTAGATATAAGAAAATAACAGCGGGGAGGTTGAAAGTCTGAGCAGCAGTCCAGGAGGCAGGAAAAAACTGGTCAGTATGGTAAAAGGGCAAAATGAAGAGGGCAGACCACATTTAAAAAGCATGGTAATCATAGCCACCATTTACTGGTAACTCTTAGTCACCAGGCCCTGTGCTTTATCTGTGTTCATTCACTGCTCACAAAAAAAACGTCTTTTAGGAAATTGTCTGATACCCATTTTACCCTATCATCCCTGGTGCCTACACAAGCAGGCCATGTACAGCTACTGTAAAAGGAATAGAAATCTTTTGAATCAACTTTCAACATCCCCTTGCTTTTGTTATCTCCAACATCCCGCATCCTAGAGTGGATTGCTGTGACACTTGTTTGATATATTTTTTTATTCCCTCATAACAATCTGCAGTGGGTTTCTTTTTGTGTCTGTAGTGAATTTCTGTTTGCATCAAGACACTTCTTTCCAGCCAGCTGAGGCCTGAGGAATAAACTCTAGCTCTCGGTCAGAGCCCAGGGAGAAAGTACAGAATGTCTGTCCCCAAAATTAGAGCGTCTTCCTCATCCTAGGGAGAGTTTCAGGGTAAAAACAAGTCACATATTTTCAAAAATGGTAAATCCTACCTTTTTTAAAAAAAAATTTATTGTGAAGTATAAATATGTACAAAAAAGCAATAAATTTCAAAGTAACACTGTAACAAGTATTTATGGGACAGATTTCAGAGTTTAGTATAGGTTACAGGTCCACAATTTTAGATTTTTCCTATTAGCTGCTCCAGGACACTGGAGACCAACAGGAAATATCAATGTAATGATATTTCCTGTTCAGCAGCCATACTCATGTGTTAAATCCTATCCTCTCTGTTAGAACTCCTCCTTCTCCTTTGTTCCCTCTTTCAATCTTTAAGGGTATTTGGGCTATGCCCATTCTAACTTTTTCATGTTGCAAAGGGTGTCAGAAATACGGAATAGAGGGATGGAACTAGTTGATGTTCTTGGAGAGGCAGGCCCATCAGCATTTCAGGACTTACCTGGTCCAGGGACCTATCTGGAGGTTGTAGGTTTCTGGTAAGTAATCTTAGTGCATGAAACTTTTGCAGAATCTCAGATAAAGGCCTAGGTGTTCTTTAGGGTTGAAAGGAATGGTTTGGGGTTGGGGTTTGGCAAACCGTGGCAATTGGCAATATCTTGCTGAAGCGAGTATAAAAGTAGCCTCTAGACTCTATTTGAAATCTTTTAGCCACTAATGCCTTATTTTGCTACATTTTAAAGATAATCTCTTACATAACCATGGAAGGTTTGCCAAAACCAAAAAATTGACATTGGTACAACACTATTAAATAAACCACAGATTTTATTGTGGTTTTACCAGTTTTTTGTTTCTTTTTGGTAATGTCCTATTACTGTTCCAGAATTCAGTCTATGATGACAGATTTCATTTAGAAGCCCTTGTCTTTTTTTTTTTTAAACAGGGCATTGAAAGCTTATTTACTTCCCCAACTTGTCTCCAGATCCTTTCCTGACCCTTTTCTGCTCTGGCTACATCAAATTTCCTGCAGTTCCTATGCTTTCCTTTCTGTCTGAGGAGCCCCTGCTCCCTTTCTTGGTCTACAAACTCATCCTTGAAAACTCAGTTCAGGTAGCTCTCCTTCCTGGAAGCCTTCCTTGACTAAGCGTGGTCAGCCTCTGAGCTCCCTGAGTACCCTGTGCTCTTTCCACCCCCACACTCCCCACCTGGATTAGATGATCTCTTCCCTTGTCCTCCCCACTGGGCTGGAAGCTTTTATTTATTTCTTTGGGAGCCTAGTGAATGCTTGTAAAATGGTTGAAGTTAGGAAAAATATCCACACAACTGTTATAACAGGCCAGAGACAGAAAACAGCAGGCTGGAGAAGCCTTCTTGACTTGAGTCTTGCAGGATGGAGTAATAAACTGTTTGTTGAACAATTACTTGAGCTACAAATCTAAGCATTTTGCACACACTAAGTAATTGAATTCTCACTACAGCTCTGTGAAGTAGGTGCTGATATTGTCTCCATTTTATAGACAAAAGAATAGAGGTGAAAGAACCTGTCAGGAGGCACAGTTATTAAGAGGTATACATGTGCGTGGTTTTGTAGAGGGGGCAGAGGTCATATTCCCCTTTTTTGTTTTAAAGAGTTCAGACCCCAAGGAGGAAAGTGAATGACCCTCAAATTTTATTATTAATGTTATTTGCAAATACTCCATATCTACCAAACATATACTCCTTCTTCCCCCATCCTCCCATCTCCTGGTAACCTGTAATCTACTTTCTTTTTCTGCAAGTTTACTATTTCTAGACATCTCTTATAAGTGACAACATGCAAAATTTGTCTTTATCTGTCATGCTTATTTCAAGGAGGATAATGTTTTTAAAGTTCTTCCATGTAGTAGCAAGTTTCAGAACTTCATTCTTTCTTATGGCCAAATAATATTCCATTGTGTGTATTAACCACATTTTTTATACATGTATTTGTTAATGGGCACAGGTTGTCTCCACCTTTTAGCTGTTGTGAATAATGCTGCTGCAAACACTTATTTGCAATTACCTGTTTTAGAGACCCTGTTTTCATTTTCTTTGGGTAAATACCTAGAAGTAGAATTTCCACGGCACGTGTTAATTCTTTATTGACTTCCTGAGGAACACATCATTTTCTGTAGTGGCTGTGCCATTTTACATTCCCACCAAGAAAACACTAGATTTCCAATTTCTCCACATATTCTCTAACGTGTTATTTTCTGGGTTTTTTTCCCAGTAAAAATAGTCATCCTAGTGGATATGAAGTGATGTCCCATTGTGGTTTTTTTTTTTCACATGGGCAGGCACCGGGAATCGAACCCGGGTCCGCGGGCTTGGCAGGCAAGCATTCTTACCTGCTGAACCACCGTGGCCCGCCCCCCATTGTGGTTTTGATTTGTATTATCCTAATGGCTAGTGATGTTGGGCATCTTTTCATAGGCCTATTGACCATTTGTACATTCTCTTTGGAAAAATGTCTATTCAAGTCCTTTGGCCATTTTTAAAATGGGTTGTTTACCTTTTTGTGTAGCATTATAAAAGTTCTTTATGTATTCTAGACATTAAGCCTTTATTTAATATATGGTTTGCAATTATTTTTCTTTCATTCTTTTGGTTGTCTTTTTACTTCCCTGATAATGTCAACTGATGCACAAACGTTTTCAATATAAATAAGGTCAAATTTATTTTGTTTGTTACTTATGCTTGTGGTGTCATATCTAAGAATCCATTATGAATTCCCACGTCAAAAATATTTGTCCCTATGTTATTTTCCTAGAATTCTATAATTTCAGCTCTTATATTTGGGTCCTTAATCCATTTTGAGTTCATTGTGTATAGGCTGTCAAGTAGGGATCTAACTTCACTCTTCTGCATGTGGATATACAGTTTTCCTAGCGCCATTTGTTGAGACTATTCTTTCTCTATTGCATATACTTAGCTCTCTTGTCAAACATCAATTGGTCATAGATGTGTGAGTTTTTTTCTAGGCTTTCATTTCTGTTGCATTGGTGTATATGTCTATCTTTAAGCTAGTCCCACACTGTTTTGATAATTGTAACTTTGTAGTTCATTTGAAACTAAGAAGTGCGAGCGCTTCAGCTTTGTTCTTCTTTTTCAATTTTTTTTTATTATATAGGGCCTCTTATAGTTCAAATATAAATGAGAATCAACTTTTCTATTTCTGAAAAAAAAACCTGGGATTTTGATAGAGATTGCATTGAGTTGGTAGATTGTTTTGAGTAATATTGCCACTTTAACAACACTGAGTTTTCTAATTCATGTCATGGGCTCCTTTGCTATTTATTTAGATCTTCTTTAATTTCTTTCCTCAGTATTTTATAATTTTCAGTATACAAGTCTTTCATAGCCTTGGTTATATTTATTACTAGATATTTTATTTTTTAGCTGCAATTATAAATGTAATTGTTTTCTTAATTTCCTCCACAGATTGTCCATTGCTAGCATATAGAAACACAGTTGATTTATTGTTTATCTCATACCCTGCCATTTCGCTGAAATTGTTTATTAACTCTGGTAGTTGTCTTGTGGATTACTCTGGATTTTCTATTTATATGATTATGTTGTCTGAAAATAAAAAATGGTTTCACATCTTTCTTTCCAATTTGGGTACCTTTTAATCTTTTTCTTGTCTAATTGCTCTGGCTAGAACTTCTAGTACAATAATGACTAGCAGAGAATCTCAAAACATTTCTTTCAAGATAAAACTTAGAGATCACATCTTCTCATTTTTCCAGTGAAAAAACTGAGACTCACAGAAATAAAACAGCATGGCCAAGTCACAAAACCAGTTAGCCTTAAACCTGATCTGTGTCCTCTCCCCTGTACCAGTCTGTCTGATAACGGGTTTCTTTAATAGGGCCAGTGGTAACTATAGAGGCAGACTGTTTTGAGTCTCAAAGCCCAGTTATTATTTATTGGAGTCCCACCCCTGAGCAAGAAACTGAAACTACAAATGCCCATTACTCACTCCCATACAGATGTAAAAAACCAACTAGCAAACTGATAGTTTCAGTGCCATTTGCTCATGACTAGACAGAGGCTCCCTCTTTCCCATTATTACTGACTTTCAGAGGTATCAGCAGGGATGCTTCACCAGGTTATAATAATGCAAACTCTCCAATCGCCAGGCATATGGGGCTGTTGAAATAAGGGAAGGAAAGTTTTTTAAATTGTTTTCTTTTAGTAACTTAAACTTATATTAGAAGTCATACATGGTTATTGTCTAAAATAAAAAGATAAGCATAATGAAATAAAACATGACATTTAAAATCTCAACACCCACAACAGAAAAAATTATTGTAAATATTTTTGTCTGTCCTTTCAAGTATTTTCTCATTGGGTATATGCGCATAGGTGTTTTCCTCTGTACATAAATATATTTCTCTTACAAAAAGAAGGTAGTGTTATCTTTACTGTTTAATTATTTTTCAATTAACAATACATAGCAAATTTATCCTCATGTCAATAAATATACTTCTATAACCTATTATGATGGAGCCATTTCATTATTAGTTATTAGCAAACATTTATTGAGCACCTACTTTGCCCCAAGTATTGTATTAGGTACTATGGATAGAGAGGCGAACAAGATAATCAGGACAATTGCCCTCATGGAGTTATATTATACATGATAGCCCCCCTTTGCTCCCTGGCATCCCCTGGGGTTCTGAAAGATTAAATTCTTAGTCCTAGGGGGCACCCAAGATGCAGTGGTGATAGTCTGCAGATACTGTTAACAAAGACAAGGAGGCCTTTAGAGTGGATTTCCAGAGATTATCTTCTATCTCCCATTTTCTTAGTTTCTGACCCTGTTCCTAATATAGGATCCAGTGCATATTAAGTGCACAATAAATCCATATATATTGATTGGATGCCTATTGAATGCCTAATTTATCAGCCTAATATTGAAGGCCTAGTTTTTATCTGATATATGTTTTTTTTTTAATACTTACTCTTCAGCAATTTAATGTTGCCAACAGAGAAACCTGTTTCTTTGCTGTTCTTTATGCTATACTAAACTATTATATTTTAGTCTATTCAATACTATACCAGTCTGTTTTATACAATATTATACCATACTATATTATTTTACACTTAGTACTATGTGAATAGCTTGTCGCATAATATATATGTATTTGTCCCTGTGACTGAGTCCACAAAAATAATGTGCTTACATTCATTACCTACCTAGTTTGGTTAGAGTAGGTATTACCTTCCTTTTAACTAAGGTTAAGTGAAGCTTGAAACCTTAGGTAACTACTCAATATCGCAGGCTAGGAACTGTTGAAGCCTGAACCAAAAAACAGGCTCCTGCTTTGCTTGTAACTTAAGCCACAGAGCATCAATAACAAAGTAATTAAATTTAAATAAAAGCAAACATAATCATGTCATAGTGGAGGGACAGATAGGGGCAGAACTTCCTCACTCAGTGGCCTGGCAGGAAGATAAGAAGTTTAGAATCTAGAAACCTGGGTTCAGAGCCTAGCGCTACCACTTACATGCTGTGTCACTGAAGTCGCTAAAGTTCTGAGAATCCGCTTTAAGTCATCTTTAAGAAGAGATTTGTAGGATTGTAGTGAGGATGGAAGATAATGTATATTCAAGTGCCTTAAGGCCTGTATATAACGCTCCCTAAAAAGATGCTGTTGCTGATAGAAAGCACTATGATGATGATGATGATGATGATGATCTTCGCCTGCAAGAGATAGGCTGTCTCCTTCCCCAGTCCTTTCTTATAGTATCCAGAAGCTTAAGCAGCTCGGTTCTGCTCATCTGCCATGGGACTCTGTTTACATCTTGAATTACTCAAATGAACTGTAAAAACAGCTTCACTGCATCTTAAAGTGCTCATTACGGTTAATTCAAACAGCACAGAGTTCCCTCAAAATAAATAACTCTGTCCATCTGTTTATTTCCCTCTGCTAAACTGGTTTCATGCTTTTCTTGGACTGATGAGAAACGCTTCAAAGACAGCTGATTTAAACTCAGTAGGGAAGTTCTGCGCCCACATTCCTGTGCTCTCAAGAGCCTCAGACATCTACCCATGTCCTGATGTCCACTGCTGTGTAGACACTGCCACCCCATCTACTGTTAGGAAGGACTTGCTCTGATGCTAGTTTTTAAATTTTTACATTAGTTTAATTTATATTTTTGGTAAGCTGCATGCAGATTTGGCACGTTCGAATTTTTTTTAATCCTTAGATCCTTACTGTCAAAAGAATACAATTTATATCAAATCGTGATTATAACACACAATTAATCATTTTGTTTAAATAAAAGCCTGAAAAGATAAATATTATGTGACTGATATATAGTAGTTCATAAAAAACGTTTGTCAGTGTTTCACAATTCTTCCCAGAACTGTAGGTCCACAAACAGGTTACACAAATATGTGCAATAATTAAATTTCATTGTCTTAATTATCTTATTTTCAGTCATATAAAAACCATAACTTCACGTATTTTTTTTAACTTTTTAATTTAATTTAATTTTATTTTTTTTAATTTTTTTATTAATCAAAAAAAAGAAAAGAAATTAACACAACATTTAGAAATCATTCCATTCTACAAATGCACTCAGTAATTCTTAGTATCATCACATAGATGTATGATCATCATTTCTTAGTACATTTGCATCGATTTAGGAAAAGAACTAGCAAAACAACAGAAAAAGATAGAGAATGTTAATATAGAGAAGAGAATTTAAATAATAATACTAATAAATATATATATATATAAAAAGGAAAAAGAAAAAAAACAAAAACAAAAGATACAAACAAACAAGCAAAAAACCATATTTCAGGTGCAGCTTCATTCAGTGTTCCAACATAGTTACATTACACTTAGGTATTATTGTGCTGTCCATTTTTGAGTTTTTGTATCTAGTCCTGTTGCACAGTCTGTATCCCTTCAGCTCCAATTACCCATTATCTTACCCTGTTTCTAACTCCTGCTGGTCTCTGTTACCAATGATATATTCCAAGCTGATTCTCGAATGTCGGTTTCACATCAGTGGGACCATACAGTATTTGTCCTTTAGTTTTTGGCTAGACTCACTCAGCATAATGTTCTCTAGGTCCATCCATGTTATTATATGCTTCATAAGTTTAGTCTGTCTTAAAGCTGCATAATATTCCATCGTAGGTATATGCCACAGTTTGTTTAGCCACTCGTTTGTTGATGGACATTTTGGCTGTCTCCATCTCTTTGCAATTGTAGATAATGCTGCTATAAACACTGGTGTGCAAATGTCCGTCTGTGTCTTTGCCCTTAAGTCCTTTGAGTAGATACCTAGCAGTGGTATTGCTGGGTCGTAATCCATTCTGCCAGTCTATGTCTTTTGATTGGGAAATTCAGTCCATTACCTTTTAGTGTTATTACTGTTGGGATAATATTTTCCTCTACCATTTTGGCTTTTGTATTATATATATCATATCTGATTTTCCTTCTTTCTACACTTTACTCCATATCTCTCTCTTCTGTCTTTTCGTATCTGACTCTAGTGCTCCCTTTAGTATTTCTTGCAGAGCTGGTCTCTTGGTCACAAATTCTCTCAGTGACTTTTTGTCTATAAATGTTTTAATTTCTCCTTCATTTTTGAAGGACAATTTTGCTGGATATAGAAGTCTTGGTTGGCAGTTTTTCTCTTTCAGTAATTTAAATATATCATCCCACTGTCTTCTAGCTTCCATGGTTTCTGCTGAGAAATCTACACATAGTCTTATTGGGTTTCCCTTGTATGTGACAGATTGTTTTTCTCTTGCTGCTTTCAAGATCCTCTCTTTCTCTTTGACCTCTGACATTCTAACTAGTAAGTGTCTTGGAGAACGCCTATTTGGGTCTATTCTCTTTGGGGTGCGCTGCACTTCTTGGATCTGCAAATTTAGGTCTTTCATAAGAGTTGGGAAATTTTCAGTGATAATTTCTTCCATTAGTTTTTCTCCTCCTTTTCCCTTCTCTTCTCCTTCTGGGACACCCACAACACGTATATTTGCGCGCTTCATATTGTCATTCAGTTCCCTGATCCCCTGCTCAAGTTTTTCCATTCTTTTCCCTATAGTTTCTGTTTCTTTTTGGAATTCAGATGTTCCATCCTCCAGTTCACTAATTGTAGCTTCTGTCTCTTTAGATCTACCATTGTAGGTATCCATTGTTTTTTCCATTTTTTCTTCTTTGTCCTTCACTCCCATAAGTTCTGTGATTTGTTTTTTCAGATTTTCTATTTCTTCTTTTTGTTCAGCCCATGTCTTCTTCATGTCTTCCCTCAATTTATTGATTTGGTTTTTGAAGAGTTTTTCCATTTCTGTTCGTATATTCAGCATTAGTTGTCTCAGCTCCTGTATCTCATTTGAACTATTGGTTTGTTCCTTTGACTGGGCCATATCTTCAATTTTCCGAGCGTCATCCATTATTTTCTGCTGGTGTCTGGGCATTTGATCAGATTTCCCTGGGTGTGGGACCCAGCTGGTTGAAAGTTTTTTCTGTGAAATCTCTGGGCTCTGTTTTTCTTTTCCTGCCCAGTAGGTGGCGCTCGTGGCGCTTGTCTGTCTGCACGGCAGTCGGCCCGGGAAACCGCGCGTGGAGGCGGGGGTCACTGGCCGCCGCGGCTTGGGAGAGTGCCGGTCCTAATTGCCCAGCTGGCCCGAAACACCAAGCGTGATGGGAGGGCCCCGCTATCCAACGTTCCCAGTCAGACCGGGGAGCCACGTGCGTGGAGGGGACCCCAGTCACCAGCCTCCCCGGCCGGGAAAATGCGCGCCCCTCGGGTATCTCACCACAGCAGATTCTCCCTGCCCATCAGCTGTTCCAGAATGGGGTACGCTGTCTTTTTGGTCTCTGTCTTGACTCCGGGAGCTGTTTCGTATTGTTTCTGTTTCTTTAGTTGCTTTTCTGGAGGAGGAACTAAGACCCGCACGTCTTACTAAGCCGCCATCTTCTCCGGAAGTCCCAACTTCACGTATTTTTAAATGTTGCATTATTTGTCAAAATATATTTGGTTTACTAGTTAAACAACTGATTGATACTTTAAATATTTAGATCTATGATACTTTAAGTATTTAGACCTATTATATGTGGGCCTCCATTTTTATTCTTGCAGTAGACCTGCAAATGTTAGACAGGCCTATTCCTGTTGCTTGGTGACCAGTTAGTATATGAGTCCATGTATCTGATGGGACAAGTACCTGATTGACCAGAAGACTACGAGGCTCTGACAAAGTCATTGCCTCATTTACGATTCTGTAATGGACCCTTCTACTCTTGATTGAAAATCTCAGATCAAGTATAGAGGGTTCCCAGACTACTAATTCTTAAGCACTGCAATGCCCTTTGTAATTTATGGCCAACCTTGAGTTCAATATCATCCTAACTAATTGTTAAAACAGTCTAATTACTTGCAGAGTTTCCTGTTTAAATTATGAAGATAATCACCAAAAATCTTACCATTTCCATGAGTCACTAATTCTTATTTTTCTATATTCCACTTCAGTCCATAACATCAGCATTATTAAAGACAGTAATACTTTTTCATTATAACCTAGGTAGAATTTTTATATTCTTTTTATTTCTTCTTAACATTATGGTATAAGAATTTTTTTTCCATGTTTTTACGTAGTCACTGCAAATGGCAACAGAAATTTTATCAGTTTGATGGATGCTATTTTATTTAATCATTTTCCTATTCCAAGTTTTAATTTACAATCTTTGCTAGCAGAAGTGTTGTAATATATTATTCTCCCTTTCACTGCTTCCTCTATTTTGGCAGTTATTTAGTAGAATTAGTAGTAATGGTAGTAGTAGAAGAGGCATTCCACAATCTATTATGCAAAGTCCTTGAGCTGATTGTTTTGGAATTCAGAAACTTTTGATTCTACAAATGTAATATGATAAATATGTTCTGTATTACATAAAACTCCCAGGAGAGCCTGAAGCAACACCCCATTATCAATCTGATTGATATTTCAGTAGTGAAATGCCTGAATATTCATTCTAATCAATACAAATTAAAACTAAATAGTCTCTCATCAGTTTAAGTCAGGTTTCTTACCAAATGAATTCAGGTCAGATCAGGTATTTTGCAAATTTATTTGCCTGGAGGTGTGCAAAATAGTCTCATGATTTTTTAACATTTTCTTTAGAGCAGTAGTTAATTCATTTTGACATCTGTTATATTATATATGTTTTCATTTTCTCTCTTTACCCTTGATTAAATTAGCTTAATAGTTGTTGTGATTTTTTTCAGAAAACCAGGGTTTTGATTAATTACTTTGACCTAATAATTTTCTCCTCTACTTCATTAGTTTCCTCTGTTTCATTAATTTTCCCTTTTATCAATATAATTTCCTTCCTTGTACTTTCTTTTGGTTTGGGTTTACTTTGTTTTTTTCCCCCTAGTATTAGAGTTGGGAATTTATTACATTCATTTCCATTCTTTCATTTTTTTATTCATATATATGTTTAGGGCTGGGAATTTTCCTCTGATAACTGCTTTAAATCTATCCCATATTCCAAGATAGAGTGTTTTCATGCCATTATTTTTCAGAAATTCTGTAATGCATGTTTGTATTTTCCCTTTCCCAATTTAATTTCTAAATAAAAGTGCTTTTTGGGTTTTATTTCATTGTAATCTATAACTTAGTAGTATTGTAGTCCATGAATGTTGTTTAGATTATTTCTGTTTTATGGAGCATACTTTGCACCACAGTATATGATCATTTTTGATGAACTTTCCCACATGTACTTGAGAAGAAAAATTATTTGCTCACAGTTTTCAGGTTAAAAGAAAGTCCAAATCAAGGCAATGTTTTCTCCTGAAGACTGTGGTGTCCTGGGGATGACTGCTGGTGATCCTTGGCTCCTCTGTCATATGGCAAGGCCCATGGTGGCGTCAGCTAGTCTCTCCCTTCTCTTCTGGGTTTCACTGATTTCAGCTCCTTGCTTCCTGTGGCTTTCTCTCCTTGTCTGATTTTTTTTCTCTTATAAAGGACTCCAGTGGTAGGATTAAGACCTATCCTGATTGAGGTCACTTACATCTTAACCAAAGAAACCTCATCAAAAGTCCTACTTACAATGGGTTCACACCACAGGAATGGATTAACTTTAAGAACATACAGCTTCAAACCACCACACCAACCCAGAATGCATGCCCAGGGAAAAAGGTTTAACTATATCCTCTCATTATGACAAATGATATTTGGATTCACTTTGTGGAAAAGACTCTAGGATAGGGCTCTCCCAGTGAACAGAGGCTGAAAGAAGTTTTAATTACTACCTGGGGCTATGGATGATAGCAAGCTAAATGACTGGGTGGTTGAAGATATAGTCCCATGGAACAATTGCTCAAGTGCTCCAATATAAGACCTGCTGCTGAAGTAAAGCCTCAGAGCCCAAACGAAGGCAAAAAAAAAAAAAAAAGATTCCCCAGATAGAGAAGGTTTAATACAGAGATAAACATAACAAAACCCACACACAAAATGAGCTTGCATGCAAAATGTGAAAGCTCCTGAAGAAAACTGAGATATGAAAGGTAAACAACAAATTCATCAACCAAAAGAATTTAGTTCTAAGTAAATGGATACAATAGAGCAATCTGAAAAAGACTCAAGTAAATATATTTAAAAGTTTCTGAGAGATAAAGGAATCAACAACAATCATAAAACTGCTAAAGAAGTTACATGGGACATTAAAGAGACCCACTAGAAATACCAGAAATGAAAATGTAGCTATGGAAAGGAAGACTCATAGAACAAAATATACACCAGATTAGCACAGTTGAAAAGACAATTGGTGATTAGAAAGATAACACTGAGGAATTTATTGAGATTGCAGAATGGAGAGATAAAGAGAAGGAAATTATGAAAGAGAAGGAAAGAATCGTAGAAAATAGATTTGGAAATTTTAATATATGTATATATGATCAGGCAATGAAGAATATATGGAATGGCAGAAATGCAGTTTTGAAGAAATATTAGCTAAGATTTTGCAGAATTAAAGAAAAACTTCAAAATTTCAGATAGAAACAAAAAGCACTAAATCATACCCAGGTTAAATAAAAATAAAATAACACCTGGTGAGACATATCAGTGTGAAACTAATGAACACCAAGTTTTCTATTATGACATTGAAAAGGTTGGATGCTTTGTTTAATATGTTGTCCACTATTATTTTCTGGGTTCTTCTTGAAATAATTATAAAGGTACATCTGGCTAAATGGGAAAATGCCTTGTGATACTCACAATACAGTGAGTTATATGACTTATGGATTGTTCTGTGTGAAACTGCAAGGTCTTGAGTGTATAGGTCCATTTATCCCATTTTTGGCCACCAACAAACACTGAATGTGTATTTTTCACAAATAAAGACAGCCAATTTTAGGTTAATTTTTTTAAAGATTTATTATATTTTATAATAAAATACTTTAAATTTTCAAGTAGAACGTTAATAAGAACCTTACATCAGTCTATTTTATGCCAGTTTTGCATTGTTTGCAATCTATCATCAAGGTTATCAGTGACAAGTCCAATATGAACTTCCTCACTTACCATGCCTTCTTGCTTTACCTTCCATCCATAGTTACTCTAGCCACTTCTCACTCCATTCCCAGGGCTCTGAAGACGAGCTGCTGCCATCAAGTCCACGAATAAAGGAGCCCCTGAGTGTGGTGCCAGCATACCAGGAGAGGACTCCACACCTGTGCATGGGCTGCAATGGACCCACAGAGACTTCGGCCCTCCACATTGGTGCTTGGTGATTTAACTTGGCGTTATTGGAATGATGACACCCTCTGGGTATACTTTAAGGATTGGAAAAGGAGATGCAGATAAATTTGCCAACCTCTCTTCCATTCTGTCCCTCTCCCCTCCCAGGGTTGTTCATAAACACACAAATTTCATATGATCTTAAAGATGACACACTCTAAGACTCACCGACTGAGTTGTATTTGTTATAGAATCTGGCCATCCCAGTAATGCACTCCCTTGTATTTGATCTTTTTCCTTCTCATAATCAATTCCCTTTTTCCCTCACTCTTAATTCCCTGGGATTTTCCTCTCCCTATAAAGTATTAACAGATAATCTTTTGCCTTAGGCTCTGTTTTCTAGGGAACCTAGGCTAAGACTGTATTAATATCTGATAGGTAATTTGAGCCATAGGCCACGTTCTGTATCCAGTTACTCTCTTTACTCGTTATATTCACTATTTTAGAAAATCCAAACTTACACTTTCAGTTGTTAGTAATGGCAATACGTTTTTGGTGGCTCTGACAAATGGTTTTGGATTGAACATGGACATAAAAATTATAAAGAGATTTTCTACTGAAGACTTCTTTCATCTTTCGGTTAGATGCTAAACCAATTAACATATCACATTCAAAAGGCATGAGGTTGGATATTTCAATTTGAGGGATGGCAGCAAATAGATTCCCATTTTTATACTCGTTTTTGATTTTGTAAACTATTTCTGCATGTTCTTATGGTTCTCTTTCTCTTATGAGTCCACAATCAAGTGTGTGTTTGTGTGTGATTTGTTTTCGGACTTCCCCACAACTAGAGTAAATACATAACTTACTAAAGTTATTTGTAATACTTTCATGGTTTGTATGTGAAGTTTTAACTTGATGGAATTCATTTTATGTAGTATTAGGTAAGCATCTAAGTTTGGTTTTTTTTTTCCCAGCACAGTTAATTATCCTGGAGGGATGTCCTTAAGAGTTTTCTGATATATATATATATATATATTTTTTTTTTAACATGGGCAGGCCCCAAGAATCAAACCCGGGTCTCCGGCATGGCAGCCAAGAATTCTGCCACTGAGCAACCATCACACCACCCTGTCTGATATTTTTTATATTTTCCTGTTCATATTTTTAAAGGAGATCTTCAGCTGTTATAAATCTGAAAGAGAGTGGAAAAATATCAAGACAAAATTTTCCTATAAGAAATTTGTGCTCAGGAATTTTCCTTCCTCTTAAAAGAGAATGATCCTACTTCAGTGATTTGGTTATAAATAAGACAATGAAGAAAAGAAGGAAAGCAAGCTCTTTAATCCTGAAGCAAAGGCTATTATCTCTCAATATCGGTTCTTACCTGCCTCCTTAGTAGCATAGCTCCCAGTTCTTAGAGTATATTACCACAGTGAATAAAAACTATTACTAGCTTTCCTTAAAATTAGGAAGTATCTGCGTATTATAAAATGTTCTTTAAATGGAGGAGGCATGACCTTCCTTGTCCTACTTCCTTGTTGTTGGTTAGGATGTGGACATGATGGCCAGAGCAGAAGCAGCCATGCTGGGCTGTATGGCACAAGGTAAAAGAAGGCAGAACAATGACAGAGAGTACCTTGAGTCTCTGGCTTTATGGGGCTGATATGTTAGCCTTTGACTGCTTCTTTTTGCTTTTACCCAAGAAATGGAATCAACTTATAATTAGCATAAAACATTGTTCTTTTAATTTGTATTTCTGTTACGTTTATACAGCTGAACTTCATCCTGAATTATATGGAACCACATGGAAGGGCTTGTATATTCATCATTATAATCACAAGACTTCTGACTTCTTTCTTTTTTTTTTTCAAGAATAAGTAAATCAGGGAGTGCTCACCACTTTATTTAATCAACCAATTGCTTTAATTTTTACTTGTAATGTTATCATTTCAGACTCTTCTCACTCACAGGGCTCATTTGTAAAATTAGGACAAATTCTGGGGAGAGGATTAAAGAAAATGAAGTAATAAAATAAGATAAAAGTGCAACCTTGGTCATGTCACTTAACCTCTCGTACTCTCAGATTTCAGCATTTGTAAAGTGAAGATCGTGAGATGACCTTCCTACTATAAAGTGTTTAAGTGTTCAAGCTCTGGGTTTAGATAGATGTGAGTTCAAATCCTGTCCACTAAATTCTAGCTGTGAAACTTTGGGCAAGTTATTTAACTCTTCTAAACTTCAGTTTCCATACCTATACAATTAGCATAATAGAAGCATATGTTCAAACACTTACAGATTAAACTCAATAATTTGTAAAGTACTTAATACAATGCCTGACACCTAGTAAGCACTAATTTCATGATAGCGGTTATTTTGCTGTCATTAAATGAGATAACAGATGTGAAACTATCTTGGAAAGTATGAAGAGCTACACTAATATAATATTATCACTAAGTACACATAGAGAACCTATCATGTATAGGTATCATATACATACAGTGGGCATGCTTAGTATGTACACATAATATAAATATATTTAATATACTTCTTTAATGGTGCAGTTGAAATTTCATTTTCTCTACCTTCCAACACCTTCAGTGTAAACACTTCAGTGTGTTTAAAACAGAGATGACAGATAATCATCTTTTTGTTTTGTTTGATCTTTATATAAATGAAAGGTTTTGTGTGTATAATTTTGACTTAGAAGACAAAATTATAAACACTGGTTGGAAATTGTAGAAATGCAGATATGGACTAAATAAAATGAAGAACTTTGTTAACATTTGAGGTTATCAAAAAAAATGAGTTGGTTAAGTAGCAAACTCCATGTCCCTGAATGACCATTTATTGGGAGTGTTTGTAGTAGGAATTCAAGCATAAAATATGAGTTTGGACAAGTGACCTTTGTCCCTTTTGAATATAAGATTCCATGAAATTCTATATGTTGTTGTTACGTATATTTGTGTATAGATGTGTGGGTATGTGCATGTGTTTTATCTTAGTGATTGATATTCTTTATAAATATTTGCCATTTGACTAAGCTTAAGCAATTAAAAATATATATATATATATACAGATGCTATGGGGGAGGAAGGTGGGGGCAAGATGGCAATGTAGGAAGGTATGGTATTTAGTTTGTCCTCTAGGGCAGCTAGTGAATAGCCAAGAACTGTCTGGAATAACTGTTTGGGGGACTTCTGTGACCATATGTGCATCATATACAAGTCTGGAATGAATGGAGGGGCTGAGATCACATTGTAGAATTTTAAGTAAAGTCTCCCAAATGGTGGAGGCTATGGCCCATACCCCACTGGCATGGCAGAGAATTCAGATCCCAGGGGCTGGAAAACAGAAACATCTTAAAGCATCCTTCTGTCTCAGCTGCTGCCTCAACCACATCCCAGACAGGGACAGGGTCTACTGAGAATTAAAGGCATTGTTCCACTTTATGCAGGTGGGGAGCTGTGGGCTGATAAGTGCTACTTGCTGGACAAGATAGGGAAAACACAGAATCAAAAGGGTTCACTGGAAATACTGGTGCCCTGCTGGGTTTCATCCTCAGGGAAACTTGATATGGACTACACCCTCTTCCTGAGACCCAGGCCTATCTTGTCTGGAAAATATGATTGGGCTCAATTATATCTGGGGAGACCCTCCTCAAGAAAAAGGTTCTGTATAGGCAGGGCAAGAACCAGAAAAGCAAGAGCTGAAAATCTCAGATAGTTAAACAGAAGCTGTTCTAGAGGTCCAGAATAAATTAAACTGAATGTCAAAGAACAGATAGAGAACAAAACTAACCAACAAGAAAACCCTAAGTGAAAGAGAGACAATAACCTCCAGAATAAACTAATCAAGGAAACCAGATGCCTAGACACCAGCAAAAAATCAAAAATCATACTAGGAAGGACGAAGATGTGGCCCCCTAAAAGTAAAAAAAAAGCTAACACTTCAAATGAGATACAGGAGTTGAACTAATTAAAGATGTTCAAACAAAACTTTGAAATCAAATCAAAGAGTTGAAGGAAAACAAGGCAAAAGAGATGAAGGATATAAAGAATAAACTGAATAACCATACAGAAGAACTCGAAAGCTTGACAAAACAAATTGCAGAACTTATGGGAATGAAAGGCACAATAGGAGAGGTGAAAAAAATGTAGACATACAACAGCAGATTTGAAGAGGCAGAAGAAAGGATTAGTGAACTAGAGGACAGAACATCTGAAATCCTACACACAAAAGAACAGATAGAAAAAAGAATGGAAAAATAAGAGCAGGGTCTCAGGGACTTTAATGACAACATGAATTGCACAAGTATACATGTTATGGGTGTTCCAGAAGGAGAAGAAAAGGGAAAGGGAGAGAAAGACTAATGGAGGAAATAATCACTGAAAATTTCCCAACTCTTATGAAAGTCATATAATTACAGATCCAAGAAACACAGCATACCTCAGACAGAATAGATCCAAATAGACCTACTCCAAGACACTTACTAATCAGAATGTCAAATGTCAAAGACAAAGAGAATTCTGAGAGCAGCAAAAGAAAAGCAATCCACCACATATATACAAGGGAAGCACTGTAAGAATGTGAGGATTTCTCCACAGAAACCATGGAGGTGAGAAGGCAGTGGTATGATATATTTAAGATACTGAAAGAGAAAAACTGCCAACCGAGAATTCTGTAGCCAGCAAAACTGTCCTTCAAAAATGAGAGTTTAAAATATTTTCAGAGAAGTAGACACAGAGAGAGTTTATGAACAAGAGATATGCATTACAAAAAATACTAAAGTGAATACTATAAGCAGGTAGGAAAAGACAGGAGAGAGAGGTTTGGTGAAGAGTTTAAAGTGGAAGGCTAGGGACACATATGACACCAGAATAAAAGATAGAGGATAAAACTGGTACGGTATAACTTAGTAAAACCTGGAATGGACAATTATGGTGATTAAATGTACAAATATAAGATAGGTTTTACACAAGGGAGAACAAATGAATATCACCATTGCAAGGTGTTGAAAATGGAATGGTATACAGAAAAAATACAATCAAGGAAAACTAGGGTCTATAGTTAATATAAACATTGTAGGATTCTTCCATTAATTGTAACAAAGACAAGATACCAAAGCTAAATGTCAGTGAGGGGGATTTAAGGGAGGGGTATGGGATCCTTGTTGTTGTTGTTTTCTTTTTATTATTCTTTACTTTTTCCTCTTCTTCTTTCTTTCTGAAAGAAATGGAAATGTCGCCATATGGATTGTAGTGATGAATGCACTATGTGATTATACTAGGAGCCATAGACTATTTACTTAGGATGGATTGTATGGTATGTAAATAAAACTGTTTAAAAATAAACAGAAAAATACAAGTACTAGAGAAGTGTGAAGATATATATATAGATCTCTATATATACTTATTCATTGTTGGTAGGGAAGTAGATCAGTGCAGCCCCTCTGGAGGGCAGAGTGGTGGTTCCACAGGAGACTAAGTATTAGGTTACCATATGATCCCACAATCTCATTGTTAGGTATATACTCATAAGAACTGAAAGCAGGAACACAAATGGCCATTTGCACACTGGTGTATATGACAGCATCATTCATATTTTGCAATGGAAGGAGGTAATCTAAGGCACATCAACTGACTAATGGAAGGGCAAACTGTGGTATATACATACAATGGAATATTGAGTGGCTGCAAGAAGAAATGAAGTTGTGAGGCATGCAACTAGGTGAACGAACATTGAGGACATTCTGTTGAGTGAAATAAGCCAGAAATTAAAGGACAACTATTGTGAGGCCTCATTAATAGGGACTAACTATTATACGAAAACTCTGAGAATTGAATTCAAGAGCATCGGTTACCAGTGGATTGAATGTGAGCAGAGATTGAGCAACCAAATGATTAAGGAGTACAGATTGTTCAATAAGGCTTATTATAAAGGTTCCTAGATTGTATGCTCTTACAGCAGTCACATGTATTCTTGAGTTTTAACTGTTATTTCTAAATTCTGAGATACTGAGTTTTTTGGGTATAACCCGGTAATTCCATGGAACTTTGAGTACCTGTGTGACACCAGACTCAGAGATAAAGTTCTGCAGCTCTGAAAGTTAGCATTACTCCATACAGCAACTATTAAAGAAACTGAAAAAGAGATCAGACATCAGTTAGAGATATGAATGAAATGTACTTGGTTAGGACTAAGGTAAATCAGAATACAGTGTAAAGAATGATATTGACTGTATTTTAAAACTTCAACTTCTTTGTGAAACCAAAGAAAGAGATTATTATTTGGTACAAAATTAATATTTTCTGTAGCACAGTATCTAATTTAACCTGTCTGGTCAGTTTGTTTAAACAACATAAATATGTAGAACCTAGAATAGGGAATGGAATCTTGTTATTCTGTACAGGTTAATGTAATACCCCAATACAATATTTTTCTACCCAAAATAAAAAATAAAAAGTGTTTGTAGAGTCCCCTTGAGGGGCTGGGGTAAAATTTATAAATATTAAACTTCCTTACCTGGGGAGTTCCTGATATTCTTGCAAGTATTAGGAACTCATAATCTAATAAGCCATACCCTCAACCTTGGGTCTTACCCTTATGAAATTTATTCCTGCAAAGGAGAAGCAAAGCTTACTTATAATGATGCCTAAGAGTTACCCCCAGAGAACCTCTTTTGTTTCTCAGATGTGGACTTTCTCTCTAAGCGAATTCTGCAAATAAACTCACTACCCTCCCCCACTATGTGGGACATGAGCCCCAGGGGTGAGCCTGGCACTGACATCATGGGATTGAGAAAGCCTTCTTGATCAAAAAGAGGAAAATAAATGAAATGAAATAAAATGTTAATGACTAAGAGATTTCAGATAGAGTTGAGAGGTCATTCTGGAGGTTATCCTTATGCATTATAAAGGCATTCCTTCTTAGTTTCTAGTGTATTAGTACGGCTAGAAGGAAAGACCTGAAACTGTTGAACTATAATCCAATAGCCTTGATTCTTGATGATGATTGTATAACTAAATAGCTTTTATGGTGTGACCGGGTGATTGTGAAAACCTTGTGACTGACACTCCCTTTATCCAGTGTATGGGCATATGAATAAAAAAAGGAACATTGAATAGATAATAGGGGGGATGAGAGATATGGGATATTTGGGGTATTCTTTTTTATTTTTATTATTTTTGGAGTAATGAAAATGTTCTAAAATTGATTGTGGTGATGAATACACAACTGTAAGATGATACTGTAAGCCACTGATTATATACTTTACTTGGATTATTTGGTGTATGAATATATCTCAATAAAATTGCATTAAAAATGCTATTTGGGAAAAAGATCTCTTCTGCAGTTTATGACCTGGTGTGATATTTTGAAGCCTAAAGTTCATATGTCCTAGCTTATCACCCTTTATATTAAGCCATATATACTGCTTATTATTTTGAACAAGTTATGATCATTACATATTATTGGAAGTGTATCTCTGATATTATGTCTTACTTCTTGAAGCTCCACATCAATCCATCATTTCACAGTTGCTTTAGAAATTGTCATTACCTATTCTCTTTGTGTCAGGCCTGCAGTGCAGGGAATATAGACTGATTACATTCCAGGATTTGCTTTTAGGTATTTTTTTTCCAAGTTCAGCTTCTTTTTCAATAAGAGCAGTTGTGAGTTTACAGAACAATCATGCATAAAATACAGGATTCCCATATACCACCCTATTACTAACACCTGGCATCAGTGTGGTACATTTATTACAACTGATGAAACCACATTTTTATACTTGTGCTATTAACTATAGTCCATGGTTTACCTTAGGGTTCACTGTTTGCATTGTGCAGTTTCATGGATTTTTTTAAAAAATTTTATTCTAGTACCATAAATCAACCTATTTCCCCTTTTAACCACATTCAAATATATATATTTCAGTGCTGTTAATTATGCTCACAATGTTGTGCTACCATCACCGCTAAAACTTTTCCATCATTCCAAATAGAAATTCTGTATAATTTAAACTTTAATTCTTTATTCTTTCCTCCTACTTCATTCACTGGTAATCTATACTCTAGTTTACATTTCTATGCTTTTGCTTATTCTAATTATTTCATATCAGTGAGATCATACAATATTTACCCTTTTGTTTCTGGCTTACTTCACTCAGGATGATGTTTTCAAGGTTCATCAATGTTACTTCATTCATTTTATGGCTGAATAATATCCTATTGCATGTATATACCACATTTTTTTCATCCATTCATGGGTTGATGGACACATGGGTTGCTTCCATCTTTTGGCAATTGTATAATGTCACTATAAGCATTGGTGTCCAAATATCTATTTGAGTCCCTGCTTTCAATTTTGGGGGGCATATACCTAGAAGTGGGATTGCCGAGTCATATGGTAATTCTTTCTGAGGAACTGCCAAACTGTCTTCCACGTTAACTGTGCCATTTTAAATTCTCACCAGCAATGAATGTTCCTGTTTCTCTGCATCCTCTCCAATACTTGTAATTTTCCATTTTTTTAATAGTAGCCATTCTAGTTTACGTGTAATGGTATATCTCATTGTGGTTTTGGTTTGTATTCCCCTAATGGGATATTCAGCATCTCTTATGTGTTTGCTGGCCATCTGTGTATCTTCTTTGGAGAGATATCTATTCAAGACTTTTGCCCATTTTAAGATTGGGTTGTTTGTCTTTTTGTTGTTGCATTGAAGGATTTCTTTATATATTCTTGATATTTATCCTTTATCGGATGTGTGGCTTCCAAATACTTTTTCCCATTGTGTAGGTTGTTGTTTTACTTTCATGATAAAGTCCTTTGAGGAACAAAACTTTTTAATTTTGATGAGGTCCCATTTATCTACTTTTTCTTTTGTTTCTTGTGCTTTGGTATAAAGTCAAAGAAACCATTGCCTAACACGAAGTCCTGAAGGTGCTTCCCTAATTTTTCTTCTAGGAGTTTTCCAGTTCTGGTTCTTATATTTAGGTCTTTAATCCATTTGAAGTTGATTTTTGTATATGGTGTAAGGAAGGGGTCTACTTTCCTTCTTTTGCAAATGAAAATCCAGTTTTCCCAGCATCATTTATTGAAAGGAATATTCTTTCCCAGGTAGAGGTCTCTGCCCCCTTGTCAACAACTAGTTTGGGCATAAATGTGAGGGTTGACTTCTGAGCTCACAGTTCAATTCCATTGGTCTATATGTCTGTCTTTGTTCCAGTAGCATACTGTTTTGATTACTGTGGCTTTGTAATAAGTTTTAAGATCAGGAAATGTGAGTCCTCCAACTTCATTCTTCTTTACCAAGATGACTTTGGCTATCTGGGTCCCCTTATCCCTTACCCTTCCACATAAATTTGTTGATTGGCTTTTCCATTTCTTCAAAGAGTATTTTTGGGATTTTATTTGGGATTGCATTGAATCTGTACATCACTTCATGTAGAATTGTCATCTTAACAATGTTTAATCTTCCAATCCGTTAGTATGGAATGTCCTTCCATATATTTATGTCTCTTAAACCTCTCTTAGCAATATTTTGTAGTTTTCTGCATACAAATTTACCATCATTTTGATGTGTTTTGGAGCACGTTGTGAATGGGGATGGTGAGTGCTATAGAACAGATCCAACTAATCTCTGGCACTGCCGGTGGCAGCTCTCTGCAAGGGTTATGTGCCCATTTAATTGCAGTTACAGCTTCCTCTGTTCCCTGGGGGCTCATCTTTATGGAGAAATAGGCAGCTGGCTGAGAATGTTGGCATTGAACATTCCTTGCTAATTATTTAATTTTTGTTTGGCACAGAATAAAGCCTCTTAAGTTTAGTGGGAACTATTATTTAATTATTTTTCTTTAATACCAAGGAGCCTACCACTTGCAACTGAAAACAAACATTCAACTCTATTCCCTATCCTCTCCTCAACCCTGGCCCATGAAACAGCTTTCTCTTACTACTCCTGATGAGAATGAAAATAATGATGGTAAGCACCTCATGATTTTTACTGCAAAATGGTGGCATCGATGAAAATGTGTAGACAAGAGCACTGGTATCTCACACCTCCGTTCCTTGCACATGTTGTAGACTTTATTTAATTTATCTACAATTTACCAAGTGCTGGCTTCAAATGTGGTACAACCCAATGAGGAAGATGTACTTGTAGAAGTGAAAGAACTCACCCAAGGTTACATAACTTGCAAGTGGCTACACAGTGGTTGGTACCCAGCTTGTCCTGGTTCTGATTTAAGCCCTGAACCATCAATGTATTACTTTTGCTGCTGAGAAGCGCTTTAACCTTCTTCTTCCTTTGAGTAATTCCTATTCACCTCTGAAAATGCAACATTTTCAAATGCTGGACTAAGGCATCTTCTGTGCTCCTGTAACAACATAGCCCTGTGTTCCCATAAAATACTTATATTGAGCATTGCATTTACTATATGCTGTAAATGTTTTCATTGCCTATTTAAATTCTCACAGCCCTGTGAAGGAGGCTATTACTACAGTCTACAGAAGAAGAAACTGAGTTTTAGAGGTGTTGAGTATGTTTTTCAGGTAGTGAAGACCAGAACCAGGGATACAAATTTAGATCTTTTTTTATTCCAAAGGTCATGCACTTAACCATTCTGGTATAAAGCATTTATTAATTTGACTATCTCCCTCATGGTCTCTCCATTCCTTAAGACTAGGGACAATTTTTTATTCATCTTGTAGTTTAGCCATGCAGTATAGGGTCAGACATGTAACAAGTAACAAGCACTAGTTCATCTGAATTTAAATCTCCCTCTCCCTCTATTGGCCCCTGAACTGTTACCACTTCAGGAGATGGGAATATTTTTTTGGTTTGGGAATAGACATAGTTTCAAAGAAAAGTGCACATACTGTCACAAAGAGAATCATAGGTTCATTTTCCTGTTGCATTCACAGATTCACAACTTTACTGAACTTTTTCCTTCTGGTTCATCCACATCCATATATGTAATGAAAAATGCCATTTTAAATAAGTTCCCACATATGGCTTGTGATCACCATTAGTCTTGATCACCAAGTATTTCCTATGCCATGCCTTCTGGGAACATACCAGGGTTTCCCTTCCCCACACTAGTGAGTTAGATGTGGCCACGTGATGTGCTTTGGTTCATGCAAAGTGATCAGATATGGTTGAGATATGACTGTGAAAAGTAGAACCCTCACTGTTGACCCACAGTGAACATTAGAGTAAGACACAAACCTTGGCTGCTTTAAGCCATTAAGATGTGGTCGTTGTTTGCTACCATAGGATAACAGTCTATCCTGGCTTAGACACTCCTTAAAGTGGCTGATGGAGTAATTATTGGCTTTTTTATTTTACAGTGAGGAATGATAGGGAGAGTTGTTAAGCAAGTTGAAATGAACCCAGGCCATGACCCAAGGAATTAAAGTTAGATGAGCAGAAGTCTGCTGGAGGTCAAATGGTGGAATAACATCCTGGAGTCTCCTTCCTGATGCTCTTGAAATCATCAAACACATCAGCCTTGTCTGAGACTGTGTAAGGGAGGGTGTGCCAGAGAGGTGGGGCTGGACCTGCTGCTCTCAAGGAGCGCCTTCTGGCTTTATGATTTTTATGATATCTTCAATCTTGGCTAGTTAGAAATTCATTTATGTATTTAACCAGATTTTCCCAGGGTGTAAATTCCCCCCCGAGATAAACTAAACACTTTTAGGGATACGATCGTCTGTGAGGCCGCCAGGGTACCATTCACTGCTTTGCAGCAGCAATTTACCAAATGGTACCCTGGTGACTTAAAGAGTGAGTGTGCATCTGTAAAAGGGCTTACTTCATATCCAGGATGCATGCTCAGAGTTGTCCCTGAAATGCATGGGCAACAGAGGGTGGAAAAAAAAAGGCAGAGAAAAGCCCCCTGCCCCCTCTTAGGTTCTTATTACGCTCTCACGGTGCGCTGCTATGTCAGTGAATGATAAGCCAAGATACATAGGTGAAGGAGGTGAACTCCAGCTCCTGAGTGCATGCCATTTCCCTTGGTTAGAACTACTTTTGTGGGGCAACTTCCCCACCAGGAAGCCTTGTGTGTTGCCTGCCACTCATCTGCCCAGGATCCCAAATATCAAAGGCTTTACCAGGGAGATGGCTTAGGCTTTAATCTTGCCCTGTCTCTCTCACCTCATCAATGTATAATTGTATCATTTTGCCTTCTCTTAGGATCTTAAATTCATTCATTCATTCAACAATTAATAATCACCTATTATATTCAGGACAGAGTTTATTTGCACAGTCCTAGATTCAGATAGATCTGAGTTTGAATTTTGGTTCCACTATTTATTAGCCTCCTGCTTTCTATGCCTCACTTTATTCATCTGTGAAATAGGGGAAATAATGGTAAGGTAAGGTTTAAATGAAACTATGCATGTAAAAAGTTTAATAAATTGTTGAGCACAGAATATCTTTTAGCTATTAATATTTGCCATCTACTGTAAGTACCTGGTACTGAAGTGCTAGAGATATAAATAAGACACGGTTCTTATACTCAAGAAACTCATATTCTAGAGCTGTGATTATCTATGTGTGGTTCCCAGACCATCGTCAGTAGCATTACCAGGGAAATTGTTAGACACATAAATTCTTAGCTCCTATCCAGGCCTACTGAATCAGAAACTCTGGGACTCAGCAATATGATTTAAAAAGTCCTCCAGGTGACTCTAAGATTTAATCGGTTTGAGAACCTCTGCTCTAGATTAGAGGAATAATAGTACCTTACAGAGTGCTTTAGAGTTTATAAAGTGTTGACACATGCTTTTAATATTCACAACAGTCCTACAAGGTAAGAATGCTTATTCCCTCCGTTTTCAGCTGAGGAATAGACATTCTTCTAGCAAAAATGGATAGTTTCTTAGCCATTATCTCTTCCCTGCTTGCTAGCAGGAGTACATTGGGGTTCAGGCATCCACCCCCACCCCACTATAGCCCACTCCTATAGTGGAATAGGAGTAAAAGTCAATTAGTCTAACCCAATTTTGGTACGCCCACTTCTTTTTTAAGAGGTTGGTTTAAGAGTGGGCTTATAACTCAATTCTGGCCAACAAACATGAAGGAAATTCTGTTGGGGGAGGGAGAATTCTGAGAAATTTGTCTTTCTTTTACTGTACACAATACCTAGAGAGGTGGTGGCTATCTTGTCACCATAAGATCAGCTAACATGAGGCCCAAGCTGTCATTCAGAAGATACAGAGAAGCTACACATCATCGAGCTACAAAAGTAAATAACCCCAGGACCATCCTACTGTAGAACCTCTGTTATTATGGCAAGTTTTCCTCTTTGTTTAGGCCATTTTGAGTTGGTTTCCTGTTCTTTGATAAGGAACACAACTTGATATGATCAGAAAAGGAGGGAAGACTTACCTGGGGTTACACAGCTAGCAATCTGAACTTATGTCCTGTGTTTTTAAACGCATGTCTTTTGTATAACATTACTTGCTGATGGCTGGATTTTGAAGAATGGTGGTTTGATGGATGAGGTCAAACTAATACACTAATTCACATGAATATCTTATATCACATCCCCCATACCACTCCTCCTTCCCACCCCATCAGGTGCTTCTTAAAAACTGAGACTCTAGATTGTCACATCTTTATCATCATATCTGAGAAAATGCCTGGTGCTTACTTGCCACTGAAGTAATGGCAACTAATATTACTTTTACTTTTATAACACTGTAATTTTGTTTTTGTCCATGGAGTGAATGACCACGCATAAGTAAATAAATGACCAAGTAACTATTGAGGGATTGATAACATATATATGTTTAATGTACTCCTCTCAAAAAAATAAAATTTTAATGGTAGTCTTCTATATCTTACTATAAATATTTCAGAGTTCAGTAGGTAAAGTACTGGAGAGAAGGGAAGTTTATATTTTCCGTCCAATCACTGTCTATTAAAAGAGAAAGGGGCTTTGTGGTTACTGAGGATCGAGTAAACTGGGGCCCAGGATAAACAGTGACTCACCTGAGGTCACAGAGCAGGTTGGAGCAAAACCTGAACTTGAATTCAATTTTCCTGCCTTCAAGACCAGTACATTTTCCCCCATGTCTCTAGGTCCTCTTTGGCTTCATAGGTAGCATCCGCTTGGTACACTCAGGCCAAAGACCAGCCCTGGGAGCATTTCCTTTCTGGGCAATGAGACTATTGAGTTCTGAAAAAGCTATGCCCAGCCATGCCTTTCGGCTCCTGCAGTCTGACATGTCCTTATAGCAAGAAGGAAAAGCCATCGCACAAAGAGCAGGTTCATTTCCCTCTAGAAGGTATTAGTGGGCGGCAACTCTCTGTGGTGCCAGAGGAAGTCCCACCATGCTGACAGGTCAATAAAGAGCACAGGGCTTGACCTTCTGGCTCTCAAAGACCTCTCAGAGCCCTCAAGAGCTGGAACCCTTTGCCTTGAGAGAATTCTGCTGGTGTGATGTTGAAGAGTTGTTCTGGGGAAAGGAGCAGAGTAGGGGGTGGCAATATATTGGTGAATTTGGGAAGAAAGGCATACCACCACTTCCCAGTCCATTGTTCCACCTCTCCTTTCACCTTCTTAACTCTACTGTCTTTTAAACCATGTGTGTGTGTGTTTTTAAAGTCTTCCCATCTTAATCACATAGAATCAACCAATGCTACATTTAGAAAGGACCCCACAAATCATCTGGTTTGATTGATGATGAAGGTGGTGTCTGGGGAAGGAAAGTGATTTGTCTAGGGACTCCAAACAGTTCTAGCAGGTACACAGAATGGTGACGGGCAGATCCAGAATCAGCCTGAAATGGAACGGGGAAGGGGACAGGCTGTCCCAACTCAACTCTACTACTGATGAAGTATATGATCTTGGTCATGTTACGTATTCTCTCTCTGTGCCTCACTTTCCTCAACCACAATATGGAAATGATTACAGTAGCTGTCTCGTTGGTTTGTGATATAGGAAAGTATGTGTGAAGTATGGGCAATAAACCTAAAGCACTTCAAGGGTAAGTGCTCAGTTAACTGTTAGTTTTATAATAGTATCTAATACGTGCTAATAAGGAGAATGGAATGATGATGAAGAAGAAAGACCCAGAATTTGGACCCAGGTTTCTTAATTCTTATTCCTACTAATTCATCTTTGATTTCCTTTTTTTTTTCTTTTCCACAGCCTAAGACTTAGGCCAAAATTTTATTTTTCATTTTATTATTGTTTGCATTTGAGAAAAAAGAACTTAACTTGGGCACTAGAATTAAGGCAGGCCTAGATCAAACCATCCTCTAGTTCCTAGCATATAGGGTCTCATGCGATAATGTAGATAATACAACATGTGTTCAATATATGCTGATTTTTCCCCCAGATCTCTCTCTTAGCATCATTCAACCCAAATGACCATGAAGACAAGGGTTCTAAGACTTAGTATTATCTCCTCTGGAGGCAGTGTTAAGTCACCCCTGAGATCAAATAGTGGCACCATTTGCCCAAATGGACCAAGACAGCGCAATTAAATTAGCTAGAATCCAGCCAGATCATTTGGTTAAGATGGAGGCTTATCACTAATCTTGTAGTCACATGATTAAAGTGCAGCTCCCAATAAACTTTAAAATATTGGCCACTGTGCAGCCACATTCATTGGGATAGTTCTCACTCCCATCTTACAGGCTATGTCAAGGCGACGACCTCTTTGCTAACATTAAACAAATGGAAATTTAAAGTGATCTTTTGTCAGCCAAATGGTAAGAGCTCCCCGTAAAACTCAGGACTCCTAAATTTGGGACTACAAATCATCCCGGGAGAGAAAGGACACTCACAGGGAGTTCTGGGTCCTTCTTTCATTCAGTCACCAGCTCCCTGAGTGACTCAGGCCAAGTCCTTGGTTTCTTTGCTGACAGTTAGGGACCCTTCCTATTCTCTGAATCTACAGGTTTTTTATTTTTTATTTATTTTGGGGGGGATGGTGTATGGTCCAGGAATCGAACCTGGTTTTCCCACATGAAAGGCGGGCATTCTTACCACTGAATCAATCTACAATTTTATTTTTCTGTTTAATGAACTGCCTCAGCATCTGAGCATTCCACCCATAACATCTTCCATATTGAGCATCTGCTTTCATCCATCCTTTGTAGCACAGCTCCCTCCAATGCTGTGTCTTTTGTAGTGTGCCAAGTGTTCGTTAGGCAGTTAGATCACAGAATTGCACAGGAGTCTTGGCAATCGTCTAGCCAATCACATGAAAAAAACAGAGACCCAGAGACATTTAGCAGCTTCACTGAAGTCACCCAGCTTTTTGGCAGCAGTTCTAGAACCCCTGCCTTCCAGCCCTCTGTGATGAAGTTGCTTAGTTCATGATAATGCTTTCCTTTTTGGTCATGCCTTCATGAAATAAATGTGCAAGGTAACAGCTGTGCAAACCCAAGGCTGTATTTTCTTTATTATGACAACATGTCCCTGGGAAGAAAATATTTGTGGATCTAACTTTTGGATGTGAAGAAAGTGTCAAACCAAAATGTTATTGACTCTATAGGGCTTCCTACTCTGATAAATGTATCCAATATGTTCCCAGTGACTCATAGGCAGGGCGGATGTATCTTTTTTTTCTTCTTAGACATTGAGATTTTTGTTGTTCCATACATATTTCCCCCCAAATCTGCATATACATCCATAATTACCCACAGCATTATAGAATTTCATCCAAAAATTAATAATTTGACTGGTTATTCAACATCTCAAAGATCCTGCAACCAGCAATGAATTGAGGGGGAAAAGAATATGGCAACTGATGATTTATCTTCTTTTTCCAACAAATGAGCTCGTCTGTGAGCCAGACAACATATTGGGAAAGAGTGGGAGTATGTTTTCCTTGATCACACAATCTAGAAGATCCCTGAAAGATATGAAGAATTTTCCGAAGCATAGAGTGGTCTTTAAAAGATCATTTTTCTTATACTTATACACACATGTGCACATACCCACACTATCAAAATGGAGGTACTAATGCAATAGTTTTACTTTCACAGTACCATCATGAGGTTTAGAAAGATCTTAAACTGAAAGCTGAGAAAGAAAAGTAGTGGTGGAATAAATGACTTGAGTTTTAAGACTAAAAATACACAAAGACTCTTAAGTGGCAAAAGATTTGTAAGGAAGAAGCATGATTTACAAAGGATTGGGGCTGCCAATTCTAATCAGCCCCAAGTATATGGCAGAAAAGATACCCCTTTAGAACAGATCTTCATAAGGTCCTCAAAAGTTTTAGGGTCTTTATAACTTCCATGTATTTACAGAACCTTGCATGCCAGAAGGTACCAAACAATTGAAATCTTTCTCTATATTCACACACACCGAAAATATGAAATTAAATCAAAGCAAAATAAATTCATACATCAGGTATGCAAGTGTCCTATCCTTTGAGAAGGTAGACTCTAACTTCTAATGATAAGGCAGCACTATTCTATGCTCCTGTACTCGGGTTCTTCAATGTAGATATTTAGCAATTAGCACCTACACTAGGTGTATTTTTCACTTTAAGGGTAGATAAGTAACAGAATCACCGGCAATTCATTAGGATTCAATGCTAAGAAAATCTCTGATGATGCCTTCTTATGAATCTGACCTGAGGCTGCTCACTGGAGGAAATTGAAATTGCATCTGACAGATTAATGTGCTTTAACTGTAAAATGTCTTAAAAGATGGGGAATTCCCAAAATGAATAGGAATGTAGTGGTCGAAATTATTTGTTTGTTTCATCAATAGCATTCGGTTTACTACCAGTGCTTCTCAGACTTCGGGGAGCATTAGAATCATCTAGGGAGCTTTTAATACTCCTACCCTGAGCTGTACCCCAAACCGACTAAATTAGAATCTCTGGGGGTGGGACCTAGGCATCAGGACTTTTTACAGCTCCCCAAGTGATTACAATATGTGATCTCTAGAAAAACCTTCCCTGGCAATTGAATGATTGGTTTCCGTGGTTAACTCCCGTGCAGTAGCGCTACACAGTCATACCTTTGCCATCACATCCTGGTAGGTAGAGGGTCCTTGGCACCCCTTGACTTTGAGTTTGGCCATTAGCAGATATGATGGGTGCAAAAGCTTGATGTGTGCTTGTGTGGATAGGCAGGCCCTCTTGTGCCCCTGGGTTTTGCCGTGAGAAGAAGAAAACCTCAATTAACCACCGTCTCAAGAAAAATGAAAGACCAAACCCCAATCAGTGACCTGGAGCCAAGCCCAGCCGAACCCGAGCCTGCTCTCAGACCCAAGAATGAGAAAGAAGTGCTGTTTTTATTAGCTACTGAGTTTAGGGGTGCTTTGTTATGTAATAGTGCAACTGACATACCTAAAGTAGAAACAAAAAAATTGGGGAGATGGCTACCAGCTACATTTTGGGTGTGTCTTCTGGCATGAGAGGGAGGCACCACTCAGAACTATTTCTAAAGGAAAGTTTGGTCCATAACATCTATATGCTATAGCTTTGGGAACCAAGCTACTGTCTTTGTCACCCTTGAGATCTGATAAGCAGAAAATATTTCTTGCTGATTTCTTACTCGGTTTCACACAGGCCTTCCATCTAAATATCTGTCTTCACCAGGGCAGAACTGGCATTCTGAATCATCAGTGCCTCAGGCTAGTTTGACAGCATGTTTTTTTTTTTTCTTCTTTTACTTTTTCTTGTTCCCCACCCCCGCCCCACTTCAAATGTAAGCTGTATCCAAGTCTTTCTATGGAGGAACAGAAAAAAAAGCTCTCTCTAACTACCACTAAAACGATGAGAGACAGATAGACTTTGTTATGCTAGGTAATAGGAATTGTGTGGATGTGCTGCAGTCATAGGCTGAAAGACCGTTAGGTAACACAGAGGCATGGATCATTTCCCTTAAGATTCATGAGCCGGTCCATGTATATGCATTTATGAATCAAGTGGTCCTGAATCTAGGGCAGTGATTCTCAAATTCAAGCATACATCAGAATCACCAGGATGCCTTGTTACAACAGAGATCGCTGCACTCCAGCCCCAGAGTATCTGATTTAGTAAGTTTGGGGTAAGAGCTGAGAATTTACCTTTCTAAAATGTTCCCAGATTTAATGTTGCTGGTCTGGGGACCACACTTTGAGAACCACTGCTCTAGAGGAGAAAAGTATTTAGTATATTCTGTTTAGGATATTGTCTTGCACAGAGCAGATTCGTGTGCATTTTCTTAATGGAAAAAATGTCTCTGTGCAACACTAAGAATAGGCCCATCTGGAGAATACAGATGGAATTGGTAAACTCAACTCTCTTGGCAAAAAGCTCATCTATTGCACTGACCACTTCCCACATTTATATCTTTAGTCCTTAGGAAAACATCTCAGGAAATGCCTCCTTTTCAAGAAAGCCTTCCCTGATTTCTCCAACAAGAAGCATTGCCCTTCACCTGGACCTGCCCTATGGCATTTGGTACTTCATATCTAAAAGTGCAGGGGCTGGACTTGTGTTAGCTTCTCATAGAGGATATATGATCTGATTTTTCTTAGAATCCCCTGTAGTGTCTTTCTCATGGCAAGTGCAAAATAAATATTTCTAGAATCTATGAATGAATGTCCATCTGAAGATGGCTCAGGGGTTCAAAAAATTAAATCTTGAAATGTAGAGCCTACACTGTGCAATATGATGACTGTTAGCCATATGTGGCTGTTTAATTTTAAATTAACTAAGGTTCAATAGAATTAAAAGCCCAGTTTGTCAGTCACACCAGAAATATTTCAAGTGTTCCACAGCCATATGTGGCTTGTGGCATGCATACTGAACAGTACGGATATGGTTCTTTTGGTGAGACTACTCTAAAATTTCCCAAACACCTTCAGCTGTGCTATCTTATCTTGCCCCGTAACAACACTGTCGTTATGTAAGTAATGGGGGGGGGGGGGAGTTCAACAGGATCACTTTATAGAAGGTAAAATGGAACCTTAGAGAAGTTCATTAAATTGCTGAATAGCAAAGTGGAGGGGCCTAACCTTAGAACTATGAGAATGAGAAAGTATCTAGAACCAAATAGGCACTCAATAAATGCCGCTCTTTTCTTTGTTGACTTATTCACAAGTTCCTTTTTTTCAAAACCATACCTCACTCATTCCTTCAGTCAACGAACATTACATTTTCCATATGTTTGGCACAGTGCTTGGCACTGGAGTTGCACAGGTGAACAAGTGAGACATGGTCTCTGCCCTCAAGGAGCTTACAATCTAGCCAACCAAAGATATTAAGGAGTTCAATCGGTAGGCTCATCGTGGTTCTTGACTACAACCTCAGGTCAATATACTATACTCAGGTGAAGCTCAGGTGGAGCTGTTGGAAACATTGGGCTAGAGGGAACCTACCCCTCTTGGCTTTTGAGAGTAAACTGAAGTCCACAGCCCCAGTTTCAGAGGCTATTAATCCAAGGGAACCTCAGCTGCCTGGGGTTGGGCTCCTCCTGTCCCAGTGCCCTGGGGGAAATCAATAGCTCTGATTGAGACCACCTTTACAGTGGTCTCTGGGGGCAGTTTAAGCCTATTCTCTGAATGCCTGTAAGAGAGCTCACAATGCCACATAGTTTGGGTGTGCATATTTCACCATCTCTACAAAACAAGAGCTTTGTCTCTATTTTCCTTAACACCAGCTCAATGCCCTGCAAGTAATAGGACTTCAATGAAGATTTTGTGAAATGACTAGGTGGGTTTTGTTCTTGGCCCAGTGGTTCCCCTAGCTGAGCCTTAGCAACTAGTCTTATTATTTATAAAACCTACTATGGGTCAAATATATTTCATATTAGCAGTCCAATAGAGATGCAATGTAGGCTGAGTAGCACTTTTAAAAATTGTGTAGTAGCCAAATCGAAAAAGTAAAAGAAGAAATTAATTTTAATAATATATTTTATTTAACCCAGTATATCCAAACCACTGTCATCTTAACAATCAATACAAAATTACTAATGAGACATTTTGCATTTTTCATGTTGCATCTTCAAAATCCAATATGTATTTTAGCACTTCTAATCCATCTCAATTTGGGCTTGCCACATTTTGAGTACTCAGTAGCCACATGGAGCTGGTGACTAGTGTATTAGACCTCGCAAGTTCTAGACGGTATCTTATGGAATCCTGCAAGATACATAATAATAAGAGCAAAATTTTGAGTGCTGAGCATTTCAGGAGGGTGATCCCATCTAATCCTAACAGCCCTCGTCTATATGTAAGGAAACATCCACATAGAGATGGTAGTGACATGCCATCAGTTGCACTGCTAGTACAGGGCAGAGTTGGATCTCAAATTCAGGCTGTCTGGCTCTGAGGCCACCTGAGCAAGTCCCTTTGCTTCTCTGCATTTTAGTTTCCTTCTCTGTAAAATGCGGAAGGAGGGGAATGGATCATTCAGGTTCGACAAGGCATGCTTTAATCCACCTATTTATTCCCTAGTGTTTTTAGCAAACCTGGCTCTTCTGTTTCCACCCAAGAGGACTTCAGGTTTACACCATTCCTTCTCTGCTTTTCACAGAAGCCTCTTCTTACTCTGAATTTTCTAGGGGCGGTTCTGACTACAATGCCTGCAGCAAAATGGAACCCCTCCCAAGCCCAAGAGCAGAACTGTATTTCCATTTGAGTTTCTTCTATTTTCAGCTTATGGTGCAGCTTCAGCTTCTTGATGCTTTTTTGAAAGAAAAGAAACTTGTTATCTGGTCACTCGGTTTTAATTTTCTTTCTTCTTTGTTCTTATGTGTTGCAGAAAACTCCACTCTTTCAAGGAAATTCAACCATATATTTTCATCGTTTTCTTTCTCTCCCTCTCCAAGAAATGCAAAGAAAATAACTGTCAACTTTTTTTATATATATAAATTTTAACAGCCCGTACATGTCAACTAATCTCTTATCCAGGAAGGAAAGGCTTATTTCAAGTGATTGAAAGTTGAAATGCTTAGGTTTTCATTCTCGTTCTATAATGGAATCACTGTGTGCATGTGTTAGCTTATGATTAGTTCATCAATTCCATTCCCCAAATCCACTAACTCTAATAGTACCTACTGTGTGCAGGGCACAGTGCCTATTTTCAAGGAACGTATCTTCCACCATGGAGGAGAAGGCAAATATTCATAGTACAAGGTAGAGTCTGAGGAGGGATGCAAAGTCCTAAGCCATTTCAAATATTTGGTTGGGGATCAGGGAAGGCTCTACCAAGCAGTTGTCATTGTGAATGGATGTTGAAAGAAAGATAAGATTTCAGTAAACAGGAGTCAGGAAGAAAGAGAAAAGGCATCAACAAATGTTCATGTATCTAGTAGGTTGTAAGTAGTAGGAGGAGTAGGCAGCATGTGGCATGGTCTGAGGATTACACAAGGATTATAGGGATTATGTAAGTATCTAGGTAGTTTGGCAAAGTCCTGGCACGAGCGTCACACTTCCTATCCTCCACCCATGGGAGGCAGCATTAATCAATCACAACCCACACCTTTCCAACCAACCTTAGGAGTGGGTCCATGAGATGAGATCGGCTTGCCATCCCTGGTGTAGGAGTGCAGTGATGAGGTAGAGCCTTGTTCACTGTGTTGACCAGTTAGTAGTTAATTGGATAGGCGATAGGGAGCCATTAAAGTCTTGTAAGCAGGGAAGTGACACAGTGGGAAATAGAACCATAGATCAGGATAATTAACTTGGCAGTGCTATCTGGTATGGATTAGAGTGTTAATACGACCGAAGGCCAGTTATTTGGAAGTTTACTGTAACTGTTTAGGCGAGCAATAATGTCTGGAACTGGAATGATGGCAGTAAAAAGCAGGGGCAGATGTCACAGAGGAATCTATGGCTGAAGGGAATAAAGGGTCTACTTGAATAGATTAAGGTCATAGGGCCAGTCTCAGGAAGGTCTTTCCAGATGACCAAATAGGAACATGTATTTTGAGATGGCCACTGTTGTAGTTTGCTAGCTGCCAGAATGCAACACACCAGAGATGGATTGGCTTTCAATAACAGGGGATTTATTTCGTTAGTTCTTCAGAGCAAAGGCAGCTAACTTTCAACTGAGGTTCTTTGTTACATGGGGAGGGTGATCTCTGCTGGCCTTCTCTCTAGGCCTCTGGGTTCCAACAACTTTCCCCAGGGTGATTTCTTTCTGCATCTCCAAAGGCCTGGGCTGAGCTGTGAGTGTTGAGATGAGGTATGCTGAGCTGCTTGGGCTGTGCTACGTTGAGCTCTCTCATTTAAGCACCAGCCAATTAAATCAAACATCATTCATTGCAGCAGGCACGCCTCCTAACCGACTGCAGATGAAATGAGCAACAGATGAGGTTTATGTACCATTGGCTCATGACCACAGCAACAGAACTAGGTGCCTTCACCTGGCCAAGTTGACAACTAATCTAACTACTACAGGCACTATCCCAAAGGAAGTTGTTTATTAAATGGTGCACTTTGAAATATCTGTTTACTTTGAAAAGTTAAGTGTGACAAGCTGGGTCAATTCATGAGTGGTAAATGGTGTGAAGATTGCTCTGGAGATCAGAGTGTGGATATATGGGGGACTTTACATGCCTAATTTGGGATGGAAGGGGCAATCAAGACATTGTTTGTAGGTGACAAAAGCCTGGGATCCTTGCAGAAACTGCATTCAGGTATCAAAACTGCTCACATCTCATTTACCCTGAAAAGTGAACCACCAGTTTTGCTCACATAGACCATGGCAAATAACCTGTGTTTGAAATCAGACCAAGATCAGTAACAGTAGCACAAACCATGTGTGAAGTTTGGTATATGGAGGCGCCTCAAACTATTATCTAATTAGGCTTTTTCCCCCCTATTTAAAAAAAACATTTTCCCAAACCAGGAAGTTAACAAAAGCAAAATGTTCCCCAGTTCCCTCCCCCATCCACCCCTTAAATACACATATTTATGCCACCTTCTGGTATATAATAATATTTTTTTATTGTCAAAATTTGTGAGGCTTCTTAAAGAAGGGTGGAGGGTGTTAAAAATGGGCTGACTTCATCTGTCTTTACAAGCCAGCGGAAATGGTGGATTGAGTACTCGGCCCCGGGAAGCAGCCTACATCATTTGAATGTTTCCTTCCACCCAATTTATACCATTCTTTCATGTTGTAGTTTGGAGTCAAGGTAATACCGATGCAATTCTCTGCTTTCCTTGGATTCATTAAGCACCTTCCATGTGATGAGGGTGGCTCAGTACGAATGTGTTTGTATGTGTGTGTGTGTGGCGCGCGCACGCATATGTGTTTGGGGGATCATGTCTACAATGATGAAGCTTATTAGGAGATGTTAATTATGGAATTTTATCATCCAGACATTGCCAATGCCTCTGCAGCATATCTATCTTTTATGAATGTGACTGTACATTTAATAGTAAAAGTACCAGTGGGAATTGTCTGTTAGCAGCCACACATGAACTACATGCTGTGTGGCAAATTTCACCCAGCTCAGATAATCGTTGATCAAACAGGCCAAAGTTTTCTTCAGTGTAAAGCGCCATGCCAAATGGTTTTTTTGATCCTTACTGGAGGAAACAGCAAAGGAGCTCTTGCAACCCACAGGAAACTGGCTGGCCATGGCGATTCTAGACTCACAAAATCTGTTTTAGATACAGACCTATCTAACCAATATTGGAAACCCACTGGCCGTCCCATTCCAGAGTGAAAGTGCCACGTCCTCCCATCCTCCGCCTGCCTTTGCAGTTTCTCCTCATCCCTGGGCTGGCTACCTGCGATCCCCCAACGCGGATAATCGCACTTGTCTCTTCCCAGGCTGGGTGCGGATGGGGACCGAAGTTCCGTCCCCGACAGTCTCAGAAGTAGGCAAAGAATCGTCTCGCTGAATTAAAAAATTTTCGTCCCTGGGCTGAGGAGAGGGGCGGCCCCCTCCTCCCCTCATTTACCCACCTCCCCAAATTGGCAGCCAGTCTGCGCCTCTCCGTCTGGGGTCTGGAGGGTGGAGAATGTGGGTGTGGGGGCCGGCTGGAGAAGCTCTCGCTAGCGCTGCCTGTGGCCAGACGCGCCTCCCATCCCCTCGCCGGCGCACACACGTCCACCCAGACACTCCGCGCGCTCCCTCGCGCTCTCGCCCGCCCGCCGCCGCCTGCTCTCTCACTCCTGCTTTCCCCGGTCTCCGTCTCCCTTTTTTTTTTTTTTTTTTGGTACCATAGAGTTGCTCTGAAAACAGAAGATAGAGGGAGTCTCGGAGCTCGCCATCTCCAGCGATTTCTACATTGGGAAAAAACATGGAGTCAGCTCCGGCAGCCCCCGACCCCGCCGCCAGCGAGCCGGGCAGCAGCTGCGCGGACGCGGCCGCCAGCTCCAGGGAGACCCCGCTGAACCAGGAATCCGCCCGCAAGAGCGAGCCGGCCGCCCCGGTGCGCAGACAGAGCTATTCCAGCACCAGCAGAGGTAGGAGGCTGGGAGAGGGACTGAGGAGGGGGCGGCGAGAGGCGCCGGGGCGCAGAGCGGGGGGCGGCCCGGAGCGGGCGCTGGGGGCGCGGGGTCCCACCGCCGCGCGCGCGAGCCTGCAGCGGCGCCCGGACTTCGGAGCACCCCTCCCCCTTTCCCCCTCCGCCCCCCAGAAATGTTGCAAACTTTTGCAGCCCGTTCTCGGGTTGCGGGAGGAGAGGGGGACGGGGGAGGTGGCGGGAGGGTTGACAGCTGGCAGGCTCACCTCTGGCTTTGATTTTTTTTTTTTTTTTTTGCAAAGAGAAGAGGAAATCTGCGTTGTCGACATTAAATACGTTACCCCAAAATTCGGAGAACCGGAGAGTGGGGGCCCGGGAAAGAAACTTTTAAAGAGGCAGTGTCCTTTTAAGAAGGGGGAAAAAAATCTGTTTATGGCCACCTTCCTCCCCCCCTTTACCTTCACTCCTCTTGACAGTTTCGGCCCTGGCGGCCCGAGTGGGGTGTGTTTTCGATCCCCCAGCAGAGCTGGGAGGGGGTGGATGAAGTGAGTGACTTGAAAGCCCCGGGGGTGGAGAGGAGGCCAGCCAGGGTCTGGGGGCAACGTGGGCGCCCTCCCTTGAGCACGGTGGTGGGTTTTTGGATTTGGAGGAAACGCGGTGCAGGCACGCGAGGTGCTCGCCAAGTTGTCTGGCGGGCGCGGGGAGGGGAGATGCGCAAGTTTGCAGACCTGGGGTTCGGGGCTCCGTGCCCAGGCTGACCAGGGGGCGTGTGCGCGCCAGCGCGCGGAGGGCTGCGGTCCTGTGGGGCGCTCCACTCGCATTCGGAGTGTGCGTCTACGAAAGCAAACAAGCAGAAAAAGAAGCTCGAAAGGCACCCAAACTTCTGCTCTGGGAATCCTTACCCCCTCTGAGGTTCCAAGCGTTTCTGCAGGAACCTGGGGACGGTCAGTGCAAGCTGACTGCTGGTTGGATGGTGCGTGCGATGGTTCCCCCTCTCGGGGTGATTTTTTTCCACTTCATTTTGGTGTTTAGTGTGCGTACGGGCAAGAGGGGCCCTGCCGACCCCTTTCTGCTTTTCCCTAGTTGAAGAAGAGAATTGAGAAAAGCACGCTTTCTTAAGGCTGTCAGAACCTGATGTGGGTTTTTCTTAGGGAGGAGGATTATTTGAACGCGCCTGGAGTTTGCAAAGAACTGGAGGAAGCTACCGCTTTAATTACTGTTGTAAATAATGTATAAATCACGCCTGTCACTCGGAGGAAGCTGGCTCGCAGGAGCAGCGCCGGGCTGGGGGCAGAGAGAATCTCCTGCCCGGCTCGGCACCGGCCTAGCGGGCCCCCTCCCCTTGCCACTCTGCCTCGGGCGGAGATTGGGGGGCGCCGGAGAGAGGCAAGTAAGGGCCCCCGGGAGCCGCTCCCTTCCTCTCGGTGTTATAGTTGGAGGTAGGAATATGGCTGATCATGTGTGTGCTGGCTGTTTTACAGTATCTCCCCCCCCCCTTTAGCCACACCCCCTGTCCGGGCGCTTTCCCATTCACGGAATCCTAGTACAGTAAAAGCCATCAGGATGACACACGCGAAAAACATTTAATTAAAGGCGATTTCTGAAGAGTGACCATGCCGAACCACAGTTTGAATGGGAGGGGGTCAGCGGGGCCCTGGAGGGGGAGGGAGCGAGATCCGGGCTGGGGGCCCGGACCTGCCGCCAGCTCGGTGAGTTTGTGTGAGGAGAGCTTTTGGCTGCAAAGAGTATATTTAGACCCTGAGACGGTGGATTTGGAATGTGAGCGGGTTATGTAACAGGGTTAATCAGAAACACTGGAGAAAATCCCCTTCATGTGTTTTTGAGGCTTTTTTTTAGGGAGAGGGGGCTACAGTGTATAGGAAACCGCACTAGTTTCTGGTTTGTGCCACCATCCCCCTGCTGCTTAACCGCGCCCCCACCCGCACCCCTTCTGTGTGTTATTAGCATCTTCAGGTGTCATTGTTGCCAGAAGGTGTTCTTGCAAGAGATCATGGTGGCAGGCTGCAGAACCTACTAGCAAATCCGTAACTTGCTGTTTTTGCAAATTATATAACGCTGGGGCATTCTGTACCACCAGCCCCCTAGATTCAGCACAAAGGTGATAGGGACAAAGTAGAATTGGCATGTATCTTGCACAGCTGACCTGCTGACCTACATCCCCCTGCCCTCCAGAGCCTCACTCATTCCCCCTCACTCTTCTTTGAACCAGCCCCTTGTCCATTCCTCCTAGGAGATTTCGTGGAGGGAGGGGGAGGTAAGGCCCAAACACTCAACTCACATCCTGCACGCAGGCACTAGGTTATATAACAGTCTGAATGGAAAAAGGAAGGTCAGAGATGGAGGCATCCTTTAGCTAACACAGCAGTAGTAATAGCTTCCAGAAAGTATGTGCATTTGCAGACTTTGACCTCAGATGGAGCATCTGCTTCTCAGGGGTACCCGTCTTTGTGTGCGTAAGCTAGAGAGAAAAAGAGAGAATGTGTAAGTATGCCTGGTGGATGAGTGAATTGAAAATGGGAAATGTTTGGGTTTTCAGATGATGTAATGGAGTTGGCAGAATATGCAAGTCGGATCCCAGAGTGTAAGCAGAAAGAAAATTGGAGCTGGCATCCAGTATTAATGTTGCATAAATTACAATATTGGAAAGAAATTAACCTACACACTAGGTGATTACGCCTTTTTAATACTTAAAATATAAAGGCACACAAGTAGAAAAGAAAAGCAAACATCATCGTCTTATAATTAGCATTTTCAATCTTAAGAAAGATTAAGTGGAGTTCTTGGTGTTGGGTGAAATGGGAAGCGTTCTGATTTGGAAGATGTTTTCCAAAGGGGTACCCGAGTTAGTTTCTAACCAGTAAACATCTGAAATCCGCAGAAATTATGGCCTGGGTTCTCATGACATTGAGGTGACCTCATGAGATTTTAACTGGATAGACTTGAGGATATTGTTGAATTCTAAACTTCTGGGAATCTGAGTTTGAGTTGGCTGTGTACCCTTAGTTCCTGAACCTCCAAAATCACGTGTGACTTTATAATCTGAAAGACACCCCTTTGCCCCATCCTTAAATTTGTGCAAGGGATGTTAGCAGTTTCAGTGAAACTGTTCAGTTTTCCAGTTGGTATTAATGATGGCTCCCGTCATTCAATCCCATCTTTAGAGCATAATGAAAGGAAGGAAAAACAAAAGAAAAAGAAAGGCAAGAGGCAGGATGGGAAGTAAGAATGAAGTGGGAGGGGTGAAAAACCACAGCGAATCTTTACTTTAACAAGGCTTGCAGGAACTACAGGGACCCACAAGCATTGTGACAAAACTGTTGTTAAAAGTTTCCAAAATCTTGTTGTTATATGCATGCCAGGAGCTTATGTGTTTTATTTCACTAAAATTATCCTCACGGGGCTGTGTACCATACTATCAGTTTGCTACACCAGGGCTGAAGGTTGAAGGCTTTTAGAGCAGGTCTACCTAAGGGAAAAATCGAAACCAAAAGGTGGGATTAATGCTGAAAAGCTTAGTGGGGTTGAGAGTGAACCCCCTGGAAGCTCAGCTTAGATTGATTTAAAATCGGTTAACAGGCCCTGGAGTTTATTGGTAACCCTGAGGACTTCTAGAACCACATAAATCTTTGACTTTGAAAGTGCTTGTTCTTCCTACACCCCTTCAGTCTTGGCTGGTTCTCTTTCTAGTAGGTCTGGCAATTTAGAGCTCTTCCTAGAGATTGATTCTCGGATTGACTCTTTCCACATGGACCTGGCTGTCCACGGTGAACAAGCGATGCCCCCGTAGTTTGAAAGAGCTACTGGCCGGGATAAAATCCTTGCTAGAGGGATGGAATAATTATTTTTTAAACTAAGGGACTTTAATTTTCTGGTAAATTGTTCATAAAAACATTTATGATTATACCCTTTAAAATGTAATAGAATAATTTTAGGAAATGCATTTGATGATAGTTATAATAACCTTTTCCGTTATCCACCCTCCTTATTTCTTAAAAAGAATTGAATTATTAATCCAGAAGCCGAGTTCTGAGTGGCTAAAAACATTTACAGCAGACTCTTTTTATGTTAGTCCCCTGCTGGAATTTTCCAAAACCTACTGGCATTAAAAACTGTCTCTATTTCTGAAAGTGAAATGTGGGGCCTGCACTGAAACCTCTTAGTTGGGAGATCCATGAGCTGTTTCAAGGCAGCAGAGGTGGTGGGGGTACAGTGCACACTTTTGGTTCCATACCAGACTTCTAAAGTAGATGCAGCAAGGTGCAAGAATGTTAATTGCAGTAGTCGTGCCTCCAGATGAAAATGTTCTGAGGATTTTTGGTGACAGCCGAATTGCTTTTGGAGGGAATTTGACCACTGTCCAGCGCCAACCCTTGGAAAGAGAGGGAGACAAGCCGGGGCTTCCTCTCCTCTTCGTACTCTGATCACTTAAGCGTTAAGATGCACATTTTTCTCCAGATCACTGTCCGTTTTTGCGCTTAGGAAAAGTGCGGTGTTGAGGGGACAGACTGAGCCATACGTTATTGAAAATTCTGTTTGTGTGGTGTGGTCTCTTAAAGCATATGCCACTTTTACTGAGTGCAGTTTCCTGCCCCGCCCCCTTCTCTTCCTATTCTACTTGACAAATTGTGCTTTGTAGATTATGTATGTACTTCTGTCAGTAGGAGCAAAATACATAACTATATTTCAGATTAGCCATAGAAAAAATTGTATGTATTGTGCCTGCCCCAGTGCAAAAACCGTTTTTATTTATTTATTCTTTATGGCAGATGTGGTTCTTCTTAATATGACAGGATGCTGTGCATCCTTTTTGTCTGTCATGAGCCAGTGTGCACAGACTATTAGGTAAATAGCATCCACTCCCTCCCTGAAATTCCTGGTCCGTTCATTTCAGATTAGCAATCAGTTTTTCTGGAGAAAGGAAAATCTGTTCTGAAAGGTTTTCCTTGCTGGAGTGAATGCTAACCTAGAGTTTGGAATACCTTTCTGAATATGAAGATGGTCTTCCTTGCTCAGAATTTAGGAATAGATATGCTGTTTTTTCATTTTGTGTTGTTTTTTGTTTTTATCTCCCTCTATTTCTGTCTGTTTTTATGCTGTTCATTCTTCTATGCTTTTGTGTATGTGAAGTTTTGATTTTTGCTTTTTGGATGTTATTTTAATAATTTTAATTCTTTTTTGGTATCTAATTCATAATAGGAAGTGTTGATTTGGAAATGAGCTATAAAGTTTTTCACTCATCATATTAGAATGCATGCTAAGGAAAATAAAATTATGTATTTTTAATTAATTCTTAAAAAAAACAGAAAATCTGCAATTAAATGTTGATAAATACAAATAAGCAACAATTTTTCTATGATGTAATGGTTTTTCTGACTAAAAGTAGATTAACCAGAAATATTTGTTTACCTTTCCTTTACTGAATGTTTCTAAAATGTGCTGGTCCCCTCTCCTACCCTAGAAAGAACCTTGAGAAAGTAACTGAGTCTTTCTTTGAGGTTTGAGGATATTATGATGCCACAGGGTCACTGCCCTGATCATGAATTCTGATTGTACATTATAGAACTGTAAATGGAGACAGTGTCAGAGATTGGGCTAAATCTGTCTTGATCCCAGCTTGGAAATTGTATTCTCTTATTTTGTTGTTGTTAGGTCTTCAATATCAGTGTATTTTGTTGTTTGCCTCCCCCCCCCTTTTTTTTCAAGTTTCAAGTAGCAAAATAGAAATCCACTCTAATTAGTTGGTTAATTGAGGTTCTTCCTTTCTAGAAAAATTTCAACCAGTCTAGACCCTTCTTAATTCTTTCCCTGGAGTCGCAAAGGATGTAACATCATTCTCAGATATTAATGAAGGCTTTTGTATTTACAGATAAGTTGCATATTGAGTAGTCATTACATAGTATGACTTCTCCCCTGTATAATGGTAGATAGAAATGGTAACAAATTTTGCCTCTTGCTTGGATATATTGAAGAGGTGGCTTTGGTAGGATGTTCTTAAATCCTGAAAGTTAAGAAACTCTAGAGTTAGAATAATGTCACTAAAGAAGATTATGATTTCCCCAGAGGAAACCCTCTATCTCAGTGTAGGTCTCAGTTACTGAACCAAAGTGGAAGGCATCCCTGGGAGCACATCATCAGAGGCCAGCTGTCTCCAAGCTGTCCCACTTGACTTGATAATAGTTTGCAGTTATCTTGTGATATCTTTGATGTCATAGGGTTGGAAACTCGTCTTGGGAATTTTGGTGTTCTTTTGTGATAGCCCAATTATTTTCATCATTGTCTGTTTTTGCTTTTGAAGTAAAGAAATTACGGAGGTTGTCTAAAGAAATCTTTAGGAGAGGGGAATGATGAGAGATAAATGTGCCACAGCTCACGGCTTAGGCAGCCTTACTTTTAGTTCTGGCTTTTACATGCTAATGCTAAAAGGAATTACAGGTAACAATTCCCTTGTGTTGGTGGAAGAACAATGTTCTTCTATTTTTTTTTTCTCCCTAGCAGTTATTTTATGGTCTTAACTGACATGTCACTATTGCAAACTATCTCATCACATTAAATGCTCTGGCACTGTGGTTTCCTGGTGATTGTCATGTCCACTTTTTCCTTCTTGGGCCCTCCAAGCTGTGGCATCTGTAAGCAGCTGAGGAGCCCTCTGCAGTGTCCGGTGAGCTGAGATTATAGGTTTCCCACAACTATAAGTGGTGGAGGATGCGCAGGCTGTGTCCAGGTTGAGTTTCCAGCCAATGCTGTTTTCCCTGAAACTCAGGCAGAGGCTAGAAATGAGTAGAAAACATGACTCCCCAGCTTCAGGTCATCTCGAACTATATTGTTGGGTATTTGAGATTTAATTATGAACTACCTGAAAGTTTTCTGAACCAATTTGGAAGTACCTCCACCCACAAACAGACCTTAAAGGATGAACTTTTCCAGGATGCAAGGAAGGGTGCACTTAGTAGAGGAGCCTCAAGCCAGTGAAAGAGGCAGCACACTGTTAAAAATACCTAGCTTACTTCGGGGGAGGATTTGGCTGAATACTGATGAAGTTTATGAAATATGAATGTAGTGAAGTTGCTGTACGTAAGTGGTAGGCGTGTGTGAAAGAAGCAAGAAGAAATAAAATTGTGTATAAATGACACTCTAAAACTTGATGAAATTGTATACGTGACAAGAATGGTGACGTTTGGGTCTTTGCTTAATGGGGGAAAATAAACAGACTTAAAATCTGTATGACAAACCAGACGTGGGACTAAAAATGATAGAATATAAAATCACATGACTTATTTTATAAGCAAAGAACACTATCAGGGATAAATAGGCAAGGATAAATATTGCAAAGAATAGAGGTGAGGCAGAATAGGGGGAAAAATAAGGGACCAACACTTGAATTTGTAATAAGGTATGGTAATCGCTGTTTTAAATAATCCGGACTATTAACTACTGTGCCGTTAGGTAGAGAATTAGTTATCGCCAAACAAAAGGCATAAATATGTATTTTAGGTTGTGTAGGAAAAATCCTCTTGATCCCCAAAGCATAAATATATGTACTGAGAAGCAAAGCTGCACACGATTTAATTTTTTCTGTCTTATCCTGATTAATTGACAGCCAACTGTATGCCTCTTTCCTGAAGGTGACTTTACAATCTCCAGACACAGACATTTCTCTCAGAAGTGGAGTTGAAGGAAGGAGAACCACAAGCTAAAGTGTGTTTCACTGGGTGAAGTATTTTTGGGGGGGGAAGGCGGGAGGGAAAGATAAGAATGGGGGAAACCGGGAAATGGAGTAGTGCATTCAGAGATTGAGAATGTTTGTTTGGGGCTGGGGAGTGGGGCTGTGAATAAAGGAAGGGAATCCCTAGAGGGAAAAGAGACTTCTATGCAAAAGCAGATGAAATTAGCATTGACTCTGAAATGGCTGCGAATGTGACTTTCTAATTTTAAATTATCTTTAACAAGGGCAATGAAAAGAGGAAAAGTTGACACTTTGAGAAGTTATGACGAACTTGTCGAGAATACCAATTGACAGAGGCAGGTAAGGGAATACCTGGAAAAAGAGAGCAAGAACAGGTCTGAAGGGCACCGTGATCTGCTTCCTAGTGTGTTAAGGGAATTGGCGGGCGTGTTTATTGACTCTTACTATTAGTTTTAAAGAAACCTGAAGAAATGGACAAAGATGGAGAAAAGGCAACCAGTTGTGATTCGGCTCTTCAAGAAGCAAAAAGGCTCATTGCATCCCACACGATTGGTGCCAGTAATGGGGAGGAATTTTATGGAAGTTAATGGATTTGCAGCATCCAAATCACAGAGGAAACAAGTGTATATTTATCAAGTCTACAACTTCTTAAATAAACTGCATTGTTTTTCAATTCACTGTATAATTATAAAAGCAGTGAATGGTGAGAAGGCCGTGGCATCAACGGAGCACATTCTCCTGTGAATGTGTGGGTGGCAGGGATATTATATCTGAAAGTACAGGACAAAATGGAGGGTGAACTGCCCATAGCTCTAAGTTGTCCAAGTAATGAAGTATTGGGAAAGTAAAGGGAAATTAAATGCTTCAATAATCAAAAATATTTTTTCGTGATCATATTAATTGAGCTGATGACAAGTGTAAATTTGTCAGTTATAGTTTATCTTTTCTAGCACTCATGACCCACTTCAGATGAGCACGTTTATGCAGACAATTGGAAACTTGGGCCATTTCTATAAACCTGGTGATTAAACCTAAAGTTGTGAAATTTCACAGTGTGAAGGAGGAAGGTTGAAGATTAGTGAGGTTCTACAGCTTTCTGAAGGTTTCCCAGAGAATCAGTAGAAGAACTGAGGCTGCAAGGAAAGGGCTCTTGAAAGTTCTAAAGCTTGCTTTTTAATCTGGAGCTTGGTGATATGTGTTAGGCATAGGATGCCCGCTGATGATATTGGGTCATATTTTATTAAGCTAAAGCCTTTTAGAACCATAAGGGGCCTTAAAAATCATCTAGTCTAGTCTCCGTTTAAACCAAGGCTCGGAGAGGTGAAATACTGTTTCGGAGGTCACATTGCTAAGAAGCGGCGGAGCTGGGACTAGAACCCTGGTTTTCTCCTTCCTTATGTAACCTCCTTCCACTCGTGCACGGTACCGAGAGCCTCAGGAGATGAAATAAGGTACACGATCAAGTCCCTGCCCTCCGGGAATACTACCCGAGGATATTCAATTGTTAATCCAGTGTAGTTGTTGTGTATGAAAGTCAGCATGAGTTATTCTGGTTACCCATCAATAGTGGAACATTGTCAGTGATTGTTATGTTATTTTTATTATTAATTAAAAAGTAACCAGTGAGTTCGATTCCCAGTGCCTGCCCATGCAAAAAAAGAAAAATGTAACCAGTGACGCTCTTGGCTATGTAAGTCAAACCTCTCTCTAAAGCTTAATGAAAATAGTGGCTGAGTCTTATGCTCTGATTCAGTAAAAGTAAAACACAGGGCATGGAGTGCAGCATCTTGTACTTAGTGCTTGAAAGAACTAGACCCAGCCTGTGAGCACAGTAGCCTGTCTCTCAGAAGCGATCTTTCCACAAGGTGGAGGGTCTAAGGCTGTGCTATTTATAGATGCTCAAAAGTGAATCTGTTAATGGACTACTACGTAGCCATTAAAAATCGCATTGTAGGAGAAAAGTATTTACTGATGGAGGAAAATGTTCATGATTTGTTGCTAAGTGAGAGGTAACAGGTTTCATAATAATATGCACACAACGATATTCTTGTACAAAATATTGCATATATATAGATAGATGAGCAAAAATAAATTAATTGGCCCCATATATGCCTAAATGATTATATGATAAAGTGGTCTTCTCTGGGTGATGGGATAACCTGCAAGTTTCTTTTCCTTTGTGCTTTTCTGTATTTCCTGATTTTCTTGCATTATGCATGTATAACTTTTATAGTTAGACACAAATAAATATATATATTTTTAAGAGTGTCTGTGTGTTGTGAAACTGGGGACACTGCAGAAGAATTGATACTGGTCTTAGCTTGTTCATAGAATTTCTTGATGTTTTGGGATGGGCCAGGTTTCCTAGCCCAGAGAACAGTATCTTTTGACACTCCTGCTCAACCAGGAAGACAAGGATCGTTCCACCTGAATGTTAGAGGAGCTCCCTAATACCCGAATGTCTAGCTCCATTAGGTCAGTGTCTCCTCAGTGTCTTTTTGTCATGATAAGAAAAACATCATGTTGTGATCCAGAGTACACGCATACATACATGTGCACAACTGTAAGGAACTTTCACATGAAATGTTCTTTACCTGGGATGCCCTCTGTTATTTTTTGCTCTCTTATTTAAAGACAAAACACAGGTCATGAGCCACTGAATTGGTTTCATGATCTATTTATGGGTTGTTCCTCGTAGTCTGAAAAACCCTGTGCTTGGGCATGGGCCAGAAGCATGGCCATGGCCTGGCAAGGGGAGGGAGGGAGGGTCTTCACAGTCACTGATCTTGAACTCCAGGTGTTACTCATTCTGATTTCATGGAGGAGGTGGGGCGGGGAATAGAATGTAAATACTTATTTATGACCATATGGTATCTTTAAGCCACTTTTAGTGATTTTCTTGAACTTGATGGTAATTTTAGATGTGCATCTGCCTCGTCTGGCTTAAAATATAAATTCTGGGATTGCCCCTTTGGAGAACAAGGGTGGCATTCTTTTAGTCAACAGATGTTTATTGAGCACCTTCCTTCTATGTTCCCAGAGCAGTGCTAGGATCTGGGGACAAAGAATGAACAAGTGAGGTCAGCTCTCTTCTTGGATCTGACATTCTAGTGCTGGCATTTCTCAATGTGGTTTCCTGGCTGGGTCACCTTTGGCCGGACACTTCCAGTGTTCCCTCCCTAAATATGCTGTGGACTTTGCACTTTTCTCCTCTATGCCATATAAATGTCTTTACCCTTCCTTTCCTCCTGCTCCCCCCACCCCAACTAAATCCCCTGTCCTGCGTCCCAGTCTTTCTTTGCTTGTTGAAATTCTACCATCTTTCTAGCTCCAGATAAGATTCCATTCTCTCCCACCGGCTGTTCCCCTGATCACCGTTTTTATGTTTGTTTCTTTTCTTTCTTTCTTTGCTTTTTAATAGCAGTCAACCTAATGGGTTTTGCTCACTCAACACATATGTAACCTCTTCCTGTGCCTGGTTCCCACTTATAGTATTATTTTCTAGGTGTGAGCCTGATCTGCCCAAGAAGACCCAGAAACATGGTGTACTTTGTTTTTTAACTTTTATTTGGAGATACTTTCAGATTGTTTCAAACTTACAAGACAGTTACAACAAAAATAATACAACCCCCATACAGAAAATTCCAGCATACCCCTGCCCACTCCCAGATCCCCAAATCCACCAATTCTAACGTTTTATCACATTTGCCATAGCATTTTATCTGTCAATCCATCTATCCATCTATCCATCTGTCAATCTGTCAGAACATTTTCTGAACACTTGAGTGTAGGTTGTATATACATCATGCTCCATGAGCACTTAAAACTGTGCATTTCTTAAGAGCAAGGTTATTCACTTAAGTAACCACCATAAATGCAGTTATCAAGTTCAAGAAATTGAATATTGATATAAAGCTTATAGTTTATATTCCAGTGTTTTCATATGTTCCAGTGATGTCTGTTTGAGCCTTTTTCTCTTCCATTCTTAGAACCCTCAAGGATCAAATAATGCATTTAATTGTTATTATCTCTTTAGTGCCTCTTTCTGTTTTTTTTAATTGTGGGAATATGTATACAACATGAACTTTCCCATCTCTACAACTCCCAAGCATACCATTCAGTGGGATTAATCACATTCACAATATTGCAGAACCCTCCCCACCTTCCATTACTAAAATGTCCCCATCTCCCCAGACAGAAACTTCACACCCGTTATGCATTAACTCCCCATTCTCCTTGCCTCCTGCCCCTGGAAACCTGTAGTCTGCTTTCTGTCTCTGTAAGCTTGCATATTCTCATATATTTTCTTTTTCATTACCAGCACAGTGTACTTATGTTGCACCCCTATATGGTGTTTTGCATAAAGTAGGAGCCCATGAACTGTGCAGATAATCTCTCCCACACTGCCCTGTAGAGCTGTTTGCTTTCTCAGTAGATTCAGATCAGCATTTCTTGACTCTGCAAGCGCAGCTGGGACTTGCTTATACTTCTAACTGGGCCTTGGGTATGTTTGTCCCACTTCTGCCTCTCTCAGATCCATTGATCCCCTCAATTGCAGGCTCAGGCCTGCTGCAATTTTGAGCCACTCAGACCAAGGCTGGACGATTTGGGAAGCAGGGTACATGGTTGTTACAAGCCTGCTGGGAGTGAGACAGACTGGGCCAGAGCCTCAGGTTTACTTTGAGTTAACTATGTGATGTTAGGTAGGTTCATTAATCAGTTCAGTCTGTTTCCTCGTCTGAAAACTGGGAAAAGGATGCCGGTCTCCCAAGGTTATTGGGAGGACCATGTGTGATAATGCATGTGAAGCACTTGTGCAAGATGCCTAGCACATAGAAAGTGCTTAATAAAGTGTAGCTGTGATCATGGTGGTGCAGATGAACTGTACGGCCCTCTTGCCGCCTTTTCTCTGTCTCCTCCTCAGGTCTTCAGCTCCCTATATTGGGATCTCTCCTCCGTGGTTGCTTTGTGAAATAAGCAAGAGTCTCAGCATTGGTGGAGACCCTAAAGCCTTTCCTCATAAAGCCAGTTCCCTTTCCTGCCCCAGTGCCTTATGTCACCCACCATGGAGGACTGGATCTCACCAAGTATGGACAAATCACTTAAGTTCAACCCCAGCAGCAGCTTACATCTTACACTGTCAGCCCATGCCTGTAGTCCCCCTTATCTCTGCTCCCACTATTTCCACAGAACCCGCTGACTACCTCCTCCAGTCATTGAGGCTGAGGTAGCCCCCTCCTTCCCATCTCATTCTCACTCTGTCTCACATCTCATTTCTCAGCAGCCCATCATTTCTCAGCCTCCCTTTCCCTTCACTTCCTTTCTCCTCCTGCCAAAAAATCACATTGGAGAAGCTTATCTGCAAGGGTTCCATTCAATTTGCTATACGTTAATGTTCCACTATGGTGACCCACTGCTGAGTCTTTCACTTGTAATGTAATCTAATAATTTACATGCACTTTGCAAGCAATACTCTCAGAGACTCACAACCTGTTTGAAATTGCTCTGCTGTTACAGTCTTTGAGCTTGAGCTGATGAGAGAGCAGCATGAGAAAGAGTAGTTATTGGAACCACAATGCTAGTGGGTAAACCCAGTGAAAGGTAAATAATGTTAGCACAAGGTAAGAGTATGCTGATGGATTATAATATCTTTCTTAGAGAATCAATTAGAACTTGCTTAGGGTCTTTTATTGATTTGGGCTTCTAATTGGACTAGGGTAGGTCAAGGAATAAAAGGGTTAGCGACATAGCAGCTTGAGAAAGTGAACCAAGAATGAAAGCCTGTCTTTTTAGGATGCTGAGAAAATGTTTTATTTTGATCTACCACATGACTTTTACAGAATTAATTGGCACTGTGATTAGGTTGTTTTATTTCTTCACTGAAACATGTTATAAGCTGGTTCTAATATGCAGTAGTAATGAAAATAGAGTAATGCTGTAATAATGGTGCCATTGTCAAGTGAATTACACCATTAAGCATCATTTTGTCTAATTCGTATTGTGACAGTGTGGGTAACACTCACACATACAGACTTAGAGTGGCTGGTCTTTAAGAAACAGATTTTAGCTGAAAAGCCTCAATGCTATATTGATCAGTCAGTGAATAAAAATAAGCCATTGGTTAATGGAAAAGTGAATCTATATAAAAGTAATTGCTATATAAATATCAATATATATATATAGTATTTATTACATATAGTGCCAGTTTGGTAGATAAAGAAGATCTATCACTTCAGTATAAAAATGCTTGATTTAAGTTGCCTTTTAATAAGTTGACTAGCTTGCCTGGGGACAGATAACATTATGACAGGTAAAGTCAATAATACTACCAAGGTTAGGGTTTGAAAGCAAGGCTTTATATATTTGTTTCATCCTCTTCTAACTCATTACCATGCATGAGAAACTCTATTAATTTATATTCATCATGTTTGAGAGGCCCAGGAACTATGGTCATTTTATTTTGTCATTTGTCTCTCAAGGAAGAACATTGGCCAAACAAATTCTTCCATGGCAGAAAGATCTCCAAGAGGCATATATATATCTCCAACATATATATATATATATATGTTTTTTTTTGGTTTGGATAGGCACCAGGAATCGAATCCGGGTCTCCTGCATGACAGGTGGAAACTCTGCCACTGAGCCACCATCACACCACCCCAAGAGGCATAATTTTATGCCTAAATTATAACCCAATCCTAAAAGCAGAAACAAGATCTGAGAAGGCAGTTGCTCCCAATGAGACATATAAATTAAAAAGCCCAAGAACATATTAGATTCATTTCAAGTGACTATATTCCTTCACCTTGGAAGCACTGGCATCAGATGTGTGGTTTGGTAGTAAATGTCCATGAGCTTCTAACCATTAAGATGGTATCTCCAGGGAGGCCCTGAAAATTAACCTTGACTATCTCCAGTCTGGATTCCTGCCCCCAGCCCATCCCTGTCCCCTTCTGGTTGTAGTGTCAATCTAGAAGCAATGTGCAGAGATTTTACCGGTAGCCTGCCACCTCTTGTCCACCTTCACTCAAGGACTTTGCTTCTGTAGCATTGTCAACACTACTACCACCTGGTAATATGGAACTTCAGAAAAGACCTTGTCCAAAGAGTTGTGATTTGATGTAGTTTTGAATATATTTAACTTGCAGAGATTTATAATTTTGGTTATGATGACCAAAATATAGGAAGCAAGTTTGCTTCATAAACAAGTGTGCATATTAATGTTAACTCATCATTTCAAGAGTTTTTCAGAAATGCAAAGAAGTGCTATAATGGAGATACTAACAAAATATAGAGTGCACAGAGGAACTTCATGAAGAATCAAGGAAGTCTCAATGAAATGTTTACATTTGCCTAGGTTTTGGAAAAACGGTGATAGATTCTCTATGTAAAAGTGAGCGGGCATGCCATGCCAAGGCACAAGAGGTGAGAGTTCATGGCACAGAGAACGTGAATGAAGCTTCTTGGCCTGAGCATAGAGAATGTTGGGTAGGGTGAGGCAGTGAGGCTGGAGAAAGGCAGGGACTAGGCTAAGCATTTTTGGACCTTTTCCTATAGCAAAATTTTGAACAAGTGAAAGTATCTTTTGGGAAAGATTACTAAGTATAAGCATGTTGGGATTGAGTGTGGATAATTGACAGTGTAGACAAGGAGCCTAGATAGGAGACTTCTGGAATAATTCTGGAGAGAATTGTTACAGGCTGAGACTTGGTGGAGGCAGGGGATGGGGGAACTCTGAGGTAAAATTTCCTCAGCGGTGGAATTGGATATGTACAACTCAAGTAATGGCAGGAGTCCGTCCCTGAGTTTGGGGCTGAATTATTGGCTAGAACAGTTTGGGCTGGGATGTGAATAAAGAAGAAATGGATTCCATTTTGGATGGGCTTAATTTGGGGATGAGGTGTCTGATGGGTGACCGGAAATATGCATGGCGGGGAGCATGTGACAGCATGTTACCCGAGGAATTAGGAAACAGAAATGTTTTTAGCGAGTGCCTGCAGCTCAAGAGGGACCACTGGGCTGAAGGCAAATGTAGATACAGCTCTGAGCAGCGTTCTTAGCAGGGGACTGCAAGGTGCAGGTTTGCAACCACAAGGCCAGGTTCGTGGATTTTAAAGTGATATCAGTAGGGACAAAGTCAGAAGGCCAAGTGGGTGTGCTTGAGAAAATGAAGGGAATGCCCTGGGGCTGTGACAGGGGGAAAAGCCTCTGGAAAACTGGAATTAAACCTGGAGATACTGCATATTAAAGGCATAAAAAAAAAATACCATGTTTTACAATCCAAAGTCAAGTTCTAATATACTTCTTAGCATGTGATGGTGCGGCTTTGATAGTGGTCTCCCTACCAACATGTCTAATTGATGATTAAGGAGTTGCTGCTCTACCCACCCCACCTCCCTTTTAAAAAAAAAAAAAACTTTCTGCACAGTCCAGCATTGATTTGTCCTGTCTCAAAAGGGAATCTGCCTTACACTTGGCAGAATCTCAAGGTTGAGAGAAATGGAATGAATTGTGGCTGTGGAGAGGTCTCTGCACTGCCGTGGGAGAAAGGCTTCATGGGAGAGAAAATTGAAAGAGGGTCTTAAGAAAGGGTGTGAGATCTTCAAAGGATGGGTCTAGCCATGGGAAACTAAATGGAAGATTTTTTTTTGCAGTTTTTTTTTTTTTTTTATGATGACCAGGAAGAGAAAAAGAAATGGACAGGCATTTATGGGCAGGGAGGCACGTCGTCCCAACAGCAGAATCCAGAGGTGGTGGTGATGGTGATGGTAAAAATGATGCTGATGATACAGGGGAGATGAGTGGAGTCTCCACTGCTGCGTGGTCATGGCACTGTTTTCAAGGGTCTTTTCACAGATTCAGTCACTTCTGGGAGTCCTGGGAGACAGCTGATAATGCTACAGTATTGCATAATTACGGGGACCTGTTGGCTTAAAACTATTCACATACTAATAGGCTTGACCTTGTCTTTAACTCCAGTGAAGTGTGGCAGGGTGGGGTCGGAGAACTTTGCGCTGTTGGAAGAACCATCCCTTTGCCTTCTGAGGCAGGAGCAGAGCTCCTGATTGTTTTCAGTGACTCTGACTAAATGCTTTCCCTGTAGATATTCCACTCGTGTGTCATATGAATTATTTGTGTTATCTCTGTGCTGTGAAATTAGAGGCCTTCACCCACAGTGGGATAAGTAGATTAAAACGAAAGCCTGTTTTTTATGGTGTGGGGGAAACCGGGCAAATACCAGGGAAATATTTTGTATGTGTTTGATCTAACAGTGGGGAGGCCTTGGGATGCCAGTGTCTTCTAAAATCTGAAAGCTGAGCTCCGGCTGGAGTTTTCTTCAAAGAGGTTTATATTTTATCCGTTGGCACTTCTGAGGGGGAAGGATGGTTTGGAGTGGGGGATCCTGTGATGATTCTTTTCTTGCTGTTGTTTTCTTCTCTGTCTTTTTAACTTTGCAGAAAGCTGCTCCAGTTGTAGGGTCAGACCCTTTTCAGGTCTTTGGTGGCCAAACAGTCCCCTTTTGTTAAGCAAACCTCCTATTTTTGTTTCTCTTGAAAGGTGCCCTTCAAGACAGCAGAGCCTTTATTTGGGCTGTTTATAACTGAGCCTTGAAGAAACCTAAACAGAAATCATTCAAAACCCAGGCCAAGTGCCTCCTTTGCCTAGCTAGGCAAAGCTAAACCCTCACAAGATGAAATCTAACCAGCTGGTTACCTGAGAACCACCTTGGGGAGTTTTCAAGCTTGCCTTCTCTTGCCTTGGCCACCATCCCAAGAGCCAGTTGGAGACTGTGGGTCAGAGCCTTTCTGCTTGCAGAAACACGGGAGGAGAATTTATGGCTCATGGTGAAGAAGGTTAAATTGGGTTATGTTTTATGTGTCAGCTTGTAAAACGTTAAGAATCTATAACAGTTTAAATGCCTGAACCAAAGTGGGTTGGAGAAGACATTTTTGGCCATTGGTTTGGTTGTGTTAGAGTAGTGGGCTTTGGGGAGGATCTTTCATTTTCACTACTCAAGCTTTCAACACCTTCATTTAATAAACTTATACCATCCCTTTTTCATAAAGAAAAAAGGCATCGCTTCAGCCCACCCCAGCATAGTTCTCTCGTTCCTGGTTCTGCCTTTTTCCTTCTATAACGTCGGTAACTTGAGTCATTTGAAAGCATGAGGGTATTTTCAGGGTTTGATAATTTATAGGTGTGCAGTTCGGAATTATTTTATTTTATTCCATTACAAGAGGTATGGGATGGATCTCTGATTTGAGACAGAATCCTTATCTCCCTACTCAAAGCCACCTCGTTGAGGGCTCCGACTGCCCTCATTGCAGAAGTACTATCTTCCCATTTTAGGTAGCAACTGGGTCATGCAGAGGAAGAGCCCTGGGCTTTGTGAGAGAAGCAAAGAAAGACTGGCTAGACAAGTTCTGATCCCTAGGGGCAATTCTAATCCCTAGGGGCTGGTTGGAGCCTTGAGTGTGAGGTCACTAGTAAGTTTCAATTCTGAGGCTCCACACGTACTGGTCAGCAAAGCTCTGCCCTTCCTTGTTAACTGTCAGTGTTTCCCTAGGGTTTCTGAGGAAGGAGACACCTGCATCTTGTGGAGCCATGGCATGGGTGGGTGCTTCCGTCCAACTGGCCCCTGTATATACCGGCAACTAAAAAGTGAAACGGTTTGGAGATAGGCATCATTTTCAGGCTGCATCTAAAAGTCCAACATTTTTGAAAGTTAGGGACTAGATCTGTGACAGGGAAGTTGAGCTAAATATGCAGTTCTATTTTAATTTTCACTTTATGCCAAGGCAAAAAGCATTGGGAGATAGACTATAAATGTATAAGTAAGTCACTTGCAAGAATAGCCCCTTGCAAACTGCAAATTTATGGCGGCTAAATATTTTCTCACATATTTTAATGCACATGAATAAATAATCCCTGATTGAGTTCCTGAGAAAGGGCTGCTGTGCAACCACTTAACCTTGATCACCGTAATAAATAGTACAGAGGTCTACATAACTGAAAAAAAAAGGAAATCTTTGGCTGATGCTTAAAACATACTACTAATAATTTTCAGGGTGGTCGATTTGCCTCTGAAAAGTTGTTAATAATTCTTAACTTGCTCATTTGTTTGTTTAAACAGAGTCATATTTTTTTCTCTGAATATTTTATCTTCAGCATGCCTGTGTCTCATCATATTCCTGTACTTTTTGAAAGCTACAGTGGTAAAGCTCAAGGTAATTAAGGCTGTGATATCATTGTTTTAAATTAGAGTGTGTGGGGGTTTTTTTTTTTTATTTTTGTTTTTTAATTTAACAACAAATTCCTTCATATTCTGCGTAATTGGATGACGTTTTAATTTTGTAGAAATAAAGACCTATTTAACATTTCTATTGGAAAGACAAACCCCTGTGGCTAGGTCTGAATTAGGGTGTTTGCTCTTGGTTATACTGAGGCAGGGAACCTTAGAGATGATATTGCTTCCAAAAACTCATCTATAGTCTTTGGGCTACGGAGAGATTCTTAATCTGAAGCCTATACACAGCCAAAGGTTTCACCTCAAAAAACAAATATTGAGAAGACAAGGCAGTGCAATATATAAACTCTATTGCAAACGAAGGATAACGAAATTGTGGGCTAGCCTGTATTGTATATGCTCCAAAAACGTATTGATCTTCGATTCAGGCACAGCTGAATCCATATGGTTAATTCCCTGGGAGCTTTCATGAAACAAAACAATGATGATAAACTATAAAGAGTTCCCTGGATAGGAAATCAAGAGGCCTGGGTTCCGACCCAGCTGGAACATGAATTATGTAAATGGCTCTGAGCAAAAGCTTTCTTCCCCAGGCCTCACCTTCTCCATCCCCATGTGGGTCCACTGAGCTACAAGTTCTTGCCAGCTCTGCTGTTCTATGACTCGGTGACTAAGATCCAACTTTTTAAAGGAACTGGCAATCAGAATTGTTCCATATTCTTTACTGAGGCATAATTTACATACCATAAAATGCATCCATCTCAAGTGTACAATTCAGTGATTTTTAGTGAATTTGTAGTGTTGTACAACCATCACCACAGCCCAGTTCTAGAACATTTCCCTTACCCCAAAATATCCCTTGGGCCCATTTGCTCTCACTCCTCCTTCCTACCCCTAGCCCCAGGCAACTACTGATCTATGTCCTGGCTATATCGATTTGAATTTTCTTTACATCTCGTATAAATGGGATCATGCATTATATGGTCTTTTGTGTCTGGCTTCTCTCATTCAGCATAATGTTTATGAGGTTCATTTATATTGTATCATGTACCAGTACCTCAGTCCTTTTTATTATTGAATAATATTCCATTGTCTGAATGCACATCACTTTTTATCCATTCATCTGTTGATGGGCTCCTTTTTCCTTTATCCTTTTCTGTCCTGCAGAGCGCTTGTTCTCACTGCAGCCCACTCCTCACTGGGAAAGAACATTCTCTTTCAGAGAAATTCAAGGTCTTTATCTCAGACCTTCCTTTGCAGAAGAGGTTAGAGTTTTGTGTTTTAAACTGCTTGAAACTTCCAAGTCAGTGGTCTGAGCTGGCTGGGGCATCGAAAATGTGATTAAACAGCTATGTAGTAACTAACCGTAAATGTGAAAGCACAAGCTGTAGATAGTTTTTGGTGATGTGTAATTAATATAAATGTGAGGTGTACTCCATTAGGGGTCTCAAAAGCTTCCCCAATAACAGTCTGCTTGTTACTTTGCATTTGTTTTACACATTGGGTGATGAAATACTTGAAAGAAAGAGTTAAAGGACTCTGGCTGCTAGACTGACTTAGTAATGTCACTTTCAGCATTTTTCTCTAGAAGTTGTCAAGATTATTATGAACAACAACATACTCGCAGAGGGAAATAGTTTCAGAGAAATTCTTTGCTTTTGCTTTTCAGCTGGAAACCACAAAGCCTGCTAAATATAATTGCTAAGGAAAGGTGGAGAGAATGAGAAGAGGACTGAGTAAAGTCTTTGGGCTGCTGATTGCTTTAAAGAGAATCCATAGGCTAGACAAGTCTAGCGTGCTAGGTATTTGGCGTTCTTTTTGTTTTGTGTCTGAAAACTGGATGTTTATTTCCATTTGATAAACTCCTTGATAATGGCACGTAGCAACTCGGTATTCAGTGTGCTCCTCGAGTGGTTCTCCAGGTTGAAGTTTAGCTCTGGAAATCAGGTTCATCTGCAATATGTTCCAGTTTTCATCTTTTCCCAGATCCATCCAATTTCCTGGAATCCGTGTTTAGCTAGTGTGTCATGCAGGGTGAAGGGGAAAGGCTGTTCCACTCGCCTGTCTCATCTTCATATGGTGGTTGTGTTTACTAGGCATTCTTTACTCTAAATTTCAGGAAGGTTGAGCCCAACAAGTAACACACACACATAATACGCATATTCGTCCCACCGCATAAGACTAGGCCTATGAAAGCCAACAGCTTGGCTCAGTTTTATTTAGCACACTAATTATATACAGTATCAGTAATATCTTCTGGGATTTAGAGGTTAGATGGTTTACTATTCCCAATGGTAGCAGTGTTCTTTTGAGCATCACACCTGGCCTCTTGGGTCCTGGGAAAGCTTTGCCTTGTTTAAATCCATATGGCAGGTCGCTGTAGAGAAAGATTGACGGGGACTTTTCCTTTTGCAAACCTCAGATCATCCCTTGTGTGGAGCCTGAGATAGAGTAGCTATGGGAGAGGAGCCCGTCCCAGGGCTGTGTGGTGCCTGGCCTTCCTAAGGGTGAGCAAGAATGTAGCGTGCCTGTGGCAAGCCACATGCAGCCCATTCTCATTCTTGTTTGCTACAGATTTCATTATTTTTCTTTATTACAGAAATTGTACATCTACAGAAAAATCATACATAAAATATAGGATTCCTATATTCTGCCCTATTATTATTAACCCCTTGCCTTGCTGTAGAACATTTGTTATAATTGATGAGGGCACCTTTTTACACTGGTACTATTAACTATAGCCCATGGTTTAGCTCAGGGGTCACTGTTTACGTAGTGCAGTTCCATGGTTTTTTTTTTAATGTGCTTTGTTACTCTATGTGCAACTTATCATTTACCCCTGTAACCATGTTCAGATATATATTTCAGTGGCGTTAATTACGGTCACATCACCACTACCCATCACCAAAATATTTCCATTGTTTCAAATAGAAACCTCTATTAGGATCTCTAGAGAAACAGAACCAACAGGAGATATCCATAAATATGAGATTTATAAAGGTGTGTCATGTAACCTTGGGAATGGAAGAGTCCAAAATCCATAAGGCAGGCTGTGCACCTGGCAGCTCCAATGAAGGGTCTGGACAGATGCCATAGGAGAGGCTTACTGGCTGAAGAAGCAGGGAAAGAGTCTCTTTTCTTCCTTAAAAGCCTTCAACTGATTGGAGTATCTTGTTGTTGGAGACACGCATTAGTTGATCATGGATGTAATCAGCCATAGATGCATTCAACTGACTGATGATTTAATATATCAGCCTTTCAGTTTATCAGCCAGGCCAGTGCCTGCCTGACCAGACAACAGGGCATAATCACTTAGCCAAGTTGACACCAGAACCTAATGCATTTTAAGCCTTAACTTCCCTTCCCTGTTCCTACGCTGTCCCCTGGTAACCTATCCTAGATTCTGTCTCTCTGAGTTTGCTAATTCTGTTGGTTTCATATCAGTGAGATCATACAATATTTGTCCTTTTGTGTTTGGCTTATTTCATGCAACATGATGTTTTCATCCATGATTTTGCATGTATCAAGGCTGCATTCCTTTTTATAGCTGAATACTATTCCATTGCATGTATACACCACATTTTGTTTATCCATTCATTGAATGATGGACACTTGCACCTGGGTTGTTTCCATCTTTTGACATTTGCAAATAATGCCACTATGAATATTGGTGCATATATCTGAGTCCCTGCTTTCAATTCTTTTGGGTATATACCTAAGTAGTGGTATTGCTGGGTGATATGGTAATTCTATACTTAACTTTCTGAAGAACTGCCAATCTATCTTCCACAGTGGCTGAACCATTTTACATTGCCACTAGTACCCTTTCCAATATTTGTAATTTTCCGTTTTTTAAATAGCAACCCTTCTAAAGGATGTGAAGTGGTGGTATCCCATTTGTGGTTCTGCTTTGCATTTCCCTGATAGCTAATGATGTTGAGTATCTTTTCATGTGATTTCTGACCATTTGCCTATCTTCTTTAGAGAGATGTCTATTCAAGTCTTTTGCCCGTTTTTTAACTGGGTTGTATGTCTTTCTGTTGTTAAGGAATTAGTTACAAAACAATGTCATATCTCTTTGGGGAGATGGAGTAGGGAAAGTTAATGGTCCCTCTTGATTGGATCTATAATACAGTATTATCACAGATCACTGATCGGGCTTATTTCTGTATGAGTCTCTTTCTAAGTTGTGAAATCCTTAAAGAAAGGGATACAGAGGAGTTACTTTTGTGTTTTCCAGGGTTCCAGCAGCGGGCACTGGGCTTTTGTTTTGTGAATAAATAGATGATGAATAAATACTGTTTCTATGCAACAAACAATATTTGTGAGTATGCTGGTGTTTACTGTAGTGCCTGATACTGTTGCCGGGTGCCAAAGATTTACAGACTCCCTCCCCATTTCCCTTCCCACTTCCCTCCCTCCCCCATCCCTTACTTCCTTCCACAAACATGTGTTCAGCTCGCCAAGCACTGTGCAAGGGCCTGAAGTTACAAACATGAAATAAGATATCATCTCTGTCCTCACTGAGTTTATAAGAAAAATTATTTTGGAGTTTGATATGTGATTCGGAAGGAGTACATAATAGTGATGAGGTTCTAGTTATTGATCAAATACTCTGCTCTAGGCCCCGGGCACACTGGGCTCTGTCTTTAAAATTCCCGCTACATCCCTAGGAGGCAAGCGATATGATTTATCCCATTTTGCAGATGAGAAGACTGAGGACCAAGGATTTGGTTAGCCTGAGTCTAGAGTGTTACTCTAAACCATGGCTCACAGCTCCTACCCCACCATCTACCAAGGCTCCCCATCCTCTCCACTCATCTTTGTTAAGTGTGTCTACACAGCCCCAGGGCCATGCCTGGGGTTGTCTGTCTCCATCTCTGGAAGTGGAGTTGCAGTTGAGGTGACTGATGCTCCTTAGACTTGTGCAGCACTCAGCCAAGTTGAGAGTGTTTTTCTTCTGTCTCTTGCCCTCTAGCTGTTCCTGTGGCAGCTTTTTCATCCTTCTCATTGTAGGTTTTCCTTTCATTCCTTTAGTATCCTGTTTCCCTTCCTAGGCCTGAGATGGTCAAGCGAGGGAGCTCCTTGAGATTTAACCCTCTTCCTCACTGTCTTAGCTGACTTCCAGTCAACTAGACAAAGTGAAACCCCACTCTTGTTGGAGGAATTCCTGCGTGCGGTTCTGACAAGTAACTTTAACTGATTGTTGAGAACAACCTGTGGTTGTGGGCTGGCAAGTGCATGTGCTGTGGACTATGAATAAGAAATACACTGCGTTTAAGATACACAGGGGCAGTAAACACAAGGATGACACATCCTCAGAACCTCCGCAGCTCCTTCAATGCTTTGCAGCCATAATGGGAGCTGCTAACATGGAAGCTGCTGAACTTGGCATTGGCTGGGGAATAGCTTTACTCAGCCAGACTTTTGTGGGCTTGCTGTCCCTTCCAGGAAGCTGTCCTTAAGAAGAAGTCCATCATTATTACCATGGACCGTTCTTTAGTTCACTGCCTTTGCATGAAGGGGAAATCTCCAACTTTATAAACGCTAGTAAGCCTCGTTTGGGCCTCCATGTGACCCATTGATATTTTGGAGCAGGATTTGGCTCTATGTAGTCCAGACAACACCAGGACAGCAATGGTGCTGATCAGCAAATTGAAGTTTTTAGATCGAAAAGCCTGAACAGAATGTTCATCTGGGCCTGGGGATGCAGTCCTTTCCCGTTTTATCTCTGCCATAAGCTTCGGGACTGATTAGAAAATACACCCACTGCAGGATTTGGATAGCCAGGATTTTGTTTATTTCTTAGACCTGCTCCTGCAGTCAGTCTCTCTTTCTCCCTAACTGTGGTTGAGCGTGTGTCTGTAGGGGTGTGTGTGTGTGTAGCTCTTTTTGGATGGCAGTCTGAAAGCTGTGCTTCATATAACCAGTGAGGAAGTATTCTTTCCTCTTAGAGAACAGTGCTAACTTCTCTGACACTAACATTAGGACCTAAGTGATCTTTGAAAATACAAATCTAATATGTTACTTCCTTGAGTAAAAACCTTCATTGGATTCCTATTGCTCTTAGGAATTAAACCCAAACCTTTTGGCATAATTTAAGTTGGCCCCTTAGTCTTCCAGCCTCATCTGTCACCTGTCCTTCCCCATCACGCTCCCCCTCCTACACTCACCGTTCGCACACATACTGTACTCTAGCCATACCGAACTTTAGTTTTCAAACAGTTGCTTTCTCGCCTCCATGTGCTTTCCCTTTCTGCTATACTCACTCATTCATTAGTGTGCATTTAAGAAATACCTTCTGAATGCCAGGAGGTTCTGAATCCCATCCTGAATCCCAGAGCTATAGTCGTGCCCAGACAGACAGGGATATACACTCAAGTACTTTTAGTCCTCATCTGCTAATTCCTGTTTACCTGATAGATTTCAGCTCGGATCTGTGTCTTCTGGAAGCTTCCCTGAGCTCTCTCTCTAGATTTGACATCCTTCCTTCGCTCTTTAAAGCACCTCTGTTTCCTCCATCACAATTCTCCTAACTTACCTGAATCCAGAATTTTGACCTCGGTGGGAGTAGGGAAGTTCCTTGCTCAGGCTGACACATAGTAGGTGCTGAATTAAAAAAAAAAAAACTGTTGAAGAAATCAGTGAAAGATGCCTTTCCACTGAGGTCTCAGTGAGAAGATGTATGCCTTTGCAGTCAGTTTGGGCAAAGCTGTTCTCCATGTTTCCAGCAGCTTTGTGGCCTTTGACCTCTGCATCTACTGTTGCAGATGATACTTTGCTGTCAATGAAATTGTTGCTCCTTTATATGTAATTTGTCTTCATGGTTGCTTTTTTAGACTTGCTCTTTATTTGTGTTCTGCAGGGTCACTGTGATATGTTTAGGCATGGATTTCTATTTATTTATTCTGCTCAGGAGTTGTGGTTATTCATTCAAACAATGCATGTTTTCTCTTAATTCTTGAAAATTCTCAGACACTTTCTCTTTTCTCAGTCTCTCTTTCTGAAACTCCTATTAGATATAAGAAGGATCTTCTCATTTTATCCTCTATTGCTCTTAACTTCTCTTTCATTTCTTTTATCCCTTTTTCCCTCAATCTAACATGATTGGTTCTTTCTGTGAGTTCACTTATTCTCTCTGGCTAATATTTACACTGCTCATTGAATTATTTTAATGGTGGTTTAACATATATGCAGTAGAGTAGTGATAATTTAAACGTGAATATACTCATGAAATGACCATCCAGATAAAGAGAGAAAACATTCTCAATTCCCCTGAAAAGCTCCTCCCAGGCATTAACCTCCCCAAGCTAACTGCTCTTCTGATTTCTACCATCATAGATGAGTTTTGCCTCTTCTTGAATTTTATGTAAATGGAAACATACAAAATGCATTCTTTTGTGTCCTGTCCTTTGAGTTTTTCATTTCAAAAAACTGCATTTTTTATCATAAGAAATTTTATTTGGTTCTTTTTCGAAACTGCTTTTTCTTTTGTCAGAGTGTTCTGTTACTTCATTTTGTTTTCTTTTTCCTCCTTGTTAAAACCTTTTTAATGATTTTAGACTTCCTTGTTTTTTATTTTATTCTGTTCAGTATTCTGGGTACTTCTATTGGTTCTTTCTTTGAGTTCCTATTCCCTTTGTCTAATCTGCTGTTTAAACTCACCACTGGATTTTTTGATGGTGGTTTAATGCAGTAAAATGGGGGATTATTTTACATGTGAAATTCTATTATCTCAAGTACTTGTGCTGCTAATTTTGTTTTTTGCATCTTATGCAAGGGGATCATTTCCATGTGTGATCGAAATTTTTTATTGTGATTTCATCTTCATCAGAAGTTTGTTGTTTTTTTTCTCCAGAGAGTCCTGTGTGTCTGGAGTTGTGGAAGTGTCCTGATCATGTCTTTAATTTAGGTTCTGCTAGAGCCCTAGGGGTTTAACTTTTAGTGATCTCAGTTTTACATTTATTTTTCAGCTTGGGATTCCTGTAACACAAAGGTAGTGTAAATTCAGACCCCAGACACATTTGCACATTGTACAGACTTAGAGTGTCAGCTTCCATTGGAGTCTTTCTTTTTTTCACCTGGAATTCCAGGCAGATGGCAGGTTCCTTTTTCAATTTTCTGGGCCAGGGACAGCGATTCTTCTACCCTTTCTTTCATGAAGGGGGCAGCATTTAGTGGATCCCCATTTTAACAGAGGTCTTCCCTATGAGAGGCAAGGCCATTTCTCCGGTCCTGTGTGGCTGTTGGCGCTCAACACCTGGTTGCCGAGGTGTGTGTGTATATGTAGGTGTGAGTGCCCCTCCCCCCACACCAAGCAGTCGTTAGGTCGCCTGGTCATTACTTTTCTGACTTTAAGTTTTCACTTTGCTTCTTGCCTCTTTGTTTTACCCTGAGTTTTGGCCACTGGTAAGTTTTTTTTTTTTCAATAATTATTGAAGGCCCAGCCTAGAACTTCTGAAATTAAATCTCTCGAAGAAAGGCTAAAACTCCTGTTTTTATTAAATGCTTCAGGTGATATTAAGATAAGGTACGTTTGGAAATATTATAGATGGTGATCTCTTAAATTCTACTTAGCCTTTGATTGGGACCTAAATGGCTCTCTGTTCATTTTCCTTTTTCTCACCTCTAACATCGCATCCCTACAAAGGTGGGCATTGAAATTTCTTATCTGAATGATTCAGGCAAAAAAAAAAAAAAAGTGCATCTCATTCTGTTTTGATTAAAATTAATCCTTCCTGGCTCATGATTGGAGAAGGCCCAGTGAGGTGGTGATTTCACTAGTTTCTGTCTCTTTCTTTTATCAGCAGAAACAGTGATAACTAAGTGGTGTGCAGACTTTTGAAAAACAACAGAAAAAAAAAATGAATGAACACTTTAGTTAATTCAAAAATATTCCTGGACAATTTTGAGTTAACACGTGGTGTTTGAAAAAACCCTGTGCAGTTAAGTACCTGCAAACTGACTCTGACTTGCGGCAAATCACCCAATTATTGGTGGAGAATGAAATCGTGTTTACAGAGAAACCTTCAGAATTTCCTCCCATTTCATTTCTTTACATCTTACTGCTTGGAGCATGATTGCATTGGTTTTGGGGCCGGGACCCAGGTTTATCTCTTAGTGGATTATTTTACCTGCCTACCCCTCCCAGCCTCTCCAACCAGCATGGCTACCACGGGATATAAGAAATCGCCTGTAATTCTTTCCTATTATTTTGAATCCACGGCAAGTTCCTGAATGTGCCAACAAATACACAGAGACTTTGACATTCACAACAATTAATAAGATTGGCTAACCCAGTCTGCCCTTACTTGTGGGCACCTGGATCTGCAAACAATAGCTGTCCACCCTTAGGGTTTATGTGTGGTGCCTGCAAGAAATGCCTCAACTTTCAAAACAAAACCCCCGAATATAAATTATGAGGGTGGCATAGAAGATAATAAGTGTTGTGAAGCCTAATTTAGAAAAATCATTTATTGTTCTGCTCTATCACTGCGAAAAAATATGTAGTCTTTTGCATTTGTTAAAACAAGTCAGCTTCTGCTTTCTGGTCTCCAAACATGTTTTGCATTTTTTTTTTCTCTGGGACCGTCAATTTAATTCAGGAATGATCTAATTATGAGGAAGTGAATCCAGTTCTCCGGATGATAAGTGCTGACTACCCTGGGAGAAGCCCTGGCAGATGGTTAGTTCAGAGTGAATTTACCTTGGGATCGGGGCTTTAGACTGACAGCTTTTTTCACTCAATTAAGTGCAACAACTGCCAAAAGGACAGCATTGAGTTTGATGCAAATCAAGGCCGTTGCCAGCATTGATAAAACGTTTAAAGTTTGCGCCCTGAGTCAGCCCAACCTGTTAGGGTGTTTCAAGGTGCCACACTGTGAGCAAAAACAAAACCTAATGATGCGTGGAGAGGCCTACGAGACCCCTCCTTTAAAATGTAGGCATTTATTTCCTTTTCCAGGTCACTTGCTTTATTTAGGGCCTCTATTTTGGTGTCCTGTCTGTAAGTGATTCATTAGGTATCCCCTGCAGTTTGTTTGCTCTGGGCCCCGTGCATCCTGCAGTGCCTTCACGTTCCAAAAAGTTAATTTATTACTATTTTATTTGGGGTACAGAATGAGTCCTCTCTGCGTGCTATTGCCTACCCTCTATGGGAAGCAATGGGGGGGTGAGAAAACTTAGAGAGACCTTCCCAGCGTGGGTGGTACCTTCATAGGTCAAGAAGCCCTATGTAGGTTTTAGGCCATTGCTCAGAAAGTCGGTTTACCCCAGAAACCTGACAGAGTGCGGCCCTCTCCTGACTCTTTTCCATCGGGTTGGAGGCCCAGTTGTCTCCAGTCTTCACCGCAATGCCCAACTTTGACTCCCGTCTGCCTCTTTTGGCTCTCCTAAGATGCTCCTCTTTTCTGCCCTGAGTCACTGCTATAATTCTGTGGTGTCCAAGGTCAGGCCCATTAAGATGTTTTTGAAAAGTGTAGTGAGAAATGGCTTCCTGCAAAATAAGGTTTTGCAGGAGAGGCTTTCAAACGGGCTCCTTCTCTTCATCCTCACTCTGGGCCAGGCCTCCCCCACCCTCCACCCTGCACCCCAGAGGCACCCAGGTCCCTGGCGGTGCTACACAGCTTGTTCTCTGTTGTTAGCTCTGTTTTGTAAGCCGGGGGAATTTGAGCCTGAAATTTCTCCATCAGGTATATGCCGCTGTCAGCCTGTTATCAGTTTCCTGATTTACTGTGTAAGCAGTTTTGATAATCCCTGTCATATGTGATTACATTTCCCCCCACTTCCCGGAACATCTCGGTGTAATTGGTTTGATAAACTAGACTTCAGTCCGGTGGTTTGCTTGGAATATACTTTCACCTTCTCTCTGTGTGACCAAGATGGTTTTGAATTGCTCTGTTGGGGGAGATTCGGGCTGCCAGCATCAGATTCTCGCTGAGGGAGCTAATCACCCGGGCAGGCAACTCAGGCCTGGGAGAGCTGGGGGCCTGCAGCCCAGCTTTAGGACTCAAAATGGAATTTTTCTTCCTTCCCCTGCTTGGGCCAAGAGTGTGTATGTTTCTACGTGTGGGATTTTCAGGATACAGAGAATAGTCAACTTGGATTTCTATCTGAATTCTGGGTCTTTTGAATCTCTTTTCTATCCTTAGTACTTTGTCAAAGTTTTATGTGTTCATTAATTTATTGAATAAGTGCTTAGTTCCAGGAGGAGTCAGTGAAGATAAGGAGTTTTATTTTTTCCATTTTTTTTTTTCCCTCCTCTCATGGTGCTCACTCCTGAGGGCACCTGATTAATCAGCACGCCTTGGAAAATTAAGCATTTTGGTTAATGTAGGGTTAAACTGAAATGCAAATGCTACTTGGAACAATCATTTGCTTACATTAATTTGTACTATAATTTAGCACCTACCAGAGGTTCAAGGCTTCGTGGAGAAGGCTGTTTTAGAATTGAGATTGGAAGAATGAATACATTTAGAAAAGGAGAGGTGGGTTGGGGGAGGTAAGAGAAGGATTTTCCTGCAGGAAGGACCAGCAGAGACAAAGCCAGGAAGACTGAAAAGCCTGAGTGGGTAAAAGGGACAGGCTGGTTGGCATGTGGGTGGAGGAAAGGGGAATGGTAGGAATTAGTGTGGAGAGCTAGACTCTCAATTGCCAGGCTTTGGAGTTTGAATTTAGGTCTGTAGGCATTTGGGAGCCATATAAAGTTTTTGAGCTCAGGGAGATGTGATCAGCACTTCACTTCCAGAAAATATGTGTATATGGGCATATAGATGCTTCTTTTCTTTTGAGGGGGAAATACAATAAAAGCCAAAGTTTCATCACTACTTGAATAGTGAGTATTTAAAAGAATAAAAGTTTTGTGGAAAATATTTCCTCCCAGGATGCAGGTTTTCCTGTAGTTGTCTCTGAGAATCTCGGCTTAGTCTGGTCTTAGAAGATGGAAGCCATATACCCTCTCATTGGCGTATCCTCCCGGGGTGAGTCCATGGCTTTCATTGCTTATTCCCAAATATTCAAGATCAGAATGTTTAGCAAATGCAAATGTGGATATGAGAAGAGTGAGAATGTGGATAAGTCATCAGCACTAATTTCCTCTGATTATTTTCCTAGATCTAAATTTAAAGTGCGATTGGGAGATGTTATGATAGTTTATGTGAAACAGATCCATTCTTTTAAAAAAAAACTTGGCTGTATGGTTATTTCTAGAATGATGCGGTCTTTAAAAGTTTGATATTTTGTTCATCGTGGATTTTTTCATTAGTTTCAATCTTTAAAATATAGAAATAAATATTATTGATCTTATGAGGTTTTTTTGGTGCCCCGTTAAAATTTAACCTGAAATGAGTGCCTCACTCCCCTCATCCTAGTCTGGCCCTGTTGCATTTACAAAACAGAGTGAAAAATCTTCATCTAGAGGCTGTGAGTTGCCAAAACATCTTTTCCAATCGAATGATATCTTTCCAAACCATGTCCCTCCTACCATGCAAAGCAAACAACAAACCCAACTCTCAAGCCTCTTTTGAACTCAGGCCCCACTGATTTATTCCCTTCAGTGTCTGATGAGGGCTTCTTCCCGGGTATTACTCCTCACCATATGGTTTTGAGATGTGCATGGTGAAAACATCTCATGAGTGGGAGCTTCCTTGTTGTGACTGATTTAACCAAATCTGTTTGGATGGGGTCCAGGGCACACTTGCCTCATAATGAGTTCAGCTGGATACTGGTGAGTATTGGAAACATGGGCTAGTGGGCTTATATTCTTTGACATCGAGACAGTTACCAGCGACTGTCCTTCTTCAGCCTCACCTGACATTGCCCAGTTTAGAATATAGAGTTATTTCCTGTGCGTAATGGATAAAAACCGGGCGGGGGAGGGTGATGGATAGATAAAGTGTTAGATTCAGAAGGGACTACCGATGACTTAACCATCACCCTTTGTTTTGCATCTGGCAGAACAGAGACATAGGGAGGGACAGGGGCTCTTCTCAGGCCAGCAGGATTGCAGGATGGAGACAGACTAGAACCCAGGCCTCGGTTCCGTTCTTGGCAGCTCCGCCAGGCCGTGGGAACCGCGGAGCCCTTGTCTGGAGACCGGATTCCACTTTGTTCTCACTGTGAGGCAGCCTGTTATTAAAGCCTCTCCCTGATTCTAGGTTTCGCTGCCTTTCCTTCCGAACCGCATTAGGCCCCCTAAGTGACTTTATTGCCATGTAGGGAGAGAGAAAATGCAGACAGCTTTGTAATTGAACAACCATGCTCTTGTCAGTATTCATTGTTTTCAAACCAGCTATTACCGGGACTAATGCCCCGATATGACACAGGCAAGCCGCTGGCCATCCACACCTTGCTGTCTGCACGGCTCCCGAACCGGCCCTCCCTGTGGTCCGGGGCGGCGATATGTCTTTAAATCCTTGTTGTTTCCTAAGTTCTGCTCTGGCAAGCGAGCTCAGCCTTAAACCTGCAGAGTTAAATTTACCCAGACTGACAACTGTATATGCAGGGTTTAGTTACATAACAGCAGTTGCTGCTTTTCACATCGCGCTAATCCAAACACCGCGCTCAACGAGACCATGAGAAAGCGACCCTCCCTTTCGGCGCATTACACGGTGACTGGATTATATGTCTTTAAATTTTTTAAAGCACTGTAACAATTATCCCATTATCCTGACTTTGGTGCCATTAGGTGACTTTTTTTAATATCTTAATTATTAGGTTAGCAGATGCTGTGTGCATATGTGCAATTTGTTCATTTATGCCGTTTGAAAGGAAATCCAGTTGTTTGCGACATATTTCATAATATTATGGCTAACTGAATTCTGTGCTACTGGAATTGCAAAGCTACTACCACACTGAATCTTAGCGCTACTGGAAAATGTGCATGCAAGCCTCCAAGTACGCTTTGTGTACTGCGGGCGCCACTTCTCTGTCATTCCCCCTCCCCCCACATTTCATCTGAGAAGATCCTTAGATCCTGGCAACCTGTAATGGTCTAGTGGGGCCAGACATTGTGACTTCAGAACTGCCAGAATGCTGGGAGAAGGAGGCGTTTCCAATTTTCAAGAAGCCCTGGCTTGTCTGCATGATCTGCTGGGTTGCCTGCGTTGTCACACAGAGACGCTGGGGGTCTGAGGACTGGTGATCCATGATACTGGTTGGTTAATAGTCTAATATCACAGATTTTCACCATGAGCTGCTCCTTAATTAATCAAGCAACCTCTAAATATTTTTTTAGTAAATAATGAACGCAATGCTGAATAGGTGTAATCTAATGGGGTAGGGGAGATATAAGGCTTTGAGAGCAGACTTGAATTTGAAAAGAATGGGCCTTGCCGGACACAGGGTCACACATCGTTTAGCAGCAATGAGGTCCTTGCCAAGCCATCTTATCTCTTTAAGTCTCAGTAGAGAATAGAGATATCTAACTAATTGGCTTATCAATCAAAATTATCAACTGACCAGCAGTATGCGTGGAATTTATTAGGTGCTCAACAATCAGACCTTCCTTTTACTGCCCTTGGATATTCTGAGAGATAGAAAGACCTATGTGACTTCAGGGTTTGGGAAGGCAAATCATCAATAAGTGATGAGTTAAATAAAGGTACAAGGTAGGCCGTGACTAATTGACAGGTGATTGGTGTCAACCTAAAGCTCAGTGGGTTCGAAGGAGGAGATAGATCTCTGGTAAACTGGAATGCAGGGAATGCTTTATGAGCTTTAGGAAGAGATGGACCTCGACCAGCCTCTGAAGGATGAGTAAAGTTTAGGGAGAGACTGTTGGGCATGTTGCGTGTGGGGGAGGGGAGAGGGGAATGGGGGAGGGGATTGCTTTTCCGTGCAGCCAAACGGTGTGTTTAAAGGCACAGAGATGAAGAGGCTTGAGGCCCGTTTGAGAACAATGAGCATATATATTTAGGAGTGATGGTTTGTTTATGGTGGATAGTGGCATAGCAGGTTAGAAATGTAGATTGGGGCCCTTGGTGGAGAGCTTGGAACGCCGGGTTGAGGAAATCATTGCCTTCTGTAGTGTGGTTTGGCTTGTAAAATCCTGGAGCTGCAGGTGGACCTGCAAAGCTCCCTGAGGCCCAAAGCAGCAAGAAACCCATTAATGAGTGATCGACCTCTAGTGGTGGAGAGAGTTACTGCAAGGCTTAATGGTAATGAATCTTGTTGAATGAATAATTCTAAAAAGCTTGGCTCTATCTTCAAATGAAAGGGGAATGTAAACAATGCCCATGCTGAGTGCAGTAAAGGTAACAGTCTGAATTTCACATAGTCAAGGGAGCTACAAACAGCAGGAAAAAATATTACAATTTTTTACCCGTTTAGTGATGGGGTAAACTGACCTGTATGTCTCTCTAGATCCCAAAGGTATCACTGTCTTACAAAACTAACAATGGGAGGTGCATGGGTGGTTCAGTGGTAGAATTCTGGCCTGCCATGCAGGAGACCAGTGTTCATTTCCTGGCCTATGTACCTCCAGGAATTGTGAACAAAATTCCCTATGTTATATGTATCACAAATCTGTCCCTTCTCTGTGTGTGTGTATGTATAAAAATATATAGATATACATATATGTAGGGCAACATAAAAAAATAGTAATGGTAGCATTAAAATAATAACATTAATAATACTGTTATTATTGACAACGACCATAACAACAAAAGGGCTAATAATATTCACCTGGCATTGTGTTGAGCATTTTACTGGGATTATCTTATTTAATTCCTCACAGCACTGTGAGGAGAATGGTACTGCTATTATCTCTGTATTACAGATGTAGGAAATATGGCCCAGAGAGGTTAATTAGCTTGTCCAAGTTCGCAGAGTTGGAATATGGCACTCAGACAATCCTGGGCAGCGTAGCTCTACCTTCACCTTTACCACATACTCTGTATCACCTAATAACCTCCAAGCCTTAAGTATGATCAGCTAATGTTTAGGAAACTCTCATCAATACACTGAAATGTCCAATGTACAGTGTGTCATTCAAAAATACTAATAATGCAAAACAGCAACAGCCTGTGTTTCCATTATCTTTTAACTTTAGTAGACTATTGCCTTCTCCAACAATCCTGAGATATGCTTTCATATTTTAAGTTAATAGAAGAAATTATTTGTGATGTTTTGCTTCCACGTTCTCCCATGCACGATGCATTTTCTTTTTTCTCTGGGCACTTGAGAGGGCCCAGGGTCCCAAGTCTCTAAAAGGAATTTTGTTTAGCTTGTGCTCTAGACCTGGAAACAATTCCATTAGTGCTGCCATTGAATTCACTTTGGACTTCACGTCCTTCCCGCCTGCCATTCATTACCACAGTCTGGGCCTTGCTAGCAGGGCAGGTGAAGGGCAGTTTGAGGTGCTTTGTAAAAGCCCATACCTCGGGACAGTAGGAAACTGCGTGGAGGCCCTTCCAACTAAGTCAGTTCTTCCAAATCGGGCTGTTGTGAAGACCAGCAACCCTTCCTCCACACTCCAGAGCTGTCCCCCAGGGTTAGTGTCCTAAGGGTGGCATCAGGGGCAATGGAGTCTTGACACTTGACACTGTCCCTAAGTGTATTACCTCCAGAAAGCGATCCAACTCTCTGGGTCTCATTTTCCATAATTGTAAAAGTGGAGAATTAAAATACATCATTTACGTGAGGCAATTAACCATAATGCTTTTGCATACTCACGTGGAAATACAGTCGGTTTTGGTATTGGTCACAGTTCTCTGTTGTTCATGTGAGAAACCCCAAACTAAAATTACGTAAAGAAAAATGGGGCCAATTGGCTCATGTAACTAGAAAGTTTAAGGGACGGATCAGGCTTTAGGAAGGGCTGGATCAGGGAGTGAAAGTTTCTGACATGGCCGTTCTCCGTTCTCAGGCCATCTCTCTCCAGCAATAGGTTCTTTCTCTAAGAGATCCTACAGAAAAGAGAACAATTTTCTCTTCCCTCGGGCCTGGATGAATCCTTAGAAAGACTCTTGTTGACTGAGGCTGGGTTGTGTGAAACCCATTTTTCACCCACAGTCCCTGCGCCAACAACTGTATGCTGGGGTTTAATTTGGTACAGCAAATGGCCTGGTGCCTTACCCTCGTGGAGCATGTGATAGATTCTAAAGATACGTACTGTTGTTTAAATGAACGGATAAATTTTAGATAGACTGAGGTGAAGACAGGAGAATTTTAGTATGATTTGAACAAAAGTGTGAGATGTGGGAATTGGCATGATGGGGTTGAGGATTATGGTTAAATAGATGCTTCATATTGGGAGATAGGATGATAAGCAGGAGGAGGAGAATGGGCTGGGCAAGACCTTATTTGCTAGGCTGGGGTGTGGTTGTTAATTCGCTTGGTGGTAGAGAGTGTTGGGCGAGGGCTTAAAGGATAACAGGAATGGCAACAACTAATATTTGTTAGCATCTTCAGTTGGCCGGTCACTGCCATAGGTACTTTGTCAGTTCGACTTCAGATATTGTTGTGAGGCAGCTATTGGTTCTCTCTGTGTTAGAAGAGTGAGACTTTGAGATGTTAAAGGACTTACTCAAGCTCTGTGATAGCCAGAGTCACAGAGTCGGGAGATGGAGGCAAGTCTCTGGTCATCGGATCGTGTAATCAGGAGTTGGGTATACGCTGGCAGTCCTGTGCATCAATCATTCCTTCCCCCAAGTGAGAAACCGAATGTTAATGAAGGTAAAGCGATAGGCTGATTCCCTGCCTGAATGGCTGTGGGTCTCTCAGAGAAGAGAAGAGCCACCTTAGATCACTTCCAGGGAGATGAGGCTGGACCCAGCACTGAGTTGCAGCGAAGTCCCCAGCTATGAGCATTGGTCCCCTGATTCTGTAACAGGTGTGCCGTTGTTGGGGAACGGAGGACGTGCGGTCTCATGTGGGATGGGTAGTTCTGTCTTCTTTTGTCACCTGGTAGATTTCCCCCTCTACCAGGGGAGAAGTGGGCTAGGTCTCTCCTGGCTTGGTTGGGAGACTGGCCATCCAGGGTAATTTTGCCTTTAGGCACAAACCAGGACACCATGTCACTTTTTACATAAAACACATTAATTTACAGAATGACTATTTTATGGTGAAGAGTAGCTGGGGTAAGTGAGAGGAATTAAAGACTAAGGGTCAAGTCCTCCTGCATTATTCATAGCACCCTCCTCAATAAATCAAAATTGCTGAACCTGCACGGTAACAATTACTTAAATAGCTTAATGCATTGGTAAGAGGGACATGTGCTGATGTGACCTCTGTTTGTTGACAACTTTACCCCCCAAAAGCTGCACATATCCCTTGGCTATCAACCTAAACGCCTCATGCGCCATTAAACAAGGTTGAGATTGAGCCCGGACTGCAGTTGTAATCGTCATTCTCGGCAGCCTTTTTTGAGAGAAGTGAAGCTTGAATGGCAATAGTATTTGGCATTCAGACTTTATAGTTCTCTGCAGACCTGATTTTTAAATATTCCTGTTACCACCAGGTTTTCGAGACAGATGCAGGCTATAGGATGTGGGGAAACAGAGTTCTTGGGCGAGCGCATTGGGATCCCCTGGGGCCTTGCTGAAGCCGCTCGATGGATAGAGTTGTACTTTGGGCTAAAGAGTGTGTCCTTGGATTACCGTGTGTGTGTGTGTGTGTGTGTGTGTGTGTGTGTGTGTGGTGTTTGCATGAGTAGCACTTTATGGTTTTTATTGTTTAGAGAGGAAGACCAGAGAAGCAGTCAGTTTCCCTATTCCACATGAAGGAAGAATGAAAGGGGAAGGTGAATATTTTGAAGGTGTGAATGTGCTCATCGGCAAAACCCTGGGTCCAAATAAATGGTTTGGACACAGCCTAAGAAATACAGCAACCAGCCTCTTAGTGTCCTGGGGCCATAGCTAAATGAACAAGAAAGGGGCTGTGCAGTGGTGTCATCTTCCCATTTTCTTCTCAGTTATTAGGTGTGCCCTTGATCAGAACTGATTTCTCTTTTCTGCTACAAGGGGAGAGATGGCAGTATAGACGTGCTTTCCTTTAAGAAATACCAATTTGTGAAATAATAATAATAGGTCACGATTATTGCTCTGTGCCAAGGGCTATACCAGAGGCTTCACATACAGCGTTTCCATCTTGCATGAAGCTTGTGCAAAGGAGGTGCTGCTGTTCCTATTTTTAGATGAGGAAACAGAGGTTCAGAGCTTTTCCCAGATTCACAGTGTTAGAGCCAGCATTTTGATAAAGGCCTCTTCGATTCTTAAGATTATGTTCTTTCCACTACACAACACTGCTTCTCTAATGTAGACCCAAATACACGAATCATCTCCCTGATGATGTAGTCTTTGTTTATAGACTGTTAATTTCTCAGCTGAAGGGATAAGAACCTTAAAACTAGTGTTATTGAAGCTCAGTCACGTGCTTGGTTTTTTTAAAAAAAGATGACAATGGGAGAATAGGATATATATTTATATTTATATTTGGAAACATTCTATAGTATAACCATTGGGTGATATATGACTGCTCCTTTGAATCCTTTATGTAACCTATCTTTTATGACTGCGACTTTTGATTTTTATTAATGAAAGCATTTTCTAATATTTAAAGGAGGTCCTCATTTTATGCAGATGTCTGTAAAGTTCACATCAGTTTAGTTTCCACAGGCAGCATGCTTTCCATGCACCATGTAATGCTCTCAATTTTAAGTCGTTTAGCATCCCTCTTGTTGATGGGGAGCGTCCCCTTTGCAAAGGGAGGGTTACAGATGTTTGTGTGTGCATTTCCTAATTTTGGATCTAAGCACACTGACATTCTTACAGCAGGGCACGGTGATACTTTCTTTTTTGGACCAATGCCAATTGATAGAGGAAAATCATTTTTATAGATACACATGGGAATTAGCGCCAACAGGTTAGTTGGGGATGAGGAACAGATGAACTTAAAGATGTATCATGGACGAGATACAAGGCAAGAGATACCAATCTAATTTATCCTTTTTGTTAACAACTGCGTAATTTTCCTAACCATAAATGCACCTTAATGTATTCATCCCTATTAATGAATATGTAGGTTGCTTTCACTGTTTTTCTTTTCCATCACAAACAATGCTGGGATAAACATCCCTATTCATAATTACGATTGTCAGTTCTATCTTTAGTGTCTTGGCCCCTTTTAGGCTGCAGCTCTCCTTCTTGCTGGGAAACTGACATTGCGCTGGCTTCCCTTGGCTCCTTCTTCTACCCTCTTTTGAATTGTCTGATAAGGTCTGCTGTGTGTGAGCTGGGAAGCCAGATGAACCGGCTGGCTAATATCCTCTCCAAAACAAGCGTCAATAGATGTTGAGTGAAACCTACAAATAAAGTACCTGCATATAGATGCTGTATATTATTTATGTCTTTATCCTTTTATGTTCTCCGTTATTAGACCATTAACCCTAGGAAGGCAATGTTCTAGTTTGCCGGCTGGCGGAATGCAACACACCAGAGATGGATTGGCTTTTAATAAAAGGGGATTTATTTTGTTGGTTCTTCAGAGGAAAGGCAGCTAACTTTCAACTGAGGTTCTTTCTTACATGGGAAGGCACAGGGTGATCTCTGCTGGCCTTCTCTCCAGGCCTCTGGGTTCTAACAACTTTCCCTGGGGTGATTCCTTTCCGTGTCTCCAAAGGCCTGGGTGGAGCTGCAAGTGCTGAGATGAGGTATGCTGAGCTGCCTGGGCTGTGCTGCATTGTGTTCTCTCATTTAAGCACCAGTCAATTAAATCAAAGATCATTCATTGCAGCAGGCACACCTCCTAGCCGACTGCAGATGTAATCAGCAACAGATGGAGGTTCACATGCCATTGGCTCATGTCCACAGCAGTAGAATTAGGCACCTTCACCTGGCCATGTTGACACCTGAATCTAACGACCACAGGCAATGATTGTCTCGTATTCATTTTCATATATCTTAGAGCATGTAGCATAGGTATAAAAATTTATTCATTCAAGAAACAGTTAAGCACTGTTGAGGGAATCTCTTAGAGAAGTATGTGTTGTTAGGTGTTTTTGAGACCTCCCCCACCCCGCAGTTGAAAGGAGGAAAACAAGCATGAGCCACTTTTATTACTTGCTTTCCCCCATCCTGGGCCTCACACTTATACATATTTTGATCATCCATTTATACTTATTAATGATTATCTTCCAATTTACGCATGTCAAACATAGTGAGCTTGCCAGTCAGTGTAATGCGGTCGCTGTTACCAAGAGGGGCTGATATGGTTTCATCCTAGAGATTTGGGTTTGCCTGTAACATGTGATGAGGGCAAATTTGCCTATTCTGTAAGAACTTTTGAACTATTCCAACCAGTTTTGCAGAGCTCATTAGTACCTGGATACCTGAATTGGGTGCTGCTGCTGCTGCTGCTGCAGAATGAGGGGCAGCAAACTACAACCCATGGGCCAAATCTGGCCCATCCACTGTTTGTTTTTGGAAATAAAGTTTGATTGGAACATGTGCACGATCACTTATGAGTTGTCTGTGATGGCTTTCAGACTACAGTGGCAGAGTTGAGTAATTACCGCAGAGACCACCGTATGGTCCACAAAGACTGAACTATTTACTATCTGATTCTTTTGCAGACGTTGGCCCGTCCTTGCCGTGGTCTGGAGGAAGTTTGCTCTAAGGTGGGTGGGGTAGGAAAACCTCTTCAAAGCAAAAACAGCTTGAGGTTGGGTTACAGATTGTCGGGGGAACAACAAGAAGCCCACAAGCTGCTAAACGAAAAGTGTATCAAAGAAAGGCATCACCCCAGAACTTGACGGGGGCCCCCATCTCTTGGGGCAAAGAAGGAAGGTCTGCCAGGCTTTGGGAAAAGGAGATGGGGAGGGTGCTAGGTGAGGAGGGGGGCAGCCGGATGTTCGAGGACTGCCTTTAATTTCAAGCCTCGGGTCTAGTGCGGAAAGAAGGAGAAACAGGAACAAAGCGAGAAGCTGGGCAGTTCTGTCCTCTCCCTTACAAAATGTTCTCCAGAGCCCCCCAGGGTGCTTCTGAAAAAGCAACCAGATAAACAGTGCTTTTGCCGGCGGTGCAGACTTGTAAACTTTTTTTTTCCCCTTCCTTTTTATGCCTGTGGTGATAAACATATGCTTTGAAGCATGAGATTTGATTATCCTGTCTTAGTGCTTATAAGTACAAATGTGATTAATAGTCATAAAAAACAGGTTGACAGTGTAAGACTAATTCTCAGGAAAGTATCCCTGGGCTAGTTGTTGCTTGCACAGGGCCTCTTTGCCATTCCCAGCTTAACCCAGCTCTTGGTTCCCCCCCACCAGAACTCTCCTCTCCACCTTCCCCTTGGAGGCTCTTCCTCCTTGGTAATTAAAATTGCTGGATTTGCCCCTAGAGAGCTACCTGAGGTAAGCACCCAAGGCTCTTTGTCATGCCATTAATACTCCGGAACTCTGCAGAGAGACATTTGGCTGCATCCTCCATTCCCTACTCGGCCTGGCCAGCCGCCTGTACATGTTGGGGAGCAATACAACCTAAATCTGGACAATTTGTATTTTAGTAGTGATGGGGATATTCTCTCTCCCCTTCTGTCATTTTGCATTAAGGACCTGCCACTAATAAAACTAATTAATAACTGCTGGCTCGGTGTGGAATAGCTGGGCTCCTTAAACCTGGCAGGCTGCCACGGCTGCTTTTGAAAGAAGCACTTCATCTTTGTCATGGACAGGATGAATATTTCTCCACACTTCTAATTGGACAAAGTGCCTTTCAAACTCACTGGCATTTCAGAGAGAGCAGATAAGTAGGCTGTGTGCTCTCTAGATACAATCACCGCTTGGGCTGCCTCTGAGATCGGGGGGCTGGTTTCTGAGAGAAGTGGTAACAGAGGTCTCTGGTCTTTTTCTCTTCTTTTGTGACTCCTGATTTCACCTCTCACCTCTGGCCTCAGAGGGAGGGATGCTTGAAGGACAAGTAGAGGGCAGAAGCTGATCAAGCAGGCAGTGTGAAGGAGTAGTTCTCAAGTTTGGGGAGCAGCACACTTTCATTGTCAGAGGTGGGGGATCTCGTGGAAAGCACAGATTTCTGAAACCTTCCCCCATCCTCCTGAATCATAATCTACAGGGCCAGTGCCAGAACTTCTGCATTTTTAACCCGTCTCTCATCTGATTCTGATGCACACCGGGGTCTGAGGACTATGAGTATAATCCTGGTACTTACATCTTCAGTTTCTGCAGATGATTTTTATTCTTCAATCAACCAACACATCTTTTTTGAATGCCCTCCACTAAGTAGGGTGCTGAGCTAGGAGGTCAAAGGCCTTTGTAGAAACTTGCAGTCTAGTCAAAGACATACACATATGCACATGAAAAGTTAAATAAGAGTTAAGTAAATTTAATTCAATAAACTTCTTTTAAGGGGCTGCTATTGGCAGGTATTATGCACTGCAGACAATTCATGGATGGGCAAATTATCCGAGTTCTAGGAGGGGCCAGCCACAGAAAACATTAGGATTGAATGCTAAATAATGCGAGGTGTTTTCCTCTGGGCAAGGGTTAACCAATGCAGTGGAAAGTAAGTAGCTTAAGCACTGGCCTGTGAAGAATGTATAGGAGTTTATCAGGTAGAGAAAGAAGGTGGGGCATTCCAGAGCAGAGGTGTGAGGAGTTAGCCAGACCACAGCGTCTAGCAGAGCACATCTTGGCCTGGGCAAGAGATGGCGGAGAGGGGAGTGATGCAGACACCTCCTCCTGATGAGACCATCTGAGCCTTGTGAGGAGTTGAGGTTTGTCTGGCCTGAACCACAGAGGGGGTGGCCTATAGCTAAGGAAACCACCACTGTCCAGGTAGGAGATGAAGCCTGGGATTTGAATCGTTCTTACCGGATTGGAGAAGAGATTTAGTTTAGATTAGTTCAGTGGTAGAATCAATAGCATAAGATTTCTTGTGGATTTGGGCACCAAGGGAGGGAGAAGTAATTGACAAATCTAAGGTTTCCAGTTTGGGGGACCAGTGAGAGAACAATGCAGCTAGCCAAAAGTATCAGAGCCATCGTAAGGCATCACCAATATCAGGTTAAATAGAAGGAAACTACTCTGAACACGCAGTTAGCGGAGATGAAATTTTTGAGTGAGAACATTTTGGCCAGTTTTCAAATTCTTTATACTAGAGTAACCCTGGTAACGCTAGAGAGCCTACCTGTCTAGTTCCACAAATTCATTTCCTGCTCCTCTTAGTATTAAAGCTTCCAGGAGGAAAAAAAGACGAGATCAACAGGTCTGAAGACTAAATATCCTTGAGTTTGCTGCAGAGGCTCAGTGAAATCGGTGTCAGCACGTAATCACTGCATGCTTCATCAGTGTGCTAAGGCTTCACTTATAGAGTGACAGGACCAAATCTTTAAGCTCGCTGCAACAGCAAAAAGGGCTGTGGAATGTGTTAGTAACCTGTGTTCATTTGTTTCATGCCACACCTCCATGTTTCATGTATCTGCTAGCTTGGTAAGTTTCTGGGTGGAAAAAGTCAGAGAATGGAAATAACATTCATTCTTTGACTCAGCACACATTTATTGTACAGTGGACTCCATGCCAAGTACTCTCAAGGGACTAAGGCTGTACAGTAAATAAAGCAAAGTTATGCTCTCAAACACCTCTTGTTATAGGAGGGGAGATGAATGTGCAAATAGACAATTAATATAGATTGTTTTAAGTATTAAAACAGAATTATGCAGCCGGTACACAGGTACCAGAGAATACGAAATGATTGTCTAAGGGCAGTGGAGGGGTGGGGTGGGTGGCGGTGAGAGTGATGTGGAGGGAAGGCTTCCTGGAAGAGGTGATGCAGTGCATGGAATTTAGGAGGTGAGGGGCATTCTAGACAAAGAGCCCAGGGAATGTTGCACAGCCTCTTAGTGGTTAGTGTTGTGAGGACAGTGTTCTGTGTTGGATGCTGTGGAGAGACAGACATGGTTGCAGACACAACTTGTGTGTTTAACTTACCAGAGAAAAGAGAGAGAGAGATGGGGAAAAGTCATGAAATACAGAAGAACATCTGTAACTCATCCAGGGGAAGCAGGAGCATTCCTAATATCAGCTGTCCAGAGATCTGTGTGTGATTTCTGCTGACCACTTTAGCAGGAGATGGCTCTGTATCAGCTCAGTCCCAGATGAGGAGGGGAGGGGCCATTGCATCAGGCAGAAGGATGTGAGAAACTGGGGGAACCCTCTTATCTCTGTGAATTCCAAGGATTGACAGATTTAGACAGGGCATGTTTGTCTGACAGTGTCTTTTTTGACTGATTGCAGGAAGGAGAGGCATGAAAAGGTGAAGTATGGGTCTTTTGAATGTGACTCATTCATTCATGCATCAGACATTTTACTGAGCATTTACTTTGTGGAAATCATCATGGGACTAGACGCTCTTAGTAGTGATGAAGATTACCCCCTGGTTTCTGCCCTTACAAACTATCATTTTAAAAAGATAAATACGAAGATAACCAAAACAAATGAGAAAAGGGAGCTTGTGAAAAGAGATTTAAGCAAAGTGGTTTTGAAAGAATGTAGAGAAAAGTGTTTGATTCTAACAAGGTGTTGAAAAGAGTGATCAGAAAGAAATGAGACAAAATCAAGTGTCAGTGACTGAAAGATTTCAAACAGTCGAGAGGTTATCCTGGAGGTTATTCTTACACATTATATAGATATCACCTTTTTAGTTTATGGTGTATTGAAGTGGCTGGAGAGAAGTACCTGAACTGTAGAGCTGTGTTCCAGTAGCCTTGATTCTTGAAGATGATTGTATAATGATACAGCTTTTACAGTGTGACTGTGTGATTGTGAAAACCTTGTGTCTGATGTTCCTTTTATCCAGGGTATGTTCGTTTTATACAGGTGAATAAAAAATACGTTTTAAAAATAAACAAATAATAGGAGAAACAAAGGTTAAAATAAATTGGGTTGATGGAAATACTAGTGGTCAATGAGAGGGATGGGTAAGAGGTATGATATGATGAGTTTTTCTTTTTTCTTTTTTACTTCTTTTTCTGGAGTGGATTAAGTGTGCAAAAAAACGATCATGGTGATGAATACAAAACTATGTGATGATATTGTGAGCCATTGATTGTACGCCATGTATAGAATGTTAGTCTGTTAAGAATGTTTGTTTTATTTTTTTATTTTTACATGGGCAGGAAGAATGTTTGTTTTATTAATAAAAATATTTTTTTTAAAAAAGAGTGATCAGAAAGTTATCATCTGTACCTCCTGCCCATCCATGAGCCACTTTTTAAAAAGTTTTTTTCTTTTGAAATAATTTTAGTCTTTCAGGGCCGTTGCAAAGATAGTACAAAAAAGAGCTTTCCAGTTTTCCCCAGTGTTAGCATCCCACATAGCTATGTGCAATTATCAAAACTAAAAAATTAGCTTTGTCACCATGCCACTAATTAAACTACAGACCTACTCAAATTCCACCAGTTTTTCCACCAATGTCCACTTTTCGTTCCTGGATCCAAATCCAGGCTCTCACATTGCAGTTAGTCATCCCATCTCCTTTGACCCCTCACATCTGTGACGGATCTGCAGTTTTTCCATGTCTTTCATGTCCTTGACCCTTTTGAAGAGCCCTCGTCAGCTACCTGGCAGAATGTCCCCCAATTTGGGCTCTGGTATTTTCTCATTTTTAAATGGAGGCCATGAATTGAAAGAAATAATGCTGCAGAATTGAAGGGCCTTTTTCAGGGCATCATTTCAGGAGCACATGGCATCTATTTGTCCCATTTCTGATATGCTAACCTTGACCCCCTGGTGAAGGTGCTGTCCGTCGGGTTTTTCTAAAACCTGATTTCCCTTTATAATCAATAAGTATTTGGGGACTAGGCAAATATCCTGTTTCTCCTTACACTTTCACATGGGCCACTTCCTGAGGCTGTGCCTTGCCTCACCCTAAACCCTTGTCCTCCTCCAGAAACAGCCGTCTGCTTCAATGGTATGCTCTCTCCCCTATTCTTCACCCCAGGGAATAAATACACACGAAGGACTGATGTTCTCGATGTGAACATGACGTTGTTTTTCTTTATGTAGAGAAGAAATGGTGCTCGGACTAGTGATTTGTCCAAACACAAATTTCCAAAAGAGTATCTGGTCTCATGGAAACAGCCCTAAACTGGAGAAAGGGGGATTCGAGTACTGGCCTGTTTCTGACAGTTAGCTGTGTGACCCCAGAGAAGGAACTTGAGATCTCTGGGCATCTATCTTGTTGAAGCGTATGGGGTTAGGTTAGACAGTTCCTGGGCTAACTTTCATCCCTAACATTCTGTGCTTCCACAATGAGATTTCCCCCTGAGCTAAAACTCATGCTGTATTGAGGAGAGCTGAGTTATACAATAGGGTACAGAAAACAGATATGGAGAGGGTCCTGGTGTTATCGTGACCTTGGGGTCTCTGTTAATTGAGACGTTCAGTAAGGCTGGTTTGAAATCAGACTAATGAATGAGAAATAAATTGCTATTTTCAAAGTCGGACAAAAGGATAAACATCTAATTTTAATGGAGCTAGTAAGGATGGGCAAGATCTTCATGTTCCAAGTTCTTTACTCTCCATGGCTCTTCCTAAGATTTGATTGCCCTTAGTTACCCAATCTCAGATCTTCAGTAGAGTGCAACTGCTATTTCCTTGTCTTTTGGAGGTGTGTAGATATGCCTTCTGTATCAGATTCTGGCAACATATTAATTCTTGCCATATAGCTATTTTCTTACAGTCGAACACAGAAATGACCTGCTTTCTCCATCTCTTTGCCAAAGCTAATCCTAGAAATAATAATTAAAAAAACTTCTTTTGCCCTTCTAATGAAAATATGTGTTCTTCCTGATGGGCATGTTAAAGAGGTGGCAACAAAGTCTGATTGATTTTGGAGCATGCATTTCCAAACTTCTCTGATGTAGCATAAACATCCCAGATCATCAAATTTGCCCTCTTATTCAGTTCTTTTCTGCTGATTAACAGCTTTTCACTTCAGTGCTGTTTTTTGCCTTGTGAGTTTTCTACCTTGGTTTAATTTATCATTTGATATCCATGTCTGTATCATTTGTAATTTGTGTTCTTTCAGAAGGATGAAAAAAGCTAAATTTTCTTTCAGGGGGTATGTTTTTAGGTTCTCTCTAAGTGGGCTGCCCTTCATCCTCAAACCTGGCAGCATCAACTCACCATCACTAAGATACATACTGAGTTTCTAGTTGGGCTGGAAAATAATGGAAATTTGCTACCCCCTTATTATTTGTTTCCATTCTCCCTCAATTTTTTTTTTTTTTAAGGAGCATCAGACACAAGATTTTCACAAACCTTTTTCACACAGTCACATTGCAAAAGCTATATCATTATACAATCATCTTCAAGAAACATGGCTACTGGAACACAGCTCTGCATTTCAGGCAGTTCCCTCCAGCCTCTCTAATACACCATAAACTAAAAAGGTGGTATCTATATAATGCATAAGAATAACCTCCAGGATAACCTCTCGACTCTGAAATCTTTTAGACACTGACACTTTATTTTGTCTCATTTCTCTCTTTCCCCTTTTGGTCAAGAAGGTTTTCTCAGCATCACGGAATTCAGTGGTTTTCTCCCTCAGTTCTGACGGTCAACCTATGCATTTTCATTGGTGGCCATGTGTGGCACTGTGATGCATGCTGGAAGGCAAAGATGGGTACACCTTTGTGGGTACACGAGACCCTCTTCTAGGGGCTCGTGGATAAGTGAAGGAGATAGTAAAACTGAAGAATTTCAATATGCTCCAAAGGACATATGTACAAGGTAAAGGGGTAAGATAGAGGAAGGAATTTTTAACTTTTTCTGGGAAAGGAGAATTCCAGGAAAGCTTTTTCAAGGAGGTATTGTCCAAAATGGAATTTGAAAGATGAATAAAACACTTCCTGAGAGAAAAATAGGAGAAGAATACTAATGTTATGGCCAAGGGACACAGTAAAGTTAACCTGTTGGTCCATACAGATGACCTTATGCCATGTGGGGCCCTACACACTTGGATCATGTAAGGTATTGCATGGTTTAATTAGGCTGGATATTAAAACCTCATAAAACCGTTTCAAAGGACATACTCTTTGAATTCATTCATTTTGTTTCTTTGAAATGAAAAATAAGTGGTGATAGGATGGGTAAAGAAGCCCACTGATAAGCAGGGTCTATTTTCACCAATACCTGCCTCTTACATGGACACTCCCTTTATTTCCTTTATTTGTCTTTAAGCTATACTTACCAGCATTTTTAATGCAATAATAATTGCTGCTCTACAGTTTTGTCTCTTGCCAGTTTTTTTTTTTTTATCATGCTGTAAGTAGGAACAAAGGACTAAGGGTCTTTATTGGCCATTTCCAGTTGTTGCACTTTGAAGTCTCTTGCATATTTTAAAATCATCATAATGCCCTGTAATTAATGAATCAATTCACCAACTTGATACAGATATATTAACCATTTCAATATACCAGGCATTGTGGTAAATCAGTGGTTCCCAAACTTTGTGGGCTCAGGACCCCTTTACATTCTTAAAAATTACTGAGACCCTTGAATAGCTTTTGTTTGCATGAGTTATATTTATTGATATTTTCTGTATTAGAAATCAAAATGGAGAAAACTTTAAAAACACTTATTAATTCATTAAAAATAATAAATTTGTTGTATATTAACATAAATAACATATTGTTATTAGAAAACAATTAGCAAGAAGAGTGGCATTGTTTTTCTTTTTTTACAAATCTCTTTTATGTCTGGCTTAATGGAAGACAGCTGGATTCCCAGTCTCTGCATTCAGTCTGTTGTGATATCACAAATCATGTAGACTCTGGATAACTCTACTTCGTGTATGATATATTCTTATGAAAATAGTTTTGACCTCCTGGTCTCCTGAGAGAGTCTCTGGGGCCCCCAGAAGTCTGCTGATCGTACTTTGAGAACCACTGAGCCGGATGCTGTCTTCGCTTTCCATAGAGTGGAGATGACTTGAAAGGGACCCAGGGAGGCAAGCTGCAAACCCATGACCTTTGGTCTGCATTACGCTTGGATGGATTACTCCGAGAATAATTCATGTGACTGTGTTTGTTTAGGTTGAATCCACTTAGGAAAAGAGGCTACACGTGTTTAGGTTTTCTTTGTACCAAAGGAAAAATTAAGGAAATGGGGGGAGAGGGTCATGTAAAAACATTAAATAATGGATTAGGTATACCAAAACATTTTCATTCCATCTAAAGAGATTTCAAAAGCTATGTATATTCGATACAGCTAAGCAGAGATTTGCCGTTGCCATCGTGTCTCTGTCTAGCATGTGTCTTTTGGTAGGTTTTTCTTTGTTGCTTTTGTATAGGCTTGTTTTCTATTTTAACTAATTCGCAAGCTGTCTTTTTCTCTGTAGTTTTGTGTGTATCGATAAAACGGCATCATCATTTGTACTTTCTTCAAAAAAGTATTTTTTGTCTTTAAGAAGCATTTGGGGGTGAGGGTTTATTTCAAACCTCTTAAAATTATTTCGAATTTTCAAATGGGGACTTTAGAAACATTTTAATATGTGTGGTACCGTGTCAGTATTTTCTAGTATCTATGAAGGAGACAGACACAAGTATTCTAGATAAACTTGATATATTTATTCTACTCTTCAGCATATAAAGTGGAATTCGATCACCTTCGGATTACATTTGGAAATGTTTAGGGGAGTGTATTAGCTGGGAAGAGCAGATGAAAGACTTTTAATTTTCTTGGCGACAAATAATTCAAGTTGAACGCTTCTGTATTCAATTTTCCTTGACTTCTGTAAGTCTTGCGTTGGGATTTTTCTTGGCTTGAGATTGCATATTTTCTGTCACTTTAGGGAAGTCAGGATGTATTGAGCATTTAAAGTAATAACCCAGATTTATAGTTGAATAGATTTAGAATCAAAGAATTTTGAATAGCACACATTAGTTTCATTGCCTTTTTTTTTTAATGCCATTTGCAGAGACTCAGAGTATGCTAAACCTACTTTCCAGTGGTGTTCTCCAAAGTGTTAAGGCTAAGAATAAGAAAATGGAGGGAAGATTTTTTTTGTCCTCCCTTCATCATTCACTTACTTCCTTTCTTCTTTCCTTTACTTCCTTCTTTATTCTTTGGCTTTTTTTTTTAAATTTATGTTTTTTTTCTCTCAGATTTGCAATATTTGAATGCCCAATAAAAATGTAAAAACAATAATTTGATGGAAACTGGGCCCTGGTGCAAACAGTGGTATTTTCCACATGGTTGTGAACATGTGTGTAACCACAAATTAATCTTTGGTTCAGTTATTTATGGTAATAATAATAGTGATTTATAACTTCCCCCTTTCAAAACAAAATCTGGAGTACACAGACTATGTGGATTACAAACGTATTCAAGGTTATTAAATGTCTAGGGTGAAGAACCTGAGCTCATTAGTATTTTTAAAAACAAATTCCTGGAAACATAATCTTCATTTACCTGCTTTTCTAATTGCGTTTTCCTCAAGTCCCCATGTTCTTACTTTGATTCTCTAACCTAAACTCAGAGCAACAGAATCCTCCTCTTTTATGCTGGAAGGAAATTTATTGGTGGAGGTGGAAATGCTCAAGACTCAAATAGCAGAACTCTTTCTGTCATTTCACAGAGAGAGAACCCATGATAAACACTAAACGGCCACGTAGAGACTACGTCTCAGTGTGTTTTAATTCTCCAAACACCAGCATCCATCTAAGGTCCACCAACCCTGTGCCCTTACTCTTTGCAACCCTCCCCACCCCTCCCCCCTCACCTGTGTAAGTAGGCATTCAACAAATGTGGGGTGGTGACTGTTCCAGGGGCCAAAGCATGTTAATAAGAGCCCAAGACATATGACACATGAACAGTCATTAGAAAACCTTTATACCTCTTTTGATATTATATAAATGCCAGCTGTAATTTCAATAACAATCAAGTAGCCATTTTTATTAAATGCTTATATGTGCCAGGCATAAATAGCACTTTGTATGTGTTAATTTAATTATAAGTTTCACACTTCTATAATGTAAGTACTATTGTTTTCCCATTTTAGAGATGAAGAAACTGCAGTTTGTTCAAGCTTGCCCAGCTTAGTAAGAAGGCTTTTTAGTAGATAAAAATATTTCATTTTTATATATTGATTTAATTAAAGGACTAACCATCTGATGGGCCAGGAAATGGAAACTACCCTCTGAAAACAAAGTGTCCCCAAGTCAATCCTACTTACAAGACGGAATTCTCATTTTGACCTGTGTGAAACCAAATGAGTGAGAAAACTGTATCAGCAGGGGGTATAAGTAAATGGCAGTAACGTGGTGCACAGAAGGAGCACCGGGCAGTCTGAATGCCCACTGGTCAGAGAATGTTCGCTGGCATCATGGAACCTTCTGACGGTGGAGGGTTGGATAGCATTTAATAAAAAGAAACCGAATCTTGTTTACCTGGTAGATGCCCATTAAGTGATAAGATTTTCAGAAAGAAACAAATACGCATAGATTCCATTTTTGTTAAAAAAAAAAATCTATAAATATGTTTGTATATATTATACAAACATATATTATATACATTTAAGAAATAGTATGAAGGTGGCTATACCAAACCACTGACAATGGTGATCACTAGACAGCGTTAGACTGGGGTTAATGTAATAAAGGAGATTTTCTTTTCTTTTTTTTGTATATGTTGTTATTGTTTTATTGCTACCATGATCCCATTTTCTTTTGTGATTAAAAAAAAGGGAGGGTTGGGGAAGGTTAAGGAAAAAAGACAAGCTTGACTCAGAGCAACACACCTGGATTTAAGCCTTAACGCTAGTGGCTCATTAGCTATGTCACCTGAGCAAACACCGAACTTCTACAGACACCTGTAGAACCCAAGCTTCCCCATCTTTAAACTCAGAGAATGGGACCAGGTATTTCCCAAGTCTCTCTGGCCCATTTGTTTTGTGAAACCGTGTGGAAGACTGTGCTTGTGAGAGTAATTTAATAGGTTACAAATCCATTGTTAAATAAGCATTTTTTTGCATCACGTTTTTACCATTTTGAGGTTGAAATGTTGAAGAGCATTCCTGTACTGCCATAAAGTATCCCTTTGTGCCACTGTCAAGACAAAGACCCTGGGCTCATGGGGTTTCAGGATGGTGATTCTTTTGTTCTGACTGGACTGGCTGCAATTCTTGAAGAAGAAATGGCAGAGATCTTGAGTTCAGTCTGTACAGTAGGGTGTGGTATTTAAAAAATAATAATAATCTAAACTTTTTATTTTGAAATAATAAAAAAGACAGTTGCAAAAATAATACAAAACCCATACAGAGAACTCCAGCATATCCCCTGCCCACACACCCAGATCCACCCACTTGTAACATCTTCCCACTATTTGCCTGCTGTTTCTTCCTTCCTTTCCTTCCTCTTCGTCTGTCCTCCTCCTCTCTCTCCCTCCCCTGCTTTTACTCTCTCTCACTTTCTTTCTTTTTCTCCTCCCTCCCTCCCCTCTCTTTCCCTTTCCCTCTTTCATCTACCTATTTTCTGAACATTTGAGAGTAGATTGTTTACATCATGCTTCTTAAACACTTAATAACTCCATGTACATTTCCTGAGTTTATATATATATAGTATGGCAGGGGTCACATTTCATTTTTTTTCCATGTGAGTATCACATTATTGTAGCCCCATTTGTTGAACTTTGTTTGTTTGTTCTTTCTTTCTTTGCCTGTTTGTCTTTTGGGAAGTGCATGGACCAGGAATCGAACCAGGGTCTCCCACATGGCAGGTGAGAATTCTACCACTGAGCTACCCTTGCACCCCTCCACTTATATTTTGGTGTCATTACTTATACCCTATAGAACTGTAAGGATCCTTTATTAAAAAATAAGCACAGTGGTTAAGAACATGGGCTTTGCAGTCAGCCCAATTTTGGTTCAAATCCCAGCTTGGCTAGATGTGTGAAATGGCAAGTTCTTTAACCTCTCTGTGCTTAAAATCTATAACAATGATGATAATAATGCCTCAGCAGGCCATTGTGAGGAGTGAATATTATAGCTGTAAATGGACTGTAGTCCTTGGGGAATAGTAAGTGTTCAATAAACATTAGCTGGTAATCCGTAAAATCCTGTGTAAGTTGAAAATGTGGAGTTGGCTGGCTGAGGTTCACTGGAGCCTCAGTAAAGGTGGGCTTGGGTTCAGGAGACATTTGCTCCATTTCACGTTTGCAAGTGGTTGATGATAATGATGACAAATGCAAATATTCAAACATTATGTCAGAGTTTATTACAGGAAGTTTTGATCATAGTGATATACTAGTTCCTGAGAACCGCTTGTGCACTAATTAATCCTGGCTCACATTTCTAAATGAAATGATGTTTCATTTCTCCCTTTGTTTAATTGTGTGCGTGCCCCTCCTGCTCTCTCCCTCCCTTTCTCCTCTTTGGTTTCCCACTCTCAAGAATGGCATACGCTGTCTGCGTGGCGAGTGGTCTCTTTCCAGTGCCGTGGCTGCTCCTGGCCTCCAAGGACACATTAAACCTGCTCATCCTTATTAAGAACCTGCCGTGGTCGGTACTTCTGCTAAGAATAGGGAGAGCAAGAAGACTAGCAAGAACCAGACCTAGTCTTTTTTTATTTTTAATTCTAATGCATTTATATATATATATATATATATATATATATATATATTATATATTCACATACCATGTAATCATCCAGAGAGTACAATCAGTGGTTCACGGTATTGTCATATAGCTGTGCATTCATCATCACAATCGACTTTCTCTCTCTTTTTTTTTTTTTTATGAAAAATAACATATATGCAAAAAAAGCAATACATTTCAAAGCACACTGCAACCATTAGTTGTAGAACACAGACCTGTTCTTAAAGAGCTTCCTGTCGACTGGGCTATACTCCAGAACAGCTCATCAGAATAGAAGAGAGAATATAAGCAGGGTGCTGGGGGTGGGGGGGGCGTAGGTAGGACGTGGCCGATTCTAACAGAAGGCGGTCGGCTCAGCTTCCCAGAGGGGCCCTTTGAACTGGGCCTGGGAGGTAGAGTGCAGGATGCATTTGGTCTGTGGAATGGATATGAGCAATGGCTCAAAACTGAGAGTGTGGCTGGTGTGCCTAGTTGAGTTTGCTAAAAGGGCTTATCCTCAGGAACCTCACCTAGTGATTCAGAGATTGTCATCTCACCTACTGGCTCAGAGATTGTCACTAGTTCTAGAAGATGAATCGGAAGAGAGAGTGAGGGCCAATTTAAAGAAGAGCCTGTGAAGGGCAGTCAGAGCTTTGACGTTATTCCCAGAACATCAGGCAATATTTTTAACCAGCTATTTTTGTGCAGACTTAGAAGACTCACATTGCCAATGATGCTCAGATGGTTCTAGGTCATTGGTTCCTAATGTGAGGTCTAGGGCAGCTGGGGGTCCATGAGGATTTAATGGGAATCCTCAGATTATTTTAGGTGTTTTGGAAAATCTAACGGAAGTCATGCATTTACCCTTCATACATGTGTACCATTTTAAGTAGTTCTTTCTTTGGTTTGGAGCTGCGTTAATGCACTGTGGTAACTCAGGTAAGCTAAGGGAGTACAGTGTGGTGGTTAAAAGCATGGATGTTGGAGATAGATGTGAGTTGTAGATTCATTCCACTGACTTCCCACTGCACAATCTTGAGCAAGTTCCTTAACCTCTGTATAGTAGTTTTCCAGCTGCTAAAACGAATATCATGCAATGGGTTGACTTAAATAGCAGGAATTTATTGGGCCTGGAGGCTAGAAGAAGTCCAAAACCGGGATGTCGGCAAGGTGATGCTTTTTCCTCCTAGACTGTGCCATCCTGGGGCTGCCTGCTGCCAATCCTTGGTCCTTGGCTTTTCCGGCACATAGCAAGGCACATGGTAACATCTTCTCCTTTCTCTTCTGGGTTCTACTGCTGATTCCCAGCCTCTTGCTTTTTCCATGGCTCTCTCTCTCTCTATGTGGCCTTTTCTGTAATAGATTAAGACCCACTCTGATTCAGTTGGGCCACACCTTAACTGGAGTAACGTCACCAAAAGATCCTGTTTACAATAGATTCACACCCACAGGAATGGATTAGGATCAAGAACATGTTTTCCTGGAGTACAGGACTCGAAGCCACCATAATCTGTCATATTGTTTTCTCATATGTAAAATGGGATGAGGCACACCCAGCTCATAAGGTTGTGGTGAGGACTGCATGAGATAATGCAGCTACAATTCCTGGCATAAAGAGGATGGTCAAAGAATGTTAGCTGCCGTCATTAATTTTAAGCTGTCTCATGGAAAAATAATTGCATGTTACTAAATACATGCGCTTTTGTTCAGCAGCAAAACTCAAGGAAATAAGAATAATAACAAAGAAGGCATGAAGGGGTGAAGATGTTGGAAAGTCTTTTCAAAGAAATCGTTTGGATACACCATCTAAAGCAGAGAGAGTAAAGTCGTGCCTTTTCTTAGTTTCTCCCCAGTCTAGGATATATCCTCCTTAGAAGACCTTCAGACTTAAGCTCTGCCTCTGGAGCATGATTTGTCCTGGAAATGGTTCTAACAGAAAATAATAGAAAATTACTTGCCAGGAGAAGAATCAAATGAGAAAGTGTGTATTTACTTTGGGCGATTTTCCCATTGCACTAGGTTAAACTGCCAAGAAGTTAAAAATAGTGGTGATAAGCACTCTATGAATTGGTCCCTCTTGGGGTGCCAAGGGTCAGCTTAAAGTAGAATTGTTCCTCTGGGCCCCTGAGAAATCCATTTTATCCCCCTTTAACTCTGTTTCAAGAGCCCCTTTTGGAGTTTCCGCTGGTGGCTCTCCTGTGATCTGCAGATCCGGGTGACTTTCCCTGCCTGTCCTATCAATTCCTCAGACTTGTTCTAGGCAGCCTTTTAAACCATCCCTTTATAGATGGCCTCATGTTTTAAATGTGCTATTTATAACCAGTAATTTATGTTTTCATGATACTTCATGTAGCAGCTGGTCTTTGTGCCACTGTAATAAGGGAATAATGAAATACGTGGTATTTATACGGGTGGCTGCAGTGTTCATCACTTTGTATGTGGATGGCTATTGTAAAAAGCATGTAAAATTGAAGAAGATATTTTTTTCTCTTAAAGATAAGCCCCAGCACATTAAATATTCATGTGCCGTGTAAGAATGCTATACCATCTTTTCATTTCCTTCCTCCTTATTTTCTCAGGAAAATATGTTCAGATGTCTACAATATGTATTGTTCTCATAAAATGCTCCTCACTGCAACTGGTTCCCTGAGCAAAGCTTAACATCTTCGTCAACAGCTGTTCCAAAATATGCTAATCATGCATGCCCTTCAGCCTATAGGGTCACCTCTAAATAACATCACCAGGGCACAACCGGAGAACTTGGCTCCAGATTCCCTGAACCCTGGCCTGCTCATGACTTTGAGCTGTGGGTGAGGTGTTGGGGATTGGTGGCTTTAACAACCTTTGCCCTTTTAAAAGAGCTGCTCCTCAACCTTACTGCCCCATTTCCAGAAGCAGTGTCTGGTGTCTTGTGTTATATTTCATTTTTTGGCTCAGCTGCAGAGGCCAGGAGCACAGATGACCCAGGCCTCCCTTCTGAAGATGTGCCCTGTAAAGCCAAGGCTACAGATGGGGGCTCCCCTTGGGGAGCAGTGGGAGAGAGCGACCGGTACATTGTAAGTTATATGGGGAAGGTCACCCTGGCCCCGGTGCTGGGTGATGTTAGTCAAGTAGCATGAGCAGCTCTGTGGAAAATCAAAAGGTAAAAGAGGGATTGGGAAGTGAGCATTCATAGCACACAGCTAAGCAGTGTATTCTCCTCTAATGAATTTACCTCCAGAGCACTCCGAAACAGGGGTTCTCAAAGTGTGAGAACAGGGGTTCTCAAAGTGTGGACCTGGACCCCCAGAAGCAGCAGTAGCACTTAGGTACTGACTTTGAAATACCAATTCTAGAGCCCTTTCCTAGATCTTATGAATTCTGAGGATGGGCCCAGCAATCTGATTTAGCAGCTCCTCTGTATAATTGGGATTCACACTCAGGCTTGAGAACCACTGCCCTGGAAGTGCTTACCCATCTTATTGGATTCTCCTTTTCCTACCAAAATAATGAAGAGGTCACTGTGTACCTTTTGGCCCACTGATGTGGAGGACACGGCAGAAGCGTGAACTTGTGTTTTGCCCTGAAAGAGAGCCCTGGCTGAGGGTGGGGCAGGCCTGGTAGAGCTCTCATACCAGAACGTGCACGAGCTGATGCTGTGTCATTGCTGGGGCCCAGAAAGAGGGCAGGCTTTTGAGCTGGATGAAAGAGGGTTCACACCCTGCCTTCCCCAGTCACTAGCTGAATGTCCTTTACGTGAGCTGCCTTTGCCTGTAACATGGAGAGCTATGCTACCAGCTAAACAGGACTCTTAGGAGGAATGGAAAGTACTGGTACCTAGTGGGTACCTAATAATATTTGTTTCTTATAAAATACTGGATGAGGATAGGAAACTTTAAAGGTTTGTTTATGGACGCTGCTCAGCTCCAATAGCACTGCCTTTTGCTCCCATTAAAATTTGAATCAGATGGCTTGCTTCTCGTAAGTAGGCATTAACAACCACTTCTACTGCTGCTAATACTAGTACTAGTTTATTGCTATAATAGCTAATGTATTCAGAGCACTTACTGTCTGAGAGGCAGTGTGCTGAGCCCTTTAAATGTATTATCTTATCTGTATCTTCATAATGATCCTGTAGCAAGTGCAGTAGACAAAATAATGGCCTCTCCAAAGATGCCGTAATCTCATCTCTGGACCCTGTGAATATGTTACCTTTCACAGCAGAAGGAACTTTGCAGGTGTGGTTGAGTTAAGGACCCTGAAGTGGGAGGAGTATCCTGGACTATCCAAGTGAGCCCACTGTGATCATAAGGGTCCTTATAGGAGGGTGGCAGGGTGATCGGAGGAAGAGAAGGAGATGTGATGATTGAAGCAGAGTAGGAGATCCCAAGATGTTACACTGCTGGCTTTGAGGGTGGAGGAAGAAGCCGTGAACCAAAGAAAGCAGGCAACCTCTAGCAGTTGGAAAAGGCAAGAAAAACAGATCTGACCTCCTGACATCTTGATTTGATGACTTTTAATGTCCAGAGCTGTTCGACAAAACATTTGTGTTGATTTAAGCCACAACATTTATGTGGATTTAAGCCTGGGGATCAGAAAGTTAAAGCAGCTCACCTTGGGTCACTGGGCCAGAAGATGACAGAACAGAGACTCTGCCCAACTCTGACACCAGAACCCATCCTTAGACCTACTAGGATAAGCACTGCCCCTCTGGGACTAGCTGCCCTGCGTGGTTGCACTGCCTCGTGAGGGTTCTTTTTTATTTCACTGACCCAACAGGGTCACCAAAACAGTCAGCCCTGCCATGCTGCCCAAGGAACATCGAACTCGAATCAATGATGAAATCAGGTGCATTTTTCTTCCTAAATGTTTTGCGCCATTAATGTGAGTGCCTTCTCTTTTCTGAAGGAGTTTTTATGGAAGTCGTTGAAAGGAAAACTAGAATCAGCTTCTGAACCCAATATGCATTAATTAGCCAAAAAAAAAGAAGAGCAAAAAAAGGCTCAAATATTTAGAAAATAGATCCGTAGACAGACAGATATATGATGGATAGAGGAAAGGATGGCTGGATGGAGAGGGAGAATGAGATGGCAGAATGTGACAAAATGTTAAAAGTGTAGATCTGGGTGTCTGTATGGAGGGCACGTTAGAGTTTTCTGTGTGGGCTTTGTATTATTTTTGTGACTGTCCTTTCAGTTTGAAATTATTTAAAAAAAAATTTAAGTGCATTATTTTTCTCCTAGAGGTAGAAGCAAACAAACTACAAAACACTAAGATCGAGAATCCTTCTAAGGCTGGAGAAAGTCTGGCTGTCAGAGTGGTCTGTCGCCTCGCTGAAGCTTTATTTCCCATGTAAAGGAAAGGGAAAGGGTTTGGGGAAGGGGTTGGGGAGGGGATGCTGCTCTTCCTCTTGGCAAGTTTAATCTTCGGCAGATTAGACACAAAGAGCTTGGAAAAGAGAAGCTAGAATGGCAGCAGAGAGAAGCTATGGAGGGAGGATGCCAAGCAAAGAAACATCATTAAAACTCCCCAAAACCAAGCTCCAGACAGAGTGTTTTTCAACATCCAAGGAAGCCAGGACTAGCAGCCCAGACTTTCCTTGAAGCTGTGTACAGGGAGGGCCAGAACGGCAATCACTAAGGCAGAAGGAGGCTGGATGCCTGCTACGCTTGTACAGATGTCAAAGGCACGGCTGCCTCTGGGGACCAGCACAGCCTGGGTGCTCCAGGAGCCACGTCGGGTAAGTCAAGTGGGCCCGGCCTTGCCTTCAGACGTCTTATGTTCTGGGTAGGGAAATCCAGCAATTTCACAAATCCCTCTAAGGTGAGGTCTGGCAGGATAGAGGTGTGTAGGAGATACAAAGAATTGTGGGGATTGAGGGGGAGAAAGAAGTCACATTTACTGGGTAAAAAGGGAAGAAATTGGTAACTATTTATGTACATTTTCACATAAATAATCCCCTTTGGGCTCTGGAGACTCTGAGGTAAAGGGTACATTGTTTTGTAGACTGAGGCTCAGAGAGGTTACAGAACTTGCCCAAACACAGCTAATCCATGACAGAATCAAGATTGAAAGTAGGTATTTTGGTTTCAAGCCCAGTGTACTTTCCACCACATTGCACTGACTCCTGGGGGAAATCATAAAATGCTTCATGTGTTATTTAATGACGTGGAAAGATGTTCAAGAGACATAGTTAAGTGGATAAAGCAATTTGTGTGATCCAACTCTTATGAACACACACGTTTTTTTATCCTAAAAAATCAAGGTTTATATATATATATATAATATATAATATGCCATAATGCTATCAATTAGCTCTGAAGTTGGGGGTCATTTTTTAAAAAATTATTTCTGCTAATCTTTATTTTACAAATTTTCTATAAGGAACCTGTAACGTATTTGTAAATGCTAATGGAACTAATAGAACTCTGGGCTTTAAAATCCCTTTGGAGGAGTTTTGCCTAAGCAAAGATTTCTTAGTGTTTTAGAGGAGGCTGAAAGGATGGGTAGACATCGGGAGATTTCGAGACATATCAGAAGAGCAAAAGCAAATGTACAGAAACACAGATAATAGGATTATTTTGGAGTCTGTGTGTTTGTGCAAAAAAATAAGGATTTAAGTGTGGCTGTGATATGAAGACTGTATAGGAGAGTAGGAGTGTGTGTGACTGTGGGTAGTGGGTTGGTGCTACCTTGAGTCCCTTATAATGACAATGTAAATGCAGTAGAAAATTAAGCATGGCTCTGTTTAAAGGTTGGTTTTGTTTTTATATATATATATATATATATGTAGAAAGTGTGGTGAAACCCTTCTGATTCCTGCCACACTATCACCACCTCGTGGTCACATCACCAAATTGTAGGGCTAATGAGCTTTGTCACAGCTTGAGATGTAGATAAATTTCTTCCTCAAAGCCAAGTCTTCCAGTTATCTGTACCCCCTTTTAAAGGCTTATAATGATCTGAATAAAGAAATGAATGCTTTGGTGTTAATCTGAGCGTCTCTAATGATACGGACACTGCTTCTTTGTGCAACTCAAAATTGTCCAAACCTGCCCGATAGAGAAGGAACATTTATATCCTTTGGAACACACAAATATATGGGCTCAGCTGGAAGTTGAGAGGACTCAATAGCTGTGAAACTTGCAATGAAAGAGAAAGAAATCTTCCTTAATAAAGCCTACCAGGTTGACATTTAAGAGACTTAACTGTCACGTACCAGACAAGCAGTGACTTTTATAGAAGCAGTGGTTTCTGCCGATTCCGTGGCCTAATTGTCATTACAACAAGTACTGGATTTTGAACAGAAGAAGGGTTTGGGGTGTGGCCAATCTGTGATTTTGATGTCACTGCAACCAATTCAAGGCAATATCTTCTGGTAACCATGATTCTTCTTTATCAGTCTCTGTCATAGGGCTTGTGGTGAGAGATGATCATAGCTCAGATAATTGTTGATGAGGAAGGTGGGTGGTTAGGATGGAGGAATAAATCTGATCATGGCTCTGGAGCTGTGGCTAACAAGTAAAGAGTCCATCTGCTTCAATATAGAGCCCTCCATGTGCTGGGAGGCAATTCCTCTTTTCCTGTCTTCATCCTGAGCCTTTTTCCCTAGTCAGATTCAGAAGGCCAGCGTGGGAAAATTATTCAGACATTGAAAGTTGTGACTTATTCCATGTCTTCAGGGCTTTGGCATGTGGGAGGTATGCGTCAGTTTAACAGGTCTGACTGTGTCATTGTGTCATTCGTGTCTCTTTTCATCGAGATCCTCAACAGCCTCCTACAGAAACAGATTTAAAACGCTTTGGCCTTTATTTTTGTTACATTTCTCCTTCACATGTTGGAATAGCCTCTCATTAGGCTGATGTGTTCACAGTTAAGTGACCCCCACACAGAGAAGTTAAGAAATTGTACCTGAAGTTAGCCCAGCAGGTTATAAGGGGGGAAAGATTTCAGAGTCCAACAGGCATGGGCTTGAGTTCAGATTCTGCCACCAAGGATCTGTGTGACCTTGGGAAAATGAAACTTGCTGAGCTTTACTTCTTTTTTAAGCTGAAAATCGATAAGCCACAGAGAGTAATTGTAGGGATTAACTGTAGTATGTATACATACCTGTATTAGGGGTAGATATTCATTTTTGTAAGGCAGGCCTGTGAGTTGAACATTTTCACCCGCCCTGTGCAATGAAAGATATGTTGAGGATTGTGAGCTTCAAAGTTCAAGATTAAATTTTGCTTTCTGCCTCTTTTCATTTTCATGACCACCACTCACCTTCTCTCCTCACCCTAGTCTTATTCCTTCTTTTCTGCTCTCAGGGATCTGCCGCTACCTGACTCAGTGATCTACTGAACCCCAGGCTTCTCCAAGATTGGGGGTTGGTGGGACACCAGGTCCCTAGCTCTGCTCTAATCCAATCGCTTGCTTTTGATGTATCTTACATATTGGAATTGGTAATGGGTTTCTTTTGGATAAAGGCTCTACAGAAAAAAAGAGGAAGAGTTTTAAAAATCCCCAACCACTAGTTTTGGTCTAGGATAAAGACACTGGATCCAAAGAAGGAATTAGGTAAAGGACTGAACTTTGGTGAGGTGTAGCTCATAAAATCACAGAAATGGCTCTGGGAATATAGAGTGGATCTCGATGCACACAGCCACTTCTGTGCCGTTGAGAAGATGGACCTATAATTCCAGGAAGAAGTAACCCTGGGAGAAGGTGGCTGGAGTTGCAGCCATGGTCATTTTTCAGTTGATGGCATTTTCATAGCCAAAAGCTGGTGGAAAACTGACTTCTGTCACCAGCCTCCTGCTGGGAGATTGACCTGGGGAAGCTACTTCCTAGGCTGAAGCAGCAGGAAGCTGAAAAGAATGAAACTGTGTTCTCTCTGCAACATGAAAATGCTGTTTCACAGTTATTCTTTGGGGTTTGTGAGGAGGGCCTGGGGAGAGAAACAGGATGCCTGCTTCTCAGTATGAGCCACGGGAGAGTGTGAAGGAGCTGCGGGAGTGGGATAGGCGGTGCTGGGTGCAGGGTGACTTGGGGCAAGGGTCCTCTCTGTCTTTGAAATGATTCTCTGCCGTGGAGTAAATAGCACCGTACTCTTTAGTATTGACGGGCACTAGAGTTTTGTGGCATCTCCTTGGAAGCCCTCTACCATTATGGTGATTATGTGGAACAATTTTCTTTTTGCAGCCATACCTCCATACCTCTCTCTTAATTTTTCAAAAATCTACCTTTCAGCTTCCAAATCTCTTTAGCCCTTAATGGGAACCCTTTAAATAATTTGCAGATCTGGTCCCAGAAAAACATGTTAATCTTGACCTTACTGAATCTGGATTTGAGAGAATGTATCAGAGGTAGAGCAAAGGTCCAACTAGCCCTGCTCAGGAGGAAGTGACTCGCCAGACAAGTTCCCGAAGGGAGCACAGATCCCAACAGGAACAAGGTACTTCTAGGTATTAAACAGCGTACAAAGTGGTGTCCTAATGACAAATCCTTCTCACTGTTTTGTTAAAGCAGGACCTCTACAAAAGCTGTGTCACATTATCTTTGTTTGTGTTAATCGTCCTGATATAGAGAATGGCATCTGCTTGTTCAGGAAAAAAACGGACACTTTTTCTTTCTTTCTCTTTTCCTCCTGACCCTCAGCTCTCTTTCTCCCTAATTAGTCCGAAGTAGAAAGGTTGGGTCGCGTATGAAAATTAGTCTGGGAGCAGAGGCTGGTGATTTATGGGCTAGGGAAGTACAGAAAGACAACAGACGTGGAAAATGTCTCGAGTTCAGATGAAGTCTGACACTCACAGTCAGAGAAAAAACACATATTAGCTCATAATGAAGAATGTGGGCTCCACGTGTTTTAGATCTGAGGAAGGCCACTGAGCCATCTGGACCAACCAACCGCTGTCTGGCCATGAATGCCGGGTGAGCTGGGTATTCCATGATGCAGAGACTCCATGAGAGATGAAACCTCCATTATAAGCGCTTGTGGATCTTTTCCTCCTTTTTTCGTTTGTTTGTTTTGGGAAGGAGTTGTTTGCACAGATATTTAGACTACCTAACAGTTTACTTAGCTCAGCCTCAGTGGTCTGAGCAATTGGTCCCTGGTATGTCACCTATTCATATGAAACCTTAGGCCAGTCCTTTCATCTCAGTCAAGATTCAGTTTCCCCCATGTGAAATGGAGATGACAACCCCCATTTAGAGAAAGAAAAGATATGTAAAAAGATCAGCACAGTCCTTTCTATGCAGAAAGCTCTCTTTGAATGTTAGCTGTGATTGTAGATGAGCTATAAGGTGGTTTTGAGTGGAAAAGATGACACCAGATTTCCTGTGAAAAAAGTCTGCATAAGTGTGTCTGTGTATGGCCCAGAACAAACCAGCAGCTGGGATTTCTCTATTCCCTTACCACTTGCCATTTCTTTTAGGTCTCACCTGTGCACCCAAGTCTGTACATGTCTGATCTCAATTTTTTGTCTCTTCCCTCAATACCACCCACCCCCAGCAGGAAGTACAAATAATGAATTACTTGAAGATGCTCATGTCTCTGTTGGTTGCTGGTGCTGTTTCCTTGCCTTATCTAATTTGTCAGATTCCAGTCACCTTCTACACGTCCTGCCCTCAGAGGCCTTCACTTTACCTGGTGGGATTTCTGGCTTCTGGAGTGCTGACTTACCTCTGAACAGATATTCATAGGTGTCCCATCCCAGCATGACACTGATCTCTAGACTTTGACATACCCTGACAAATGTGTGTCTATTGCAGCAGTGATTCCCTTGTTTCCTTCTCAAAGGCCCAGGACCTTTGCCTGCTTAATTCCTATTTATCCTTCCATGCTGTGATGTACTGATATATCACAGCATGGGGGGATACTGAGCATCAGTTTCAGTGTACAGACATCACAGGTGGAGAAAGATAGGTGATTGGAAAATAGAGTTTGGTGGAAGCCCACTGAAATGGATGGAAGGAAATCATGATGTGTTCCTGTTTTGAATGTGTTTCTGGTGCTACTTACAACCATTAGTATTGATTCATTTGTTCATTGACTTATCACCCAACGTATATTGGGTCCATGCACCGCATCAGCTACTCTGCTGGGTGTAATCAGTGACAGATAGGTGGGAAGACCTGCTCTGATTTTATCAAATGGAGCATAAAACAAATTCTGTGTTCTGCCAAATTCTTCAGTAATAGTGGGATTCTTTCTGGATTTATGTTGAAGATTTGTAATGTGGATTACAGTAGCTGGAAACTGGTAACAGAAAACCCTGTTTCTGAGCAAGCCAAAGCAGCTTGTGTGTAGGTGAAGGAGGAAAGAGTTGTGGGTCTGGAGACCTCATTTATGGTCTCAGCTCTTTCATTAACTCTGTGGCCATAGAGGCAACTCATCTAAATGTCAGCTCTAACATTCTAATTTATAAAAATTATTATGAAATTTCAGGGCTAAAAGAGGGGCTCACAGATTGCCTTCACTGGTCCTATTATGTTACTCAGGGTTTATGGCTTCTCTCACCAAGACCATCCTGTCCGTGAGCTTAGTGTGAGGTGCCTTTGGTACTTTAGCACTGGACGCACCTCCATTGGAGGCATCTCCTTCGTGAACATTCCAGCCCCAGTGGCTGGTGTTGTGCATGTGCAGCCGACAGGCCTTTTGTCAAGCCTGATTTCAATAAAAATAGACTTATTGAGATGTTTCTTCTTCTTTTGCCTTTAAAATTTTTTCAGTTCGTGCTATATCAAGAGAAAAATCAGCTGTCGGAAGCCATCAACACTATAATGACCTAGAACCAAGGACTCAACTACATGATCACAAAACAACAAAATATATCTTTCTGTAGAGTGCTCATGACCCAGGGCAATTTTACATGTGTGCATGTGACAGGGGAAAGCTGCACATTATATTGAAAAGCAAATTCATTAAAATTTATGGAAGCCTTATTAGTTATATTTTAAATGCCGTCTTTAATTTCTTTCTGACTATAAACAAAATGTGTGTTCATTTTAGAATAGGAAACAACAGAATATCCTAAAATAATAACTTTTAGCATATAAGCACATTTAAATATATACATTTCTATTTTTTCTAGAAAATTTTGTATTTATAGTCTGTCTTTTGAATCCAATGTGTTTTTTGCAGTTCCCATTTGAATAGAATTATTCCATCCTTTGGCTGTCCCATAATTTCATGTAACAAAGTATTTTTACTTTAGACCTTATGAGATTTTTCTCAGTGGCCTATGTAGGTAGAAAGATAAATATGTCTTTGGACTAACAGATTTGAAGTTCGCATTGGCTGTGAGAAAAAATTGCCAGTAATTAAAATCTTCAAATTTTTTATTCTATGCACAATCTAAGTTTCTTGATATTTAAAGATTCAGATAATGGATAAGGACTTTTGGGGAGAGTCTAGTTTTGTACTCATATGTGCCAAACCCAATAGCAGAGATAAGAACAAATAATACAATAATACAAATAATACACTAACGAAAGAGACAGAAAGGAAAGACATTTACGGAGCACGTGTTATGTGAAAGCACATATATCCTCTCATTAAGATCTCAGAACCGGTCTGTGATATTATATGTAGCTCACAGAGGTTTTGCAGCTTGCTCAAGTTCCTCTGGTTGGAAACCAACAGAGCCAGCATTTGAATCCAGGTCTGTCAAATCCCAAATCCACATTCTTCCTATAATGTACACCGTGTTGCCTAAAAAGAGATCCTGGGTAGTTTCTGTGTCCTTCCCTGCCACATAGCATTGTGAAGCTGTAGAGGAAATTCAGAAAGATAACCTACAAGAGTAGTGGTTTTCTGCTCTTTGGAACCCCCGAGAACCTGGGAGGATGGGCGGATCTGCAGTGCCTCCAGCCCAGCATCTTCCCTCCCCTACTGCTTCAACCACAGCTACTCGACTTCTTCTGGTGTTCTTCCTGGGCTTCTGAAGAAGCTGCTATGCCCTTACCCCTGATGCTTTGTTCCACCACCGCCAAATGGACCCAAACCACTGCCCTGGGGGCTTCACTCGGATGTGATTGACTTTCCATGGGAACTTGCCTCAAGATAGGTCTGGGGCCACCCCCATGCAAAGTGGCCTTGTTAGATTAGGACTTCCTCCTGAAACGTCCTTCCCAGATTTCTAATGGAAACACTCATTTGTTGAACACCAGTGAAAATAATAAAGAGGATTTTCTTTGTATTAACTCTGTATTGTGACTTTTATGTCTTCTTTCATGAAGACAGTTGTCGTTATAACCACCTAAGATTTGATTTCCCACTCAGAGAGTTCTTCATCTTTGTCTGTGATCAGTTATGATAGCTCAGAAATAGCATGCAGTTCTGAAGTTCTCTTCCTGCCACCATGTTTCTCATCGAGCAGTTCATTTACTCGTACATTTACTCATCAAGACATTACTGAGCACCAGTTACAGACCAAGCAAAAAGCTCTTACTATATCCTCAGCAATATCCCTTTTTCTGCCTTCTTTCTATGCTTTGCGTATGTAGAATGCTATTTTTCAAAGGAGTTTTACATTTATTTGAAATACTAATAACTTATTTACTGAGTGTTCAAGCTCAGTAATACTATAGTGTGAAATGTGGTTCGATGTTAAAACAACAATGCCATGAAAAATATGTAATGTAATGTGAACTTGTAAATTATGAAAGTTATCTTTCTCACCTCATGGTTACTTTACATATATCATCTAGGAAGCTAATATTTATAAACGGGGAAATGCTTTGGCAAGTACAGCCTTGGTTTCTGGAGACAGGTTTATGGTATGTCGCTATTATTTTTTATTTGTTTGAACTAGCATTTGTAAGCTCATGATCTGTGATCCTTGTTAGTAACATGACACCCTATCCAGGGCACTGCTCCAAAGTCTGCCTAAACTTTCACATCATTTCTTTTATTCTTCCTAACATTCTTTAAATGTAGGTAAACATCAGTGTTTCCATTCTATAGATGACGAAACTGAGATCACATCGCTGATCATCCCAGAGAAGGGAATGGAATGAATCATCTTCTGTCTCAGAGTTCACTACCCAGTAGTTTTTATAAGCTATGTAGGAATTGGGTCTTTCATTTTCTGGATGTGCCTGTCTTCAGATCCTCACAAAATGAAAATCCTCAGTAAACGTATATATATTCCTACTTGAACAAACACATGTTTTGCATTCACAATAGAAAACCGAACCTCGCGAAATAATTTTGGAAACAGTTCATCCCTATTTGTGGACAGCTGCCCAAACTTGTAAACATGCATTCTGTACACCTGGTTGGCACTGCACATTCAAAATGCAGCGTGACTGACAGTGGAGATGCGTTATTACCCTCAGTACATTTGAGTGTATGAATGCAACACAGTGTGGTATTTTGGAGCACGATGTTAGGTTCCCTGATTGGAAATGTTCTTGAACTAAAATATCCTCTGTGACAAGCTTTTTTGTGGTTATAAAAAAAGATCAGCATCTTGCAGGTTACCCTATTAGCTAATTACTTAAAATTCAGATCAGGTATTTGTGGTGAAATTAGCATGCAGTAACCATCAGTTTTTGACAAGGGTTTCTGAAAGAAGAAACAGATAGCTGTAAGTGATAAACTGGTAAGGGGGGAAAAAAAAGGAAGTGGATTTTCAGGGTTAAATTTTACCACCTAGGTTAAATGAAAGCTTAGTGTTTTAATGCTGTTCAGAAAGTATAATTTGAGTAAAAAGGAAAAGCAAAGCTACTTCTTTAAGAGAAGAGGCAAAGTATCTGGAAAGATGTACTTTTCCTTCAAAAAGGCCAATAATTGGAACTTGTAATGTGCCCCTTGCATTCTGTGCAGGAAGACCTGTGAGAAATGGTTATTTTCCAATTAATGAAGGGTAGGTGGTTGTTCTTAATGTATTTATTCAGAGGCCCTGATTTACATGTAAGGTGCTCGGTGATTGCAATTTACTGAGGTCTAGTCCCCCAGTGACTGAGGTTGAACCCAAGGAAGGGTCCTTTTACATCTCAATCACATGCTTCCCTTTATATCCTCTGTCCCGGGTTAAAGGTGCTGATGTAAAATGTGAATGCAATATTAATCATGTACTTTTTCTTTGTATTCCTCTACTCTCCATCCCTGCCTCTGCCCCTTAAATGCCATAGAATCTGCTTCAGAATGACTCACCCCTAAAAAGGAACGAAGACCTTTTATTCTCCAAGGTGCAGAGTTGAAAATGTCTTTTCAGCTGACACAATGGCGCCCACCATATCCAGGCAGTGAGCAGTTTCTTAGCCAGTTTGGGCCTCAGTAACCACATCTGCAAACTGGGGGAAGTAAGAGTACCTAACTCACAGGTTTGGAGGTGGAGTCAATGTATTTGTAAAGCACTTAGAAAAGTAGTTGGTAAGGGCTCAAAAAAAAAAAGTTTATTAAATAAAGGCAAACATTGGCTGCCACCCAGGAAGTAAAAAACTCTGTAGCCAGTTGAACACAGTAGATCAGAAATAATGTGACAGCCAATGTGGAATATGGTGGGTCCTCAAGAAGTTAAATATGGAATTACCGTATGACCTGGCAATCCCATTTCTAGGTATATACCCAAAGAAAGTATACCAACATCTATGCAGCATTATTCACAATAACCAAAGGGTAGAAACAACTCAAGTGTCCATAAATAAATGAATGGATAAATGAAGTGGTCCATACACAGAATGGAATATTATTCGGCCTTAACAAAGAATGAAGTGCTGGGAAATGCTGCAAAACTGACGAACCTTAAAACCATTGTGTTCAGTGTAATAAGCATGATGCAAAAGGACAGATACATGATGTCACTTGTAAAAGATGATTAGAAATAGTAAATCTGCAGAGACAGAAAGTAGATTAGAGGTTACTGGGGAGCAGGAGTTTGGAGAGTTGGGAGGAAGCAGGGGGAGTCAGGTGGCTATGGAGTGTGTATAGACAAAATTAACTTGAAATTTATAAATCAATGTGCTTGTGACCAACGTTCGCCACCCTGGAGGAAGAATGGAAGATTAATATCCAATTAGCACTCTGGATTACCGAACACCCACCAGATCTAGAAAGTTGAGAACCCAGGGACTTATTGCAAAAATGTCCTGGCTGGTCTCCAGTAGAGATGACACTTGCAGGGAGGAGGAGACTGTGGGACCTTGATTTAAGCCAAGTCAGGTCAGCACGTATTTCCCTGCCATCTGCAGGAGTGGAAAACTCCGCACTGTCACAGCCAGTACTCTGGGGATCACATCTGGCAGGATGGAATTGCTCATCCCGCACCATGTGGACAGGGTCTTGGCATCCAGGTCTGACATGTGATCAGCACTCACTTTGGGACAGTGCCCACGGCAAACTCTTCTGGAAGGGAATTTGGTGATTTTTCCTACAAGTCAATGTGCAGCTGGCGTTGCACTTTGGCACATCCTCTCCTGAATTGAACTGTGGCTTCTCATGCTCTCCAGGGGTTGGGATTTGGCACCTGTCAAGGAACATACACATACCTCAGAGGCTGAGCACTGCTGCTCTCTTCAGTTCCCCATGTAATGGGATTTTACTCATCTGGGTCTGAGGAATGAAGTAATTGTCCCAATGCCACTTTCATTTTCATCCATTCATTTTTCATTCATTCATTCATTCATTCATTCAACAGGTATCTAGTAGTAGCCTATCATATAGCAGAACTAAGCTAGGGGCCTGAATGTAAAGGGAATCAGGTAGCTTTAAAGTATACATGAAATAAATAAAAAAAAAGAAAAGAAAAGAAAAAATTAAACAAAAAAGAATAAAATAAAGTATATACACTAATGGGGAAGATCAGCATAAAATCAATCACAAGGACTTTCTTTATCTCATCTGTGTAGGTCTAGTGCCCTCCACAGTGCCCTTTTTGGCTATTTAGAACAGTGGCATAAGTGTTATAATACAGCTAGGTGCAGAGTGCTATGAGAACCAAATATACTGTGTTTGTGTAGCACAACTACCTAGTTTTGTCCAGCATTTTCAGCTTTATATTTTGGTTTCATATTCGTTATAGCACTTGGTTGTCACAAAAAAAATCCATTTAAAATGATTTTTTCTTCTTATTTCCTTTTTCAGTGAATCACAGAGAAACTAATTTATCTCCCCAATTATCACACAGCTTTTTGGTTGTACTGCCCAACATAGAACTGTCTACTGACTCTCTTTTTACCTTTGTGGTGTTTCCTATATACAGGCTAAAAGAGAGATTTTTTTTCCCCAAATAGATTGCAAAAGCCTAACGTTTTAGGTGATATCAACTATTCCCATTAGGCCAAAATACTTGATTTCAATTATTAACCTGTACCACAAATATGTAAGAGGGACTACCACGTGCCAGGCATTTACTTAAATATTCTAAGATCTACTACATGTATCACGAGTGGTTCTTCTGCTTTTCAAAGTTTGGAAAAGGATAAATCATACTTTACCTTGAAAATGTAGTGATCATGCGCTTGCTTGAGTGATTTAGAAGGTACTTGAGGCTCCGGCAAGACACAGGCTCTTCAATAGAAATGTCCTTCTCATCATCCATTTCAGAATATAGATGGTATTGAGCTGAATCTGCACTGGCTGTATTTTACATTCTGGAAATCCTTTTTAAAAAGTAAATCCTTGTTACGGGCCTGGCTAAGTCCTAGAAGTATGATTTTGGACAAATTGATTAACCTCTTTTCACCTCAGATTTAGCAGCATCCGTAAAACAGAGAGGTTTGGAGAAGGAGGGTCTTGGTTAATTTCTAAGGGTCATAATAGTCCCAAGTTTTGGCTTTATTTCATATCCCTAAATGATGGCTCTTATAATACCATAGCTACCAGAATTTCCTTCCCAGACCGCCTCTACCTCCTAGGGTCTCCGGCTTCCTGTTTGCTTTTCACTCCCACAGATTCCTGCCGAGCTGTTCTCTGGCGCCATCTCTCTCAGTCCCTGGGGAAGATAATAGAGAGGAGCTGAGAAGATTTGATGGAGCTGCCTCTTCCATGAGCTATTTTATGACTCATGTACTGTAGGGGGTGCTGGCCTGTGGGGGAAGAAGGGAAACTTCCCTTTGTTTGCTCCTTTCTGCTTAAAAGAAATATCTCAAGGAATGCACTATCTTGGGCAGCCGCCTCTTCCACACAACAGTATTGGACCATTTGCAAAAATTACAAAACAAACAAAAAAAAAACCTGTAGAATTATACTAAAAATGGTAACATGAACAGATTTTTAAATATCTTAATACATCCCTTCTGACTTTGTTCTTGTTTTCCCCTCTTTTTCTTTCTTTTAAACTCTGAAAAAAAAAAAAGAAGAAGAAGAAGAAGAAGAAGAAAGACATGATAAGCAGCTAGCTTCTCACCCAGTAAAGGGTAGGAATAGTCCTTTGGCTTTTGAGCAGCTCTTGATATTTTCCTCTGCAAAAGTCACAGGGAGCATCTTCCAGAAAAGTTGTAGATGAACAGGGTTCATGGTTTGAGCTGGATTAACACCCTGCCTGTACATCCTGAAGCATCTTTCTCTGTATAAGTAAGGCTGTTTTCTAGAACACCAGGTCTGGAGTGCACACTTGCTCCTGAGCACTTTGGCAGGAGTCTCTGTCCACCTTGTGTTTGGGGAGCAGAAAAAGCTGCTGCTGTGAGGTGTCTGAATCCTTGGACCTGGGCCCAGTGATTCACCACATTCACTGTTTCTAAACACATCATCAGCCTTTGTCAAGTTTCTGTTGTGGTTGGATAATTAATGTTATTGGAGGAAACGATGAATTTTTCCCCTCACAGCTGAAGATGAGACAGAATTTGTCAGGCATCACACACAAATGTGTTCTGCTTAATCTTTCCTAATTTGAACCGTCCCTGTGGCCCAATGGTCCACAGATCTTCTGTAGATCTTCCTATGCCTGAGCCCACAGGTCTCCACATATCCATTTTAAAGAGGGGAAACAAACAAGGTTTCCAGCTTTGCTCCTTCACCTTTCTCTTTTTGTTCCTTTTTTTTTTTTTCTCCATATGGAAACACTTATGGTGCCTTTCCCTTCAGTTGTATCTGGCTGATTTTGTGGTTCATCTGCGTCAAGGTTTGCAGGCCTAAAGGAAATGAAGTTCTTTCCATATCTTGGAAAGGGAAGTAGCATAGTTGGGCACATGACCTTTTCATCATGCGTGAGGCAGAACTGTCATTCTTTCCCATTTCTCAGTCCATTCTCTATTCCTGTGCCACCTGAGGTTCTCAATGTGTATTTTCTGCTGCAATAGACATGATCAGGGGTGCAGGTGCCCACCGAGGCACATCAGATACCCTGGCTCCAATACCACTGTTTCTTTCCCGTTTGGGGAAACATGAGAATGCAGGATTGTCAGAGGGGCTTTATTATGTGACAACCTCAAGTCCTCTCTAGTTTATAAAGAAAGTCTTCATTATGTGAAAACTTTAGAATTTGTGCTGTGCTTAGCCATAAATGGCTTATAGCACATCTGGGATGACAGGTCACTTAGAGATGCCAAGAACTACTTATATCTATTGTAGATGTTTTGTTTTTCATAGACCTCTTGCCCAGAAGCTTAGCTGGTAATGGAGTTCTGTGGCTTAGAGTTTCTTAATCAATGTACTTTCCACCTTGAAAGCTAGGGTATCAGAAGGCTGATGGGTCTGAGAGTTGGATAGACTTACAATTGACTGATGTTCTCAGGGAAGTCTGGACTGTAAGTTTTGATTCATCTTACCTGTTGGTTCTTCCTATCTTGACCTTTCCTTCTGTATCACCTTTCATTCCATAAATAGGATGTGCTAAAAGGGAGAATGCCATTTTCAGACTCCAAAGAGTAAAGCAATTTTATTGGTGGGGAACAATGCCTTCAGAATGAGCAGTAGTCTTTGGGGAAGTGAATTGGGCATGAATCAAGGGGTAAGTTAAAGACTTGGTATTGGAAGACACGGGAGAAAGGGAGAAAGAGTTTGGGTAGGAAGTGCAGAATATAAGCATTCAAGATCCACAAATCAAGCAGAACCACCTGCTTCATGTCCATAAGCTGTGTGAGCTCACTGCTGGCAATCCAGGTGGCTGGAAATGGCCTGTCTTTGCGACAATTTGTATGAGTTCAGTGGAAGCTAGTGATAGTGGCTGTGTGTTCTGCTCTCACCTGGCCTTCCAGTCACGGCATGCCCTTGCAAAACACTTTTTGCTTTTGAGGGTTCTTAGCGATTGAAGAGGGAACCCATACATGAAACCCACAATCCAGAATGCCCAAGGCCATTCCTGATGCATGTAGCTGTCGAGAAGTCATGGAGTTTTAGAGCTGGAAGAATATTTAGAGTGTGTCATGCCCAAGCCCTCATGCAAATCAATTAACAAAAATTATATAGCCAAACATTCAAGCCAATGCCCTGTAATTAGTAACTGGAGTTTTAGGTACTCAACAAGGTAATAAAACCCATTAACAGCCATCAGACCCACTGAGTCTCTCTGGCACTGCTAGTGGGTTAGCAGCTGCTCGCTGGATGAGGCGATTGCAAGGAGGAAAATACTGTCTCTCTGGGAGTGTTGGGTCCCATCCAGCCCAGGCTGGTGAAATCCATATCTCTTCCTTTCCTAGTAAGAATTAGCAGAATTGCCATCACTTGTCTAGTAATGGGGTGGGGAGGAGAATCAAAATATTGAGGGACAAACTGTCTCACCCTATATACTTAAGGGATAAAAAGCATAAGCTTATTCAAACAGGCTATTAACTGAAATGGGGTGATAGTGACATTACCTCGGGCTTCAGGGCGAACTCCTGATGAGACATTGAGACCCAGCACCTTGGGGCTACAGTCTGCCTTTCCTGAATCCTGTTTTCCAAATCCCCACTCTGTGCTCCAGCCCCCCCTAGCTTCTTATGGATATTCCAGCCCTCTGTGCATTGTCATGACTCCATTCTGATGTGATCCTCCATCGGGAGGCATTTCCTGTTGGTCTATCTGGTACAATTCTATTCACCTTTCAACTAAGACTTCTGTCTTCCCCTAAAATCTAAGGAACTTTGGTCACTCCTTCTCTGCCCAGTACTTTGTCTATACCTCTAGTAAATCAGCCCATTATTTTGTATGAATTGCTTACTTACCTGTAGGTGCTTGGGTCTTATGTTCTTGTTTTTTTCCCAGCTTGAGCCTGGCATGTAGTAGTTATCTAATAAATGACTTCGAAGGATGGGTTGATGCATGCATAGATAGATACCCTCAAATGCTGCGTTCTTTGGTTTTATTATTATATAAATGTAAGCTCCATAAGGGCCGAGATGTCTGTATATTTTGTTCATTGCTCAATGACCCAGTATCTGTAATAGTACTTAGATTGTCATGGCTGCAATCTTCCTAAACCTTAGGACTACCTATCCCCACTTCCTTCTAGTAATTTCTCAGCATTGATAGTTGGGCAGGAGCTGAGCTGTTTCTCCAACTTAGGAATTGGGAAAATTTTAAGGGAATTTTGACTTCAGAAAAATATCCATTTTTATACCTGTTATAAACCTGTGTTTGTAACATTTACTTTTTTCCCACTGCCTTTCCTGGCTTATCATTCTCTACCAGGAGATTTGGGGGCAGGATGCAATATTTGTTTGTTTTTTTGTTTTTAGTTTGCATATAGAGGAGAGAAGCTATTGAACTGCAGAGAATGAAATAGTGCTGGAACTTTTCCCAAGCCACTCTGACTGACAGCTTGACAGAAAAAGAAGAGCAGCTATTTTCACCCACTCTAAAATAAAGTGGACTCTTTAGGATATGGTTGTGGCAAGTGGCAAGATAAACCATGTGCTAATAGTTGATGTAGGAACTGGAGGGCAAGGCCCATGTTTTGTTCATTGATTACGCTATGCACCTACCATAGCACTCAGAGTCACAGTAAGCATTTAATAAATGCTGAGAACTTAACTTTTTGGTGACTTTTGTCATCAAGGAGGGTGTTAAAGGTCAGATCTTTGAATCCTTCCATTTAACATATGAAGAAGGTGGTGCACAGAAAGGGGGATATTCAATTCACAGATCTACAGTAGAAAAGTCAGGATTTGTCATGCTGAATTTATCCTGTGGTGTTTAACTTGTGGGCTGTTTACCTTGGTAATCATGAAATGTGTTCCTATGGAATGTTCTGGTACTTTCTGAATGGATTTCAGCACTTTTCATTTACTTATCAAGTTTCATTTGGTACCCAAATATTATGACTTAACAATAATTAAGAACTTTATTCCAGATATGTCTTCCCAAAAGAAAAGGGGGAAGATACTGAAGAACCCAGGGGAAAGCTTTACTTACTAATTTAGCCCATTTAATGATAAGTGTACAAAACTATGCTTGGTGTCTAGTGGAAGAGTGTTGGATAAGGAGTTTAGAGTTCAGGGGTTAGCCCTGGCTCTATTACTTAACTACTCTGATATTAATTAGACAACACTGATGTGGTGGTTTGGGAGCTATGTACCCCAGAAAAACATATTCTTAAACTTAATTCATTCTTGTGGGTGTGAACTCATGGAACATGGGATGTATTGATGAGGTTATTTCAGTTAAGGTGTGGGCCACCTCAATCAGGATAGGTCTTAATACTCATACTGGAGTCCTTTATAAGCAGAATGAAATTCAGATAGATAGAAAGCCACAGGGAGCAAGAAGTTGAACGTCAATGGAACCTGGAAAAGAAGAGAGGCCAGAAGAGGCCACCATGTGCATTGCCATGTGCCAGCAGAGCCCAGGACCTAGGATCACTGGTAGCCAACTCTAGAATGCCAGTCTTTAGGAAGAAAGCATCTCTGTAGCGTGTCTCAGTTTGAACTGCTCCTAGTCTCAAAACTGTGAGCCAATAAATTCCCATTTTTTAAACCAATCCATCACATAGTATTTGCTTTGACAGCTAGAAAACTAAAAACAGCTCAGTTGGACCACATCCAACTAGAAAACTAAACATCAGGCATGGATGACATCATAGAATGCAGAAAGGTCTCATCTCAGGTACTATTCATTGGTATCAACTGCCCATAGTGCTGAATTGAGGAGGAATCTGAGGGCACATTTTGGCTCAGAGTAAAAAAATGCTACATGTGATGGTTTGGTGCTATCTTTTGTGAACTGCAGGTTAGGGAGCTATAGCATATGTGCAATTTTGTCATCCTGGCCTGATAATCTATGAAGTTCTAATGCCTGTATTCTTTTGATCTACAAAGTTGGGTCTTTTCCTTCCAAGAAGTTAAAACCTCTGTAGGTATGCATTTAATTTAATTTAACTTAATTAAAAAAATGAAAGCACAAGAAAGCAACTAACGCAATGTAATAATTATAAATGAAGCAATGTAATAATGCCTACTCGTAAGTAGAGAAGTGGTAGTTTTCCTTCAAGCACCTTTTTTTCCCCCAGACCATTGGCCTTAAAAAGAACAAAAGAAAGATAAATTCCCCTGGGCAGAGTAATGTCTCTGTGTTTTGATGAAGAATATTGAAATTAGTCAAAAATGCACCACGAGAATTCTGCCAGAGTTACTATTTAGCCTAAATGAAAATTTAGTCCTGTATGTCTCATTCTTTAAATAAGTCACATGAAGTTTAAAAATATAAGCAAGAAGCTTTTTGTATATTTTGGTTCAGGAGACAGATTTAACTCTGATGTGAAATTGTGTTTCATTTGGGATGTTTTCTTTTGACTGTGGGTTTATATAAAAGTTGTTATATATAATAAGGTTAGCATGGAGAGGGGCTGAAGCAAGGTCATTATATATGGACCAAATTTATGAGATGATCTGTTTGCATGTATATCTCATCTCTGTATGTTCATCTATGTGCAAACGATAGTTCTACAATAATTATTTTTTAATTGTATTCCCCAATTTAAAGAATGGCAATCAATATAGAGTTTTGAGAGCCCCAAACTGGATCAACAAAATGAGGCCGATAAACCCTTCACATGTAATTTTCGAGTAGTGCATTCTTTTTAGGTCTTACAAATATGGCACAATTATCCTTGTCACATGTAGCTTATTGTCACATGTAATCATATACTGTTGAGTCATATGACATCTCCAAAACCATTTTATTATAAAAGTTTGAGTTAATTTAGGAGGATGTTAGTGCTGTCCTCTCCACATATGAAGGAGTTTTACCATGCATGTTATTCCTAAATTCTTTAAAAAACAAATATTTTAATTTTGAAACCATGAAAAGGACTGCATTTGGTTCTTGACTCCCATTTAAATAGATAGGTTGTTCTAGTTGCCTAAGGACCCATGGCTACTAACGGCAGAGCTGGGCATTACACCAGGAGCTCTAGACTCCTTGTCCAATCTCTAAGTTTTTTTCTCAAATAATTGAGAAAATAAAGACAGTATAAATCAGTGTGAAATAACATGGATATTACAGAGAAGACATGAGAATTCTTATTAGGGATTTGGCCTTCCCATATTCATGCTTTGAAAGCTGCTTCTCCTCTGGGATATTGGCATGTTTTGTCAGTTCTGATGATAAGGAATAGGTAGCTATGTCCTAATAGTGCTTTCCCTTTTGCTCTGGCTACCTGGAAGCTCCTGGCTAAAGTTCATGTAGTGTCTCAACGGTTATATTAATCATTATGGGGTTAATACATTAGCTTTTTCCTTCCCTTGAACGTGATTTTTCTTTTTTGTACGTCTGTCTTTCGTGGTAAGCTTGTCAAATCCTCTTTGGATGGAGATTGGAGAGGAAATGAATAAATTAAAAATAATTTTAATTTAAAAAGTAATTGAATTTAATTATTTGAGTTAAAAATAAATAAATTAATAAACATTTGGAGAAAATGTTATCTCCTTAGCAGTTGGAATAAATTCTTTTCTAATGTGGCGGCGAGGTTCTTTTGATGAGAACCTTGCCTGATGGGCTTTGTGTAGGAGAGGTGGAAGCCTGTGGGTAGCCAAGTTTCAAACCAAAGACTGAGGTTTCTTTGTAGGTGAAGATGTTCAGGAAGGACCATGGGTGGGGGAACTGGACACGGAGAGATATGGGAGGGGACTGTCTAATGGGGACCCCTTTCCATGTAGCTTTTATAAAGCTTTAGAAAGACTCCTCCCCGTGACCCGCAGATATTTAGTTACAGGAGTGATCACTATGGGTCAGGAGTCACTGAACTTCTCATGGAAGCTGGCGATGGAGCTGTCTTTTCTGTAGGAGAGGGCACAGTATCGGAATCAATTCTACTGGGTGAGGTCCCTAACATACCAAATGCACCTCAGCATTTGGAATCCCTGAAGGTAACTTCTGTTCATTTTTTTGTGAGCATTGCCAAGGAGAACAGTGCTGGTTGTCTGATATGAAGCCCCAGCAGCACTGGAAAGGGAGCCCTGTCTGATCAGCCAGTGGATCGTGATCTGTCCCTGCAAGCGGCCCTCTCCTCTCTGCCGTGGTCTTGCTTTGAGGCAGGGTTCCTGAGCTCCCCTTGTTTCGTTGGCTTTTGAGAAGAGCCACCTGGGTTGATGTGTCCTTGTACGAAAGGTTCATCCAGGCCTCCTTTCGTCTTGGCCTAGCCAGACGGCACGATCCAATCATGATCTGATTTTAAATGAACGGTTGAGTAGCTTTATAAAGACTTCTGGATAATATTGAACATTCGGTCAGGGCCTTATTGGCTTCACTTTTTGGTCTGAATGAATTGGCCATAAAATTACAGGAATGCTACAAACATCATTATGGACAATTGTTCCCCATCCCATTTTTATTCTTTTTCTGGGGGTGGGGCAGGGGGAAGGGGTGGTTTTATTGAACTTATTCATTCAGTCTCTTATAATCCTTGATAGGAGCAGATCCATTGTTTCAGACCTTGGCTGTTTCCACAGATTAGGAAGAGACTGGAATTGTGGTTGCAGTGATTATTGTTCTGTTCCAAGAGTAATTTAGAAATTACTCTTGAAGTGATATGAGGAAGGCAATGCAGACCCAGGTAATAAATACCCTTTTGCTGCCTCTGTAGTCCTGTGGGGACTGTCTAGTTTCTGGAAAGTGAAACTAGAAGCCCAAAATCCTGCTTTGGCTTCTGAATACCTCCGTGTGGACGGACCACACACCTCCTGAGCCCTGATGTGCAAAGCAGACCTTGCTGTGCCTCCCCCACACCCACCCATACCCTCTGCTCCTCTTCCTGGGTCCTCCCAACCATCAGAGACCAGTGTCACCTTCTACCTCGCTACCCTGGGCTGCTACCTTGGATCCCAGAGGACCCTTCTCCCTGACCCCCACATCGCTGTCCGCTTTACTCGGCCCACTCCTTCTCTTGGTGTGCTCCTTTGCTCCTCCTCTCACCTGGGTTGAGCTGAAAACCTCCTCACTGGTCTCTCTGCCCCATTCATACTATTTTCCAACTTATTACCAGAATGAACCCTCCAGGAAGCACGTAGGATCCTGTCGCTCTTTTTAAACCACCCCCCGAGGCTCTCCGCAACCTCCCCCATAAAGTGCGTGTTTCTTAAGGGGACCCTGAACGAACCACCCTTGGCCTGTTTCTGCCCCGCTGCGTTTCTCCCCATTTCCTCCAGACCCAAGCCATAAGCAGGTAGAACTTATACAATGAAGCAGTCAGATCAAAACCCTAAAAACTGGACTCAAGCAAGTGTTTCTGATGCCCATATCCAGTTAGATTGTTACCTCTGTCTTTACTCACAGCTCCCTCCTACACACACACACACACACACACTTACACATGAACACATGCACACACTCACACTCACCTAATTACCTGTAACTCCCGTTTTAGAGCTAAACTCCTTGAAGGAGCTCATGTCCTCTACCCAGGACACTTAGGCTCAGAAATGTGAAAGGAGTGTCACCTGATGAAGAAATATTTCTTCCTACACCCCTCACTAGCAGAATAAAAAGTTCCTGACAGAAAGACCCATTTTCTCCTCCATCAATTTCATCTGTTTCCTTCGGCTTCTGGGAGAGGTGGAGCCAAGGACTTCCTGAGCCAAAGTCACACGCCTCTAGCAAGGGCTGGAAACTTCCCTGTTCTTCCTTCAGCATACTCTTGCATCTGTCAGGCTAACCTCCTCTCTCTCTGCCCAGGGGGTTGGGGAAGGTGGTTGGGACTTGCTGTGCCCAAGGAACTTGGCTTCCAGCATGAGCTGAAAGAGCCAAGGCAAGCAGGACTGGGAAGCACCACTGGGGGTGGGGCGAGTTCCAGCTGCCCAGCAGATGAGCATCTTTGGTGCTCTCTGCACCCCCACGGCTCCCTCGGAGGGCGGGTGGGGGGAGAGTGGCCCCAGTTCTCTGTGGTTCACGGCTTTGTGGTTTGCTCCTGTGAGAGTTGAGGGGTATGAAATAAGACGCCTGCAAATGGCCAGAACGCCTGAGGTATCTGCCAAAATTGGACCTATTGTGAGGTTGGCCTGCTTGGAACTCTCCAAGCGCTCAGGGGTGGCGGAGGAAATGGAATCCATTCAGTTCCCCCGTGACTGCCCCCCACCAGGAATAGCCTGAAGAGGGTTTTCTTGTGAGAGCGTCTGCTTCAACCTTCTGTTTCTGTCCTGTGTGTTATTGGCTCCCCCTCCTTTGCTGCTGCTATTTTACTGCCTTTACCCTGACAAAGCACCAGGTTTATTCTCTCGCTCTGTGTGTTTGCCCGCTTGGGTGTCTAACCAATGTATCAGCCTCAGCTAATAAATTAGAATTTGAATAAATGTATAACAGCAGGTAGCAAGTGACTGGTGACAGGGTGACATATTGACTTAATATCTTGTGTAATGTGATATGAAGGATGGGCCTTTTGGTGTGTATTTTCATTTTAATTATTTTTTGTTGCTTTTCTTAGGCAGACACTTGTAGGCAGTTTTGAGTAATTGTCTGAAATCATTAACATGTTTATTAAATAAGGAAGCAGAGTGCAGTATCTAGCGAATCAATTATGTAAATGCACCCAGAAAAAAAAAAGCGTAAGAAATTAGTCTTTAACTGTTGCTGAACTGCAACCATTTTCTAAATTATAGATGAAAGTAGCTGTGTGTATCTGAGCTCCTGTGTGGGGGAGGTGTATTTGGATTTATTCCCTTTTCTCGGAGTTTTAAAGTAGAAGCAATTGATTTATGATTTTCTTTGGGAGGGGGGCATTTCTGAAGTACAGCAACTAGGAGAGATTTATGCACATCCTTCATGTGGATGACAACAGATGGTCTGCAGTGAGAAACAGAGCACTCTCTATTGAAGGTTCTGGGCAAAATGATAAACAGTGTCAGTGAAGCAGAAGCAATAGCATTCCCTCCTCGGGATAGCAGCACCAGTATCTAGGTTAAAACTCCCCAATATTTTTGAAACTAACCCATCATTCATTCTGATTACTTACAATTAAAATAATTTGTAAAAGCTTTCTGCTGCTGGCCCAAGTCTTAATTTTTAGTAACATCGGCTGTTTTCATGTGGGAAGCAGTTGCACTGGATATTCAAAAACTCACTCAGAGTACACAACTATATCCTGTAACTCTTAAGTAAATTGTCCCGACATTTCAAAGATGCATCCTTCGCTTTGTACCCCCTTTGCTTTTTTTTTTTTTTAACTCGGAAGTTTGAGCTGTCCTTTCTCCCCACAGATTCAAATAGTTTTCCCAGACATAGGTTTCCACTGCATGGCATTGAGTTAATGACTAAAAGGAGAACAATTGCTGGACTCCTAAACTCTTCTTGGCTGAACGTATTTCCCCTAATCTTTCTTCTGATGGCAGTCCAGAAAGGAAGACTGGGGCAGAGATCCCACCTACTTTGAACTCTCAGTTAGTGAAGGGTTTATGGGCAGATTATAGCGTACTCAAAAGGAGATAGTAGGAAAATGCCAAAATGGCGTTCTAATATGTGAAACTTGAGCTTTGAGCTAGAGAAAGACGGTTACCTAAGTTATCCTCTCTCGACCTTTTCATCTTTAAAATGGAAATCATACCACTTATTTTTGCTTGCCAATGATTACTTACAAAATATTTTGGAAGCCCAAAAAAGTCCTCTGGGAGGCAAGGTGATGTAGCAGAAAGAGGTAAACATCTAGCTATGCACTGGACTCTGCTATTTGTTATATGATGTGGAACTGGTCATCAAATCTGGATGTCAGTTTCCAGATTTGTAAAATAGGAATAATAAGACATCACTCACAGAGTTGTTAGGATTAAATGAGATAACGTATTAGAGTTCCTGTTGGTATAATGGACCCTTGATATCTTTTTTTAAATTTATTTATTAACTAAAAAAATAAACCAAATAAAACATCAATATATATAATCAGTAATTCACAATATCATCACTTAGTTGCATATTCATCATTTCTTAGAACATTTGCATTAATTCAGAAAAAGAAATAAAAAGACAATAGAAAAAGAAATAAAATGAACACAGTGGACCCTTGATATCGTAATAAATGGTAGCTCAGTTTCTATTCCAAAAATATGAAGAATTGCTAAGGATTGAGTTAAATTAGTGTAGTTTGCTATACAGAAGAGAAAAACACCTGGAGATTTCAGTTTCCCTACATGGAGGACTAAGCTTATTATATTGATTATAAGAGAATCCAGGACTTATTTTAACTATAGTAGTTTGAGAAAAAAGAGTTTTTTAAAAGATACTAACATAGATATAGACCATCATGGTATCTTTGTAGATATTTATTTCAATTTCAGGTTCAGATTTTCTTTTTTGGTGATGATTATTTTAAAAATAACAGATGCAGGATTAAACTATTCAAATAGTATTAAAGGTATATTTTGAAAAGCAGGTTTTGACCCTTCTTTGACTTCTAGTCTCACTTCCCCAAAGCAACCAGTGTTAATAGGTTTCGTGTGTATTTTGTATAGACATATGAATCTGTCTGTAGGAATGATTCCTAGAAGTAGAATTGCTGGGTAAAGATATGCATTTTCAATTTAAAAAGATACGCCAAATTGTCCTCCAAAGAGGTCGTCGGAATTCACATTTCCCTCAGTGGTGTTTAAGGGTATTAACAAACTCTTGTATTGACAATCATTTTATCTTTGCCTATGTAATAGGACAGATGTACTCTCTCATTTTATTTCGTTGTTTTATTGCTTATTTTTAATCTTGTTTTAACTTGTTAGTTGCGAATGTGGTTGAGCATCTTTTTTAGATACTTTTTAGATATTATTAACCATTTGTTTTTGTTTTACTCTGAACTACCTCTTAACCTACAATGGATGCTGTGCTGTGCTGTGCTGGCTCTATCCTCTTTGAGATCCTTCTTGACAGTTTGTTTGGCCATTTGGAATCATGGACAGTCAGTTCTGCAGGGTGGTGGAAGAAAGTTATTATGTAATAAGGATAACATTTCAGATGTGGGGGAATGATGGATTATTCTATTAAAAATGCTGTTACAATTGACCAGTTATTGGGGATGGGAGAAATAACACGGGCTCCATTCTCATGCCTAATATCCAAATGAACCCCAGCTGGCTCAAAAGTTTAGTGTAAAAAATAAAGTTATTAGAAAAAAAAAAACAGGAACATTAAAAAAAATTCTTGGCATAAAGGAAGGCATATTAGGCAAGGACCAAACATCAAGTACTATAGATTAAAAAATAGAAAAAGAAAGAAAGTTGATAAATTTTCATTAAGATTGTTTGAATCTTTTAAAAGGCAAAGAATACCATCAAGAAGGTGCAAAACAAATGGCAAAGAGGTAAAAATATGTGCAGCTCATATGCTTGACAAGAGGATTTTTTTCTACTAAGCAGGTGCTTTTAAATCATTAAGAAAAGGACCAGGAACACAGCATAGGTAAAATTAGTGCCATAGGCTGAGTTCTCTGGGATGCAAACAGAGATGGAGAATAGTATGCAGGAAGTTTACTGGTGTGTGCTCCCAGGATCAGACCTGTGGGGGGAGGGAAGGAAGCAAGGACTGGGCAGAAAAAAGTTGGGCAATAATGTATTGTCTTTTTCTGAACTACTTTTTGCCCCATTTTTCTGACTATTTGTTTCTTTGCTAGTAACAAACTGTTTTAATTACCTTAGCTTTATAGTATGTTTTAATATGCGGTAGAGTTAATAAGCCCGCATTTCAGAATTTTCCTGGCAATTTTAACAGCTTAATTTTCCATATGCCATTTAGAATTAATCTGTCAGGTTTCAAAAATATTCCTGTTTGGTGTTTTTATTGGAATCATGTGCTATTGAGTCTTTCCATCTAAGAGAAAAATATGTCTTTGCATTAATTTGTCATTTTTTTTACATCTCTCTGTAGGAAGTGAAGGTTATTTTCTCCTTGTCAATTCTGTTTCCCAAATTTATTTCTTGAAAATTTATGCCCTTTTTTAAATTAAAATAGTGTGTTTTTCTATCATATTTATTTTGCCATTGTTTGTATAAGAAAAGCTTTAATTATTGTCTACTGGTTTTGTATCACCTATCTTATTTAGTTCTTTTGGTGTTTCTAATTATTTCCAGTTGATGTCTTTGGTTTTCTAGGTATATACATGTATCATTCTCAAAAATAATGATATTTTTGCCTCTTGTGCTCCAATTTTTATCATTCATTGCTTTCTCGTAATTATACTGGCTAATACTAAACTGAATGGTGTTGCACAATAGTATTTATAGTGCCCATTCTTGTCATAGTGGGAATGCTTCCTGTTTGTCACCATTAATCATGATTCTGGCTTTTGAGTTCAGATGTATTTATATTCTCCATATTAGGAAGTACTCATATATTCCTATTTTATTAACGGCTTATTAGATCAGAATGGATTTTTATTTTATCAAATTCTTTTTTTTAGCACCTCTGGAGATGATCGTATGGTCTTTCTCCTTATTAACATTATGAAGTATTAAAGTAGAGTTTCTGTTCTTGGTGGATCCTGATATCCCTATAATGAGCCGTATTTGGTCAGGGTATATTATTCTTTTAATGGACTGGTAGATTCTGCTTGCTTATGTTTCAGTTAATATTTTGCAACACTATTTATAACTTAGATTGATCTGGATTTTCTTTCTTAGGTTATTTTTGTCAGGTTTAGAATCAATGTTTACAGTTTCGAAAGAAATAATTTGGAGGTTTTCTTTCCTCAATATATATTTAAGTATTTTAGTGTGATTCAGCATGTAAAGCCTATTGTTAGTGGTCTTTTTCAGTACTTCTAGAAATATGTTTTTAGGGGAAAATATTTGATGAGTTATAATCAGTAATTGTCAAGCTGGAGCTGTCCTATTCCAGCTGAAAGATGAAGATGGAGAAGAAGATATAAATATATACATATCCCCCTGAGGAAGTGAGAGAAGCCAGAGAAGCCTGCAAGTGCTGAGAGAAGGTGAGCAGATGTGGAGTTCAACAGAAACATTCTGGAAATCCAGAAAAAGGTCTCAAAGACCCAGGGAAATATTCTGATGGGTTAAATTTTGCTCATAAGCCCAACCCTGAACCAAATGCTGAGACCAAGATAACATATTATGTTCAATAAAAAGTGGATCAATCCCCATCCCTGTAGCAAAAGAAATGGAGTCTTTTATTAGCTGCCTCCACGAGAAATGCTTAATTGGGGTTAGAGACATGTTTCCTCAAAGAAAGAGTTGCTATTCTTGGCTGCCAAAATACTTTGAGCATATTAACATGTGATGAAATATGAACTTCAGTGCTACTACTAACAAGAATAATAACAACATGTGTCAGGCTGTGTGAAAAACACTTTACAAGTATTATTTTATTTAATCTTCCCAAAGACCATATGAGAAAGGTATTATTTATTCCAATTTTACAGATGAAGCAACTGAACCACAGGAAATATAAGCAGATTGTCTAGATCATACAACAAGTGAGTACAGATAGGAATCCAGTTTTGTTTGACCCTAGAGACCATCTTTTCATCACTACCCTGCGTGGATATAGAACCATTTCAGGCTTTAAAATAAATCCATCCTTTAGAAGTATATCTCTGGTGGTGGTGTGGAAAATGGACTCAATGGACGGAGATAACTGCCATTGTCCAAGGAAGTAATGGTGAAAGGCTGAATGGAGAACAAAGAACAGACTCTAGAAATGGTGAGAAGGAGATACCAGCACAACCTGGCAATCATTGGGCGAGGCGGCTGAAAGAGTGAATTGATGGAGGATAATCTCTAAGGTTTCTGCTTGATTGAGATGGAGCTGATGTCTGTGTTTGTTTGCTGGGCATCTCCTTCCTTTCTTTCTTCCCTGCTTCATGTCACAAAAGACTGGTGGTGGCTGGGGTTGAAGCTACCCGAAATAGAAAATAAAAGACGTGGAATAAGTTGAGGGAAGAACTAATAAAATCAATTCTGGACAAGTTGAGTTTAAGGTGCCCCTGGAATATTAAACTGCCTGTGTGTAGTAGGCAGCTAGAGATGCTTTTGGAGCTCAAAAAGAGGGCTGAAGTTAAATGGAGAACCATAATCTCTAACCAAGCCTTGGTACTCCGATCTGGATTGTTTGATTAGGCATCCTTCCTGTGTCTCCTAAGCCAGAGACAAGGGTTTGGCACAAATAGTAACTGTAACTATTTGTCATAATCATTTGCTAATTATTATGTATTGTTAATTACATAATCCTAGGTGTACAAATTTAATTCTGTAAAATTTGCATATTAAACCAAAGCATTTGAAGGATTACTGATAAAGGAGAACAGAAATGAATAAATAGGATCTGTTTATGGATTTTGTTTCACCATTGCTATCGAATAATAATGAATATAGTGAATGGTTATCTATGGGTGGTGTGATTTTGTTTCTTTCTGTTGTTTCTCTCCTAATTTTTGTACTGTTGTAATATTAAAAGTGTTACTTTAAAAAATACTTTAAAAAAGTCCTGAACATATTTAGGGGACCAAAAAAGAAAAAAAAACCTTGTGAATTGGGACTCTGTTGTGTGCAATCTGAAATTTTGAATTTTTATGTATGCATCTGGTTGTCCTGTGGCAAAATGCGTATAAATGTTGTCTTCAGTTTCCTTCTGCTGCGCTCTTGGAGTTCTCCTGTAATTTACCTCCATGCTCCTCGCCCAGGATCTATCTAGTGGCTGTCACGTGCTCAACATCAGGGCTCTGTCCCTTCTGCTTTCCCACCAACGCCTTTATGGAGCAGTTCCATGCCAAGGAACTGTTTGGCCATGTCAAGCTCAAGTGCAAATTGGTGGTGATGGCTTGTTGCTGTGCCTCTTGCAAGTCACCTGTTTGTATTTTGTAGGAACGTCTGAGAATCCTTAAACCCAAATAAGTAGGTGGTGACCTACCCAGCAGGCCCGCAGGTCTTTTTTGTGTGGCCGATGGAGCCACACTCCTCATTTCTAACTCTGGCTATTATGGGTAGGGTCAGTTTTGTACGTATGAAATCAAGTCATGACACCATTTGATTCAGCCTCAGAAGTCTTAAATCTTTGATGGTATTGACTCCCTTTGTAAAGTCTTTTTGAGGCTTCTCCTCCAATAGATTTCTAAAATTAAAAAAATAAAAATAGCATTTTTCTGGTTTCTTCTTTCCTTTTTCTCTTGTTGGACAGATTAAATTGGATCATTTTGCAGCTTTTTAAGATTTTCTTTTGCTCTCTGGGTCTCTTTCTGCTAGTTCTGAACAATTGTATAAGACTTTATAACAGGGCAAACGATTACATAATTACACGTGTATTGGCTTTAAACTGTTCCTGTCACAAATTATTCTGATAAATTCTTTCTTCCAAATTCAACATTGATTCCAAACTTAACTGACCATAAAAAAGCCTTACTCCCAATAATATAAATTGAGGAACATAATATATAACTCTATTGATGTTGCATCTAACCCAGAAGCCAGTATTACACCCCTTTGTAAATTGTATTAAAATGTTTATTAAATATGAATACAGTGTTTTGAAATGAGGACTTTTTGATCAGTTTTTTGGCTTTAAAAATTAAAAAAAGCTATTTTGGGGGGTCCAATTTACACTTTTCCCCTGCTGATACTAACAGGTAAGGGTACTGCAAATAGAATGGAAGTCGGTAGGATTTAGGGTTCTGAAGGGAGATTTCTTGTGTGAAAAACAGCTTTTCTTGACAAGCTGCTTGTCAAGGTTTCAACAGCCTCTCTTTTCATTTATTTATTTGGTTTGAGGGAGTTAGAAAGGTGTTTGGTGTATTTTGTGCTGGCAGCTTGCACGTCAAAAACACAAGACTAAAAATATTCCCCTAATATGAATATACAGTAGTTTCTTCTTCTTCTTTTATTTTTTTTTTAAACCATTATTAAAACCCAAAAGGGTTGACCTCTGGCGAAACCTCCATGAAGTATGCCCTGTTCCTCTCCCCTTGATTTCTATACTCCCTGTCCGGACTCTGAATCCCTATTCCTTGCTGATTTCTGTATTTCCTTGTGGGTGCCTTATCTCACCAGCTCCTTCCTCCATGGCCTAAATTTACTTCACTTCCTCTGTCCACCACTGGAACTTCATTTTCCTAGTTCTCTTGTTTTGTATCAGGGCATTAGGGAGTGAGGTGGGGGGGTCTGTGCTGGTTTGAAAGGATGCATGTCCCCTAGAAAAGCTATGTTTTAACCCTAATCCCATTTTGTAAAGGCAGATGTTTCTTCTAATCTGCTTTCAGTATTGTATGTCTAAAACTGTAATTAGATCATCTCCCTGGAAGTGTGATGTAATCAAGAGTCGTTGTTAACCTGGATTAGGTGATGACATGTCTCTACCCATTTGGGTGGGTCTTGATAAGTTTCTGGAGTCCTATAAAAGAGGAGACATTTTGGAGGATGAAGGAGATTCAGAGAGAGCAGAGCAGAACGACATAGCCGCGAGAAGCAGAGTCCACCAGCCAGCATCCTTTGGAGATGAAGAAGGAAAATGCCTCCCGGAGAGCTTCATGAAACAAGAAGCCAGGAGAGGAAGCTAGCAGGTGATGCTGTGCTCGCCATGTGCCTTCCAGATGAGAGAGAAACTCTGTGTTTGCCATGTACCCTTCCACTTGAGAGAGAAACTTTGAACTTTGTCAGCCTTCTTGAACCAAGGTATCTTCCCCTGGATGCCTTAAATTGGACATTTCTATAGACTTGTTTGAATTGGGACATTTTCTCGACCTTAAAACTGTAAACTATCAATTTATTAAATTCCCTGTTTTAAAAGCCATTCCGTTTCTGGTGTATTGCATTCCAGCACCTAGCAAATTAGAACAGGGTCACATCCAGGTGGAGGGAGCATAGAATTTTTATTGAAGAAGACAATATTTAAATTGGATCTTAAATGGAGTAGAGTTCTGACTGATGGTAACAGGGCAAACCTACCTGTGCAGGTGTGTTAAGTACCTCTACTAGGCAGCATAATTCCTTAACCTACTTTCAAAAACACACATTTCCAGAAGACCTTAAAGGAATCACAGTATCACTGAAAAATTTGGGTACTGTCTTTGGCCTTCTGCCTAAACTTAAAGAGAGTGGGGCCAAAACCAACTTTTCTTTCCCTGTTCTTGCAGTTTTGGAAGTGAGCAGGTACTTGTAAAATGAGACAATTGACGTGTTGAGGAGAAAATTCTAGAAAAATAAGTTCGACATTGTGCATTCAGTGTGCTGTGAATGTATATGCATATCGGTGGTTGCAGTTATAGCAATACAACTGAGAATGTGCAAATGAAGTCTGAGAAGTGCCAAATGGTGTCCTCCAGCATCTTGCAGAACTTTTCTGGTGTGAGAGGAACTTCCAATCAGGTAAAAATTCCTTTAACTGTTTTTAAAGAGAACCTAGGAAAAGGGGTGAGAATTTTGGGAAAACAAGACTGAAAGCTGTTTTGGAAGAATCTTTTTATTTTTTCTTATGATTTATCTTTAGTTTCTTTTCTCTCATCACATCTTAGCCTCACACTGGCCCTGCCCTGCCCATGGTGGCAGGATAGCAGGCGACTGCTTTGTCCTGGGGTTGAGCCTCTGGATTTAATCAAGAGATTGGTGAGCAAGGGGCTCAATTCTCTCCACTTAGTCAAATTCATTGGATCCTCCAAAGTGCTTTCCTCCCCCCCGAAGGAATGTAGTTCCTTAAAGCCACAGGGTCCCGTGGTGCTGAGAGCTTCTGTGGCCTCTAGTTTGACTCAATCACATTTTCTCACTTGCCAATTTTTTTTATGTGTCTCCCAACATATATGTATTTCTATATCTATACATACAGAGGCAGGTGTGTTATAGGGAATTTTGTTCACGACATTTTGTTTGTTTGTTTTTTGGGGGAGGTGGGGGTGGGGGAGCATGGGCCAGGAATTGAACCCAAGTCTCCTACATGGCAGGCCAGAATTCTACCACTGAACCACCCATACACCCCAGTCAAAGAGCTTTGAATTAACTTATCCAAAAGTTGGCATATTAGGACCTTCCTCTTTTGCCTCATTCTGACTTTTCTTTATTTAAAATTTTTACCTTTTTATTTTATTTGTTGGTATGTTTGGTTTTTGTTTCCTAAGGAAGCAAACAAGACTTTGGGTCTCTTTAGACAAAAGGTATGGATCGATCCTTCTGATCCATGAGACAGATGCTTCCAAACTGTATGCTATGGAAGACTTGTGGTTGGTGAGCTCGTTGTGGTTGTTCTGGGAAATATTTTTGTCATAAATTTAGTTCAGGGAAACACTGTCTGCCGTATCTCCCCATTGTTGCTTCCCAGTGCACATAGCTTATTAAAGACTTTGAGAAGTTTACAGTTAAAAAAGAAAGGTCTTTCATTTTGTAGAGCCCAGCATTTGCAAGACTATTTTTTGCTTGGGATGCTGACCACCCCCCCCCCCAACCCGCCACAAGGGCACCTCTTAACATCCTGAAGGTACAAGTGTTGCACAGAATGCCATGGAGGTGGTGCCAAACAAGACCTCTTGTCGAAGCTTCTGTATCTGGGGTTCACGAGTTTGTTTGCTGATGGTTGTAGTTTGATCTGGAGGCCCAAAGGGATTTGGATTTCTTGTGATATAACAAATCTGCAAACTTTGTTCCAAAGAACTGTGCTTAAATACAGGCAAACACTGCAACTTGAGCATTTTTCGAGTGGTCCTCTTTGCCCCAGGGGCGTAACAACAGCCAACCTGAAGCAGTAAGTTTTCATTTTATATGAAGTCTGCTCTCCGAATATTTTTATTCATATATCATTCAGCATGCACGGAACCATCTAGCTCCATCCCACGTCTATGTGAGTCACTTTTTTTAAGTACTTCTTTTTTAAAAAGTGTCTCATGCACATAGATAATTAGAGAGAGAAAAAAGAAGACAAGTAAAAATAAATCATGTTGTTTAATTTAAAAACCCAAATGAATCTTCAGAGCCAAATACATATGTTTCTCACTTTCTTGGATTACCAAGAACTATCACCTTTGTTCTGATCCTCTTCCAAGCATGCAAGTTAGCTTTTTTTTTTTAAACCATAAAAATGAATGATATGGAAACAACATGTCAAAATAGAGGTGACACTGTATTAAAATCTCCCAAATGACTCAATATAAATAAAGCATGGAAAAGTCTGTTGTAACCATATGTTTCAGGTTAACAACCTCTTATATGTCCCTTTCCAGCATAATTATGTTCTCATGATGGCCAATAACTTTCCAATTTGTGTGCTCCTCTTTCAAGATGGTTGCCCGGGAAATAAGATGTTAAAAATTACTCATTACTGTTGAGTGGATTTACTGATTGTGTGATATTTATATCAGAATCGCTAACCTGTTATTACCTATTATTTCATCATTAAATTTAATGCATGAAATGTGCAATTTTATAGCTGTCCATTACTATGTTAATTTAATGTAATGCATATTGATTGTTCAGCAAGACTGGCACTCATCTAAGCACACCTTTTAAATGTTAAAACGCGAAATGTTGTTTAGCTCCATTGTGAGCATGGAGAAGAAGTGTATTTTGTGGCTTTGGAGAACATCTGCGTTTGGAAAGGCACAGCATACTGGCAAAAGCACCGCAATTCACTGCTGCATGTTAGCACCTCTTTCAACCACAAGCTCAGTCAGGTTAGGGCACACGCTGCCTGGGAAGGGGACGATTGACTAATGAGGAAAGTGTGTACAATATGGTGATATTGTGAAAAAGAGTGTAAGGTCTGTTCCTTTAAGAAAGTGAATATTCAAAAACAAAAGGCACTTGAGCCAGAGTCTTCAGTTGTGGGCTGCCTTGGGCTCTGGAGAAAAACGTCTTTGAAATTTAGACCTGTACCTGCTATTGCGGATTCTCTCTGGGTTGTATTTTGCTGCAGACTACATAAATGATAAAGAGCCTGCAGAGAAATAAAACATGTTAGAGTCTGTAGTGTTTGGAAGACAGTTTTAGAGTAAATAAGATCTAGATTTCATTGGGATCTTACTCTTCATTTATATTGGGAAGTGTTGGTTGCATTGAATTTTGGCATGAAGAGATATCCCACCTCCCCCCATCCCATTCCCCACTCCGCCCTACACTTTCTTTTTCCACTCTTGTCAGCTTTGGTTTCCAGTCTTTGGATGTTGGATCATCCCTTCTTGGGATGGGTGGATGCCAGCATAGCAAATCCCAGGAAACGTCTTATGCAAAGCTGAGGCCACGCTGATTTTTTATTCAAAATAAGTATGATATTCATGAGCCTTCTTTTAAGAATGTAAACTTTAGGAAGAGATGATATCCTGCGCATGAAAATGCTTTTAACAAAATTCCAAGGGCTTGACAATAACACTGTTATAATTGTCATTGTTACTGTGATCAGCATCCTTTCTGCCAGTCTTAGTTTGGTTCATCTATCCTAGTAGCTCTGAATTGGAATAATTGAAACCCTTTATTCTGAAGAATTGTCCTCTTGATACATGTCCATTTATTATTTCTTTATAAGAAATCAAAACCCTTTTCTTCCCAAGTTCTGTCTTGTGTTGACAATGTGCCCATTCTATTTTGTCTCATTGTCATCCGTTGCATGCCTTCTTTTTTGTCTTTAATGAAAAAATTAGTAACCACGCTTAAATAGAGAAAAAAGTGCCAAACTGATTTAGCTTGTGTTGTTGATAGTAATTGTAGATAGGTCCCCAGTCGTGAGATACTAGCGGCAAGTTTTTTCAGCTATAAACTTTATCACCACTAAAATGGAATCATCTTTAGGGTCAAATATAACAGCTGGCAGTGCCCATCATTTAAGGAAAAATGACAGGGCGGTGGGGGGGATGGCTTACAAGAAGATACTTTAAGTAGGGAAAGGCATCCTGGGGGTGGCGGGGGCGGGGGACAGGGCCCAGAGGGTGGGGTGGGAGGGTGATAATGAGAAACACAGATTCTGCACTTGTATGTAGGAAAAATACTACGCTCTTTCATAGGGTGGTGGAGAATAAATTCTGAAAGTGGCACACTAAATTTAAATCTTTGGGTCAATTCTTTAAAGGAGTACAGATGATAAACAGAGATGTTCAGAACAAATGTCAATCAGATTCTTTGTTGATCTTTTCTCTTGAACTTTTTGGAGAACCAGAAACTGTTCATACCCACTGCCGCTCCAAGCTTTCCAATTTTTATTTGTTTGCCCTGATCTAGATTAATATACACAACCATAGGTTAGTTTTACAAGTGTTTCAGAGTGGTGGACAATTGAGTCAAGGTCTTTTTGGTGCTTATTTGGTTCCCTCTCTTGTTTAATCTGAGAGGATGTGTCTGATCTGAGTCCCAGTTTTGCTTGTTGTCCATTAGGTTTGCCACTGGCCTGGTTTATCAATTTCAACTGTCCCGTTTAGTTTACTGTCCTCTGTGGTTCGCAGTAGTCCTGCTCTCTGCTTTGCTGGTACCAGGAGAAAAGCAGCTTTACGTAGTGCTGGCATTTTGTAGCTGCATGGCTTTAGGATTTGGTGGTATTTTTTTTTCTTTTTTAATGTAGAAATACAAGGCTCTGACGTTACAAATGTGAGAATAACATCAAAGTGTGAGAAAAGCTCTCACACTTAGATATTATTCTCACACTTTTGGGAACAAAATAGGCTTTATTGGTAGGTTTTGACTGCACTTGCTGTAAGTGGAATATATCATATTCTTCCTCTGAAGTTATGATATAAACAGATAGCACAAAAGTTTTGTGAAAGCAAACGTTAATTGGAACATCTGCCCCAACAAAACCATATAAAACAGAAGTAGAAATTAAACTCCTTATTGTAAAGAAACAAAAAACAAAAGGGAAAGGGATAATTTTTGTGATTCACAAGAGTTCCTAATTTTATCCCTTACAAGTGGCCTGAAGAAAATGCAGTCAAATTGAGTTATTCTAATATTGAAGAGATGGAAATCCATATCACAAATAATTTCTGAATGAACTAAAGAACACTGGTGACTTAGATCCCGGTTAAAAATTAATGAAGATACTAACTTTTTTTAAAATTTATTTTATAACTGATGGGTGTCAAGGTTAAAAAAAATGACTTTTGACTCGTCTCACTATTAAATGCATTCCACCTACATTTGAGATATTAATGTAAATAAACTGTGGGTTTCCTCATTAATTTGCAGTTTCTGGTCTGAATACAAGTAGAGTATAGTTGAGTTTGATTTCTGTTCCTATAAAGGGTTCCCATCTTTCAAAGGAAGCTAATTATGAACCAAGAGTGTTGACTTTCGTGTGCATCCTACAAAGCCAAGGGAAGAACTGAGTGTTTATATGATAACTAAGAGTAAAACATATTTCCCTTGATTAAACAAGTGATTGAGACCAAAGTAAGAAGAATCATTTCTGTGTTTTTCCTAATAGACCAAATAATTGTTTAAGTCGTCAGTTCTGCTACTTTAAGACAAAATAAGCTTACCTGGTGAGTTTGCTCAAAGTCTCTCAGGACAGTGGTATGTTGGAAATGCCCACATTTCTGTAGGCAGTAGTGAAGAATGAGATGCAGAGGGGGTAAGATGCTGAAGAAGGAAAGTACTGCTCTTCTGTAGGGCCACAAGACTCCGAAGCATCTCAAGGCAAGACCACACCTGTGAGATACTTGCTAGTGCCATGTTTATTGGGTAAGGACAACCAGCATAGGTCTGAATCAGATTTGAAAATTGGGATGCACATTTGGTAATCTAAAATGTAATGCACCTTTACATTTTTATAAATCAATCTTGGACCATTTCATGGCTTTGTATCATTATTCTCATCCAAGGGATCGAACACAGGAATTTTTGCTCAATTCCTTATGAGTTCAGAATAAAGGCTAATATTTATTAAGTGCCTGCTCTATTCTTAGCATTGCTCCAAGTGCTTTACCCCTATTTTTGATACTGCCTTATAGGGTATGTGAGCTACTATTATTATCCTCTTTCCTTGTAAATGAGAAACTGAGGCATAGAAGGGTGTTGGTATTTAAATCCCAGCAGGATGGCTGCAGAATCCATCATCTTTGCTAACACTAGTCTAGATATGCTTATGTGAGAAGGGAAATCATTTTTAAGCCAGGCTGATTAAGAAACTTTACGTAGTTTCTTAACACTCTTGTTCATCAGTATGCCCTGAATTCCAGCAGACCGTTCTGCACTTTCAGATTGACCTGGCAGAAGCCAATCCTCAGACTTTGGAAGGTTTCTGAGAGATGTAAAGTTTCAATGAGCCCTCGTTGGCTAAATCAGGATGCTAAATGTGGGTGTCAAAGGAGGTCTAATCCCTGATACAGAGGGAGAGAAGTCTAGGGCTCTTCACTTGGTAAATTGTGGTTCCATGAATCAATGACCTTCCTGCCTGCGGTCTGCAAGAAATCAGGCATATCCTAAACGTTGCCTTTTGGCCAGGAGTTCATGAGAAATTTCCTTCACCGAGGAGAAACTCAAGTGTATTTTGGTAGAGTCAGAGATTTATATTCATGTAGCCTAGTGAAGCAGTAGGAGGAAGGCTGAGCGTTAGAAAAGGTAGGAGGATGACATCAAGGCAAATGTTCTCAGATTCCTGGAGCGGAAACGAATCTTACTTATGATGCCAGAGCAACCAATCAGTTTCAACAAATGGTTGGTTTATTTCAGGTTGGGAGACAGCAGAAATAAGTTTATTTTGTGAATGTCTCTCTATTTGTAGTCATGGTCTGAGAGTACTTCCGTTGGAACCGATGAACCTTTTGTCTGTCTAAGGTTCTCCTTGACCATTCTAACTTGGGACCTGACTTCTTGCCTTGGCTTTCATGACCTCGCACAGGTCACTGACCTTCTGCTTTTCTGATCAGTCAGCTACGTCCAGCTTTCTGCATTTCTTGATCCAAATATATATTTCTCCAGATCCTTTGTACTGTGCCTCATTTTTGCTTTTATTTATTTTGTTTTAACAATAAGATGGTTATGTCAATATAAAAGGTCAATTTAATTGTTTTACTGTTACTATGACCACCTTAAACCTTGTGAGAGCCAAACAGTGAAAATTTGTAGCTCTCCCTTGTTTAAAGGTTTAGGAATGTGTTAAGAACTGCTTACTCCTTACCTCCCACCCCAGCGAGCATTACCATGTGGAAACTTATATATTATCTGATTGATGTGATTTAATATGCACATTAATAATTTTGGCACTTCCTCTTAAACAATTAACAACTTTTGTTTAGGGACAAGGAACAAAGATTTTATTTCCTTTCTACCTTTTCTAGTATTTACAGTTTTACTTTTAAATTGAAGGATGTCTGGTTACTATTAAACAAATTATGTTCCCATAATTGGATGAGTCTAATAAAAAGTGGGCTATTTTTATTAACTGCCAGATTTCACAACAGTGGAGTGTTCCATTTTGATTCAATAAGACTTATAGCTAGATTTATTCAACAAATTCTTTATATTTATAAAGGTGTTAACAGTGAAAACAGCACACATTTATACAGGTCAATCATGTAAATTTGCCTACTAAAACAAGTGGTGGTACCAAACTTAATGGCCCGCATTTACCCCACCTGTAGTAGTGACCTTATTTATAGAACAGTAGGTAAAACCAGTGTTTGTTCTTTCAGCTGTTGGCATTTCTGACAGCAGTACTGTTATAATAGACTTTAAATGTACCTAAAAGCCAAAGGAAATCTATTTACGCTTTTAATCACTAAAAATTAAGCCCTTAATTATTGTGCTTAATTTTTTTTAGAATTGTAATTATAGGATGCTGAAATTTACATTTTCATTATTCATTTTTTGACATTATTTATTGGAGTACCATGGGAGTATTAATTAAAGATAATGTTAGAAGAAAAAATGCCTGAACTGGAATAATCAATACCTTTAAAATAGGAACAAGGATGGGTGTCCTTTCTTTACTGTGAAAGGATAAATTTAAAAAAGCACATGCAGCAATAACAATCTAGCATATAAGACACTTTGCTGAATCGTCTTTGTTTTCCCATGATGAGGGTCATGGTTTATTGATTGTTCAAACATCCGTTAAGATATAAAAAATTAATAATTTTCCTGTTGACATGTATATATACTAGCATTTAATGTAGTTACACTTTGGGGAAATTAAGATGAATTGAATTTATTTTTCAGGACTGGTGCTTGTTTCTGTAAACCACTCTGAATTATGCATTTCAATGAACCTCCACTTCCATTTTATACCCAGAATAGAAAGATTAGTGAACAAATTCTCCCTTTTAAAAAGACTTGAATGCAAATATAATTTCTGCTTTTAAAAGAGAGAGAGAGGGAGTGAAGGAGAAAGGGGGAGGCAATAGGGAATGCCTGGAGGGGGTTGGATTCTTCCTGAAGTTTCCATCGACTTCAGTAACCAGAGTCCCAGCATCCACCTCCAGTTCCCTTACAGTGCTGTTTTTGCCTCTTAAAATTTCCTATTTTGCCAATGATAAAATTTTACCAAAGAGGGAAATGACTTGCCTAGAGTTCCGCTTCGATCTGGTGGCAGAACTAAAAGAGCCAGTTCAGTACCCTTTCTCCTTGGCCTGCTCTTCCACCAACCCCCGACCCCTCCCCATGCCAGCACTGGACCTTCTGTTTATTGTGCTGTCTCCTCTACCCAGTTTGGAATTAAATTTTTGGATACTGACTTTCATTTCATCTGTGATAAGTTAAGTTAATACATGAAAAGTGCTCAGAACACTGTCTAACAGAGGGTAAATAGTATAAATAGGTCTGCTATTTGTCATATTATTACCTCTGTAGGAAAATTAATTAGATCCCAGTTTCTCTAGCTTTCCAGTGAATGACCAAAGCTCTTTATATTCTCCCTAGTTCATCTCCAGCAATCGCTCAGTCCTGGTCCCTCCACCAATAAATGCATAGATTCCAAGGACTCTGCAGCCAGTGTTTTGTGGCCTCTCCCCTGCAGAAGTCTGGCCACCCTGCGCCAAATCTACTAGAACACTCTTTGACGAAAGAGTCCAGATTCATGCTGCTACAGATGATTCAAAAACTTTCAGAACAACTTTTTGAGTAGGATCAGATCATCCAGATAGTTATAGGCCCCCATGAAAGCAAAGATCTGGGTATGATAAAGGCTGATGGTCAAGTTAGCACGTAATGTTCGAAAGTGATATGACTGTGTTGGCCAGTCATATTAGCAAAGCACACTAATCCTTCCCACAAAGCATGCTATCGAACTAGCTCTTGGATGATTTGTATTTTGCCTCACTGGATATTAGAGAGGGTTGAGCAGTGGGTGCATACTCAAAATAAATGCGTGTGCTAAGATTATTTATATGTGTGGTATATTAGGAAGACCTTTTTTTTATATTTGGATACAGGACACTTGGGTCTCAGCTACTTAGGATGAGCTGATTATAACCTGGCTGAGTCTTGGTGAAACCAAGACTACACTGTAAAGGTACATACCAGCCTGCTCTCCTTTATTTCTTCTTGAAATAAAGAACTGTATTTTATAATGTTTTTCTTGACATTTGATTATGAAAATTTTGAAATATACAGAAAAGTTGGAGGGATTTCACATCCTTGAGTGTATTCTGAAAATAGGCCACCGACAACTGACAGGCGCTGAGTACTTATGCTCAAAGTACTGTGCAATATAAGCACTTTGCCTGTATTTTCCTCATTTCATCTTTTTAATGACTTTGTAGATAGATATATTCATTTCATGGATAAAGACATTAAGGCCCAAAGAGATGAGATGAGTTGCTCAGAGTACTTTCAACTGTTAGGTGTATAACCCAATACGAACCCCAGTTAGCTGTCAAGTCTGTGGATATAATCTCTGCACCCTTCTGCAAAAACATCTCAAACTGCTAAATGACAGAGTTTTCACTTGATTCTTCCGTTTTCATAGGAGCAAAATCTTTAAAGCCCATCATAAACTACTGTCTTTGCAGATATTCAGGGGCCTGCCTTTACCTCCCTTGGCCTCTCTTTTGTAGAAGATTTTGAAGTCTCTTCCAGCTCTGAGATCACGTAGAGTCAGCCATCATCATCACTCATCAGATATGTATCTTCGTCTCATCCCTTCCGAAACAAATGTAGGTTATCTCTGTTTCATGGACGAAGAAACCAGTGATGCTTATGCCTATGTAATTAGATCTAACATTATTATCCTCTTCTTCACAGCAATGGGAAAACAGTCATTATGCGCTCAAGATTCAAGAGGAGGTGTCTACAGATGTTGTCATCTCCCCTTCTCTCTGTCTATTTCCTTTCCTCCCTTCCTGTTTTTCTCCTTCCCTCCTGATAAGGAAAGGGCACATGATTAGGGTGTAACCCTGCAGAACATTATGGAGCCATAATCTTCAATTTCCCATGGTTCGTAAACATTCTTAAATCAAATACATTTGAAACATTGTTAGCTGCCTGCTTAGTTAGACTCTTTCTGAGGGCTCTTCCGCCAGGAAGGAAGGAGAAGGTGGTGACTTCCCTCTTCACTGCTCTCTTCTCAGTCTTGTATCTCTTGCAGTTGCAAGCAGACCTCAGGATTAGAACGGTAAAGCAGGAAACCAGGTTACTGAAGGCACTGTCCTTCTCGTCTTTAGTCCCTCATAGAACCCCATCAGCAGGGTTAGCAAAATGTCATTCATTACAACCCAAACTTTGAATTCTGCCATTTAAAACATATCATTTTTTAAAATTTTGGTAAAGTGCACACAACATAAAATTTACCGTTTTAACCATTTTAAAGTGTACAATTCAGCAGCATTGCGTACTTTCACTATATTTTTCAACAATCTAGTGCCAGAATTTTTCATCTCCCCAAACGTATATCCTATACCAGTTAAGCAGTCACTCTCCAGCCCCTGGCAACACTAATCTGCTTTCTTTCCCAATGGATTTGCTTATTCTGGGTATTTCATATAAGTGGAATACAACATGTGGCCTTTCGTACCTGGCTTCTTTCACTTAACATATTGTTTTCAAGAAAACATTGTCATTTTTAATCAAATGACATTTTAATCACATTTCTGCCCTCCCTGTGTCAAATCACACATAGTGCCTGACTCTTTAGCTCTTCGGTATTTTTCTGTAACATACAGAGGAGGAAAATATCTAGCAGTAAGGAAGATATATTGAAATAAGATTTCAATAGGAGATCAAATAAGGAAGAGACATATTTCCATAACAACTTGTAAAACTGCCAAACGTAGATTTTGATATTCTGCCCAGCTGGAAAGTCATTTATTATTAATGAAACACATGAATTCTTAAATTATTCATTTTAAAAATTATTTTCAGCCATTTTAATTCATGACATTAAATGATTTTTTAAAGGGTCAGAGGTATTTGTAGAAGCGAATGGGAAATAGGCAAGAACGTGCTGTAGTGTCCAGTCTGTCCTCCTAGGTGCTGTGTAAATTAATATGCAGAACTGAATTGGCAGTTCGCTTTCCTGGGAATCACAGGGTGTTTATGCTGATTGACTTCATTTATTACATCACTTCTTTCCTCCAGGGTTGCATTGCCAGTATTGAATTGTACCCTAGGAGAATAGATCCCTTGTGATCTCCTTTTCCTCCCCTGGCTGAAATTCAGAAGCATTTCTCCTCTCCCCTTTCCTGACAGATATCACAGAATTCATGTGTCCCTGGCAGCTGAGAATCGAGGAAAGAACATTTCCACCCTTCTGTAAAGTTCGGAAAGACCAAGGGAGTATGTGTGACAAAATTGATTGCACATCCCAGGATTTTTTTCTTCCTCTATCCCTAAGTTATCTAATCTAATCAGCAGCCTCATAGGTTTGTGCTTATGTATCTGTAATTATGTTCATTTGTGTGGATAGCCAGGGAATTCCAGTGACTGGCCCTGTAAGTGGTTAACTGCAAACGAGAGCCTGCAGGAATTACAAGCGTCATTTGGGATCTTGCACATTCCATGTCACCGGTGTTATGTTTGGGTACTGTTTGGATTTATTTTTTTCCTGCTTCTGTTTGCAGTTTTAAAAAATAAAGGTAAGCTAATAATTCTCAGGTCAGTTAACCATTTTTTATCAGCTCTTTTTAAGTGTACCCCTGGAGGAAACAGAACAAAATGAAATGAAACCCACAGCAGTTGTGATATAGGGGAAATACACGAATCAATCCAGTTTAAGTGGAAATGACAAGTAAGCTGACTCCTGAAATTATGTTTGTGTGAAACCAAAAGCATTTTCCCTCCCTTTCCCCTTCCTATTTTTTTTTCCTTCCAGATTTAGAATCCTATGGGTAAGCCTCTTCCACTGACTGCATAATTAGGTAGATTAATTAGCACCTGTCCTGTAGCTGTATGAAGTTGATGAAAACCGTGTGGACTTGTAGTCTCTGCCAGACCACTTAAATAGAAACTGTGGGGTTCCAGCGTCTGGCCCTTCAACATTTTCATAAATTAAAAATATTGAAAGCCAACATGAGCAGTGTGTCCTCATTGGAGAGCCAGACAGGAGAACAGAGTTGTGCTGGGCAGTCTGTCTGGAAAGCTAATATTAAAGATGGAAAGGAACTTCAGGACAACTATTGAAAAAGTGTCAGAAGCCTGAGTTCTGTAGTTGAAATATTCTGTCAAATCAAAGAAAATCAACTTAAATGCCAGCCGTGCAAATCTTCTAGAAGGCAACTGGAAGGAAATCCCTGGATCATCAGATATGCTGCATAGTTGACATCACCTTTAATTTGCTGGTAAATCAGGTTATAAGAAAAGACAATCTCAGGCATGGGGGAATGACTGCCTCCTTTATTTGGGATAAGTGTTTGCTAAGTGTTTCAGATCAGCAAAATGACAAATTGTTTGAATGAAGGCCTAAAGAAGAGAGAGGTGAAGGCCAACTACAGACTTTTCCTTGACCCTGTGTTTCTTTACTTCATCCACACTCCATATCTGGAATCCCACCAGTTTAAGTGCTGAGTTGAATTTGTTTAATAATCTGCACAAGGTTTCCTATTCTTCACGGCTGTCCTCTAAAATGAATTGGTCATAGTGATATTAACGTCCCTTAGTCATGAAAACTAGGGTCCTTTTTCTCATAGAATAAGTCTGCAAACATTGTTTAACACACACTCAGGGTCATAGGGCACAGTCAGAGCTACACATGGAAGCGCTTTGAAGACTGTGACATGCGGCTTTTCAGAGAAGGTCCCCTGCTGGATCTTTCCTGGGTAGGTGTCTAATACAGTAATATATTTCTAATTGGATTTTAATTGCAATCTGATTTTAGTGTGTGTGTGTATGTTTCAGTTTGCTGCTACCAGGACAAATGCTCCAAATGAAATTATACAGTACCTCTCCCAGGGCAGTTTGTTCTCTGCCAAAAATATATTAGAAGAATAAAATGCATACAGGGGTGTTTGCTGTAGTTTATTGACTTCACAACTTGAGTCACTTTATTCTTTGTTTTGTTTTATTTTTATCTTGGCTTTGTGGTTCACCCCAGCAACGCAGCATGGAGAGGGAGTGTGAGGCATGGAGCTCCAGTTATGGTTTTTCTCCTTCCTAGCCTTGAATGTCTGGGCAAATGACTTAGCCTCTTTAAGTTGCAATTTTCTCATTGTTAAATGGGCATAGCGATATTTATTAAATGGGATAACCATATAAAGTATCTGGCATCTAGAATAGGAAGTGAACAATTAATAACTTGCTAATTAAAACTTTTGAGTATTGACAATTTCTCATTTAGTACTCTTCAGTGTGTCTCTATATTAATCATTTAAAAAGAAGAAGAAGAAAGACATTTGAGAGCTTTTGTTGATTAGAAGGTATGAGAGCCAAGACCCTGTTGTTGGCTGGAGGAGTGGTTAATGTTAGCCAGGGTTAATTTTTTACAGGCTCAGAAGAGGGACTTTTTAAAGAAAAGTGACCAGAAATCGTCCTAGCTCTCATTACTCAGCTGCAAAGCTATAATTTAATGTACTATGAGATTTCAGGAAGATTGCAACATTAATATTTGTGTCAATTGGGATTATAGTATAGTTTACCAGAGTGAAATTCTGCTCTTTGGATCCTGAGCCAGAATTCCTACAGCTATTACAATAGTGCTTCCAACAAATGTGACTCGTTTTCATTGCCTTTTGGCCAACTAATTTTTTAAAATGTGATAATGACATTGATTTTATTCAAATAAAAGGGTTAGCTATCAGGGCTTTGATGGAAAATAGGACTTTTACGTTCATTCCTTTTGTAATTGAATTCAAAATTGGGAGGAGGTTTGGGTAAAGACAGTAGAAGAAGCAAAATTATAATAATACCTGCTAAACAAAGGACTCAGAGGACTGTTATTTAAAAATAAATAAATCCATTCATAGAAAAAAATTGAAGTGGTATGATGTTACTTTTGTAAACTTAATTTTTGTAAAAGAAAAATGTCATGGACCAAATAATATAAGGCATTCATTGTAATCTGACAAACTGAATGATTTGATGTAATTGAAATAAGCACACATTCAAACAAAATTAGTAGACTTTCTGTGCCCACTTGTTTGAACACCATTGTGTTCTTTATGCCAGAATAGTAGCATATACATATTTTGGAATCCATTGGTACAAAAAAGAAACGAGCTGCTCCCCTGTTTCATAATTTGATAAATGCCTTTCTACCTGCAATACTAAGGATATTACCCAAACTCCCCTATTTTGTAATTTGATAAGTGCCTTTCTACCTGCAATACCAAGAATATTACCCAAACTCCATCAGTTTACATAAATATGTATAGGGTATTTAATGTCATGTTTTATACTATGCTCATCCCTTTTGTCCTCATAAGCTGTGCTTTTTGCAATACTGTGATAGTTGGCTTTTGATATAACACTAATGTTAATAGATGTAAAATCTGACATTTAGTGGGGAAAGGGAACAATTTTATGTTTTATAGTCAAAGTATTTTCTTCACCAATGCTGAAATAATAGGAAGGATTGACAATGATAGAAAAAAAAAATTAGGAAAAAGCTTAATGATTCCACCCCTACCCCCATAAAACATTTTTTGGCAGGTTGGACAAGGATGGGTTGTATAAGGAAATATATCAATGTTAGCACCTGCCATGGATTTGATTCTGGAAAGGAGACCCAAAGATTACAGACAGAGAGCTTTGTGAGGTCAGGATGGAAGATTAGCAGTCATCTAGTGAAATGTGGTCTCCTCATGAGGTGGGGAAGCTGAGGCCAAGAGGGGGGTCTGGTCTTATTCACTGTTACAGGGCTCCTTAGCCTTAGAGCCTAGGTTCGGATTACTGCTCCCAGGCAGGATTTGAAAAGTAAAGGAGAACAAGTTATAAATGTAGAAAAGCAAAAGAAAGATTTAAAAATGGCTGCATAAGGCAAGACATTGCTTTTAAAGAGCTACTCGTGACAAACATTATTTTGTTCATGTGCTTCTTTGGCTAGAGAGCCATGTTTAAGTCCAGCTGGCTTCCGCTCTTGGTCTTTCTGAGCTTCCTTAGGAGAGGGCAAACTGTGAACTCAACTCTACACGCTGCTCTTAAGTGCCAGGGTGCCGAATGGGCATCAGACGGACCTGTACCTCCCTGCTACCTCCATCTGCATCCATTTTGTTCCTGCCTGAAGGGAGAATGCAGTCAGGATCCAAATATATAGGACAAAACCTACCAGCATGAATTATTATAAGCTGTACCCACTAGAATATAAAAATAGTATTTTCCTAGTGTTTGCATTATCTCTGAGCCCAGATAAGGGAATTGCTTGAAGGAAAAGCAGCTGATACCTAACTCGTGGGGCTGTGAGGCTGCATAATGGGCTGAGAGGCGGGAGGCCGGCCTCAGGGAACAGAGAGGGAAATCTGTTTTGAAGGGAATCAGCAGAGCTGCTGTGGTGCTGGGGGCTTGAGGGGTAAAGAACTGTCCCACAAGCCTCCAGTGTCTGTTCACCTGTACTTTCTGAAGTCTGAGGCTTGATAAGCATTTTATTGAGAATAAACAGAGAGACTTTGAAGCTGTCTGAGGTGAATAGCTGCTGTCGTCTCAATAGCATTCTCTCTGGAAGTGCCAGGGGCTTGCAATGGTAGGGAGTGGACGATGTGAGCACCCCCTGCCCTCTTCCTTCCTCCGGAGGTGCTAGAAGGAGGGCGGGAAAACGTTTTAGACCAGAGGCATGCTGGGGAACCTGTGTAGGCCTAGGCTGGAGCAGAGCTGCTCAAAGAGGGCTGCAAATTAGAATCACCTGGGGGGATGGGGGAGGAGGGATCCCAGCACTGCACCCCAGACCAATGACGTCAGAATCCCTGGAGGGAGAGGCAACCCAAGCATCAAGATTTTTTTTAGGATTATTTAGGTGCTTTCAACATGCATTTCTACATTTAGGAGGCTAGCACATTCCTGATCTGCAGATAGTTGATCCAAGACATTTTTTTAGGGATCATCCGGATTGGTTGTCTCGGGTCATGGGAAACTCTGTATTCTCTCTGCATCCTAAAGTGGATTAGACAATCTGGTTTAGCCCCAGTGTCAGGGGCGGGGGGATTTGGGGGGAGAGAAAGAGGAAAAAGGATAAGATGGCACATTTACAGGCATCCGCTGATCCGTTTTTACATACGTTTGTCTGAGTCAGTGAAAGCTTGGCCTCCCCTGCCCCACCCACCCCCACCCCTGGCAGTTTACACAGCCTTCAGTGTATTAAAAATCCTCACTATCCGAAAAGGATGAATCATCCCCTCTGAGAATGGGGCAGAGCCGAGACAGGAGTGAAGCCTCAGGAAAGAAGTTTCATCATGAGTCGATTAAAACCCCAGCCTCCTGACCTCCAATCAGAAGTTCCTGGCCCTGGGAAATAGCTCTCTAATGGGCTTTAGGCGATAAAGCAACAAGGTTGAAATTGAGGTTATATTAAAGCCTAATTTTCTTAGGAGGAAAAATGTGCAAATGAATATGAAAGTGATGTACCTTTGTAATACAGCTTCTTGCCTGTGCCCAGACATCCTTAGCCTTTTGTCTCAATTTTCTCAGTACAGCATGTGCCTGAAGCTGCCCGAATATATTCTACTCAGTAATGCCCTCTTCCTCTTAACTGGGGTGTGGACAGTGAGGAATGGCTCACCCTCATCTGGGGAGAAGCAGGACTAATGAGACCTGGTACAGACATGAACCTTTGCCTGTGAGCCACACATCCGACACGAAGACAGTATTCTGGGTATAAGAGAAGGGTTCCAGATGCCTGACTTCTAGACCGTCCCTTACTGGCTGTGTGTGCTTAGGAAAAAAATCTCTCCTAGCCTCTGAGTTTTCATCTGGAAAAAGGGTGTTTGATGAGATCATCACTGGGGAAGGGCTGTAAGCATGATAGAGCCCTGTGTAAAATGGAAGCTATGACTGAGAAGTTGTGCGGTGAAGCTGCCAGCTCTGTAACCTCAGGCAAATCACTTCCCTGTCCTGAGCCCTGGTTTCTTCATCTTTTAAATTGGGAAGTAGGTTGTGGGGGGCCGGGGCGGGGGCACTTGAAATTGTATTCTAGGTCTGTAGTGCTTATGTCTGGATTATAAGAAAAGATGGACTGTTATCCATCGTGAAGTCTTAGAAATAGGACCAGGAGGGAAGGAATAACATGGTATACCACCGCTCCAAACATTTCAGCGCCAACAGCAGAACCTGGCTTAAGAAAGAAAGAAGTTCTCTGAGTGCAGAAAACTGCTGAGGTGCCATCCGGAAACGCTGTTTGCTCATCTGCAAACACCAAGAGAGGTGATCTAGAAATACCAAGTGAATATTTTTCCTCTTACATGCAGTTCTTATTTCCCTAGTGTTTCTAGGCAGTATTAGCCTTCTGCTTAAACAACCCATCTTATGTTGTTCGGCATTTCATACACACTAGATGACATTAGGCTATTATCACTTCTAATGCGGCAATAATTTTCATAACCTGTAGTATGCTTATGAATCCTTATTAGGATTTGTACTTGGGCCTTTTTTATAAAACGTTATATTTTTTTCTTTCGGCAGCTACGTTGCTGAGGGCTTTCAGGATTTCCTTACCGTTGTCACTCAGTGGGTCTGCGTTCTGAGTTGTCATTTTCTGCTTTTGTGCGGTTTCTCCTGTCCTGTGAGCGTCATTACCTGCCCATGAAGAATATGAGTCTTTGGAAGTCCAGATTGCAGGCAGCCCCAGCTATGCCCAGAGTCTTGTTAGGAGGGCATTTCTTCTTGCCCTCAGCATGACAGATTTGAGATTCTGTACAGTCTGGGGCTGGAATGAATGGCTGAGATGAGACCCCAAAGACAAAGAGACATGCAAGTGTCTAAGGGCTTCAAGGAGCAATTTAATCATTGCTAACTTCAGGCTTGCTGGTTTGCAGAAATATTCCTGCAGCAGATTTCCCTCTTTGAGGAGAAGTCGTTAGAATTTCAGAGAGAGAACGTGGTGGGCTACCAAAGTCATTTGATGGTATTTGGTAATTCCTTTTAGAAAGGATGCTTGGATTCATCAAAAGAAATACCCCAGCATCGCACACACAACCCCCCTACCCCCCCGTTCTGGTTCGTATTAACCACCTACGTGAACGCAAGATAGGACCCTCTCAGAGCCTCAATTTCCCCATCTGCAAAATGGGACTGTCATAACCCACTTAATTTAAAGGACGATGTTAAGGATTAGCGATAAGGCTTTTTTTTATAAAGAGCACTGATGGGACCCTCAATACATTTTAGCAATTTTTATTTAGCTAGGGAGCAGTCGATGGAATATCAGTCTTCAATTCCTGTTTCAAAAGATTTATGGCCTTTAAGTGAGGGGAGGAACCAGGGATTTTTTTTTTTTTTTAATTCTCCTCCTAGGACAGTAGCCTTAACCCTACTTGCATATTAGATTCTGATTTAATTGCTAAATGATTTAACTGGACTAAATGAAGAAACTCTGGCACACCCCTGCCCTCCCGCCGCCATTCGCTTTGCCCTTATTGTAATGGGATGGGTTGCGGTTAGGTCTGAGTTTTGATTGTGGCTATTGTGGTCAACCTGAGGAGCAGCAGTGGGGCAAATCCTGTTCCCACAGCTCCTTCGAGAATGTCTCTGGGAAGCTGGCCTCTGTCCGGGCAGGCCCAGGGATGGTGCCTGCACCTCTGCTCATTCTCAGTCTCTGCATCTTCTCAGATGTCAACGCTCAGCTCACGCAGACATCCCATCTTTATAGCATATTCCAAGAACTCCAGCCCTCATGGATCCCTTGTTTACTTTTTCGTTCTGACTTCCCTCTTGCACTTGAAGATTGTATCATGGTTGCTCAAGAGAAGCTTGTCAGTGCCACCTTCCTTTCAGGTGAAAAGGTGAACTGAGCCTTAACTCCTGCTCTGCCTGCCTGGAAAGAAATGGAGGAAAAAATCATTTCACAGTGCATTTTGGGAGTTTTTAAGGTAGCTTTTATTTCCTTGTTTTTATGAACAAGAGATAAAGAAAATGTACCCTCTCCCCCTTTTTGAGGTGGGGTGTATCATCTTTGAGGGTAGTATAACGGGAAAAAATGCCATCTAACACCTCCCACCCCAGTCTGCTGCTGCCTCCCCGCACACACACACATACACACACAAGCACACACAAACACACACACGTGTGCGTGTACATTCACATATCACGGGGCTCCTGAGCTCGTTCTGACCTCTCGCTGAGGCCAGTTTTCCTGCCAGAATCTTCCCCAACCCTCTGGGCCCCTGTGCCTACATTTCCTCATCTGTGAAATGGAGATATAGCGTCCTTCCTATAAATACAAATAGGATTGAGAAAATCAGGTGAAACTGTATTTTCAAAAGTCCTGTTTCACATCATGTTTGGATGTTTTCCTTAATAGCCAGAGAAGCGGAATAACTCACTCGTTATTCTGTAGTTTTCTGTTTCTCACCATGGAAAATAATCCCAGGGCAGCTCCTCTGTGCTGTAGTTTACAGAGCCCTGTCCCAGGCTTTATGTTGTGAGAGCCTCACGTCTGCCCTGGGAAGCAGAGACAGGGCAGGTGTTAAGACTCAGTTGAGGCATCAGTATCTTTAAGAAACCTTGACATTGCCTCCCCACCCCCCTTTATTTGTTCTAATATTCTCTGCACATCTTTATCAATGCAGCCACCACATGGTAGGGTTTTCTGTTTATGTGTCTTTTTCCCCACTAGACTATGTGCTTTTTGAAAGTAGAGACTGTATTCTCTCTCTTTTTTTTCGACCAATGCCCAGTACAGTGCCTTGATATCAAGCTTAGTTTATCTTTATTAAAAAGAAGGAAAGAAAGGAGGAAAGAAATTGTACAAGTTATCAAGAGAAGAGGAACTAAAATTCAGATATCCTGATCCTGAGGAATTTGAGGGAATTTAACCCAATTCTTTTACATATTTGTCTGGATGTTTTATTGTGGACTTTTGTAATCCTATCTTTTTATGCTAAAAATTGTATTTATTGGACTTCTTTATTGTTATTGTATTTGACAGCATCAATAATTAAGAATATTTATTTTCTCATTTTGATGCATCACATGATGTGTCAAATAGAAAACTTGGAATTTCTGAAGCCCAGTACAGTAGCTAAACTGAAATTAAGGACTCATTTGCTTTTATCAGGGATGACTTTGAAAAAGGCAAATGATTTCAAACCCGACTTCCCAGTGTCTGAGAGAAAGCTCAGACACATTTAGCAATGAAAATAATTCTGTTGGGTACAAGAAACAAAGTGAAGGCATTTCTATTTCAAATGAATATTTGCAATTCTTATAGATGAGATAAAGGTCGAATTCTTGATGGCAAAATATTTTTAGCTGGAAAATAATTTACTTCGGAAGGTACTTACGCATTTTGTATCATATTAATATTAATGTATAACAAATTCAGTAGTTTATAGGAATAGAAAGGATTAAGGTAATCTTTCTCTGTTAACATCTACATGTTAAAATGGAGAAAAGTCTGTGAACATGAACTTAACCAAATTGTTGTAGATAAACAGTTATGAGAATAGAATCTTTGAATGGTTCTATTTTGGATGTACTTACTGCCGTTCACAGAATCTTTAAGCCTGCAACTCAGTGGAGTTTTTTGTTTTGTTTTGTTTTAATCAGATTCGTTGACTGAGGCGGTTACGTTGGTTTTTTTTAAAAAAAGTAACTTTTAACATCCAGCTGCTTTTCTGAGAATTACCCATCTATGAAAAAAAAGTGGCACCATTAACATTTATGAGAAACAGACTTAACATTATCATAAATTATACAGTAAACTATCTTGGCCTGGGATTGAAAGGTGTGTGTGTGTCTTTGAAGCTGATGTATTTTGACAGCACACCAGGAGGCAGCTCACTTTGAATAATGGGCAATATGAGAGCCTCAGAGGAAAGAAATCACTCCCTTAAGTGAGTAAAAACCAGATAGGGGGTAAATGAACTTCCCTGCCTGGACACATCACAATATTAGAAGCACTGATCACACAAGAAGTTAGTGCTAGCAGGGACCTAGGAGCGATTTAGTTATATCTGTTTTGTTTTTTTTTTTTAATTTACAAATGCAGAAGCTGAGGCTTAGGAAAAATTAAAAAAAAAAATATTTTCGCAGCATCCGGTGTGTCGTTGGTGGCACCGGGATCAGAACTTGCCTGGCGCTCGAGTCCAGCTCTCTCAAAAGCCTGAGGAAACTGCGTAGATTTGTCAGCTTCTCTTTCTTGTTCATGAAATGAACACAGTGCTTGAGCCTTCTGTCATCTCCAGTTTGAATATACCACGTTTCAATGAGTGGGAGTGATTTGTAATCATCTGGGTAATTTCTCTTTTTTATTACCTTGTCACATTGGTTCATCTCAAAGGAATGGCTGTATCATATGGAGGGTCCAAGAAGGTAGTAATGGAGGATTATCCTGTGAGGTCATTAAGAGAAGAGTCAACTGATGCTGTCCTCCTTTTCTAGGTTGACTGTAGGTCCTACTTTGGGTCAGTGTGCACATGATCAACCTCTAGACTGTTTTGTCTACACCTAAAATCCTAAAACCGGGTCCACAGTTGGAGGGTAGGTCCGATGACACTCACAGGATGTCATCTCTCAGCTGTGCCAATTTATGTATATTTCCGTATCTGCCATCTTCATTCAGATGGTATCTATATCACACACGCAAACGATAATTCACAGATTTATAACTAGTCTCTTTGCCTTCCCAACTCATGCTTCCTACCATTGCTAAAATGGTTCATCCTCCAATAGGGAGAGAGTTTTTTGAGAAAATGTTTAAGAGTCAACAGTGGGTTCCTGTAGATCACCTCCAAATCAACTGACCTACCAAAACTCTGTCACAAATTTATCTTCTTGTCCCTACCCATGACTCACTTTTTCCCACCTACCCAAATAGGTTTTCTCTCTTCCAGTATAAGACTTAGCTTATGGCTGTTCCCATCGAGGGTTTTTTGGCCCTTGGGTGCTCCTTGTGTAATAATTACTGGGTCATTCAACTCGGATGCCGACGTGGTTGAGGCGCTCTTACCTTCAGAATAGTTTGGTGCTGGGTTACTTCTTCCTTCCCAAGGCTCTCTGGGGCCAGCTTGAGTCTCCCAAACCACATGGTCCCTTAACCAAGGCATTTCCCTTACCCTTGCACCACGGGGAGATGGCCTCTCTGAGAGCAAAGGAAGCCCATTTAGCAATGCCATCTCTCTAATAAAGAGAAACCTCACTTCACTCCGGAGCCACAAAAATGTGCTGTTGGCTTTGTTTGAGGGAGTCTGTTTTGGAAATGCCACGGTCAGAACCAGCAGAGCAGTGGCAGGCAGACCCTGTGGTGCCGCGTAGCCAGGATCAAGTGTCCTGTCTTTCAAGTCAGCCAGACTCCTTTTCAAGTCAGTGGTTTGTTGATAGATCTCATGTGGGTTTTCCTTTTAAATGGTGCCCTTGAATGTGGCTCCTATTTGCATTTCATTGCAATATCCATTACAAAGCCTTCATAGTAGAGCACCTCCCGGTAAAAGGAGGAAAATTAAAAGACTTGAAAGCCAGCTCCTTCGTGCACTCTGGAGGCATAAAAGAGAGCAGTGTCCTTATTGGGCTGGCCCCAAGCCCCAGGATTCCAAACCTGTGGGTGCCGGATCCCCGCGGACTCCCGGAGTCTTCATGAGGGGACTAGGAATCCATACACCTCTCACCACCACAGAGTGCCGGGCAGACTGTGCACATAACATGTTCTACACTAATATGTTTCAAATAAATGTAGAGGCTCTTGGGATTTATAAGTAACTTTTTTTAAGGTACTGCTAAATAACCTGTCAACATTTTAAAATTAATGGGCTAAGATGATAGCTTTCAGTATATGGGACTCTACATGGGTTATTGTTGTTGCTTGGTTGCATGGGCCGGGGATTGAACCCGGGTCAGCATGGAAGGCAAGCGTTCTACCGCTGAACCACGCACGCACCCTCTGAACCACCCGTGTACCCGACTCTACATGTTTTGATGTGACAGAGGGGCTCTTGTACTCTCTGGGCTAAGGAGCCAACCTAAAGAGGTCCTGTGGGTTGTCCATGGCCACGCCTGTGTGGGTAAACACGGTGACAACTCTCGATCAGAAAAGCATAAGCTTGCTTGGGCCTATTGACAGAGGAGAAGAGCTAAGATGTAAAGATAACTGTCCATGCTGAAAAGCCAATCATATAACCGACTTCATCCAAAGAGGTTAAAGACCAGCATCTTGCTAAATCATTTTGTAGGTGTAGAATTTGTCAATAGTCTTTTCTTGAATCCCTGACTCCAAATTCTTGTGGAACAGGAATGGTAAGTTCTTTTGTCCAGCAGAGGTAAGTGATAATGCCCGGTTTCTTTTAGTCATAGCAACACACATTTCAGTAAATATGCTTGCAGTAAAGAAATTTACATAAGAACCAGGCTTAGCAGCAATGCATTTCTCTGCTAAAGATCATATTAATCTAGTGGGGTCCCCCCTCCCCATCCCTGCATGGGATAGATTCTAATGGGGTAAATTATCTGGTCTTTACCATCCCCCCCCCCCCCCAGTGTTTTAAAACTGAAACTTAACCTGAGCACTAAATGAGTTTGGAAGCGTGTGTGGGTCATGGGATAAAGCTGAAATTTCAGCCCTTTGTCACTTTCTCCAGAGTTCACTTGGGTTTTGGGGAGAGGGGTGGGGTGACACTGGATAGGCAAAGCAGTGACATCCCTCTCCAGTTGCCTCTGCGGTGAGCCAGATTTTCAGTTTCACAGTTTAAACTTAAATATTTGTTGACTGAAATAAAAATTTTTAAGGACTTCTCCCAGGACCGTATAGCTGGTATGGGAAGTTACCCTCAGAGGACAGGAAACCATCTCAGGCTCTAGCGAGCAATGCTTCCCTATTTCAAATGGAAAAACACTGAAAATCATGATGTTGGCCCTCAAAGAACAGCTATTCGTGGCTACCATGGTTAACCCTGTCTCTAGTTTTGCTTTAGCAATGAAGGCCAATTTACCACATTAACGGTGTCTTGATTTTATGGCACTTCGCATCTTAAAAGTTGCTGCGGTGCTTCACAAATTGTTAAGCAGACCAGACCAAATATGCCTTAATGTGCAGTATCTCAGGAAAAGGTGGGGAGATATGCGTGTATATATATACATATATATATATATAATTTTATTTTTACAGGACAGGTACTCCCTGTTTAGAGACTTTAAGGCCCTGTCTGCAAAATGTGAACTCAGGAATTATTGCAGGCATCGAAGGCATCTGGTTTAGGAAGTGCTGACTCTTAATTTTCAGCACCACTGCCTCTCCCCCCCACCCCCCAACTTTTTCTTTTCTTTTCAAGAAGCCCAGGACCTAGGGCCACATAAGTAACTTTGTCATTTCCCCAAGTATTGTCCTGCTGAGTAAGAGAATGTTCTTTGCTGAGATAAAGAACCTCCCGTATGATTTTTATACTCTACCCACCTGCATTAGCTCCCTACTGTCTTCAGAATCAAAGTCTGCAAGCCTGAGCCTGGGATTCAGGGCCTCCAGGCATCTCAGGTCCCACCTCTTTGGAGGCAGCCAGGCCTGGGTTTGAATCCTCTAAACCAATCACTTCACACTTAACAGCCAAGTGTAGCCTTTCCGTACTCACTGGCAGAAGCAGATCACAAGTCCGTTAGGTTGCATTAAGGTCTCTATTTAATTAGTCAGACACAAGATCTTACCCATATGAGCTGGGTGCTCACAGCCAGGTGCAGCAAACCTCAGTGGAGCTTTCCCCAGTGTCCCTGAGGTGTCAGGTCTGCAGCGAGATGGGGCTTGCTGGATCTAGGAAGCTGGGGCTTCCTGCTCCACCTGCCCATTGATCCTTCGGGCTCACATCACCGTCCCAGAAGAAACTGCAGGGACGCATTATGCCCATCTTTTAAAGAGAATATTTACAAACCAGACTCGGCCCTCCTGTGGTCACATCCTTGTCCAGGAGGACACCAAAGGGTAGATATCCAGGAGCCCGTGAATGGTTATTTGTTCTGCTTTCCTGCACCTGAAGCCCATTCCCCTGAGGCCCACCTTCAACTCTGGTTTAATATCCTCTGGAAACCAATTTCACAGATCAGCATCCCTGCAAGTAGTTGAAAAGAACAAGTGAGATGATTTCCACCATATCCTTAGCACAGAGCATGGCTGACTGTAAGTACTTAATAAGTGGTAGCAGCTACCACTTATTATCCCTATTATTAATAATTATCACTATTATTCCCCTGCCCGTTGCTTTTCAGAGACTTACATATGCACAGCACTCTGCATAAACCCTTTACTTCCTGGCTAAAATCTTTCTCATTGCCTCCCAAGTGTCCTTTCTCCCGTCTGTGCCTCCAAATTCTCCATAGCCTGGTTAGGCTTCGCTCAAATGCTGTTTTGATTGCTACCTGCTTCCCTTCCCCAGACTCAAATTGTGTTCACTTTTTTGCTCTTACTCTTCTTTCTTTCCTGGGCACTAGACCATGTTGCCTTTCCTAGAGATATGCTTCTTGGACTTTCTGTGGTCAAATCCCTACCCCACTCCCTGCCATAGTCCATCATGGATCAATACTTTTATAAAATACAATTAATATAGAAGGAAACTTTTTAAATGCAAGCCCCAATTTTTTTTTATTATCAGAGCCAACAAATATAGAACGATACCATCAAATGTCTGTCACAGTTTTTAAAGGCTTACTCTCAATCTCTGCACTTCTCTCACTCCAGACTGATAATAACAGGATCAAGAACCAGCATCAGTCCCTGAAGTAGCTCAGGTAGCAGGAGTGCCGCATTCCCACCTACGCTGGCACACTCAGTACACATCTCTTCCAGTGACCTCAGTGAACTCAACCTCGCACACCTGGCAGGAGCATTATGCACAGAGGGTGCTCGGTAAATTAGCTGAAATGAATGGATGAATAAATGAATGCACACTAAATATCATGTGAATTGAATGAGTAAATGAACAATCAAACTACGTAGAGCGTATTTAAAGCTCCTAAGCCGCAGGAAGAATTTTCCTAATGAATGGCATGCCAAAGGGATTGTTATTATTTATTTTTTTATTTTTGCCTTTTATGAAATTCACGCATTTGCATGCATATTAAGACTCAGTCCTTTCCCTAGCTTCCCCCTGTATCTCTGATCGCTAAATGGAGATAAAGTTTATGCTTTTACCAGAATGTAAAGGACACTGTGAACCCAAGGAAAATACAGTTTGCATGATAATATCCTGAACAACAAGACAGATGAAAATCTTTAGAGAGTGCATACCTGTGCTTCTGGTGAGAATCAGAATTTCTGAATTTATTAATTGCTAATTAGAGAGATGGAGAAAGAGATGATATACTTTTATGTATATGAACTTGGCAAGAGTAGTTACAACTCAAGAACCATATTTTAACAAAAGTAAATGTTTATTTTGTAGTATTGCCTTCAATCACTGAATCAATGTTAGATGGTAAAGAAAACCTCCCTAGGAAGATTTTCTTTCTCCTAGAGGAATGCACTCTGGTAGTTCTTACGGATGTGGGAAAATGAACCAGTTCATCAGCGAGCAGGGATGCTTTCAATAATCTCTACTTCTATCCCAACAGTAAAGAAACGCAGCTCAACCTCCTCTATAACCAACCACTTAGAGGAGTTTTTGGGATTTGAGTATAAGCTCTGTACATTCTTCTCTAGAGATGACATACTACTGTGTTTTTCTTTGCTTTGAAAACAAAAACAAACAAACCAAAAACAAGACCTCCAAACCATTCTCCTACTTTCTCACTACCTCAGGTCTCATCTCCTCCAGACTTTTCAAGCCCTCCAAACATTTATGGAGGTTTATTGTGTTTGAAGGAGTACAGAAAATAAACAAGACAAACAGGTCCAGTCTTCACAGAGTTGGCAGTATATTGCACAAACAATTACAGGAGCCATGGATGGCTAAAAAGGGAAGTGCAGTGAGCAAGAAGCAGGGGTACTATTTGGTTGCCAACTAACCCAATCAGGGGGAGAGGAGGTCAAGAAAGGTTGCTCTGAGGAAATGATGTTTAAGCTTAGACATGAAGGATGAGAAGGAATTAGTCAAGGGAAGCATTAGGGGTAGAGTGTGCTAGGACTGACATATGATTCTCTTCTCTAATTATCACTGTCATGGCTTTAGTCTGCCAACACACGGGATTGCAAAATATGATGCTTTATTTCCCAGTAACTGCCTCGGGTATGAGTTTCTTATTTTCCCAATCATGGAATGAAGTAAATATAATAATAATAAATCATTCACATGTATATATTAGTACTTACTATGTGACAGGCACTGATAATCTGCAACAAACCCTCTTGGTTGGATACTGTAATTGTCCTCATTTACAGATGGGGAAACTGAGGCATGGGGACATTAAATAACCTGCCCAAGATCACCTTTTCAGGTAGGTGGCAGAGTTGGGATGTGAACATTGGGAAGTGGTTCAGAGTTCATGCTTTTAACCACTATACTATTTTGTACTTGCCACAGGCAGAAAAATCTTACGTTCCTTTTTAGGCTTGTAGTTTCTAATACAGTGCTAAGTGAAATAACCCCCAATAAATGCTTGTCATTTAATTAGGTTAGTTTTAGTTTGCCCGTTTCCAAAGGGCCTTTATTTAATTGAAAACTGGATGGGTTGGAGGAGGGCTTGCTAGTTGAGCCATGTATTAAGAGAGGAAGTAAGGCACCAAGTAAGAGACTGAAGTCAGTCAGTCCACCTGCTTTTACACCTTCACTTTGCCATCTGCTAGCTGTGCAAGCCGGGGGCAAGGAGCCGAACTTCACAGAGCCTCAGATTCCCCATGGGTACAATGAAGCTAATACCAGGACAAACACTTGAGAATTTTGATGAGAACTCACTTTCATTCATTTGTTCAGCAAACGTTTATTGGGTTACTGCCGTGTGCTAGCTACTCTTCCAGGACCTGGTGATTCAATAGAGAACCAAACAGACAAAATCCTGCAACATGCCATACACGGAGCTTCTATCCCAGTTACATAATAATATATGTAACATGCTTAGCATAGTGCTTATGGTATCCGTTGTGGTTGTCATATGAGGCTGCTTTTAGTGCTTTTTAAAGGCAGTGTTGGCATATGCCTAACTTTTTGGTGAGGCATGTTGAATCAGGTGAGAAAACAGGATGTTGTAGGTGGTGATGTCAGATTCAATCATGCAACATGGTTTTGGTGGTCTTTACACCGACCACTGTTCAATTAATCATACAGCTATCTGCATCAGTTTTTAAGATCGCCAAAAGGTTCCTTTGGGCATTGCGGCTAGTGCTTTCAGTGTTGCGTATTTTAGTGGTGGCATTTTGGTCATAACAGGGGTATGCAAACTTTTTCTATAAAGGGCCAGGTAGTACATACTTTATGATTTGTGGACAAAGCAGTCTATCTCAACGATTCAACTCTGCCGCTGCAGCAGGAAAGCTGCCGTAGATGATTCATAAATGAATGGGTTTAGCTGTGCTCCAATAAAGTTTATTTAGAAAAACAGGCATTCAGCCCACAGGCTGTAGTTTGCTGACGCCTGTTGTAGAAGACAGTAGAAATTCTGTTAGCGAGAACATTGCAAATGGCATCAGCTTTGTACGATAAAAGAAAATATAAGCCAACATAACCAATAACATTGACACTTCAGATTCACAGCCTCCTTCTCAGACACTTTAAAAAGTTTGGAGTAGACCCTCAATGGCTTAAGTTTCCTATTTTGCATGACCTGCTTTCATGCTTGGTTTAAGACCAAGACTAGTGCAAAGGATCTCTCAAAGAAGACATTTCAGGAATCTGGAAAGGGCATCTTTCCTGGAATAGAATCAGAGAAGATTAACTGTCACAACAGACTTTATGTTGGATACAAGAAAGAATTTTCAGCAGTGAAAAGGATTTTCCTTATGTAGACATTTTAAATTCCAGATAGGTTCCTCTCTGATACCTGGTCAACACACCACTATTAATTACTCACTGATTAAAAATACAACTTTTGTCCTTATCTTGTCTGAGGTCGTTGCTATGTGATCTGGCCAGAAAGGTGGGGTGGATGGATTTAATGGATTTTGTGTTCTCCCTAGGATTTTGTTGATCAGCTTTATAATATTACCAAACAAGAGTGAAGTCTCACTGAATTAAAGTAAGGGAGAGAAAGCCAATATGAAATAGAGAAAAGGAAGCATTTCTTAATGTCTTTCAAGAAATGAAATTTTATTCAAGAGGCCAAAAGTACCACAGGGTAATGGAACCGTGACCAGCAAACACCTATCAGAGATAAAAGTAAATTTTAATTAACATATCAATAGTTTGTAGATCTTAGGCTCTTCCAAAGTGCTTGAGGGTGTTTGACAACTTTTTCTTCCCTTAAGCTCTTTCGCTTTCTCTTTGAAGAACTATTTTAAACAAAGAGAACCCCTGTTCCAATCCATTTTGATCTCAAGGATGTCTGATTTAATGTAATTTTCTCACGTTCCTGCCAACTTGCCCAAGGTGAGGAATAATTTACTCTGTTAGAGGGGAAGAACAAAGAACTTTTGGGGAAATGGAGAATAGGGGACTTCCTTTTAAAATAAAAAAAGTACTATAGTTCTGCACATGCTGGCGAAACTGCCACCCATCGTTTTTAAACTTCTGCATTCTTAGATGGTCTTATTTGCATTTTGAAACCTTTCTGAATTTGTTCAAATAGGCAGTCATGCAAAAATTGCCTGTGTTCTCTTCTATCGGTGGACTCTATGTTTAAACTTGGTTGATGGGTGTCTTAGGAACAAGAGAGCAGGGGTGATTCCAGCCCATTGGATACAGCAAGTAATTACCTCAGTGATTTTGGAAACACTTAAATACACGCCCACTCAAGAAATGAATGTAGCCAGGGTCAATGGACAGATGCTTGGTGTTCAGCGACCGTGCTCAGGAAGACGTGTGTAGGAGGGAGAAAGGGTTCCAAGAAGCCACAACACTTTCTTCTAGGATTATTAGGATTTAAATGAGTCTCAGTAAAGGACCCAGCATATAGCATGCGGGCTATAAATGTTACCCTCCATCCTTACCCCTGTTTCGCCTTTAAGTTGCTCTTACATAAAACCTGCTTTACTTCAAATAAAAATACATTTGTCTTAAAAGCTGCTGTAGAGATATTTGAGGGACCTTGCCTTCATGGGATGCATAAGTAGATGGAGAGATTTATATACTGAGAAAAAGTGAAATGAGTTGTGCAATAATATCTGATTGTCTTTGAGAGCACAGGCGATACAAGGATCAGATGAGCAATAAAATCAGCATGAACAATAGAAACATTTTTTTTTTTGAGGTGGAGGTGGGGGGTGGGGGGTAGGTGGGACTGGTCCAGAATGGTTAAGGAAGGCTTTAGGGGGAAGATGTGATTTGTCCAAGACCTTGGATGAGTGGGATTTGGAAGGATGGGGAAGAGGGATCCCTAGTGGTCAGAGCTACAAGCTCTTGAAGAGTGGAATGTATTGAGTTTTTTAATTCATTGCCTGGTGTTTGGTAGATATATAATGCATGCTTATTAAGTGAATGAATGACTCCATTTCTTTCTTCTCTGAACTTATTCTATGCCATACAGTTGAAAATCGCACTCTGTGTTGTCTCACGTTAGCAAGACTATTCCTCTCTCTGGCGACACTATTAATGTCTTGTAGGAAAGGTCCATGTTTACGATTTCTGCATCCTCTAAGACACCCCCTGGAATGTTGAGGAAGTAGCAGATGCACCCGGAACCCTCCTCCTTATTGAACAAGAGGGCCAAAAACACACAGTGCTGAGCCCAGATGGAAACTAGTGTTTTGTTGAATACTTTGAGAAAGAAGTCTTTATAGCTGTGGATTGCTTTGTACCACAAGGTCCAGACTTACCTCTGGAGACTGCTTGACTCAAATGGGAATGAGCTCATGTACCTATTATGAGGGACTCCTTGTTGGATTCTGAAAATAACTTTTGATTTTCCTGGTAACTGATTTTGCATATGAACTTGGTCCATGCTTCTACAATATGTCAAGTTTTAGGTATATGAGCTTTGATTTAAAACAGTCTAGCTTGGAGAATGATTTTTTGTTGTTGTTGTTCCACACTGTGTTAAAAGGGAGCTGATATTTACCTAGAATCTACTGTGTCAGGCAGTGCATTAAGTCCTTTTAAATATTTCATTTAACTTTCACAATAGCATTGTAGATATGACATTTTCCATTTCACAAGAGAGAAACTTGGAGCATTAAAGTAGCTTCTCCAGGGTCATGTGAATGGCCATGAAACCTGAATTTGAACCTAGGATTTTGATTCAGCATTGTACTCTTTCCACTGTGTATGCTGATTCAAATGACAATATACCTTCATGGAAGACTAGATTAGAAGAGACCGAGGGAAGAAAAGAGACCATTTCAGATGAGGAGAGATGATCAAGGCACAATTTTAGTTATGAGTTATGCAATAAAAGATGATTGTCTTTGACAGCACAGGCGATGCAAGTATCAAATGAGTAGTAAAAGCAGCATGAACAACAGAAACATTTTTTAAAAGGTGGAGGAGGGGGGTGGTAAGTGGGACTGGTCCAGAATGGTTAAGGAAGGCTTTATGAGGAAGGTGTGATTTGCCCAAGACCTTAGATGAGTGGGATTTGGAAGGATGTTAGCAGAAGCTGAGAGTACCTTTGGAGGGAGGGGGTGATAAAAAATGAAATAATCTTGAATTTCTCTGGTTAGTTGGGATTACAAAGGTTTCTGAAAGACTTAAGATTTTATGAGAAATCATAGGGAGCCGTTGGAAAATTCTTAACTAAAGGAGTGCCATGATAACATTATTAATTAACGAATAAAGCAACATATACTTACTGAAATCATACTATGTGGCAACTAGTGCATTGGAGCAAATTACATTGTTCTTGTGCTCATAAAACTTTTATTCTGGCAGGGGAGAGTCGGGACTTAGTTAAATAATCTCCTAAATATTATTTATAAACACCAATAGTGGAACGTGCTTTGAAATAAATGTACAAGGGCTATAAGAGGTACATGTGAAACCCTCCCTAGTCTGAGGTAGTGACTTTTGAGTTCAAATACAGAGGAATCAGTAAGGATTAACAAATTGAGAAGTGGCTTGTGGTGGCTTGAAGCTGTATATATCCCCAGAAAATCATATTCCTAAATCTAATCCACTCCTACGGGAATGGACCCATTGTAAATAGGACCTTCTGATGAGCCTAGGGTGTAACCCACCTTATTCAGGACGAGACTTAATCCTTTTACTGGAGTAAAAGGGAATGAAGACGTGCAGAGAGAAAGCCATGGAGGCAAAAAGCTGAAAGCCATGGAACCTGGAAAAGAAGAAAGAGACCAGCAGACATTGCCACAGGCCTTGCTTTGCACCAGAGAAGTCAAGATCGCTGGCAGCCGGTCTTCAGGAAGAAAGCATCACTTTGATGATGCCTTGATTTGGACATTTTTCTCAGCCTCAAAACTGTAAGCTAATAAATTCCCATTGTTGAGCCACCCCATTTCATGGTATCTGCTTCAGCAGCCTTGGGCACACTGAAATAGGGCTCCTGAAAAGGAATTGCAAATGCAAAGGTCCTGTGGCAGGAGGAACTTGACCTGTTTGAAGAAGTCCTGGAGGCAGCCTTCAGTGACCAACTTCAGTGAGGAATGTGAAGTGGGGCAGTGGGGCAAGATGTGGTGGGAGAAGCAGGCAAATGCTTACTCTCTTCTGGACCTCGCAGGCCATTGTAGAATGTTGGAATTTATCTAGTAAAACAGTTGTGCATTCCATAGGTGGCAGCTGGTGGTGAGCAGGGGGATGATGAATATGACAGCCCTAGTGACCAACCCTGATATCTTCTCTACTTCAAAAGAAAAGGCAGAACTCAGAAGCCCCATCCTCCTGTTGTGTTGGCAAGCTGTTGACACAACCTCGAAAGGTTAAGAGTTTGCCGTGGACTTGTCAGAGTTTGTGTTCTGTGGAAACTGATGGAGCTCACAGGCTGAGGGGTTAATTTGAATAGAAATAACCTGGGTGGGTGTGTTAATTTTCTTCACTCCCTTTATGACCTGTCTGCATACCGTGAAGGTGCTTTGATGTGACCAGGAGAACAGAAGGATATTTTGTGCATAGCCGACCATGCAAGCAATGCTGGTTTTGCAATAAGGAAGCAAAGGAAGGATGACAGGTGAGTTGTGTGGAAGGGAAAGATTAGAACATACATTGAGTGGCTTTTCCCACCTTCTGCAAAGTAACCTTGTTAAAGGTTCATTTTTCTTCTAGCAGAGAATTAACTTTTATGAACTCAGGGTGTCCATAGTTCCCAAAGAAATTAAACGAATTCGCAAATTATTCCATAGTTGGCATATTTGCTGGTTTGAGAATGCTTTGTACCCCAGAAAAGACATGTTCTTTTAATCCATTCTTAGGAATGCAGAGCTGTTGTGGGTAGAACCTTTCGATTAGGGTGTTTTTATGGAGATGTGACCTACCCAGTTATGGGTAGGACCTTTTGATTAGGTGGTTTACATGGAGTTATATCTCTGTCCATTCATGGTGGGTCTTAATCTGCTAACTGGAATCCTTTAAAAGGGAACAGAAATGTTTCGAGGTGCAAAAAAGAAAACGCCCCCAGGGAAGCTGTTTGAAACCAGAAGCCAAAGGACCAGCAGATGCCAGCCAGATGCCTTCCCAGATCAACCTTTCTTGAGTCAAGGTATCTCTCTTTGGGTGCCTTGGTTTGGACATTTTTATGGCCTAAGAACTGTAAACTTGTAACTTAATAAATGTAACTTAATAAATTCCCTTTATAAAAGCCAACCCATTTCTGGTATATTGCATTTCCTGCAGTAGTAGTAAACTTAAACAATGTAATAAATATCAGAGGAGAGGAAGAAACTCCCTCCTCTTTCCTCTAGCTCATTGAATTTGTTGTTTTCCCTTTGGGATTCATAAAATGCATGGTGTTTGCAGAGGACCATTTCTGTCCAAGTGGCAGGGCACATTCAGTGCGTGTAAATGGATGGGCCAGGGATGGCCTCTCCCCAGCATGCAAATGCCCTTGGGGTTGCCTGTTTGTAGAGTTCTTTGTCTACTGGCCACAGAGTCTGGGATCTGCTCTGGGGAACGGGTTGCCAGGACAGTGTGAATGCCATGGGAATTGGAATGGAGTCCCCAGCTGGCTGCACTCGCTGTCTTCAGGTCTTTGCGATCCCCAGGCAGTGGCAGACAGAATCTTCATGGGGGCTAGACAGCAAGGAAGGTGTTGGAGCTGACAGCCGCCTTGCTGGCCATTCTTGCGTGGTGTCCGCGGAGGTGTTTGTGTTGTACAGTCAGCTCTGTGTGGGAGGTGGGCTGGCCTGCACTCAGCCCCTGGAAGCACCAACCTCCCTGTGAGACCATGCAGAAACCACTCACCCCTGTGCTTTCTTAGTTCCTAAGCCAGGAAAGTGGAAAGCCTACACTATCAGCTCTGAGTCTACCAGGGTTGAGGGAGGGAGGGAGGAGGAGCAAAAGAAGGTCCAGATAACCTCAGGTTCATATCCAGTTAACCCTTAATTGTCTGAGTATTGAGCACCTCTGTAATCACAGTCAGAGCTCCACCTGCCTGTCCCAAACATTCTAACACCACCCAATTCCTTAGCCCTGCTCAAGAGGGGAGGGCACCCTGGCCATCCTGGTGCCTTCCGCGTGCTTAGTAGGCATACTGCTTTCTCCTCCCAGATGCTCCAGAATGCACTGTGCTGGAGTTACCAACCTAAAATCAGTGAAAGGATTGAAGGAGCAGAGGAAATCTGAGGGTGTTTGAATAAAGACATGAAGTATACAGGTATCTCTCTGCCAAGCATATAGTAATCATTCAGTATTTTTCGTCCAGCTTGTGCTCCTCTGAACCTTCAAAATTCAGATTTAAAGTGCAGAATAATTCTTAAAGCAAGGCAGGGGCTTTGAAAAACTTAGTGATCCCTCTTAGAAAAGATCCTGTCCATTAACCGGGACGAATCTGATTTTGTAAAATGCTGCTATGTAGGGAAGAGAATGATCTTTCTAGAAAACGTTGGAGGGAGTGTTTCAGATTAAAGGGGGAGAAAAAGGTGCTTCTTTCAGAGTGGGAGGTGGTGTTAGAGAGGGAGGAAGGGCTGCTGATCGTGAAGATGAAGCAGAGCGGCTTGGAATGAGAGCAGACCCAGGAACTTGTGGGTACACAAAAGGAGAATGTGGACCAGTGCTCCAGCAAGAAAACAGAAATGTGCTTTTGACAGTAGGGGCCATATAGAAGGGAAATTGGATATCAAAGCATGTTTTAAGAAGAGCTTGGAATGTCAGGGGAATGGAGCAGAGGGAATACAGCACAAAATCTGAAAGCGTGGGAGGCCAGAGGTCCACAGCTGTAGCCCTGACAGTTGGGGCAGCCAAGGCCAGGATTCACGGTGGGAAGCAGGGCTTTTGCTTTGTTTTTCTAAAGGAAAGATGTTTGTGGGCCACTCAAGGAAAAGGAGAGATGAGATTTCACTGTCTGTGTGACATTTTGCAGTTCAGTCCTTGGCAACACTTGAGCATGTCAAGCTGGTAGGGTCGAGGAGGGGCCTTCTTGTATGGAAACCACGAGAGTGGACATCTACATCCCGTTTGATGACATTTGACGAAGAGGAGTGCATGCGTTCTCTCAAGCATCCACTGGCTTCAGTACTCTTGTGACAAGGGCTGGGTGAAATGTATGTGCAGCCTGTGCCAGAACTAGGATCCAGAGAGGAAACTCAGGTCTTGTTAGTATATGCTCAACTAAAGCTTCCACCCCAGATGTGCACCTCAGGGACGTTTTGGGAGATGGGCCTGCTGGTCTGGGTTAGCTTAAAGAACGCGAGAGCCCACGGCCACCTGCTGTGCCTCTACTTCACCCCCATATCTAATCTGTCACCAAATCCCTGAGTGTTCCTTCCAACCTGTGTGCCATACCTATTCATTGTTCTCATCCTAGACCCTAGTTGTATCCCCACTGATTTCCAGGGACCCTCCAGCCCCCTCTAACTTTTGCGCTTATTCCTCACCTTTTCCTTTGCCACCATCCGGCAGGGAGAATGCTCTCTTTGCAATTGCAGATCTGATCCTGTCATGCTCTTGCTTAGTAGCTTTCTTTTGTCTCCTGAGGACAAAATTTAAAACCCTTAAGCCTTAGTTTACAAAGCCTTGCATGATTTGGCTCCTGCCAATCTTTGCACAATCACTCCTGCTTCATGTTCATATTGCTAAATTCTAGCCACATTGATCTATCAATTTCTTGAATGCATCAAGCTATTTCCCACCTCAGGGCCTTTGTACATACTATTCCCACTCCCTGGAAAACTTTATCTTCTCTCTCTCTCTCCCTGGAACATTCCTAATCATTATTCTAGTCTCAGGATAAGCAATCTTCAGTTTCTTATGGTCTTTCATTAACCTCCTTACTGGTCTTTCATTTACTGTATCACAGTTTGCAATTGGGTATTCATTTGTGTAATCACTTCTCCAGTGCCTGTCTTCTCCATTAACTATAAACATTCTCCTAAGAGCAGGGATCATATCTGCCTTGTTCAACTTGAAGTCCCCAGGACACATTAAATTTTGGTTGGATAAGGAATGAATGACTAAATGAATAAATTATTGCAGGTTGCCATGTCCCTGTTTATACTTCCATGTGGGAGGGTTTAAGCAGTTATTCTTTAATTATTTACTTAATTTGTGCATTCTGAAAACATTTAATGAGCAATTAGTATGTGCAAGCCAACATTCCCTGTCTTCAAGGGGATTCTGGTGAAAGAAACAGTCTTATAAAGTAATATTGGATTAAGTGTTATCATAAAGTTATAGACAAGGTAGATTGTGTGCAGGGTCATTTGTGCTGGTTCCGGGTAGGTTATTTAGTCTAATTTTCACAAATTAAAGCTGGTAGGAAACAGTGTGCCTCAGACCTGATTTACCATTCTCAAATCTCATCACAAAGCCATTAACCTCAAGAGTAAGGGGTGTAAGATAAGCTGTGATCTAGTTAATTGTAGCATGGGGGCATGCTGTGGTGACAGATAATGTGGTGGCTGATAAGGAATATTGAAAACCAGAGCCTTAGAAAGCAGGAGCTTGTGCCCTCCTCACTGTTGGGGAAAGTGAGAGTTCTCATTCCAGAGGAGTGGTCCTAGATCTTCAGATAAAAATAGCTCTGCAATGGAGAAGGACAGACTATTCTGCTGGTTTCACTTAGAACCCCAGTTCTTCTATCTTTCAAAATGCTATTATAAATTGGTAGAACACATTAAAAATTCACCACAACCACTCATAACCAGGTATTGGTGGGGAGAGGGGAGGGGGTAACTTCTGGCTCTTTTGAATTCTGTTCTGTAATTTAAGATGACTGACCCCTTTAATGGATTGAGTAAATCACATTTGTTTCCAATTTTAAAAATTATACTTGACAAGAAATAACAGTGCTGACCCCAAGTCTACTATTTCGACAACTGTCTTCAGTAACTCCAGAGAGCGGACCTTTAGGTGGGACTCTAAGAGTGTGCTCCAAACAAGTTTCATTCACCTAAGGGTAGAAGAGTTAGAACTTTATTTCCTGACTTGATGAGTATTTCATGATAATCCAGTTCCAGCCCATTGACTTCATTTCTCAAACCATCGGTTTTAAGAGTGTTCTGCTAAAATGGAATCAATTCAACTTGCTGGAGATTAAAATGTTCACGGCTGAACGTGGTACACAATCCTGGTGGAAAAAAAATGAGGGAGTGTACGGTGTGTTTGTGCAGTCACACAGGGTTGCTCTGTTTTGGAGGCAATAACATTTTATAAATGACAGCCAGTGTGTATTTTGATCAGCCGCCTAATGTCCTATAGCTGTGAAGAATTCCCGTGAAGTGTGAGCCTAACCTTCCCATTCTCCTTTCTTTCCTAACTTAACTAGAAAATTAAATATTTAAGAAAGCTCTCTCCGTCCCCTGCTGGGCATTTAGAGAGGGACAAGAGAGATTGCCCTCTTGGAGACAGTGTTACTCACATAGAGTGGGACATCTGCCTACGTATAGATATATTTATGCAAAATGATTTTGCGCAATCCCTGCACTGGGAAGTTGTGAACTGAAATCCACTCAATAAATTCCATATTGTGGGCTCTTTCACAGACTCTCTGTCACTCCCATTTCAATTAAAGTAAACGGGCAGATATGATAGGTCACTGGGGTAAACTGCAATTACTTATGTTCCTGTTTCTTTGATACCTTTGTAAAATCGACAATATATGAAAGGTACATTTTCCCCACAGATGTTTCAGCTAATTGCTCCTTCGGGTAAGGAATGGCCCCACTTCGGTGCCTGTCTGATGACGATTTTTCATTTTCTGCCATAAGTGAGCCTAATTTACAAATGAAAAATTTCACTGAATCATACGTTGCCTGCAAGGGAATTTCAGCCCTGTATGTTTGGAGGTGTTTGCTAGAACACACAATTGCATTTTAAACAAAAGACTTATGATCTTAATTCACAGTTAAAATAACAGTTGCTTCTAATTGGTACTTATTATTTTAAAAAGCGTAGACATTCCGATAACAGTAATCAAGAGGAGTTAAGTTGGCTTTAAAGCAAAGCAAATGAGGAGTAATTGTCAAAACTTGCTTAGTGTTTCCTGTCTGTAGGGCGAGGTTTTCCTCAAATTGCATCACATTCCCTTGCTGATACATTTCCATGATGGTGTTTCTAGATCATTGGAGACTAAAAGTGCTTTATAGCCGGGTGTCAAAAATAAGAGTAGCAGTTCTCCTTTAGGCCAGGTTTAGTGGAAGGGAAAAGGATTTAGACCAGGGAGAGGGCTCTGTCTACCGAGAAGATTCTTTGCCTTCAGTATCATTTTTCTCAACCATGAAGAAGGAACTCGAATACCAAGTCTTTTTGGAAAGACGGAAGCTTGCTCCTTTATGTGAAAGCTGCAAAAATCCTTAGCAAATGAAAGGTAATGGTGTATCAGACTTAATAGTGGTTATAGCCCTTTTTGTATAGGGCAGGTTTGAGTGATTTTTAGCCCAGATAGAATTGTTTAAAATTTTTTTTGAACCATCCAGACAAATTACCCAAGCAGAGCTTCTCTGTTTGTTGGCTCTTTTCTATGCTGGTTTGGGACTTTGTTCATTTATTTATTCCACAGCTATTGATTGAGCTACAATTCTGTGCTAGGCACTGAGAGTAAAAGTGTAAACTAAAGTCATTGCTCCGGTGGAGTCCACCCTTCAGGCAGAGGGCATGGCACCTGTAAAGCCCTGGGGCCAGGTTAGCGGGGAGGGCAGGGTGGCTGCACAGAGGGGTGGGAGAAGGAAGTCAGAGAAGGGCCATGCGGGGGAACCGTGGGGCCTTGTAATCTTTGGCAAAGAGTTTGGATTTTATTTCAGGTAGGTAACAATTCTTTTGATTATTTTGCATGCAGGAAGCCCTGCATGCAAAATTTAGATATTTAATCAGCGCTCCAGCATGCTAGAAAAGCACACAAAACAAGGCAGGTGTCTTTTTTTTTTTTCCTGACTTTCCTGTCTCTGCTAGTCAAAGACTTTACTTTTCTTTCTGGACCCTACTCAAATCTCACTTCCTCCAGTGTCCTCCCACAGCCTTCCTGTTTGGAGCACCTTCCCCACTCCTGTTTATTGTTTGGTGTTTTCCTTTTTATTGTACTTCTCACATTCTGCCTTTAAAAAAAGAATTCTTCCACCAGGTCTCCCTTGGTCTGGGTCGCTAGGACCTTATGTTACTACTTTTTTTTTCTTTAATCCACTGCTGTGCATGTGCGCCTTATATATGGGAGATGCCCGATAAATATTTATTGAGCTGAAATAGCTCAAATCCCGACATCAGGCTGAGAGCAGTTTTCTGAAGCATTGCTCTAGAGAGAAACCGATCTGAGACCACGATGGAAAACACATCATGAGTACTCACAAAATGATTTCGTTTTTGTGTGTCTTGACTTTCCAAGGAACTGTGTGAGTCAATTACAGATCGTTTCATTTAATAGATACATTTGATGGAGAGGGTTGTTTGAAATTTGCATTTAATTGCCACTTTTGGAATTAAATTCCATTTCAGGGGAGAGTATTTTTTCCCCACTTTAAAAACTACAAATGTAATACAAACGTGCATAAATTCAAACATTCAAGAAAATACACAAAGTTAAAAAAAATCACACTTCCTATCCCAAATCTCACCCCCTTTTAAGAATTGCTGCCAAGAATTCCTTGTGCATTATTCCTGAATTTTTCACCTGGTAGTCCATTTCCCTTTGTTCATGTCAGTACTTATAGATCTGCCTCATTCTATTAATGATTACGCAGTATTCCATAATGTGATATATTATTTACACATTCTTCTATTTGAAGGCCAGCTTGCTTCCAATTCTTACTATACAATGAGCTCTTTGCACATACCACTATACCACTCTAAGTGGAATTTTGCTGAGTCAAATATAACAGCATTTTCCTTTTTTAAAAATAAACAAACAAAAAAAACCCCATGCATTTTCAATTGCCTACTCTGTGTCCGGCACTTTGCTTCCGTAGTTTTACTGCGGGCACCAAGGGCAATTAGGTACCACCCCTGCTTTCAGGGACCTGATAGTCTGGGGAAGGGCGAGCTAGCTACATGCAAGTAATCGTGTACAGTGAATGGGAGCTAGAGGAGTGTGCACGGCGTGTGGCTCACAGAGAGGGAGGGCAATCAGCTCTGCTAGCGCTTGTTGGGAAAGGCTGTGCCAAGGAGAGGCTGGGCTTTTAAGGCAGATGGAGCTTTGTATGGGGCCAAAGACATGGAGATAAAGAAATGCGCCATTAATGGTGTGGCCCAGACATAGATATTGTGGAAGGGGAGAGGAGAAGTTGAGATTGAAGAGTAGGCCAGGACCAAATCCCAGAAGGCTTTTTGTGCTACATTGAGGAGCTTAATATCACATCACATCATAATTACATCGCATCATGTCAATCACCTCACACCACTTCACAAAATAGCAACATAAAAGTATGTGTGTGTGTGTGTGTGTGTATACACACTATCTAAAACCCCTTAGTAAACGTCACTGCATTTAATGCAAATATGTAAGAAATTGCTGCATATTCAATTCCATGTCATAATGAGCTGGTTTAGGAAAATAGGAGATAGTTCCCTGTTATTTCAGAGAAGCCTTGCTCAAAATAATAGGCCAGTTTAAGAGCAGAGCAGCAGTGCTTTACCGTGGGGCAGACCCTCGGTTCTGTTAATTGGGCACCTGGGCCAACATCTTTCTTGCCATCCCCCTCCCCCCGCCCCCTCCCGCCACCTCTGCGTGGAGACTGTGTGCAGAGGGGAGGCACGTCTTTTGTGGCTTCTGCACATAAACGGATATGACTGGTCCCCACGGATGTCAGCCTGGCAACCTTTGGAGTGTGAAATCCATTTAAAGGGATCAGGAAAAGAAAATCAAAAAGAGTGGGGAAGACTGCTTAGATAGGGATGGTTTATACAGTTAGTGGCTTTAATTTTTATTTCCTGGGAAAGGTTTGCAAGAGAGACATGTAAGGTAAATTCTCCTGTGAAGTACGTACAGAATTGCCACCCTGTCAGCAAGGAACCACAGAACAGGGCATAAGTACTGTGAATTTAAAGCAACCTTGGATTAAGTTCCTCAGGTAAGCCAGCTAGTTATGTCTCCCTGGTGAATATTTATCCAAATGTCCTTTTGAAATGGGACAGGACCGATTTTTAATGATTGCACCTCCTCCCCGAGGCTGCATTTTGCTGACTGTGGGAGCTCCTTTGTGTGAGCTCCGCTGTCGGCTGTGTGTAAGGGAGAATTTGACTCTAGTCTCAGCCCTGCCACCCACTGTCCCTGGGAGCCTGCACATGTCAGTTTCCCTATCCATAAAGTGGGATTATACCCTCTCTCACAGGGACTTTGTTGTAACATAATTTGGGGAGAGATTTTCTTTTTCGAAAAAAATAAAGATTTATGGCATTAAAATGGGCATGTCTAAAATAGCTTCCAGTGCTGTTTAGCTGTCTTTGCCTGAATTTCACTGTCTCTAAGTGAGACTCAGCCTTTTCTTGTGGACTATGAATTGTTGCTACTAAATGAGCTTGTCAGTCTCTGTCAAAGAACAAAATGTCCTTGGACTGAACCACTGCCTTGCTTTGCAGACTTATATTGGGTTGCTGGTTATGGAATGTACCCAATTCCAGGCTTTTCCTGAGAAGGCTGAAACTCCATAAGGGACACGGGCACGCAGCCCCTCCCCAGAGCCACACAGAGGTCTCTGGAACATCAGACCTGGCTCTCCTCAGACGCCTGCGTGGGTACGTTGGGTTGGGGCTGGGCAAGGTGCTGTCCCCTTGGGGCCACACTTTCCTCCCATGCAAACAACAAAGGGTCACGCCAGTTCTGGAATTCATCCAGAGGAGCCAGTCTTTTTGCCACTCTCAAATCTCCCATTTGTGGATAAACTTTTGGAGCTTTTCCTTCCAACCCAGGATTCATATTTATAAACTTGGCAAAGGGAAGTAACAATCAAGATGCCTTTGGGGCACATCTTGTCATTCTGAGGACCAGGTTTTTGGTATGAAAGGTAGAGCAGTATGGAAGTTTATCTCACTTCTGGGGAGTAGTTTGTATTCTAAGGGTTCCTGGGTATTTGTTGAGGTCCTTCATAGACTGTCTCCGGAGAAGTGGAGGGGGCAGAGAACATAGGGCCCTGGGGTCCCCAGCCCCCTAACCCTCCATCCCAACAAAGAATCCTTATTTGTTATGTTTTGCCTATAGAGTTTTTATTTAAGGAAAGGGTTTAGCTGCTTACATAATAAGGAGGAAGAGTTTATAACTTCTAGTTTATGGACTTTGTGGTTTTGTATTCTTACACCATCTTGGCAGTGTCTTACCTCATTCTCCGCGAAATTGGAAAATGCCATTTGTCACTGGAGCCCAGCCCCGAGACCGAGGTGATATTTTCAGTGTAGCCAGGATTCCTCAGCTGAGGATGCATCACTATTGGCTCTGTTTGGTTGTATGTAGTCTCTTTATTAGTTGTTTTACATGTCACTTCCTTTAAAGTCATTAGTACATGTTATTGAAAGCTGTTTCTTCCAATAAGATGAGCCTTTTTAAAAGAGCTGTGTGTGTACAAATAAATGTTTTTTTATTTGACAACACAACACACAAACACAAACATTCTTAACATATGAACATTCCATGCTTGGTGTACAATCAATGGCTCACAATATCATCACATAGTTGCATATTCATCACCATGATCATTTCTTAGAACATTTGCATCACTCCGGAAAAAGAAATAAAAAGAAAAAAGAAAAAACTCATACATACCATACCCCTTACCCTGCCTTCTCATTGATCACTAGTGTTTCCATTTACCCAATATATTTTAACATTTGTTACCTCTATTTTTTTTCTATACCCCTTACTACTCCCTTTCATTGATCACTAGTATTTGAATCTACTCAATTTTAAATAAATGTTTCAAAAATATTTTTTTTTTTGGTAAACAAATCTCTACCTTAAGTATCTAAAATACATCTGGGCTCTGCCTCCTAAAATGTCTGTACATCTCGACCTTCCCAATAGCCAGACCTCAGTAAGCGGCCTCCATCCTGGGCATTTCTATCTTTTCTCGGGACAACCTTGTCCACTCCCACTCTCTAGACCACTGGAGCAAGTTTTTGGAAGTGATGATCAGACCAGTGACTCCTTAATGACAGCTTCACAATCAAAGGGCAGTCTATTGATACAGGCCCTGAATTCTCTGCTTCATCCAGTAACCTTTATCGAATGCCCATGATGTTCTGTGCCGGGCACTGAAGACTCAAGGTGGACATGGGAAAAAAGTATGGGTCCTCAAGAAACTGCCCTGGCAGATGTGGTGCCTCCCTGCTGCAGTCCCCTTCCCCTTTTCTCTGTCTGCTGAAATGTGGGCTCATCTTCAGTAACCAGTCCAAGGAGCACCCCTTGCTCATTCTTGAGACACTTTGCATGGATGCCTAGTCCTCATTTCCTACGTTAGGGCTGTCGTAGTTATTTGTCTACTGTGCAGACTGTGTCCCTGGAGGGCAGCAACTGGGTCTTATTTGTCATCATGTCCCAGCCCTGGATGTCTAGTAAGTGTTGAAAGAATATTTCCCATTTCCTCTAAGAAACTTCCCTAATCTCTGCTCCATGCTTTCCTGTCTGAACTGGAAATAGCTTATCCCTTTCCCTGATGACACATAGGTCTTTCCACTTTTAGAATAGTTACTTGGATAGCTGTTTTCTCTCTCCTGGAACGTAAGCTCCCAGAGGCCTGGTTTCTTGTCTGATTCATCTTTACTTTCCCCACAGAGCCATGACGTAGTGTGCGCCTGGTATATTTTTGTGGACCTTATCACGCCCGTTTCAGGGATCTGATGTTGTTGCCAAGGAGGCTTCTTTTCTGAGAAAGTGAGCTTCATTCCCAATTTGTCCTTTATCCAGTGAATGGGCCTCACCTGGGGTGGGACAGAGAAAAAGCTGGACTCAGTGCTAACTTCTCTTAAAATAGAATATGTAACAATGTAACAATGTCTGAAATACCTGCCACATAGATTCTGTTTGATTTGTACTTCCATATTTGATGAAATAGTGTGGGTCAGGGAAAAATATCACTTCTAAGTCTATTGAATGATCTGGCTCTTCCTTCTTCTAACTGGAGGCTGAATATCTGCCACCTAAGTCTCCAGATCTCACCATCCTGAGAGCTCCTTTAAACCTATGGAATTCTTGGAATCCTTAGAACTTTCATTATTTTTGTTCACTTGCCCACAGGAGTGGATACCCCAGGAATGGCTATCTCTTGATGCCCTTTCTTTGGGAGAAAAGCTAGACTTTTCCAACAAGCATCACAGTCTGACCTGCTGAGTTCATCAGTGTGGGGCTCTCCCCTGTGCCAAAATCTCGCAGGTGTGATGAACCCCTTTTGGAGATCCTGGGCCTCGTTGGACCTCGGTAGAGCTCTCAGGCCACAGGCACCTCATAGTACTTGGCAGCCAAAACAGACAAATTTGTAGTTCTTCCCCTGAGATAGTCAGGTAATCTCTGTCCTCCGTTAACCCCTAAGTGTGGTCGACTCCCTTGCATCCAGCACCGCCATCACCTGCAGCTCCTTCGCGATGCTCTGGACTCCGTGGGGTGGGCAGCTGCAAGTACAGATTTACAGCATGTAAACCCCTTCTAGACTTTGGAGAGCAAGAGAATGGCTACGCCTTGCTCCATCCTCTCCCACTCAGTTTGTCAGCTTCAGAGAGAGCTGTTGACTTGTCAGTCGTGATGAAGACAGCTTTGCTGTAGCTACCACTACCAAGGGACTGATGGGAAATATGCTTTCCTCAAGGAGAAGAGCCACAGCCCCACAAGAGTCCACGTGAGTGCTGTGACTTGTCCTTGACCCACCCGTAGCCGTGATGTGCTAGGTCATTGCTGGTGTGTGGGCTTCTCCCATATGGTTTTCTGCAACTGCCCATTGTCCAAGGTAGCCACTGACCACAGGGATGAAAAATTGACAGCTCCACAGACATTGGCAGCAGAGAGATAGAGACTTGGATTGTTTGGCCACATCTCTAGGCAGAGGGGAAAATGCCCCGATCATCTACCGTGTGGCTTTGATCCTACCTCATTTCTTTGGCTGGTGCCCTTGGCAGTCTCACCACCTGGTAGCCATCTGGGTCAAGGCTTGAGCTCTATGTTAGGGAAGCTTTATGTCCAGGATTGTCTCCTATGGCACCTAATGCAATTATATTGAAGGAAACCCAGTCACAGGAAAGTAAGCTTTTCTTTCTAGTTGGTAGTTGAGGAAATTATTAAAGATGGGAAAACATAGCTTTTTTGTGGTTGTTCACTAATCTCGTCCTTGTATAACTGAGAAAATATGGTGACCTTTGTCATATGAAAGAGGTATTAGCCATCAGTCTAACCAGAGAATCTTAAGGGAAAAAAAAACAAAAACAGAAACAAAAACCAAAGATATTTCTTCGAAAGAGAAGTCCGGGGTAATTGGGCAAATAAAGAAGGAGGCAGGAGTAGGGTCTGGAAGTGGGAGTGTTGAAATAGCAAGAATGTTTGGAAGCCAAACGTCATACTAGGTCTGCACCTACATCATCATCACCTAAATAGTGGGCGTAGATGCCCCCAGGGTTCACCTGAAGCGAGGAGCTGTGGGAGAGCCCCACACTCGCCAGTGTGAATTCCCTTAACACACCGGTTGAAGCCTCAGATGGAATCTGTTGACTGGAGGGAAAGGAGGTTTTCGCTGTGCTGAGTGCTCATCCATTCTTTGTGCCGTGCCAACACCACCCAGGGCAGTTCATAACATTTTAATTTCCTCATAAAATGTGTTTTTATATCATTTTGCAGCATGAAAACCCATCAGATTGTAGAGATTTAAGTAAATGGGAAATGTTATTTAAGTGGAATCTCATGGAAGACACACCCAGCAATCATTGTCATTCAGATTTTTCCGTTTCTTTTGGCAGCAATAATGCAGTATTTCTACTTTTCATTATTATGTAGTGTTATGGAGCATGTTTTTGTGGGTTTAGATTCCAAAGTAGCATATCTGATTTATACTTGATAAAACTGTATTTGCCAAGTAGTTTTGCTGAAAAACAACCACTTGGGCAGAAAGGGAAAAGCCTACTATGAAAACAATGGAGACCATGAAGGAGCTGCAGTGTAGTTCATTGGCACCAGGGGACTTTGGCTACCAAGAGGTCTGTAGAGTAAAAGTTTGCTTGATTGGACATAAATTTAAATGTTATCTCACATTTATTGGGCACTCAGCCATCCTTTAAGTTAAATGTGGGGTTCATTTTCGCTTATCCCCAAGGCCCTTGCTGATTTCTTGCCTGTAGCATTGGTCGCACAAAGATAAACAATATAGGTGACTGTATATTTATTGTAACCATAGCAACTACTGCTGATGACTTATTAAGCATTCTTTCTTCTGATCCCAAACAATACATTGTGTTGGCTCAAACTCCCTAGAGGATTGGGTTTTTTCCTCTGTCGTTTCGGCTGGTTTCCGTTTTATTTATATCACGTTTTATTTAGTTGTTGGACGAATGGTGTTGGCATCTTGAAAAATGAAAGCCAGCCTTGGGGATGCTTTGAGTGTTTAGAAGTGTCTCAAAAAGTGTTTAAAAGTATTTAAAAGACAGTTTTAACATATGGCGTCGTAGCACAATTCAGAAACGCAGGTTTGTCTTTTTTCTTCGTCCTCTTCTATTGAACCACATAGTGGACATAAAAGTACTTAGCCATCCTGGGCACCCTAGCCACCCACAAAGGTCTGCAAATTCTGCTTTGCCTGAGTTCATTACCCTGAGGGGAAGTTGCCTGGTTGCTTGTGTGTATAAGAGAAGCTTAGACAAGCTTTCCGATAGTTAATCTGTTAGGGCTGTCATATTGAGGATATTGGGTGGGGCAACTTATTCAGCCCCAGGACCCTCTGCCCGAGGCTCTGGGGTGTCTTTTGTCTGAGCACCACAGCCAAGGACAGCCCCGGGAGTGGGCATGCTTTGTGCGCCAAACCCCGGAGCGCACTGGGCTTCCTTCATTCAATCAGACACAGGCAGTGGCAGTGCAGCAGCACTAGCGGATGCCCATTTGGATGGCAATTTGGCAGGGAGTCAAACTTTGGCCCTAAAGCAGAGGTGGTGCAATTAGACAGCTGAGATGCATTCTCTGAACACACACTTTTAATTGATTTCAGCTTGTTCGGTTCACAAAGATAGAGCTCTGACACACAGCAGCCTTCTTAGAGGGACTTATTTTTACTTTTCCTTTATTCAGCAGCGTAATTCAACAGCAGCAGAAGCAACAATAATACAGAGCTCTAAAGAGTGCGTATTTGGCATGGCTTGGATACAAAAAGTATTATTAAGAACTAATGAGTGAGATAGTTAGATGTTAACCGGAAAAGCATTAATGAGCAGAATAGAATTCTGGCATAAACATCTGTTTCTGAAGCAGATGTTACCTTGTAAATCTGCTGAAGAAAAGCCTGTGTAAATGGAACAGTGGACCATTTTAGGTAATAGGAGGGACAGAACGATGTGGCGAGATTTTCAGACACTGCTTTCAGCTATTCTGAGACTCCCAAATGACTTTGTGTGTCGAGGCGGTGAATTTTCCAGGGCATTTGGGGGAGTGACAAAGGCTATCAGGCAGGGGCGAATTACAGTGGCAGATCACAGTGAGCTTGGCTGGATGACACGAGAGCTGGAGCCCACCGATTTGCTTCACGGGGAGCGATTTGGGATTCTCATTAACTCAACAGCTTGTCTCCTGTCCCATCCTGTCTTGGGCTCCGTGGTCATTTCAGTTTCTGGATTGTGACTGCCATCATCTTCCTGGGCTAAATTACCTCACCTTTGGCTGACTTATTTGCTAACTTACTTTCTGTAGGTGACTAAACGGCTGATAACGAGTTAGTCGTCACCCATCCACAGTTATACAAGGAGAACATTTTAGCAGCTTCCAGTCCAAGCCAGTCCTTCCAATGCAGTCGCTCCATGGCCGAATTTTCAGGGATCTCCAATGGAGGGTGAGGTATTGCTTTATTTTGTTTTTAGTGTCCTCAAGTGACATTATTTTGGCAATGGCCTCATTCATACCCATATGTATTTTCACTTAGTGTCATAGCACAACCTTAGCACTAGAAGGACACTTTTAGGATCATTTAGTCTGTTCAAATCTCTCGGTGAGCAGATTTTTAAAAGTGAGGGTCCAAGAGGGAAAGAGATTCACCCAGCATCACCCTGCAGTTGGTGAAAGGGTTAACCCTTGGAATTCAGGCTCCCGGTCCCTAGTCTGGTGTTCCCCCAACCTTACCCCATTCTGGGACAAAAATCCTGCATCCTTCTCTCACCTACTGAAGGTCAGGAAAGCAGAGTCCACTCCGGGGGAAAAGGTCACTGGGGGAAAAACCAGGACTTGCCGCATTTGGTGCTTTGAAAGTCAGAAGTGGGCACTAGAACTAGAGTGTGAATCCCAGCCCGCAAACTTCATAGTCAGGGGTGGCCCTCACATGGCTCATTTGTTTTCATATCACCCTCAGCGTGGTCATTGGCATGGCAAGTGGGAATTTTCTGACTTACCAACCATCTTTGGAAAGCTGTATTTAGCAGCAGTGAGGCAAGGCAGTCCCCCCACCCATCATCCCAGGGTATACTTGGTGCCTGCTGCTCATCATTGCTGGGCTGGCTGCAGTAGAACCCGGCCAACCAATCCCAGGGACCCAGAGCTGGCAGTGATTGTTTGGGCTGCTGCTGTAGGGGTCTACCCTCCACCATAAAAAAAGGGTGGCTCTTTCTTTAAGGGGCCATTAAATCAGGGAGATCTGCCCCATTTGGGGCTGGTACCAGGACGTCTTCCTGGGTGCCTTGGATTTCTGCCAGAGACCATGTCAAAGAGGTCCCCAAGGGCGGCCTGTGTATTCAGACAGGCGAAAAGCATCCGGTCTGCTTTGTACCATGTTTTTGAAAGATCTCAACCCTGCGGGCGTGAAGAGTGCCTTTTCCAGCCCAGGTGAACGGGCCTATGTTCTGTGGAATTCCTACTCACACAAGAATTAAGGAAGCCCTGGTAGAGGGTGACCACTAACCTTGACTTTTTCCCAGGGCATAGAGACTTAGTCATCTTATAATCATCAGGGACTTTTTATTCACCCTAAGAGAAAATGGAAAGGCTCATGGTAACTGAACATTCTAAAATAATTCCTTTTGTTATGCTGGAGGTGATGACTCATTTGTCTTGAAAGAAACTTTGTATCTGTCATGTAGCTCCTGGCATGTCAGAAGCTGATTTTGTGTCTATTTCACACACCCTCATGGCATGGGGACATATGACATGAACAGAGTTCGGGTTGGGTTGAGGCATTGGTGCTCCTGTAGCTACTGATGTGAACCGTGTCAATTGTATTTGTGACTCATCACCTCCCTGGCTGTCTTCCTTTCACTTGTGTGATGATAACACAAGAAAATGTGAGATTTAAGCATCACTGTTGTGCCTTTGAGTTCCTCTTGAATGACTCCTTCCATCATTGTTCAGTGCTGATGGAACAGGCTATTGATAGAAATCTTTGAGAAAAAAATAAAGATCTTTTCTTACGGTACAGGACGGGTATATTCCCCCCTGGTGGCTTTGTGGTTAGTTTAATAGGAGAAAAAAACAAAACTCTTACTTCATCAGTGGCTCCTCGACCATTTCATTCTCAGGACCCATCCACTGCCTCCCTTAATCTTCATCTCAACCCTCTGAGGTACATGTTATTGACAAGGACTCTGCAGCTCATGGACACTTGGAAAGCTACCCAAGGTTGTACTACTCTGTAAATTTAAATCCAGATCTCCCTCACTCCCAAGCCCATATTCTTTTCCCACAAGACAGTTGTGTGTCTCTCCAGTTCCCACCATTTTATTCCCTCACAGTTACTAAACTAAATGCATGATGAACAGATCATCCAGTTTCTTGCAGTTGTGGCTTTGTTCATACTTCTTCTTGTATGAATGCACACATGCACACACACACACACACACACAGAGCTATCTTTGCTTTTGTAACTTGTATTGGGCTTTTAAAACGTGATTCAGACATGACCTCCTCCAAGCAAACTAATCAGAGCTCTTGTCTTTTCCCCTCCCTGATGGGTCCCGTCTCCCTGCTGTGTTCCCTTGCGGCACTCTGCATGGCTCTGTTTGTACCACGCACCCTGTCATGTTCTGTGTATGGTCTGCCACCCAGGCCAAATGTGAGAGCCTTGAGATCAAGGGCCTTGTCTTAGAGCCTGGCTCAGAACTGGCACATGCAGACCTTGGTGACTCTCAGCAGATCTTGAGTGGGAGATTTCCATCCTTTGTGTCACTGATAATATAAACAGCATGCACTTCAGAAGCTGGCAGAGGCTGTATCCTTGAGCAGGTCTCAAAATGGTCTGCTAACAGAAGACATCTGTGTCTCTCTACTTTTCAAACACTGTGACAATTTCCATGAGCAAAAGGTTTGAAGAACTATAACATTTATGACTCCCTGGCCATAAATTCACTGCAGAACACATAAAAAATGCCATTCCCACAGGGTTATGGCAGAGATTCAGTATTGCAAACATCTGCATATGAGCAGTAAAGCTAACCTCTGGTGTGCAACGTTCGACTGTTACCAACATATATTAACATTAGTGACAATTGAATGTGATTATCTGAGATGGCATTTTATCTGCCAACTACAAACTTATGGCTTCTAAAGACCCAATTTGCCTCCTTTCTCGAATGTTGTTTTTATATGACTTGAATCACATGCAGAAATTTGTGATTAGTGTGGCTCTGTTTTTATATTTTAGTGGGATATGGAGTACGTGTAAATTTTCAGCACTTAAATTGATTTCAGCACTTTGGATAGAAGAGGCTCTCAAAAGTTTGTCAAGCAGCTGAGTAAATTTCAAAGCAATATTACTTTACATTCGAAGACATGTCTGAGAGTTAGGAAAAAGGAATAAATTCTGACATTGGCTGCTGAGGTTTTGATCCAACAAGTTTATAATTAATTTACAAGGTAATTGGTTGGAGAATGCATGTTGTACATCACGTCTTAAGGTTTAAATTGCCATCATTATTTCCTTTCTATTATTTAAACCAGAGGTTGGGAAAGTTTTTCTGCAAGGGCTTGGCAGTAAATATTTTAGGCTCTGTGGGCCATACGATCTCTGTAGCAATGGCTCAACTCTGTGGTTGTACAGCGAAAGCAGCCATAGGCATATGTAAATGAATGTTTGTGTATGTGTTCATATAAAACTTTATTTATAAAAATAGGCAGTGGTGCAGATTTGGTCTGCTGACTATAGTGTGCTGATTCAAACAAATCTAGATTTTTCAAAATCTACTGGGAGATTTCAAAATCTATTGGGAAATTCAATACACTTTTATTTTAGAACTTTTGAAAACAAACTCCTTATCTGTCTTCCATTCCGTTTGGAAATTTGTCAAGTAGCCAAGTCAAAATGTAAGTTAAAGTGTACAATTTTAAATCAAAATTGTATTATTTATACTAGGGCAAGGGTTCTCAATATTTATTTGGTTTTCATTCATCTACTGCATATGATGCATTCCTAGTTACAGTAGCTTGCTACAATAATAATTGTCAAAAATGGGAAGGGATTGGGAAACACTAGAGAGGAAAAATGTCAGGGGCATAACTCTTTAAGTTCTCCTTTTTATTTTTTATTTTTTGAGTTCTCTTTTAAAACTGTCTTAGCATGAGCTTTCACATTCAAATGAATGGAATTTCAGCTGGGCATAAATATGTAGGTATCAGAAAGCAGGATAAGCAGAATTCCTTCTTAGGAGTAATTCCATCGAATGCAGTGATGCTTAAATCCATTGGACTAGTGTTCTCTCCATTTCACCCTGAGCCACATAGCTCTGTGAGAATGGACATATGCAGGAATTTGCAAATGTCTGATGGTTTGTGGTTAGAATGACAGAAAGGCTTTTGGTTGTACAGTTTGAAAAGGATTATAGAACTAGGAGCTAGATAAATACCTGAGAGTGTACATTACAGTACTTCTTGTTCTATTGTTTTGAAGCTGTTTTTCATGCATCTCTAACTAATATGTGAGAGCACCTGATTTACATTGCACTGCCCCCTGTGACTTATGCAGTTGGCAAAGTATTGCCAATTATAGTAAGGACCTAGAGTAACAATATATTATTTATTTTTATTCCTGCTTTCCTTTGCTATTTTGAGTTGTTTCTATCTTGTAATTTCAAATTGTTGTCACGATGCCCTCACAGGTGTAGCAACTGCTAGCAGCTCAAATTAAGCAAGTAGCTCTCCTCACCCATATCTTGGCTACCTGTCTCTGCAAATAGGTGAAGAGAAAAGGGGTTTTTCTCTTGGCGGCAAGAGAAAAACTGCAGTAAAGCTGGGGGAGAGGCTTGCAGCCATGATTGGTCTAGCTTTTCTTGTGTCCTACTGGGGGCAGAGCAGTGGAATATTAGAGGTGTAAGATACCTGAGACCAGTGGAAGATACCTTAGATCAGTGGTTCTCAAAGTGTGGTCCTCGGACCCGTGTAGCCTCACCGAGGCACGTCAGCATCATCAGGGAGCACATTAGAAATACTCAGGCCCCATGGTCAACTTACTGAATTGGAATCTTTGTGAATAGGGCCCAGGAACCTGTTTTTAAGAAGCTCTCCAAATGATCATTATGTCCACACAGTTAGACAAGGACTGCTTTATTTACCATGAGATTAGATCGATCTAGCCCATGTTTATAGTTGGGGAAACTGAGGGCAATAGAGGGCCAGTGACTTGCCTACCATGAAACAGCAAGTTGGGGGCAGGAAACCAGTGATTGACTCCCAAACCCGGGCTCAGTTCAGCCACACGGCTGGCCTAGGTGGACTGCCAGGAGGCCAAGAGGCTCGCAGAGAGGGATGGCTTGGGAGCCATATCTGCACACGTCGCTGTCCGTGCTGTGGTGGAGAGAGTCGAGGGTTGGGAGAGAAATGGAAGGGCGTGTGCTGAGAGCTATTCTCGCACCCTGGGCAGCTTCTCTCCACGGTAGAGCCTAGGGACCCTGCTGTCGAACTTCCGCCTTTAAGTGAACAGCTTCCTTGAGCATCCTTGGCTGAGCTTAGCAACAAGGGGAGAGGGAGAAGGGAGGGGGCAGGAGGAAAACGTGCTCCCCCATTATCATCATGTCAGTGCAATCACTGGGAATTACGGTTGAGGATTAAGAGTCACTTGGGGATAATTCAGCCAAGCTGGAGAGGGAAACACACACACACACGCACGCACGCACACAACATAAACAGATTGCTAAAACTCATGGCAGAAAACAAACAGCATAGCAAAAAAAAAAAAAAAGTATGGCTGGAACTGAAAGCGCCTGAATTTTGAATAGGTGGAATAGGTTTCAGAATGATCTGTTTCCTAAACACTTTTGGTGAAGTTGTATACACAGTGACTAGAACAGAGCAGCTGCTTCCCCAACGCTGTGCATTGCTCTGTTTCAGACGCCTTGCATCCCTCTCCTCCAGGCATCTGTTCCTGAGAACACTTGAAGGTTCTGCCAAGAGAACTCAAACTGGCAATAGAATACTTGAAATTTAGAAAATGAGAGGAGAGAGAGAAAGAGAGAGGGAAGAGAGAGAGGAGAGATTTCTTAGCTTCTAAGAAGATACAGCAAATCCCAAAGAAGAGGATTGGGCATTTATTTCCCTGTTTCTAGGCACCTCTGAAAAAGGTCAAATAAACTGCCCTCTCTTCCAATTATCTTTGAGCTTGAACAAGAGACCTCAGCAAAATTGTGTTTTATTTTCCCCAGAATGGGCGAGCAATTTGCGCCCACTTTTTGACCTCAAGTCTGTATGATTAAGTATTTAGAAGGTGTTTTGTTGCCATGTTGTGTGTATGCCAGCCTAACAGGCTGCTTGAGAAACAAGCCTGGTTCATGGAATCTAGACGAATCTTGTGCTTTTCCAAACAGCACCTAAAGAGCACAATAGACCAGAGAATTTCAAAGTGGAGAGATAATTTGTTTAGCGAAAGGCTTGGCAGATGATTTGAGCAGGAGAGTGGCATAGATGGTTCCATTTGGGGGCCATTCTGAGGTTTTAAGTGCCACCGTCACCCATCATATGTCTCTCACTTCAGATTAGCTGCAAGAGAGTTATCTGGGTAGTAGAGAACCTCTTGCCCACTTCCCACCCAGCTAAATCTTGGGCCTCAAAGACTGGTTACACCAGGGAGAAGGAGGAACAGAGACCAAGGCTTGAAATTTGTGCATGGGTGTTAGTATTCTGAAGCCAAACAGGAATGACTCTTGAATTATCCCTTATTTTTTATTTTCGCTCCAATCTTCTTCATGCTTTTAGAATTAATAATCAAGAGAGGCCCATATCCTCCCAGCTTCTATTTGTCTTGCATAGTAAGGTTGACTATTTTCTTTCCCTGGGGAGGAGAATCCCCAAAGGGAGAAGGTGCTTGGGAGAAGTAGGAGGAAGTGTGAGCTGAGGATTTTTTTTCTTCTCCCCTTCCAGATTTTCCCTTTTAAGGCTAGACAACTACAGAATCCTTTTCCAGATGAACAAACACTGCAACAGATGTGGTGCTGGCAACAGTGTTTCCTGATGTTATTTGGGTCTGTTTAAAATTGGGATTTTCTTTTGCACTGGATGATTTGGTGAAATATATTAACTTTTTTGAATGCGGAGAGATTTCCAGCCATGGATTTGGAGGAGCTAAGAAATTAATTACCCATTCCAGAAAGTCAGTGGATTCGAATAGCTTTGTCTCTGGGAACTCTCGCTTCAAGCCCAAATAGTCTAAATGAACAATTCTCCACTTTCCCCTGATACCCGCTGCAACTAGACATTCCGTAATCTTCCACTTTAGTTTCTGCCTGGGATTTGAATGACGAGGTCACTGTTGGTGAAGCTGATGTGACCCATTCACGTGTTCTCGGGGGGCAGGAGAGTGTGTGTGTCGGGCCTGAGGGAATGGAAAGATCAGTGCCACCTGCCCCCTGGTGCAGGTGTGGAGAAAGCCCTCTGCACCAGGCCCAGCTTTCATGGAGATTCTACACATTTTTGAGAGGGAAGCTTCTATGGTCTTGAACACCGGCTTCAGATGGAAAGCCTTTCGAAAAGGAAGGCTTTGTTTAACATAGGGCACTGAACGGGGAGTCGAAAGCCTTTCTGTCTAAATCTGGTTCTGTTATTCTCTGTGTCATCTTGGGCAATTCATTTAGCCTCTTCTGGCCTCCCTTTCCTTATCAGTCAAATGAGTGGTGCTCATTTAGCTGCTTTCTAAGGCTCTACTGAGAGGACAACATTTTTTGATTCTTTGACTCAATATTGAACAAACTGGCCAAGTAAATGATTCCTATGCTACCTCTTTTCTTAGAAGTCTAGCCAAAAGGAACCTAAAAAAATAAATAACTACTGGCACTTCATTTATAAATCCAATTTTAAATAAAATGTTTATATATATATATATGATTGTGTAACTCTTTCCCTGAAAGAGCACTTTTATTGGTCTGTCCCTTAAACCCTCTCTGGAAACTAGGAGGCTTTCAGTTACCACTAAGAAGTACAGCATTTTACCCAGATTCTTTTACATGTGGTCATCGCGGCAAAGCTATGAATTGCCTGTGTTATCTCCTAAGTTATTGAAAAATGATATATAAGTGGTAAAGCTAAAGCCTAAACATATGTCTTTTGTCTCCACATCTTCTAGAACTCTAGCTATTATTCCTATGGCCAACTCTAATTAATGGTCATAAATCTGGTTCCTCTACTAATCAGGTAGGTTTCTAGTACCTACTACAGGCCCCATTCAGTTTTCCTTGAAAAGTACCAGATACGTGACATAATGTATAATATACACTGAGAAAGAACTATTCTAGTTCTTTCTAAGACCAATGGCATGCAGCAGTCTACGAATATATTTTTTGGTCCCAAGCTTGTAAATACTTCTGAAAATGACTCACCCTCCTGTCTTTTTATAAGCCAGATCTAGTTCATTTCCTTCTTCCAAATATAAATCCCTAAAGGTCAGAGTACACTTATGTTTAAGGCAATAAGAAACAAAGAAAGTTCTCATTTTCGGGTATTTTCATATAGTCAGGGAAGCTCACCAAGGGAGTGAGGATAAAATGACCCCCTGCCCTCCAGCCTTTAGAAAACATCTCGTGGGGTAAGTGCTTTGATTCCCAGCGGTGCAGGAGGTGACAGATGTGTGGCTTTCCATGATGCTTGCCAGAAATATGTACGAACTTTGGGACGGTGCAAGGTGCTTTGAAGACTGGAGAATGCATCGGCCCTGTGATTGTCTGCTCTACTGCTTTCTTCCTGTGCAGAATGTCTCCGGGTCCAGAGAGAGAGGCTCCAGCCAGACAGTGAGTCAAATGACAAGTTGACAAAATGGTTGTAATTCTAGAAGCTGCAGTCCCATCCCAGGCTCTTTATGTAGGGGTAGGGATGGATCCAAAATCTGAAACAGCTCCCAGGAGAGCAAGAAGATATGATGACTAATGCTTGGACTGACCTGCATTCTTTCCACATTTATTTATGCCAGATATTGGTATAAACATCTGAACTGCATCCACATTAACACCCTTATCTAGCAGTGGTGATCTTAAAAGAGAGTCAGCCAAGCCCCATGAGGTACTCTGTCCCCATCGTAGGCAGGGTAAGGAACAAATGTCATCGTAGAAAAGGTGTCAGAGTGACACCGAGATCATCTCTGCTTCTCATCTCGGGATGTAATAACACCAAGCACGAGATGGGGCAGCAGAATGTGATGTGTTATTAAGGGCAGAGCTATGCAGGTTTTGACACGGTATCTGTTTGTATTTAGCCTTTCATCTTCTAAAAAAAAATCATTACTGGACACCTGCTGCTTGTCTATTTACTGAGCTAGGACCTGGTGACATAGCACTCACACATGGTCCTGCCCTCCAGTTTCTTACAGTCTGGTAAGGGGTATAGGTAAAAAAATTAGGGAATCTCAAGGGAAAGAGAGACAGATGCTAAGATAGGGTAAGCTTCGGTGCTATGAGAGCATAATATAGGATGTCAAACTATCCTATGATGGGGTGGGAGTTTTTGAAGACAAAAGAAGGGAGGTTTAGGTTAGGCTGAAAGATGAATAAAAGTTAGCCAGGTAAAGTTTGCTTGGGGTTGGGAGGTGGGAGCAAGAGGGTTGCAGCCCAGGAAAGAGAGTGCAAAGCTCTGGATGTTGCATCAAGAAACCAGTTCCCCTCTGCTGAATTGCATGCTAGGTCCTTGCTTTTAATAATTCTTCACTATATGCTAAGTGCATGCTGGCCTCTTAAAATACATGATTCGCTTAATCTACCCTCCCGCCCTATTTTAAGTATTATTGTTTCCATTTACAAATGTGAAAGCAGAGTCCTATAGACGTTAAAGAATTTGCTCATGGTTGCACAGCAAAGAAAGAGCAGCAAGGCAAGGTTTCAAATCAGGTCTGACTCTAAAACATGAGCTCTCCACCACCAGCATCCAGAAGTGCACAGTCCAGCCTGAGCAAACTTTGTGGAGTCTGACAATCAAGTTTGCCTTGTCTGAGTGTCTCTCCCAACTCTATGCCAGCTCCTTGAGCATCAGGGTTATTCTTCTGGGTTTCTCCACAGTGCCCAAGAAAGATCAGGCTACCTTATCCTTTGTCAGTAAATATTTGCTAACTGAATCTCTACTACACCTCTTGTTCCTTTTCTTCATCCTTTCTGCAAGAGTTTAGAAGGAAACTTGACATTTGCATTTACGCAGTTTTTATGTAAGTCTTCTGAAACTGGGTGGGTGAATCAGTAGGAGATGAGCTGGTTGATGTATGAGAAATTTAGTTTCTATTAAGAAATCCTTGAAATCCTCGTATGCTACTTAGTTATGCAAGTGAGATTGTAATTGCTCAAGAGGAAGAGAGCATATCCTGCCAAAAGGGAAATAAAGTCAGGCTTATGTCATGGAAAAGTTTTACGAACCAGCTGAACAATATATAACTGCATCTCAGACCTGGCAATGAAATAAGGGGTTTAAATCTCTTTAATTGATCTATTAATAATAGCACCATTATAAATTTCAATTTTATCATTTTTTATAGTGAATACCTTTTATATGGAAATTGGAAGGCAATGTCTAAATGAATTGGTGACATCATTTCTGATGCTCAGGGTATATAAAATCTTCACAGATATGGTCTCAGCAGAATTCTAGGCTAGAGTTATTATTACTACTATTTTTCTTTTCCTAATTAAGAGGAGGATGGTAATAAATCTTTAATTGGTAAATAAAGGCATCTTGGACAAGTGGAGCTAGAGTGGCAGACTGGGAGTTATGTGGACTTGGAGTTCTAATTTAATCTTCTCTACTTGTGGAAACTTAGGTGGTCATTCAATCACATGGACTCTCAGTTTTCTTGTTTGATAAAGCTTAGCAATATTTGTAAGGCTTAGTGATGGTATATGAAGAACATCTAGGCCATTGCCTAGTGTAGAGGAGACAGTGAAGCCTCTGATCCTATGAGGTAGATGAATAGAAGAAAATCCACACCTTCCTTTGGGCTGTCCCTATTGTGGCACAGTATCTGATAGTAAAAAAAAATAGAGTAGAACAGCATGACACTCAGGTCATCACTTTATCACTTCGTGACACTGTGACTCAGGGAATTTGTTTATCCTCTCTGAACATCAGTTTTCTTCTCTGTAAAATGCAGATAGTGATAGTAGCTCCGTAGTAGGATTGTTGTTCGGATTGAATGAGAGAATGTGTTTAAGACATTTAATATGGACCCAGCTCAGAGTAAGTACTCAATAGATGCCAATTCTTCTCAGTTACTTTTTCTTATAAAGCTAGCTTCAGAGGAAGATGTGGTTTGATTGTCCACTGACTTCTTGCCTACCCTTCTATGCACAGGCAGCTCCTATTTAATGCATTAGGTAGAATGTCAGACTTTTCCTGCTACAAGCGTACTTGCCCTCATCGCTGGGGCTTGGTTTGCAAATGAAGTTGCAGGTCAGTGTTATTCAAGACCTCTCATAGTCATTCTGGACAAGTGGGGACTCTTGCCTACCTTCGCCTGGTGCAGGGAATGTCAGACAGTCAGGTAAGAGAACAGGCCCGTACCTGAAAGTAGAAATGTGGGAGAGCTACCAACAGAGTTTAAGGAAAGAAGACATCCCTCTGGATGGAACGGGGTGGCTAGCTTCAGAGAAATGCTGGGCATTTATTTTTATTTCAGGGTCCTAACACACAGAGAACGGGCACATTTTTCAAAAGGAGATTTCTTTAGACTGTCTGTGTCTTAGGTAAAAAACAGGGACAAAGAGCTTTACAAAACTGCACCTGGCTGGCAGGAAGCTTTTCAGTGGCAGGACAGCCCTGTCCCAGTCTGTGCAGCCAGTGCTGTCTATATAGAGATGGCCATACCTTTGGATTAAACTACTGGTGAAATGACAGGCAGTATGGACAAAACAATTTCTGCCTCTCCACGTGTGTAACCCTTTCTAGGTAGATGCAGTCTAGACTGAAGAAAATTATTCGGAAGCCTCAAGATATACATAGAAGGTTTATCTGGGCCATGAATGTAGATGGAATGTAAATGACAAAGATTGAATCCAGAATTCTTCTGTTTCCTTAAACAGTGTCTTCTTCATTAGGAATCTGAATCTTCTAGGCCATTCATAACATGGTATCCTTCTAAAATGGTTTCTCCTCATCTTCCCTCCCTCTAAATATATACCCCCTCCAGCCTCTCAGGCTCTGCCTCCCAAACCCCCTTGCTCTCTGTCCTTTGTCTTCATTGAAGATCTAGTTCTTGCTCTCCTGGTCTTCAGAACGTGATCCTTTGGAATGGTTTTGGTTTCCAAAACTGGCCTTTTCTCTAGGACTCAAACCTCCCTTCTCCAGATGTTTCCATGCAGGAAATTCTTGAGAAAGGTCCAAAGGCTGAATACTGGGACAAAAAGATCTACTTAGCTCTCAGCCCCAAAGGATGTTCCTGCCAGCCTCCAGGAGCATAAAAAATGGAGACCTCAGTCCTACAGCTGCAAGGAGATGAATTCTGCCAACAAACTGAGGGAGCTGGGAGTGCACAGTTCCCCGGTTGAGCCTCAGATGAGAACACAAGCCCAGCTGACTCTTGGTCACAGTCATATGAGACCCTACGAAGAGGACCCTATATGCTGGGACTCATGGCCCATGGAAACTGCGAGGTAATACATGGGCACTGATTTATTTTATTCTTAGCTGTTTTAGAGAAGTCATAGGAGTTTGGAAAGTTCATGCAGAAAATACAGAGTTTCCATATATACCTCCCCCATAAACACACAGTATAGTTTTCCCTATTATTTACATATTGAATTAGTGCAGCAACTTTGCAACAATTGATGAAACAAGATTATTATAATTGTACTATTAACTATAGTCCACCATTTACATTATGGTTCCCTGTTATGTTGTACAGGCCTATGCTTCTTGTTAAAAACCGTTAAGTATGACCTACATTTTCTCTTTCCACTACATGAAAAAATATAACTCAATAATGTTAACTGTGTTCACGATGTTGTACTACACTTGCCACCATCCATTACCAAAACTTTTCTATCACTCCAAACAAAATCTCTGTACTCCTTAAACAATAACTCCCTAGTTCCCCCTCCATCCCCTAGTAACCTCTAATCTATATTCTGTTTCTATCAATTATTTTATTTTAGATATTTCAAATAAATGGAATCACACACACACACACAGAAATATATATATATTGATCACACTTGGAACCATCTACAATTCAAGATTACTGCCACTGCCGGCATTATCTCAAGCTGTTCTTTAAGAAGATATCACTCTGTTAACAGTGTTCTGTGCCTGCTGATCCCACTGCAGTGTTTTCTCCATTGAAGACATTGCCTCCACGAAATCTGTTTTAGCGTTTTCCTTCTCTATGCTGAATTACTGGCACAGTCAACGGCCCACTTGTGTGTAGTTCAAGAAGCAATTAAGGGCTTTTTTTTTTTCTGTGAATGAGCTAGGGAGGGGGTAGGAGTGAAAAATGATCATTATTCTAATGATTCCTCTGCTTAGCTGAACAGTTCAGAGATCTTTGATACATGAGTCACCCCTATTTAAGCCCATCTCTGCAACTGCCTTCTGCAGCCACGCCTGCCCGCCGGAGCCCTTGATGGCGATTTGGGGTCTCACATATTTAGGTCGAAGCAGCCCGATCCAGCGTCAGGATTGTGATTAACCACAATTGTAAGCATGTGCGCAGTGATCCATGGCACGGTGATGGTATCACTGAAAATCAAAAAGTGCAAACCTCAGGGACCTCCTGAAGAGCCCTGCAGTCTCAGTTGTGAGCTTTTTGTGTTCATCTGTGAGAGCTGTGATGGTCTCACCTCCCTATGCTTGTCTACATGAATTGTGTCCAGCATATATGTTCTTAGATGGCAGGCACTGTGGGCCTAAAACGTTGCTGATGGTAATAGTTGCTTACAAGTTTTGATTAAGGTGGTAAAGGGGTGACCTTGCTGTTCACTCAACAAGCATATACTATATGCAGAGCAAAAAGTCAGGCCCTGGGAAGAGACAAGTCAATGTTCATCAGTGGTGGTTCTCAAGGCAGGAATGTCTGGACCAGCAGCAGCACCTGGGAACATATTAGAAATGCACAGCCATCGGCTTTTCCACCGAGATTCTGGGAATGGGGCCCAGCCATCTCTAGTAAGTCCTCCAGGTGATTCAGATGTAACCTCAAGTGTGAGGATCACTTCCCTGCATCCTCTCTGGCCCCTAAGCATCTTCACAGACTTTCTCCTGTGAAGAGGTGTGAAACCTAGGGGAGGAGCAAGACGAGATGGGTAGGGACTGAGCTTCTTCAGGTGAAAGCAGACTTTGACACTGCCTCCACAGCATGGCATCACATTGCCTGCCCTCCTTTGGATGTTTTGGAGCTGCCTGGCAGCTCAAGGAGCAAAGTCTTCCCACAAGGTCGTGTGAGTGTGATTTTGGACAATTCTTACCTTGAAGGGAATGTACCCTTGCTTCTCCACTGAGTGCACATGTTGAGGCAGAGAGTGGTACTAATTTATGCTCCAAATCTGAACAGCTGTGGTGTGATGAGAAGAAGTTTGGACATGGATAACTTGGGTCAAGACACAGCTCTGCTTCAGTAGCTGTGGAAGGCTGGGAAAATCCATTAACCTCATTAAACTCAGATGGACCGGAGTTTCCCCATCTCAAGCACTCATAATTATATCTGCTCCGACTGTTTCTTAGGACGTTCTGCTCAATTGACACAGAGATTAAGATGGAATTTTGCCCAAATCTTCTCCCTCAGATTCCTGGATAAAGGCACCCTAATAACAGTAATCAAAGCCCAGTGGAGAACAAAGTACTTTGTTAATTTATTGAACTGATGCATTCACACATGCACACTGTAGGGCTTCTCTAGTAAGTGGTAATGAAATGCAAGGTTGAGTTATATCAGCCTCCTTTAGGCCTCCCATCTCAATCCTGCGGAGCAGATTCTACGGCCAGTCACCCAACCAACCCACAGATGAGCGGCTGGAACCCCAGGCAGGACCAATTCCAGGATGTGATGACCACATAGAAACAAGCACCTGCAAAGACTCTGCCAATTACAGATGCCAGAGAAAGATTGGGAGGTGAGCCTGGAAGGCGGCATGGAGGACAGTAAGTCTGCCTGGTAGTGATGGGGCCCAGCATTGGGCAGGCGCCAACCAACTGCATGAACATACCTCCCCCCATTAAGGGGGCCGGCAAGTAGGGCAGGGTGTTCAGGCAGGTCTGAACCTGGCCCTTAAAGAGAGGGGATGGGTAGAAATTCTCCTTCTTTATAGTACAAACACTGCGGGAGAAAGAGAGATGTTTCCTCCTTCCTCAGTAGCTAAGAAAACACTTTTAAAATGCTGATGATTTATATACATGCAGTTTTGTAATACTTCAGTTCCTGAGTTCCCAAGCTAGTAGCAGGCCATAGGACTCTGGTGGATTAAGTTACGTACCCCAGAAGAAACTTGATCTACATCTTCATCCCGTTTCTTTGGGTAAACAGGGTCATTTGAAGGTATTAGTTTTAGTCAATGTGTAGCCAACTGAATCAGGCTGGCTCTTGAACTTATTACTGGAGGACTCGTAAAGAGAAAGCCATGGGGAAGAGCCCGAGGCAGGAAGTCAGCTGAACCCAGAAGAGAAAGGAGAGGACAGCCCCCTGTGACAGAAAATCCCAGGGACCCAAGGATTACTGACCAACAAGAATGCTGTGGACTGAGGAGAAAACAAACCTTCCAGCCTCCAAAACCGTGAGACAAAGCATTTCTTTGTTTACGCTGACCCATTGTTTGAACTAATTGTGGTATATGTCATAGCAGCTGGGAAACCAAGACTTTGACCTTCAGCAGCAGGTCTGGCTTTTCCCTGCAGGCTGAGGAGGAGTGGAGTTTGGTGGCGTGGTGGATGTCGAGCTAGGTCAGCTTGGTTGAGGCATTGGTGCTGAGGCAGTTCCAAGGGAGCAGGCGAAACAAGATAGCGTGGGAAGGCTGAGGGCAAGAGGCAATAGGAATAAGTGCCATCATCAAAGAGGAAGAGGCCCACGTTGAAACAGCATGGAGAGGGGGTGGGATGGGATCATGGATGAACGTTTCAAATGGTGGCAGCAGGTATTTGCTATTTACTTTTGTGAAGCAGCTGGGGCTTGGTTAGCGGGTGAGCTTGCTGTGTTTAAAATGCTGGGGCATAACACGTTTTTGGCTTCACCTGGCCATTCCTCAGAAGTGCTCTTCCCACCACTAGCTGGGGCCTGGAGTGTGATTTGGTCTTCCTTCTCTTCTCCTTGCTTCTAGACTGCAGCCGCCTCGGGCCCTGGCACGTGCCTGGTCCCCATGACTGTGTAGTCTCCACTCTGTTCTTGAGTAGGAGGCAGGGAGCCTCACTGCCACCCATGTTTTATGGTTAGACTCAGCTATAAGTGGTCAGACAGAGCTTTTAGTGGTAAAAAAAAAACAAAACTAAGAAATCATATCGTATATTCATTGAAATAACGGTGATATTCTGGAAAACTAGTGAGCCTGATACTAGGAAATACCTTTTGAAATTCAGCAATGATTGGCATTTGTGGTAGTAAAACGTGGTAGGGGAATTGAGCCAGTCCAGACAGCCACAACCTTTTTGGGGGGATTTTGAAATAAGTCGACTGTGGATTGCTTGTCTCTAAACTGAAGGTGGGTGGACCCCAATCACGGCCTTGTAGAAAGTAGATTGGGAAGGCAGCATACACAGTTCCTATCTAATATTACCCTTATGTTATCTCAGCTAACCAGCAATTCGAGATGAGAATGTGAACTCTCCCCTTTTCCAGACTTTCTTGAAAAATCCATTCCCTTCTATCCCCTAGGCCAGTGTCACTGAAAGCCCCTTGGTTGAGGCAAGCCACAGCCCTGCAGTATAAGCAATGGTACGATGGCCAGGCAGCTGATGCCGTTTGAGAAACTTGAACCACGGAGCAGTGACCGATAGCACTGCTGGGAAATGGGCCGAGGCAGCTTTTGGTACCCATTCCCACCCTGAGCGAGGCCGTGCTTTTGAGACATGTACCTTTAATCACCCCACAGGGTCGTTGACTTTCTTGGGTTCAAATAAAAGAGGAGCAGTGAGGAAACTTTCATGACAAATAGTACACCAGCTCACTGCTCTTTCCCTTGCCTCAAAATCAAGCAAAAGCCCTCTAACAGATGCATCTCAAGATGCATGCTCAGAGGAGCCACTGACAACCCGGAAGCAAGGAAGAAGCAGGGTCGGTCCTTTGTCGCTTGCTATCAGAGTACACATGTGCTGCCTACTCCAGCTCAACTTCCGTATCCACGGTGAGTTCAGAAAAGAGGCATTTGGTGGTGGTGAGAAGTGGATAGACTTTTAAAAAGTCTGTATTTCATTTGCGACAAAACCACCCTGGGATACCCAGGCCTAAATTTCTGGACTCACAATTCCTGAAACTCCAAAAGAATGCAAGCACTGACTTTGAACACCTAACATTTGAACACTTTTTGCTCTGGGCCATGCCTCGTTCTGGGTGCTTTAATTTTACTAACTCATTTAACCTCATAACAATGAGGGTGATGTTTTTTGTTTTTGTTTTTTTTCCTTCTTTTTAATTGTGATCCTTTGGTCCTGCATGGGGTCCTATGCCAGGCTCCCTCACTTGACTCCCTTTTGTTCACAGGAAGACTTTCTGGGAGAAGGACTGGGCTTTGCAAAATAAGAATTGTTCATAAGAAAATAAAAACAATGTAGCTTATAATATCTTTTTGTTAACCAAAATATAAGGAGAAAAGAGCCCAACTTATACAAGATGTCATTTGGATTCTTTTAAGGTTTAACTGTAGGGTAGATTCATTTGAAGGTAATGGGCATGTATGGTTCTTGAGACAGACGTTTTCTCCATTCAGCACTTAGACTTATATACCCTGCGCTCTAATGATTCTTGGAGTAGCTTGGAATGTGGAAATGTAAGCTATTTATTTTCCATCACTCTGGGTATTATCCCTTGTTCTAAAATCATAACATAAAAATACAGAGTTACTATTACATTTCTTGTAGGCTGATCAGTGCCAATTTCAGTTGAGGGGACTGAGAGAAGGGGGGTATGATGCAGGTAATGAAATCTTTTCCTAAAAAGAAAGAAATTGAAATGTTTTGGCTTTCTTTCAGTAACATATAATTTGTAATGTTCTTCCCCTCATTTACAATCTTGTCCATGTATAAACAGTAATTTGCTCTTATAAACACATACTGTAGTTAGAGTTCTGTTGGGAGCAATTGGTGTTCTTTATCTGTGATACCATGCGCATTGAAAAAAACGATAATTATAAATATCCTCCAGGGTGAAAAAAAATAGTAAGAGGAAGAAGTTAGACAATCTGTCTAGAGACTGCAGTTGTTGGTTCTTATTACTATGTCTTTGAGCATCTTGACACCCCCTTCCTATCGCTACATGTTTAGTACCTGCCTCACCCCCCCCCCCGCCCCGCTTCAATATCCTACAAAACTCAATGCAAAGCTCTGAAAGTGTTAGCATTTGGGAAGCAATATTCAACAATAATTTTTCTTTACATCTGAAATCACTTGTTGCTATTGTTAACATTGATCTTCCAATCCTGGAATCCAAAGAAAAAGTCTGGATTCCTAAGAATTGTGAACTGTGTGTTTTTTCTCTCTTTCTCTTTTGCAAATGCAAGAATGGACCAGTTGAGTCCAAGTTCATGTTTCTATATCTAGTTTGAATCAGAAAGAGCCAAGGTCGTGCTTGTAATACTGGTTAGCGCTGTGAAACCCATGCATAAGTCTGTGTAAGAGAAAGGATCAATTTATCAGAGTTGTATTTCAATTCTATAAAACTTGCAGTCACAGAGTGGTTTTCCAACAGAGGAGATCATTAGAGTTACAGAGGGGGCCACAAAAATAGATGGGAATCTAAATATATGAACTGCTTAGGTTCTTAAAGTCCAATTTATACCTGGTTTTTGCAACTCAGAATGCATTTCCCTGTTGGAACTCTACTTTGCACCCCTGTGGGTTTCCTCAGCTAGCTTAATTAAGCCTCTGTCAAGCATAAAGAAGTGACATGGTTTTCTGGAAAGAGCACAGAATTAGGTATCGGAGAGCACTGGGTTTGAATCCAAGTTGGAGCATCTACTAGTTGTATGGTCTTGGGTAGGTCACTAAACCCCTCCAAGCTTCAGTGTACTCTTCTACAAAATGCAGAAAGTAAGAATATTTTGTAAACAAGATAATTGCTTTCTTGGGCCCAACCCTATACTTGATATAGAGTAGACATTCGATAGATGTTTGCTGAATGCATGGACACACGAATACATATGTACCTTAATTCTTTAGGAAACATCCTTCCAAAGGTCGGGAGACTCCTACAACCTCCTTACCTTCATAGTGGTGGGTCTACAGAAATACAGACCCACAGGGGTCTCAAGGAGACGTCTGCGGCAGTTTATACGGTGTGGGGTCTCCTGTGCAGCACTTTGCAGCTGGATTTATAACTGCAGTAGCCTCAGAGGAAGAGCCAAGTTTTTTTGGCATGAGTTCTGTCACCTTTGGATCAGAGGCTTTTCTGAACGGCACAGGATGGTGGATCTTATGGGGGGCATAATGGTGTCCAGGGACATCAATGCAGGCCTCCTCTTGGGTAGTGGTGGTCAGAGAAGAAGTGTGATGATGGCCACTTGTGTGGTTGACTCATGCCTAAGTTATATAGTAATCAGAGACGTTGTGTATACTTCTGTCTCTGAAATGTCATAGAAGGTGCAAACATTTCTTTATAAGAAAATATATTTATTAAATGTAACTACATATTGCTTGGCCTAAAGAGGATAAATTAGTGCATTTTAAATAATGAGAAGAAAAGAGTAAACACACTTTTTAAAGAATGAAATGCATAGTGTTATTTCTAGACGGGAGCCCAAAACACAAGGTACTACAGACTTGAAGGGAGTTGTGTCCTGACTTCAGGAACGGACTTTGGGTTTATACTAAAATGACCCATGTTCTTCTAAATATAGTCAGTGGTGCTCAAATAGAGATTGGAGACTCTTAACCGGCATGGTAGTTTTAAATCTATCTTTTATTTCAGTAGGCAAACTTTCTGAAAATCACTAAAATTTCAAGAGATGCTTTTTGTTGTCTTTTTTTTTCTTTTTTTTTTTTTCTCAAGCAATTGCTGTTTTTTTGAGCTCCAAGGGCTGACAGCTGTTCTAGTTTTGCTTGGGGACTTTTTCACAATGTGGATTAATCAATGTTATGAACTGGGTCCGTGGGGTTTTGGGAATGTAATTGGTTTCAGATGACACTTTGCTAGTCAATCTGTGAAACAGCCGAATGTTGACACAGCTGAACAATTCCAGCTGTTTCCACTCGCCCCTTCTCCTTCCCTGGACGCTACATCCTTTGCCTTTATTTTTGTCTGCCCTCTCTCGTTGTGACTGTGCTAAACTAATTTGTTATCCTTTCTGAAATTCCTTTTTGCCTTTCTTTCCTTTGGGATGACATGGCTCCCCTTTGTTTTATTTCCTCCCCCCTCCAATTTTATTTTGCAAAACTTTTGTCTTGGCTTTCATAGTTTTTAAGGAAATAATAGTCTGCCCATTTAAATTCCATTGTATTTGTTGCAATTGCCTAGTTCGGTTTTCTAAGGGCACACGACAACACCTTTAGGTTTTATACAAGTGCTTAAAATCTGTGAATATTGAATTTCACAACTGGTTGATTAACTTTGTTATTGTTTTTTTAGCTCTCAGAGGCATACCATTGAATAAACAGCACAAGCCATTAGATTTATTCAGTATATAGCATTTTGATTTTAGATTTATTCAGTGCATAGCATAATCCTCTGAAATGGTGGGGAAAAAGAGATTCAGGTGTCAGTATTGCTGCTAGAGAGATGTATGATTAGAAGGGAGGGATCAAAAAGGGCCAGGCCTGAAGTATGTACGGTATATTAAGAGTTTCTATACTGTCAGGGGAATGGTTCATAAATTGCTTTCAGTGGTTTTTCATTATCAGACTAATTTCTCTTTGTTTTTCCAAGAGCACTTGTGTCGGCATCTTATCTAGTGGAGGAATGGCTTTAACTGTTGGAAGCCACAGCTTGTTGCTACTTTATTGGGTGATGGGCTGCAGATCTAAGCTAAATGAGCTAAACCAAAGAATAGGGCCATGCAGATATAGTGCATGGGTGAACGGGGTTATTCCCAATAGCTGAGACTCACTTGTCATGTGGGCAAAGTAATCCCAGTCTTCCCAGAATGATCTGAATTGACAAGTGGATGGCTCAGACTTACAGGACGATTGCACAGCCACTACTCTGCCTGACTTGTAAACACTGAGCTGCACAGCACAATTAAGTATTTTGAAGTCGGGTTTAGGATGTCAAAGAACTTGGAATGGTAGAATAATTATCATGAGAATTTGGTAAGTAAATGCAATTTGAAAAGTGAGTTTTTCCAGATATTCCCTCCCACTAAACCTCTTAATGAGCATATTGGAGGAAACACTGTCATGGATGGAAACTCTCTTAGAGTCAGGAAACAATGGATAGATATAGAATGTCATTTTTCTGAATGGAGAACTATAAACAGTACAGACCCTTAGGTATTGGCTAGGGCTGATCTGGTTTCATACTTTCATATAATTGTGCTTAATAAAACTTCTGGATCTTTCTGGTAGGAAAATACTAAGCTGACAGGGGCCACATGTTCTGAAAAAGAGAAGGACATTCTTATGAACAAAGCTTATGAAAAAAATAACACAAATTCTACTTAGAGAATGGGCCACCAGATTGATAGATGATAATCTAGTTAACTGAGTTTACAAATCATTGCAGACAGTTCCCTAAGACTCTTACGAAAGGGCAATTGTGCTGGATGTGGTGGGGGGAGGGGGTGCTGGAATCAAAACCAAAAGCACGTCTTTGGCCACTGTCATTATGTATTCGTATCAGCCTGTCCCATGTTTGTTCACCAGCATCCCCGGTTGCTATTATTGACCTCTGAATCAATTTACTCATTCAAGAGATGTTTTTTCAGTACTTTGTGTTGGGCTCTTTATTGCCCTCATGTATTGGTAGGGGACAGAGGCATCAATAGGTCAGTCCTTAAATTCATGGAAAATGGCAGCTGCATTAAGTATTGGAAGGCCAAGGAAGATAGGGCCGTGCACATCTCTGATAAGGAGATTTGACTTGGGTCAGAGATGGCTCTCTTGAGAAAATGAGTTTGGGCCCAGATCATTAGAAGTTAACCAGGCTGGACAGAGGGTTGTTGAGGATGCAAAGTTGATATTAATATGGTACTTACCTGTAAGGTGCTCAACATCTAATTCAAGCAGTTACAGTGTTTGTGATATCTGCTGCCCATGGTGAAGGTTTTCTTGGAGATGTTATCATCAGGGAGGGAAAATCTAAATCAGGTTCTAGAGGAGGGGCTGTCCTCAAGGAAATCTTCCTGGAAGAAGTAACATAGGAGCTGAGTTTTGAATGATCACACTACTGTTAATTGTGAGACATCCTGGAGCCTTAAGTGCATTGTTTTTGCAATTGCTTGGGACTCAAATTTTCCATGTTAGATGGACCGAGGACACTGAGTGATTCCTGTTGGTCTCTGTGGGGTGGGAGGGGTGACTGGGAGGGGTGACTAGCTCAAGGCAAGCAGTAAAGCAGCATTAGTGTGAGAGGCAAAAAGGGGAGAGAGTTTGGGCTTGGGGACTGCTTATAGCTCCCAAGACAGCTTCTCTCCTGGAAATGCTCCAGTTCCACTTCTGTGCCTGTGAAGAGGATGGACAGATGGGGCAGTCCCTTCTCTTGGTGCCTGCTCACTCAGCAGAGCTCAGAAGCCACAATTCAGCAATGATGTTCCCTTAACCACCTGGCATGGCCTCACCCAAAGCCATCCGTGATGTGGTTCAGAGAGAGCGTGGATGACGGACAGCAGACAGATTTGGGACCCCTGTTAAAATAGGCACATTCCTGGGTTCCCAAGCAGACCTGCAGAAGTTATGTGGTTCTGGGGTGGGTGGAGGGGGGAGCAGGGGGTAGAGATGGTCTGCATTTTTAACCTGCTCCCTGGCTGACTCCCTAGCACTCTGAGGTTTGAGAACCCTCAGTTGGAACTAGGATTTTAGGATATGCAGGCTATTTTAGGCTATGCCAGGTTATAGCCCAGGTATAATGAGATGAAACGCATTAGACTGATATAAAGCCAATAAGAGTGGGTCCTGTAAATGCGCCCTTTGTACTACAAGGTCTATTGTAAAACTAAAGAACAATCCAAATATTTGGTGCTAAGAAGATACAGACTAAAATTACCCTGGCAGCCTTGGTAGGTTAAAACTGTGGCTCAGGCAAACCAGGGCTTATAATGTGAGTTGGTGCCTTTCTCCTCAAAGTGTGATTGCATAATTGCACAAGCACTCTGTCCCTTGAGGCAGAGGTCTAATTACATAATGCCCCATCACTCTGTCCTCTAATTATGGTTTATAAAATGTACTGTGTTGACTTTTGCCATCACAGCTGCCCTGGAGGTTGACTCCTGAATGCTGTGGCTGGAAGGGGCTTGAGACATTATCTAACACTAAAGGTCCAGTCGCATTAGAGGAGGTACCCGAGCCCACACAGAAAGATGGCTCAGGATCCGGACTAGAACTTGGCTTTCCCGACTTTTTCCCCCATTTTTGATAGCTAGGCCAACCATGCTGTTATTTTATTTTTCAATACTGGCTCATTTTTCATTGTTTTCATAGGAAATCTGACTTGGAATCGCCTGGGATTTTTAAATAGAAAAGCTGTCATTTGAGTGTTCTTATCCTTTCATAATAACAATGGTTAGTATTTATTGAGCATGTGCTGTGTGCCAGGCAGCGTGCTAAACACTTCGAATGCATTGATCACATAATCTTTTCAGCAGTCCTATACAGGCAGATACCCCCACTTGAAAGATGAGGAAACACAGGCTTTAGAAACTTTCAAGAACCTTTTCAAAGAGATACATCTCATAAACAGAAGCCCTAAGTCTTCAAGCAGGCCAGCAGTCTGAATTTAGGGTATTACTTTACTTTGTATTATATTGTTGGCTGGTCATGCTGATGTACAAAAACTCCTTTTGTACAGCTGCAAGGTCAGGTAACCTTATTCAAATTACTCTTTATATTTAGATAATAAATGGGAAAGTTTACTAAACATCGATTCCATGCCAAATTGTAATGACTCATTTTTTTTTATGCTTTAATTACGTTAGTATTCTCTTGTTTGTTCTCGCTGGACAGTGACTGCCTTCTATCTGCTTTTTGTCTCCCAACATCTTTTCTACAAGCTTTATTCTTATAAAATAAACAAGGTAATTCCAAAGGAAGAGAATCTGTGTTTTCTGTGAAACTTGAACTTTTAGTCAGAAACATCAGCAGCTCCAAAATGTGACACCATCAAGCGTTACTTCTCAGGAGAGGCGCAGTTGTGTCAAAATAAATGGTAATGCTATGGGGTGCCCTTGGCCTGTGTGTCTTGATTTGGGGTCTTTGAGAGGCCAGCCTGGTGCCTGGAGCTGTGTCCTGCCCCTCAATGGACACACGGGCGAGAACTTTATCCGTAAGTCCCCACTGGTCACGTTTTATTGCAGTATCTTTCTTGTGTTCTTTCAGTCTCAGGTACTATACTGAAAAGGTGTGAAATTGGGTGGGCCACGGTGGCTCAGCGGGCAGAGTCCTCACCTGCCGTGCTGGAGACCTAGGTTCGATTCCCGGTGCCTATCCATGCACAAAATAAAAATTTTAAAGCAAGGATATGAAATTTATCCTTCTCAGATTAGTGTAATCAGTTACAAAAAGCAAGTATGGAAAAAGAGCTCATACTTAGTCAGGATGCCTTTTTTCTAATCCCATCCTTTATCACAGACTATTTTTGGGGAACATGTCCCTGAAACTCAAAAGTGAGTGTGCAAATACCCATGTGCTCAAGCACGGAGGCTGCATTTCCATGCAAAGCTGAAACTCCTGCCGTGCCCCTATGCATTGGGAGAGAAGATGAAACAGCTGTCATCCTGTCCAATATTAATGCCATATATACACTGAATACATAAATGAATATACACATGACATCCAAATACAGCCTAGGGACTCCTTCTGAGAAGAGGTCACAGGCATGCTGTGTCTTTGGCCAGGCTTCCAGCCCTCCTCTCCTGGGCTCACTCCTTCTGCCTTTCAACACTCTGCTCAAGGTTCCTTCCTCCAAGACCTCTTCCCTGACCCCTCCAGGCCTGGGGAGGGGTGCCCTTGCCCACTGCTCACATGCTCTGTGCTGACCTTGGTCAGCCTCCACACTCAGCTCAGATATAACTTTTTTTTATCTATTTGACCAGGCCTGTTTTTTAGGGTTCCCAGAGGCCTCTCCAGAGCAACACAAATCCTGAGGAACTCTTTCCAGCAAAGGGAACAGAGGCTAATTCTTTTCTTGCTTCCTTTAGAGTCTGGGCTGCTTGCTTAGGGCATGTGGATAGAAATCTTCAGCATTACAGGCCAGGAGCTGCAGTGTGGCATCCCAGAGCTTATATCTGGATTGGGAGAGAGGGGCGAATCTCATAAGGGGATTGGTACAAAGAGGCAGCACCCTGTAATTTCCAAACGACATGCAGAAACAATGGTGCAGTATTGCAGAAAAGGAGAAGGCAGTTGAGTGTTGGGAAGGTTTGAGGAGAAAGAAAGGAGCGGGAACTTTAAGGTAAGGGCTATGAAAGGAGTGGAAAGCCTGTGGCCCAAAGCTATCTCCTCAGTTCTGTGGTTTGGCCAAAGAGCGTGCCAAAAGCCCTGTCTGTTGCCTTCGTGTTTGTCCCTGTTGAATGTTGATGGTGCCCATGTGCCGTGTAGGACATTTAGACCAGGTGTCCCTGGTCAGGAGGTGTCAGTGCCCTAGGGGAGGTGGTCCTGGCACATGGTATTTCTTTTCAATTTATCTTGTATAGCACTTACTATGTATAAGACAACTCATCAAATGGTGCATAAAACACCACCTCTTTGCAGGCTCTATTGTGCCCAGCAACTAAGGCAGATATTTGAAAAGTTCCTTTTAACTCTTGCCATATGTAAACTTGAATAATTTTAATATATTTGGGGATGGCTAACCCATAAAAGGCTTTGGAGCTGGTGCACATAGATACTTAAAGTCTGGGGATTTAACTGCAGAGTGAGGGCAACCGGGTAAACTTGTCTACCCCATGCCACCAACGCCTTCTCCCCAACGCTATCCGTGCCTTGATAGCAGCAGGCAGCGTGCGTATCTGCCAATTCCACCTCTGTCATGCCTCCATGGCAGCACTTCCAGCTATGCTTTATAATGTCAAACACCCAGGGAAGGAAGAACAGCACCAAACACCCAGGGAAGGAAGACCAGCATCTCCTTCTTCCCAGGAGTGTTGGGGATGCCTGCTTTTAGAGGCAGCCTTGCCAGAGATGCTTGAGGTTCTACATCATCTTGGAAGCTGGATTCGAGCCACGTTACACCTTTCAATGAAAAGGATTAAGTGGCATGACCAGTCAAGACATCCCAAGCCACTTTCCCTGATTGTTCTTTTGTATGAGAAAGCAGAGACTCTAGTGCACAGTTTCACTGAGTAGCTTATGGTGGTCCAGTAGTAAGAGGTGTTACTGACCCGTGCTTGGCATCTCCTCATCTCATCCCCTGCTTTGAACCTCAGGGTCACCCTTACCCCCTCCTACTCTGAGGTGTATGGGGAAGGCCTTTGTCAGCATCTGCACTTGGGGTGTGTTGTCATCACATGGGACCAGGCCAGGGAGAAGCAAGATCCTTACAGGGGATTGACTCAGGCTGGTGTGGAATGAGGAAGGGAAAGTGAACAAAGAAAATGTGAAACTGTAGTCTGGACACCAGTATAGCAGGGAGCATGTTTATCAGGTGCTCACTTTTGCACAGCATGATGCCAAGTAAGGTGAAGGATCCTGAAAAGGTGTGAAATCCGTCTCACCTGCAAGGAATTAGTTTGCAATCTACTCATTCACCAAGTATTGACTGAACAGCTCTTTGGTGCCATGCCCAGTGTTAGGAGATGGGGATAAAGCAGATCATATAGATAGCCTCTCAGTCTATCTGAGAGGCTGGTGGGACTTATTAGCAAAAGTGGAATGGTCATGTTTAATCCATCCTCTACATTTTATGAATCATTTTATTATCGAAAGCAACCAGATTCCTCTTCTCGATCAGAGCTGTTGGCTGTCTAAATCGGACGTTTGAATTGACTTTTATTTTTCTCCTTGATATTGTATGTCCTTGCCCCACCTTTCAGGTTACCCCGATGTAGGACAGGGCGAGGAAAGAAAAGGTAGAAGAAGAATCTTTTATTATAGCCCATAAATAACAGGAAATCCTGGGCTCTCATTCCCCCAGGAGAGGAAAGTTCTGTTGGTATTAAGCCCAACAGCTTATCCCAAGCAGATTTTGAATGGAGTAAGGAAGATGTCTACAAACCTTCATTCTTCCAGAAACATTCATAATTGGTCATACAATAGTTTTATAATAAATAGGTACATTTGAATAATTCTTTGGGAGGCAGGGAGCATAAAGTGATGTATCCTTCAAAAAGTGACATCATTATCTACAATCAACTTAATGTCACTCTGAGGTGTGCCTCTTCTGAGATCTTCTGCAGATGGCTCAGGTGGACTGCATTTTGTGTATTTTATTCTGTACACAAGGATCTTGGTTGTTCTAATTCTCACATCTGGGGGCTGTGTGCCTCTTTCTCTTCCTGCTTTCTACATGGAGGTATCCCCTGGGGTTCAGTCACTTTCTTCTCTCCTCTCTCTCTCTCCAGAAGACTGATCTGTCCTCACAGCTGTAACATTTCATATGCCCATTGGAAAGGAGAAGAGGTAACTGATAGATATTAGGAAGCAAGGGGCAGAACTCATTGTATGTTCCTAAGAGAAAAGTTGGCAGTGGTTAAAGATGAAAGGAAGGGTTCAAAGATGACCTTTCCCCTAAACGTCAGTATTAGTCACACTTATGGAAATATTCTAGAATGATAAGTTCACCTTTCACCTTTTTATTTTTGTTTTGGATTAGTGGCTCCAAAATGGAACCTGCCTTATGCAATAGATATTATTGAATGCTCGTTTGGTGTGAAGCACTGGAATGTATGGTGGCAAGGGAGCTGCCTTTGTCTTTGCCTAGTCTGTAGTCAGATGGGCAGCACAGACTACTTATCGCGTTAGAATACAAAGTGATAGGTCCTAGAAGGAGGGACCAAGTGACACTGAATTTTCTGTCTCTGTCAGAGCTGTCATCATTCTTCTGTTCACTCCTCCTAAAGACCTGTTATCAACAACTGTCCTCTCTTCCCTACCTCACCTGATGGTCTTCAATTAGTCTGTAACCTTCCTGGCATTTCTCGAATTGTCTCCTCTGCTTTCTTCTGCCACCACCCGAACCCAGGGCTTACTCCCTCCTACCGACATTATTTTCCTTGCTTCCTAAGCTTATTTCCCTGTCCATGAACTGACTCCCTTCAAATCCATCCCCAACTTGTAGCAAGATTAATGTTCCCTAAAACATTTCCTTCCCCCTGAGTGCTTATCTCCTTCACACTCATTCATTAAGCAAAGAGTTAATGTATTTGTAGAACTACCCCATTGCTTAGAGAATGAATCCTGAACTCCTTAGCCTGACGGTATAGTCTTTTCCAGCTTAGCCAAACCCTGTTGTTCTGATGTCCATCTCCTCCACCTAAGCATAACCTTCCAACCAATGCTTTTTTTCTCACAGTCTTGCGACGTGTATTGTATGTTCTTGTCTCTTACTTTGCTTTTGCTTTCCTCCCCACCAAGATATTCAGTGATCCCTTCACAGTCCCATTCAAATCTCGCCTTTCCCACGAGGCTTCCCAAACTACTCCATCCTATAGGGGAGATGGAACTGAACAAGAGAACACTCCCCTGCTCAGTCAGTAGCTGTTTTAGTTTGGCAGGGCTGCTCCAACAAATATCATGGACTGGTTGGCTTAAACAACAGGAATTTATTGAATTACAGTTTTGGATGTTTAATGTCCCAAACCAAGTTGTCAGCAGGATCATACTTTCTCCATAAGCTGGCAACCCATGATCAATCTCTGCCTCCATCACATGGCCATCTGTTTCCTTCTGTCTCTTCCTCTCTCCTACTGTGTCCAATTCCCTCTGCTTATAAGGACTCGAGCCACATTGGATTAAGGCCCATCCTGATTCAGTTTGTACTCATCATAACTAATAACAAGGATCCTATTTACAAATGGGTTCGCATCCATAAGGCTAGGGGTTAGGACTTAAACATGCCGTTGTGGAGGACATGGTTCAATCCATAAAAGCAGCAACCATACTCGTTGTAAGGACGACTCACAAAACTCTAGTGCCGTTGAATCTGTTATTGAGTCTTTTCTTCAACTTCTTTCAAAACTAAATGCCAATCCTTCAAACCACCTCATCCATAGTGGTCTGTTTTAAGAAGCATTTCTTGCAGAAGGATGAATTCCTGAACAAAGAGAGAAAGTTTGAGTTAGAATCTCCCCTATTGTTGGCTTAATCACTGCTTTTTAGTAAATTTGGGTGAGGCACTCAAGTGAGTGAAGGCTCCTAAGGGTGTATGAAGACCAATGTTTTGTGGGTTTCTACACCCTCAAGCTCCTTGTTTTAAAGAAAGAGAAATAGAAAGGGCAAAGAAACTAGAGTTTCTGTGGATTGCCAAAGGTGGACATTAGACGTGGCAAGTGGGGGCACAGGAGGAAGAGCTCCCTAGAGACAAGTATTGTTATACAACTATTTGTTGTTACGCTCATATATGATGGTGTTATAAGCGCACTCCAAATGTCATGTGCTTTCATTTAAAAATGATTCATGACATCTCATGAAATGCTGAGGGCATTCGCCTTCCCAACGGAAAGTACTAAGCATGATCATTCTGAGAAATGCTGGCAGGACAATGAGTGCGAGTAGGGCTAGAAGTCACGTTTTCTTGTACTTATGCATTCAGGGTTCCTGACCGTCAGAAATAAGAATCTCTGTCTCTTATCCTGTATGACTCTTTTAGACTTGAATATTTAAAAGCCAGGAGCAATGAAGTGCAAAAGTTTGAGTTGGAAGTGGATTAGAATACCTCCAGTCTACGTAGAGTATCCTGTGTGTGTCGAGTCTAAGAAGACAGGCAGCCTGTGGTAGCCTTGGGTGTTCAAGGAGCTCTTTGGAAGCAGGTGGCTTTGATGTGCTCACCTACCCAAAAATGTCACATCTCTACCCGTTCTTGCTATTTCACTAAAAGGTTAATTTCAAGTCTTGTCAAACGTGGATCATTAAAGTCACCATCTTTTCATGGCACACCCGAAAACGTCAGGGGGCAAAAGGTAGATGGAAAAGTTGAACAGGCCGCTTAACCATTGGACGCACTGGGGTTGCCACGTTAGGGTATTTTTAGCTCTGCTCAGTAGAGACGGTGGCTGCTGACTATTTGCAGAGGAAAACTGTATGGATGTCTGCTTTTTTTTTTTTTTTATAGTGTTAAATGGGCCCTCTCCTTTCTAGGGCAGGTTTTGGTAACTATTTTTCATTCTTTGCCTTTATTCTGAGGTAGAAGTCACTCATATGTATTTTTAAATGGTTTTTATATTTCTATTTGTTTTGATTTCAAGGACTGTGTTTAGATGACAAAAACACCAGATTGAAAGATGATCCATCTGGTATATTTGGCTTTCATAAAAGCCAGTTAGAATCACATCATGGTTGATCCAATGGCTGGAAAACACATATTTACCCAAAATATGGTTGATTCAATGTCTCTGAATAATCCTGGATTTTGTCTTGTTGGACCGGTCAGGCTAACAAAGGGAGAACAGTTCCTCCCTTTGTTCCTTTCTGCAATTTGGAAGGCAGTGTGAATAGTGACAGGAACATGGGATTCAGAGAGAAGGAGAACCAGGTAGCAATTCTAGTTTTTCCACTCTGGAGTCTTTGCCCTCTCTGAACCTCAGTTTCTTCATCTGATATAAAGATATTAATAACTGCCTCATAGGATTTAGGGGAGGACTGTCAACACCTGTGTAAGAGTGCCCAGTTAGGAGTCAGCTAATTAATAACAGCCATTCCAAGACTGGTTCCCAATATTCGTATTGTTGTTTCCTAGTTTCTTATTTGCTGGATTAGTTGTTACTTTTTTTTTTTAATTCCTTTCACTCTATACTTAATATTTTCCTTTGACTTTTCTGGATTAAAAAAAATAGGGGTAATTCTTAATAACATCACATAGTTGCATATTCATCATTTCTTAGTACATTTGCATCGATTTAGAAAAAGAAATAAAAAGACAACAGAATAAGAATTAAAACAATAATAGAAAGAAAAAAGGAAAAAAAAATAGGGGTAGTATGTGGATATTCTAATGCATTCGAGTTCATAGCTGATTTATTGAATATTAAATAGTCATTTATGACTTGCGAACAGCACAGTTTTCTAAATTTTTAAAATTAAAGTGTGCTTTCCAATAACATAGGTGCCTTGAACAAAGTGGTGTTACAGCCTTAGATAAACGAATATGATCTGCTGAGAGGCATTTGCTCTACTGCATGAAGTGAAGAAGAGTGGCATGATGTTAATTATCAAAAGCCACTTTTTTTCTGAAAACATTTTCCAAACCCTAATGGTTCTGTTTGTTGCCTATAGACACTAGCAATGCCACTTGATACCTGAGTGGCATTTTTAGAACTGAGATTGTTATAAAAATAAGGACAGGAAATGTTGATGTGCAATAACAGTTCTGGATGATCAGACTTTTTTGCCTGTGCGCTTTCTCTAAATATTGCTTTCAAAAACCAGACGACAACTAAGAAGCAGCCCTTTTCTAAAGGTATTCGTATGGTGAACCTAAATAATAATCTGCCTTGCAGATGCCCCAAATGTCTCAAACACTTTAAGAAGCCAAAACAACTGCACAGGCATTGCCAGTCAAGGTGGTAAGAGAAGTGAGGCTAACGCGTGTTGCCTTTGGGAAACGAGGTGACTGCTCAACAGCTTAAGGTGCTCTGCAAACATCAGCCATGAAATAAAAATGCTCACCACAGCCTGGTCCCTCAGTGTAGCTGTGCTTATTTCATGAGCTACCGTAATGACAAGTGAGGAAACTTTGAACTAAAACCAACCCATGCAACAAATTAAAACCCATGATATTAAACTTCATTGTACAAAGGGTGAATTCAGACTTCAAATAAGAAAGAAGAACTTAAAGCTGCTAAGAGTGTCAAAGGTAAAAATGAAGGCTTAGCACTCTTCTTCACCCTGCATAGTACCTTAAAGAAATGCATTCCCAGCTCTTACACTATTTGTTATCTGGCTACAAAAATAACCACCAGCTGTGTTACCTCTGTCTAGCCCCTGAAAAAGGGCTAAACAAGAATTTTGGTTTTGAGAGGCGTGCTTAAAGACAGAACCTCCCCCGCTTTGCTGGGGCTCTGCCTCTCTCCCCGTCCCTCACCTCCCAGGGTACCAGCTTTGGGAGCTGGCAGTGCTGGGGCATCAGGTGGAACATCCTGGCGTCTGCATGTCTGTAACCGCTCAGAGCCCACACAGTGGCTTTTGTGATGGTGTATGCACAAAGACAGGGCCTCCACACTGAGCGTTCTCAGCTGCCACGGGGTCACCTGTCCAAGGCCTAATTACCTCTGAATGGAGAGGGGCAATCAAAGGGAAACCAGGGCTTTTGTCCTTTTCGTCAGTATGCCACCATCTCCTCCAGGAGGAGGGGGCCAAAAGCCAGATTTTTGTTTCCTAAAAAAAACTGTTTTCACAGCTGACAGCTGTACGCGAACAGTAACAGTGCAGGGCGGTGAGCATCTTAAAATATCGGGAATCAAGACTATTGGATTTGGGTGAAGACCAAGTGATTGAGTAGCTCCAATCAAGTCTGGTTTTCTCTTCCTGATAATACAGACATTGGTTATTACAGGGACAAAAGCAGCAGTGATATATGTGGTCAAGTTTTTAATCATTAAGATATCGCATTGGGTGTGAATATGGAGACTTTTTTCCTTAGGTGGCTTGATTTATACTCTGTTGCCATTGAACCCCAAAGGGACATTTAGGGAAGTAGAAGAAAGTGTCATGGGTAATACTGTACGAGGAGCACACCTAGAGGCGAGGGGCACAGACTGGACGCTTGTGTGCAGGGCACAACCTAACCAGCTGTATGTGGCACACTGCCAGAAGGCTGAATCTTAACTTCTCTCTTCCCTATTGGGTATCCTGTGCACTTTTTGTGCTTTCTTCTTATTGATTAATTGTGCATCGATACATACTTAGAGTCGCAACAATCAGTAAGGGAATCAGCTATCCAGTTTCAAAACACACATTGGGGATATCTTGGATTCCCACAGAATTGGTGATGTCTTTGATTCATTTTCAGAAGCTACACTCTGATATCACTCACCTTCTGTCTCTCTCCTGGGCCGATGTTTCCCTTCCTTACAGAACACACACAGTCATGGTGCAGCATCTTAGCGCTCTATCATGCTGGACCCGCTACTGTAAAGCCGTGTTAGTGGGGCAGTTACAGGTCTCTGTACTTCAAAGGACGAAAAGCATTAAGCACGAGGCTTTGCCATGCGGACTTCCAGAATTCTAGAGCTTGAGCAGACCCCTTGTAAGGAACTTGAAATGGGGAAGGGAAAATAAAGTGTACTTTGACTACAAAGTTTCTCCTCAACCTTGATAACGCTTAAAAGATCCCCTCCTCTGCTGTGTTTTTGTGGAGGGGAGGGGGGAAACACACCGCCCCTTCTCTGGGTGAGTAAGCGGTGCCCAGCAGCCCTGATACTCAGCACCTCCCCTCCTTGCCACTTTCGGATAATGGACTGATGGTCCCCACAGACCTCCTGTCTTCTATTTCTGATGGCAGACACGGGGATTTCAGTTTTAGGTTAGGAAGCAGCACATACTTGGTGCCAAAGACTTCCAGGCTATGCAATAAAGAAAACAGGGTATCGTAGCCACGATAAGATGTGGGAGATGATGCTGGAAAGCAGAAGCAGGGGTGTCTGCTGTGTGTCCTTTGGTAGTTAGTGCTGCAGAGTCGTGCTGTTCCTTTTTAGCGTGAAGTCACTTTTGTCCCTGGAGGCTCTCGGGATGGTTAATACAGACACAGAGAATGTTTCCAAGCCAGGGCTGACACTTCAGATGCCTTTGCATGGGGAAGTGTTGACCAGAAATTGCAAATGTCGCCGTTTGGGTGGATGGCAGTACATGCAAACATCACTAGGTGGCATAACTGCCCTGGTGTAGTATTCTCCTGGAACCACATTTGGAGCTGCCGTGGGCAGCTTTGATGATGTACCTGACAGGACTCCTATGCAGAAGGGGCCGAGGTGGTTCGTTCTAGTCAGGTTGCGGATTGCAGGAGGGACTGCAGGAGGAAGAGGAGCCACGCTTTAGGATCTGTCACGGCAAGTGCCGGCCCCACCGCAATTACTCCTGCCCACGCTGCTGCTGAGACTGAGCTGCTGAGTGGAGTTTAGGCTTTTAAGTTTATAAAGCAATGGGTCCCAATAGGCTTGGCTGTCTCTACCCTCCCCCTGCCCCTTCCCCCAAATATGTGTGTGTGTGTGTGTGTGTGTGTGTGTGTGTATACATATACACACACACATTTATATATAAAACTTTCCTGATTCCCTCAAAGTTGAGGGTGTGGCATTATGATGTTCTATGTGCCCTCGATCCCTTGCTCCTCTTGTCCTTCCGTCCCCAGGCTTCTGTGTGAACTGTCCATTTCACACTGACCTCCCTCCGGTCCGAGGCCCATGCCCTTTCATTGTGTGGTGGCTGAGTGTGTGAACGTGAGCCGAGGGGCACAGCTTAGAGAACACTGCATCTGCCCTCCTCTGTGAGACGGATGTGCTGGTTAAGTGACATCCCTGAGGAGGAGATACTGTACGTAGTTCTTACCCATCGAATGTACTTGTTTTTAGTCCTTGGTCAGCACTTACTAGCCATGTACATTTTTTTTTAACCAGTTAATTAACCTAAGATTCAGTCTCCTCACCAATAAACTGGTAAAACGATAATACCTACTTCATTATGATGAGAATTACAAGATATTATATAAAGCAATCGTGATAGTGCCTGGTATGTAGTAAGTGCTCAATAAAAAAGTAGGTTAGTCTTGTTATCAAAGGAGAAAGTATCACAGGCAAAATTAAGCCTCAACTATTTGGACTCTAAATCCTGCGTTTGTTTCATTCTTCCTCACTCCATTTTTCTTTCCACTTTGCCATATTGCCTCTTATTGTTTAGAACACCTATTGGCACTCCGTTATCTGTGCTTCATGGTATATTTTCCCATATATGCCTCCAAACTAGTGAAGTCTTTGAAGACAGAGACCTCATATAATGGCACAATGCCTTTCTATGTTATTGCCACAATGCTTTAATAGTCAATGAAAGAGTTGTTCTGTGTAGTTATTAAACAATATTCTAAGTACAGAAAGATCTCAATGTCGACTTTAGATTTGTTGGAAATGTTGATACCAGGAATGAAATAGATTATCCAAACTGCATTCTATAGCACAAGGGTCAGCAGATATTTCCTTTAAAGGGTCAAGAGTAGATACTTTAGGATTTAAGGTCCGTGCTTTCTCTGGCACACTACTCAGCTCTTCTGTTGTCATGTGAAAGTTGTCATAGACAATATGTAAATGGATGAGCATACGTGTGTTCCAGTAAAACTCAATTTACGAAACAGATAATGGTTAGATTTTACAGATGGGTGGTGGTTTTCCAACTCAAGCCATGAGGGAGGAGGGTGATTAAAAATATACGGTTTATAGTAAATGGGTTTTGTGGTCAAATCAAATGAGTGTGCTAAATTCTGATTTGAATCTTCGAACTTCATGGTGTTCATTACCACATTAAAAGCACTGAGAAGTCCTGCAGTTAAGAAGCACTAACTCTGCTTAACCTACTGTTTCCCTTCCTATGTAACAAAGAATGTATCTTACAGAGCATATCAGTTAATTAACATCCTGCAGGTCTGTGCTCCTCACATCATCAGAAATGCAAGGTTTTTTCATGTTGACTCAATAAAATCAAACCTACTCTATTTTTTAATGGTATGACATTTGTCTTTATGAAATTATTTTCTTTCGAGGGCATGGCCTTGTAGGATGACCGACTTTTGCATTTTTGTATTTGTGCATCGAAAGAATTTAGCACCTCCTCAGATAGGAGCCTTATGCATTGCATTAAAAAAAGGAGGCCATTAGAGAAGGGTACATCTCAACGCTCATCTCTGTGTTGAGCTTCAGCCTAAGTGGGAGTTCTTAGAAGCCATGTGGTTTAATACATCTGTCTCCTCGGCTGCTGTGCCAGCTCTTCATGACAGTGCTTTTCATCATCTGAAACATGTAATTGCTTTTGACGACAACAAGAGAATTGTGGCGAGAGAACTCTCCACAGTTTCCGAAAACACTGAGCTGCCAGCGTTCCAGGTCCTGTCCACTTCAGCAGATGTGGTGTGGGGACTTGAGGGTTTTCAACCCCAATGGGGCACTACTCAGAGTGGCTCCCTCGGAGGGCATTTTTTTGAAAGTAAGGATTTATGGGTGGAGATTTGTCTAGAATACAAAAGCGGGATGGAAAACGTAAGTGGAGGGTGGCATGGAGAGACAGGGTAAAAGGTGATTCTGAGTTTTGCAGCAGGGTCACCGTTGGCTGTTTCTGAGACCAGGAGTTGGCTCCGGAAGTGGTGTGCGCTTTGGAAAGCTGTTAAACAGAAGAGACTAGCAAGCCCAGGCCCCTCTTTCACCACCAGTCCCTATTTACAACCTCCCCTTAGGCATCCTGCACGGATGACAGTGGTTAAAGGGGACTCCACGGGTCTTGCTGGAATTGACGTCAACGTCTTCTCAAGTCCTGAGCTTAACAAATGTCTAAAACTGCACATGCCAGCAGATCCTTCCTGTCAAGCAAAATAATCAGAAACAGGCTGGCTGCTGGGCCGTGATGCTCGGCGGGAGCTTTCGGGATAGAGGCCACCAGGAGATTTGGAATGTGGGGTGGGAGGGAACGGTGTCCCCAGGGAAAGGGGTCTTGCCCTCTCTTCTGTGGGTGGCTCTTGACAGAGAGAAGCAGCCCCGTATCAGGCTTCTCTGTGCCTTCCTCAGTGCGGGGGCCCTGCTGGGCTACTACCCTCCCCGTGAGCCTGGCTAGGCAGAAAGCAGAAAGCAGGACACCGTGTTCAGCTCTCGCTTCCTGGAGTAAAGTGAAATTTTATACCCAGGAACAAGTTAGCCAAGGCTTGTGAACCAGACCTTCCTATAATTTAATGAGTAATACCTGTGTAATCATACTTTGGTGTTGGTGATGTGATTTTAGTTTTAAATACAATTTGATGGGAAGAGGTTATAAAGGATGGTGGTTTAAAATGCATGTGTCAAGGTGAATCTCGGCACAATTTTGCACACTCAAGTTATACACTTTACTAGGCTGCTGCTTGCCCTTTTAAAAGGGCCTGCGTTCTCCTTCCCAGAGCGATGCCTAAATACTTAGCTATGTAAACATATATATATATATATATATCTTCCACTTCCTGAGAAGTTTTAAAGGTACTCATTTTTTCACCGTGGGAACTGTGCATTGGATAGGATGTGTCTATCCTGGAAGTTGGGTCCCCTCCCTCCCCAGAAAATGCTTGTTGAATGGATGATTATATCCCCCCTTTAGTTGGGGAAGCCAAGGCAAAAAGCTTATGGCCAGAGGATCACAATTCCTTTGCTTTTCTTTCCGAGTCTACTCAGGATATGAACAATCTTGTGCCACAAAGGAGTGGGGTGTTTTGCGTATTATCAGACATGCAAAAAAGGAAAAATGTAAAACTGTCAAATTTTTTTATGTGGATTCTAATTTTTTTGATTAATTTTTAAATTTTTTTTAAAATACCAAAAAACACCAAACAAACAGAACTGTCAATTTTTAATGAAACTGCAGCAAAAAGAGAGATGATTTTTCTTTGTTTTTTTTTTTTTTCTTGACCACTCTCAGCCCACCAGCTCTGATTCATTTCTTGAGAAAGGCAAGACGCACTCCAAGGAGACATGTTCCATTCGCCCCTTTGAAAGGCAGAGAATACACTGGAGGCTGCTCTTTTCCAAACCCTCTAGTGGCACCTCTGTGTGTACTGATGTTTTATTTCTTCCTACTTGTGAACACCCAAGCTGTGTGGTTTTTTTCTCTTCGGGTAAAATGTGGGTAGAGAGTGGGAAAAGTAGCCTTCCTTTGGAAGTTCTTCCCGACTCAGAGGACACAAGTCAGTCTACCTGGTAAAGCTGCCTCATTTCTTCATCATGTGTGGAGAAGGGCTCAGCAGGAGACCCATGCCGTGTGCCCGGTGGCGTGACGAGACGGCATTCAACGCCCACGTGTGGACAGTGGGCAGTTGGAATCTGTTCACTCCCGGTGCCACAGGAGACCCAGTGTGCTGCCAGGGCAAATTCATATATTACTACTTCCCAGCAGGTTGGAAAATCCCCACCTGCTTCCAGAATAAACAGAGAAAATCTTCATGGGTTTCACAGCAGAGGTGGGGAAGGTATGGTTGGCTGCCCCATTCTAGGTAAGAAATCAACTAAAGGCTGTGCGAGTTCTGGGCGGAGTTGCCTAAAATGAGCTCATCAGGCCACCCCATAGATTGAGCAAAAGATGCTCTCAAAGAAGGGAGTTGAGCTTACAAATATCAGCTCCCCTTCAGCAGACTAGACTCTGGCAGGAAGTCCTCAGAAGGTCCTGGGTTTCCCTGGAGTGGCCTCAAAGTCAGAAGAGCCTGCTCCACAGGAGGCTGGTTCCTTTCCTTTCTCCTGAAGGTCTGTTGGAGTCCACCTGGGAGCAATTCTGCCTCCTTTTCTCCAGTTCTCTTCGGGGTCCTGCTGCCTAGTGCCAGTCCAGCTGGAGCTCGTTGATTTTCTTAAACAAATATTGAGCTAATGCTAAAGGAACTTGCCTGGTCCTGTTGCTTGGTGAAGGATCTTAGGGAGCACCCACCTTTTGGCACAGACACCTGTGCTGTGAGCTCCTTGTGGCTCACCTCCGGCTGGCTGTGACGTGGCACAGGTTGAGTTCCAAGCTGCTCCACCATGGCGGCAGCGAGATGCTGTGGTACACAGTTCTGTGTACCCAAGCCCGCCCTCCCATTCACGAGAGGCAGTTCCACTAAGAGAAGCCTACTGGCTGTAGGCTCACAGCTGCTCCTGGGGAACCTGCTGCCACAGGACGAGTATTCTAGTTAAAAAGGATCTGGCCAGTGTTTCCTGAGAAGAGGGTAGAGGAAGTTGAGTTTCGGTAAGGGCCATCCCTGGTTTTTTTTTTTTGGTGTTCTCTGGTCATACATAGAATCCTTTTTCCTCATTTCTCATGGCAATTTAAAAAGGAAGTTTATTTAAGACACACCTTCATATCACACATACACCATCTCTCCCCCTCCCTCCCACACACACAGACACACACACAGCTTCTGATGGAATTTCCTGGCCTGACTCCTTCCTCTCCTTCTCTCCATCCCCCTTGCTGTTCTCTGATTTCCCAGCCTGTCTTCTTTTCTCTGCCCTCCACTGACCCTCTACCCGTCTCTCTTCCTGGTCTGAGGTCGGCCGGGTGGAGGCTGCACATGTCTGGAGGAGAGTGCCAGGAGGCAGAGGCAACATTTGTGGCTCTTGTTCTCTGCAGGCAATGACATCCTTTTCCCTGAGCATTTGCTTCTGATTAAAAAAAAAAAGGCTTAGGAGAATATGCTTTTATAGCTAAGGCCATCAGACATTCCATTTGTGTTGAGGATTTTAGGTCTAGAAAGGAATGAAATGAGACTTGGGCTACAGACCAAGCTCCTTGTCAGATATTTGCTTTGCCGGGCTCTGCAGTGTGCCTTGGGGCCCAGGCTTTCCCCATTCTGTTTACTGCTCCATTTGCGCCTGTTCTAAAGTCTCCTCCCCCTCTGTTCCTGGTACTTCCCTTGGAGTGATACGGATATCTCGTGATCCCATCTGAAGAGTTCTGCCCACCTTGGGCTCCATCTTCCCCACTTCTGACCTACTCTTGGCCTCCTTGCTTTGTGCTGCACGTGGCACCTTGCCCTCTGCACCCTAGCTTCTCCATCTGTAACATGCTTATATGTTAAAGATTGTTACCTGGGTCGACAGTTATAAAGAGGATTCCAAATCAGTTGTCTAGGGAGGGACTCAGGATTCTGCATTTCTAAGTAGCTCCAGGGATAACAAAGCTGCCAGTCTGCAGACCATGCTTTCTCTCCAGGACCTTGTTCTCCTAAGGCCTGTTTCCACGAGCCTGCTACACTGAAAGGTGATTAATCTGCTGAGCACATCAATATCAATGAGCAAAGGAGAGAGGTAGGGAAGGGACTTATTCTTTTCCCAAGTATCCCATGTACAGCAGCCTCCTAGAGATAACTCATTTATTCATTCAGCAAATATTTCTTAAGTTCCGACTATGGACCAACCTAGGGCCATGCTGCTCAAACTTTAATATGCATGCAGTTTCCTGCAGATCTTGTTAAAATGTAGATGCTGATGTAGGTTTGGGGTTAGGGTCTAGGATGCTGTGTTCCTAACAAACCCCCAGTTGGTGCTGATATTGCTGGCCTAGTGAGCACATCAAAGCAGGCAACAGTCTTGACAGGAGCTGTCCAATAGAAATATGGTGTGAGGCACATGTGCTAGCCATGTCTGCAATCTAAAATTTTTTAGTAGCTGTATTTAAAAAGGGTAAAGAGAAACAGGTGAAGTTAACTTTGAAGATGTTTTATTTAAACCAGTATATCTAAAATATTATCATTTCAATATCTTATCAATATAGACATTATTGAGATATTTTCTATTCTTTTTTTCTCACTGAGTCTTCAAATTCCAGTGTGTCTTTCACACTTGCAGCCCATTTCAGTTTGGATGAGTATCATGATCAGGTTCCTGTGTCAACGTGGCCAGGTGGTGGTGCCCGATTGTCTGATTGGGCAGGTACTGGCCTGTCTGTTGCTATGAGGATGTATCATGGACTTAAATCATGATCCCACTGGCTGCATCCACAGTTTACTGCATTTGTAATCAGCTAAGGGGAGTGTCTTCTGTAATGAATGACATTTAATCTAATCCCCAGAAGGCTTTTAAGGAGGATTCAGAAGAGACAGTCACTCTTCTTCCTTCATCCAGCCAGCCTCTCCTGAGAGTTCACTGAGGACCTTCATTGGAGCTGCTTGCTCGCTGCCTGCCCTACAGACTTTGGTCTCTACATCCCCACAGTTGTGAGATACTTTATAAATTTTATGTCTATGGATATCTCCTGCTGATTCTATTTCTCTAGAGAACCCTAGCTAATACAATGAGCCCCATTCCACGTGCTCGTTGACCACTTGCTGCTGGCGGCCCCATGTAGGACAGCACAGGTCTGGCAGATGCCCTTATTGCTGGACGACTCAGGGAAGTGACTCTCCAATAGGGGTGGAAGGGACTGCTGTGGGTCTGGGTCTCCAGTTACAGAACCAGTTATGGAGCAGCCTCAAAGACATGACCCTTAAACCAGCCAATTCCCAATTCCCACCCCCTTGTCAAAAGATGAAATGAAAACCTCCGCACTAAGCCCAGGTTTCTTCCAATCAGAAAAGCTAATTGCTTTTGCGTAGGTCAGGGCTCCTTTCCATCCCAAATGTAACACTCATCCTCGTTCATTAAATTGGAATCTCTTTAGCCCCAAGTTGAGTTCGGGAGCAGAGTAGGAGGAGCGTGGGGTTGTTTGGTATGACTCTATTCCAGGTTTGTTTCTGACATCAAACCCTCGAGCAGAACTGGCTCCGGGAACCAAGTTCTGACTTGTGCCTTCCTGCTAATTCTCTTGATGCTCCAGTCTGCTCAGTAAAATGGGGAAAGGAGCAGAGGGCAGGGGTGTATGAGTCACCATCACCACCTGTTGAGCCAGCCCATCAGAAGGAAGGGGCCAGGTTAGGGGAGGATGGGATGTTTTAAAAAAACAGAAAATCCTTTTACTTCTTTGCCTCCCTCCCTCTCCTTTGCCCCCTGTACTCTCTGCTTTTAAAAGTATTTTGTCTTTGTTGACAGTGCATTGGAATGTGGCAAACATAGACATGTTGTGAATTAAAACAGCATGACAGGCACAAACCCAGGACACGATGCATTTTCATGGAATTTTCTCAGGCTTTGTGACTGATGTCCAAATAGTAAATGGCTCCATGAGAGTAATAGAAATTCAGAAATAAGGTTTAAGAGCTGGTGTAGTAAGAGCAGTTGACGTGCCTATAGCACCTCTTAGTTTATGTAGCTTGTTGACACTATCTCATCTCATTTTTACAAAGTTCTTGTGACAGGTAAGTTCTTTCTGGAGGTGGAAAGGAGAAGTGGGCAGGATTCCTCATCTGTAAGGCAAGGAGGTGGGAAGGGTGGATTTTTACAGTCCTGTTTGTCTCGAACATCTGTTGTCGGGGGTTTGTTTGTACATTTGAATGTCTAGAGACCCGTGGGTGGTAGCATTGGCTCTGAGACCAAGTTGTCTGAGTTGGATTTGGGGAACATTCTTTATCTTCATTCTTTATTTTCTCTGAGTCTCAGTTTCTTCAGCTCTAAAATTGACAGTCATTGTGCCAGCCCCAAAAGATTATGAGAGCGCTGAATGAGTTCATCTAGGGAACGTGCTATGTAACTTCTGGCAACTGTTAATATCATCGTCCCCTCCATTGTGATCATCCGTGGTCTGGTGGCCAGTGTCCGACTGTAGCTGTCAGCAATGTGAGCAGGACGAAGGACCTGTGATCACCTCTGTTTTAGTTTGTAAGCTGTCGGAATGCAATATACCTGAAATGGCACAGCCTTTAAAAAGGGAATTTAATAAGTTACAAGCTTACAGTTTTAAGCCTATGAAAATGCCCAAACTAAAGCATCCAGGTCAAGATACCTTAATTCAAGAAAGGCCAATGGATCTGGAACAGCTCTGTCAGCTGGGAAGTCACATGGCTGGCGTTTGCTGGTCCCTTGCTTCCAGGCTCCATTGCTTTCAGCCTCTGTTTCCATGGGGTTTCCTCACTTTACCCCTCCGGGCTGGCTTCCCTTGGCTCTCTTTGGGTTCTGGTTTGTTTAACATCTCATGGGAAGGTTCACAGCAGCATCTGCTAGGCCCCAAGCATTCCCATGTCTGTCCTCTGAAGCAGCTACTCTCTAAGCATCTATGTGTGATCTCTCTGTGGGCTCTGAGGCTTCTGTCATTTCTGGCTCTCTCCAAATGTTTCTTCTTTTAAAGGATTTCGGTAAACTAATCACCACCCACCTGAAATGGATGGAGTATATCTTCATCTGATCAAAAGGTCACACCCACAGTTGAGTGTGTCACATCTCTGTGGGGATAATCTAATCATGACTTTTCTGGGGTACATGATACTTTCCAACCAGCACGGCTTCCTTGCTTAGCCCTGCTTTTCCCTGCCAGCCGTGTACCCATTACCCTCACTCTTTTCTGCATTATTTTAAGGGGAAAGCCTAGGTCTTTTTGCCAGGGTTTCAGTTTCCTGCCAAAAAAAAAAAAACAAGGCCCCATGAAAAACCCTGAAAACCACATGTCAGAATTCCTTTGGACAGTCAACGATGAGGTAAATAAAGTCAAGGGCTTGGCCAGCAGTTTCCAGGGCATCAGGCTTGGGACAGGTGATGTGACATTTGGGTGGCCAGGCTTCCATAGACCAGCAGCTTGTCCGTCTACTGGCCTCGTCCCCTATTGAGTTATCATGGTATCTGCCTAGCCAGCTAAGCACGAATTAATCTCTTGTGGCTGATCAATTCCACAAAGTCTTTTGTGAGGACACAAGTTAAAAGAAACATGTTAGACTAAGAAGGGCTGGCAACCCTCAGAGTGGAGAGATGGGCTTGCACGGTGTCAGAAGGTATTTCATTTGATATCTGTAGTCCAATGGCTCTTATCAGAAGGTATCTAAGACAGATTATATCTAATTGTATGTGTGACCAGGGTCGCCAGTCATCCTTATTCGCTGGGAAGGTTCCAGGTGACTCCTCTCATCCTCAGGTAATTATTAATAGCACCCTCTTTCACTCTCAGATGTGTCCTGGTGTGGACAATAAATTGCATGGGCACCTTAATTATAAGTACAGGGTGTGTTGGTATATGTAATAAAGATGCGTGGTTCATACTGCTGGAAAGGCATCTAATAGGCTTTTGTTGAGGTATAAATATTTTTGTTTTCTTTAGAAAAATAAAATGTATACCTGCAAAGAACTTGGCCTTTGGAAAGAAGCCAACTGGACCCTTTTATAGAGAATTGGTATTAAAGAGAATAGAGTCCAGTGCTCTCCATCTGAGCTGCAGCCCCGTTCTGCCACTTACCAGCTGTGACACCTGGAACAAGTTACTTCACCTCTCTGTCTCCATCAGTGTTCTGTCTCTGAAAAGGACATAGAGATACCTACCTTATAAGGCTAAAATGAGGATTCGATGAGTTAATACTTAACATGCTTGAAAGAGTTGATGAAGCCTCCGTAAATATTTGCTATTACTTTAGCTCCAGGCTTCTGATTTTTAGCAGTTTGGCCTTAGGCATGGGCCTCTCTGCTCCCTGATTCCCTCCCCTGTAAAATGAACACCATCATTTCCACCTCCTGGAAATGCAGACAGCATCAAAGCGGATGGTGTCTTGCCTAAGAAGAGTTTAATGCCAGCCCCTGGATGCTAATGGGTGGTCGACAATGGTAATGTTCCCTCCTTGCCTGCCTGTCTGCTTTCCTCTCTTCCTTCTTTCCCTAATGGGATGGGAGGGAATCTCTGATAGCTCGTGGAGATTCTTTTAGTTTGCTTGTTCTGTGGGGAATTTAAAGTTGTTTTCTGTGGTGTCATGTCATGAGGCTGGAAGCCCGCTACTGAGATGCCCTCTTCCCCAGAGTCTGTGATTGTGGGAAGAGTGTAGTGACCACAGCACAGAGACTGCAAAACTGTCCTAATTTTTTCAGACTTCTAGAGCACCTGTCCCAAAATATCCTGGTGACATTTGCCTTTCTGTTTTTTTTTTTCCTGTCATCTCTCCTCCTGTATCCTGCCTTGTCTACCTCCCCTGCCCTATGCCTGCCACTCACACGTGCATCCAATGTATAGGATTTATTTTGTTTGCAATAATGTTTCAGTTTAAACCATAACACAAATGAAATGAATACAGAAGAGAAAAATCTGAATGACAACTAGTATTGCAGAGGAAGGCATGTTTAAAATACTATATTTGCTTTTGGTTTCTGTGGGGTAAACAACAGCCAACCAAGTGTTGTGTTCTCTTGTCCTTTGACAAAATGAATTATCATGGGTTAACACCATAAAATATAGATCTTTTGGACTAGCTTAATTCATTCAAACAGTATTTGGACAAGTGCGTTTTCTTTGCTGTCTATCATCCAGCCATACTTTCATTCATTTTTTCATTCAACAAACATTTATTGAGGACTTTCTATGTGCCAGGCCCTGTGCCCTGTTCAGGGGCTACAATGGTGAAAAAAAATAAAGTCCTTACTGAGTGAGTAGTCTATCTACTATATACACTATATAGTGACATCATCTAAACACACCCCAAGGCCCACCAAATGTCCCAAAATAGATACATAAGAGGTAAAAATTGCACTGAGAAGGGAATGCAGGGAGACAATCAGTATTACTGGTCTAGAAACAAAAATGCCTTGTACTGGTTTTTGTGCAGGAGGATAAAATAGTTGGCTTGAGCCAAGGTCATGCAACAAACTAGGGTTGGAACAACAGCTTCTTGATAAAGCATCCAAATCCCTTGCTGCAATTACTGGTCCCATATCAAGCCCAAAGCTGTATTTTTACTTTGCTTTTCCACCTCACTCGGCTTACGCAGTCTTTGATGGGATAAATTAGGATGTCCCGTATAACATCCAGCTATTTAAGATAAAGCCTGCTTGGAACTAATAGAAAGTGGTTATGCATGTATAAAAGCCTGTGATCCGATGTGTACAGCCATCGAAATGGTGTTCTCGTGATACAGGGGCTGCATACAACATCTGAAGTTGAAAGCTACTGGGGAGAAATGTAATTGGAAGGATCCCGTCAACAAAGTGACCCATATTCTTTGCTTAAGTGGCATTAATTACCCAAATATGGTGGGCAGAGAAAGTGGGTCCAAATTAGCTGAGGCCCGTGCTCAAAAAGCAGATTCCTGGTCCCCACCTTGCCTGCCCTGGCAGGCTCTCTGGTGGTAGGGCCTGGGCATCTGCATTTCCAGCAGCACGCCCCCCACCCCCTCATAGGTTCTCATGCACATTAACCTTTGAGAATCATTTTATGGAGAAAGAATGTAAGCAGCAGCCTCAGAACACTGACTCTGAGAAATGGACAAAACAATGAAATGAAATAAGGGAAGAAAATTAATGAAGAATTTCTTAGAGAAGATACCGAGGAATTTTGGGAATATTTGCAACTGCTAGGACTAAACCTGTATTTCAAAAGGATGGTTCAACCAAATACCTTTCAGTTTATTCAGAAGTACCAAATGACTGTTGTAATATTTGAGGTTGGCAGGAATCCCAGTATATTTTGCCAGAAGGAGAATTTTCTTCTCAAATTTTAGCCCTCCCCGTGCATTTTTAGTCCATGTGTTCTTGGTAGTCCTGCCCTAAGCTCACCAAAATGTCATTCTGTAACAGTGATTTGGTAGCTGGATGGTATTTCAAAATCTTTTGTATCCCTTTAGGGGCAGGAAATTGGATTTGGCTCATGACATACTAACCCCAAAGAATAGGAGATTTGACCTGTCTTCAGAACACAGACCTCATCCGTATCTATGAACCTTGGAAAGATTCTACTCACTTGCTCTGCTGGGAATTAGAACCTCACCTTCAAGTATCCCTACCCTCTTGTGTCAAAGGAGAGCTGATAACAGCATGCTGGGAGAGCACAGTTTGGAAGAAAACCTAATGTTTAGTCCTGGGTTTTCCACCAATTTGCTGTGTAGCTTTGGGCAGCTATCCTAACGTCTCCAGTCCTCTGTCTCTTCATGTGTAAATGAGGGGATTGAATCATATGATGTTTAGGTCCAAAGTACATCTGTGTCTTAAGTAGCATGACAATTACTGAAACTATTGCCCAGAATCTTCTGCTACCACAATGTATTTTGGTTGGTCTGTTTCTTGCCTCGGCTAACACAATGCATTCTTGTGTCTTTGGCTTCTTGCCAGGAGAGATGAGCCAGTTTGATTATGTTGCTACTGGATGTCAAAACATTCTCATCTGACCGTGCCACAGAAGAAGTTTGTTGAAAGTGTGACTGACTGACAGAATGACTGATTGGCTGATAACGGTGGCTGACAGTGATTGATTGAGTGTAAAATTATCTGTTCTCATTACTTCTGAAATTGAATTCAGATTGGTTCTATTGGGGCGTTTCCATGGAGACCATAACTTGCTGTAGCAGGTGTTTGTGGATGTGATGGTTTATTGTGATCAATACCTGCTTCCTGTGCTGGTCTGAAGATATTGTAGTGATTGTGTCCTGTAGAAAGAAGCAGACATATATAAAAAAGGAAAAAAAAAAAACAAAAAAACCTCAGGAAACCCAAAAACCTATGGTGTTTAGTCATAATGCTGCTACATAAAAATAAATGCAGGCATGATGCATTCAATAATTTGCCATTCTTATTTTGTTAATAACTCAGTGGTTTTGCTTTTCAGAAAAAAAAATTGTAGTGATTTTTTTTTCTATTAAGAGCAGAATAGTAGATAAATGTTCATACTGGTAGTTTAAAATGTAACCTATTACAGTGACAACAAACACTTAATCAAATCTTAAGCATACACATGTTAGTGCAGAGACAGGGATACCCCTCAGGCTTCTGGGTTGTTTCCATGAATGAAAAAGTAATAAACACTTTCATAGGCTTGCCCTGTTGATCCCTTCCAGTGGCATTCTATGTCTGTTCTTAGGGGAAGCCTTTCCTAACTGCCCCCATAGGAGTTAATTCCTACTTCCTCTGTGTTTACATGGCATGTTCCCGTCTTCTATTACAGCATTCATCTCAAACGACCTTGCATTAAAATAACAGGCATCTTTTTAGCCTTCTAGATTATAAGGACAGGATCATTTTTCTTGTCTTCTTTTTTTTTTTTTTCATTTTTACATCATCCTTAGCATCTAGTGGCGTTCCCAGATACTTCACAGGGGTTCAAAAGTATTTGTTGAATTGGATAAACAGGATTTGCATTATGAGGTCATCTCTTCCGAGGCTAGTAATTAATGGGGTTCTCATGAAGTGGATTCAAGACAGTGGAACATTTACTCGGTGGTTCACTTGCTTTGTCTGCTTAGCCCTGTAGCTGTGTCTGGACCCTTGAGGGTTGTTAAGAAATGTTATACTACAGGAGGATCCTATTGTATGAGATATCTGTACAGCTTCCAGAAGGGTGCTGGCTGTACTGAGATGATAGTGGGAGGATACCTGGTAAGGATTCAATTTTATGCTTAGCTGCGTTCATTCATTGGTTCAATTGGACTTGGCTTTGGCTCATCCTTCCCCCCAAATTTAGCTTATTAGTTAAAAGTTCTTTGGATGAAATCCACTATTAGTAGTTGCTAACATTTTTTGAGAGCTTACTGTATGCCTGGCACTGTATTAAGTACTTTATATATTCTCCACTTCTTACACATTACTACTATTATTCCACTTTGAAGATAAGGACACTGAAGCACAGAATCAGAGAGTAATTTTCCTAAGGCCATACAGTTAGTAAGTGGTAGGGCTGGAATTTGAACCCCTATTGTCTGGCTTCAAACCCCCACTCTTAACCATTTACCATGCTGCCTTTTGACAAAAGTATTTTTCAAAATTTAATTCTGGAAGTACCTCCATCAAAATCACCTAGAGTTTTATTTAAATGCAAATACCCCCAACTTACCATTTTGGATTCTTCTGGCTCAGGTCAACAAATCTGCCTTTTAAACAATGCTTGCACCAAGATGTTTTATTCTCTTCATGTGCTTTGCTGTTGGTTGCTTTTCTTGTAAGTAGGAAGGTAAAGTAATTTCAATATATAAGTTTATAAATCTTTGCTTTAAGCTAGAAATATTCCTTGAGACTTCAATTGCAAAGTCAAGGCTTTTGGATTGTTGTTTCTTTGTACTACTTAACTTTAGAAAGAACGGGAAGTAGTAACGTGAAATTGAAAATGAATTGTCAGGCCTTTCTGGTAGAATGAGTGCTTGAGGGAACAGTCCAGAAAACTCATCAAAAATGTTCTTAGAAGGCACAGACCTGCTCCAATTAAGGGCTCAGCCAGTGGTGTTCACAGTGGAGGGACTGTTCTAGAAGCCCTCCACAGGGCTCCCACCCCAACCACAGGCAGTTTGCCAGTGGCTCGCCAATGAACTTGACGGTCTTACACTTGGGCTTCCTGAATTATATACCTTTGTCTTTTCTTCTCTGTAGTCAGTTCAAACCAATGGAGATAGAATGTCAACGAGACAGACCTCTACGTCCTCCAAAGAGGAGTTGTTTACACTTACATTATCCTGGCCCCATTCTCCTCTCCTTTCTGCTATTTCTAGCACAATTCTGCCTGATCAGAGCACCTGAGGCCTTTTCTTGCAGGACTTTTCCCTGCCTGGTCCAGCCTCCAAGGGGAGGGGCCCAATTCTGTCCCGCCTATCACCTTGCTTTCCATCCTTAGTTATCTTACTTATCTTATTTCCTAAACTACTCTAGAGGGGGAAGAAATGCTCTTTTAAATTATTCTATTATTACCCTCCTTTCCCCACTCCCAGAAAAAAACAGCCTCTTCCAAGTACCAGGACCATGGTTAGCGCTTAGCATTTATTTCTGTTTCGTTGGTTTATTTATTTCAGTCTTCCACCATTAGAATATTTGTAGAATAAATGGTTACTGATTAATGGACTTTTCTATATTCCTTTCCTCCAATTTTTTCTAGCTATCCCCAATCTCTTAGAAAGCTTCTGTATTTAGGTGGCCATCCACCTTCTGTGGTGGGGAATCAGCAGCCTGGTGTTTTTGCCATCAGTGGGACGCTACGTTTGTGTGCAGTGTGAACATTTTTAAAAATTAGTATTTCTTAGTGATTCAGGCCCCTATCACTCAGCTTACCTACTCTGGCCTTTCAAGAAATGCCTGAGGCCTCTGTATTGTTCTAGAAGCTCACTGCCGTTGAGAAGCCTCCAGGTGGTTTGCCCCAGGGGTCCAGGGACTCCTTGCAGTCCCTGAAAGCTCTTTGGTGACCCTAGCTGTGTGGTTCAGGCAGGACTGTTAGGACTCTGAAGAGAAATTGGCCAGAAGAATTGCTTGATGTGTTTTGCCATTTGGTTCTTTATACTTTTTTGATTAAGAGCTCTCCTAACGTTGTGGATAAGTAAAAATTCTTTCTGTTCATTCTGCTAAAAAAAAATGAAGAAGAAGAAGAAAAAAATACTAGGCATTGTCAAAATATTTGCTTAATCTTGCAGATTTGGAAAGTTGTGTAGCTGCTTGCTCTGACAGACCAGAACAATGGTCATTAAATGAGAAGCAGATGCAATAAAGTATGCAATAAAAGCCTTCTATTATGGGCTGTGAGGGGAAAAAAAATTAGTTGTTAACAGAACACAGTAAGCGTTATGGAATAAATCAGAACAAAACCATTCCCAATTACTGTACAAAGATAATTAAAGTCTACAACGCTAATTAAGGTCTGTTTATATCTATTTCTGTTTGTGTACAAACATATGCACATAGTTAAATATTTTCTATTGTGTTTTATGCTATGCTAACTTCAGAGTTGAATATTTCTGAATTTAACTTGTTTTTATAGCACCAGGAAGTACAATCTCCAGAAACTGAAACTCCAGCTTTTCCTCCTTGATTTTACTTTATTTTTCTTGGCTAACTTCAAGAAAATTCTTCAAGTTTGTAACCCTACTTCCTTGAGTGGATTTTTTTCGGCCTGTGATGTTTTTAGTGGGATTAGTATTTCATCATCTTAGAGAGAAAAAGGATTTTTCTTTGACCTTGACCAATATGCCAAATTATAGCACACATTAGAGTTATTTGAGATTGTAAATGTCCTTTGGATACAAATCTCAAATTCTAACTTGAAGAATGAGAAATTGATAAATAATCCTCCTTACTGGCAGTTCCTGAGGGTTTTCTTTGCAGACTATAAATATCACATAAGTATTCCCTGAAGTGGAAGCTATAATTTTTTGAATGGATGTTAATTGTTTTTAAGAGGGGACAACAATGTGCTATAATTATCATTCAGAAGTGACCAGCTAAACAACCGGAAAGGCTGTAGCTTTCAACCACGGCCCAGCAATAACAACATTACTTGACTCAATCTTGTAGATTAAGAAGAAGCTTAATTCTCCCTTGCTGTTGATATACTTTTGAAAATTCCTTTATGCCACCAAATTGATCAAGAGCCACTTTTTTTTTTTAAAGAAAAGGCTTGATAGGCTTTCAGAGTTCCTTCCTTCCCTCTCTCTCTCTCTCTCCCCTTTCAATCCCTCTTACTTCCTCTTTTTTCCCCTTAGCTTCAGTCCACAATTTTTAATACCGTTCTTCTGCTAGGATTAGACCCAAATAAAAGAACCTGTGTATGATATAGTTCTTTAGCGGTCTTTGACAGCAGTGGCAAGCCTTCATTCCAGGTCAGCACTGTCCAATAGAAATAAAAATGCAAGTGGCATATGTAATTTTAAGCTTTCTAGTCGTGGCATTAAAAAAATGAAACAGGTGAAGTTAATTTTAATATTACAGTGTCACGCGAAAGCAGGAACGAGGCTCTGCAAACCTCCAGGAACGTTATACGGAAACACAACGAACCTGGATCGAGGCTCCAAAGCTTCAGGAAGTTGGTTTTATTAGTCTGTGGCCACAGGGCTCAGCTGAGTAGCCTCTGAAAGTCTGAGCCCCGAGCAGGTGCCCATACAAGATTTTATAGACAAAATGGCTCGTTTGGGACAGGGTAGCTGGTGATGCTCAAGGGTGAGGGTTGGCTGCGTGAGGGCAATCAGATCCAGAAGGATTGCAAAGCTGAGTTCACCCAAGCGGAGGAGCGGTTATGGGGGAGGAGGCTCCTATGGAAGCCTCTTGTCTTTGCTTGGGCAGGCTCTCAGCTGTCCTTGGGGCTGGGAGACTTTCCGAAGAGGGGGCAGCTTCAGTAAACAAAGAACCTGCTTGTTGCCAGGGGCCTGTGTGCTACAGTATTTTATTTAACCCAGTATATCTAAAATATCCTTAATAGTTTTACTTGAATATATAGCCTGTATAAAATAGTTATAAGTAGATATTGTACATTCTCTCTCTTTTTTTTTTCCATACTAAGTATTTGAAATCTGGTGTTTATTTTATACCTACAGCAGATCTTAATTCAGACGAGCCACATTGGAAGTGCTCAGTAGCCACATGGGTTGGTGGCTACCATATTGGACAGAACATCCTCAAACAATACTTGAAGAGGATTCAGGGTTAACTAAACACACTCTGGAGGTTTGAGTTTCTTGTGTATATGGAGCTATTACCTAGGAGCTCAGTTTGGAGGTCAAGGAGGAATCAAATCATCCCCTGGTTCTCACTTGGTTGGTGATAGCTATGGAGATAGGACAGGGGAGAGGGCTTAAAAATTTGAAAGGTGTGGCTGAGAACTGGTCTTCCTGTTTTCTCAGCATAATACCACAGATTTGCGGCTCTTGAGTTGTACTTGCATAAGAATTCTCTCTTGATGGTCTTCCCATTATTGGTACAAGTAAGTCAGGACTAAACGGCAGGGATTGTTGGGAAAAATCAGTCCTTTCTGAACAACCTCAAAACAGAAGGAACATCTGGACTAAAGGAAACCTCAGTACTCCTCTCCCCTGACTGCCTGGGGCAGCTCCTGCCATGATGCAGACCCACATTGCCTCTTCTGCCTTGTGCTGTACCTTTTGGCTAAATACTAAATCCATTCTAAGCATCCTTAGGAACATGCACAGATGCCTTGGGGTATAGCCAAGAGAGCATGGCCTTTTAGAATCTGATGGCCCTGGGTTTGAACAGCTGCATAACTTGAGGCAAATTGCAGATAGGGATGTTTCCTCCTCTGTAAGGCAGAAAAGAAAATGCCTCCCTTGCAGCATTGTTTGAGGAGTTAATACTATAATGTGCATAAGCAGCTGACAGAATGCCTGACACATAGTAGGCAGTCAATAAATGATAGTTATCATTTATAAGCAGAAACGGTCACAAGTGATACCTTATTTAATTCTTGTCCCCAGCTGCTTCTGTGGCTCTATGCACAAGGATCCCTTGTGTCACCATATGGTGAAAAAAGTCTGTTTCCCTAGTTTATGATCTTATATAAAGATAACTTGGGATGAAGATGGAGCAGGAATAATAAATGGCTGGGCTGTGTTAGAAAAACTCCTGTGTGTGTGTCAAACTAAGGTTCTACTTTTTCATTTTTTCAAAATGACTTTACCTGTGAATACAAAATTTTTCTAACATCCTATAGTTGGTTTATCCTGGCTGTATTGCTTGTGATTAAACTCCTTATGGTTATCATTAGAAAAGGGACGTGAAAAGGTGGGACAGGTGTGGTTTGGCCTTACTGTGCTTACCAAATCTAGGTGAAATTCTTAGGTTTGACTTTTGTGGTTTTCTTGAAAACTAAATCTTTATTATTTATTTTCTGTAACTGACTTTAAAAGTTGGGAGTTTGATAAACTCTCACATTGACTCATTCTCATGCCCGGAAATGCACTTCTTACAGGATTCCATTTCATTTAGGGGGTGGAAATCTTTGTTCTGCTCAACAGTCTTTGCTTGAGATTATATATGGGCCACATTTTATAGCTTATTTTATGATCCATAAAAGTGGTAACCACAATTGATTAAATGTGATGTGAGCCACTTGGAAGGGTATTCTTTGAAATTCTGCACAGTTTCAAGCACTGTGTGTGTAATTTTGCTAACTGATCAATTAGCTTAAGTACTCTTCATAGCTGGGGTGTGTGCGGAATTTGACATACCTCGCTTACATGAAGCATCTCCTTCTCACATAATATTCTCCCCCGTGACACAAAGACACTTTTAGTTAAAGACAAACTGTTTCTGTTTGCTAGAGCTTCCAGAATGCAATGTACCAGAAATGGGTTGGTTTTTAACAATGGGGATTTATTAGTTTATAAATTTTTAGTTCTAAGTCCATGAAAATGTCTGAATTAAGGCATTAAGAGGGATACCTTCTCTGAAGAAAGGCTGCTGGCATCGTGGATTTCCCTTTCATGTGAGAAAGCACATGGCTGGTGTCTGCTCGTCCTTCACTCCTGGGTCTTGTTGCTTTTGGTTCTGGGTCCCAGTGACCTCCTCTCTGAGCATCTGTGGGTCTTCTCTTAGCATCTCCAGGGTGTCTCTCTCGCTCTCTCTCCAAGCTCTCTTGGCTTTTCTGTCTTGTGTACTCTCATAGAGGACTCCACTGAAGGATTAAGATTCACCTTGAATGGGCTGGGTCACATCTCAATGGAAACAACCTAATCGAAAGGTCTGCCCACGATAGGTTTGCCCCCACAGGGATGGACTGAAAGAGTGTGACCTTTTCTGGGGGACATAACAGCCTCGAACTGCACACAAACTTTTTCAGGTGATCAATGATAAATAACCCTATTGGGAGGATAATAGTAGAAGGGACAAATGGCCTCCAGTTTTTCAGAAGGGAAATCCGTACATCTGAGAATAAAATTATGAACACCTCTCTGTCTCTCTCAGATGTTTGTGTATAAATATCTATGTATAATACTTTACATAAGATGGGCTCTAATTATTTCTGTGGTTCTACCCTCATCCCTCACCCCTACCTCATCATAGAACAAGGTTCTATCCTTTCCCGTCTTTTTCCTTGCTAAAGACATACTTATATATAGCTACATATATGAGATTTGTCTGGTCTTTTTTTTTAGAATCACACTATATGTATTTTTTCATTATGGAACTCAGTAATACAGTTCTAACCATATCCTTCCCCAGTAATATGCTAAGATCTTTGTCTTACCCATGCAAGTCTAGAATACACACACACAACCATATTGTATACCCAAACTTAGTGACAGTAGTCCAGGAAGTTGGTTGCTTTCTGAGTTAAGTCAAGTGACAATTCAAATATGCAGCTGAGCTGAAATGGAACCAAGAGAATATTCCCATTCGGTTTAGACCAGAGAAGTAACAAATGAACTGAAACAATGATCTCTTATGAGAATTGTAGATGTTAGACAAATATGCATAAAATAGAGGTACCCTTCATGTGGAGACCAGTGAGATCAGAAAAAGACAACTAAGTTACAAGTTTGTAAATATCTCCTTTCAATGAGTTTGACAATCAGAGGGAAGTTTCCTTAACATCATAATTGAGTTTCAACTAGCCAATGCTACCTTTGATTTTTATATTTTTATGCAGTTACTTCTCTTACCCTTTTCCATTGCCCAAATATCATCAAAGCTAATAGTTTGTAAATGAATTCAGTTTAGTTCAGAAACTATTTACCAGATAATTACTAATGCAAATTGCAGTGGTCCTGAAGTGAGTGCCCTGATGATGATATTTTTTGAAACCTCTGTAGCTTTACTGTTAACGTGAAATACATGTGTATACATATTATATGTATATATACGTATATAAACAAGCGTATACATACACTGAATTTGTTTGGTGTTTTAAACTGTGTTTTTTTTTTTCAGAAAGGTTAGTAAACCATTAAGTGAAAAATCAGTATTAATTCACAATTGTTAATTTGAGTTTTATCGAATAAAATTAATGAGGAAGAGTCACCATATAATATAGTTTATTGTTAGAAATAAACTTTTTAATGAAGTGGTACATATATATATATATATATCTTAAAGAATCAATTTAAAATGTTACATTTTTAAAGTCTTCGAATGTAGTTTCATCCACCGTCACCATCCTACAAAGGCCCTAGCCCTGCCTGGCAGTCCTCTTCCACTTCTCTGATCAACTCATTCTCCTACACAACACAACAGCTACTTCAGATTTCTTCTCAACTTTCTTCCTATTATTGCAAACTCTCCCTTCTCAGGATCTGGGCCTCACTGGTTATTCCATCTCTCTTATAATCTGCTCTCTTTTTCAAATGGAGCATGCCCACTGGCTTACAGAAAAGTAGCAAGAAGGAGAAAAAGAGAAGTACAAAGAACTTCATATTCTCCTGACCATTTAAGAATGATAGCTAACCTCAGGCCTCCTGGATTGCTTTGGTCTGTAATCCCTGTACACAAGGACTTTGTGCTGTGTATCTGTGATGTAACCATCAGAGTCAGGAAATTGCCCTTCAAATCCCATTCAAGTTCCATTAGGACAACTTGTCCTAATCATGTCCTTTTATAGCAAAAGATTCCAGTTCAGAATCATGTAGTACATTTAATTGTCCTGCCCTCTTTAATTTTGTTCAGTGTGGAAAATGTCTTTCCTTGACTTTCTTGACCTTGTCTTTCCTTGAGTTTCATGACCTTGACACATTTAAAGATTATAGGCAGTTGGTTTATAGAATGCCCCTCAGTGTGGGTTTCTCTTATGATTAGATTCCAGCTATGCATTTTTGGCAGGAACAGATGTTGTAATTCCTCAAAATCTTTTCATGAGGCAAATGCATACACATCCATGGTTCCGATTATCACCTCTCTGTAGGTGATTCACAAATTCATATCTTGAGCCCAGGCTTCTCCAGTGAGCTCTGGACTCATAGGACAAAATGTCTGCTTAATAAATCCACTTGGCTATAAAAGGCCTCACAACTTTGTGTCTAAACCCAGACTCATTATCTCCCCTGCCACCCCTGACAACATGGTCCTCTTGCAATGTCCTTCATCCTTTGAGTGCCATCACCAGCTAACCCATTGCAACAACAACAAAAAAAACAGAAACAATAACTCATTCTTTTTTATCCTTAACTCTAATCCGTCACCTTTTCCTGTAGATTTAACATCTTAAACATCATTCAAATCTGTCATCTTGAGCTTCCAGGTCAAGATGGCGGCTTAACAACGTGCGCGTTTTAGTTCGTCCTCCAGAACAACTGCTAAATAACCAGAAACAGTACAGAACAGCTCCTGGGGCCATGTCAGTGACCAGACACACAGCGTACCCCAGTGTGGACCAGCTGGACCAGCTGAGAGCACCCCCCAAAACCGTGAGTTCCCAAAGCTGCAGCGGCCAGTGCCCCTCCCCCACAGGCCGCTTCCTGGAGGGGAAAGGAAAGGACTTTACCAGCAGCAGTGACTGGGCACAATCAAACACCAATTGTGGAACTAATTAACAAATTCTGACTACTAAAAATAGGCCCCCAGCTTAGGTGAACCCAATCAAAGCGGAGATTGCTCATTTTTGCCCCGGCACCAAAGGGGCAGGACTGACAGAAAAAGGGGGAAAAAAAAGAAGGAAACAGGTTTTTGTGGCTGTGTATCTACAAAGGCTTGACTGCCTCTGGATACAGCGGCAGGACTTTTCAGGCTGCAACTGCCCCAGGCATAGAGAGAAGTGAGCTCTTTTGGGGGCTTATCTGGAGCCTGTGCCTTCCCCAGGGGAGGGGTGAAGGCCCACCCAGGTGGAATCCCTCCATCAAGGAATTCAGACACCAGTGCTTGGTAATTTGAAGCCATTAAAACCAGCCTACAACCTCTCCTCTGTCTCCAACAAACCCCCAGCCAAAGTTAAAGGTACCACATCATCTTATGCTGGTGGGACCTGCAGTCAGACAAGCGCCACATACTGGGCAGGATAAGAAAAACAGAGTCCAGAGACTTCACAGGAAAGTCTTTCAACCTGCTGGGTCTCATGCTCTGGGAAAACCGACGCAGGTGACTCTTTCCTCCTGATAGGAGGCCAGTTTGGTCTGGGAAAATCTGGCTGGGGTCTATAATATCTAAGCAGGCCCTCCTAAGTGTGTGTGTGGGGAAAGGTACCACACAAGCAGGGCAAGAAACAAGAAAACAAGAACTGAAAAATTCTCCTCTGTTAAACAAAACTTAAGCTAAAGGTTCAGATAAAGCTGAACAGAATGTCAAAGAACAGATAGACAACAAATTCATCCAGCAAGAAAACCCTAGATAAAAGAAGTGAAAGCAATCTCCAGAATAAACTAATTAAGGTAATTAAATGCCTAGATGCCAGCAAAAAATAACAAATCACACTAAGGAAATTGAAGATATGGTCCAGTCAAAGGAACAAACCAACAATTCAAATGACATACAGGAGCTGAAACAACTAATTCAGAATATACAAACAGACATGGAAAACCTCATCAAAAACCAAATCAATGAATTGAGAGAGAATATAAAAAAGGCAAGGAAGGAACAAAAAGAAGAAACTGAAAGTCTGAAAAAACAAATCACAGAACTTATGGGAATGAAAGACACAGTAGAAGAGATGAAAAAAAAAAACAATGGGAACCTACAATGGTATATTTTGAGAGGCAGAACATAGGATTAATGAACCAGAGGACAGAACATCTGAAATCCAACAAGAAACAGAAACTATAGGAAAAAAAATGGAAAAATATGAGCAGGGACTCAGGGAATTGAAAGACAATATGAAGCGCACGAATATACGTGTTGTGGGTGTCCCAGAAGAAGAAGAGAAGGGAAAAGGAGGAGAAAAACTAATGGAGGAAATTATCACTGAAAATTTCCCAACTCTTATGAAAGACTTAAAATTACAGATCCAAGAAGTGCAGCGAACCCCAAAGAGAACAGATTCAAATAGACATACTCCAAGACATTTAATAATCAGAATGTCCAAGGTCAAAGAGAAAGAGAGGATCTTGAAAGCAGCAAGAGAAAAGCAATCCATCACATACAAGGGAAGCCCAATAAGACTATGTGCAGATCTCTCAGCAGAAACCATGGAGGCGAGAAGACAGTGGGATAATATATTTAAATTATTAAAAGAGAAAAACTGCCAACCAAGAATTCTATATCCAGCAAAATTGTCCTTCAAAAATGAGGGAGAAATGAAAACATTTTCAGAAAAAAAATCACTGAGAGAATTTGTAACCAAGAGACCAGCTCTGCAAGAAATACTAAAGGGAACACTAGAGACAGATACGAAGACAGAAGAGAGAGGTGTGGAGAAGAGTGCAGAAAGGAAGACTATGAGTAAAGGTAAAAGGAAGGAAAATTAGATATGACATATAAAATCCAGAAGGCAAAATAGTAGAAGAAAGTACTACCCATACAGTAATAATACTGAATGTTAATGGATTAAACTCTCCAATCAAAAGACATAGTCTGGCAGAATGGTTTAAAAAACAGGACCCATGTATATGCTGTCTCTACTCAAAGGTCACGAGGCCAAGGACAAAAATGGACATTTACATGTTTATAGCAGCATTATTAACAATTACCAAGTGATGGAAACAGCCAAAATGTCCATCAATAGACAGTTGACTAAACAAACTGTGACATTTACATAAGATGGAATATTATGCAGCTGTAAGACAGAATAAAGATATGAAGTATGTAACAACATGAATGGAACTTAAGGACATTATGCTGAGTGTGATTAGCCAGAAACAAAAGGACAAATACTGTATGGTCTCACTGACATGAACTGACGTTAGTGAATAAACTTAGAATATTTCCTTGGTAACAGAGACCATCAGGAGATAGAAATAGGGTGAGATATTGGGTGACTGGAGCTGAAGGGATACAGATTGTACAACAGGACTGAATATAAAATCTCAAATATGGACAGTACAATACTACCTAACAGTAATGTAATTATGTTAAAACACTGAATGAACCTGCATGTGAGAATGATAGAGGGAGGAGGACTGGGGACATAAATGAAATCAGAAAGAAAGATAGATGGTAAAGATCAAGATGGTATAATCTAGGAATGCCTAGAGTGTATAATAATAGCGAAATGTACAATGTACAAATTTAAGAAATGTTTTTGCCTGAGGAAGAACAAAGGGATGTCATTATTGCAGGGTGTTGAAAATAGATGATAATTAATACTTTAAAATGTCACCTTATGTGTGAGACTAAAGCAAAAAATGTTTGTTACAAAATTTATATTTTGACTAGAGCATTTCCTAATATAACTCATGTAGATAGTTTGATTGACTGTCATAAGTACTTGGAATCTCAGGTAGCACATGAGATTTTGTTGGTTTGTCCAGAGTGATGCCCCGATGAATCCCAGAGTGATTTGATCAGTGACTGGAAAAGTATTTGCAAGCCCCCTTCGGGGAATGGTGAGAGTGGGGAGAAATTCAACTTCCCCAAGTTGAGTTCTTGATATTCTCACAAGCAGTGTGGACAACCAAAGCTATAGGCTGAGCCCCCAGGCTTGGGGTTTGTTCACATGAAACTTAACCCCACAAAGGATAGGTCAAGTCTACTTAAAATTTAGGCCTAAGAGTCACCCCCAAGAGAGCCTCTTTTGTTGCTCAGATGTGGCCTCTCCCTCCAGCCAACACAACGAGCAGACTCACCACCCTTCCCCTCTCTGCATGGGACATGACTCCCAGGGGTGTGGACCTTCCTGGCAACGTGGGACAGAGATCCTGGAATGAGCTGAGACTCAGCATCAAGGGACTGAGAAAAACCCTAGAATGAGCTGAGAATTAACATCAAGGGATTGAGAGAACCTTCTCGACCAAAGAGGGAAGAGTGAAATGAGACTAAGTGTCAATGGCTGAGAGATTCCAAACAGAGTTGAGAGGTTATCCTGGAGGTTATTCTTATGCATTAAGTAGATATCACCTTGTTGTTCAAGATGTAGTGGAGAGGCTGGAGGGAACTGCCTGAAAATGTAGAGCTGTGTTCCAGTAGCCATGTTTCTTGATGATGATTGAACAATGATATAGCTTTCACAATGAGACTCTGCGAATGTGAAAACCTTGTGTCTGATGCTCCTTTTAGCTACTTTATCAGCAGAAGAGTAGAACATATGGAATAAAAATAAATAATAGGGGGAACAAATGTTAAAATAAATTTAGTTTGAAATGCTAGTGGTAAATGAAAGTGAGGGGTAAGGGGTATGGTATGTATAATCTTTTTTTTTTTTTTTTTTTTTTTTTTTTTAAAGGAAAGACAGAGAGAAGGAAGGAAGGATAGAAGGAAGGAAGGAAGGAAGAAAGGGAAACATTTTTAAACATTTTCTTGTTTTATTGTATTCTGTTTCTCCGTTTTTGTTACATGGGCTGGGGCCGGGAATCGAACCGAGGTCCTCCGGCATAGCAGGCAAGCACTTTGCCCGCTGAGCCACCGCGGCCCGCCCTCTTTTTTTTCTCTGTTATCGTTTTATTTCTTTTTCTGTTGTCTTTTTATTTCTTTTTCTAAATTGATGCAAATGTTCTAAGAAATGATGAATATACAACTATGTGATGATATTAAGAATTATCGATTGTATATGTAGAATGGAATGATCTCTTAATGTTTTAATTTTTTTAATTAATAAAAAAAGTTAAAAAAAAAATCTGTCATCTTTGCACACCATTGCCACCTCCACCCTCACCTGAGACACTCACAGCCTGTCAATTGGTCCCGTCCATGCTCTCTGCTCTCTCCTACTCTGTTCTCCTTACTCCAGCCAGAATTATCTTTGTAAAATGCAAACTTGATTGCTTCATCCACCTTGACGGCTTAAAATCCTTCAATAGCATCTCGTTTTGCTTAGGACAGAGAAAACATTAACAAAGTCTATAGGACACACTGTGGACTGGCCCCTGCTTCCCTCTTGGGCCTGATGTCACACCTGATACTGCCTGCTCTGGCCATGCTTGCTTGCTTGCTTTCTGCCCTTCCAGCTGTACTTACTGTGTTTCCTTCAACTGAAGCCGACAGCCCCGGAGTACTCGGAGAAATCGAGACCTCCACCAAGGGCTGGCACTGTAAGAGTCCTTGACTCCGTTTCAGAAAAGAATTCAAGGACTTGTCAGTGTGTACAGCCAGAGAATCCAAAGACTCGCTCAGAACTTGAATGTGCACTGAAGGTACACACTCAAGGATGAGCTTGGGCATTCTCCAAAGGAAGAGCAGTCTGAGGCCCAGATCCTTGCATTGTAAGGACTTGGGAGAGCCTTTCCCCACTAGTAAGGGATTGATGAACTGCACTTTTCACTGGTTCTTTTCAGGTGCCTGAGTGAGGGCTAGGTGTGTGCGTGCCAATAGAAACATTTTGTTATGGAATTTATGGTCACTTCCCCTTCCTCCTTCCCTATCTAACCTTCCTCAGAAACACAGGACCCTTCATCCTCAGCTTTTCGTCTCCCCAGGCTTCAAATATTTTGTAATCATTTTATTGAGCCATAAGATACATACCATACAATTTATCCATTTAGAGTACACAATTTTGTGTTTTTATTCTGTTTAGAGTTGTATAACCATCGGCATGATCTAATTTCAGAATAATTTAATAACAAATGGGTATGGTCATTCCACATTTATAACCGTTAGCGATCATTCTTCGTTTCCACCACCACCAGCCCACCTGCCCAGCCCTAGACCTTTGCTGTTCTACCTTCTATCTCTATAGGTTTGATTATTCTGGATGTTTCGTATAAATGAAATCATACATGTGGCCCTTTGTGTCTGACTTCTTTCACTCAGTGTGATCTTTTCAAGATTTATCCTGGTTGTAGCATGAAACAGTTCTTCATTCCTTCTTATGGCAGAATAATATTTCACTGCATGGATATACCAGATTGTATCTAAAGCCATCACTTGATGGACATTTGGGTCAGCCTTCAAATCTTGACTCATGCATCCCTCCCTCTGAGAACTTTCCTGAGCTGTGTGTCTATGTCACATCATGCTAGATGGTGTTTGATTGTACTACGTCTCTCTCCTTGATGGTGTTTGATTGTACTACATCTCTCTCCTTGGTGGTGTTTGATCGTACTACGTCTCTCTCCTTGATGGTGTTTAATCGTACTACGTCTCTCTCCTTGGTGGCATTTTCTTCCTTTTTTTTTTTTTATGTCTACAATTTTACATTTGTTTTCATGATTCTTGGCCTAATTTACTGCTAGCACTTTCCACCAGCCTGTGAACTAGCAGAAGTAAGGACTATCTGTTTTGACTCACCTTTGTATCCGAGCACCTAGCCCTGGTCTGTGCATACTGTAGTTATTCATTAGATATGTGTTGAATGAATGAATCCTAACTCAGTTCATTAAAACAAGATTTTCAGGCATTCTAGACTTTTAGGCTATTTTTATGAATTTGCTTGACAGACGTGGCCTCTATTGTGCCACAGATTAGAAGAGCCCTCCACAAACCACTCAGTTCTTCCTCTGGCCTCCAGAATTCCTGTATCCCATTGTATTTCTTAATAAAGTTCAGTATTTATTGTATACATTTATTTGAATTAAATTGCAAAAATGCAGAAGTAAATGTGAGAGGCAAAAGGAGAGAAGCATGCTGAATTTAATGCATTGCAAGCTACTTGCCCAGCTGTAAAGGCCTAGGTTACTGTCAGATGGAAACAAAAATGGGATTCCCAGGACATGTATCCATTTGAAAAACAAGTTTTGTTTTCAACAAGTTTCATCTTTGTCTTAAGAGTGTGGGAAATAATTTATGGGAGAGAAATTTTTGTTAGAATAAGTGGTTAGCTATGGAATGACAGTAACTGCCTTTTTTTTTTTTCCTTTTACATGAGCAGGCACTGGGAATCGAACCCGGGTCTCTGGCATGGCAGGTGAGAACTCTGCCTGCTGAGCCGCCATGGCCCGCCCAGTAATTACCTCTTATGGAGCCCTTGTTGTGGGTTAGACTTTGTGCCACACTCTCCCAGCTGCCTTGTCTTATTATCCCCATTTTGCTGATGAATAAACTGAGGCATTGAGAAGAAAAAGTAACTCGACCTTTATCCCTTAGTTCTTCTAACTCTAAATCTTAGGTTAACTACCATAGTTTGAGGCACTACCCATCAATTTTGGCAGATCTGAGGTTTCCTTTTTCCTTTTAATTGGAAGTTTTAAAGTAGAGAAAGAGAATTACAGGGTAGAATTAAAAGCCTGTAGTGATGATATCTGCATAAAACAATAACCTTCTGTGGCAGAGTAGATGGGATAGGCCAAGCGTCGGAACTCTGGTTTCCACTCCCACCTCTACCACTGACAGCTGAGCACATGAGTTACTTTCCTTGAACCCCAATTCCTAATTTTAAAAAAATGCAAATAATTATTCCAGTCTCAGTGGTATAATAAGGGATTCAATGAAAATAAAATAAACAAAATCCCAAATCATGCCTCACACAAAGGAGATGCTTTAAAAATCAAAACACACTTTCCCTACTTCTTTCGTAATGATATGTAAATGCACGACTTCAGTGTCAAGATGAGGCTAGCCTTTCCAATTAGTATTTTTTGAGGCTAAGAATAGGAAGAAATTAGGCATTAAGAAGTTAAAATGTTTATTAGAGATAGAAACTTACATCATTTCCTTCAATATTCTTCACTTCATTTCATAGAATATCACTATACCTGGTGTTTCATGTGCACAGAAATGAATATAGTAGTAGAGGACTTTGTCCCCATAGTGGTCCTGTTGCAATAGGAGAGAGACAAACAAGCAGGCTTTCCAGTCCAACCAAATGCAGCTCCCTTCCTGTGGGAAAGGCCCTGACACTGAATGGGGCAATCTAACTTTTTTTTTTTTAATTTGTACTGTAGGCCAAAAGGCTTTCTGAGTTGCTTCTGATGCAGTTAAAACCCAAAGGCCTCTGGGGGCCAACGGAAATCCTTACTCCTGATTGAAATGTAATTTCAATGGAGAGAAAATTCAGTGCATTTTTATGAGGCCAAGTCTCCCACTAGGTACTAAAAAAAGGTATCGTGCAGATGCCCCACCTTGCGACTCCTCCAGTAACCAAAGGTCATTAGCCAAAGATACTTCCTGTGCCTGATATTTAAGTTTATAAAAAGGGTAGAGTAAGGACAAATTTAGGAGCTAACTGGAAAGGTGTAATTCTGTTGACAAACATTTCTCATTATCTTATTGTGGAATAGAATTTTGGAATCCAACAAGTGGCTTATTTTGTTATTTATGAGGTAAGCACATTATATATGACAGGCCAACTGTAACTGTTGGTGATATTTCATGGAATAGTGTCACGTATTGGGGGCGAGGGAGACAAAGGGAGTTGACTCTACTTAATCTCTTTGGTGGTCAACTTTGCTCTTAAATATTCAAATACCAAAAGTTTAAACACATTTTCATGATTCCTTTGTATAAAAAAGCAAACAGAGCGGCTACCATTGTAATTCTGCTGCTTCTAGCAATTCACCGGCAAAGTACAGCCCGAAATAGCAGAATATACAATGCAGCGTATGCTTTGGTGAATCTAATAATCTTGTGAACTCCTTCGCTGCTGGGTTAGTAATCGACAGAGTTTTAACAGTGAACTTTATAAAATTTGGAGCCTCATGAATCAGGAGGAAAAGAAAAAAACAAAAGTGGACAGTTTTAACAATGATGGATGAGTTGCTAGGGAGTAAAATTAAATGGTTGATAATAATTGGGGTAGCTCACAAAGACTGATGTTATTTACAAAAGCCCCATTTTGCATGTAATCAGATGTCTATTCCCATGAGCTGGGTCATAATTCATATTCCACTTTAATGTTCGTGGAAAATGTGCTCCTCTGTGTGTATGTATTATTTTTAGGATGTTATGTTTCCTTGGTGCATACACAATGAGCCTGAAATCCTTTAGGAATGTGTTTAATTTGAAAGTTTTATCCTCTGGGTCTGGTTAATTCAAATACGCGGCTAGGAACATTACTGTGGTGCCTGAAAGAATGTAGGCATGGCAAATAATGCACACAAGGCAGGCCCGCTAGCATGGCTGACACTCCTTTAGTAAAAGGCAATCCCAGCCAATGTCGCGAACATTTGTTTCGTGAAAGATCATGGAGGGGTTTTCTTTTATTCTAAACTTTTTCCTTCATCTGTTCATTTAATTTGTCTGCGCTAATTCTTACCTTCAAAAGCTCGATTCATACTGGACCCTATTTCTCTTGCTTTTAAAGTCCGAACCACCTCAGGTGGCTCTTTTGAATTAAAAATGTATCCAGGTACCTTTTATAGACAGTGTGTCTTCAACCCAGTAGCTCCAGTGTAGCCTGTGTTCTCCCTTCGGTTCTTGGTCCTAAAAAAAGGTCTGAGCTGCATTTTCATTTCTAGAGGTGAGGAAAAGGTCCTAGAAATATGAGTCAATGACTCAAGCAGTGTAATCCTCGGAAATGACTGGGGTTTGTCCTGCTGCTTCCGAGGTGTTGTCCCTGAATCACATCATTGAGGGATAGTTGGGGCCTGGAAGTTTCCCTTCGAGGTGCTGACTGGCTCTCGGGGTCCTGAAAGGTCTCCGGAGAGAGAAGCTTTGTGATACTTAGCCTTACACATGGGCGGATGCGTGACTTAGGAGTTGAGCCTGATAAGCAATAAAGGTCTAGAAGCCATTCGCGTGTGCACAGTGTACGGTGCTGGACCTGGGAATGGTCATAACGTTGAGGAACATCCCTGGGCCTGATACCAGCTCATCAGTGGACCCAGGAGGGGGCATTTATATGTAAAAATTTTATTTTTATAGGTAAATATAAAAACATTTTTATTAGAAAGGTTGAGGTTTACAGAAAAAGAAATTAAGAGTCCCCAAATATACCCTTTTATTGCAAATTTGCATGAGGGTGGTACCTTTTTATTTTAAATATTAAATAAAATTAAAATTAAAATTTATTCATACATATGCACAGACCATGTAATCATCTAAAGTGAGTCATGAGTGTGAATCCTGGCTCCTCGCCCCATTAAATGTGGAATCTGGGCCCACATGAGGGCTTCTGGAGATCTCAGGCAACCAAGATGGGCTGCTTTTTGCCTCATTCCCAATCATGTAGTACAAACAACAAGCAAACCAAAAATAAACCATAAAACAAGTATAAGGAATTCAAACAAAGTTTTTCTTTTTCCCTAGGATGAATGCTACTTCTATGATTTCTTTTTTTTTTTTTTGAAATACTGAATGACTTCCTCCTAAATTGTGTGTGTACCTTGTTATGCTGATGTCCTCAGCGGGGACTCTGTGTGGAAACCCAGCGCAGGGGGTTGCCGCTTTCGTTTCCTGGGGTTGTGTGTAGCAAATAAACAAAAGTATTTAACGGGCCTCTTCACATTGGTTAATTTTCTTTCTCATTCCCTGTCCCTGCTTTCTTTTCTTCCATAGCTTCTTTAGAGACCAGTTTAACGGGCCCCCAATGCAACATAATTGGGCATTCCGAATTGAGTTTGATCAAGATAGGCAAGAAAACACTGTGGTTGTGTATACCAGTGTATTTGGATACACCATCATTTGTATGCTCTGAAAGATACCAATTGGATACTTTCATTTCTTAAGTCACTGGGACTTTCTCCTTGCCAAGAAGGCCTGTGATGAGCTCTCTCATCCCCTGTAATAGTTTGGAAGGAGGAGCCAAATTTGTGAATAAATTCCTGAATAAAGGTACATCTTTTTATAGAGTGACCGTTTGTTTAGTTTATTGTCTCCATCACCCCAAGGGAAACCGAAGCTTGTTTAGACAAACATATCCAAAGCCCTTAACTAGAATTGTGGGGAAACACTGACAGCAGGCTTGAAGTTTTAAAAATTTGTAGTGGAAGCTGAGGTAGCCCTATCTCTTCATAATCCTGCAGGAATTAAGCATCTAGTTTTGTCATTTCTTAAACACTGGTTACCACGAGGCCTCCTTCCGCCTACCTGCATCTCTTCCCGGAGGCCCGAGGATGGACTGAAAACTTGGATGTAGACTATATTTTCATGTCATTTTCGCCTACCCTTGTGTAGACTACAAATATGGTTCAGATGGGAATTAGCTAGTTTGGACCCTCAGTTAAACATTTTACTTAAATCTGTTTAATGTTTGCTATAATGTGTCTCAGGGGTCATCCTTTTCTTTTTTTAAACCTATTTTTGAAATAAGAAAACATAGAAGTGCAGAAAATTGTCCCCTTTGTCACCCCAGAGCTCTAAATATGAAGCAGTATCCCAATTCTTAGTGCTGCGCCCCACCCGTTTTATTTTTGCTTTTGTCTAATTTGTTATTAAGGCCTCATGAATTGTAATGCACTGCAGGTATTATGTGTGTATGCGAGTCTTTTTTTTTTTACTCACAATCACACGGTCACATTGTAAAAGCTATATAGTGACACAACATCTTTGAGAATCAAGGCTACTGGAATACAGTTCAACAGTTTCAGGTATTTCCCTCCAGCTACTCCAATACACCATAACCTAAAAAGGGATATCTGTGTAATGCATGAGAATAACCTCCAGGGCCATCCAGACCGAAAGGGGGAAAAGAAGTGTAACTAATAAAGTATCAGTGGCAGGAAGAGTTCAAATAGAGTCGAGAGGCTAATCTGGAGCTCACTCTTACACAAGCTTCAGTTAGATGTTGCTACCCATCATAGCTTGCCAAACCCGAACCAAAACCATTCCTGCCAATCCTAAAGAACACCTAGGGCATTATATAAGATTCTTCAAAGGTTTGTTGCACTAGGATAACTTTCCAGAAACTCAGACCCTCCAAATGGGTCCCTGGACCAGATAAGTCCTGAAATGCAGAGGGCCCAGCCTCTCCAGAACATCAGCTAGTTCCATTTCCCACCCCCCCATCCCATACTATCAACACCCCTTTCCAACATGAAAAAGTTAGACTGGCCATAGCCTAGATACCCCTGAAGAGTGGGAGAAAGATCAAAGGTGATGGAGTTATACAGAGAAGGTAGGGTTTAACAAATGAATATGATTGCCAGATCATTATATTGATATTTGTTTTAATCATCGGTATCTTAGGGCAGCTAGGAGTAAAAACCTAAAATTGTGGATTTGTAACCCATACCAAACTCTGAAATCTGTTCTATGACTAATTGTTGTGATGTGCTTTGAAATGTATTGCTTTTTTTGTATATATGTTATTTTTCTCAAAAAAGAAAAAAAAAGTCGATTGTGATGATAAATGCACAGCTATATGGAAAAAAAAGTCTTAGTAGGGAAAACAAAAAAAAAGAATAATTTCCAGCATAAACTCTTGACTCTGTTTGAAATCTCTCAGACAGTGAAACTTTACTTTGTCTCATTTCTCTCTTCCCTCATTTGGTCAAGAAGGCTTTCTCATCCCATGGGGCAAGGTCCCACCTTGCCACATCTTAAGTAGATGTTGCTTCAATATGATGTGAGTTTGTGTAGACACCATTGCCCATACTAGCACTAACAACAAATATGGCACTGCTAAATTGGACTTGTGTTCTGAAAAACGTTGGGGAAATGGTGCTGCTTGTCAGGTCAAGTTCAGCATCCACACATCCAGACCAGACTCCCTACAATGTCTTAGCATGTAACACAGTTACTAGGCACATTTTCACTCACATGTCTGCTAACACTGGTGTTTGTTCATTGATGCCAAATTTTTTAATGTTTATATGCATTAGCTCACTCAGTGGTCCCAGCCGTCCTCTGGGGTGGGTGGTTTTGTTACATTTTTACAAATAGAGAAACTGAGGCAACAAAGTGGTGACGTAAGCTGCCCAAAATCATGAGTGGTTGACAAGGGAATGCAAAAAATACAGGCAGTCTGACTGTAAAGCCCATCTCTTACCCGTGCCTCACAGTTGCTGCCCTATGGTCCTTTGTGTAACCAAATCCTACCCACCTTCCCAGGCACCCACAGATCAGAACTTACCCTGAGCAGAGCATCACATGAAGCATGTCGGGGGATGCAAGTACCCTTAATCCATAATCCCTGCCCTCACAATCCCATTGTACTAGTAAGATGGAGCATGACTTGTACACGAGGGGTCTAGTCTGAGGTTAGAAGCACAGGTAGGGTAATCATACATCCTGGCTTGCCCAGCATGTTTTCCTGGTGTGATTATTAACCTGTAACACTGTTCTCTCTCAAACGTGCCCTGATTTGAATGATATTGTTGCCTTGAAGAATATAAGAGGGCAACATAATAAGAGAAGTCCATCAGGAGGGTTTTGAGGGAGGAAAGGGTACATCTGGTCAGGGAGATTGCATGCAAGATATTCTGCATGGAGAAGGTTGTCTTAAGCTGCTCCTTGCAAGGCGGTATTGTGTTGTGGCTTAGGAGTGTAGGCTTCAGAGTCAGGCTCCCTGTTTGAACTTCACAGTTTCCTTAGCTGTGAAATGGGAATCATTATACTTCCTTCCCCAAAGCTACTGTGAAGATTAAGAGTTAATGCCTGTAAAAGGCATCTGGAGCAGTACCTGGGCTATAGTAAATGCTTCCTGAATGTTAGCTATTATTATTTATGCATATTCAGGTTAAGAAAGGAAGGATCTTCTAAGTTTAGGCAGTGACATCTAGGGTGCATTTGGGGAACTCTGATGATTGGCTACTCAGATACCATTAACAAAAGCCACCCCCCTTCTTTGTCAGTCTCCCCCTAAAGAGGCTTAAACCTAGATATCATATCCTCACTTTCCCTGCCTCTCTTGTAGCCATGTGTCCTATGCAGTCATAGCCGATGAGACCAGAGAAGGGGCCCTTGAGGATTCTCCCTTGCTTAGTGCTCTTTCTTTCTGCACTAAAATACTGGTATGGAGTTGAGGCTTGATGCTGCTACTACTACGGTGGCTTCTGCTATCATCTCCTCCCTGGAGGGGAAGACCAAGAGTATCACCAGCTTAGCCTGGAACTGTGGCCTGTTCAACCACTGAGCCAGTGTCCAAAGCCGTCTGCCTCCAGCCTTTGTGTTTAAAGAGAAAAAAGAGAGAAGATGGGTGAGGGGGCCTAAAATGTCCCCAGAAAGTTATAGTGGGCCCTTGAAGGGCTCTTAACCTGACAGTAACGTGATCTGAATTATGCTTCAGGAAGCTAATTCTGGCTTCACCGTCCATGATGGATTAGAACAGTTTCCAAAATCTAATTGAGTATCAAGATCACTTGAAGGAACTTTTCAGTAGTGTAGATTTCAGGGGGCCTTTTGTCAGGTATTCTAAATCAGAATCTCTGAAGGTAGAAGTTTGGAAAACATCCACATTGGAGAAGGAAGACCTTGGTGGTTGAAACAATAACCAAGCATTTGATATTTTCAATAAGCAGATATGAAAGGAGTTTCATTCATATTTTAGAGATGGGAAATTGAGGCTGAAAGCAGTGGAGTCCCTTGTCAAAATTCAGTTTGTGGAAAAGTAATTCTGAATTAGCATCAGGGTTCATCTTTGTCCAGAGTATGTGTGCTTTCCACTATAAGATGCTGCCTCTGAGAACAGAAGCTGCTTTCATCCTGGGCTCCAGGTGAGGTCTGAACTTGAGTGGTTCAATGTAGGTGACAGCTGTGAGAAGCGATGTGGAGGTGAGGTGATGCTTGGAAGCTGACTTAATGTGGGGGCCAGAAGAGAAAGAATCAAAAAACACAACTCTGAGGCCTTTCCAACAATAGTGACCCATGTGGGTTTTGGAGATAAGGTTCAGCATCCAGGGATGGGTTTCACTGATAATCTATGAAGGACATTGTGTGGTGCTGTCCAGCACATACTTGGAAATGTGAATGTGGAGTTTCTGAGAAAAGTTGGTGATTCCTTTGATGGTTTATGCCCCAAGAGTAGTGGGGAAGGATATAGAGTGAGAAGAGAGGAGGTCAGAGGACAGTGATTGGGACATGGGAGTATACTTGGAGCCAGAGCAGGAATTGAGTGGAGCTTTTTGAGAAATAGAAAAGTAACCATGAGAATGTGATACTCTGGAGGTGAAGGTAAGAGGGTGCTGGTAGCTAGTACAGGTGATTGGCAGGCCACTGGAGAGGGTGATACACCATAGAGAGCCTCATGGAGGGCATTTTCAGTAGAGGGGTGAAGAGGACAAACAAGGTGCATGAGGTTAAGGAGGGGATTGCAAGGGACTTGAAGTAGCTGAATACTCTTTTTTTTTTGGCATGGGCATTGACCAGGAATCTGAATCCAGGTCTCTGGCATGGCAGGCGAGAATTCTGCCACTAGGCCACCATCACACTGCCCAGCTGAATACTCTTTTAAAAGGAGTGCCGGAAAGGTGGAGGGAGGGCATTGGCCCAGTGTCTTCCTCTTCCCTAACCACTCCAGTGGAGTATACGCTCTGCCACTTCTGAACATCAATAGCAGTTGCCATCTGAACCCAGTTAGCACTAAGACTAAATCTTCTCTGTCCTCTAACGTCTGGGGGGTGGGGTGATGGTGGTGGTGTAAGTCTTATGTCTTCCACAAATTATGTTAGAAGGCAATAGTGCCTCACGTATACTTAATCATTGATTGATAGACAGCAGCAGGAATTCATACACAAAATGGAGGAGAAACCCCACAAAAGATGTTTTTTCCTCTTTAAAGAAAGGGCACGATGAAGGACAGACATGGAGAAAATTCTGTTCCTTTAAAATGTGGGAAGCAGAGCCTGAGAACAAATGGGGTTATCATGACAGTGTTAGAAATTTGGGGCGAGTGATGCCAGCAATATCAATTTCAGAAGCGTTGTGCTGGAGCCGTGTGTAATGTATTCCGCTGGGCATCTTCTGTGGAGCTGTGAAGCCAGTGCAATTCTTGTGCCTCGCAGCAACTGGGCCCTTTTGTATTAGAGAGCTTTGGAGATGTTAAGAGCATTTGGGGATCTTAGCAGAACTAAAAAAGATCCTTCCTTTCAGAGGGTGTATTAGATAAGATGGAAGAAAAGTCAGAGGGGAATAGAGCTGGGTAAACCTACTCGCCTTAAGCCCCTCAGTCTAGATTTAGTCTTGGGCCATTTCAGGCACCCTCGATTGCAGTGGTTAATTGGCTCAGATACATACACATTTAATGTGTGTATTGGCATGTGTCAACATATTCATATGTACCACAGGTGTTATAAATGTATTTTTACTCTGAGGTCAGTATATTAAAATATGCATATATGTGTGTACTGATACCTGTACACACGTGTATGCACATATGTGGTACAAGCTTAGTCTATTCATGCATGCATATATACAAATACATGTAAATATTCATGCATGCAAATGCATATACGTGTATACATGTGGTATATGTGTTCAATGTACTACACACTCACGTTCTCACAATAGGGAGATGATTGATACCTTCCATTTATGAAGTAAATTTACATACTTTTTGATAGTGTTTTTGCAGTCCTTTTACCCTCACTTGATTTTCAAAGCAATCCTGGAAGATTGATGGGAGCAGTGACGCGCCTTAAAGAAAAAGGAAATAAGCCCACTGAAGCTCTTAGTCTCTAAGCTGTCCAAGTATGCAGACCAACTTGCAGCTAGAGCCAGAGACCCTGAAAACTTGTGGCTTTTAGCCCATTATACTTTGCTGAGAAGTATATAGCCGAGTTATTGAAGATCCTGGGTTATGGACAATAAGGAATATTTTATCACTTTTCTACTACACATAGTAAAATATAATGGGCTAACAAAAGTATTACATAGGAAAGGTGTTTTTTTTTTTTTTGGAGGGGGGAACTATTGTAATAAATAGAAAAGACAATGGAATAATTTTACTAATTTTATATGTAAAGAATACTTATTTTAAGAGCTCAAAAATGGCTTATTTCATCATATAGGTTGGCTATGCATTTTACAATATTGTTTATGATATTTGGTTGTTTCGTCAACCCTTTCACCCCTTAGATAAAAGTAAACTTCTGCTCCCACCCCTGTTGGAATTATCAGCATGGAGAATTAGTGGAACGGGAATGTATAAGATTTCACTGAACAACAATTAAAGAAGAATGCACAGGTGCCTGTCTCTGGGAAGTTTAGAAATGGAAATAAATTTTAAAATATGCTTTTCTGGCAAATCATCATTTTTCACGAGAAGACTGAAAGCACAAGACAGCTTTGTTTTGCCTTTTTGGGGGGTTGGGGTGGATTTTCTTTTCTTGCTTCCTGCGTTTTGGTTAGCAAGAAATGTGTTCTTCCACCCGCTCCACCCCCGAGCCCCCCAAGCTGAAATATCTGCCCAAGCTCATCTTTTAAGTACTCAGTCTTAGGGAAGGGAGAAGAAAAAGAACTTTGATTTAAAATATATATATATGTACATCTTTTTTTTTTTAAGCTTGCAGACTGGGATTTCTAGACTCAATTTGTGTTCTTGAGACATTGGAGTCAAGTTTATATATAGTTTTTTGATGTAGGACCTAATTAGGCTCTCAGCATATCTTAATACTTTCTGCTACATCTGCATTAAAGATAACATTGCATACATTTGCATTTCATTTACATAAAAAAGTTAGCCCTGCTGTATGTAACAATCACTTTAACCAAGTACCATAGACAGCAAATATTTTGAATAAGTATGCGAAAACCCATATCTACACAAAACCTGTCCTGGGTTCTGTTTCATCGCTCACATTTGGAATTTGTTTATAAAACACTTAATTCCAGCAGAATCCTTGAGGTTAAGCCAACAAATAAAGACTTGGGACTCGAAAGAGTCCTATTCGTAGGATATACTCAATCATATGAATGGGAAAGAAAGGCTCAATTGATACTCTTTTTGATACTGTTTATGATTTTAACACTAATAGTAATCAGTGGTGATAATAACGGTGTGCTTTTGATGATGTTTTAAGGGGTGGGGATAACCTTGAGATAAAAGTGTTCATTCATTTCTTTATTCATTCATACGTTTTCGAATGAGTCTATATGGGGCAACCTTATTTCCGGTTCTCATTTAATGAATCTCGGGTTTATCTGGGCCATTTTATTTTAAAAGTGAGCTTTTACCAGGGGACTGCTCCACGAGTTTCTTTAGAATGAGCTGCTGCTTGCCTTCTGCCCTTGTGCCTACCAGCCCTGTGTTTTCACCTGTCCGGGGAGCCTGCTCCCCAGTTTGCCACTCTGATCTATTCTTTCCACTTGTGGGTCCCGAGACCTCCAGACAGACTCTCTGGTGCATGGAGTATTGACATCAGAAGATGACAGGCATAGCTTACTATGTGTGGGCTCTTTTGTAATCAGGGAACACAAAGCTCGTTCTGTGGAACATTCTTCCAAGGAATGTTCTTTAAAAAGGGTCCCATCCCAACATCGCTGGGAGTTGTTGCATACTTTAACCCCTTCCGAGAGAGCCACAATGCATAGAGTAACACGCCTGCTTAATCTTCCCTAAGTTGGTATTGTCCAGCCGTTCACTGGCATGCCATCTATTTACCCTGGGAGATTAGCTTTCTGCAGTGATTTTGGAAATTTTGGGAAATTGCCATTCTATTTTAAGAACTATAAAGAAGAACAGTAGCAACAAGAGTGACAGCAGATAGCATTTGCTAAGAGCTTCTTGAATGTACTTCTTGTACAGTACAGTAGTGAAAGCTTTCTTTTCATTACGTCATCTAATTCCCACAAGAACCCTATGAGGTTAAATGTCATTATTATTATGCCAGCTTAGAGCTGAGAAGACTGAGGCCCAGAGAGGTGAAATAACTTATTCCCCATCATGCTGCTAATAAGAGAAAGACTTGAACCCAAGTCAATGCTCATACTTATTACACTGTGCAAGAGGGGACTGGAAAATTGAACTAGTTCAGCACCACATCCAGAGAGTACTTTGCCACTCCAGCCTAGCAGATGCCCCCCAGCCTTTGCTGGGCATGCACTGATGGAGAGGCTGTGGCCGCCTCAGGAAGGAAGGTAGGTTGTCAGTCAGCTCATCCTTTTCTTAACTTGGATTTGCTCCCCTTCCAACCCACCCTGCCAACACCCACTCCTCTCTTAACTTCTGCCCTCTGATTCTAGGTCTGTTTTCTGGAACAAGCTAGGATAAATGCACTCCCTCTTCCATAGCAGGTCTTCCGGCAACTTCCAATCTATTCCAAAGTCTTTACTCTTGTTGCCAGGCTACTGCCACTAGTTCCTCCATTACTTCCTCATATGTCAGGACTCAAGTCTCTTCATTATCTTGGCCACTTTGCTCCTGGCTTAACCATATTCCATTGTGCTGGCTTGAAACTGCTGTGAACCCCAGAAAAACCATGTTCTTTAATCCTCATTCAATACCGTTGGGTGGGATCTTTTTGATTAGCTGGTTTCCATGGAGATATGTTGTCAACCTAGGTAGGGTTGCTTCCCTTTAAGAGGGAACCATATTAGAATAAGCTTAAGAGCTCACACAGCCAGAAACCTGTGGTGATGCAGAAAGAAAATGCCCACCCCCACCCCCGAAAGCCATATGAAAGAGCCAGGAGAGAAAGCTAGCAGACATCACCATGTGCCTTCCCAGTGAATAGAGGTGTCCCCATATGGCATCAGCCTCTTTCTTGAGTGAAGGAAGCCTCTTGTTGGTGCCTTAATTTGGACATTTTCATAGCCTTAGAACTGTGAACTTGCAACTTAATACATCTCTTTTGAAGGCTGTTCCATTTCTGGTATATTGCATTCTGGCAGCTTTAGCAAACTAAAGCACCCATGTAAACTAGGCTCACTGTAGTAGACACCGACCTCCAGATGGATGCTGAAGTCCCAAGAGTAGGGAACACCATCACCTCCTTCATTCTAATTGTTCTGCAGTTAATGCAGCCTCAGTCTACAATGGCTCTTGACAGGTCTATAATTTTTATGTATCATGTGGAACATGTTCTCAGAATTGTGTAAACTTTTCCCCACATATAAAAATATATCTTCTTGCCTGTGTGCTGTCCTTCCCACCTCCCTCCCCAGGTTCATAGCTGATTTTTTTTTTTGTATATAAAAAATGAGATTTTTGACCTATATAGCAAGTTACTGAAACTTTTTAAGCCTTGGTTTTCTGGTGAGCAAAATAGAAATAATAATAGCATTGATCAGAGAGCTGATTTGGGACCAGTTTAACATGCACAGTATTTGACACAGTATCCTATACATAATGACTGTTCAATAAATATTAACCAGTGTTATTGTTGTTATTGAAAAATTAGAAATGACAGTTGAGCAAAAAGGTTCTATTCCAAACTTTCTGTGCATTTCAGTGTAATTTTTACTTTACGGTAAAGAACTTGAACTAATGTTTTGATAAGAGCAGCTTTGTCAGTACTTTAAAAATGATTCTCACAATGCTGATTTAGGCATTTTATACATTGATAGGCATTTTTAGCTGCTTTTCACTGTCACGAGACTCTGTGGGAAAAAACCTAATCCTCAATTGGCAAAGAAGGCCCTCCCCAAATCCTTAGATTAAAATAGAATTTGCTGCCAGGGTTTTCCTTGCTTTCAGTGATTGAGGTCTGTCTTAGGCAGGAAGTCATCCAATACCTGTGCATGGCAGGTTCGTTCTTCAGACGAAGAATCTGCAGCTTTTGCGTTTATCGATAAGCGTACAAATTCTCTTGATGATGGTAATTAACGAGGTGCTTATGTCTTATTTTGCGGTAGTTAAACAAGCTTCAGGCTAGTGGGGAGATCCTATGCTTGCTGTAAGTGCTGAGAATCAAAGGTACTGAGGGGAAATGGAGCAGAAAAATTAAGGCTTTAGTAGATAAAATGTCTCAGATTAAAGGAATCTCAGAACAAATTTGCTAAGACAGCTGCATTTAAAAATCAGGGTTTTCTGCAGAAGAATGCCACATTTTTTTCCCATTTCTTTTTCCCTAACCATGCTGTTAATTTTGACCACCCATTTGTCTTTCTACCTCACTAGGCTTTTCTGTGTTATCAGTGTGTAGTGAAAAATTGATAGGAAAACATATCTTGCTGCTTAAGGCTAGATAGATCTTGTCATATTGAATAATTGTGCCAAATCTACACTTAATTTTGCCTTAGACAGCTAGCCTTATGACCCTAGTTAACCTGTGTTTTCTCTTGTACTTTCATCCTTTGAAAATGAGGTCCACAGAATACAAATTTGGAAAGGCATAAATTCTAACTCCTCAGAAGACAGGAATAGAAGGCAAAGTGACCTCAATAAATCAAAAGCATGTTGAAGTTCAATGGGGACAAATGTAAGATAGGATACTTATGTTCAATAAACAGGCTCAAAAATTTTAAATGGTCTGAGCACCATTGTGGTAGAAAAGCATCTGGGCCAAAGGCTTGAGGAAGATAGCATCGTAAATTTATCTAAGGACCTACTATGTGCCAGGTATTTTGTAGAGGTTAACTTATTTATAAATATACTTGTAATAATCTCTATAGTAACTTTCTAAGCTCCATCTAATTGGTTCTCTCATGTTATAGATATGAAAGTTGAGGTTGACAGAGGGTAAATAATGTTGCTCAAGTTCACAGTTAGTAAGGACTTAACTGGGTTTTGGACCATGCTCTTTCTGCTATTACCGAATTGTTATTTAAAAAGCCAACCCAATTCTTTACTGTATTAATGAGGATTTCACTTGAGAATCTTTCCAGTATACCATACATTAATTTAAAATTTAAAAGAAAAATGAATAGGAGAAACTGGAGCAGGCTCAAAAATACCCCACCCAGAAATAAAAGCTAGTGAAAGAAATGGAAAATTGGCCTTATAGAAAAAAGCTCAAGGTGTTTGGTCTTGCTTAGTTAAAGAGAGAATACAGCTATCTGGTGAGTGACACACTCATTGCCTATAAGCATGGAAAAATTAGGAATAAAGGTTTACATTTTATGTTAATACTGGCAGTGTACAAAGCACTTCTAGATCTTACTGGTTTCTTGCAACAGCCTTCTAGAGCAGGAGTCAGCAAGCATTTTCTGTAAAGGGCTGAACAGTTAAATATTTTTGGCTTTGTGGCCTTATCATCTCTGCCATAACAACGCATTCTCTGCTTTTTCAGTCCGAAAGCAGCCATCAAAAATATGTGAAAGAATGAGCATGACTGTGTTTTGATAAAACTTCATTTACAAAAACAGGTGCAGGCCATTTTGGGCCCACGGACCATAGTAATATGAGTCCATAATATTCCCATGATACAGATGCGGACACTGAGGCACAGAAAAGTGAAGTCACTTGCGCAGTGAGACTCAATGACTAAACAGTGGCTGTGGAACCAGAATCCAGTTTCTCTGGTTCATAGTTTGGTGCTTGATGCACTAAATTGAAGATACATCCCCAGAAATATTTCAGAGAAATTGGTCATCCCATGAAACCATTTGCCTGGTATGGTGATTAAAATTTGGAGCGGATGAATAAGGAAGTTAGGTGACTACCTGGTGTAGTGAGGTAGTATTTGCCAGGTACCAAGCTGGGAATCTGATCAGAAAGCATCTCTCTGATTGTCTGAAATTTCCGTTATTAAAGTCATCACTCAGGAATCTTCTTGAGACATGTGAATTTCATTTGAAAGGAAATACATTAGGTGGCTTACAAATTCATTGTCCAGTTATCCTGTTGGGACAGATTTTTAACTAGCAAAAGGTACAGTTGAGAGGGAATAAGCAGCAATAGCAACCTCGTGTTTATGGGACTTTGTGGGTATTATGTATGAAGAAATGGAGAGCTGAATTTATTGAGTACTTAATACCATCTTCCAGGTATTGCTGTAAGTGTTATGCTTGAATGAACTCATTTAATCTTCCAAACTACTCTTAAAGTAGGTGCTATTATTATTTGTAACACAGAGGCTCACGGTAAATGTGGTGGAGTTAGCACATTAAAATCATTTTGTTCTATTATCTGCCAGTGGAGCTCCCCTACCCCCTTTCCTGGTCCATTCCCGGGAATGCAAGGTCTACACATTGGAATGTTTGACTTCTATGCAGTTGGCTGGCCCAGGTGACCTCCCAGCTCTTTCTGTTTCTTTGATAGAGATGTAAAGTGAGGTAAGCTGTGGGAAAAAATACCAAGAGCACTTTCTCTGGAAGTTAATGCCTCAATCCTGGAGAGGCTCCATGCATGGACTTGAGCTAAAGAATGTTTCCACTTGTTTGTAGAAAAAATCCAAAAGTGGGCACTTATAGCGAGCTTGGTTAAACCTACCCTATTCAGGGTTAAACCCTCATAAATCAGAACAGCTCAAGTGACCTTTGTAAATTGCCAGGTAACCAGCGATATCTGGAGTAATTCTAACGTGTAGGAAGTTTCTGCAGATATACTTTCAGTGAGAGTATTTTCCCAGTGTCTCCCTTGAGAGAACAGAAGGAAATGCCACTCTGTTTCCTCTTTGATTATAATTTCATAGATCAGTATTGTAGCACATACTTAAAGTAGATAAGGCTTACATGTTTAAAAATACATAACAAAAGCAAAACCTATTATCATTTCATCAGTCAGGATTATTAGTTTTGGTGTATCATCACTATTAGAATGTCTTCCCAAATTTCCATCCTTCTCTTAAAATTCACGAACTTTAATACCTTTACATGATCATTACAAGATGAGAGAAGCTGATTGAGTAATGAGATAATGAATGCTTATAATGGAAGAGATTAAGGAAAATATGAAAGATTAAGATAGTGGGAGGAGAAGCAAAGTAATATGAAACGGACATAAGAAAGAAGGATTAAGAAACCAGATGCGTGTGCAATGGAATGAGGAGGCAGGAATGAATACTGGTTTTGGAATCAGAAGATCTGGGTTCATTTCCCAGATCTACACCTTGACTGCACGATGTTTGGTTTGTCAATTGACCTTCCTCAGATTCCTTTCACATCATGTGGGAATAATCCTATTAGTCCATCAGGGTGTTTAAGTGGGGAAGGTACTTGACTTAATTGAGAAATTTACAAGGAATTTGAATCACTGTCTTAGAATGAACATAGAACAGAACCACTGGGCAACATTCATGGCATCAATAGAAATGAGAAGGAAGCATCTCAGGGGATAAGTGCATTTGAGTGTTCCCCATCAATGGTGTTCATCTTCAGGCTCTGAGGAGTCATGGTCCAGCTCTACTGTCTACCATGCATTGCACAGCACCTTATTACCACGAAGCGTTGGTATTAAAAAGCTTTTAAGACATAAAGGGATAAATCAATTATGGTTATTCACCATCAATCATTAAAAAATACATGAACAAGCCCTTCAACACTCAAAAATTTTATCACCAGATCACTAATTTTCATAAGAACATTGTAAGCCAAATATAGAATGCAGAATGTATACCATCTTATAGATGGACACTTAAGGGGTGATTCTGCTATTTCAGAGGCTTTTTGGATGGGATTCTAGATGATTCTACTTGAAACAATCTCTCTATGACAGTGTTAGATTCAGGTTCCAGTGTGCCTAAAAAAAATTCTCTATGGACAAGCACCCCCCAAATTTTCTCAAATAGGGCCTTTCCCCACCCCAAAGCAAGGGAATTTTATAAGCTGGATTTGCATTTAATTATTTTCTTCCATTGCCTTTTCTTTTTAACTTGCCATCTGACAGGGAGTAGTTAATATATAACCCAAAGCATATGTGGCAAGCTTGTTCCTCTCTGCCTAAATATGAGTTTAATAAAAAATAGCAGTTCAACATATGTTAAAAATGAAACAGTACAGTTGGGGGCAAAGACTAAAAGGCAACACAACTGTTTATTAGTTGTGTTTTTCATTTTCATGTTCAGAGAATTTTAAGACAGTTTTTTTTTTCCTTGAGCTGCAGCCAGATCCATAGTTGCATACCCAATTTTGGTCTTTACTTCCTACTGATAAGCACTAGATTGACAGTGTTGATGCCCATTTCCAAAGCACCGAACATCAATTAATGAATTAGGATCCTTTTTATGTGTCAATTGTCCAGGCTAATAGCATCAGGGCTAATAATGCTTTGTCTCAAGAGAGAGCTTTGGCACCACTCTCAGAAATAAAGAAAATGTTAACTCGTCTTGGCTCTTGGATTACAGTTCAAGATATGTGAGAGCTAAGCACAGGACCAATCAAGTGTTTCCATTTTTCATTGTGATTAGTGCTTTATTAAGACTCAGGCTGTCTGATTTAATCGGCAGTTAGTCTTGGTATTGTAGGTGTAAATAATCCCTCCATTAATTTGCCTGTTGTTCTTTCCTGTGTCACAAGGGTGAATCAAGGTAAAGAGGCATCTTTCATCTTGGAGTAAACACCTACACCAAGCCAAAACAAAGTTAAGAAGAATTGTTTAAGAAGAATTGAAGTTGTTCCTTTCACTGCAGTGAAACTAGGGCTCTTTGACCTAAGTTTTCATTGAAATGTCATTCTGCCTTTAATCTTTTTTTTCCCCGTCTTTGTGTATGACATTAGCAGCTACTCTCCACACCCATCCTTCCTCCCAAACAGGATACTTTATAGGGAAAGAGAGGCAGCATCAGGACAGGGGTGGAATGGAGAACACCAAGATAAGGTTCTTCTTCTAAAAGCGGTGGTATTTTTTAAAAAGCTTTTAAGACTTAAAGGGGTAAATCAATGGTGGATATTCACCATCAATCATTAAAAAATACATGAACAAGCTCTTCAACACTCAAAATTTTACATCATTTTTCCCTTTGAATTTGTAGTTCTTTTGTATTGCCCCTGTTGAATTTTATCCTTATCATTAAATTTAAAAAGTAAAATTTATTGGAATTACATTCTTAAAGAGCTAGCTGGGCTTTTTCCCAATTAATTCATTTACCCATGAACGAATATTATTAATTACTAAGAATTTGACATCAATTTCATTTCTACATATAGCTTCAAGATAAATGTTGAGGAATATTGTCTACATATTATATGCTTTGTTAGAGCTACATCATTTTCATCTTTGAACTTCTGAACAAACCATCAACAACAGCCACACTTCTATTTAATGATCTCTCAGTTGGCAAATTGATTTATTCCTCCTTTGATTTTATGAAAACCAAAAATTAGTGGACCGGGCTTCCAGAAGCATGTTAGCCCTTCATTAGAGTCGTCTACTTTCTCAGTGTGTACTGAAAATATATCATAACAGCTTTACCAAGACTTGTCAAATGACTAAAAATTATGTTACTCGTTCAGTTAGTGACACGTTGCTTAACCGGATCTACTTAGAAAGTGTTGGCAATCTAGAAATACTGATAATTTCAATATGCTTTTGCCTGCCAGAGAATATTTTTATATAATTATTATAAAAATGCTTTTATCACGTCCTTTAAACACATATCCACCTGTCAGATCTGCAGACTTAGCTCATTCAGCATATAGAAAATATATCCTAATTATCCTCCTTATTTAATTAACCAGTTAAGTCACATTTATTTTGTGTCATGAAATATCTGACTTCAGTTTTCAATGAATATATTTTTCAGTATGTTAATATGAGTCCCTGTAACAACCATATCACTTTTGCATTCTAATTCTATTCTAGCATTTCCCTAAAAGGTATCTCTACGAGGGCAGAGTTTTGCTTGCTTGCTTGCTTGCTTGCTTGCTTGTGTTTGGAGGGGGAGAAGTTACTCAGTAAATGTTTATCTGAAAGAAGGAGGCCTAGAGTTAGAGATGAGGTGTGGGGGGCGGGAAGCAGGGTGGAGGGTAAGTGGGAAAGACACAAAGAGACATAGATGGATCGTGCTTTGCCCGGAGCTTGTGGCCTGGCTGCAATAAGGCTGCAGAGCTGTTAGTAGTTCTCACCGACTCTCTTTGCTGTGATGGGGTCTCAGATAATAGCTGAGAGATAGAAGAAGAGGGGTTGTTAAACCATAATTGTCATCATTCCTACCCATTCTGCTCCATATATCTGAATCCCCAAACAGGTGAAAATATCCTATTTGTAATCATTCACAAAAGACCCACATTCCTATGCACCTTGGCATTACAGTGTCTTGATTACAGGAGTCTCAGTTTTAACCCAAATATTGAACAGAGGTTTCTTGGGGGTGCTTTTTTGGTATTCGTAGCCATGGGCAATGCACCATAGTGGATTTGGGCTGGGTGAAAGTTTTGCCAGCTGTAAAGTAGAAGGATGATTGTGAAAAGGGAGAATTATATTGTGGCATGACCCCTTGACCACTGGTGCATTCTCAGATAGATTTAGGAAAGAATCTTAGGAAAACTGAGAATCTGGATATTAATCCCCTTAAAACTATGTGTGTCCATGTCCTTCTTGGTAGAATTTTGTGACACTTCAGAGATATGCATACCTTCATTTGAAGATCAAAGTAATAGAAAAATAAATAATCTCAAAAAAACTAAGGACTATAATTCAACGAGGCTAAAACGTGGGAGCAGAGAGACAAGCCAGTTGCATCTAGTGGGCACTGAAAAGGCATTCTCCAGGTTTAGCGTACTTCCCTTTCGTTCTGAGAAAAGGCATTCTCCAGGTTTAGCGTACTTCCCTTTCGTTCTGAGTCAATGATCTTCCCAGTCCAATGAAAACTCTGCATTGGGCAGAGGCTTGAGAATGCCATTCCTGGAAATGGTATGCACAGAAGACTGGAAAGAGAAGGGCAAATGGCATCTATCGAACAAGTATTGTGTGAAGTGGTTTCACATGCCTTATCATATTTACTTCTCACTTTAAGGCTAAGTGACCTTTTCCCTGGGCACACGGTTAGTAAGTGGCCAAACTGGGATTAAACTAGACTATGCCAGGCTCCAGAGCCCATGTTGGAAAAATGGTTCTCTTAGCTCCTTTCCCCTTCTTCCTGAAACCTTCTGAATCCTGGGGTGTCAGAAGATAAGTGTAGTCAAAAGAAGATCTCAGAAGAAGTGCTGATTGTGTATTTTTCCTTAACTGCAAAAGAAATACATGCTCTTTGTAGAAATCGTGAAAGATAGAAAAGTAAAAAGCAATAAACAAAAATAACCTCTAAGCCAACTACTCAGATGATTCTGAACATTTTATGGTAGATGTGTGTGTGCAAGCACATGTGTGTGTGTTTGGACATGGGCACAAACATACGCACACTTCTACTAGAAGTAGAAAATTCCTCTGGTTTAGGTCACCACTTATGTGGATTTAAATTCTTACTGCCCCCTTTACCAGTTTCTGCACATGTGAAGGGCAGTAATGATGTATGTACTTCGTGGGTTTGCTCTAAGTGTTAAATGAATTAATGCATGTATGCTTAACTAAATGCTTACAACACAGTAAGCACTACAGAAGCTACAGGTACAGAGGCATGTCTATATACCTATGCCTGTACCTACACTTATATCTGTACCTGTATCTGCACCTCTGTCTATATAAAATTGTTTAGGCTTCTTTTGGTTAGCAATATTTCCTGAACACTTAGCCATTTCATTAGTTATGTATTTCTCTACGTGTGACTTAATCACATCTATTGTATTAACATGAGTCACCTGAAGTTAACCAATTGCCCCATTTTTAGGATGCTCAGAGTGTTTCCAACAATTTGCTGTCCTAAACAATGTTGTGTTGAACATCTAAACATCCTCCTGCATGAAACCGATACAATAAATTGCTAAAAGTGGAATTGCTGCGTGGGAATGTCCATATTTAAGGCATCTGCAAAATGTTGCCTAATTTAACTCCAGTAGGACTCTAATCAATGTTCACACTCTGAACCTATGAAAATGCCTCTTTGCATAAATGCTCACCAACCCTGGTATTCTCTCTTTCTCATTTTTGCTAATTAGAGAAATTTTTACCAAAAAAAACAAAGAAAAAATATATATGTAAGCAAACTAAAACATGTTATATATATATATGCAAACACATCTTAGTTTGCATATATATGTATAACTTTTTTTTTTTTTTGCTTTTCTTTGATTGTGAGGTTGCATGGTCTGTTTTCTTTAGACTTTTAAAACAATCTAACAGTGAGAATATGTGCAGGTGTTTATCCTTCCTGTGTTGCTTAGTGTAATTTGCTTCCTGTCCCATGTCTGCACCCATCTCTTTGTTCTATAAGAGGCATAAAATTAAAACTCAGTTTTCCTAGAGCAGGTGAGTATGTATAAGGGGTCTGACCAATAGCTGACAGATTGAGTGCCCTCCCAGGTCTCGGTGGAGTCTTTCTCTTTGCATTTGGCTGCTTCTTCCCTGACAGGTGTACTTCTTAACCCTGGGGACATGGACCAGACAGCCCTCAGCTCTCACCCTGCCCAGTGGGCCTTGAGACTCTGGATGTTGCAGGAATATATATGGCTTGGAGGATGCAAAAGGTCACAGGCTTATTTTTTTCAGATGGGAAAAATAAGACTCCATTTTAAGTTTGAAGAATTCTATAAGAGGAGATGCCCTCTTACCATGTTATTTGTATTCTGGGCATTAGGACTTCTCCCTCTCTGTTTGTCTCTAGAAGACAAACTAATCATCAGACCTTTCCACGAGAAGAAGTACTATCGATAAAGAAAGCACACACCCAACAAGTAATTTAAATAATAGATGAAAATATCCCAAACCTAGAAAATCTTGTTTACAAATTGACAAGGTAAGTAGGATTTTTCTTACTTTGCCAAGAGTTGAAACCTCATCTGGTCTGAGTTCCCTTCACTTTGGGATCTGAAACCTGTTACGGAAACTCCCTGATGCTTTAGCTCTTCTGCAACGGGGTCTTCTTTTCTTTCTCGAATTTTTGGGACAGACTGTGAGAGAAGGTTTCTCACCCAGCATGGGTACGAGAGAGAGACAAGGCAGAGACAGAGTGACAGAGAGATAGGAGGCAGCAGCGAGGCCTAAAGCTTGAGCCTTTCTCCCACCTGACCCCCGGTTGCATTTCCTTCCTACCAGGCATAAGAGGACAGACCTCGATAAGCACCGCTGGAGAGAATCACAACTAGCATCTGTACCTAATGGCAGAGTTCAGCCATTTCTCCTAAAAGCAGTCTGATAGAAGGGCAATTTCTTTCTAAAAGCTGGCTCTGTCCTCATACCACCTCCCTCTCCCATGCTTGGCCTTATTTTCCACTTTGTAGTTAAAAAGACATGAAATAAATGTGCTCAGATCAGTAAATATTCTGTGGCCTCAGATATACACACAAGCCCGCATGACCAGTGTGGCCAAGGTAAATATAAGGAGGTGCCAAAAATATATCTATATTGTCTCTGAATTTCAAAAGTTTGCATCCTCCAGCTGGAATCCTCTAGTGGGCCTGAATTCATATATATTCAGTACAAGCATAAACGGGATCCTAATTAATGAGTGTGTTAATTCTTCTTGCCAGCTGGGGACAAAAACCATTGTTTGGTCTCCAGCTATTGTGTGTGTGTGTGTGTGTGTGTGTGTGTGTGTGTGTGTGTGTGTGAATTTGGAATCCCCAGATTTCAAATCACTGGATCAGCAGATTATGTAGTCTCTTCCCTTGCTCAAGATTTGTAAAAAGTGTAGAAATTCTTTCTTATAGTGATATTTAATAAGAAAATAACCATTGAAAAGGCTGCATACATTATAGCGTATCAGAATGGGGAAGGAGACTTGAGTGAACAAGGATAGTTCTGTCCTTGTACTTTCAAGTGACTTATGGAAGAACGGTTTTGTGGCATTGGCAAGCTCAAGACCTTTATATTCCCTGGCTGGGTGCATCCAATAACTCCTGTTCAAATTGGAGTTTCAGATCCAAGGATGAAAGGATTGCTTCATGGAGTTCACACCCTAAAGCGGCGTCATTCATGAGAATGATTCGCTTGCAGAGATTAACTCTCTGCCTAGACGATGCTTTGGATAAAGTAAGAAGAGTGGGCTGACTAGTTCTTAAATTAGAGGTAGGCTGCTTTCAGAAACTCTGAGGTATTCTTTTGATATGATACAAGCCCTTTAATCTCTCTCTATGGCATTGTTTTAGCACTGAGCAAGGATCTTCAAAGCCCAAGATTAAATTAGGAGAACTCCCCCTGCTGCTTCTATTGAATTGAGTTAATATAATGAGAGTTTATTGTTAAATTAAACAAAATGAAACCTGCCATGTGGCAGAAATAAGGCTGAGATCTCAGTGGGATGTTGTTTCTCCCTTCCTACCCTGCTTCTTTGTTGCTTAGAGGTGGCTTATTGGTTCAGATGATGCAGCTCTGACATACTGACTCAACTTGCCTTGGGAGATGAAAGCTGAGAGTTAAGCTGATGCATGAAACAGACAGGAATTTAAACCATTCTGGGTAGCAAGATGCAGTGCCCCGCCTACCTGTGACTAAGTCCTCCTTTGTGGATGCAGGCCATATTGTTATGTGGATATGGTTTCTGTTTCTCTCCCATTGCTTCTATTAAAAGGCGAAGGATGAAACCCATCGACCCACGGGTGACCCAGGGGAGACAGCAGCCAGCTTATCAGTTCCCCCTCTTGTCCATCGGCCAGATCCCATCCTCTGCTGGCTGGGATCTGTTTGAAATGTGCCATCTCCACTCCATAGCCTGCACTTTTGCTCACCTGATCTGATTCTTCCCCACATCTTTGCATGGGTGGGTCCTACCTGTCATTTGGCTCTTGGTTTAAATGTCACCTCCTCTGAGAGTTCCTTTTCCTTTGCCACATAGTAGCAGCCTCTCTGTCATTCTTGATTATATTCCCTGGTTCCATTTTTATCATCTTTCATCACTGCCAATTAGCAGATGTGTTCTTTCATCTGCTTGTTCCTCTCACAAGGAAGTAAGTTCCACCAGGGAAGGCATGGCGTTGGCTTCGCGCATCACCTCCCACGATGTCTAGAGCACAGGAAGCACTCAGTAGATGATTGTTGAAAGGATGACTCCTCAGTGTGCCCAGGTGACCCTGGGCAGGCTTCTGGACTTCTCTGAACTTTAGAGTCCTTGCTTATAACATGAAGGTAATAAATACCTATCTCCCGGTGAGAACTAAGGCTATTACAAGTAAACCAGCCCAACGCAATGCGTGATGCTGCTGGTGTCCATCTTTGGGACTTAAGACTTTAGCTTCAAATGCTTTGCCTGCCCTCAGAGCCCACGCCCCACTCAGCCAGAAAGCACATTTTAGTTTGTCCATGCTCCCAGATGAGAAGCTGAGCTCTGAGGTGAAGTTTTAATGACTTTTCTACAGCACTCTCTCTCTTTCCTACAAGGATATACAAGTAATTTTTAAAGGCATCATTTCCTCTAACAGGCATGGGTTTGGTAAGTTTTGTGTTTATCCCAGCAGTGACCGGCATGGGGCGGGGACTCAGTGACAAAGCAGGCCAAAGTCAGGATGTCAGGAGGATCTGCGAGAAACCATCAACTCAGACTGTATCTGTTATTTTCTTAAGGAAATTTAAGATGGAGAGTCCTCCGCCATCTACTTTATAGCTTATATTAACCTTCTCAGTTGAGAGAGGTTTTGGCTTTTTTTTTATCTTATTTATTTTTTGTTGTGGTAACATATATAATATAAAATTTGCCATTGCCATTTTTTTAAGTATACAGCTGTGTGGTATTAATTATGACCATCAATACCATCCATTACCAAAGCTTCTTTCCCACAAGAACTCTGTTTCCATTAAGCAATAGCTCCCCCCTTGCCCCCCAGCCCCTGGGAAACTCTGATGTACATTCTGTCTCCATGGATTTGCCTATTCTAGATATTCTGTATAAGCAGGATCATATATAATATTTTTCCTTTTGTGCCTGGATTACTTCACTTAGCATAATGTTTTCAAGGTTCATTTATGTTGTAACGTGTCATTTCTTAATTCCTGTTCATGGATGAATAATTTTTCATTGTGTGTATACACCACATTTTGTTTATCCATTCATCTGTTGATGGACTTTGAGTCGGTGGACCTTTTGGCTATTGTGAAAAATGCCACTGTGAACACTGGTGTACAAGTGTTGGTCTGAGTTCCTGCTTTCAGTTCTTTGGAGTATATATGGAGAAGTGGAATTTCCAGGTCATATGTAATTCTATGTTTAACTGTCTGAGAAATGCCAAACTGTTTTCCACATAGTTCCACCCTCTGTTTTTCCACATCTTCACAGGCATTTGTTTGATTCCATTTTTTAATAATAGTCATCCTAGTGGATGTAAGGGGGTATCTCATTGTGGTTTTGATTTGCATTTCCCTAATGGCTAATAATGTTAAGCATCTTTTTATGTCCTCATTGGCCATTTGTATATCTTCTTTAGAGAGATGTCTATCAAATCCTTCACCCATTTTTTAATTGGGTTATTCTTTGGTTGTTGAGTCATAGTATTTTTTAATATAGTCTAGATAATAAGCCCTTATCAGGTATATGCTTTGTAAATATTTTCTCCCATTAGCAGGTTGTCTTTTCACATTCTTGACAGTGTCCTTTGATGTGTAAAATGTTTTAATTTTGATTGTCAAACATCCATTTTTTGTTTTGTTGCATATGCTTTTTGTGTTATATCTAAGAATCCATTGCCAAATGTGAGGTCCTAAAGATTCCCCCTTATGTTTTTTTCTAAGAGTTTATTGTATTAGCTCTTAATTTAAGTAGTTGGTCCATTTTGAGTTAAATTTTGTAAATGGTGTCAGGTAAGGTTCCAACTGCATTCTTTTGCATGTGGTTATCCAGTTGTCCCAGGACCCTTTGTAAAAGAGACTGTCCATTCCCATTGAATGGTGTTGGCACCCTTGGCAAAAATCAGTTGGCCATAGATGTGAAGGTTTATGCCTGGCCCCTCAATTCTATTCCATTGGTCTGTATGTCTGTTCTTATGTCAGTACCACTCTACTTGATTACTGCTATCTTTTCATTTTTTAATTAAAAGGTCATATGAGTTGGAAGAAATCTTAGAAATAATTTGCTACAAACTTCATAATACTTTACAGATGAGGAAATGTTGGCCTACAGAGATTATGACAACTTTCCAGGGTCTCTCTTAGCAATAAACTGGGTGCAACCAGACCTCCTGATTTCCTGGCAGGTAGCTCCCTGCTCAGCTGGTCTCCCTCCCAAAATGCCCACCTGAATTCCTTCTGCTTTCATTTTATTTCCCTCAAGTCCCTTAGAATAGTCAGTCATGAGCCTGAAGAAAGTGATCAAGTTGCCCTTTTTCTTTCTTTTTCTGAAGTCATAGCTGCTCTAAGTCCACAAATCTTTCCTCACCATTTAGTGAGGAAAGTTTCTGTCTGGTTAGTGGCTTTTGTTACTCCAGTATGAATTCTCTTCACTCACTTTGTGCCTGTGCAAAGAGCAGTGTCCAGCCATAGCCTCTCCTTACTATCCCAAGCTTTCTCCCTGTCCAGAGTTCTCTTTGCCTTTGAGCCTGTGAGCCTGGGTATCCCTCGATTTCAAAGTTCTCTGGAAAATGTGATTATCAGTTTCAATTACAAAATAGGCACTTTTTGTATGAAACCATCCTCAGACTTGGTGCTTCTCATCTTTTAGATTAGTCACCTGGTCAGTAGGCTAACCTGTCCCTCAACCTTAAAAATTGTATATTTAGTGCCTGCAAATGCCCACTTAATCTTAGGTGAACCTGGATAAGCCACATGTTAAGTTGATTCAAGTATGATTTAGTATAATGAACATTTAAAATTTTAAAAATGTCTTGCCATCATAACCATCAGATGTATTTTCCAAAAAGATCTTCTTTAGCTAATAAAAAAAAACTGAATGCTAAGTATATCCTATAATTTTACATCTGTTAAGTGATTTGAACTGTAAAATAACACTAAAAGAAGTTTGCCTTTCCAGCTGTTGATCTGCTCGAAACATTTAATGTGGTTGTACAGGAAGTCTCCTTGCAGCCTTAAAGTAGTTCTAACTGTTTTGATGCCCACCCTCCTCCCCTTTTTTGACAGATTAATTTTTGTCTGCAATTCAGCTGTTTTCATTTTAACATCCAAAGTCTGCTTTGAGTTTGCCCCCCAAATCTGATGCACTTCTATGTGGCTAGGGGACAGCTTTCATGGCCCTCTATTAAGAAAGGGTGGAGCCTGCTTTGAAGCTAGCAGGAAAAAAAAAAAAAAAGAGCCCAGCAGCAAAATCCCTTCTTTTCCATATGTACAGTCAAAGGCTTGTGGATTTCCCTCACATACCCGTGGGTTCTTTTGAATGCTGAGCCCATGGACAGATGTATGAGAAGCCTTAATTAGAAGAAAGTGGGGACAGAGGTGGTTTTGGGTTTGAGCACATGTGTAAGAGGGAGGGAAGAGAGGCTGTACACAACCTGCCATATAATGAAGGGCATGTCTATAATACAGCCTAAATCATGCTGTTGAATATATGAATGTTTCTACCTGCGAAATAGATATATGACATATTTCACTTCGCCCCAAAGGTAAGCTACCATCAGTGAATATAAGCTCCCCAGAGATAGATTTCAAGTCTGTGTAAGGAAGAAATCTTCGAGGATTGAGCTTCCTGCCATGTTTTTGTTCATTCTTTTGTATGTTTTTTTTTGAGAACCCTCATGTTCAAATGTGCTCTGAGGAACCTCCCAGCCTGTAAGCAAGGAAATGAGTCTTTCTCACCAGGCAGAGAGGATTTTTAACTGCCTAGCAATCTGGCCCTCAATTTTAATTGTTTTCTATGGCAGGGGCCCATATAAAATTTAATTTAAAAAGGAATTCTCCTTCTTTAAAAAAAAAAAAGGGTCCTCAAAATCATCACACTTGATGATTTTTCTTTTTTATTTGCATGGGTAGGCACCAGGAATCAAACCTGGGTCTCTGGCATGGCAGGCAAGAACTCTGCCTGCTAAGCCACGGTGGCCCTCCCCACACTTGATGATTTTTGAGCTCTTTTTTTAGCTCAGATGCTGTGACAATATCAGAAGCCACTAGGGTTGGTCCTGGGATTCCTGGGCTTGTAAAACCCCCAACAACCTCACTGGTTTAAGTGTCCTCAACATTTCCCAGAGAGGCTCACTTTCCTATTGACAGGAAGGTGGTCCATTCTTTCTCCAAGGCCACTTTGATAGCTTCATGTCAGTTCTCTTCTCTTTGTAAAATGAAAATCATCTTGTCTGTCTCCCAGAGTACAAGAGTGTTGAGTATCTACAGGAGGGTATGTGCAAAAACATGTGCAAGGACTCTGACCAGGCTCAGAGAGGCATTTAGGATTTAAGACTTTCACAGTCATCAGCCTGAGAAAGTGTACTGCCAGAAATACATGTGGTGATGGTAACTTTGGCTAAAAGTAATGAAGAGTTTTCCTCTGAGACTTTGAAGCTATACTTGACCTTTACCCATTTGGTCTCTGGGGTCAGCACGGTTCCACTCCATGCTGTAGATCACCATCTTCAGTGTGTCTGGTGAGGATGCAGATATTCTATTAGTGTCTGTTCTTTGTGAATCACTCTCTCCACAATGTGTTGAAGACATAAGCAAGAGTATTTTTTAATTAAACACAATAAATGTTTTCCATTAGATCGTGGGACTCTTATGCATTGTCAAAGGCAATTTAAGGCTACAAAGGCAAAGATAACTTGGCCAATCTTTGAAACAAAGATAAAGGAATGTTACAGTCCAAATAGGAGAATATGTGGCTTCATGGTCATAAAAATGCCTTCCCTATCTTCTCTAACAGCAAGCATGAATTAAAGCATTTAAAACCATAACTGTTATACAGACATTATACATGAGTACTTTCTAAGAAGATAAACTTGAGTACTTGAGTCTAAGTCTAGACTATCTTAAGCTTTTAAAACACACTTTATTAGAGAAACAATTATTCTCGGGGGATAAACATTTTTCTGAAGATGTTTTTTAATATTAGTATTTGCTGAAAGTTAATGATAGATATAAATATCTTATTTGCTTCAGAGTCTTAGGAGAGGATGTCGTTTGGGAGGAGAATAGATGGGAGAGCCAGCATACCCATGTTAGTCAGACAATAGCTATGCGTTTTTAGGAAAATTGCCCTCCTTCTCTGAGCCACTTTATTTATTTTGATTTAATTAGGGGACTGGACCAAATAATATGATGCTTTTTCACCTCTGAAGTTCTATCATTCTCTTCCTTGATCTAACAAGTGTTCTAATTCTGTCCATGGATCAGTGTAGTTCAAACAGACTCATTATGTTGCTTTCCCCTCCAAACTCCCAGTCAGTTCCCATACTGAGGTTTTTGAGACCAGCAAATTCAAGCATCAAGTATATTTTACTATCAGATTACAAGAATAATAATAGCGAGGCAATTCATGTGTAACATATCTATAACGATATCATCTCTTCCTTCAAAAAATAATCATTCTGAGCCAACCTGGATAGGCTCCTAAAATGTCTTTGTAGATGACATAGGAATTCTTTTATATTATTTTCAAAATGTTCTATTATGTGAAGGGTAACTGTTGAAGTGGCACAATACATGTACCTCCTGTGCACCTTTTTTTTTTTTTTTTGCATGGGCAAGCATCTGGAATTGAACCCGGGTCTCCAACATGACAGGCAAGAACTCTACCTGCTGAGCTACCGTGGCCCACTCGCCTGTGCATTTGTACAGCAGCTGCCACTTCAATATGCCGGCGCAGAACTCAGTGAATGATACTGGACTATAAGCACTTACACTTTGTGTTGTTTTTATATTCTGATTTAATTAACACTCAACAAAATGCACACATCTTTAGTGTTCAGTTCAGCTGAGTTTTGACAATTGTATTTCACCCATGTAACCACCACTTCAAACAAAATATACAATACTTCCATCCCCTAGAAAATTATTTTTATATCTTAGTTCCCCCACTTTTGTCCTTTTTAATTTTGTTTTCAAGCAGTCCATAAAAAAGAATCCCAGGAAAAGTAGACAATTCGACAAGTAAGGACCTTGCACCATTTCTTACAAGAAGACTGAATCTTGAATTTGATTCAAGGTGTTACTGGCTTTTCTCAAACCGGTTGGCCAGATGTGCTTTACCTTTGTCGTGGCTGTACTCTGTGTGGACATGTAATGTGTAAATCATTGTGGGGCCTACTTCTCAGCTGTAGTGGATATTTACGAAGAAGTCCTCATAATCTTATGGGGAAACACCAGGGTTTTATGCCAAGGTACCAGCAGGCTCTGTGGACTTGATGTGGTGACTTGAACACTCCTCCGGCATTTTCTAGAGTGCCTTGAGTTGAACCATAAGATGTGCACCTTCCTGCAGATAACAGGCTCACGAACTTGGGCACAGGGTGCTGGTGCTTTCCTCTCAGTGGGCTGGAGGAAGCCCTGAAGGTTTGAAGGAAATGAGATATTATCATTTAGGAGGATGTTGGGGGTAGAAAGGAGGAACAAATGGAGGAAGATCCTTCTTCCAAGGTTAACTTTTTCAAAACAGAGCAAAAAGGTAGAAAGGAGTGCTAGTGAGATTCTGAAGGCCAGGAGGCCAGGAGGCTAGGAGGCCACAGTGCTGGCTGAGACACTCTCTGAGGGATGGCTCCTGAAGATCTGGTGCCACACCTGAGGCAGACCCTCGTTCATCTGAGCCTCAGTGCATGGCCTGCTAACAACCAGCTTAAATTGGCTGATTTTCCCACATTTGTCAGGGAGCCAGCTGCACTGGCTCAGCTGAGCATCTGCAGAAAGGAAAGCAGAGAACCAGAAAAAAAAAGCTTTTAAGTCATTATTCTTATTCATTTCCCTATTCTCTGCTCCACCCCTTCCTAGTCTCCATGCCATTCCTTTCTTCTTCTTCTTTTTCAAAAAATCTTTTTATAACAATCTTTTCCTTTATGTGGTGAGAGCCTTTGGCATCTTTCCATGACCTGTCTGTAGAGAGATACTCCTCCCTTATAATTAGCCCTTTGTTAAACCACTTCCTGGTTTTCTTCTCTTTCTTTTCTTTTTTAAAGCTGCTGGCCCTTGACACCCCAAAGCCCCAACGGAATAACTACCCTTGTTAAAACGAAGGGTCTTCAAAAGGGTGATAAAGTTGGCTTTCTCAAATGGGTCTTCCTAGGAGGCACGTGAGCCCATTCAAGTTACAGTGGACTGGGGCATGGAAGGACCCAAAGTAAGATATGTGTCGTGATGTCTTCATCCTGGTCACAACCTCACCTGCAGCACTCTCCCTGGGATCCCCTTCCCCGTTCTTGGACCATTTCATTTCTGGATCACAGTTTCTGTATTCCACCAATCCTGGGCTCTAACCATGTAGGCTTTGGGGCAGAAGGATGGGATTTCTTCTTGTCAAATCTACAGAAAGCACAGAAAGAGCTAAAGCCAAGAAAGAGGAAGAGGACTGATGGAGACGACAAGACCTGGCTAGTCGGACTAGAGTCCGTTTTCCTGGGGCTCATGAAGTGGTAAGGAAAGGAAAAGGGAAGGACTTTCAACAGACTTTAAGAGAGGACATGTAGGCCTGATTATTGGAATGAACGTTTGGTTACTGTGTTAGTTAGATTCAGTTGTCAACTTGGCCAGGTGAGCATACCTAATCTTGTTGCTACAGACATAAGCCAATGGTACATGAACCTCATCTGTTGCTAATTACATCTGCAGTCGGCTAGGAGGCGTGTCTGCTGCAATGAGTGACGTTAGACTTAATTGGCTGGTGCTTAAATGAGAGATCGCAAGGTAGCAAAGCTAAGCAGCTCCCCATTCCTCATCTCAGCACTCGCAGCTCAGCCCAGGCCTTTGGAGATGCAGAAAGAAGTCACCCCTAGGAAAATTGTTGGAACCCAGGGGCCTGGAGAGAAGACCAGCAGAGACCATCCTGTGCCTTCCACATAAGAAAGAACCTCAGTGGAAAGTTAGCTGCCTTTCCTCTGAAGAACCAACAAAATAAATCCCCTTTTATTAAAAGCCAATCTGTCTCTGGTGTGTTGCATTCCGGTAGCTAGCAAACTAGAACAGTTACATTCTATTAAGCCCTTTAAAAGACAATTGTTAATAGGTTATTTACATTCATAGCAGCCGCATTTGAAGGATCACAGTGAAAGCCTATAAGATTTGCCTTGCTGAAGTCTTCAGAATATGATGAAATCATGAATGGTTTAGACCTTCCCCATCAGGATTTATGGCACTCAGTCCTCTTCCTTTGTTTTGTTCAAAAACAAAGAAATTCCAAACAGGCTAAATAACCATTCTTAGTGACCTTTCTTTCTCTAAGATGTCTTTTAGAAATAAACCCACTTGTCCAATCCAAACTCGGACAAAACATTGGATTTTCATTGTCCTCGTGTTGATTTCTTAGATAACCCAAAGTGCTACCAAGTGGCTGTAGGGAATCAGATGAGGGTAACCCTAAGGTCAAGCCCTCCTTTCCACCTTTACATGGGTTTTAGGATTTTTACATATGGATTTTTTGTTTGTTTGTTTCCCTTTGAAAATTTTATGTCTAGAGGAAGGTAATAGAAAAAAAGCTTATCAGATTTTCTTCCAGTAAATAGGGATACAACCCCTAAATTAACTTTACACCAGCCTAATAATGGAACATTTGTAGGTATCACTTTAAGACCATCTCCTTGATGGCTTACATTTTTGAAGTTAGCTCCCTTGAAAAAAGCCTGGACTGGGTTGAATGAGATTTAAATGGAGTGATGATTATAAAGGTATGTCTACAACCTGGAAGCTAGATCTCAACTCTATAATTTACTTGCTGTTGTAACTATGTTATTCCTAAGAACATGAGGATTCAATGAGATCCTGCAAATGAAGCGCCTTATAGAATCCTTGGCATGTGGTACGTGACTTCAGCATTCTATGAAAACCTGCAGTGCACTTTCTCAACATGGGGAAGTTATCTCTGTCCGAGTAAGAGTTGAGCTTAATGAGAGTATTGTAGGTAGCCAACGACTATCTACATTGTTAGGTAACTGCTACCAAGGACAGATAAGTGATGCAGAAGAGTTTGGCCAGAAAATCATGCCTTCCTTCTCAATGAGTCTAGTAACTCAGTCTGGCATCTGAGGGGATGGAAGGGAAGTCTCCAGTTTAGAGGCCTGTTTTATTCTGCTGAACACTTGCAAGTTTTTTATTGGGTCCAAGAAAGTCTTTTCCTTTAGGACCAGCATTTTGAGTATCACATACCCAGACCAGCCCCCAGTGACCTCTTTAACACAAGCTGAATTTGACTTGTCTTAGTCATTCTCTACAGGATTTTTTTCTGTGAAGACAATGCATCCTGATTTCCAGACACACATCCCTCTCCTACTTCTCCACAACCTATATGAGTGGCTCTCTCACAAGCTCCATGTTGTCAGAGACTATGAGTGTGGGATCAAGAGATGACAACAAATGGGGAGATGTTCGTACCCTTTCAACAACTGCAGCAGTGGGTGTGGAGCGAGAGTCATCTCACTGTAGATGTAGGTCCCTACCTAGATCTGGGTCTAATTAATTCTCAACTATATAACTAGGGGACAAAGGATTCCTCCCCACAGGAGAGAGAAAGATCTGGTCTTGACTATTCTTCGGCCCCATTTTTACAGAGGGGTCATCCATAAGTTGAATATCCTTTGGTTAGAACCTACTCTACAAGAGCTGGAATGATGGATTTGTAATGCCTGTGCTTTGTAAACCTTTTATCCTGCAGCAAGTGTAGGAAATACGAATACTCAGATTCCCTCTATGAATGCCAGTACTTCTCAACCTGTAGTCCCCAGCTGGCAGCACGCGCATCACCTGGGAGCTTGTTAGAAATGCAAATTCCAGAGCCCCGCTCTAGACCTCTTGAATCAGAAACTGGGGTAGAACCCAGAAATCAATGTGTAATAAGCCCTCCAGGTGATTCGGATGGATGCTTAAGTTTGAGGACCACTGACTAAGCATTAGGATGCTCGTCTATACTCCAGTCTTTGGGGGGAGGGGTGCTTGTGGAAGGTGGGGTGACAACAGTTCCGTGCACAAGACGAGGGGCTCAGTAAACATTTATGACATAATGGGAATTTATTTCTGAACGTAGGGATGTTAGGAAAAAAATATAGGCATTTTAGATAAACAGAACAATACAAATATTTTTTTAGTATAGGTATGTCCCATTTGATGTCCTGAATCATTATTTGCTAAATCTAGCAACCCTATCTGAAAGTAAAATTAGGTTATGGAGAAACCTGGCAGACACCACCTTAAACAAGCAATCAAATTTAATATTACAGGTATAAGTTATGTAAAAGCATGAGTGCCCTGAAATGATGTGATGAGAAGGGCACTTCACCCCCTGATGTAGTTTTCCTCAAAATCTATAGCGCCATTTAATCATGAGAAAGCATCAGACAAATCCAAATTGAGGGACATTCTACAAAATACCTGACAAGTACTCGTCAAAAATGTCAAGGTCATGAGAAACTGTCGCAGTTTGGAAGAAAATAGGGAGACATGATGACTAAATGCAATGAGGGAAGCTGGGTGAGTGGGGGCAAGGCATTACTGGAAAAACTGGTAAAACCTGAATGAAGACTGTACTACTGTTAAATTTTTAGTCTTAATTGATGTACCATGGTCCTATGAGATGTTAACCTTTGGGGGTATTAACCAGAGTGAAGGGTATTTGGGAACTCTCTGTACTATCTCTGCAATGCTTCTGTAAATCTAAACTTATTTCAGAACACAAGGTTATTTTTATTTAGGTTGGTACATCTTAGTAGTTTTGCAAGGACCACTTTCCTTTGTCTTCTTATGGAAACAAAGAAATATTTTACCTAAATGCTGAGCTGTCAGAGAACATTTAGGTAAATTATGAGCACATGACACATGGCTCTTCCAGCACTGCAGGAGCCAGCAATGTGGCAGTGGTTTTAAATCTGTCGTGGACAAATGTCATCTTTTCTGTGAAAGTAGAATGTGTTTTGCCTGGCCATTCAAGTGGATCCATATTTCCTGCTATGACTTTATCACCCCAGAGCTGAGTAAGATGTGATGTTAGGAAGGAGGGAGAGGTCACCGGTGGGACGGAGGTGTAAGAAGAGGTTGCAAAAGGATGACTAATCAAAGCACCTTAGTTGTTCCAAGAAAATTATGTTGTATTCCCCCAGTTTAGAGTTTTGTCTGCAGAAACTAACCTTTGTGAGCCCGTGAGCATGGGGATGCGACAGTGGCTTTTCAGCCAGAAAGATTTTCCCACAGCACCAGCTTGCAGATGGTTGGCCAGTTTGTTCTGGAATTAGTGGTTTCAGATAAAAACCTTCTGGTGTGGCCTCTGTTTTCAGGCCTTTGGAAATCAGGCTGTTAGTTTATTTTGTGCCCCCTCAGTCATTTGTATTTCCTTGCATGGACATGTGTACTGGATTATGAGTCCCAAAACACAGGGACTGTGGTGTCTTCGTGTCTGTTTTTTGTTTGTTTTTTTTAATTTTAAAAAAATATATAACAAATGCAAACATTCTTAACTTTTGATCATTCCGTTCTACAATATAATCAGTAATTCACAATTTCATCACATAGTTGCGTATTCATCATCATGATCATTTCTTAGAACATTTGTATCAATTCAGAAAAAAATAAAAAGATAACAGAAAAAAATCCATACATACCATACCCCTTACCCCTCCCTTTCATTGATCACTAACATTTAAATCTAAATTTATTTTAACATTTGTTCCCCCTATTATTTATTTTTATTCCATATGTTTTACTCGTCTGTTGATAAGGTAGATAAAAGGAGCATCAGACACAAGGTTTTCACGATCACACAGTCACACTGTGAAAGCTGTATCATTATACAATCATCTTCAAGAAACATGGCTACTGGAACACAGCTCCACATTTTCAGGCAGTTCCCTCCGTCTTCTTGTCTTTTAACAATCTTCTTAGTAAAGATTGCACTTAGCTTTTCTGTAGAGGCTTAGGTTAGCTTTCTCTTTAGATCAGTTCTTAACCAGGAATGAGTGTGGCCAAAATTCTATTAGTTAGGACTCTCTCTTTCAGACCAGTTTCTTTATTTTTCCTCTTCTCCTCGTTCTCCCAAACCCGCGGTCCTTCCCTGTGCCAGCAGAAATCCATTTCCCTCCCTTGTTTGAAGCTCTTACGTTTCTTAATAAGGTAATATTTAAAAGCATATGTATTAGTACTTATAAAAATTTTATATTGCCCTTTTTCACTTAACACTGTTTCACATCTGCTTTTCCTTGGGTTCATTTTGTTTATTCACTTATAGTTTTCTTATTGTTATACTTCTAGGTCATTTCTAACTTTTTGATATTATAAATAACAGTAGTATATTTTTCAGACTTACTACTTAAAAAATTTTTTTTTCATCTTTTGTATCATTTTTCTTAGGAAAAATTCTTTGGGGCAGTATTATGGGGCTAAAAATCCTCTTAAACTTTTAACACTTTTGAAGTGTCATGCCACCTTTTTTTCTTTTTTTGGTTCTTTATTTAATCAAGGTGACATAAAAGTATGAAGATAGAGGAGTTAACATGATTTTTAAGTGACATAATTTTTTTAAAGGTAAGGAGGCATTGTCATTCCTTATTAGGAAGGAGATGATCAAGATACTATCACTACTATTGCCAACAATTTAATTTTGGTTTGTTTCTAAAGTAGCCTGGAAATGTCCTTTGCTGACGTATTCCTTAATTCTGTCACCTCCTTGAAAACCACACTGAAACTCCCCTCACCCCATATGTAATTTCCAAGTAAGTTCCACTTATTTCTTTATTTTGTCTGTGGTGTTCACTACATTCATTCATTCATATTGATATTATTAGTTTTAGATTTTAGTCTTTGGTTAGGCGTCAGCTTGGTACAGGAAGGTCTAGTCTCTTTGCACCTCCTTTCCTGGGTGACATCAGTGTCTTCTCACACCAGGGATTAGGTATTTTCCATTTGTTTTTTTAATTTTACTTTTTTTTCACACAAGCATCTAATTGAGTAAATGAAAGTCAGTGAGACTTGGCTTTCACTAATTAAAAAATTTATTTGTTTTAATCAGCATAATTAGTTAAGGATTGCAGGGATTGGGTGACAGAGGGAACAATTTTACTTCATAGTCACTGACTCACTTTAGCTAAGAAAATAGAAGGTTTAAAACTTGGTTACTGTCTGAATCATGTTTTGAGATTCCATTTATTTTAACTCTTTTGGAGCATCTAGTGCTCAGTACCCTCAAGTATTGAGTAAGTGCATGTTAAAATAACAGTCCAAATATTTTTTACTCTTTTCGGAGCCTGGGAAACTTGCTCAGGGTGTTTGTGTAGATATGGGGTGGGGGTACTGTACCTATATAGGTTTATGAGCAAATAACCATGTAACCATATATGCATGTATATATAAGTATGTATATTTCAAATATTTTAAATTATCTGTTCCTCATTCACAGATCCCCAGAATTCTTCCAGAATTCCCTGTCTTACCAAGTTTAAATTCCTGATCAATGTTTGGGATAAATGTGTCGACTATTTGGCCAGCCAATTTTTTAATCCCAGAATAATTGGATTTGAAGACATTATACCATTTTTAAACAATCTTTAAGCATCCAGATTATATTTTACTTTTCATTTTGTTCTCAAACTTGCTGCTAAAAGCATAGGAATAGAAATTTACTTGTTTTCTAGTTCTTAATGACTGAGTTACTGTCCATTCATAAAGAGAGACAAGTGTAATTGTATCTTAATACAATGACTAATAAAAACAGAAAATCACATATAAGCCTTCCTAATTCCACAGTATCCTAACACTTTTATACCATTAATTGTCAATTAAAATTTCATTTATTATCTCATTAAGACCTCTGAGTGCATATACTCTACATTAGGGCCTAATTGGAGCTTTTTAGAATAAAAGTTATATTTGATCTAACAAGATAGAATTTGTTGCTGTTGATTTGCCCGGGAAACAAAAAGCTCAGATCTCGGCTTGAGCCAGAGGCAACTACCGGTTCCATGAGTTCAAATTATTGCTACTAATCATATGACCTCAGGGTGTTTGAGGTTAAAAGTTAGAAATCTTTTACAAAAATAATTACTCAGTGAATTTTAGCCAAAGTAGCTATAGGTATAGTGAATGTACTGGGGGGTTCGGAACCTGGTGGACACAGGTTCCATTCCTGCTCCACCACTAACGAGCTGAAAGATGCTGGAGAGGGTACAACACTGTCTCAGCCTCAGTTTCCCCAGCTTAAAACAGGACTGAGAATACTTCACCCTGGAAGTTACTAGGATTAAACCAGGGCGCAGTGCATATAGTAAACCCTCAAAAAATCCACTTCCATTTCTTTATCCTACCCTCCTCACCCCTACCCATCCTTTTCTGGATGGTTCCATCTTCCCTTGGGTATAAACGAAAAGAGTAAGATCACAGTATTTTTCAAAAGAAAATAAAGGGAAATGGTGAAGGAAGGGTACAAAATACCACTTTCTGTGCACCTGGACTGGATAAATCTAGTTCAGTTCCTTAAGATGTTAGTGTCTATCGAACCACTTTCTGTATCTTGTTTAGAGTGTTTCACGTGGCCTTTAAACATCATAGCATCTTTGGAGGGTGGAAGTGGTCAGAGACAGCAGCCATGTCTGGAGTACTTGATCCAGGGCAGGCGTTTGCCAGGAAAGCAGTGAGTCATAATTCTAATAGTTTAGCAACAGATTTGCCATGGTCGATGGACTCCTTGTCAGTGAGACGAGTGTTCTGCCTTTGGCTATGACTTTTATATATTCTTTCAAACAGAGACACAACAACCAAACAACAAAAGTCACCAAACAGTTCACTTGCTAGTTGAAAAACAGGCGTTTCCTGAGCTCGATGAAGATAATTGTCTTCTGACCTACGACGTTATCAGTTTGTTTCCAGAAGCACCAATGTGACTCCCCTGCTATTAGCATGCTATGACTGATTGTGGGCTCGTTTGTGCCTGATTTTCTACCCCTAGGGGAATCAATATTTCTACCCGTTTTTTAGAAATAGGTCATCTATCACTTGCCCCCGATGTCTTCCTTCTCTCAACCCCTCTTCAGACCTGCTAGAGGGCTCTGCCTGCCATCGTATTCTCATTTTCATCGCTTAGTAGTCCAGTAAAATACGTTTGTTAACTGCCTGAGTCCTTGGAATTGTATTTCATCATGCTCATGCTCAACGTAATGGCAAGAGTGAAAGCAGGGTCAGTGTAGTTGTGTCCTAGCAGCAGGGGGTGCAGGTGTAGGTGTGATGAAGAGAGGGGTGCAGTCTGACCAGGGATATGTGTGGAGCTCAGCTAATCCATCAATAAGTATTTGCACTGGAATACCTACTGAGTCCAGAGCACTGGGTTGTGGGTTCAAATCTATCATGGCAGTTAACTAACCGTGTGGCCTTGGACAAGTTACCAATGGCTCCGAGTCTGCCCCCTCATCGATAAACAGGGATCAAACATTTCCTCTTCCTTTTAGCTCTTAGGAGAATTAAATGAAAACAGGCTTGATTCTTATAGAGGTATTAATTTAAAGCTTATGCAAATTTTGGATTTTGAAGAACTTTCTGACTTATATAAGACATCAGGATGAGCTCCTGGCCTAACTTCGACACAGGATTATTTTTTCATATATGGGAAACCATCCCTTCACTCATTTCCAAACAAAATGATTGCTTTTGAAAATAAAGATACTAACATTAAGAAGGGTTCTCCATTTGGATCAATTATTCTGATTATGTTCAGTGCCAAAGCATGATAATTTAGTGTCTTTTTCTCTTAAGTGGGAACAAGTTCATCTAATTTTGAAAATAAAGCACTTCCTTAACATTTTCTCCCTTACTAAAAGATACTACCGATTACTCACATTAGTTAAGTCTAAATCTCTTCTTTAGGAAACTTCAAAGCCAAAAAGGAAATCAAAAGATTTTAATCCATTTTCTAATCTCATCCATCAGAGTAGAAAGAGGTGCTTTTATTCAGACAGGAGGCATGCAAAATGTTAGAGGAATTTACACACCTTTCATTTCCAAACTCTAAAAACCTTGATGCTGGGGTAGTCCTCCATTTGTCTCCTACATTTTGTAACAATGTCAGGTCCCACTTTTCCCATAAATTCTTTTCAAACCACTATTGACCATAGTGAATTCTCTATTCTTCCAAATTCAAACAGTTAGTGTTGCCTGAACCCTTCATTTCCCAAACCTAATAGCATATATTATTGAAACAAGCACTTCTCAAACTTTCGGTAGTGAAGGACTGGTTCCTCCACCTAACACAATTTATTCAAGACAGATGCTTTTGCAAAAAAAATGCAAACAAAACAATAGAAATGAATTACCAGGAAAATGAAAAGTGGGGAAGGGGAAGGAAATACAAAATCCAAGCCCAGAGTTACTATAATTAAATTCAAAGAAAAAACTTTTCATTTTGGAGGGATTATTGTCCATTGTCAACGTGCTATGAGCTTTTAAACCCTGCTCTCAATTTCTATATTTGTCTTGTCTCAAACCAGTAACAATAAGCTTGCAGATTAGCTCTGGGCCACAGACCTTATGTTGAGTAGCGCTGGTTATTACATGTACTGTTTCATTATTTATGCATGTATTATCTAGTATATTATGTGAATTACTAATGGGCAAAATTAGATCATGCATATTTTTGAATCTTTATCCCCCGGCTCCTTACGTTAAGACTGGTAAGTAGGTAATTGGCTGTAGTAATAACAATGATGATGATGATGATTTTTTTTTTAATAATTAAAATAAGTAGTAGTACTATCAGCAATATCGATGAATTACTATTATTACTATTACTGTTCTTTTTATAAACAGCAAGAAAATATATCCAGAACTTGTTCTTTTTCAGCCTCTTTTTAGTAGTATTATACTCAAAATACCCAAATGTTAAAATCTGGCTTTTAGGATGAGTGTGATCTTTTAAATCTGAAGAAATATAACCATCTTGTTAATTATCATTACTCGATCAGGATATTATATTTTCTTGTAAAGTGAATTTTAAAAAATTGCATATAGGAAACTCCGTAATTGCGCATATTTTCCACATCCTGGTTTTCATCTAGCTAACATATGCTAAAAAATAGTTTTTAGTACTCTACCCTGTATATTCCAAGACATAGGAGTACTTAGGAGAAAAAATACTACAGCATTACAATTTTATTACATAATCACAGATTAACAAACACGAATTCAGCTCTTTTCCCAGAAACTTCCAAGCTCTACCCTTCATCTCCCAGTTTCTTCCAAGGACTATGCAGGTAGCTATGAGGCCCAGAAGTAAGAGGTGCTTTTGCAGTAATGGTAGAAAGACAACAAAACAGGAGGGTGAGTGACATCAGAGAAAACAGAGTAAGAAACTTCAAAAATCCACCCCTCCATAAAAGTAATGAACAATCTGGCAAGAATTATCAGAATCAATTTTTTTTTTTAAATTCTGAAATCTATCCAAAAGCATGCAGCACTTGAAGAGAGTTTATTTTTTTTAAAACCCAGGTGATTTTTTTGTGGCATCTTAATTTAGCCCAGTCTCATTCCCTGTTCCGCATCACAGTGGTTGCCTTGGAAATAACACTCCCATTTCCATACTGGTACCTGAGGAAGCATTATTCTTATTGGATCTGTCTGGTTGCTCCCTAGAAGACCAGATCAAAAAGTGTGTCCTTATCTCTCCTGACTGGGAACTAGTGCTAAAGCTGCTACCCCAGGGCCAATTATTCAGAAACATTTATAGGCAAATGTTCTAGTCTCTGCTGCCTGAGGCAACAGATAACAGTTTGAGCAAACAATAGATTAACCAAAAAGATTGAAGGAAAGGGTGGAGAATGAGATGTTTGGGTGAATAAGAACCTTGAAAAGCTCCATCTGTTCCTAGAGATCTGGAAGGCAATGCACGTGCCCAATGTTGTGTGCATGCTCAGAAAAGACCTTAGAAGGTCCAAAACCCTCACCTCTGGCTGACCTTCAGGATTAGTGCAACCAGAAAGTGAAGGCCAAGGCAGGGTGATAAACTGCTTGGTGAATGCTGAGGGATGTTCCCGCATGTACCCAGAGTACCTTGGCGGAGACTGTGAGACTTGTTCATCCCATGCATTTGAAGAAATCTCTGTCAAAATATTAGCAGACTACTAAGCTAATGGAACAGAGATTTCAATATCCACACATGACAAAGAATACACTTCACAGAACTAGTTGAGAAAAGTCATGAACAAACAACTGCAAAAGCAGCAACAACACTAATCTTGGGGAGGAAGGAGAACCTGGTTTCCAGAGTTATCACATCGTAATATTCAAAATGTTCACTTTGCAACAGAAAAATCATGAGGCGTGTAAAGAAAGAAGAAAGTATGGCCTTGCACAGGGAAAAAAAAGTTGATCAACAGTAACTGTTCTGGAGAAAGCCCAGACTAGAAAAAGACTTTAAATCACATCTCTTAAATATGTTCAAAGAGCTGAAGAAAATCATGCCTAAAGAACTAAAGGAAAGTATGAGAATGATGTTGTTCAAAAACTGAAATGAAAACTTCACTGGGGGAGAGACAGCAACAGATTTGACTAGGCAAAAGATAGAATTAGTGAACTTGAAAATACGTCAGTTGAGATTACCCAATCTGAACAGAAAGAAAGAATGAGGAAAAATGAACAGATTCTAAAAGACCCATGGGACACCATCAAGTGTGCAAACATATATATGGGAAATGCTGAAGGAGAAGGGAGAAAGAAAGGTACAGAAAGAATATTTGGAGAAATACTGGCCAAACTCTTCCTAGACCTACTTTACAGGAAATGCTAAAGGGAATCCTTTAGGCTGAAAGGAAAGGACACTACACATTAATACAAATCCATACAAAGAAATAAAGAACACTGGTAGAGATTAATATAAAAGATAGTATTAATGTATGTTTTATTTGTAACTTCTCTTTTTTTCCTATTTAATTTAAAGACAACTGCCTAAATTAATAAATATAGATCTATGTTGATGGGTACATAATATATAAAGATGTAATTAGTAACAAATGGGATTTATCTCAAAAATGTAAGATTGTTCAACATATGAAAATCGATGTATCATATTAATAGAATCGAGGAAAAATGGTATCTCAATGGATATAGAAAAAGCATTTGGTAGATCTAATGCCCTTTTATGACAAAAACACTCAACAAACTAGAAATAGAACGGAAATTCCCCATGTCTGTTAAGGGTATCTATGAAAAACTTACAGCTAACACCATATTTAATGGCTGAAGAGAGAATCTTTCCTTGAAAAGCAGGAAGAAGGCAAGAATGTCTGTCTTCCCACTTCTGTTCAGCATTGCACTGGAAGTTCTAACCAAGGTAATTGGGCAAGAAAAAGACTAAAATCCAGATTGGAAAGGAAGAAATATAACTCTCTCTTATTTTTAAATGGCATGACCGTATATGTAGAAAGTCATAAAGAATCTACAAAAATATGCGAGCTAATAAATGAGTTCAGCAAAGTTGTATTATGCAAGGTAAATATACAAAAATTGGTTGTGTTTATATGTTAGCAATAAATAGTCCAAAATGAAATTAATGAAACAAACCCATTTGGAATGGGCATCAAAAGGAATAAAATTCTTGGGAATAAATAACAAAGAATCTGTCTACTGAAAACTACAAAACATTTTTAAAAGAAATCAAAGAGCCAAATAAAGATGTCTTTTGTTCACAGATTGGTATAGTCAATAGTTTTACAATGAAAATACTCTCCAAACTGATCAGCAGAAATAATGCAATCCCTATGAAAATTCCAACAGCCTTTTTTTTTTCCTCCAAGAAACTGACGAACTGGTCCTAAACTTCATGTGGAAATGCTAGGAACTCTGAATAGCCAAAATGATTTTGAAAACAAAAGAGCCGAGTTGGAGGATTCACATTTCTTGACTTCAAAATTCACTACGAAAAGCTTAAGTAATCAAGACAATGTGGTATTGGCAAAGTGTAGATACATAGATTAATTAAATAGAATGGAGACTCCAGAAATAAATGCATGCATCTATAGTTAATTGATTTGGCACCAAGGGTGCCAAGACAGTGAATGGGAAAAGAATAGTCTCTTCAAGAAATGATGCTTGGATAACTGAATATCCATATGCAAAAGAAATAATGTGGATCCCTACCTCATACCATATGCAAAAATTGACTCAAAATTGGTCAAGAACCTAAATGTAGGAGCAAAAGTAAAATCTTAGAGGAAAACATAAAGGTGGAGGAAAACATGAGGATGAATTTACAATATCTTGGATTTAGCAATGAATACATAGATATGACACCAAAAGCATAAACAATCTAAATAAATAAATTGAACTTCATCAAAAAAAAAAAATCTGCACCAAAAGGATATCATAAAAAAAAAAGAGAAAAGAGAATCTATAGAATGGGAGAAACTATTTACAGATCACGCATATGAAAAGAATCTAGTGTATGGAATATATAAAGAACTCCTACAATTTAACTACAGAAAGACAAATGACCCAATTAAAAAGTGGGCAAAGGGCTTAAACAGACATTTCTCCAAAAGAAGATATATATATATATATGTATATATAAATGTTTGTGTGTGTGTACACCCACACAAATGAAAGGATACTTAACATCATTAATCATTTGGGAAATGCAAATCAAAACCACAGGGAGATACCATTTTATGCTCAGGAGGATGACTATAATTTTAAAAGATGGAAAATAGCAAGTGTTGAGAAGGATGTGTAGAAATTTCTCATACACTGCTGGTGGAAATGTAAAGGGTGTGGACAGATGAGTAAAAAATAAGGATAAAAAATAAATAATAGGGGGGCAATAAGGGGTAAAAAAATTGGGTAGATTGAAATACTAGTGGTTAATGAGAGGGAGGGGTCAGGGGTATGAGTTGTATGAATTCTTTCTTTTTTTTTTTTCTTTTTCTGGAGTGATGCCAATGTTCTAATTATGATCATGGTGATGAATACATAACTGTGTGATGATATTGTGAACCATTGATTGTATATTGTGGATGGACTGTATGTGTGTGAAGATTTCTCAGTAAAAAATATTTTAAAAAACATGTACATAAATGTTCATGGTAGCATTATTCATAATTGTGTGAAAGTGAAAACAACCTGTTAACTGATGAATGGATAAACAAAATGTAGTATATACATACAATGGTGTATTATGTACAATGAAGTACTGATATATGCTACAACATGGATGGTCTAGTTTGCTAGCTGCTGGAATGCAATATACCAAAAACGGAATGGTTTTTAAAAAGGGAATTTAATAAGTTCCTAGTTTACAGTTCTAAGGCCAAGAAATTGTCCCAATTAAACAAGTCTATAGAAATGTCCAATCACAGCCATCCAGGGAAAGATATCTTGATTCAGGAAGGCCGATGAAGTTCAGGATCTCTCTCAAGTGAGAAGGCACATGGCAAACACAGTCACAATTTCTCTCTTGGCTGGAAGGGCATATGGCAAACACAGCGTCATCTGCTAGCTTTCTCTCCTGGCTTCCTGTTTCATGAAGCTCCCCGGGAGGCATTTTCCTTCTTCATCTCCAAAGGTCACTGGCTGGTGGACTCTTTGCTTTGTGGTGCTGCAGCATTCTCTGCTCTCTCTGAATCTCCTTCATTCTCCAAAATGTTTCCTCTTTTATAGGACTCCAGAAACTTACCAAGACCCACCCAAATTTGTGGAGACATGTCGTCACCTAATCCAGCTTAACAACCACTCTTGTCACGTCTCCAGGGAGATGATCTGATTACAGTTTCAAACATGCAGTATTGAATAGGGATTATTCTGCCATTGCAAAATGGGATTTAGATTAAAACATGGCTTTTCTAGGGGACATACATCCTTTCAAACCAGCACAATGGATGAGCCTCGAAATTATTTTGCTAAGTGAAACAATGCAGGCACAAAAAGCCACATATTGTATGATTCCTTTTATATGAAATATCCTGAACTACAAATAAATAGAGACAGAAAGTAGATTAGTGGTTGCCAGCAGGTAGAAGAATAGGGGAATTGGGGTTGACTGTTAACAGTTACAGGGTTTCTCTTTGGAGTGATGGAAATATTCTGGAATTAAATATTGATGATGTTTGCATGAAATTGTGAATACACTAAAAACTACTAAATTGTGTAATTTGGTTAAAATCGTGAATTTTACATTATATGCTTTTCATCTCAATTAAAAAAACAGGAAAGCCTTTTTTTCTAGGAAAATATTTGTAAATGAGTGTGAATAAACATTGTTTGGTTTTAACAACATTTTTTTTTAATAAAGGGCACTTTACGTTGACAACTTGACATCTGTTTTTAAAAAAAGGCTAGAGTATACCACCCTTGGTTATATATAACACTAAATCACATTCTTATCCTCTCCCCATGCACACCTCAAACTAAAGAGATCACTTATACGGACCAAAATTTCTGGTCATCTTGAACATCGAAATGGCATCAGACAGTGAGAACTGATGACTCTATAGGGTTTTTTCCTGCCCTCCAAACAATTTTGACAATAACTTGGTAAAGCCTAGGTAACCCCATAATTTATTGACCAGGTGGGACACATTTGAGTATGACAGTTGGCACTAACCATTTGGGATGCTGGCACACAGATCTAGACCAGCCTGTCCTGGGGACCCAGCATATACGACCACTAGAGCAGAGGTGATGTTTGCTTCCAGCCACAGACTCGTGACTGGAGATTTCGTTAAAAATGCTTGGGGAGGGTGCACAGGTGGCTCAGGGGTAGAATGCTTGCCTTCCATGCGGGAGATCTGAGTTCAATTCCTGCACCATTAACCCCCTGCGACCCCCCCCCCCCCCGCAAAAGAAAATATACTTGGAGTGGGGGGGGAGGATTGTTTTAAAAGCATAAGAGCTGTGTTGCTGCTGCTACTGTCGGTGGGAGTGGTGAGCTTTGCCCTGCCTTCCCTCACAGCAGGAAGGACTGGGTCCAGTGGACTCTCTGCAGTCCCTGCTCACTGGGGCTAGAATTTCTGTGCAGTGGGTAAGCGGGACAGGGTCTTCCCTGGCTTCCCTGTGCCTGTCCAGGGACTCCTCCGATGATTATTAGTGCTTTTCTTGTTTATGCATCTAAAGAAAGGCCTTGAGATTAGGCTGGGCTGCTTTGCTCATCTTTGTCCTTCCCCATTTTCACCTGGTTCATGGGAGAGAAAAAATTCACCTGGTTAGATCATTCTGATGCATTTGAACTGTCACTGCTGCCGTTGGGGGGTAGAGCTGTTCAGTCACAAACAGAATGGATGTTTATTAAAGAATCGATCTTCAGGATTCTCTATTTTGATTTCCTTTGCCTGAAGACACTTCCTGGATTACTGAAACTGAGGCTTGGAAAGGATCATGGATCTTCCATTTAATGCCCCCTCTACTGAAGTAGGAATTGTCCACCTTTTCTTTGTGGACTCTGTATAAAGCTTCCGTTTTATTGGGGGAAAGAGATTCTCAAAAGGAAAGAAATCTGCAGAGGTGTCAGGTGAAAATCCAAAGGGTCACAGGCATTGCTTCCCACAGGAGATTTGCTGAGCTGTGGTCTCGGGTGGCACCAGCTCAGTGGCCATCTCCTGGCTGCCTCCCTGAGCTGGGTTGTGCAATAATTACACAACATCCAGACGGTTCTTTAAAGAAAGAATGGTTACCTCAGTCTTTCCAGCTGTCATCATCCATGTCAGCCTCTGCCAGTGGGCAGGAGAAAAGACGAAAATTGTGAGATCCAGGCCCTCTGAAAAGGCCCCTGCCCGAGAAATCCTCAGAGATTGTGTTAACTGAGGATCAAAATCGAGATGGGGTGTGTGCTGACTGCGTGTGGGTATGGTTGGTGGTGAGGTGGGTTGTGAAATCAAAGGGACACATAACAGGCATGTAAGAATCAGGGAGAGAGGCCAAACTATTTCAGGGGCGTGCCATTTTCTGCACCCAGCTGTGTGCCAGGTACGGGGACTGTATCATATATTTTACACCCATTCACTGTTTTGATTCTCTTGACAACTCGGACACATGTATTTTTATCCCTGTTTCCTAGATGAAAACTGAGAGTGTCCCAGATCCAGCTTAGACTAGACTATGGGGGCTCTCCTCAAAGATGGCCCAGATTCCACCACACTCAAGGCAAACATGTCCTAAATATGTTCCCACATGTTTATCGCAAAACTCTTCATAATGAGTTTCGGGGTCACCTTTTCTGACAGTCTTTTCAGTTTGGCAAACTGGACATGCTCTCCTGGGGAAGATGTGCAAGAGCCCAAACCCTGCTCCGCAAGCCCAGGACGCGGCCGTGATGGAGGTGGGATGCAGAGAGCCTGGGAAGGAACCCGGCAGGCTGGGGCAATCCAAGAGCTGGAATCCAGGGCTCTGTGGGCCTGCTGCCTCTTTCCAGACCTCACCTTCAAAGTCTCTGCATATCTTCGTGCTGTATGTCATGGTCCATTGGGGTTATTTGGGCACTCGTTGCTCCCTGCCTCGATTGCCGCAGCAGCCTCCTAGGCTGTCACCCTGCATCTGCTTTCCCCTTACCCTGGGCCCCTCCACCCTCTGCTCTCCAAGAATGAACTTTCTAAGACATGCACCTCTTCTTGCCACTGTTCTTGTTTAAATCCCTGTGCTTGCCCACCTTTCCTCGCTTTTGGGGAAGATTCCCAATTCTCCCAGTGTGGGCATTGAGGCTCTCTGCACCCATCCCAGCCCATCCCTTCCCTGGCCTACACTTGTTCCCACCACCAGCCAGACAGAACTGCTTGTTCTTCCCCAGGTGTGCTAGGCTTTTCCACCTCCTGTCCCCAAGGCCTAGATGACCACCTCCCATTCCTTCCCTGGCTAAATCCTGGCACATCTCAAACCAGCTGGGAGAAGACCCCTTCAGAAGGCATGCCTGATGCCCCCAGGTGAAAGCTGTCCTATGATGAGGCCGAGTTCCCACATTTCAGTCACACAATGCATCCACTCATCTGTGGGCTTCTTGGGGGGCCTTGTCTATGGTTTTTGTATACACAAGGCCTGGCACAGAGGGGAGGCTCACTGCATGGGGAAATGAGGTCTTTGCAGGGCTGGAACGCCTTAGCATAATTCTCACATTTTGCCTCTCGAGGGTCCTATAACTCCGGAGCCATGAAGGTCAAGCTCGGAGTGATTAAATCCCATTCTCACCCAAGGGTGTAATATTTTACACCCTTATCAGGCATAGTGCTCTTCACAGGACTGACCTGGCTAACTGTGTAAAGTGGGGAGGTGGGGAGGCAGGGATCAGGTGAGTCAACGTAACTAAAACAAGCTGGCGAAGGCATGCTGGGGAAGGGGCCACTTCTGGCTTGCAGGATAGGTGTAGTCTTTGTACTTCCCGCCACACCTCCCTTCATAACAGCCTGGCAGGATGTGGAATAATTCAGGCCCATTAGGGGACTCAGGGATGACGGATGGATTAAGCAGGAGGAGAATTTGATGCTTCTTTGCTTGGTGAGCCCCATGGGGGCAGGGAAGGGGGAGGCTAGGGTGTCGATCCTCCTAAATTGTCCTCGGACTTTCTCTGAATTGGTCATCATTATCTGGGTAGCTCACCCCTTGGACTCTGGGAGCAGCACATTAACTAAATGAAGTCAATTAAAATAGGCTTGAAAAGCCATGCCATGAAACTCGGGTATGGATTGGGGACATAAGGTTTGGCCCAAGGGAAAGGGTGACAGTGTACTAAAAATAAGTCCCCTTATATAAAATGAACGTCCATCAGCTGAGAGCTCATAGGGGTTCAGTGTGTGGGGCTCTGCAGCCCCAGGGAAGGGTCTAATTGGCCAGTCCAGTGGCCACATCTCACATCTCCAAACACGGTTACAAAAGGCAGTGATTGCAGGAAGCCCAATTGAGCTGCCAGCAGCTCTCAGACCCTCAGTGCCAAGGTGAATTTTTCTCCTTGAGGTCTGATCCTGGCAGTGTCACCTCCTCCCTGGGCCTGGCTACAAGGGTCTCGAGGGCAACCTCTGTTGTAAGTGGAATGATGTTCACAGCTGGGGCGTGCCAGTCTGTCAGAGGTCACTGCTGTTACAAGTTTCAGAGTGAACATTTTTAGTAGATGGTAAGACAGGAGAGCTACTGCAGGCTATGCTTTGAGGGTGCAGACTTGAAAAAAGGAGCTTTTGCAGCGCAGCAGGCTAAGCCTGCCCAGCCACCCCTCCTTGTCCCTTACAGGCCCTATTACTCAGATAGAGCCTGAGTAAAATCGGGCAGGTGGCAGGAAAAAAAATCAGTGGCCAGCAAATCAGGAGACAGGAGCTTTAATCCTGCTTTTTTCACCAATTAGGCAAGTAACTGAATGTCTCACTGTCTGTGGATGGATGGAGGGTTCTTGAAGATCTCAACTCTGACACTCAGTGAACCTCCAACTAAAAATCTTTCACATTTCAGCATCTTCTGCAACCCCTTTCCAAGACCTTCCCTACCTGTTATTCAATACCTCCACCCCCGAGATGCACAAAGATTGAATTTGTGTCTTCCCCATGCCCAGCTGTCCAGGCTGCCTCCACTTTTAGTTCTAACCCAAGATTTCCATGCGTCATAGGTGGTGTGGTGGTTTGAAGCTATTATGTACCCCAGAAAAGCCATGTCCTTTAACTCTTATTCGATACTGCTGGGTAGGATCTTTTTTTATTGTTTCCATGGAGATGTGACCCACCCAACTGTGGATGGAACTTTTGATTAGATGTTTCCATGGAGATGTATCTCCACCCATTCAAGGTGCAGTTGCTTATTGGAGCCCTTTAAGAGGGAACCATTTGGGAAACAGCTTTAGAGCTGACAGAGCCCACACAGCTAGAGACCTTTGGAGAAGCCAAAGGAAAACTCCCCCAGGGAAACCTTGTAAAATAAGGAGATGAAGCTAGCAGGTGTTGCCATGTGCGTTTCCAGCTGAGAGAGAAACCCCGAACATCATCGGCCTTCTTGAGCCAAGATATTTTTCCCTGGATGCCTTAGTTTGGACACTTTTATAGCTTTACCTTAATTTGGACATTTTCATGGGCTTAGAACTGTAAACTTGCAAGATAAATTTCCTTTTTAAAAGCCATTCCGTTTCTTCTATATTGCATTCCAGTAGCTTTTACAAACTGAAAGAGGTGGTTTAGCAAAGCTGCCTCTTTCATGATGCTGCTTAAACAGTTAAAGTAGGACCTGGTCTACTAACTGGTGGGAGATGGGGACACTTAAAGTTTAAAAATTTTATTGTGGTAATATATATGTTATAAATGTTCCCATTTTAACCATTTCTAAGTGTACAATTTAGTGGCATTAATTATTTTCAGTGTTGTACAGCTCAACACCGTTCATTACCATGATTTTTTTTCATTACCTCAAATGGAAACTTGTTCTAGTTTGCTAGCTGCCGGAATGCAACATACCAGAGACGGATTGGCTTTTAATAAAAGGGGATTTATTTTGTTGGTTCTTCAGAGGAAAGGCAGCTAACTTTCCACTGAGGTTCTTTCTTACGTGGAAGGCACAAGATGGTCTCTGCTGGTCTTCTCTCCAGGCCCCTGGGTTCCAACAACTTTCCCCGGGGTGATTTCTTTCTCCATCTCCAAGGGCCTGGGCTGAGCTGCAAGTGCTGAGATGAGGAATGCCGAGCTGCTTAGACTGTGCTACATTGCGTTCTCTCATTTAAGCACAAGCCAATTAAGTTAAACGTCACTCATTGCAGCAGACACGCCTCCTAGCCGACTGCAGATGTAATTAGCAACAGATGAGATTCACCTACCATTGGCTCATGTCCACAGCAACAGAACTAGGTGCTTTCACCTGGCCAAGTTGACAACTAAATCTAACTACCACAAAACTCAAAAGCTCCCTGTTCTAGTTGGCTAGCTGTTGAAATGCAATCTACCAGAAATGTGATGGCTTTTAAAAGGAAGAATTTATTAAGTTGCACGCTTACAGTTCTAAGGCCTTGAAAACATCCCAATTAATACCCACAATTGGGTGAGTCACATCTCCATGAAGATAATCCAATCAAGGCTCCAGCCTAAAGTGCTGAGTAGGGATTAAAAGAACGGGTTGCTCCTACAAAATTGGATCAGGATTAAAACATGGCATTTCTAGGGTGAATAATCCTTTCAAGCCAGCATGTTCCCCAGGGCTCCCATCCTCTTAGCCTCTGATAGCCTCTAATTGGCTTTCTGTTTCTATGAATTTGCCTAGTCTAGATATTTCGTATAAATGGAATCATACAAGATTTGTCCTTTTGCGTCTGGCTTTTATTCAACATAATGTCTTCAAGGCTCATCCATGTTATGGCGTATATCAGGACTTCATTCCTTTTTGAGGCTGAATAATATTCCACTGTGTGTGTGTACCACATTTTGTTTATTCGGTCATCTGTTGATGCACCCTTGAGTTGTTTTTACCTTTTGGCTATTGTGACTAATGCTACTAGAAACATTGGCATACAAGTATCTGTTTGAATTCCTGTTTCCAATCCTTCGGGTACAGACCTAGGAGGACTAAGATGAATGATTCTTGGGGACCCCTTAATGAATGCTGGAGAATTCTTAAGTCAGAGGATAATGATAATAGCAATCATCAATATGACAGCAACAAATATTAAATGCTTACTGTGTACCGGGTCCTGTGCTGAGGGAATAACATATTTTACCACATTTATATCTCCTAACAACCCTCTGAGATAAATAACATTTTTTCCCCATTATGCAGATGGGAACCCTGAATTTAGAGAGTATAAATGATTTGTGGGATCACACAACTGGTAAGTGGTGGAGCAGCATTTGAAACCAGACTAAAAATGAAGAGGTATCCTTTCTTTCCTCAAAGACTAACTAGAGAACTTCTGGACTTTGATTTTAAAGCAGTGCTGAAAGTAAGGCCCCATGTAAAATTACCATCCACTGGCTAAGACACACACACACATTCAGCCATACTCATAAACAATGGGAGAATTTATACGTAGGAAAGAGTTTTGAACTTCAACAATCGCTTTGTAACATCAAATTATGTTTTTGGTCCAACAATGACATAACAGCTCCTGGGAACGTACCATGAGCTACACACACACACTTAGAGTTCAGTGTACTAAAGCTGCTGGAAGGTTTATTCTTCAGAGTAAGGAAAAGTTACTGACATCCAGGGTTCCCCTGCCACAGTGTATGACCAGCAACCACTGCCCCTTCTCTCCTGGCTTCTGTTCTCTTTAAGCTCTCTCCAAAATGTCTCCAGGCATTTCTCTCTCTGTGCTCTCATAAAGGGTGCCAGTACACGTTTAAGATCCACCCTGAATGGGCTGGGTCACATCTCAGTTGAAATTATCTGAACTAAAAGATCCCACCTACAATAGGTCCGCATGCACAGGGGTGGATTAAAAGAACATGACCTTCTCTGGGGTACGTAACGGCTCCAAACCAGCACATACACACATACCCACACATGCAGTATTTTTATATCATAACCGTAGTCCATTTTTTATTCTGTTATGGTTGTTGTTATTTTACCTTCCAGTGGCATTACTTATTATGTTCACCTATGTTTTCATTAGGCTTGGCTCCACGTGGCTTTTGGCTGTTTCCAATATGTAAATCCAGTGTACCCCTAATGGAAAGATTTGCCACCATTCAACTGGCCTGGTTGACAGTATGTTTTCTCCCACTATCTCATTAGCCAGCAAAATATTTTATCAGTGGAACCATTTTAATTTCCTACTGGAATCTTATAGAGAAGCCCGATTTATAAGGCAGATTAAAGCCAAGTTTCCTTGTTTGAACCATAAGTGGGGAACACAACCGTTACACACACTTTTCTCTTGTCTTTCTTGTACCACTAAGGAAGCTTCAGGTTCCAGGAGACACAGTTTGAAAACCGTTTCCCCGGTCCAGGTTGCCCAGGGTGGGGGAGGGACAGTGTCAGGAGCTTCACACCCCCTCACCAGCACAGCTAGGCAAGTCCTTCGTGTGGACTGAGGGAAAGTGGGGTCAGCCTCTGGGCTGTAAGCACCGCCAGACCTAGACACATGCATGTGTCCTAGAAATTCTTTCTGGCTGCAAGGGAGGAGAATGTGATCCTTGGTGGCTGCCAACTCAGGGTCTTTAATCCATCACTCATGTTTGCAGGAGACTTTTAAGAGGTTTGCAGAAATGCTTTAAAGAAAGAAGAAGAGGGAGTTTGGTGCCCATAAAATAGAAAGGCCACTCCAGAAGCCAAGACTTGAGAAAAAACTTTAAGGATTAGTATGGAATGAGGAAAAGAATCAGAAAGATATTAAGAAAAACATATAGAGTAGGAGGTTCTTGCAGTCGGGATCCCAGGCTAAATGCTGGGCATCTGCTGTGTCCTCTCCTGCACCTGGCCTCCCATTACCGCTACTGGGAGGAGTGTATGGGTACCTGCTGCGTGCTACGCTCTGGGGACACAAGTAAGGATCTGTGAGATTGGAATTCCTCCCTCAAGGACTTCACTGTCCAGTAAAGAGCATGTACAAAACTCTTAATCAAAGAGGAAATTTTTAAAAACCTGTAAGGGAAAGGTAGGGGATGACAGCAGAGTTCAGAGAAGAAGAGCCTCTGCAAAATTATCCACATGAAAGCTAGGCTCCCAGTAATGTGTGGCCTGATGTCCCTTTCAATTCTTAAATATGGACTTGGGTGAAATTTTGGACTCTTCAATTTTTATCTTATCAAACTCATGTTTACAACTCTCATCCTAGCTTAGTTCTTCTCAAAAGAGAAGAAATTACTTCTTTGTTTATACCCCCAAAGGAGATATAAAATTGTGACTGTGCTGTTTTTCCAACATGAGTCAGTTGAACTCTTGCTTTCATTGAAGTCATGATTGCGTGTGACTCCAGAATTTTTCTATCCCTCCCTTGTCTGAATTTCAGTGGAGCATAGCCAGGTGCTTCCATTTTTGCTTAATTGCTTTAAGGTTCCTTTCACTTTAGAGTGTCATTATCTACCTGAAACCAACACTGAAGGGAAAAGATCTCTTTGACAGCCAAGAAAATATAAAAGACCCCATTAGTTTGGAGGATTAGCACTCTACCGATTAGTGGCAAGCTGGGAGAAGATGTTGTTACCATAGAATGTAATAAAACCAAGGGAGAGCATGGAGTATTGTTGGATCTAATCCTATTATTTACTCATGTTGTCAGCACCCCAACACCGTGAAACAGTTTCCAAATGAAGTTTTCTGTTTCCTTTTGTGAATCAGCCCCTTTCTTAAAAATGGAATCAAACCACCTCCCTGAGGCCAGCACTGGGCGGCTTCCTCACTCTTGGATTTGGACTTGAAGTAATGTCTGTTGTACTATACATCCCCAGGACCTAGTACAGTCCCTGGCACACAGTAAGGATTAGCTCAAAAATGTTTGTGGGACTGGGCAGGGAGTGTTTGAGGACACGTTTTGACTAGTAGAAACAGCTTACACTGTAAGCGTTTACTGGGTACTAGGTGTCGTGCTGAGTGCTTTATAGTTCCTTCTCATTTAAACCTCGCTAGACCTCCGTGAGATTGGACATTAGTATCCTTTTACAGGTGGGAAACTGAGGCGTAGAGCAGTTAAGTAGCTAGCCCAAGGTTGCATAGCCAGGAAATGTCAGAACAGGAACTCAAACCCCCCTTATCATAAAGTCTGTACTCTTAACTGTGAGGCAGTACTGCCAGGATGTGTAGGGTTGCAGCTTAATGTTCATGGAGGGATAGGACCTGTCAATAGAGACAGTCTGAATCTCTTGCTTTCCCCATCTCCCATCCAGCACTCCAGCCGGACTGAAATCCTTCCACTTCTCCCATGCTTTTGTCGTTGACTCCATGCCTTTGAATATGGTGTTTTGCTCTGCCTGAAACAATGTTTTTCAACCCTGGCAGCGTATTAGAATCACTTGGCATGTTTTAAGGCAAAGAGATGTCAGAGCCACATTGAAAGGCTCACACTGGCATCAAGAAATAGTGATATTAACAGATTTTAACCCACTGAACAAAATAAGAAATCATGAGTTCATGATGCTATAAATTATGTAGTGATTAGATTGAAAGTTTGATGAGTAGGATATTTACATAGTTTCAAAGCACTTCTCCACAAAGGCTTACTGATTACAAAAGAAAAGTGAATGTATTTACAATGGGGAGGTCTGGCAGACATCATCTTAATCAAGTGACCAAAGCGGATATCCTAAAAAATGGAATGATACTTCATAGGATGCCGGGAAGAGATACCAGGTGACTACTGTGACATTCCTGTCAAAGATGTTCATGAGGAAACAGCATGCAGACCCAAGTTGAGCAATATTTCTACAAAATAACTCGCCTGTAATTTTCAAAAGCATTCAGGTCATGAAAGAAAGAAAGTCTGAGGAACTGTTCCAGAATGAAGGAGGCTAAAGAGTCATGATGACTAAAGGCAACATGGAATTCTGAATGGAGTTTATTGCTATAAAAAATAATTATTGAGACATTAGCAAGACTTGGATGCAATCTGAAGATTAGATGGTCATAGTGTATCAATGTGCATTTCCTAATTGTAGTTATGATGGAGAATATTCATGTTTGCAGGAAAATGGACACTGTAAAAGAGGTAATGGAACATCAGTTCAACAAACTGATGCTCAAATGATTCAGGAAAAAAAGTTTTATGTACTATACCTTCAACTTTTCTCTAAGTTTGAGACTGTTTTAAAAACAACAAACAAATAAAATCCCTCATGTCCAGTTTGTACCCTGTGTTAGTTTACTAATGCTGCCGGAAAACTTTCAAAAAGAGAATTTATTACAAATTTACACTTCTAAGTCTATAAAAAATGTCCAAACTAAGGCATCCATGGAAAGATAACTTAATTCAGGAAAGGCCGATGGATCTGGAACACTTCTATCAGCTGGGAACACATGTGGCTGGCGTTTGTTGGGGTCTCTGACTTCTGGACACCTCTGTCAGCTGGGAAGGCACCTGGCGATGTCTGCTAGCTTTCTCTCCTGGCTTCTCATTTCACAAGGCTTCCTGGGGGGTGTTTTCCTCCTGCATCTCCAAAAGTCTCTAGCTGTGTAGGCTCCATCACTTCTGCTCTCCAAGCATCTGTATCTGCTCTGAAGTTTCTCCAAAATATTTTACCTTTTAAAGATCTCCAGTAAACTAATCAGGACCCACCTTGAATGGGTAGAGTCACATCTCCATCTCCATCTAATAAAAAAATCACACCCACAATTGACCGCATCACATCTCTGTGGAGATAATCGAATCAAAGGTTTCTACCCTACTGTGTTGAATCAGAGTTCAAAGAAATGACTGCCCCCACAAGATTGGATCAGAATTAAAACATGGCTTTCCTGGGGTACATAATATTTCAAACCAACACTAACCCCAAGCTATTTAAATCAAAACCTCAGGGATGAGATACACATATCTTTGGCTGTTGAAGCTCAACAGGTCATTTCAATGTGAGCTGGGGTTGAGAACCCATAGTGTATGCTCTAAGTATGGTCCCAGAACCAGCAGTATCATCATCACTCAGAGACTTGTTAGAAATACAAATTCTCTGATCCTACCCCTGATTTGATACTGTAGGGCAGAGACTTTTGATTACATTATCTCCACAGAGATGTGGCACGCCTGATTGTGGCTGTGATATTTTGATTTGATGGAGACATGACTCCACTCATTCAAGGTGGGGCTTGAGTAGTTTACTAGCGTCTTTTAAAAGGACTCTCCAGAAAATTCTCCAGCCCCGGACCTGATGAATCAGAAACTCTCAGGGTGGAACCCAGCAATCTGTTTTAACAAGCCTTCCAGTTGCTTTGGGTGCATGCTTGAGTTTCAGATCCATTGGCCTAGACCTTTCCTGTCATAATCTCCACTCCTCTTCAGTCCATACTTACTCCCAATTGTCCTTCAAGGGTCAGCTCAGACCCTCATCCTTGAGGCATCTCAGAGTTTAGAAATGATTTGGCTTATACACTTGTCTCCCTAACCATGGCTGGTCTGAGTCTCGTTCATCTACTTCCTGGCATACAGTCAGCACCTTATGCTTATGTAATTGATGCTCATCAAATTCAAAGGAATTGAGGAATTGGTGGTGATATCCAGTGCTCCCCCTAGGCCACACTTCCATTTGCATGTCCTTAGGAGACCTGCAGTGATGTGTCTCAAGTTTGATTAGGGGTTCTCTGAAGGCAGGGGAGATGATAGGCACTTGAAACCACATTCAGAAGCACCCCCACCCCCTTACAGGAATCAGTTCTGAAGCCTTTTACTAAAAGGTGCTCACGAGCTGCTGGGCTCTCTAATTAAACCAGATGGACTGGATGATAGCTGATTAGATTCCTGACTTACCAATCGTCCTTCTATTTACTCACATAAATTCGCTGATGAGCCAGAAGCCATCTCATTCAGGAAAAGCACCTTGCTGAATATTTTTAGAAAATTAAACTTTTATGGATGACCCAGCCTGTGAATAGCTCAAATGCCAAAGTCTGTTTCCTGTGGCACTTGAATGGTTGAGCTTTCAGCAGGGGAACCGTGAACAAGTTTGTTTCTGCAAATGTGTGCCAGAACAACAGGAACAACAGATTACAGGCCTATCAGTCATTTTGGATGGAGAAAGGAGCACGTCAGAATGATAGCCCTAGCTAGGGAGGTCTTTGCTATGACTGCCTCTACCTCTGCTAGCTCCATTGGATGGTGTCGCATTCTGTGGGTGCTTTGTTCTCTTGATCGTTAATATTTTGGAGGAAAAGTGATGAAGAAGATGTTCACAAAAACACATGCAAACACTAAAACACCTGTTCACAAGCACATACCCATAAATACAACAAAATCTGCCTGAACATAAATATACATGCATGTTGATATCAATAATTATATATCACATACTTTTAAAAAATCTCAGTTTCACTCCCTTCAAAATATACTGAAGTAACAAGGACCCTAAGTAATGATGGGCCCTGAGAAATTCTTAACTTCAGGTCCTGCTACTGATTAGAATCCATACCTGTTAAAAACATGTAGATGGCCTGAATTGGATCTATAGAAATCATGTAGAGTAATACATTTGCTTTAGGATGTTTTCAGGATAATTCTGCTGAGATCATAGAAGAGTGGATTATTCTAAAGGTATGGCATGGGATTCATAGCCCTGTGGAAACTTCACAGTAGTCAAGAAGAGAACCCACAGTTTTAAGTGCTCAGATTGGCTTTGACTTCCTGAAAATTGTGTTGCGCTGGAATGATTTCCTTGGCTGAACTATATAAACAGAATTCTATTCAATAACATCCAAAGAATATTTATGACTACCTGCTTGATTGCTAGCGTGTCTTTACTTCTGTGGCTGATGCAACATATTTAGACATATCAGGCTTACCACAAATATGGCTTACCACCCTACCCATAACATTTTCTTATGGTGAAAGCCAAGATCAGGTTACTCTGTAAAAGCAGGTCTCTGGAAGATCACAGGAAAGTTATCCCAGTGATGTAACTTTTGGGTCATTTATTTACTCATCTAGCATTTACTGCATTTCTGCCATGTGCCAGGCAAGTTTTAAGTGTTATGTCAACTAACCATTACGTTTGGTGAAAACAGAAATGAATGGCCTCACTGGGACTTATATTCTAGTTGGAGAGTCAAAACTCCTATTCAGAATACCATCAGTAAGCCATTGCTATCGAATACATTAAATGCTAAATTGTAGACAGAGGATAGACTGGCCTAACTGGGGAGGGTTTGTGGCAGAGACAAAGATGTGAGATAGGGTGGACAATTGGTCAGGTTTTGAGTGGGAGGGAAGGTGACATAATTGGTGTTTTCAGGAAAAAAAAAATAAGACAGTGCTTGCAAACAGAGAAATCAAGATGCAACTCTCTTCGCATTTTAATAGCCTCATCAATGTAAAAGAGGCTTCAGCTCTCTCTGGAGGACCCATTCCTCCTAGTGTCATGTATATTGAATTGTCTTGTTTTACAAAGAGACAAAATGGCTTCATTTTGAGCTAATCCCTCCTTTACATCCAGATACTAAATTCTTCCTAACGCTCTCGTTGTCCATTGTAATTATACACATAAATACCTTATCCCAGCATTCAGGTATTTCCTGAATGCTGGGCTTTAGAATTGAAGCCCAGGGGTCAGAGACTAGTGCTAGTGCCACGTTTGGATTTATGCCCAGACCACTTGGGACAACGTCAGGACATACAACAGTAGGTGGTGAGAGAAGCAATGGAACTGAGAGATGGTGATATTTTGCCATTCCTGCTTTGTTGTTGGGATGCTCTATGGCAGGGTGTTGCAAAACTAAGTATGAAAGGGAAAGGTGGAGCATGAGCTCCAAAACGTGAAGTCAAACACTGTAAACACTTGTGTCATGGCATGGGACTTCGGTGGTGCTCAGAAAGGCCTAAACATTGCTGTAGGCCCGGAGGCCCCTTCATTAGTCTTGCTGGTCCCTGAAGCTGTCTTCATCTGGGACTCTAAGACATTCTTGTGAAATGGTCTGATGGCCTTTAGCATTAGTTAATAAGCCCATTGTCCCTCCCCCCATAATACCATTCCTTCCTGTCTTGAATCCCTGGACTTAGATATTAGGTCCTGTCTCAGTGGTCATCAGACAGACCAGGTGAAAGGGGAGAGGAGTTGCTCAAGTACTCTGAGATGGATGAATGCTGAGAGGATCAAAGGATCTCCTGCATTATAATTGCTCATTACTTCTCTGTCTCTCTCAACAAATGGAAAATATTCACTGACAAGGAAAGTCCTATGGTCATATCTATACCCCTAGAACCTAACTTTTCCTGGTACATAGCTGGTATCAATAAATCTTCGCTACAGGAAGAAGAAGGAGAAAAAGGAACTTTGTCTTTGGTCCAAGAAACACTCCTTATGGTATAATTACTGTGGCTTAAGCAGTGTAACTTTTGGTTCTCAAGAGTCTCAAGCTATAAGATTTCCCTGATTCCACCCTCATCCATTCTCTAGAAACTGTTTGTACCCATGGCCCCCTTCCTGACTACTTCCCCCACAATAGTGACTCAACTGTACTGCTGATGCCTGTCCTCTCAGCTGCCCCTCTAGGCTGCCATTTTCCTTTCCCCCCACATCAGCATCTGCCATGTTCTTGGCTGCTAGGGCTGCCATGCCTGAAACTGGACACCATTATTTTCCCCAAGTTTATCCTTGTCCACTGGTGAGCTTGGCTGACCACCTGCCATGGAAGCTGGACACCTTAACCCAATACCTGCTGGCTGTACTTTCCTCCATTTGCCACAAGGCAACACTCCCTTCCTCACACTACCCAGTCCTACCAGCACTTTTATTGTAGTTTCACTCCTCAGACTCAGGTATGAGACACGGAAGTGGAAATGAAAGAAATCTCAGAATGACACTCTCCCCTCTGGCCCTGGCCCTTGTCCTTAAACAATGCTGTGCCTCTCATGACTTTTTCCCTTAGGATCGGTGCTTTTCCAGGAGGTTCCCCAGAGCCTCCTGCAAAGAGGCAGTACCCCACCTACTTGACTCTTAGGGCAAATACAACTCAGGCTCCAGATGGGATCCTTGTTGCATAAAAAAAAGAGCAGACGAGACTATGACTATTTTCCTTAGAGGTTCTGAGACCATGGGCACATCACTCAGACTTTCTGGACTGCAGTTTTCAGTAGTTAGATCAGATAATTCTTGTCTCACAGGACTATGTAAGGTAGAGATGAGTGAAATAAGGGGAGAATGCTGCCTGCAAAGGGTAGGTACTAAATCCACCTTGGTTTTCTCATCTTTCCATTCCCTTAAGTTAGGAGTAAGAAAAAAACTGATACAAGTCTCTGACTCCACTGAGGAGCCTCCCCTTGAACATCCTGGCCAAGTTCCTCTTGAAGAGTTCTCACCACAGTGGGGGCACATAAGTAAGTGAGCTTCTTCTGTGCCTACCAGGACTGAAATCCACACCTGCCTACCAGAGCCTCCCTGGAATATGCTAATAGAGCCTGCTGGGCCATTCTTGCTGAGTTCTGGACATTCAGTAGAACACTTTTGTGGTAGGCTGTATCATGTACCCCAGGGGAAAAAAAAACACCTTAATTTTAACCCAATCATGTGCATCCAAAATAGAGCCTTTGAAGATGCTATTTTTAGTTAAAGTGTAGCCAAACTGAATGAAGCTGGTCATTAATCCTATTACTAGAGGATTTATGAAGAGAAAGCCACATAGAGGAGAAGAGCTGAAAGTCAATAGAACCCAGAAAAGAAAGAGGAGGATGTATATTGCCATGAGACAGAGAAGCCAAGGACCCAAAGATTGCCAGCAGCCAGTCTCAGAACTCTACCTTGCTGACCCCTCTATTTAGACCTCTCCTAGCATCATAAATGTGAGCCAATAAGTTCTTGTTGCCTAGACCACCCCATTGTGTGGTATTTGTTTTAGCATTTGGGAAAATAAGACAACTTTCATCAACACACGGATGATACTCAGAGAGGACCCCAGAAAGGGAGGTACCGTTGGGGAGAGTTAGCTAAGCAGGGAGCAGAAGAAAGGGAGAAAGCATCGTAGGTACGAACAACCTCTTTGTCAGCTGACCACACCCAGGAGGCTAGGAGGCCAAAACTAGATATTACCAGCCCCCTTTCCCATCACCGTGAAGAAATGATGAATTGCTCTAGGTCATAGGGAAACTAACATAAACCTCTCTCAGCTCCCTCTAAACTTGGTTGTTCTCAACCTTTTGTTCCCAGCCCTCTCCTCCACCTTTCCTCATTACTGCTGTTCCTCCCTAAGAGCTCCATTTAGTAGACTGGGCCTTATGGCCCATGCCCTATCCTCATGCTCTGAAAAAGGGGCTCCCCTGCAACAGCATCCCCTGAGTAAGACGAGCATCCTCTAGTTTTCTAACTTCCATGCCTTAGAGCAGCAGCTAAGAGCATAGCCTTTAGAATCAGAGTTGATCTCACCTAGTGGCCATTCAGTACGGGGACAAATCATTTAGTCTCTGAAGTCTTCAATTTCATCTAAATGTGCATGAGGATGGTCAGATCTACCTCACAAGTGTGAAGAGTAAATGAAATGATGCATACATAGCATCTAACTGAATGTCTTGCACGTAGGTGTTTTGGCAGTGGGCATATGGTGGTTGTTGGATGCATTTACCCATGCCAGTTTCCCCGACAAGAATACTTTGTCCCCACCTTTTAAATCCATGCCTGATTTCAATGACCATAAACACACCACCTCCATATGATCTGTTTAGTCTCCTGCAACCATTTATTTTCCGCTGAACTCATGTCACTCTACTTTGTGCCGCTTCCTTGGCCTTCATCTTTTGCAGGTCTTCTGAGCAAGTCTTATATTCTCCCAGTGTGATTCTAAGCCCTTTCAGGCAGGGACCACTTCACCACCATCACCTTTCCAGTGAGCCATCCAGCATGTGGCTCAGGGGAGCTGCTCAGTGAATATTTACATTTGTGTTTGGGTAGGTGAAAGTGTAAGGCTGCCAAGTGTTCATTTCATGGTGTCTAAGCTGGTGTACTAACGTGGTGAGTTCAGCTCACAGACAGCTAAAAGTGCAAGCAAGCAGCCCTCTTGTGTCATGCAAAGGTCTGATTTAAGAGAAAAGACCAGATTTTTCGGTCTGTGTGTTCCTTTTGGAACCAGATGATTATAGTTTAAGATGGGTTCGGAAATTTCTATGCCGCCCAAGACACTGAGACCCTCTTTGGTTCTGACAACAAATGCCAAAGAGGAAAAAAATATATTTCCATCCATCTGCACTAATCTCTTTTTTCTCTAGCAGTTAGAGAGAGAGGTGGGAGAGAATGAATCAAAAGCCACATCAGAAAAAAATTCTGAAGAGCCAGGCTTATGCTCGGTTTGCTGCCAGGTCATTTTCTAGTCATACAGGAAATGCCAAACTTCTGTGGCTATTGGGTGGAGGTGCTGGGAATATAATCATTTGGACTGTGATGACTGGAGGCATTAAAAAGGAAAACGCAACTGAAAAACTTCCAGAAAAGCAAAGGCACTCGGAATTCAAGCAGGCCACTTATGCTGCACAGGCTTGTGGCGATTGTAAGAAGAAAATTGCACTTGGTCAGGATTGAGACACCTTTTCATAACCCAACAGAATCCATCCATCTGCGGCTGTTGCTCCATGCCAAGCAAAATGCAACCCCCCTCCCCCCACCCAGCGTCTTTTCGCATGTTTATTTGCAGACCTTCCATGTTTGTAAGCACAAACCCATCCATGTGGGGCCTGTATCAGTTACTGTTTCTGGCTGGGACCCCAGGGAGCATCAACCTAATGAGAGCATTGTGCTTACCCTCAGTTATACAATCTGTGTCTTGTTATGCTGCCCATCAATTTAGCATGTGCTTGTGTTGGCTTGAGCTGGTGGTTCTTGGAGGCTGGGCTGGTTGACAACATATATCTGCCGATCAAATTACTGAAGCTATATGGATTCTCCCCCCTCCACCCTCCACTCTTCCTTTGGCCCCTTTAAGTCAAGGGATGGCTCTCAAAAGGGAAGGACTCCTGCCCATTCATGTTTTAAGCCAAATCTAAAGTAACAACAGAGACACAGTATGACGAGTGTGGAAGCTGCATACACTCAACATTTGGCTTTTAAGTATCTGCATGCATATCATTGGGTGATAAACATCTTGTTGTTAACTTATGTTTCTTTCCTGTGGATCTTGGCTTCAAGGACCAGGTGTGTCTGCATCTCAGGTATGGGAAGATTGAGACTGGCCCAGTGCCTTTGTATGGCTATCAGAGAACGTATCCACACTTAGGTTTCTGTTGTGTAATGAGCCAAGCAGGGCACTGCAGCACACAGAAGTAATAATTGTTGAGGGGTCCTGTCTTTAGGTGGGTCACAGTGTGATCAGAATCCAGGCATGCAAAAATCAGCAAAGCACATGAAGCAGAAATGGTGTGTGAGGGATATAGCAAAAGGGGAGTGGGGGATGGGGGGCACTGTGGCTAAGACCTCTGAGAAAGTGCTTCCAGAAGTAAAATGTGATTTGCTCTTGACCTTGAAGGATTGGTCAGATTTGGAGGAGAGGATAAGATGGATAAGCATAAGATGCCTGTGGAAGAATCAGAACTTCAGACAGCCTATGCTTAAACCCCAGCTCTACCTCTTCATCTGCTCTACATATCTTGTAGGGCAAAAATTGACTGGCTTATTTGCTCTGGTGCATAGCTCTGCCATAGGAATTTCATTGAGCAAAATGCTTGTTAAATTCATCAGCCATAGCTAATGATTTTATGATAAAGACATGAATATTTGTTAATCTCTCTCTATGGAGTCTTGTGAGGTTAGAGTAGAAAGGGACCTCAAAAGTCATCCAGACTTTGTAGAGATGAGAGGGATATGAAATCAGGTGACTTTATAGTGGGTAGGAAGTGTAGTCTAAGGCAGTGTCCAGAGCCCCGAATTTTACTTTCAGGCACTTTCCCTCTTTCATTCTGAAAAGGTACTATTTCCATTTATTTTGGGGGCCTTTGTGGAAAATTTTTGCAATCCCTTTTGGCTGCAGAAAATCATACCTCTCATAATGAACCCCGACTCTGCCTAAGCCCAGAAAAGGGTGCTGATGAGATGGTCTTCAGTGTTGGAAGGGAAAGAGAAGTGAGAGCTTTTCACAGATGTGTTTATACCTTAAAATTCCATGACAAAATGAAACCCTTTCTGGAGATCATGGGATTCAGCAGCAGAAGAACCAACTCTTCAGGGGTTAAATGCATTCTTCCTTAAAGTGCGTTCTGCCACCTTCCAATGTTCCAAGGTGTTGCATTTCATGGTCTACAAATCTGGAAATGATGTCTTGAAGGATCTTTACACATCTGTTTCCATCAGGAATTTCAGAGTCTCTGATATGCTAATTGTGCTTATTTGAAAGGACTATGTACCCTAGAAAAGCCATGTTTTAATCCTGATCCATCTCGTGGAGGCAGCTGTTTCTTTTAATCCCTATTCAGCACTGTAGGGTGGAAACTTGATTAGATTATCTACACGGAGATATGACTCGCCCAATTATGGATATTAACCTTTGATTAGAGGGAGATGTGACTCCATCCATTCCAGGTGGGTCTTGATTAGTTTACTGGAATCCTTTAAGAGAGGAAGCATTTGGGGGATCCTGAGAGCAACAGAGCCAGGAGAACCATGAGAGCCCAAATAGCCAGAGATCTTTGGAGATAAAGGAGGAAAACACCCCTGGGGGAGCTTCATGAAATAAGAAGCCTGGAGAGGAAGCTAGCAGACATCGCCATATTCACCACTTGCCTTTCCAGTTGAGATAGAAACCCTGAACTTCATAGGCCTTTCTTGAGTGAAGGTAACCTCTTGGTGGTGCCTTAATTTGGATATTTTTATAGACTTGCTTTAATTGGGACATTTTCACACCCTTAGAACTGTAAACTTGCAACTTAATAACTTCCCCTGTACAAAGCTGTTCTGTTTCTGGTATATCACATTCCGACAGCTAACAATCTAGAACGCTAATGAACCTTGTGATTCTCCAAGAAAGGAATGTAAATAGGAGGCAAAGTCATGTTTTGTGTAGTTGTTGTTACTTTAGGAGTCCTGGGAACATCTCCCAGCTTTTGGGTTCTGTGGAATTTTAGGATCCACTAATTTTGTCTAATACTTTAGTTTACAGATGAGGAAATTGGAACAAAGTCACTCACTATCAAGTTTAATCCTTGAACTAGACCTGGAGCCCAGGTCTCCTGAGCCTTTCCTTCAGAGAACAAGAATTGAATCAGAGAGCTGCCATTGTCTGAATGTTTCAGGAAAACAATTTTTATAATTATTATTTTGTTTAATATTTTTGTATTATTTTGGGCTCAGTATTTCTGTCATTCTATTTGTTACACCACACCAAACAGCCGTAGACTATCTGATGTCTAATACAGTTCTCTGTTTAATAGACAAGAGAGAGAAAGGGACACTTTACTTGTGTTCTTTCTGTACAAAAATGTCCAATAAAATGGCTGTACTATGTAGGCTGGTAATACAGGATTTGAAGTGTCCCATGCTCTGCACATAATTAATCTTGGAATGTGTTCATAAGACTCTGTTAGGAGATACAACTTTAATAGGTGTTCCAGTTCGGCAAGGTCTGAGGAGTTTTGATGTTCTAGCTTGTTGGGAGAGAACAGCAAGGCTGGAATGCTTGCTTCTTAGCCTAGAAGACTAAGGGCCATTTGCCTCTCTGAGTTCTTGCTAGCCACCTAAGAATCTTTTGCACTGAGCTAAGTTGCTGTACCAACCTGCTGGGTTGTCTGGGCTTGTGTTGTATCTCACATCCTGACCAACAATCAGGAACCTTCTTCTCACATGGTACCTTTTCCAAGCGATGCACCATGGACATTAGCAGCTAGATTTTTCTTAAGGACGATAATTGTTGCCGTAATTGTGCAGCTAACCATCTACCAGTTGCCAAACTAGGCATTTTGCATATATTTTATTTCATTAATTCATCCCAGTCTCCACTGGGGTACTCTAGGTTCTAGTTATCTGACCTTGAATAAGTTGTTTAATCCCTTTGTGCCTCAGTTTCACATCTGTAAAATGGGAATGACATTCCACCCTCCCATGATGGTTGGGAATATGGAGCACAGTGAGGTATTTATGGAAAGAGCATCTATCTTCACACTGGCCCGCTCTAGGCAATTAATAAATGGCTGCTCATTTATGGGGGCAGGATTTGTGTTATATAGGAAATTATAATCCCTCTTCTTATTTTTTCCCTTTGCTAATCTAGCTGCTAATGTCCATGGTGCATCGTTTGGAAAAGGTACCATGTGAGAAGAAGGTTCCTGATTGTTGGTCAGGATGTGAGATACAACACAAGCCCAGACAACCCAGCAGGTTGGTACAGTAGCTTAGCTCAGTGCAAAAGATTCTTAGGTGGCTAGCAAGAACTCAGTCCTATGTTTTAGTAGAGACAGTGGACCATGTTAGCCAGCTACGTCTAGAATGACTCCCTGCAGCAGCTTCTTATCAGGATGAAATGGAATTTGATTCTCCGTACATGCAAGGGCTCAGGTAATTTGAGCCCGATGTTTAATCCAATATGAACATCCCTTTGTATGAAATCTCTGCCATCACCACTTTAGGAAATTAATATTTATTTCAAACATCTTCTGTAATGAAATATGAACCTTTGACTACCAAAATTCCAGCTCATATTTCAGATTTGCATGTTGCATAGTCAGGTTTCTGAATAATTTATTTATTCAATTGGAGAAATAGAGTAGAGGAACTATTTCAAAGGAGATATTGAATCAAAGCAGATCACTAATTATTTCCTTCTCAAGGTTGCTTCGTTCTGAAAAAAAATTAAAAATACTGAAATAAAACGTACCTCGCATGTCGTGTTGAATATTACTTGTGTCTTATGTTTACAAAATTCCTTATAGGATAAACCATGAAAAGTAGGGGATATAATGTGATTATCTTTGGGGACCAAATATTTATATTTGAGCAGAAAATGTGACAGTTTGCTGGGATAATTGGTTAGCTTTTCCACAGTGATTTTTATCTTCTGGTTGTGCTTTTCCTTTTTCACCATAGTCTTTGGAAATTTTTTTTTTTTTTTTTTTAACTCTAACCCTATAAGACTAAGACTCGGTCTTACCTCTTCCAGGATGCTTTCTCTGACCTCCAGGTGGGCTCCATTTTAACCCTGAGCCCCTTGCTTACCTGAACACCTTATTTTGAATAAAAGGCCTTCTCAGAGCCTAGGCAAAGTAACCTTTCCATTTTTCTATACCAGGCGCATATGTAGGCCTCTCCTTAAAGCAATTAAAACCAACCCTGCTAAAATGGGCCCCACCACAATGTTGCTGGGAGAAAGAGCCGAATGGTCACCTGGTGTTATAGAATTGAGAGAACCCTAGCTCAAAAGCCCTCTTGCATTCTCTCCTTCCTCCATGCTTAAGAAATGACAGGTGCAGTGGAGTCCTCACCTGCCCTCCTTGACAAAGTTCCTAACTGTGGGTATTGAGACGATGTTAGTCTTTCCTCTCCCATGAGACTGGGGGCTGAGTTTGCATTTTTAAAGATCACTTGTAGACCCCACAGTGCCTTGTTTCAGTTACAAGCACACTGTGATAACTTTTGAATTAGTATCATAATGCAGTCATTTGTCATTTTTCATGTCTGTCGCCCCTACTGTACTGACTCATTTTTGAATCACTGCTGTTTAATGCAGAACCAGACACTTAGCGGGCACTCAGCCAACAGGCTATGAATGAATGACTGAATTTGCATCACTCCTTATACGTTACTTGGTACTTTCGCATCTGACCCCATTCACCTTAATCTATACAGTAACAATGTGAGGTTGATAGGATTAGAGTTATTATCCTATTCCACAGATACAGAAACTGGCCGTCAGAAAGATTAGATAACTTGCTTGAGATCTCAGAGATGAGAAAGGACAGAACCAAGACTCATACTCCTAATTCCCAGCTTTCTCTAAAATTAATAGGATACTAGGTATGTGTTTGTTAATTGAAGGGACAACTGCACGTAGGAAGGTCCTTTTCCCAGGATGGAGGGAGTAATAATAATAACAATGTCAGCTACTATTTATTGAGTCCTTGAGATGAGTGCCCAATAAACGCCAAGCACTTTAGCCAAGTCTTCCTAACACAGTAATACACTGATGCGGTAGCCGTTGCTGTTACTGCCATTTCTCAAATGAGGAAACTGAGGCACAGAACGTTTACATAATAGACACAGCTAGTTCATGCTAGAGGCATTTAACCCTGGACAGTTTAAATTCAAAGCCCCTCCTCTTAAACATTCTGCCATCCTTCCTTCCCTGAAAACCAAGTTTTTTTCTCAATTGTCATCATTTCTTAACAGATCATTGCCTATGAGCAGTTACGACCTTGGGCAAATTATTTAACTTACCTAGGTCTCTGCTTCTTGAATTGTAAAATGAAGAAATTAATATTTACCTTTTGGAATTGCTGTGAAATTAAATGGTAATATGTGAAGAATGTGCTTTGTAAGCCATAAAGCATCATGTAGATGGAAATTATTATTGCCTGATGAAAAAAGCAACAAGCCATTGCAGTAATAATTTGATTGAACAAGTATTTATTGAATTCATACTGTGGGTAAGGCATGATTGAAATAAGAGAAATAATTCTTTTCATCATTGAACATAATGCTATTAAATTTCTAGCAAGAGAATCTGCTTCCCCTGCTTCCCTGGAACAAAAAAGAAAGAAAACAAAACCAGGTAAAGCAATCTTGCTTAAAATTGTGCCAGCGATTACAAAGTTGTTTATGATTTTCTAACTGTTTTCAATAATACACCATCCTGCTTAAAAGCTTTGTCTGCCATTATTGTAATTTCAGACAGCACCTGGCCCCTTTGGAGAGTAGATGTACGTAAACTGTCCTTTTCCCAGTGGAATAAGCAAAATGGATAAACTAAAAACATGTTAGAATGCGGCAGGGGAAAACCAGAGAAGCATTGGGACTGCCAAGACTAGAAGTCAGAGTTCTTGCTTGAGTCTGATTCTTCCTTCTGCCTCTTGATGGTTCTGTGACCTTGAGTGAGGCATGTACACTAGCTGAGAGCCCTGCATGAGCAAAGTACAGCAGTTGTAAATGTGTCCAAGCATTTTGTCAACTCTTTTGCGCCGTGTAAATGTGAATTCCTGTTATTATATTGAATTCTCAAGACTCTTTTGCATCTTTTTTTTAATTTTTTTTATTAACGGAAAGAAAAAAAAAAGAAATTAACACAACATTTAGAAATCATACCATTCTACATATGCACTCAGTAATTCTTAACATCATCGCATAGATGCATGATCATTGTTTCTTAGTACATTTGCATCGGTTTAGAGGAACTAGCAACACAACAGAAAAAGATATAAAATGTTAATATAAAGAAAAGAAATAAAAGTAGTAATAATAGTAAAAAACAACAGCAACAAACAAACCAACAAGCAAACAAAAACAAAAAAAACCCTATAGCTCAGATGCAGCTTCATTCAGTATTTTAACATGATTACTTTACAATTAGGTATTATTGTGCTGTCCATTTTTGAGTTTTTGTATCTAGTCCTGTTGCACAGTCTGTATCCCTTCAGCTTCAATTACCCATTGTCTTACCCTGTTTCTAACTCCTGCTGAACTCTGTTACCAATGACATATTTCAAGTTTATTCTCGAATGTCCGTTCACATCAGTGGGACCATACAGTATTTGTCCTTTAGTTTTTGGCTGGATTCACTCAGCATAATTTTCTCTAGGTCCATCCATGTTATTACATGGTTCATAAGTTTATCTTGTCTTAAAGCTGCATAATATTCCATCGTATGTATATACCACAGTTTGTTTAGCCACTCTTCTGTTGATGGAGATTTTGGCTGTTTCCATCTCTTTGCAATTGTAAATAACGCTGCTATAAACATTGGTGTGCAAATGTCCGTTTGTGTCTTTCCCCTTAAGTCCTTTGAGTAGATACCTAGCAATGGTATTGCTGGGTCATATGGCAATTCTATATTCAGCTTTTTGAGGGACCGCCAAACTGCCTTCCACAGTGGTTGCACCCTTTGACATTCCCACCAACAGTGGATAAGTGTGCCTCTTTCTCTGCATCCTCTCCAGCACTTGTCATTTTCTGTTTTGTTGATAATGGCCATTCTGGTGGGTGTGAGATGATATCTCATTGTGGTTTTGATTTGCATTTCTCTAATGGCCAGGGACATTGAGCATCTCTTCATGTGCCTCTTGGCCATCCGTATTTCTTCTTCTGGTAGGTGTCTGTTTAAGTCTTTTTCCCATTTTGTAATTAGGTTGGCTGTCTTTTTGTTGTTGAGTTGAATAATCTCTTTATAAATTCTGGATACTAGACCTTTATCTGATATGTCATTTCCAAATATTGTCTCCCATTGTGTAGGCTGTCTTTCTACTTTCTTGATGAAGTTCTCTGATGCACGAAAGTGTTTAATTTTGAGGAGCTCCCATTTATTTATTTCCTTCTTCAGTGTTCTTGCTTTAGGTTTAAGGTCCATAAAACCACCTCCAGTTGTAAGATCCATAAGATATCTCCCAACATTTTCCTCTAACTGTTTTATGGTCTTAGACCTAATGTTTAGATCTTTGATCCATTTTGAGTTAACTTTTTTTTTTTTTTAATTTTTTTTATTAATCAAAAAAAAGAAAAGAAATTAACACAACATTTAGAAATCATTCCATTCTACAAATGCACTCAGTAATTCTTAGTATCATCACATAGATGTATGATCATCATTTCTTAGTACATTTGCATCGATTTAGGAAAAGAACTAGCAAAACAGCAGAAAAAGATATAGAATGTTAATATAGAGAAGAGAATTAAAATAATAATACTAAAAATATATATATATAAAGGAAAAAGAAATAAACAAAAACAAAAGATGCAAACACACAAACAAACAAACAAAAAACCATATTTCAGGTGCAGCTTCATTCAGTGTTCCAACCTAGTTACATTACACTTAGGTATTATTGTGCTGTCCATTTTTGAGTTTTTGTTTCTAGTCCTGTTGCACAGTCTGTATCCCTTCAGCTCCAATTACCCATTATCTTACCCTGTTTCTAACTCCTGCTGGTCTCTGTTACCAATGATATATTCCAAGCTGATTCTCGAATGTCGGTTCACATCAGTGGGACCTTACAGTATTTGTCCTTTAGTTTTGGGCTAGACTCACTCAGCATAATGTTCTCTAGGTCCATCCATGTTATTACATGCTTCATAAGTTTAGTCTGTCTTAAAGCTGCATAATATTCCATCGTAGGTATACGCCACAGTTTGTTTAGCCACTCGTCTGTTGATGAACGTTTTGGCTGTTTCCATCTCTTTGCAATTGTAGATAATGCTGCTATAAACACTGGTGTGCAAATGTCCGTCTGTGTCTTTGCCCTTAAGTCCCTTCAGTAGATACCTAGCAGTGGTATTGCTGGGTCGTAATCCATTCTGCCATTCTATGTCTTTTGATTGGGAAATTCAGTCCATTAACTTTTAGTATTATTACTGTTTGGATAATATTTTCCTCTACCATTTTGGCTTTTGTATTATATATATCATATCTGATTTTCCTTCTTTCTACACTTTACTCCATACCTCTCTCTTCTGTCTTTTCGTATCTGACTCTAGTGCTCCCTTTAGTATTTCTTGCAGAGCTGGTCTCTCGGTCACAAATTCTCTCAGTGACTTTTTGTCTATAAATGTTTTAATTTCTCCTTCATTTTTGAAGGACAATTTTGCTGGATATAGGAGTCTTGGTTGGCAGTTTTTCTCTTTTAGTAATTTAAATATATCATCCCACTGTCTTCTAGCTTCCATGGTTTCTGCTGAGAAATCTACACATAGTCTTATTGGGTTTCCCTTGTATGTGACAGATGGTTTTTCTCTTGCTGCTTTCAAGATCCTCTCTTTCTCTTTGACCTCTGACATTCTAACTAGTAAGTGTCTTGGAGAACGCCTATTTGGGTCTATTCTCTTTGGGGTGCGCTGCACTTCTTGGATCTGCAAATTTAGGTCTTTCATAAGAGTTGGGAAATTTTCAGTGATAATTTCTTCCATTAGTTTTTCTCCTCCTTTTCCCTTCTCTTCTCCTTCTGGGACACCCACAACACGTATATTTGTGCGCTTCATATTGTCATTCAGTTCCCTGATCCCCTGCTCAAGTTTTTCCATTCTTTTCCCTATAGTTTCTGTTTCTTTTTGGAATTCAGATGTTCCATCCTCCAGTTCACTAATTGTAGCTTCTGTCTCTTTAGATCTACCATTGTAGGTATCCATTGTTTTTTCCATTTTTTCTTCTTTGTCCTTCACTCCCATAAGTTCTGTGATTTGTTTTTTCAGATTTTCTATTTCTTCTTTTTGTTCAGCCCATGTCTTCTTCATGTCCTCCCTCAATTTATTGATTTGGTTTTTGAAGAGTTTTTCCATTTCTGTGCGTATATTCAGCATTAGTTGTCTCAGCTCCTGTATCTCATTTGAACTATTGGTTTGTTCCTTTGACTGGGCCATATCTTCAATTTTCCGAGCGTCATCCATTATTTTCTGCTGGTGTCTGGGCATTTGATCAGATTTCCCTGGGTGTGGGACCCAGCTGGTTGAAAGCTTTTTCTGTGAAATCTCTGGGCTCTGTTTTTCTTTTCCTGCCCAGTAGGTGGCGCTCGTGGCACTCGTCTGTCTGCACGGCAGTTGGCCCGGGAAACCGCGCGTGGAGGCGGGGGTCGCTGGCCACCGCGGCTTGGGAGAGTGCCGGTCCTAATTGCCCAGCTGGCCCGAAACGCCAAGCGTGACAGCAGGGCCCCGCTATCCAACGTTCCCAGTCAGACCGGGGAGTCACGTGCGTGGAGGGGACCCCAGTCACCAGCCGCCCCGGCCGGGAAAATGCGCGCCCCTCGGGTATCTCACCGCAGCGGATTCTCCCTGCCCGTTCAGCCGTTCCAGAATGGGGTACGCTGTCTTTTTGGTCTCTGTCGTGACTCCGGGAGCTGTTTCGTATTGTTTCTGTTTCTTTAGTTGCTTTTCTGGAGGAGGAACTAAGACCCACGCGTCTTCTAAGCCGCCATCTTCTCCGGAAGTCTTGAGTTAACTTTTGTATAGGGTGTGAGAGATGGGTCTTCTTTCATTCTTTTGCATATGGATATCCAGTTCTCTAGGCACCATTTATTGAAGAGACTGTTCTGTCCCAGGTGAGTTGGCTTGACTGCCTTATCAAAGATCAAATGTCCATAGATGAGAGGGTCTATATCTGAGCACTCTATTCGATTCCATTGGTCGATATATCTATCTTTATGCCAATACCATGCTGTTTTGACCACTGTGGCTTCATAATATGCCTTAAAGTCAGGCAGCGCGAGACCTCCAGCTTCGTTTTTTTTCCTCAAGATGTTTTTAGCAATTCGGGGTACCCTGCCCTTCCAGATAAATTTGCTTATTGGTTTTTCTATTTCTGAAAAATAAGTTGTTGGGATTTTGATTGGTATTGCATTGAATCTGTAAATCAATTTAGGTAGGATTGACATCTTAACTATATTTAGTCTTCCAATCCATGAACACGGTATGCCCTTCCATCTATTTAGGTCTTCTGTGATTTCTTTTAACAGTTTTTTGTAGTTTTCTTTATATAGGTTTTTTGTCTCTTTGGTTAAATTTATTCCTAGGTATTTTATTCTTTTAGTTGCGATTGTAAATGGGATTCGTTTCTTGATTTCCGCCTCAGCTTGTTCATTACTAGTGTATAGAAAAGCTACAGATTTTTGAATGTTGATCTTGTAGCCTGCTACTTTGCTGTACTCATTTATTAGCTCTAGTAATTTTGTTGTGGATTTTTCTGGGTTTTCTACATATAGTATCATATCGTCTGCAAACAGTGATAGTTTTACTTCTTCCTTTCCAATTTTGATGCCTTGTATTTCTTTTTCTTGCCTAATTGCTCTGGCTAGAACCTCCAACACAATGTTGAATAATAGTGGTGATAGTGGACATCCTTGTCTTGTTCCTGATCTTAGGGGGAAAGTTTTCAATTTTTCCCCATTGAGGATGATATTAGCTGTGGGTTTTTCATATATTCCCTCTATCATTTTAAGGAAGTTCCCTTGTATTCCTATCTTTTGAAGTGTGTTCAGCAGGAAAGGATGTTGAATCTTGTCAAATGCCTTCTCTGCATCAATTGAGATGATCATGTGATTTTTCTGCTTTGATTTGTTGATATGGTGTATTACATTAATTGATTTTCTTATGTTGAACCATCCTTGCATACCTGGGATGAATCCTACTTGGTCATGATGTATAATTCTTTTAATGTGTTGTTGGATACGATTTGCTAGAATTTTATTGAGGATTTTTGCATCTGTATTCATTAGAGAGATTGGTCTGTAGTTTTCTTTTTTTGTAATATCTTTGCCTGGTTTTGGTATGAGGGTGATGTTGGCTTCATAGAATGAATTAGGTAGTTTTCCCTCCACTTCGATTATGTTGAAGAGTTTGAGGAGAGTAGGTACTAATTCTTTCTGGAACGTTTGGTAGAATTCACATGTGAAGCCGTCTGGTCCTGGACTTTTCTTTTTAGGGAGCTTTTGAATAACTAATTCAATCTCTTTACTTGTGATTGGTTTGTTGAGGTCGTCTATTTCTTCTTGAGTCAAAGTTGGTTGTTCATGTCTTTCAAAGAACCTGTCCATTTCTTCTAAATTGTTGTATTTATTAGCGTAAAGTTGTTCATAGTATCCTGTTATTACCTCCTTTATTTCTGTGAGGTCAGTAGTTATGTCTCCTCTTTCATTTCTAATCTTATTTATTTGCATCCTCTCTCTTCTTCTTTTTGTCAATCTTGCTAAGGGCCCATCAATCTTGTTGATTTTCTCATAGAACCAACTTCTGGTCTTATTGATTTTCTCTATTGTTTTCATGTTTTCAATTTCATTTATTTCTGCTCTAATCTTTGTTATTTCTTTCCTTTTGCTTGCTTTGGGATTAGTTTGCTGTTCTTTCTCCAGTTCTTCCAAGTGGACAGTTAATTCCTGCATTTTTGCCTTTTCTTCTTTTCTGATATAGGCATTTAGGGCAATAAATTTCCCTCTTAGCACTGCCTTTGCTGCGTCCCATAAGTTTTGATATGTTGTGTCTTCATTTTCATTTGCCTCTAGGTATTTACTAATTTCTCTTGCAATTTCTTCTTTGACCCATTTGTTGTTTAAGAGTGTGTTGTTGAGCCTCCATGTATTTATGAATTTTCTGGCACTCTGCCTATTATTGATTTCCAACTTCATTCCTTTATGATCCGAGAAAGTGTTGTGTATGATTTCAATATTTTTAAATTTGTTAAGACTTGCTTTGTGACCCAGCATATGGTCTATCTTTGAGAATGATCCATGAGCACTTGAAAAAAAGGTGTATCCTGCTGTTGTGGGATGTAATGTCCTATAAATGTCTGTTAAGTCAAGTTCATTTATAGTAATATTCAGGTTCTCTATTTCTTTATTGATCCTCTGTGTAGATGTTCTGTCCATTGATGAGAGTGTTGAATTGAAGTCTCCAACTATTATGGTATATGTGTCTATTTCCCTCTTCAGTGTTTGCAGTGTATTCCTCACGTATTTTGGGGCATTCTGGTTCGGTGCGTAAATATTTATGATTGTTATGTCTTCTTGCTTAATTGTTCCTTTTAATAGTATATAGTGTCCTTCTTTGTCTCTTTTAACTGTTTTACATTTGAAGTCTAATTTGTTAGATATTAGTATAGCCACTCCTGCTCTTTTCTGGTTGTTGTTTGCATGAAATATCTTTTCCCAACCTTTCACTTTCAACCTATATTTATCTTTGGGTCTAAGATGTGTTTCCTGTAGACAGCATATAGAAGGATCCTGTTTTTTAATCCATTCTGCCAGTCTATGTCTTTTAATTGGGGAATTCAGTCCATTGACATTTAGAGTTATTACTGTTTGGATAATATTTTCCTCTACCATTTTGGCTTTTGTATTATATATATCATATCTGACTTTCCTTCTTTCTACACTTTTCTCCATGTCTCTCTCTTCTGTCTTTTTGTATCTGACTCTAGTGCTTCCTTTAGTATTTCTTGCAGAGCTGGTCTCTTGGTCACAAATTCTCTTAGTGACTTTTTGTCTGAGAATGTTTTAATTTCTCCCTCATTTTTGAAGGACAATTTTGCTGGATATAGGAGTCTTGGCTGGCAGTTTTTCTCTTTTAGTAACTTAAATATATCATCCCACTGTCTTCTAGCTTCCATGGTTTCTGCTGAGAAATCTACACATAGTCTTATTGGGTTTCCCTTGTATGTAATGGATTGTTTTTCTCTCGCTGCCTTCAAGATCCTCTCTTTCTCTTTGACCTCTGACATTCTAACTAGTAAGTGTCTTGGGGAATGCCTATTTGTGTCTAATCTCTTTGGGGTGCGCTGCACTTCTTGGATCTGTAATTTTAGGTCTTTCATAAGAGTTGGGAAATTTTCAGTGATAATTTCTTCCATTAGTTTTTCTCCTCCTTTTCCCTTCTCTTCTCCTTCTGGGATACCCACTACACGTATATTTGTACGGTTCACATTGTCCTTGAGTTCCCTGATACCTTGTTCAAATTTTTCCATTTTTTTCCGGATAGTTTCTGTTTCTTTTTGGAATTCAGATGTTTCATCCTCCAAATCACTAATTCTATCTTCTGTTTCTTTAAATCTGTCATTGTAGGTATCCATTGTTTTTTCCATCTTTTCTACTTTATCTTTCACTTCCATAAGTTCTGTGATTTGTTTTTTCAGTTTTTCTATTTCTTCTTTATGTTCAGCCCATGTCTTCTTCATGTCCTCCCTCAATTTATCGATTTCGTTTTTGAAGAGGTTTTCCATTTCTGTTCGTATATTCAGCATTAGTTGTTTCAGCTCCTGTATCTCATTTGAACTATTGGTTTCTTCGTTTGACTGGGCCATATGTTCAATTTTCTGAGTGTGATCCGTTATCTTCTGCTGGCGTCTGGGCATTTAGTCAGATTTCCCCGGGTGTTCGACCCCACAGGTTGAAAGATTTTTCTGTGCAATCTCTGGGTTCTGTTCTTCCTATCCTGCCCAGTAGGTGGCACTCGTGGCACACGCCTGTCTGTGGGTTCCACCAGCGAAAGTTGCTGTGGGTCCCTCAACTCTGGAAAACTCTCGCCGTAGGGGAGGTTCGGCAGCCGAAGCGTCTTGGAAGAATGCCAGCCGGCCTGGGGTTCCGAATGCGGGGAGGGTCGCCGGCCGCCGCAGCACGGGAGAGCGTCCGGCCAAATTAGCCAGTCGGCCCGGGGCACCAAGCGTGGCGGGAGGGCGCCAGCTGTCGCAGCCCGGGAGAGTGCACTGTTCCCAGCCGACGGGGGAGTCACGTGTTTGGAAGGGATCCCCCGGTCACTGTTCTCCGCAGTCTGGGGATTTCCGACCCAACTATCTCAGTTGTTCCGGGGGTCCTCATGTGGTGGGGGCACCAGCCGCCGCGGCCTAAGGGGACCGCCTGTCCAATTCTACCAGCTGGCCCGGGAAGGTGGAATGGAGGGACTCCGGTCGCTTGCCGTCCCACCCAGGAAAGCCCGTGCCCCTTGGTGATCTCACCGGAGCTGGTTCTCCCAGATAGTCAGCCGTTCCAGGATGGGGTACGCTGTCCCTTTGATCTCCCTCGTGGCTCCGGGAGCTGCTCTGTATTATCTCCACTCCCCCAGTAGCTGTTCTGGAGGAGGAAAGGTGAGGGCGGCAAGGCTGTCGAGGCTGGTGGTGGAGGAGCCGGTGAAGGCGGGGGAAGAGGGCACCGTGTTGGTTGGAGAGCAGCCGGAGCAGGAGGGGGAGGAGGGGGGTAGGGAGGTCGGGCGGCTCGGCTGCTGCGGGGCTTGGGCGCCGCGCGGCGGGCCGGCGGAGAAAGAGAGGGGAGGAGGAGGGCGGGCGGCTCGGCTGCTGCGGTGCGTGGGCGCCGCGCGGCGGGCCGGCGGAGAAAGCTCTTTTGCATCTTTTGAAAATATTTGTACACCCATTAGAACCATGAGTTTTAAGAGCCCTAGGTTAATGTATACGTAACAGTACAACAGCTAACATTTATTGAGCACCTACTATATAACTGATATTTGCTAAATGCTTCACCTGTATTTTCTTATGTAATAATATTCGTTAGTTTTTACAAATGAGAGAATTCTACCAATCTGAAATACTATATATAAATTAAGATAATCTTTAAAAAGATGTAAACTCCACATAAACATAGCAAATCCAAGCAAGAGATAATTGGAGAAAAAAAAGTTTCCCTCAATAATTACATACTGTATTAAACTTTTCTAGTTACCGGATGGCCCCCAAAAGGAAGAAATCACTGCCCTCAAGGAGTTCATGTCCAGCTCAGAATGCAATGGAAACTGAAGGAGGTGCATGAAGTAAAATACCTGAGGAGCTCAGGAGAAATCATTGGTTCTCCCAGGGAGGACTCAGAGAAGGCAGACACCAGAGAAGGCAGACACCAAGAGATGGCAATTCACCTGAAATGCTAAGGCTGATTAGGATTTCCCCTTGAGGTTTCCTGGCATGAGGCTGCTTTCATTTCTGTTAAATCCAGTAGAACCCATACATAGGTCAGTAGGTGATCGAGCCAGTTCCACTGGGGACCAAATCATGACTCTCCTCCCAAAACGTTCCTCCACAGAGCAAAAGCTTTCACTATCCACTTAAAAGGAGAATATGAGTCCTGCCCTTATACCTATGGCAAGTTTCCCTTTAAGTATCTCCAGTGTCTCTGTAAAATTTAGCTTCTAGCCTACAGCTTGAAAATTATTCTGAAAGTTTTGAGAGTCCTTAAAAGAGCCTTCTCATCCCTTTTACAAAGCCAGAGTTTGTGACACCTAATAGGTCATATGAAACGGAAGCTTTATCGGTTGATTCCACTTATAAACTGAGTACTTATAAAGACGTAAGGAGGAGCAGAGTGGAAACTGTAATGCGAAAGATTTGTGAAAGGGTATCAGTGCCATTTCCCAAACCTCACAAGGAGTATGGGGTACAAGACACCAGCTTAAAAAAAAAAAAAAAACGGTTGAAAAGCCACCCCCAGCCCCCAGTCCCCTGTATCCTGCAATGGCACATCCAGGCTCAGAGTTCAGATGAGGCTACAACAGATAGAGAAGTTGGAGGGGCTTCTGCATTGCAGCTTTGTGTCTGCACTTGACCGGCTGCCCCAGTGATCTCTTCCAGAGCTGCGTGGCATCCTCAGGTGTGTGGTAACAGAGCCCCCAGGGAAGGGAAGACAATGTGGGCAGTTTATGTTTCCATGCTGAGTTCTCTCCCCACTTATCTCTGAATTGCGGTTTAATCTCTGTGAAGCAGTGCTGATAAGCAGCCTAACTTGAGAAGCCAAGCAAGATTTCGGCTGGCAACTTCAAATGTTGTCATTATGGAGAAGAGGAGATAGTTTGGCTGACCTGGGGACCACGTGGGGTTCCGCTTTCCCACCACAGTAGGCCCTTCGCTTCCCAAGGCCTAATGTACAGGCCTCAGTCTCACACAGTAGTCCCTAGCACATGCTAGGTGCTTTGTGAAGGAGAGGATGAAGTGCAGGCACCTTCATTATGATATATTCCATTGCTTCAGTTCAGCTTGGAATGACAGTTCGTGCGTTCTCCTCGTTTGCTATTGAGAATACACTTCAACTCAACTCTGCCTCTTTTCTGTTTGTGTATCCAAACCCTCATGCCTCGCCTTCTCTAGAACAGTTCCCTGACAACTCTCTCCTATCTGATTATGGTATCGCTCCCTTCTGCCTCCGTCTTTGCAACCAGAACAGATTGTAACCAGGATCTAATTTCTAATAGTTTAGTGGATTTTGTTCTCTTGGCTCCTTGCAGACAAAGAATAGGTCCACGGCTTTGTACTCCGTGTGGGGAATTATTGTCGGGGATGGAAAGAATCTGGGGCTAGAAGTGGATGATCCGAGTGTGTGACCTAGTTCTGTCCCATAATATTTGTATGATCGTAGCTAAGCTGTTTAACTTCCCTAAGCCTCAGTTTTCCCAACTTTAAAATAGGAAAAATTAGTGCTTGCCACAGGGTGAGCATAAGGATTAAATAAGGTTGCTTCTGTGAAAGTGTCTGGCAAAAAGAAAATATTATTTTTGTTGTTATTTATCCCTCCCCACTGCTAGTGCCAGCTGGGAACTTCATACATTTTAAGTTACTCTTTGTTGAGGGGTTGAGGAAATGAACCATGGAGAGTATTTTGCCATCCAGAAGTGACTCCTTTAACTCATTTGTAAATGTTGGCATTTTGGAGCAGAAAGCAAAAAACATGGATTTTGTTTCTTTTCAATGAATGGTGCCTTGCATTTACATCACTAGAAAAGAAGAGGCATTTTTCCATTCAGTTTTATTTTTCTTCTTTAATGCCAATGACCTGTGTTTCTTAGGTCACATTAGCCCAGGAATAAAAAATAGGGTCACCAAGTAGTTTTGTCTTCATCCATTCTGAAAAGAACTCGAATCCTGTCCCCTTCCCAAACACCTTTTTGTTCACCTGGGAGGCTCAGGCCAGTATCTCCTATGACCTGGTTGTCTCAGCTACCTTGGTTTTTTATGCAGCTCTCCGTAGCAACGTCTTCTGAAGCTGCTGCTGTGGAAAACAGCTTTGCCGTGAATCCATGGAAAGCATCACCCAGCCCCAGAAATGCCTGTGGACAGCAGTGGTGTTGGAGTCACTGCCACCTGTTGATAGCGCTGATGACGCATCTCGTGCCCCCCCCGGAGAATTGCCCCAAGCTCTCCCTCCACCCCCTCTGCCCCCTCTGCCCCCCCCCCCAGGAGGCTTTCACTCCCACCAACACCCCCCCCCGCAGGGGCCAGCTCCCACTGCTGAGGCTGCAGGGAGCAAAGCAGCTGACACCTCCCTGGAGCGCATTAGTTGCTCCCTATGTTTTGGGGAAATGGCTCCCTTCTGTCTCACTTTGTTTTAACTCCTCCATGGGACTTAGGATGGCTGGAGTAAGGCATACCATATGCTACTCAGGATCACCTCTCTCTCTGGTCCTGGCCAAGGCTCTTTGCTTCAGAAGGAGGCTCTTTGACTCAGTCTCCCCTTGGAATGCATAATCTTCCTGGACCCTTCTGTATATCACCCCCCCCACTGAGTATCACCTCGCCTCCAGACCTCCCTGAATCCAAGGCCGAGCCCAGCCCACACTTGGGGTGGGGATGCTGCTACCCTGCTGGCTCTTGAAAACATCCAGCTGCTAGGAAAATTCATGGCCACTATTACCTGGAGGGAGCAGGGCAGATGCAGTTCACTTCATGGATTTAAAAGTACATTAAAAAAAAAAAAGTATGTTGATAGGTTGGCTTGCGTCTTCTGGGTGAGTTTGAGTTATCCTGGCTCTCCCATCAGCAGGGGTGACGTCACCATTTCAGGTCTCACCATATGCATTGTAGCAGATAAGCATGTGCTCCCAAGTGAATTGCCTTGGGTTTGCCGGGTAAATGCCCCTTCCCTATGAACCAATTATTTTCCCTTTTCCCTTACAGTTTCAACTGTATTCCTTCATTTTGAATACACTTATTGATGTAACATCTTTGGGTATGTGTTTGTTGGGGGATGGGTACAAATGGAAGAAATTTGAAAAAGCCCTTTTCCTCCCATAATGGTGAAAAGGTTTATTACTTCTAACAAGCATTGATCTTGGCAGTTGTAGCCTGGAGAACCTCATCCTTTCCCTCACCTTCCCCTCTGCAGCAGCCACTATCTAACAACATTTTCCCTGACAGGAGCTCAGGCAAGCCACTGTCTGCTGGAGCAGAGCCAATCCCTTGTGCTGGCCAGTTGGCACCATCTGCCTGCAAGCAAGAAGCCAGCACTTTGCTGTGTCCCCAGAGATGCCAGCCCTGCAATGCATAGCTCCTTTCGGCAGGAACCTTGCAATACATATTTCATTCTTACAAAAAAGATGAGAGAGATGAGAGTTACTATTCCCTCCCCATCCTCATAGCATGCAAAGTTTATATGATCTTGAGTTTGGATTTTCAGAGAGAGCTTGAGAAAGGAGAAGAATTTTTACAGGTTGTCCCTGCGTTCCAGCCCCCAAAAGCTGGATCTTCTCAGTATTTCCAACTTTGGCTTTCTCATCACTGTTTTTAAGCCAATTAGCTCCTGGCTTGTTCCACTGTAAAATCAAAGTGCATTGTTTGCTTTTGTTGTTTCATTCTATCCCTTTTGCTCATTTTGGACGTCTGTTAGGTTTCTTAGCAGTGGACCCTGTGGAAACTCTGACGTGTCTGCTTACTCCTCCTGTGGCCAAACCCAGGTCACTGTCAGTGGGAACTCGGACCACGCTGGGCGCATAGCATCCTCAGCCACAGGGGGCTGGCATGCAGTTTTAAGTGTTAGTCTTGTTGCTGACATATTTTTAGCTTCCACGGGGACAATCATTGGAAATGATTTTCTGCCCTCTGGGAATACGAGAAGCATCATTCAGGAATTCTGGGCCATGCTGCTTACTGTGCACAGATCCGTGCGGTTTTTCCCACCTGCAGCTGCATCCCCATGGTCAGTGCAGAGCCTCTGGTGCTGCACTCACGACAGCTGGCACATTCGAGGACCTGCTTCTGACCGTAGTTGCACATGAGACTCTCCCAAGGGACTCTTAAACAATCCTGATGCCCAAGCCTTTCCATTAGACTCTGGGGAGCTGGGGGCTTGGAGGTGAGTGGGCTGGGCCTCAGGAATTTTTAAAAGCTCCCCAGGTGGTTCTCACATTTAATCCATGTTCTAATTCTCCATTTATGGATTTTTTCCTCTAACAGCCAAATGACACCGTATGCATGGTTTCTCCCCTCCACAGTGATGATCAGCTGCCTGACTGTGGCAAAGGCCTCTGTTTTATGGTTTGTTTAGCCAGGGGGAGCAACATATTTGTGCTAATATTACAGACCCTCTGGTCTGGTTCCCTTTGAACCAGCTAATCACTTTTGCACAACAGCTGGCTAACGTTAAAGGAATCCTCGCTAACCTTGGGAAACAGAACTGTGTCCAGAGAGAGAAACAAGCCTTCATCAGGCTGAGACCCTCCATCCTGTCCTCTTGTGTACAGTTCTCCAAAACGGTGGCTGGACTTTCACACTAAAGACATACTTGGTTCAGAGCACCCGATCAAAGAGTAGCATTCGTCGTTAAGTATGACCACGGTTCAAGCAGAGAACAGTAATGCATAAGAGTAACTAAGGAGCCAGAATAAGAGTAAACGGAGTCAGAATTGACATTTGTGAGCTAACTTAAAATGTGGGAAATAGGAGAAATGTAAAAAACGAAACCCTATACCTAACAGTCCACTTCAAAAATATCCTGCAGGACCTCAGCTCCCTACAGCATCTCAGCAGAGCCCCCTTTCTTCCTCAACCACTAATTGAAGAACCATATCTCAAAAAAAGATACTGCCGCTCAGAGCTGCCTGGTTTTGGACTAGAACAGGATGCCAGCAAAGACGGATGCAGGTACCCCGTCTCCAGCTTTCTTGATCTGGGTGAAGATATTGCAGAGAAAAATGTATGCTAAAAATAGGAGGTTGTTCTCCCACCGTTCTACAAGGTTGGCAAAGAAATTCTAATAACTTTGACCTTCAGCGAGCTGCCTGTTGTAATTCAAGCAGGGCTTTGTGGGCTTTATATTATTAACCTAGTTTCTTCCAGAATGTCTAAGAACAGCAAGGGAAAGCGCATGGACCTACAAATGGAAGGTGTGGTATATGTTTCGAAGGAATATAGGAAGATCCAGGATAAAGAGACAACATAGGTGTTTGCGTTATGAGCATATGATATGCACACAGCATTTTAACAGCTGGGCTCTAAATGTTATCAGTGCCAGGACAATCCTTTTAAGTGATAATCATATGACCTGATTATAGGTCAGTGCTCACATGAACGTATGTCTGAGGCTACATCTCTAAGGTGAAATAAAGTGCAAGACACTAGAGAAACCTAAACATACACCTATTTATCCATGGGTGAATAATTATGGAACATCTTGCTTCACACATGTAATTAGCCGTGTGAATAGAAATGTAAACAGAAGACTGGGTCTCGAATTTGAACTTAAGCACTAGAGGGAAGAGACTGACTTTGGAATTGGTTGGACATGGGTATCTTCCCACCCTGGTTTCTTATGTACCATGTGGCCTTGGGCTTGTGGTGTGAATTACTAGTTTCCACATCTAGTTGTTGTAAAGCTGGAAAGATCTGATGTGTGTGGAGTACCTGACCATTATTTAAGGGCCCCATAAAGACTTATTTTTAAGATTAGCTGTGGCTTTTGCTAGTATTTAGTTTTCAGCCAGATCCATTGTGTGAAAAAAGAAAAAAAAGAAATTCAATGCTTTCAGAATATTAAGGGGAATCTTCCAGGGATATTAAGAATGAATTTTTCTCTCAGCCTTTTACGAAGGAAGGCTTTTCTTGAAGACTTAGCACGTTTTATGCATGGGAGATTTGCCCGCTCACCACGCCGGCGGATGATGCAAAAATCAATAATTAACTTTGTAGACGCTCCTCTTTTGAAAGCCATTTCTTGATAATAACTACAATGCTAGTCGCCAGCACTGGGTTTTCACGTCTTCTCTTTTCAAGGGCAAACATTTAAAGCCCTGCTTTACCTCCAGAATCTTTGAAGAGATGAAAAACATAGATCAGTGATGAAAGAGGGTCTTGGGTTGCAGATGCTAACATGCTGAATGACCCATGATTGCATAAAAAAGTGAGATCAAAAATTCCTCTTCTTGGGCTCACAAAGTTTTCTAGGACTACAAAGTGAGCACTAAAAGGAGCTAAAAATAAAGTAGATGAGCCACTAGAGATCTTCCAAGAACACCTCTGGGTGGGAGCTAATAGAAACTGTGTCCAGGCAGGGAGCTCAGCCTCAGGAGTGTCTCACAGCTAGGGTCTGCAGTTGACTACAGCTCAGCTAATACTTCCTCTGGGCAGCTTAAGGCCCTTTGCCGTGTCCTACAGATTGATTATTTGGGGACCTAGTGAGATTTGGATCCAGGTCCCAAGAGCTAAGTGGACTTGTAAGAGGCCAACGTTTTAGAGAACTTGGAGAAATCAAAGAATGACACCGTTGTATTGTTTAAAAGAGTCAACAACCATTTTGTCCAAACCCCTTCACTTTAAAGACCAGGAACCTGAAGCCTAAAGGGGTGAGACCACTTACCTCAGATCACACCACTGGTTAATTATTCACGCCAGAGCTGAGCTGAAACCGACCAGACTTTTCAGTCACAATGGTGGCCTGTGTAGCTTATCATCATACCACAGAGATTAGGAAGGGTTTGGGCTCTACAAGTTCAATCTCAGAAGTTGGCGTATTCATTTTTCTCCCCAACGACTGTAACTTATTTTCGTATACAGTACCGATTCTAACTTGTAGAACTTCTGAGACATAGGAAGGAAATCAGGGTGAGTCTTTTTGGTCGATGTCTTTTTTTTTTCCCCTTTGTTTGGTGTCTCCATTTATCATGGTGTTATATACATACAATAGGACTCACCACTTTTAAATGTACAGCTGGATGAAATTTAGTGTAATCATGTAACCACCATCATTTAGCATAATGTTTATGAAATTCATCCATGTTGTTGCATGTATTGATAACATTTCATTCCTTTTTATTGCTAGAATAGTATTTCATAGGATGGCTATACAGTTTGTTTCTCGATTCACCATGCAATGGCCATTTGGGTTGCATCCAGTCTTGGGCTTTCAGGAATAATCTTAGCTAATAATTTTATCCTGGATTTCTCTTGGACAACAAAGTGAGTCCCCTAATTCCTTGACCCAGCTTCTGATTTGTATGATCACACATGGTTTCCCATCACTATGACAGTGAAACCTTTTCAGAAGGTGCTGCTGGGGGAGAGGAGCTGGCCCCGATCATCCCTTCTGTGACTTTGGAAGGGCCTTCCACTCATCTCGAAGAAGCAATGCCAACGCTGACAAGATGGCCTATTTAGTCCACAATAATGTAATTTACTATCACAACAGATCTTTGGGAACATGACAGAGCACAACAAAATGCAGTATCCGATAGCCATAGTAAATAGGTTGAGTAGGTTTTTTTTTAATTCTGTCATAGAAAATTGTACACATTCTGTTTTTTCAGCCGTTCTAAGTGCTGGGGGAGGGCAAAGAGGAAAGCCCAGTTGGATGGCACCACCTCTAGCTTAAATGTTACACAGGCACAGGGCTGGTGCAGCAGCCTTGGAACAACCTGGGACAGGCTAGCACTTCGACCTAACAGAGGAGACTCTCCTGAAAAATGTGCTGTCCTCCGTTATAATTCATCATAATGAGTGGGGAACAAAAGGTTGTGCAGGAGAGTGGTGACTGATGGACGACACAGCTGCCCCGTGCTGCAGCTGGCGCAGCTCCCGTGGGCGAAAGACATAATATATTATTGCTCCAGGTCGCATAGTGGTAAATGAACACTTACGGCCGCTATGGCAACTGGATTGATTATCGCAGCCACCTCAGGACCAGCCTGGCCTGGCATTAAAGGGAGCACATGTGTCCCCGCCGTGTTTCAGTCAGAAGAACACATCAAAGGCAGTTTGTACACAATGAAATCACTGACAATTGCAAGACCCTCCTGTCCACGCCCCCCTCCTCTGGTGGGGCATTTGGGCAAGGCTGGCCCAGAAGGTTGGGCCTCCGAAATGAGTGGAAGGCAGGGCCAATCTGCTTAAAAGAATGCCTAGTTCAATGTGAAAGCTTGGAAGCTATTTGTTGAATACATTAAAATGAAGGAAGAAAGGAAATGAATGAATGAATGATTGAAAGAAATTAATCCATGAGTGGAATGCCAAGCGGTCTCCTAGAGAGTACTAATTGAAAAGTGAGGGTGAAGAGGCCAAGTTGGGTGTCAGGAACTTGAATGCCAAGGCGAGATGTCCAAGGGGGGGGGCGGGCAAGAAGATGAAAGCAGGATATAGCAAGTTGACATGGACTAAATGGGCAAGGCCTGAGCAAATTGCATTGGTCAAGCCATTGCCAGTGACTGGACTTTTACATGTTCTTGGAGGCATGTTCATGAAAAGGTTTGGTTCATTTAAGAAGTGAGGGAGGAGCCAGGTCCCCCCCCCCTCGTTTTTTTTTTTTTTTAATCCACAGATAGTGATTGGCATTTCCAAGTGAATTTCTAGTTTTTTTCAGTAGCCAAAGGAAAGGGAGCAATCTCTGTGCCCTTTGGCAGACCTAGGCAGACTTCACTGTCAATGATCCAAATGCATTCTATCACTTTTGTATTTCCCAATATTTTGCTATACTTTTAAAATGAGTTTTTCTGTCTTGTAGTTTGTGTAAATTGATCTAAATATATCCCATCCTGGTTTGAAGATGGATAGTATTAGTGATGCATTAACTTTCGATTTTAATTGGCAGAAGCGTTACCCTTTGGAGTTGAAGTGTGAATGTATTTTACTTCTTTGCAAGTGACTTCTGAGCTAGACTATTAATGATGGCAGTTACAGTGGCCACTACCTGCTCTGGTTCTGAGTCTGAATATAGCATCCAGCCTTCCATTGCAGGAGCCTAATGCCACAATAATTATAAGAATTATCGTTACTTTTTTTTGGGAGACAGCATGGTGTAGAGTTAGATCAGTGTTGCTCAACTTTTTTTTCCAACATCACCTCCTAAGGAAATTTTTGGACTTTTTTTTCCTTTATCATCCTTTCCGTGAAATTTTAATACCACAAATATACTGTATACGGGTATATCTGTGCTTTATGTATGAAACAAGATGTTTTTGTCCTCCAAGAGTCCATTTTTACCACCTCGGGAGTGATACTGCCTCTTTTGAAAAGGTATGAGGTAGAAAAACCTGCTTTCGAGTCCTGTATCTGCCACTTCTTTCTCCCTAAGCCTCATCTTCTTAAGCCCAGGTGTTCTAACCCCAAAAGTGAAAATTCTCTCAGTTACACCTTTGCTACCTGGTTTTATGATGAGCTGAGTTGGAGTTTGGAGAGTTGGAGTGATCACCCGCGTGAATGGGCTTTAAGGACCAATGACACATTTTCTGCCCCCCAATGTGTAAAAAAAACCTGAGTTATGAAGACTTTGAATGGAATGGTCACACCCAGTTTCAGGAAATCTTTGATAAGCTTTTCCTGAGCTGCTTGATGGCTCATGGGGTTTAATCAGGGTGGGGCTTCTCCAAGCTTGGGAGACCTTGGCTTTCCAGCTGGATGAGGGTAAGACTTTTTTCAGCAAGATGAAAGAATTATAAAATGAGCATTAATAATTGCTCAGAGAGGAAACACTCTTGAGCTACTGCTGTGCTACAGCTCTGTACTAATGATGTCGAGGCTCTGGGGGTGAGCCAGCGGGGTGGGGGCCGTGCCCTCCCTGAGCTCTGTGAAAGACAAGTGCAGCAGCAGAGGCAGCCCGAGCTCTGGAGCAGACCTTCAAAGAGTTCTGATTCGGGTTCCACCACTTACAAGTTGCATGCCTCAGTTTCCTCAACTGCTAAAGGAAGCTGATACCTTGTGAAGTTGAAAGGACTAAATGAGAGATTCTAACACAGAGCAATCCCTCCAGTACCTTAAAACATTGAAGACTCACACCCCTCCCTTCCCAGAGCTTATGTTCTATTCCTGCTCCTTTCTAACAGTCGAGCCTTAGGCTGGCACAGTCCTTTATATTTGTTGAAGTGGCTTTTCTTGGAGGGTTCTCAGAAATGGAGTCCCTGACCTCTGAAGATTTCTACGGTCTTCCCTGACCCTATCAAAGCACCTGTATTTTATCTTTTATCAATATTAGCTGCTCATTTTCCTAACTAGCTGTGAGGTATTTAATTCTCTGCACCAGAGAAAGAGGCTGTATAGGGGACAAGGGCTTTTTTTTTTTTTTTAGCTACTACCACCATTGCTGTATGGTCAACGGCATGTGGTCCTTACTGGCTTCTCCACACAGTCGCTCTTGGGGTGGAGAGAGCTACTGTGATCCGAGCTTGCAGTGCTAGGTGGTAGTGATGGAGGCAGGAACAAACTTTCTCACTTCCGTAGCTGTTGCTGTCAGAGGTCATCAGAGAAGGTGGAGTTTGGCAGAGGCTAAGGTCCTGACAGGCATGTAAGGACACTCTCTGCTTTGTTCAGGCTGTTTCTGGAAACATACCCCCTGTTGCTTATAACACTAGATCTCTTCTATCAGAGATGCTCCATGGGTTGCATAGCACAGGGCTAAGCTTTAGAACTGGATGAGAGTAACCTAGTTTGTTAGCTAAGAGAGGGCTCTTGTGAGCAGCCAGATGGAAAGTTCTAAGGAGCAAAGCAGGTCATGTTGCTGTCAGAGATGGGTCTTAACTCTACCCAGAAGGGCTTCCCCCGGGGTCAGGGATACTGCAGCGACATCGTTTGAAGCCTGATGTCATTTTTCTGCTGGGACTTTGCAGGGGCACTCTGATCATTTCTCTCATGTGTCCACTCCCCCATGGCTATTACCATGGTGAACCTTGAGGTGGATAACTGCAGGGCAGGCTGGCACAGGAACCCTAGGAGGTGACCAGAAGCTTCAGCTGGAGATGAGTTCAATGTCAGTCTTAGTTTGCTCACCTCGAAGATATTTGGGTTGAAATTCACTTTGTGATCATTCCCTTCCCTGCCCTGCAGCAACCAAGAATGTCCTACAGAAGGGGAAAAGCTGAGTAGCTTCTTGAAAAAGCTCACATCTTGGGAATGACATACCTGCTCTGGTCTCAAAGGATGCTGTTTTCTGTTCTTTTGTGCAGCATCTAGCTGGTGAAGCCCACCTCATCCGAAGCAGTGAAGGATGAAGCTACCAGTTTGAGTCTGATGTTTTATTTATCTGTACTGGTGGCTTTATGTATGGGGTGTTTTTTGTGTTTGGGCCTCCAGGCCAGTTAAGTAAAAGGCAGGGAACATAAATAAGTAATAAACAGAGTGGACTGCCCATTTATAGACTTTAAAGATGACCTGGTTTTCTGTTCCAAAGTAAGCATTAGGGTCGCATTAGAATAATATGCATCTGTAGATGTTTTTGCTGCTGCATTTGGTGGCTAATCAGGAGATATGTATTCCTGTGTGTTTTTTTTTTTTTGCATGGGCAGGCACGGGAATCGAACTTGGGTCTCTGGCATGGCAGGCGAGAACTCTGCCACTGAGCCACCTTCACACCCCTGTGTTATTTTTATAATAAAAATTAAGAAGCCTCAGGCCACACCATGGGCCCTTGCTGGCACTGCCAGCACCATGAATTTGAACAGTCTAGTTTCCTCAAATTGCGTGGGATCATCATGTTCCTTTCTGCTCTCCTTCAGTTTCTGGTTATTATTAAACAACTCTTGTCAGGGATTAACTCTGGCTTTCCTCCCAGCAAGGAGATGTCTACACAAAGCCAGAATATCCAGCCAACTACAGGCGAGCGGGTTATTTGGTATAGCACAGGAACAAATAACTGGTTGGCAAGCCAGTTCTTCACTCTTTGATGGCTTCCCTTGGCATGGGAGCAGTCTTCTGTAGTCCATGATGTAAATGCTTATGTCCCTGTATTCATTCATTCAGAAAATATTTTCTGAGGCCCCACTATGGGATTCTTTTTTCTAAAATGGGGATCATATTATTACCTACTCCACAAAATTATTTGGATTAAGCGAGTTAGTATGTATAAAGGGTTTAGAACAGTGCCTGGGACACAATTGGGGCTTAGTCGATGTATGCCATTCATTCTGCAACAAATATTTATTGAAACCTACTATATGTCGGGGACTGTTCTAAGTGCCAGGGCTTCATCAGCGAATGAAACAGACAGAAACCCCTGCTGTGTCAGCTCACGTTCTAGTGGAAGGACATAGACAACAGGCTAGGTTAACTGAATAGTAGGCTAGAAGCTAAGTGCTTGGAGAAAAATAAACCGAAAAGAGGGATAAGGAACGCTGTTTTCTGTAGGATGATCAGGGAAGGCCCCGGGGAAACAAACATCTGAACAAAGACTTGGGGAGCTTGAGGAAGTGAGCTGTGCAGATTTCTGGGGGAAAAGCATGTCAGGGGGAGGGGAGAGCAAAGGTCCCGAGGCCTCGACGAGGAGGCCAGCTTGGTTGGAGTGGATTGAACGAGGTGGAACTTTGATGGAAATGAAGTCAGAGAATTGACAGGAGGCCAAGGGTGTGTGCCAGCCCCCATAGACCATCAGAGGGACATGAGCTTTCACTCTCAGTCATAAGGGAAGCCATGGGAGCATTGGAGGAAAGGGTATGGTGATCTGACTCCCACTGAAGGAGCCTCTGGTTGCTGAGTTGCGTATGGACCCTCCGAGAGCAAGGGCAGAAGCAGGAAGACAGATCACCAGCCATTGTTCACATAGCTTTTGGCAACTCTTTTATCTCCAACTGCTAACTTTTCTTCCCTGGGGTGTGTTATTGGAGGCTCGTGTGTCCTCTTTTGCCCCCACCCCTTTGTTTCTCACCAAGTGCAGTGACTATAAGGAGTCTGCTGAGAGAAGGTTCAGTGTCAGATTGTGAGGGAGTCTCACTTGCTCGGCTGTGGCATGTGGGTTTTATCTTATAGGCAATGAAGAGGCAAAGGAGCCAATGGTGTAGGCAGATGTGTGTTCTGGAGAAGTTGTTTTGGTGTCAGAATGGGGGGCAAATTGTAATGGGGAAGTGCCTGGAGCAGGAGGCAATTACATCTCTCTTGGTCCAGCTTCTGATGGCTCTCGGTTGCTTTCTTGGGATAGTCTAATGCACTGGTTCTTAGAGTGTGGGCCCCGGACCAACACCATCAGCATCACCTGAGCACATTCTTGAGCTGGGTCCAGAGCGATTAGATCAGGAACACTAGAGCTAAGGCCCAGCAATCTGTGCTTAGCAAGCCTGGAAGTAAGAACTGCTGCTCTAGCCCCTTGAGAGAAAGTAGGAGGGGGAGCTTTACAACTACCCCCATCGCGCGTGAGCATGCACGTGCACACACACACATGCACGCATGCACGCACGCACGCACGCACGCATGCCCGCTTATTTGGCCTCCACTGGCCCAGTGTGGGGCAGGCTCAGAGGTGCCCTTGGGGTAGTGCCATTAGGCTGGAAGGCTTTGTGGAGGGTGTCCCAGCATGCGGCAGGCAGCAGTCTCCTTATTAGCTGGTCACACAGAAGCAGGAGCCTTGTTAAGGCAGATCAAGATGGCCTCTTGAGCACAGCAAAACCAAACCTCAAATCTCTGCCTGGCTCGCTGCCAACAGGGCACTGCAACCCACCCTGGGTGATGCATATGGTGTGGAGCTGGAGCTAGTGCTATGCTAAGTAGGTGTTTCTTTCCAGAAAGACTGTCAGCTGCAAACCTCCAATATGGCTCTCATCCCACTGAGAAATGAGAGAGGCAAGCCTCTCCAGGGCCCTTTAAAAGAGATGTTGCATCTGGTTGATAGGAATCTGTGCACACACCCAAGGACATTTCATGGCCAATGGAATGGATCAAACTGACGCCTCTTCTTCCCGAAAGAAAAGCTTGTGGTCAGGCTGGTTTTTATTGCTGATGTGCAGCCACTTCTGGGATGAAGTGCCACAGCTTTAGATAATTTTAGAACATCCATCTAGAAGTTCTGAATTCATTAATTTGTTCATGCGTGCAGATTTGTATACACAGGCATGATGGCGTATGCCATCCAGGAGGAGAGTTAAGTCATTCACATAAATGTCTGCAAATCAGAACAAGAGAAAAGTACCAATAAGTGATATAAGAGATCAAAGGAGCCTCCTAAGAGCTGATCTAGAGAAGCTGCATGGAAGAGGGGTATTCATTTTGGGCCTTAAAGGATGGGCAGAATTTCAAGAGATGAAGAAAAGGTACCTCAAGTGACAGGAACTGCAAAAGCAAGGGAGGTTGAATGTGCACAGTGCACTGAGGCAGTGAGTGGTCCAGTTTGTCCAGGACATAGGGTGCAAGTAAAGTAATAGAGAAAAATGAGGTTTGAAAGGTAGATTAGGATTTGAATACCTGTCTAGAGAGTTTGGGCATGATCCTATAGGCAGTGGGAGCCAATGGAGGCTTCTGGTAAGGAAATTGGGATGAACATCATGGTGCTAGAGGATAGATGGGCTGATGATGAAATTGGGATGGGTAGGACTTTAGGTATGCCCTCAGAGACTTGGTCAAGGTCACAGCCCTAGGCAGCAGGAGAATCAAAGCTAGAACTAGGTGTTCTGTATCCACAAGTTCATCACTGTGGGAGAGAATCTAGAAGCTCCTTGGTAGAAAGTCAGAGTAAGCTTTTATATTAAAGGTTGCTTGATATAGAAAGCCATCAAAACGCTCCAGAAATTGAGAGGCAAGAGAGAAGGGCCACTGAGTGAACTCAAGTGCTTCTCTGGTCCATAGGCCTTGTCCACCTACCAAATGAGCACTCCCTTTAGCTCTGAACACCAGAGGTCCTCAGTATTCCATGCCAGCTCAGCTCCAGATCATCTCAAAAATGCCAGGGAGTCTTGGCATGGGGCTGGATCATGGGCTTGGTTCTGATTCAGAGCAGTTGGAACCACCTGTTGAGTCATTCACTGGAGCTGTGGTTTCCTGGGAGATTTCCCAACCAGTTACCTACCCCACCAAATGGCTGGTAGCATGTGAGATCTGAAGGGAGCCGCCTAGTCACCATGCCATGGCTTCAGGCAAACTCAAGTTGCACATTCTAGCTGTTGCGTGGAAATTGTCTCCTTGCTCTGCATAGAGAAACTTGGCACTTGTCAGCAACACATAAACAGATGAAACTTTTCTACTTACCTGTCAGCTATTTGATCATAGGGAGGCCTCAGCCTCTATAGAGCCCAGCTATGAAAGTGAAAGCTTTAGGTGAAATTGCCAAAGACCCTTCCAAACTCTAAAACACAATGGATCCTTTTTATTAGACTGCATGAACAATTGTGATTTCTGAATGAATTGAAAGTTCCTAATGGTTTCTCCCCAGGAAGGTCAAGAATGTTCTAGTCCGAATCTCGCTTGATAGAGTTTGTAAGAATCTGTCTTCTCCTGCACACCACATGCCTGAGGTTCCTGGTGGGAGTGAAATTTGGTCCAAGTCTGCTCATGGCCCCTTCATTTCTTACATTTTTCCACTGCCCCCCTAGCAACTTCACCTTCTCAGGTCTTTCAGATGTCCACATGGTTAGAAATGTTCAAACACTATACAGTCTTTCTACTCTGGGGAATACTGTAGTTAATTTTTCATGGTGAATTCAAAGACACTGGTACTTCTATATTATTCCAAATAGAAGGTACCCCCATGCCCCACTGTTGGATCTTATTTTGTAGAAAACATCTCTTTACTCAATATTTCTCTGGAGGTTGATTTTAGAATTCAAGATTAGAAGAGAGGTATCCTTAAGTCCTGTTGGTAAATTCCAAACCTAATCTTCCTGTATTTAGTTTTGGGTTGAACTGAGTGTCAAGCAAATGCAATAGCTTAACAGGGCTAATACTGCTATATTATTATTATTAGCAATATTCCTAAAATCGCTATAATGTTGAGTTAATAAATATTTATCTGGATAACTCAGTCAACTGCCTTGAGCTTGAGCTACTAGCATCACAAGGCAGAAGAGCTTGAGAAGAAGGCTGAGATTTATGCCAGACTGTCTTCCTTCTTTTCCTGTCCCTACATTTGTTTATCAGTTACATACAGTGGCTGATGACCCATAAGGAGTTCCCCTGTAGAACAAATTTTCTCTGCTCAGGACAGAGGCAGTTTTGACCCATGGAAGATATTCAGGTGCACTAATAAGTCTTGGCATTAGGCACAAATCTTTTGATACCAGTGCTTATTTTCTGGAGGCAAAAATAAGGCCACTGGATGAAAAGAAAGAACTGACTCCAGAAGTCTGGGAGATTGGCAGAGCTAAAGCTCTGGAAGCTGGATCCAGGCTTCTCCTCTCCCCACCTATTCCCGCTGCAGCTCTAAGCTGCATTTGGATGGGAACGGGGAGTCCAATGGAGGCCTGTGGCCTGCCTCTTTCCTTCTGTGATGGGGGCTCTGTGCCCCTGGCCAGGGTTGCTCTCCTCCCAGTACGACCTGGTGCTTCGTGCTCCCTGAGACCTGCCTGGCACCCACCTGTGGACCTGTAACCTTTGCTGCTGCTGCTGCTGCAGGCACACCCTCTGCTTTTCCGTGTGGGGATTTTTTCACAGACTGGGAATTCTCCTCAGACCCTGACCAATCAATCACCTTTCCATATGGCTTCCTTTTACCAACATTTAACTGTGTATGTGTCTCAAGATGAGTCCTTTTCAAAACATTCTAAAGGGGGATCACCCATGTCCTTTTACCCTCAGAGAGCAGGCCACTTTCTGCCTTACAGAGCCACCTGCCCATCTGACTGACAGCCTTAAGTAAGACTCTAGGGGCCTCCCTAAGCCCTTCCAGCAGCACCAGCCCCTGGGGTGGGCCGTGGGTCTCAGAGATGAACAGCCCCTGGTCTCTTCTCCCAGGGCTCACGGTCAGTTGTGGTCCAGCTGGGGAGGAGGTGATGACAGCCACCACATGCTGAGTGTCACCAGAGAGCTGGGCGTCCATTGCAACATGGCAGAGACGAGGGAACCTACCTACATTTCAAGGAAGGAATGGAGAACTCTCTAAGTTCTCTCATGAATTCGTCCCAATTGCTAGGCTGTCTCACTTCCAAAGTGGGGAAGGGATTTCTCACGTCTGAAAGTGTTCACAACATTATCAGGTGGAGGCTGAGGACTCCTAGCCCCTTGCTTCTCTTTGGGTTGTTTTCTTTTACAACCTCAAGGCTTTCTTCTCTTAGAGAATTTGCCATAGCCTGCCACCTGCTGTTGGGTCCCTTGTGTATTGGTCTTCTGTACTTGACCTAGGAGGTCAAGGTCAAAGGACCATATCTTATTCTCCAAGGCATCTCCCAGCAGTGCCACACAGAAGGTGCTTAAGGAGTTGAATCTCTCTGTCTTAACTGGTTGTACAGATAAACTTGGGAATGAACGTAGGAGGAGATGCTTCCTCCTTCTGTCCAGAAGTGACTTAATAGGGAACACCCCAGGGCCTTGCAGTGTTTACTAGCTAGCAAATAAGTGGGAGTGGGAGGAGACTGGTATATCAGGTCTTATGTGCGTCAAGTTTTTAAGTTTGTTGATGCTTTCTAAAATTCAAATATGCAGGGATAGGCTATAGCTGCACTTTCCAATATGGCGGCCACTAGCCTCATGTGACTATTTAAATTTCAGTTCTGCTCTCCTACCAGCCACCTTTCAAGCACTCAGTAGCCCTCCTGGCTACTGTATTTGTGCAGATCTGGAATGTTTCCTTCAAGGAACAGCACTGGAAATTTCAAGCAGCATTTCTAAAGCATGGTCCACAAATCTGAGTTACCTGAAGGCAGGGGGAGAGGAGAACTAGTTAAAAGACACATTCCTGGGCCCCTCCCTAGACCTCCTGAATCAGACTCCCTAGTGGTGGGGCCTGGAAATCTGAATTTTAAAGAGCATTCCCAGATGGCTATTATGCAAATTCATATTTGAGAATCCACATTCACAGGGAAGCTAGACATTGAATAAAGAGTCTGGAAAGCCTCCTGATATTGTGATCCCGAGTGTCTGAGATGTCTTGTAGCAGTTTGCACTGTAGTGTAAGATTTTCCACCCAGTATTTCCAAGAGTGTGTGACTGGAGTTTCCAGATTGACAGCTAAGGGTGCCCTATCAGTAAAGACCTGACCATTCTTTTACTAAGTGGTAAATAATGAAGAAAGAGGCTGTTCTAGCATTATCTCCCGCTCTCCTTTTGCAGAACCAGGAGGATGGAAATAACCTCTTTGCTCCCCTTGAGCATGTTTGAATCACAAGTACCTTCCCTCTAAAACAAATTTATTTCCTGCTGCCTTCATGCCAACAAAGACTAGCCAGTGATGAATACCAGACTTCATAGCTTATTTGTCAAAGCAGCACACCTGTGAGGATTCCTGTAGAAGATAAATTTTGTTTGGGGAGGCGGGGGAGGGGGATGGAAGAGGAGGGACCTGGCCAGGAATAAATCTTAACATGTCGCACCAGACTGTGAATGAGCGTTTGCCTCACAAGGCTCGCCCTTCTGACAAGGTATGATAAATTACCCTCTTTGTTGACACCTTCATTGGGTTATTTATGGCTCATTAATTGAACTGAAAAGGGGACGTGTAGACCCAGCAGGGGCACCGTACAATGCTCCTCCAGTAGCCCAGCTCAAAGAGATGAACAAAGGAGGGAAGTGGAGGAGGGGAGCACGCAAGTGTTTCTGCTCCTTGACTCAGGACGCTCTTCACTGAAGAATTCAAGTTGTGTTAAAGAAACAAAAAAAGAAATCTTAGTGGTCCAAGTGAATCTCTCTTGGGATGATTAGCTGTGCATTTCGCACCCAAAGCGCACAGAGCTGTCTAGAACCTTCCAGAGAAGACTGTGCCTAAAGCCCTGGGAGTTATTGGCAGCATTGCTTCACTTGCCTAGAAAGTCAGCATGGCTTAGAGCTTCCCTCAGCAGACCTGGCACAAGCCTACTGCCTCCACACACTCGCTCTGGGACTCTGGGGGAGGTCATGTGATCTCTCTGACCATCAGATTTCTCCCCTGTGAAGTAAAAGGATTGGATTGGATGATCTCAGAGTCCTTTTCAGTTCTAAAGGGTCTAAGAAAATAAAGAACAGTTTGCTCTTCACTTCCCATTGTATTGGTTTAACACCTCTATTCCTGGATTTTGATTAATTTTTTCAATTGGCAAATAGTATTGACTGAGCTCCCGCACACCCAAGGGTGTGCAGACATTTGGACTTTGCAGTTTTGTTCTTAGTTCCAGGAACTTCCAGTCTAGAATTTTGTCTGGCATTTGGAAGCTGACTGACACTTAAACTATTAAGATGATAATCTCCTTTATGTGACAGTGAGGGAATATGCCGTATTTACAGCTGTTGTGTGTGAAAGGTTTCTACAGGGTGTCAGATCCAGGAATACATTGTAAAAGACTGTCCTTTAAAGAGTCAAGTATTCTGGCTGGTGCTCTTTCCTTCCAGAAGATTCTGTCCTGTGGACAGTACTTATGAATAAAAGGAATGGCAACGTGATTTCATTTATCATTCTATGTGTTCCTCATTTAGCAATTCTTTTATTTCACAAGATGTTATTGCATGTTTACTTTCATCTTTGCATCAGGATCTGTAGTCCCCAAGATGAATGATATAAAATTCAAGAATTCAAGGAAATTATACACTGGTGGGTAAGTAAATGCACTCCATAGTTATTGAGTGGTTTTATAGTCATTTACACGAGTCTATGGGAGTATATGGAAAGGAGCATAACTTTGTCTGGGGGCTTAGGAAAGGCTTCCAAGAGACTTAGTTGGGGTTTTGAAGGTAGGTTAGGAGTTTTCCAAACAAGCTCTAGAAGAATTTATTCCAGATAAGACAAAAGCACAAGTATATACATCAGTTATTTGAGAAATTGCAAGTTTCAGCTGGCTGGAATATAAGGTCCACATGAGTTTAGGAGGTGGGAAGCATAGTGTGGGAAGATGAGGCTGACACAGGATTTGAAGATGCTTATGTACAACGCTGAGGAGGCTGGCCTTGGATCTAAAGGAACATTTGAAGAATTTATTCAGGGGAAATTATGGTCAGATCAGTTTTTAGGAAAATCCTCTGGTACCAGTGTGGAGCAAACTTCAGCATGGAAGAGATTGGTGTAGGAAAAACCTGTTTGATAGCTACTGCAGTAGTCCAAGTAAGAGAAAATATGGGTCCCAAACAAGGGCAGGTCTGTGAGGAAGGTGGAGGACTGGGAGCTAGAAGACATCGGTTCTAATCTGGGCTCTGTCAATATCTAACTCAGATTATTTATTTTCTGTAGGATGTGTAGTCTCATCTGTAAATGAGGATTTTGGACTAGATAGTCTCCAAAGTCCCTTCTGAATGTCACATATCTACAAGGATTGGGTTTTCTGTTTCCCCTGTAGTTAGAAGCAGGAAGAAGGAGGAAGATATAGTGACTGAATTTAGAAATGAGGAGTGCTATTTAATAGCAATAATTAAATAGCAGCTACTTACTGCCAAGTAAGCAGTATATCTGCTAAGGATGAACATGGGCCAGTGTGATACCTGCTACAGAAGATAGTGGGGAAGTCCTTTGCTTCCAACCCAAAGCTCATATGATAGAGTTTCTTTGGGATACATACTTTGCAAAAAACCTTTTCTGCTTCAGGAATCATTCACTTAGAAGCCTGAAGGGAACGGTCTTAGAAGAATTGCCCGCAAATCCTGAGAGGGTCGCATCTGGTCGGTTGGGTGGAAAGGGTAATCATGACTATTGCACGCTAAGGAATTCACTTCAACTCTTTGGAAAGATCTTCATTCTTTCTCTTTACTTTCCAAGGCTACCACTGATTTTTTTGTTGTTGTTCCAAAATGAAAGAAATTATTTTCTGATATTAAAAAAGTCCATGCTCATTTGAATTTGAATCAAAAGAATTCAAACTATAAAGAAAAGCATAAAAACAGATAAACCTCACCCCAAATCTCAAAGTCTAAGTAATAACCCTTCCCTAAGGATTCTTCCAAGTCGTATCTCTATGTGTATATATCTGAATATATTTATACATATGGGCTTATATCACGTAAATGGTTTTATTCAGTTAATAACTTGTGGACATCTTTCACAACATATTTGTGCATCATCATTTGTTATGATATATGGTATTTCATTCATAGATAAAATATAACATATTCCAATGATATATCAATACTAATGGACATTTAAGTTACTGCCAGTTTTTATCTTATAAACAGTCCTTAGAACATCTAATAATGCATTTTCCCAGTGATCTGGTAGAAAAGGAAGCTTAGGGACAAAGTGTAGGCATGCTCAAAAAAAAATTGCTACCTATAGCCAAATACACTCCCTGGAAATATTTACCAGTTTACTTAAAATGTAATTGAATGTTTTGTCTCACTAATATGCTATGGTTGAGGTTGGGAGGCAGAGTGGAGGCAGAAAGAACTGTGATCTTTCTGATGACTCCGTTTCCCCCAGGTGCTGCCGTGTCCATAAGCCTGATGGAGACGTAAGACTTTGCCAAGGGCTTGTGGAAAGAAAGGCAAAGAGAGCCAGGGTGCAAGCTGATGCCAGGTCAGATAGGAGCCTTCAGGTTCAGCTCAAGGATGGCTGACACCGAGTCTGGGGACATTTGGCTTTTGAAAAGTGATGGGTCACTACATACACATGCTGTAATAAAGGAAAGGCCTTCAAAGTGTTGCAGGATAGCTGTCTGGTTACATTACCTTCTTCCAGGCTCCAGAACAATGTTTTCTGGTCACTGATATGGTACCCTTTTTGGTCAGGATTTTCAAGACCTGTTCCATTTCAGTATGTCCCATCCCTCTGCCTTCATGTTCTCTCCATGCATGTAGGACCGTGCAGGCCAGACAGTGGGTCAGTGTTTTGGGGCACCACAGGCTACTTTAATGTGGCGGGATGAATCGATCAAATTCTTCAGCTGTTCTGTTTCCATTCATGGCAAACGCAGTGTTTCCATTCATTTATTCATCCACTTATACATTAAACAAATATTACTGAGAACGTCTTGTATCGTGAGCGCCGTGCTAGGCGCCGAGCAGAACACAAGCAGAAGCAAGTACTTCCAGGCTGATGACATTTTGAGCAAGAAGGAATCCCGATACTCATGGGGTCCAACCATCTCCTATTCCTGTTGAGGAAACTGAAGCCTTGAGAGGCAACGTGCTTCTTCCCAGATGGCCAGTCTGCTGATCACTCCGCAGGCTGGGCGTTGAGTTCTTTTCCTGAGCAGTGTTGCCGGAGGGCCAGAGTTCCATGTTGGCCTCTCTGGGGATGGCCACAGCTGGCCGTTGAGGACAGCCAGTCAGGCAGAGCCTGGAGCCTTTATGATGGGGCCGCACCGACAAGTGATTGTCAGTGCTGTGGGATTGGGAGGTGCAGGGCAAACGCAGCAGTGTTCTGTGGCCCCTAATAATGCAGGTAACGACATCTCTTACCTGGCCCAGCTGGTTGAACTGTTTCCTTTGAGTTTGAATGCAGAAGCCCATAAAGTGCCCCGCTTGGAAGTAGATCCTCTTTAGAGAGGACAGACTGTCTGAAGGTGACAAACTCTGAGCTGGGAGGCATTCCAAAATTGACAGCTTTCAAAAAGTGCTATTGAGAGAAATGTTCTACAATTGTGGTTGCAGCTAGGGTCTGTGCCAGGGTATGGAGGAGATTTTGTAATCATTGGATCAACTTTGAGCCCTTGAAAATGGTAATATGTCTTATCAGTAATCAGTCCTTATATACCTACAATCATTATAGTTTATACAATATTTTCACCATGTTACCTGGTTCCCTTCTTGTGTACCTGTTGTATCAGTGTCTACCCAGTTTCGTTAATGAGGAACTTGGAGATGGAACTATTGAGTGGCTTGTCCAGGGTCCTTGACCTAGCAGGAGATGGAGTTGGGATTTGAAACTTGGTTTTCTGACTTCCAGTCCAGCTCTTTTCCCTCCATCTGCCTTTGTAGCCCCCTGTGTTTGAAGACTGGTCAAGCACAGACATGGCCAGCTGAGAGGGTCGGCAGGGAAAGAGGCCCCTCTGTCTGGAGATTTGAAGGTGGGTTAGGGAAGACAATTTGTTCTACCACCAAACATTCATTCCTTTGGATCCTGGAAGCTTTCTGTTGTTCAGAATCCCCCCTTAAAATGCAGGTCTCCACTCCAGTGAGTTAAAAGTGCAGTCATATGTTCATATAATAGAATTCCATACAGCCATTAAACATGATGGATGGAAGTACGTTTATGGACGTATAAGAAATATATTAACATAGAGGAATATTTAAAAATCTGGAAAGTCTCTATAATTTAAAATAGCATGTAGTAACTTTAATTTTCTTCTTTATTCTAATCTGTATTTTTATACTTTTATACTGTGATCATATATTAATGGTACAATTAGAGAGTTTAAAAATTTAAGAGAAAACTCATCCCAGTTGTGTGCTTAGTTTTAAATGAGTGATAAAGGACTGAATAAATGTAACTCAACCCCTCCCTCCTGTTCTTCCAGCATGCATAAGGGTCACACCTTAAGCCTCAGAGAGTCATCAGCTAATGTCTTCAGGACATGAGTTGTCCACAAGCTAAGAGCCAGAGTTCTCCTTTTCTAGAATGGGATGCTACGTAGGCTCCCAGAATGGGATGTGGGATGGATGGAGAAGAAAGAAGAGCAAATGCCACTTTCTCATGGTGACCTGCCCATGCTCACCTCTGGAAGCACATGGCCCTGCACTTGCACATAATAGTGCCCGCCTCACAGCTGTGCAAATGGCACAGTCAGACATGGGTTGACGGGGAAAGAGTTGCTTAGCCAGAGTGACTTAGTTCCATTGTGTCTGACACCCGGCCTGCCCCGTGGTGAGTTACACAGGATGGGTCACGTTGGCCTTGCGGGTGGGACAATTGCCACTGCAGTTGGTGGTGGAAATGCAATGGGAAAAGGGCAACTGGCAAAACTGTTCTGTGCTGTAGATTGTTCTGAAAGGCATCGGCCCTCTGCTTAGCAGTTCATTAGTCTTCACGTGGGAAGTAATAGATGGAATGATACAGCGGAGTAGTAAGTAAGGTAAATACATTCTAAAATTGTAAACCTTGTTTAAAATGTTAAGAAGAGACCCTAGAAATCATCTGAAGCCTAAAATGTTAAAGGACTTGCCTTAGGTCTTCCCAGGAGAAAACCCAACTTCAGACCTCCACATGTGCTTTTCGCACATTCTCTGTTCGCTCCCATTCACTAATTTATCCCCAAACCCATTTGTTTTAGGGCCTTCCATGTGTCAGACACTATGCTGGGATGGGGGGATACACAGATAAATAAAAGGAGGGCCCTTTCTGTGGGAGACTTGTGATTTAGTTGGAGGAGAGAGGAACGTTACCTGGTTATTTATTTATTTACCGGTTATTTAATAAAATACGATGAGATGCATCTCTGCTCCAAAAGCTGTTAGATGCATGCAATCCAGGAGACAATCTTTTCTTTTCTTTTCTTTTTTTTAAAGGAATCAGCACATGGGAAAATCCTGCTTGGGCATGCGGTACTTCCTCTGCTCATATTTCAGAGGAAGGGATCCAGTATGCAAGACAATGCAAAGGGGATGGAAACTAAAGGTTCTTTAGGTAGTGTTGAAAGAGCAGAGTAAAAAGATACCAAGTACAAAATATGTATCCTGTCTGCCTAATTTGGGCAGTGCATTTATTTGAGGACCTTAAAACATTTGTTTCATTTAAATAGCTGAGACCAGATACCTTGCCTCTCTGTACAGAATTTCCTCTGTATATTGTGTGATAATAGTTGCTACTCTTCAATTTGTATTCACAGTCTTGTGTTAAGGGTTCTTTCCTTTATTACATTTGATCTAGCTTTGACAGTGACAGCAGCCGTTCATGGTTCTACAATAATTTAGAGCAGTGCACTAGACAGAATTCTGGAGGTTTCCAAGAGCCCTCAAGACGGTACCCCCTTTCCTTCCCCACAGATTATTCTGTGATTGGTAGCCAAATGTCATAGAAAATATCCCTATTCATCACCTTGTGTTGTGTTATAAAGAGAATGAATGAATGAATGAATGAATGAAAATATACCTTGTTTGAGTCTTGATTTGAGCAAACCAGTTAGAAAAAGACATTTGAGACAATTGAGGAAACTTGGTTATTAGTATAAATAGAAGTAGTAGAAGCAGAAGCATTTAATAATTATTTTTTTAAAAAGTGTTATTTCTTAGCTATGCAAACTGAAGTATATATGGGTGAAAGTATCTACCTTTAAAATATGCTATTTAAAAAAAGGATGTTTGGGAGGCAGACAGAGCTAAAACAAAATCGGCCCTAGGTTGATAATTACTGAAGCCAAGTGAAGGGTGCTTGGAGTTTGCCATACTGTTGTCTTTCCTTTTGTGTATGTTCAAAAATTTCCACATTAAAATGTTTTATAAAAGAACGAATGACTGGATGTGAGCACCAACCATGTATTAGGTTCAGGTTCAGGGCTCAGTGGTCTACATACATTGTCTTATTAGATCCTCAGAAGAGGCTTGTAAGTGGTTTGCATTATGCCAGTTTCTTGGATAAGGAAGAAGCTTTAGCTTAAAGGTGATATGACGGTGAGTGGCAGAGAGCTGACGACTGAACCCTGAGCTTTGTCTTTACCTTTTTATTAAAGTGTAACACATACACAGAAATATGCACAAATCATATTGGTACAACCTGATTAAATTTTCCACGCACATATATAGGAAACCTATACCCAGATCAAAAAACAGAATAGTTACCAAGATTCTTGACACCACCTGGTTACCTTGCCAGTTACTCTCCCTCCACAGAGGTAACCATTGGCTTGCCATTTAGCCTTACAGCTTAGTTTTGCATATATTTTGAACTTTATATAAATGGGATCATGTGGTATATATGCTTTTGGGTGTGTCTTCTTTTGTATCTGAGAAATCCATCCACATTGTTATCTCTGTTTCCTTTTCCTTGCTAACTAGTATTTCATGGTAGAAATGCCCACAATTTAGCTATGCATTCTGTTATTGAGGAGCTGGTGGTGTTTTCTACTTTGAGGTTATTACGAATAGTGACTCGATGAACATTCTTGTATGTCCTTGGGTGAACCAAAGTAGATGTTTCCATCGGAAGTTTTACTAGGAGTAGAATGCAGGGCCTGGATAGGCACACGTTAGCCAGGGATACAGTCTTTCTTCTTTCTGTGAGATCACACATTTGTTTCTAAAAGTAGATTAAGAAATTACTTTTATGATTAATTCCATAAGACTGAGCAATAGCATGGGATCCTGGAATGCTCTGAGGGAGAACCAGTATTAGGATTTGAACCTTGAATATTCTGTTCTAGGATTGATGAACCAACCTCCTGTGGCCCAATTCAGGCTTTCAGGACTTCATTTGTCTTCCTTGAAATAAATTTAATGTAAGAAAAGCACACTGTTCTGAAGTCTCCTGCATGTGATTTAATATAATGGCATGTCATTCAAGGACACCAAATATTACACAGCAGAGAAGCATGACTGTCTTGTCTAAACCATCAGATATACATATGTATACGTATCTATATATATCTCAAACAGAAATGTCAGTAAAATCCATCTTGACATTTAGCATATGTGAAGATCTATCAATATTATAACAATGGTGTCGTTGCAATTTCATTGTGAAAGATGGAAATGGCTACTGTAATAGCTCATGTTAACAACAGGTCCCAGGAAACGGCTTCTCCCCTTTCTTAGGGGGTCATTCTCCTCCTTCGCACCCATGGCCTCCCTCTGTTTTTCCTGAGAGCCAAATTTGGATGCTGGTAAAGTCTGGTGACCTGAGGCCTAAGAGAGAACTAAAAGGGGCAGCTCCCGATGACAGCTGCAGGTGACAGTGACAATCTGAGGATGTGGATGATATGGCGGAAAGAATGTGGACTTTCAATACGAATGAGTCAGGGTTCAAATTCCATGCCTACTTCTCATTAGACCTTGAAAAAAATCACTTACTTCTGGGCCTCCACTTCCTTATCTCTTCAAGACTATGGATGATAAAGTCAACCTTAGAAGAAAGTTAACTAGAAAGGTGTAGAGGGGTGGATGATAAAATGATTAGATAGATAGACAGACAGACTGACCACACGTAGTAGTAGGCATACTTCAGCATGCAGAAAATATCAGTTGCTTTCCTTTGCTGTCTATTAAAGGTGTTCCAAGTTATTTTGGCTCTCTCCCAAAATCACATAACTCCAAGGTCTCCAGAAGCCTGTTTCTGCCGTCGAGCCTTCTGGATGTTATGGTTAGTGGGGTGAGATGCTGCTGCTGAGGCTGTGGTGGTGCTGGTGAAGGACCAGCCTCTTCTCCCTTCTGGTCACTGCCCCTTCCTGTCCTTCCATTATATGTAAGGATGGCACAGGAGGGAGCGTGAGCCTTCACAGCTCTTCTGTAAATTCTCTAAGATTTAATCCTGCGTGGTTGATATTATTTGCTTATTTTTTATTCATTGATTTTTTTTGTTAACCCAACCTCCATCCAGAAATTTCATAATAAAAGCACAAGTACAGAGACCTGGGTTCAATTCCTGGTGTCTGCCCATGCCAAAAAAAAAAACAAGTACAAAGTTATCAGAACAATTTACATAAAATAAACACAGGTACCAAACCACATAGAAGAAAAGCAAACTATAAGGAAAATTCCTGCCCAAAGAAAATTAGAGCAGCTGGAGGAAAAGGGGAATCAATGGGGATAGCAGAGTTCTCATTGTCTTTTTTTTTTTTTTTAACATTTTTTGTTGTGAAATATAACATATATACAACAAAGTAAAAAAAAATTCACAGTTCTTTGTAGGAAGTAGTTGTAGAACAGATTTCAAAGTTTGGTATGGGTTACATTTCCACAAGTTCAGGTGTTTCCTTCTAGCTGCTCTCAGACACTGGAGACTAGAAGAAATTTCAGTATAGTGATTCAGCGATCATACTCATTTGTTAAATCCTATCTTCTCTGTTATACCTCCTCCTTCTCCTTTTGATCCTTCTTTCAACCTTTATGGGTATTTGCATTCTGCCCATTGTAACCTTTTCATGTTGGAAAGGGGTATCGACAGTATAGGATAGGGCCTTGGAGAAGCTGACACCTCTGGGTTTCAGGACTTATCTGGCCTTCAAACCATCTGGAAATTGTAGGTTTCTGGAAAGTGATCATAGTGCGTGGAACCTTTGTAGAATCTTACTGGATGAAACTTTTGTAGACTCTCAGGTAGAGCCCTAGGTGTTCTTTAGGGTTAACAGGAATGGTTTCGGTTGGGTTTTGGCAAACCAAGGCAATTGAGAATATTTAGCTGAAGCTTGCTTAAGAATAGCCTCCAGAATAGTCTCTCGACTCTGTTTGAACCCTCTCAGCCACTGATAACTTATTTGTTACACTTTTCTCCCCCTTTCGGTCAGGAAGACATTGTTGATCCCACAGTACCAGGGCAAACCTCATCCCTTGGAATCCTATTCATTTTGCCAGGGAAACTTTCACCCCTGGATGTCATGGGGAGGAGGCATTTCAGGCCAGGAGGAGCAAGCCTTTGCCTGGCCTTGACCACGAAAAGGAATCTGATACAGGAAACTTCACATAAGGGCATTAAAAAGGGTAAAGGAAAAAATTATCCCAGGGTTGCTTCCATAATGGATGCAAAAACACTCCCCACACAGCTTTGATTCATATTAGCCTAGTCTCTATTTTAAAGCCTCACCTCTTCCCTTGTGACAGAGTTCCATTATGGAAAATCCCTCGGAGGTGGCCCATGTGGGTTCTAGACTTGACTCTGCCACTAAACCTTTCTGGGCCCTGGCTTTCTCCTCTGGTAAAAGAGGGGCTCCTTGCAGTTCTAAGATCCCATGATTTTCTTATTCTACACACTTGGTACAAGCCCAGTCCTCCTGGAGGGCTGAGAACTCATCATATTGTGTGGATTTTTCCTCCCCATGCCAGGTGAAAGACAGTAGAAATAAACAAAGATAGAAACCTCAGAGGAGAATAGTCAGCTTGAGGGGGATGAGAGGAAGGGACAAAGAAAACACTGTTGTACAAACCAACCTGCAGACCACTTTTGGGGAAAGGGGGAAAGAAGAGATTTGCATACCCAGTATAGTTATACGAGTTGAATGCCTTTTCCTAACACCCCTAATGTAGAAAATATGCCGTCTCTACTACTTCTGGCTCTCTCTCTATAGCTTATATTCCCCTGAGCTTCACAGGGGGAAGGGACCAGGCAATCCTTCAAGTCTTCTAACTCTTGCACCACTGAGCCCAAGCTTAGGTACTCTTAGATTCCACAGTCACTGCTCAGGTTGGTAATTCCCATCTGTGCTCTGGCTCAACAGGTATGGAGACCAGCCCGGTACAACTCAGGGCTCGCACCCTTTGCTAAAACTCATACAACTCCTTCTGTCCCCTCCCTGTCACCAAGGCACCTCAGACATGCCCAGAAACAGGAGAAACCTGCACAACTACATCATACCCTGCCAGAAGAAGAAAAAAAAAGATTCCAAGTATTTCCAAGCTTCCTGCTTTTTCCATCAATTAAGAGTTTCCCAACTTTTCTTATAAGGTCATTAATGACAACTGATCATGTCATTAATGGGTAATTCCAAGGTTGTTGTTAGTAATCATGGGCCTCTGAAGTGCCCAGTTTCTATATGGCAATTCTAGTTGTAATTACCATGAAATGATATAACTGCAAACCACCCTGTCATGTGAGTGGTATAAATAAGTATATACCTGCTCTGTGATATCAAATTTTAATTACAAAGTCAGCTAGTTAGTAGCAGTGGGAAACTCACCAATAGTCTACCAACCAATTAACTTTCTCTTAGAAGGGGAAGGAGATGGTTGGAGTTTGTTCAGTTTGGTTTAATCAAGGTCTTAGGAAAGGCATTGATACTGTCTGCTCTTACTTCTCTCTTAGCCCTTCCCGTTTGAATCTGGAAAATGATCCTCTGTTGTTGACAGCCAGGGTACACTAAACTATAAACAGAACTCAGAGTCCAAACGCTATGAGTCCCAGCTTAGCTAGCTGCTGACTAGCTGTGCAATGTTAGGACAATACTTAATCTCTCTGAGCCTCGATTTCCCCTCTGTAGATTGGGAGTGATCCTGAGTGATAATGATGCATTCCTCCAGGGGCTCTCATGAGGAGGAGAAGAGCTGACACGTGAAAACTTGCCATAAACTCAGCTCTCCTGCATTATCTGTTACCATCGGCTGAGAATGGGAAGAAAACCCAATTTCACAAGCTGCACAACTCCTGTACTCTTGGGGACAAGTCTGATTCAATTGGGTGTGAAACACTGTCAAAGCAGAGACACTGTCACGCTTTGTCACTTGAGGGTGACAGATTGAACCCAGCTCTGAACTTGGGCCAATTTCTGAAGAGAGATTATAACGCCATTTCCACCAGGAAATAAGGGATGATGCTTCAGATGCGTGAGAGGAAGGGATTACACCCAAAGAAATTTAAATCCTAAGAGATTATGGTCTCAGCCCTTGTCCTTTGCTGGGAAATAAACCAGCCAAGGGTAAACTGACCAGTAAAACACTCCCGCGGTGTGAGGGCGGTGGCCCAGCAACCCCAGCTACCCCACAGCCGACTTTTCCTACTTTCTCCAGATAGCTCTCTCAGGGGTGCCTCACTCAAGGCAGGAAAGTTCCAGAGGGAGAAAGTGAGACATTGCCCAGCAATTTTTAGAAGTGTCTATACTAGGCTCAAAGGACTTTCAACTACAATCAGACCCAGAAAGGCTACTTTCCTTAAGACCAAAAATTAATACTGCTCTTCAGCTTGCTTTTTGATGCATCTAGGAGCTGCGCCTCAACAAACAGAAAGCTCCTTTCGGGGATGATAGATTTGTATTCCAAAGTGCTACGAAACTTGTAACCATAGTAACAAACAAAGCTATTACATAAAATGGCTTTGCCGTGTGAAAGCAATAATTATATTAACCAGATGGGAGGAATAAGGAGAAGGAAGTCTGATCAATGTGGAAGGCACCAGTAAATTGGATTGAAAATGCATGACATTTTCCTAAATTGCGTCTATTTGGGGGAGGGGGTGGGAGCCCAGAGATGAGGAACTGTGAAGTTGGGACCAGGCCCCACCAGGTGGCAGCAAGCAGAAGTTGTTGAAGCTTCTGCTGGGGACGTCCGTGCTCTGGGAGCCTGGCTATCGCCTCTTCGAGGCTTGATTTTAAGGCACCCCCTCCCATCGTCAGTTCGATGAGGAATTTACCTTGTCAACACTAGCAATGTGGAACTGGCCTAAATTAGACATTACTAAAGAGGATGTTGGTTGAGAAATATTCGAGTAGTAAGAAGTAATATCTGGTAAGCAGAACATCAGCATGATCTGATCAGGCCTGGAGTGTCTGATACAGATCAGGGCCCGCCGTGTAGTTAACCCCTGAGTCACCACCCAGATAGAGCGGAGAGGTAGAGGCCTCAAAACAAGTCATCCTCAAACTTGGCTGCATGTTAGAAGCACCTGGGGTGCTCTAAAAATATTCTTATATCTGGGCATTGGGATTTTAGAAAATTCTCCAGCTGATTCTAATGGTGTTTCCAAGCGCTGGACAGGTAGGAAGCTATTCATTAAGATGGAGCAGATATAAATTATTCAGGGTGGACAGATTTGGGTAGAAATGGGGCTGGGGACCGACTTTCACATCAGCGTTTTCTCTTGTAGTCTAATGCGTAGCTCTCTGTTTAATTATCCTCACTAGAAAACACCAGCTAAACAGCACAGGAAGTGACGTTTCAGGCTGTTCAGAGGATTTGTCATAGAATGTCAAGGACCCTTGTCTGCAGTGAGTTGTAAATCCCGGAGACGATGCCTCCTGTAAAATCCCCGGCCAGTCAGAGCAGTCCCTTCACATGGCGGCTAGGACTACCCAACACAGACATATCTGAGGGACTCTGAATATACAGCCAGATCTTGTGTAACTTAACTGAATCAGTCAAAAGACATGGACAGGGATGCCCTGGGAAAAAGGTAATGCAAACAAACTGCCCTTCCTTCCATTATCCTCCACCCCTCCACTGCCCCTCCCAGGGGATTTTAAACCTCTTTTTTTTTTACACTCAACTTTAGATGTGACATGGTGAATGAAATACTGGGTTTTAATCACGGAAAGAAATCCCCTACCCCCAGGGCCATTTCATGGACCTGTTATAGTAACCTCCGTGTATGGTGCCCTCATTATATGACATTATGTACCAAGTGCTTTATCCCACAGCAAATTTATGTGGAGGCCACTATCATCTCCTTCTTGTAGAGGAAGAAACTGAGGCCCGAAGTAGTTACATGTCTGACTTCTAACTTCTCAGCAAGTGGTGGGACAGGATTTTTTTTTTATTATTAATTAAAGAATAAAAAGAAATTAACACAACATTTAGAAATCATTCCATTCTACATATGCAATCAGTAATTCTTAACATCATCACATAGATGCATGATCATCATTTCTTAGTACATTTGTATCGATTTAGGAAAAGAACTAGCAAAACAACAGAAAAAGATATAGAATGTTAATATAGAGAAAAAAATAAAGATAATAATAATAGTAAAAAAAAAAAAGAAAAAAAAGACAAACAAACAGACAGACAAAAAAGAAACCTATAGCTCAGATGCAGCTTCATTCAGTGTTTTAACATGATTACTTTACAATTAGGTATTATTGTGCTGTCCATTTTTGAGTTTTTGTATCTAGTCCTGTTGCACAGTCTGTATCCCTTCAGCTCCAATTACCCATTATCTTACCCTGTTTCTAAACTTGGAATATGTCATTGGTAACAGAGTCCAGCTCCTGCTGGATATTCCAAGTTTATTCTCGAATATCGGTTCACATCAGTGGGACCATACAGTATTTGTCCTTTAGTTTTTGGCTAGACTCACTCAGCATAATGTTCTCTAGGTCCATCCATGTTATTACATGCTTCATAAGTTTATCCTGTCTTAAAGCTGCATAATATTCCATCGTATGTATATACCACAGTTTGTTTAGCCACTCTTCTGTTGATGGACATTTTGGCTGTTTCCATCTCTTTGCAATTGTAAATAATGCTGCTATAAACATTGGTGTGCAAATGTCTGTTTGTGTCTTTGCCCTTAAGTCCTTTGAGTAGATACCCAGCAATACCATTCAGCTTTTTGAGGAACCGCCAAACTGCCTTCCACAGTGGTTGCACCATTTGACATTCCCACCAACAGTGGATAAGTGTGCCTCTTTCTCTGCATCCTCTCCAGCACTTGTCATTTTCTGTTTTGTTGATAATGGCCATTCTGGTGGGTGTGAGATGATATCTCATTGTGGTTTTGATTTGCATTTCTCTAATGGTCAGGGACATTGAGCATCTCTTCATGTGCCTTTTGGCCATTTGTATTTCCTCTTCTGAGAGGTGTCTGTTCAAGTCTTTTTCCCATTTTGTAATTGGGTTGGCTGTCTTTTTGTTGTTGAGTTGGACAATCTCTTTATAAATTCTGGATACTAGACCTTTATCTGATATGTCGTTTCCAAATATTGTCTCCCATTGTGTAGGCTGTCTTTCTACTTTCTTGATGAAGTTCTTTGATGCACAAAAGTGTTTAATTTTGAGGCGCTCCCATTTATTTATTTCCTTCTTCAGTGCTCTTGCTTTAGGTTTAAGGTCCATAAAACCGCCTCCAATTGTAAGTTTCATAAGATATCTGTGGGACGGGATTTTAACCCATATCTGTGTGAGCTGGAATTCTTCATCTTACCTTATACTACTTCCTTCTCTACTTTTTTAGAGCTGAGGTTTCCTCTCTTCCCCATCCATGTGGTAGCTACTACATTTAAATATAAATTAATGAAAATTATATAAAATTAAAAGTTCAGTTTCTCAGTCAACTAACCACATCTTAAGTTCTCAATAAACATATGGCTAGTGACTACTGGATGGGACAGTGGCAAAATAGCGTGTATGCCTCTCGTAGAAAGTTCTAGAGCTTAGAAAATCTATCCAATCTCTTCAACTTACAGATGAGCATCTGAAGTCCAATGGGGAAAAGTGACTTGCCTAAGAGCCAATCGCCCCGTCCTGCACTGCCCCCCACCTTCTCTCTGCTTCCTCCACCTCTGCAACCCCCACCCTCACCCTTACCCTCACCAGCTGCTCTGGCAAAGCAGAACTTGGGCTTCCAAATGCTGACCTCTTGCCCCTTCACATTGGACCACACCTGCCACTCAAAGTCATTCTGTAAGGATGGATATAGGAAGGTTGCGTGTAAACCCGGGAGGCTCTGAATTGTCCAAGCTAGCCATAGAGGGGACCTGGAATGCTGCCTGCCCTAGAAGACCCTTCTCAGGGCTCCAGGATTATTTCTGCTGAAGTGTGTGTTTAGCACACTCTCTGTGTGCTCTCTGGTGAAACCATGTGCTCTACCAGTCAGCTCCTCTGGTGGCCAGCACTCTCCAGGTGTGTGCCTTCAGGTGGTATCTGGGCTGCTGTAGGACCACCTATTGGTGAATAAGTCTTGTCAATGCTTGTGATTCAGAATGCAGTTCCGAAAGCATGTCTCTGTGTGTCTGATGGCCCTCCCTGGAGAAAGGAGCATACAGAGATAAATAAGATTTGACTCTGCCCTGCTGAGACTCAAAACTAGAATAGCAGAGACCAGATACACGGTAGGCTGGAAAGAGTCTGGTCTTTCGAGTTAGATTGGTTTGTGTTCATATTCTGATGAGACTCAAGCTCTAGCTGGGCAACCTTGAATATGCTATGTAGCCTCTCTGATCCGTCCCCTCCTCTTTTGCAAAGTCAGGATCACCATAACCATCTAGTAAGGTTGGTCAGGAGAACAGAGGTGAGAGGTGAGAGCATGTGGCCCAATGCCTGAGTCAGAGTAGGTGTCAAAGAAACTTTAGTTCCCTTCTCTCGCTTTCACTCATGCTTCTTTCTGGATGACCCGCCAGTTTGCAGAGTCCCCTGAAGTTTCCGGAACCTCTTAGAAGGTAGACAATCACTTTGGGATGCTTTGGATCTTGATTCTTCACTGCTTTTATTTTCTAAATGGTGCAACTCTCAGGCTTTGGTTCCCATGGATTTAGTATCCATTTATTAATCATGCTCACGGGTCGTTTCCTAGCCAAGTAAGATGTTCGGTGGAAAATTCATTTCAGGACATTTGTGTTTTTAAAGCATCAGAAAAAAACCCACGCATTTTATGAGGAAAGAAGCCAGCCAGACTCTGAAATATCCATTCACAGCACAAATATTTACAAGTGCTTTCTATGTGCCGGGTGGTGGTAAGTGTTGGGGACAGAACAGTGAGTAAAATAGACAACATTAAAATCATGATGGCAATCCCCTAAGCCACAAGTGGAAAGCACACTTTTGTATTTCTTATCTTTGATACCTGTTTGCTTTAGATGTTTATAAAGAAGAGTGGTTGCCTCTTTCTGACAGAGTGTGGCTGTGGAATTCATGCGTTTCTTCTCTTTAGCCAGCAACCTGCAGTCTCCCAGTCTTCTCCACAGGTCAAGTACTTTGAGAAAACCCCTTCCCCCAAGCCTCCGGCCCTTTCTCTTGTAATGCAGCATCACAGTTTATGTTGGTGTTTCTTGAATTCAACACAATTTCTTAATTTAAAAAGTTATCACAAATCCTTTCCTGGCCATGTTTAAAGCCTGACAAATTTGCACAATTCCCTGAAGAGGGAAGACAGCCCCTCTGTCTTCATGGCCCTTTCCAAGTCAGTTGAGCTCAGATCATCTGTTGAATGGCCTTTATGTGCCAGACACTGAGCCAGATAGCGGGGCTACAAAGGGGAGCGGGACACGTTCCTTTCCTTCCAGAGCTCACAGTCATGAAGGGAGATGGACACAAAATAGAAACACCTAATCCACCAGGAGAAATTCTGTAGGAAAGAGTGAAATGGAAAAAAGGAGGTGTGAATTGTTTGGGTTTGAGCAACTGTGAGATGGAAAGACAGACAAGAGGAGGAAAGAAGAGTTTCAAAAGAGAGAACATTTGTAAAAGGTATTTATACCTTCGGTCAGACTCCCTCTAACAGACCGTAACTCCACAATCGTCACTTTGACCCTATGCAGTAAACTCGGAGTGTTTAAGCAGGTTCTAAACATAACCAAATATTTGCTCATACTCATTCTTTACCCTGTCTGCTGCTCACGGATGCCAGCAAAGCACAGCAGTGTCTTTGTTCTAGTGTTTGACTTAAAATAGGGCTGGCTTTCTGTTTTCCACTTGACTTGCAGTGAAACAGAAAGACCTGGAATGAGGTAAGTCATTTGGTACCTGGAGATATGGAGGCTGCAGCAGCCTGTTGCATGGTGGGCAGGGATGAAGTGGCACTGTCAGGATCTAAGAAATGCAGAAACAAAAAGGGTGTTGGCAATCAGAATGGACTGCCAAAGATGTTGGCTGGTTTCCTTTAGGCTTCCCAAGGAGAGGTGAGTGTAGGAGCCAGGCAGTGTGGGTGGAGATTTGCTGACCTGGCTCAGGAAACTAGGGATGCGATCAGGGGCTATGAAGCTTTCCATGTCGTGAGCACGGAGACTATGAAAGTGACGGTGGACCTTGTGTCAGTATCAAGGCCCCCCTGATTGAGTTAAGTGCTATGGGATGGGACTCTAGCTCACCCCCAAATCCTGGCACATACTAGCTTGGAAGCCAAGGAAAAGCTCTAAAACTTGGTTCCCTTATCCAATGGTTCGGTGGAGTCTAATTTATGCAGCAATCAAGAAGAATGAATTCTATAAAGTGCTATGATAGACAAGCAGTGGTATTATCTAGTAATATTTCTTCACAGTAAACCTAATTCTAAAATTGGATTGTGGTGATGGGTTGCACTACTCTATAAATGTATTAAAATCATTGAACTGTACATTTATAATGGGTGAAATCTTGTGATATGTAAATTACACCTCAATAAAGCTATTAAAACAATTGCAAAAAATAATCAAATGTCCTAATGGGTCCTCAGACCGTTTCTCCAGAACCCAGAGGGTTTGACAGGCATCCCCACAAGCAAAATAATTCACCAGGAGACTGTCTTCTGGGTTCCTAATAAACTTGTTTTATACATTTCCTACTTCTTGACCTTTCCCCATATCAGTTCCTTGGTGCCCACTTCTCTCTCACCTGTTCTTACTCCCAGGAAGAAGTTCTCAGCATTTTACTTCTTATCCACTGGTGAATAAGTCTATTGCCCTGTATCAGTTCTTTAATATATTTGCACCATAAACCTGTGTCTCATTGTAGAATGCTTTTTTAAAATCCCCAGGCAAGGGAATGGAATAGAAGGGGATTGAAGATGAAGGGCTCTCCTCAAAGAACCTGAAAATCACAACAGAAAGGCAGCAAGTCAAATTTTGATTTTGTCTGCAAGTCAGATCAACTGACGGAATCTGATGAAAGACTGGGTTGGTCCCGTATTCTCGGATCTAGCCATGTAAATGGCCGTGGGAGCAGTGAGTATTGCTGTAAGACTGGTGCAGGCATTTTATCCATTCATCCATCAGTGAATCAGATGCAGCCAGATGCTTCCATCACAGAGGAGCTCGCTGTAGTCATAAAGACAGTCAGAGACTTGTAAAGATGATTTATGTCCATGGAGACATGACTGACAGTATGGCAGTGAATCTAATTAGTTATTACAGTGTCACTCTTTTAACCTTTAAAGGCATCTTGCTTCTACCAAGATAGAAGCAATATGATTCCATGGATGTGGAACCAGGCATCCTGGGTTTGTCCCTTCTCTGCTGCTCTCTAGCTGTGGGAGCTTAGATGAGCCACCCAACCCCACTGAGCCTTAGTCCTCTTGTCTCTAAAATAGGATTATTACCCCCAACTTCACAGGGTCGTTTTGAGGAAGGTAATATATTAGCCTGTTTACAAATGCTGCTGGGAGTCACTGAGATTAAGGACCGGACAGTGGTTTTTACAAGTCAAAGTGTCCTTCACATAGAAAGTATTATTATTTCCTTGATCTACCTATTAATATTCTGTAAAAGATATAGCAGATGATTATTACCCATCCAGCTGATGACCAAAAAGGATGCCGTTTAGCTAAGTGACTTCCCTAGGACTAATATTCACATCTCCTTATTAATACGTGAGGCTTTCTGGAAGCTAGCACTTCAAAGTTTCAGGGTTAGTTTCCACTTTGGTTCAGGGCGTCCAGGCAGGGAACATCAACACTGACATTTCAGAACCCTTCCAATTAGTCTCCAGAGTACAGGCATCTCCCTCTGTTCAATACATCCCGGAGTGTAATCGTTTGTTGGTAATAACCTAAGCCTTGTTTAGCCTCATAGATCTGCTTTGAACCCGGTCATCCCACGGACAAAACACCACTTGCTTTTTTTTTTATTGGCGTGTTGGGTGGAATGGCTCTACGTAGCTAGGAAACAATTTTATTTTTCCCTTTTGCAACTCAATTATGAGGCTGAAGGGTCCGTATAGATTTTTCTGCAGGAAGCAAAAGGTTTTCAGGCTGACTTTATTGGTAGATTTCTGCATCACCTCCATCGTGAAGGGTTAACTGCTTTCAAGAGGCAGAAGTGCCTGGACTGAAACAAAGAAAGACAAAGTAATAATACATTTGAGATCGCCTGGTTAAAAAAAAAGAAGGAAGCATTCTAAATCCTGGCTTTTCGCTCCTGACCCACCTGAGACCACGCTCTTAGCTGAAGGCTCTATAATTCAAATGAGAAACCACGATAAGGTCTCTGTGGGGTGGTGAGATCTCTGAATTAGGAGCCAGAACCCTGGACCAGCAGTCTGTTCCCAAGTCTGACACACACTGAATGGTGACCAAGTTCAAAACCTAAAGGCCTGTGTCCATCAGTGTCTTCACCTGTAAAATGAGGGAAAAGGATGAACTGCTTTTCACACTCTCTTTATAAATACTCTGTGATTCTATCACCCATAGATTTTCTCAGAGCACCTCTTTCTCCATCTATGTGTGTGAGGATGAACTATTTCACTATAGCTGAAATTTGCAAGAAGATGGAAAAGCAGGAATAAGTTTTGGTCCTGAGTTCACTGTGAACTTTTTATTTTCCTGCTAGTCTACCCAGGTGCTAAGAAGCCACTCCTCAAAAGCATTAATATTTGGGACCTGGAAAGAGACCATTTCTTGCTTTTCTGTTAAAATTCTGGAAATCCCTTGAATCTTCAGAACAGCTCAGGTAGGAGTCTGCAACCAAGGCTGGAGAAGATGCCCAATATGGTGCTCGGAAATCAAAGTTGCATTTTGGCTCTGGTGTCCTTGTGTTCTGAATGTTTGGGGTGGGGAGGGGTGGCTCAGTTACACCCACCTCTGCCGCCCACTGAGACAGCTTTTGCAATTGTTTCCTTAGTAAAGCGGAGCTGGTGTTGGCTGGCCCTGCCTCTCGGCACACGCGCCACCCTGCCTCCGGATTAGCGCTGTGGGCAGGTCCCTCTGCCCCCCACCCCACCCCACCCAGGGTGAAGATGCGGAGGTTTATCCCGGGATAAACACAGACTAGGCAGGCTTACCAGGCTACGTGGAATGATAGAGTCCCGGAGCCCAAGGAGACATCTAAAAGGGATTTCTAGACATCCATTCTCTCCAGCACTTGGTCCTTTGCCTGCAGTGAACCTTGGAACTCTGTAAACAAACAAAAAATCCTGCCTTCAGTACACCAAACAGCAAGCTGACTATAATCACTCCATTGCCATGGCATCTGGCACAATATTCAGTTGCCAGAACCATGCTCTCAGAAGGGGTAATAAGCTCAATATTCAAACCACATTAGTGGGGGAGCGGGACAAAATGAGGGAGAGACCACCGTAGGAATGCCTACTGAATGCATAGTATTGTTGTTGGAATCTCTAGAGAAGATGGTTCCTGGACATCCAGGATTTACAATACAGTTTACAAAAGGAATGAGTCTTCTGCTTTTTCTACTTATTGTAGCTTCCCAAAGCTTATTTTTAGTAGCACTAATAGAGCCACCTACCCCTGTACTCATTTCCTACGATTTTAAAATTTGGTATTATCTTGTCTCTCCAGAGGTCCCTTCTATTTCTAAAACATTAGTACCATGGAGGGGGGAAAAATAGGGCATTTTCTAAGAGAAAGGAGCCTTGAATATTTGCATTCCATTTTGATGAGTATTTTTGTTCCTCGTGGTTCCTTCTGAATCAAGGGAAAAATTTTTTAAATGGAAATAAAGTGATAGCAGGGATTTCTGGATTCCAAAGGTCCTTAGCAGAGTCAGCTCTGGCATGAAGGTGAGTCCCCTTGGGGCTGAGTGGATGGGGCGCTGCCTCGGGGCCGGCCTGGCCAGGATGGCTCAATTATAAACTCATCTGAGGAGAGAGGCCAGAGCAAAGGAGTCACGTGACTTTCTAGGTAGAGGCAGGGGGTTCTGAGCCTTCAGGCAGACCCCGTGCACGGGCTCAGACGCCAGTACCAGGTGTGACTTCTCTGAATGGAGGGAAATCAAGTTGCTCACATCACAGAAGGACCCCTTGTGTTAACTTTGCACCTGGGAGGAAGGCGTCTGACAGCAGAGTCTGCTGCTGAAGAAAGACAGTCCTTAAATTCTAACGAGTTACAAACCTCAGTGACTTTGCATGGACCTTTTCACAAATGGGGCAGCTCTGCCAAATCACACTCGGGGATTTGCCGGGCTGCAATGTAGGCTATTATTACCTTTTGACTCCTCAAGTGGCTACTTATTCCTGAAAGAAGAATAAACATAGGCATCCTCAGCCCATTACTCCTCTTTTTACAGAGAGATGACTTTGTGACAGCACAGTTATCTTGATTATAACAGGGGCATTTTAGGTCAAATTTTGAGAAAATAATGCCATGCTAGATTTCCATGTATAGCCTCTACAAAAAGCTCACAATTGAAGAGCCTAAAACGTTAGATCTGGAAGGGACTTCGATCTTCTAGTCTAACTGATTGTTTCCTTAGTTGGGGACACTGAGCTCAGAGAGGGGAAGTCATTGCCTCAGGGTCACCCAGCTAGCTAGTGTCTGGTACAGGATTCTAGGCAGAGTCTACCGATCCCTAAAGAGGAGAAGTGGTATGATGGCTGTGATGTGGCGTGTATCTGGAGAGACAGAGATTTCACTAACTCCTCACAATTGCGTCTGACTCTCCTGCCTCTGAGCCTTTTCTTCCCAACTCCTCCGCGCTATGTAGCCCTGAACAAGTTGCTCTGTCTGGATCTCACCGATCTCAATGAAATACAAATGGCACTGATGGTTGTGGTGATGGCGATGGTGGTGGCGGCGATGACGAGCTCCCACCCAGAGCAGGGAAGTGGGCCAGCAAGAGCTTGAGAGTCAGAAAACTGGAGTCAAATCTTGATGCTCCCTCCTGCTAGCTGCTTGGAGCATTTGGAGTCACCTAGTCTCTCTGAGCCTCAGTTTCTTTGGTTTGAAAATAAGGGTAGCACTTCCTAACTCATAAGGTAGTTGTAAGCATTAAATTTTATAAATAATATCTATATTAGCCCAATAGTTTATACACAATAAATAGCCACTGCTATCGCTATAATTACTAATGAATTAGACAATGTAGGTAAAAATCTATAGGAAAACCTAACGTGCAATAACCAAAGTGACCTGAGCCCAAGCAGTTGCCCTGATCCCTACTAACCAGCAGCACAGCTGGATAAGCCAGAGCTAGGAACTGGATTTGCTTGCTAAGACCAGTTGAATAACTCTTTTGCCTCTGATACAGCCTGGGTATTTCTGACGTGGGCCGAAGAGACCCCAGAGGGCATTAAGTGGTGGAAAAGAAACGACAAAACAAGAGTTCAGAGAGAGAGAAAATCCTTCCCTATAACGGTAGGAACCACCTCCCTGCCAGTCTGATTTCCTGTGCAGACAAGAGTGGTGAAAAGATCAAGGTGGGTGTGACTCGCAGACCCCTGTTTGGCGATTACGCTGACAAATGATCCTCTAATGGTACATGTGGCAGTTAGGGGGTTGTGTTAATTACATTTGAATAGAGGGATGGCGATAACTCACTGGCTCAGTCCCCGGTAGTTAATTTTGTTACATCCAGGGGAAAATTCTGTTGGGGTCTATGAGAAGCTGTGGTGCAATTAGGCAGCGAGAGGGTTTGTGTCGGTACAGTTGCTATTGATTAGTATTTACTTTAAAAAGAGTAAAAGCTATTCCCTTGCGCCAGAGCTGCCTAATCTGTCAGAGGCGAAGTTACAAGTTTCAGAGATGCATAGCAGGCTTTTTCATATATTATGAAACCACCCCCAAAAGAGGGTCCAGTATGAAAACCTCCCCAACTGGTTTTAATGATGCTCAAATAAAAGACATATACCACAGCCAAGACCTCATTAAAAGAGAGAAGTCTTTTTGTAGATTTGCTTATTTATTCATGAAATGCCTCTGAAATATTTATAAACGCTTCCCTGATATTTGTCTGAAAATACATTTTAGGGCTCTTTTTGGTGGAAGGGCTCAGGAGGAGGAGAATGGAGGAGAGGATGCAGATGGAAGAAAAAGAGGTGAATTTGGCAGTTTCTTTCTTTAGCAATGAACGAAATGTGCCAAGGTATACTAATGTGTCACTAGGGGGTGCCCCAAGAACCAGGCAGGTTCTCACCTGCACGGCACAGGTGACCCAACTTGCTTGGATCTGTTAAACAGAAGCAATGGCAATCACCAGTGCTCTGTTTAATTTTCCTGACAGAACCAGGGCAGATACAGATGCTCTTGAGGCCTTTATCACTTCCTTCACTTTTAGAGCGATTTATTAATTGAAATAATAGTTATGCTACCCCTTGCCTCAGACCTACTTTCCATCTGTTTAGCAGTTGCTTTCTACGAAATACAAAAGAGCTCAGCAATGACACCAGTGTCTTAATTAACCACTGAATACCTTATAGAGCAGCTGTCACAACTCTTGTCACTTGAAAGAAAGCACGGTGGTCCCTGTTTAAACACACATACACAGGACAAAAAAAAAAGTTGATCTAATGAGCATTTTTTGACATGTCTTAAGAATTGCATTTTTTTTTTTTTATCATTGTGCATTGCACTCAGGCAAATTAAGGAATCTTAAACTGCCCCAAAGGAAACCAGGGAATTGATATTTCTTCTACCTTTCAGAAAGAGGCATTGGTTCAGGGGCTGGTCCAAGATCAGAAGTGATAAGAGAGCCAAGTCTGCTTGTCAATTAAAAAGATGGGGAGGGCCCTGTGAAGACATATGCAACCAAAGTGTTTCTAAGCCTTTCCATCCAAATGGGAGGGGTTCAAATGAGTCTCAGCATTAAAAGGGGAGCCTTCAGAGCCTGGAGCCCTCAGCTGTTAGCACAGGTAGTGCAAGCCCTTCCAATATACATCCCAGCCTCAACATCTCTTTGTGTCCCAAAATAGGTTTCCCCCATACAAGTGCTAAGGAGCTTACCGGGGCTCCCACTTCTGACTGGACTCTGCTCGCTTCTCTGATTTCAGCAAGTGCTGTGACCTTGGCCACCCCAAACCATATCACTTCTGTTTTTCTTGACTATTACTTATAGACTTCACCTCCTTCCCACAGCCACCAATCCTCTAAAATCATTTATTACCATGCCATGCTAGCAGTTAAAGTGAGAAAGTTTTCTCTGGCGGTGCTCATTTAGGAGGGTATCACTGCGAAGTAGTTTGAGCCCTAAATTGTTCTAGAACCTGGCAAGCAAGTTTTTCAGTTTATATCGCTTCTTGCTAACATATACACAGCCCCTGGAAGGTAGATACGGTCACGTTCAAACACCAGCTACCGTAATGAAGGAGAACATCCAACCCATCTCAGCACCTTCCCATCTAACTTGCAGACGTGCGGCAGAGTCTAATCGGTAATAGCCAGACCAGGTTCTCCTTTTGTCATGGTGACCTTGTTTTTCATCCCTAGCTTCTGACTTTCGTCCCCTCTCTCCTCTTCAAACTATATTTGTTTCTTCATGCCTGAATCTCTGTTGCTGCTACAGTTCAGTTCTCCCTCCCCCAAACAGGAGTCTGCTGGGCTCTCAGGGAGAAGGTCCCATCTTATTCTGCATATACCATGTATCTGAAGCTCAGCTCTGGTCCCCATATCACAGAAAACCGTACAAGAAAGCAGGGTTTTAGGAAAATCCAGGATAAAACTTGGGGAGGATGAAAGTGCAGATGGCATAATAATCTGCTTGTGTCAGATGTGTTTTATGGTACTTGAAAGTTTACGAAGTGCATCTATGCCTAACTAGTGTGCCAGTTCCTCGAGGGCAAAATAAACGCTATTCCTGGGATTGAACTTAGGGTCCATAATTAGTAGACACGCAATAGGAATGTTATGGAAATCATAGCAACCCAAGGATTGTTATTATTGGCCTTTCATTTTTCAAAATACTTTATGTATCGCTATATGTAAATGCAAAATATATCCCCACAGGCTTATCAAATCAATTATATAGCAAAGCACTTGCTAGCAGGTTTTGCTGTAGAAAGTTTAGCGCGTTAGAAGATATTGTTCCCATTACTACCTTATTTAAATCACTTTTTTCATGAACTTTTGGAGCCTGGCCTCCTATTTTGCCTAACTCTGAATTTGAGATCCCCACAAAGATATTACCCTTGTAATATCTTTTGTGCTTCCATTTCTTCTAAGTAAGGAGTCTGCTCACCTGTGAATTTACGTCCACATAGCATGGTGCACTCTGAACGATGAGCTGCAAAGTTTGCCACCTTGAAATATATAGCATTTGGGGAAATAGGTGGCTGCCAGTTGAATCTCAAAATGAAACTGAGCCTTGAAAAGCGTGTGCCTGGGGCCTAGCGAAACGGTGGGAGGGTGGGGGGGTCTGGTGCAAAGCAGACAGAATTGGGGCTCTGAGGCTCACTTTGTCACAGGGAGCAGGGGGACTCCGGAAGACATTTTATATAAAGCTTCTTGCCAAATTGGCCGGTAGGGCCCGTAAATGCATCTGACAGTAAAAACAACAGATCTGCTGGACTCTGTCAAGGATGCCCCTGGGAAGGCAGATACTATTTCCTGTTTTACTCTGAAGTTGCAGTAAGAAAAGTCTGGGGCAGGGTTTTGCTTGCTCATGTGTATTAAGCCTCTTCTCCCCAGCTAAATTGTCATCTCCTCGGGACAGAGTCTGCAAGGTCTTCTCCTGGGACCCTCCAAAACAACTAATGTAAATATCGGGCTGCAGTTGGTGCCTGATGACTACTTGTTGACTTTACTCCACTGGCACACCACTGCTAAGTTGGTAGACTCAGCCTGAAAGGTCAGGGCAGCTTCCCCCATACACAGAGGAGAGGAAAGGAATTTCCCCCCCTGCAGAAAATACTTTGGATTAGCATCCTTTCTCTCCAAAGCACTCTTTTTTTTTTTTTCTTTCAACTTTATTTATTGTGTCTGGGAGAAAGCCTCAATTAGGAGTTCATAAACTTGAATACTTGCAAATTTTCCTTTCAGCAGAGCATGTTCCTTAATTCAAAGCATTCTCCAGGCAGCTGTAGAAGAGGAGAAAACCCCTCTCGCGCGGTGGAAGGCTGGAGCCAGCTCAGGAGAGCTGATTACGGGCATCTTTTCCTAACTCCATGTTCAGTTGGTGGCTTGCAGTAGACTATGGTGGGAGTATTTATACCCCAGAAACCAGCAAATGCTACAAATCAAGAATTTCCCTCTTAAAAGCACCTCTGTTAAGCATTTATCAGCGTATCTTCTGCTGCCCCCTCACCATCCTCTTCTTGACCACTGTTTAAACTGCCCTTCATCTCTGCACATGTGCCAATGAAACCCATGCAGTGTCATCTGTGTAGAAACACGTGGGAAGGCTTGTTGCTTCCTGAGGCCTGGGTTCTAATGCAGGACAGCAGCCATACAAGCAGAGTTCTCAGGTTTTGAACTGTTCTCAGACATACAGGGACATTCCCTTCTTTCATCTCAAATGTCCTGTAGGAAGCTGATCCGCAATTCATCAAGTCAGATTAAATGAGAAAGCTCAGCTGGTGAACTTCAGGATATTCTATTGTTGTTGTTGTTTTTAATCATAAAATCCAGATAAATAAACATCTGTCTAAGGACCCAGAATCTTTACTGTAGAATTTATCTGATGACTATATCATACAATTAGGACAACTTTTAAAAGGTTGAAATACCAACAGGCTGAAAAGTGAAATAGAAATACAATTATAACCCCATTATAACAAGTATCATTATTATTCAGTGTTTATAGTATTGTCCAATTCATATTTTAGTAACGCACTAGCGTAGAAGAACAATCTGATTCGATATGATTGATTAACCTCTTGGTTCCCAAACTATGAGCGAAGACACATAGGAGCATTGCAGTAAACTCAAACGGGTGCCAGGAAAGAGTTTAAAAATTTGAGGATAAAACAGCAATTCTTGATATCTGTCAGATACCGTGTGAACTACTAACTCAAGAGAGCTCACAGTTTCAATATTGGAACGCACGACGTTTTTCTCAGTGAGGTCATATCTTTGTGAAGCTAGGTTTTGGACAGTTACTGTAATAAAAAGTAGGTACCACATGAAAATCAGTGTGGAACAGGAAATGAGAGTGAGGATGCCCAATGAGGATGCCAAGGTTTGAAAAGTTGTACAGTGCCCAACAGGCACGTATGTTTCATTAGAAAGTACCTGTGATAATTTAACAATGAAATGACAATTTTGCAAATATTTATCTTTCAATTCATTTGTCTGATTTTTTTGAAAAGCTCCGAAGCTCCAAAGACGTAAATACTCATTAAGTCACTGGGGTCTAATTACTTCATAAACAAGAACTACAGGGTATTTCTTTTGGCACAGGAGTGCTATAAAAATGTACTGAGACACTAAGGACTTTGTCTGAATAAATGACAAAAAGAACTTCTAGTGTGGCTACTACATGTAGGCGTAATTTTGATATTAAAGACAAACACACATACACGTGTACACACGCTTCCCCTAATGGGGGTGGGGGTGGGGGTGGGGGTGGGGTGGAAACAGGGATCACGTTAAGGAAGCAGGATGTGCCAGGGCCACATGCTTCGCGTGTAGTCTTATGTCTGCATAAAACCTATAAAGAAGACTGTGTAGTCCTCATTTTATAGATGATAAGACAGTTTCAGAAATGGGATCATTGTCCCAAATCACACATCTCCGATGCACTCAGCCTAGTATTTGACCCAGGTCTGGCTGACCGAAGGACACTTGGCCTCATGCTAACAGTGCACTGTACTCTTAGGGCAGCAGAGTGGAAATAGCAGCCCACATGTTTCAACACAGATGAAGAAGATGCCATTGTCAGACTTCTGGGACAATCCATGTCACTCTGTGCTCTCGGGCAACTGTTTGTATTTTTCTGTTGATTATTTTCTGAACATACTTATGTGAGTGTGCACTTTAATTCTTTCTTTTTTTCCTCCTAATTAGGCGGCTGGATCATTTCACTTTGAAACAATCTATTTGGCAGACAATAAAGGACCCTTTTAGTCTTTGGACTTTGTAGTTTGTACCCCAACAAAGTTAAAAAGCGTCCAACGATGGCCATTGTATTAGGGTTTTAAGGCTGTGGGATATTCAAGCTTAACCCAAGCAATTAAACAGAGTCAGAGAAGGAGAGCTTTCCGTTCTTTCTAACAGGAAAAGGCTATCTTGTCCTTTCCAGAAGACAACTAAAAAAGTTGTGCAGAAAATTTGCTTTACTTGTCTCGGCGTAAGGAACACCAGACTCTGGGGTAGAAACTGCAATCCCTGTCAACTTCCCTTGCTGTCCACAATTGGCTGGATTAGGGAGTCCTTAACGGCATCTCAAAAAAAAGGGAATTTGACTTTGTGGTCTGACATTTGTATAATGGATATTCTGTATACACATTTGCCAGATTTTGTTGATTCAGAGATTACTCAAACTCCATCCTGATAAAGCTGAATTTAATCTGGGTTTACTTAGTTGTTTGTTTAGTTTGATGTGTGGGGAGTTGCTTCAGAAAGTAGGTTGCCATTTGTGCTGAAAAGGCTTTTTGCTGACGTTCTTACCTGGTGAAATGGTTAAGAGGTGGTTTCAGTAGATGGTCAAGCACTGGGTCAGAAATCTGTCAACCTAATTTTAAGAGTACGCCATGAAAGAAGTGTGGCTAAACACTACTGGATTATGCTTGCTCAGGAAACTCCCCGTCTGGGTGACTTACCTTTTATTACTAACTTTTCACCCAGTCACTCTACTGGATTTCCCCTCATCCCCCTCAGAAAATTAGTAATCATGTCATTTCCAATCCACATTTGTGCATTTCAATCAGATAAGGGCTGTGAAGGTACCACATGCATATTGGGACATATGCTCTGGCCTATTACATGCAAAGCTGCTTTGGACCTGCCCAGGTGGCTGAATGCAGAGTTATCTCCATGTTCAGGGCTTGTGAGAAGGTTTTATTCACATTTACTTCTCTGACATCTTGCATAGGAACTCCTAAAGCAGGATAGAAGAAAGAAGATAAGTTTGTAAACATGTAAGACATATATCGGCTGCCCTATCAAAACTAAGTCATGGTTTCTGTGGCACCACGGACAACCCCTGGTGGCCTGGAAATGTGATGCTACTCTTGTCTCTCTAAGTAGGCTGTTGACCACCCCTGACCCCAGTGCTGATTTACAGTCACATGTAAGTCACGTCTTCAGACTCCTTGCTCGCTGCTTCCTGGAAGCTCCAAGGTGTACCATGGTCTCATCCATCGGTAAGCCTGAGATCATGCCTTGCTCCCCACCTCATCCCCTGTGCCCTCATATTAGATCCCTGAAACCTGTATGCTAGCTAGAACCTCTTCACAGTAATTGTTCTTGGAATGCTTCAGCATCCAACCCCATGTGGTATTTCCCAGAAATAAAGCCAGAAAGGATTGCCTTGTTTTCTGAGGAGTTCTGCCCTGCCCGCCTTCCTTTCTCCAACCCTGGGGGTAACTAAACTATACAGAAATATTTACCAGTTTGGTTTCCTCTCTCTTTTTTTGAACCTAGAACTAAGTCTCTAACTCCAATGAACAGAAGGCTTCCAAAGCAGAAAGCTCATCCTGATCTCATCCTGCATGTGCTTTGTAGTAATCAGAACTTGGTTCGAACCTTAGTTCTCTCACTTACAAATAACGGACTTGACCTTGCTGAGCCTCTACTTCTTTGCCTGTAAAGAGGGGGAGGGGGAATTACTTTACTGAGTTTTATATAATTTATTAGGTGAGTTAGTGCACATAAAGTACCTAGCACATGCTCAGGCATTATAGCTTCCTTCGCTCATCTTTTAGTTTTTTCATTACTGCTTGAAAATCCACTGTTCATCATTTGCCTGACTCCAGGAAAATAATGGAAGGAGGTAATGGTGGAGGAAAACATCAGATCCTTTCTCTATCTCAACAAACATCAAAATCCTTTCTCAAACTCAACATGGAGCCTATCTTTCCTCTCCCAGTCTTCCACTCTGTACAGTGCACGTAGCTTTTCTTTGCCCTATTGCATGACTTGGGTGCTTAACAGGAAGCCAAGAGGATTGAAGTGAATGAATGGAACTGACAGTTGTCAATGCTTAATGGGATAGACTGATCCTGGAAGAGATTTAGCTCCCTCACCGTGTCAGCATTATCTATGGGCAGACATCATAAAATTTCCAGAATCATCCCTTCCATGTAACCTCCCATCTTTAAACAGAAGTGCAATTTCATAAGAACTTCCTCATAAATGACATTCACAAATTATTTGGAAAACCAAATGCCTCAATTTGGGGCTCAAAAATGTGTCTTTAGCCACAGCATATCTGTCCACTGGATCTGGGACACAAAAATACAGAGTCCTCTCCATGCAGTGGTCAATCTCATAGAAACTTTTATCTGCACCCAAGAAAACAGACATTCCTGGTCTCCGGGACCATCACCAGTGTCATTGTTTCATGCTTTCCTTTACATATTCATTTAAGATTCATACCCCCTCCCACATACAAGAAAAGGATTTGAGGCAACTATTTAACTTGATCTTTAGCACAGTAGAGATTTATGTGATACATCCTGATTACTCATTAGTCCCACAGGCTAAGATCTTGAGATGTCATTTATGAGTGCAAGGCTCTGATACGTAATAAAGTTAAGGCAGCCCTAGAGTGAAACTTGTAAAACTGTGGATAGAACTACCTATCAGCAGACAGATGGGGTAGGCTAAAGATTCCCCTTTCTAGCCTCTTTCCTCCCTCTCCTTTTTTTTTTAACACCCCCCCCCCACACACACACACACACACACAGGGGCAAGCACTGGGAATCGAACCCACGTCACTGGCATGGCAGGTGCGAACTCTGCCACTGAGCCACCGTCACACCACCCTTTTTACATTTTTTTTAACATTATTTATTGTGAAATATAACATATATACAAAAAGGCTATAAATTGCAAAGTATGTTTTAACAAGTAGTTTTAGAACAAATTTCAAAGTATGGTATGGGTTACATTTCCACCATTTCAGATGTTTCCTTCTAGCTACTCTAAGACACTGGAGATTAAAAAGAAATATCAGTATAATGATTCAGTAGTCATACTCATTTGTTGAAGCCTATCTTCTCTGATACCACTCCTCTTGTGATCCTTCTCTCACTCTAGAGATATTTGGGCAATGGACATTCTAACTTCTTTGTGTTGAAAAGGGATGTCAACATTATACCTTCCTCTCCTTTTAATAATTGTTTCCTCCATTCTGTTCTCCTCTCTCCCAAATGACTAATACGTTCTCTGTTTCTACTGCTGCCAATTAAACACTGTCACATACACAAATACACATGCACACACAGGCGTGCACACTTGCTGACCCACTCCTGCAGCTGCCCTTTGCAGGACGTGCCATGTGTTTCTTGGATCTCTTCTCAGGCCTAGGAGGATGAACTCTCCTGCCTGGCCAGCCCACCCAGAAAGGGAATTCACATTATTGAGCAGCACCCAGGTGACAGGCCATACAGTGTCCTGGGTCTTCATTTACCTCTCACAGGTAGGCAGTATTATTCCCCTTTTACAGATGATAACACTGAGTCGCTAAGAGGTTGACTTGGCCAGAGTTCACAGAGCAAAGACATGATGGCACTTAAGATTCTGTCTCATCTGAAGAATCCTAAACCTAAACTCTTTCGGCTGTGCAACCAAATTGAATACCTTGCTGCAACCCCTGGAGTCTTTCTGACTAGGTAGATTTAATGGCTTGCCTCTCTGGGCATAATTTACTATTAAAAGGGAATCCCTGGACTTACAATGGCTTTCAGCATTTTTCAGTGGTGACATTTTAGAGAGAAGGTAGATTAGGAAGGGAAATGTATTTTGGTTGGGATTTTGGATTATCATCTCGTATCACAGCCTGCTAAGGAACAGCCTTGTAGTATGCCTAAAACCAGGCCTGTGACGAAGGCCTGCTGTATGGTTATTACGGCAGAGAGAAATACCAATATCTGGAAAACATATGTTCTTAAAGGGTCTAATGAGTTTAATGGTGAACATAGAAAAGATTAGAAACATAGTCTTTGTCCAAGGGGGTGAAATCAATCCTTTTTCACACGTGGAGCATTGGGGGCGTGTGTTGGTTTTCTATTGATTGGCACCAATGATGTTCAAATTGCATTAGCTCTGAGAGATGATATGAGAAAAAGAAAAACCCAGTTCTCATGGGGAAAGGTGCCGGAGCATTTCCCATGAGCTCAGTGGACAGACAGCCCTCCAAAACCCAGTCAAGGAAAGAAATGCCAGAGGCTGCTCAGAAATAGGATGTGAATCCCGACGGTGCTATTTACACAGTACATAAGATGATTCCTTACTGAAAGACTTCAAATGTGCACGCCTAGAAGGCTGCCATTGAAGAGCTTTGGTCTTATCATTGTCTGCCTTTTCTAATTGAAAGCTGAGTCACCTATACATTTATATATATATATATATACATGGGCAGGCACCGGGAATCGAACCCGGGTCCTCCGACATGGCAGGCGAGCATTCTTGCCTGCTGAGCCACCGTGGCCCGCCCCACCTATACATTTTTAAGGATGTAGTTTAAACTCTTGGTTTCACCCAGTGAATAAGTTGAATAGTTAAACCCTAAAGAAAGAGCCCAAAATGGAAACTGAGGCAAAGAGCTCAAGTAAGAGTTTCTAAGTTAACTGTTATCAGGGGACTTACTGAGGATCGAAAAGACTGGACTTGAGCATGTATTGTAAGGACAAGGCTCCGAAAAAATGGACTAGGTGCCTTTAACAATTTATTTTCAGCCACTGACTTTGCTGTGAGTGGCATGATTTATTTTATTTTTTAGAGGGGAAGCCTCAGCGTAAGGAAATACTGTTTCTACAGGATGCCAAGCTATTGAAAGGACCGTTTCTGAGAGGGAATTGGAGGTAGGGGGAAGGAGGGGGCGGGGAGAGTATATTTTCTAAGATTTTCCGATACTAAAACCCATTTACGACTGTTGAGAAAAATCCCTCTGACGGAGGATTTAGCTTTCACTAAGCCTTAAGTGACTTGTTTTGACAGAGCCTTTATAGGAGATTTTCTCAGTAACTTTGGTTGGCTCTAAAGGAGCAATTACTGCTTTGTCCTGCAGCACCCTTGTTTTTTTTGTTTGTTTGTTTGTTTTTTCTCTTTTAATGGATGCCAGTTAATGAACTTCATGTATGTTTCAGTATAGCAGGAGAATCTGATTGGAAGTGTTTACTGCAGAAATTCAGGAATGTTTGGATTTTCTTGGATCTTCTGCTCTCTTTCTTGCCTCCGGGTATCAAGGACCTGGATTTCATTTCCTGTGTCATGTGGCCTTCTCAGCAGATTCTTTGACTTCAGCTTGTGGAAATCGAGCCCTACTTTCTATTTACACTGCACTTTCTCTACATAAAGACAATTTCTCCTGCTTGAGGAACGAGCATGGGGACCCCGGGTTTTTAAGCCTCCCGGTGTTTGCTTTGGCTCAGCATTATCTTTTTTAGTGGTGACTAAAAGAGCCAGAGTACGCCTTTAAAGGGACCGCATGACACTCTGAAGTCAGATCGCTCACGTCTGTGTTGTTCGTTCCCTCCCTGCCTGCTGTGCCCATGAAGGGTTTTAAATATTCCACCTCACTTTCTATCTCCCACATTTTAACTAAGTCCCACCCCAGCAGGAGCCTCAGGGTGTCTTTCACACCTCGTGGTTGGGTGGGGGGGGAGGTCCCAGACCAGCAATTAGCAGCACCTGGGAACTTGTTAGAAATGCAAATTCACAGGACCCTCCCCAGACCTGCTGACTCCAAAGATCTAGGAACGGGGCCCAGCAATCTGTGTTGTAAACAGCGCTGCAGGGGCTGCCGATGCCTGCTCAAGTTGGAGAAGCAGTTTTCTCATCCATTGCCCCTTCTCAGGGAGGCAGTGCTCCCACTCGCACAAAAATTCCCAGAATGGAATGGAGACGTCACACCTGAATTTGGTGTGTCATTTCTAAGCTTCATCTGTACAATGAAGTTTCTTGTCCTGATTTGTGACTATCTTTTATCTTTTTCCTTTTTTCTTAATTTCAACAAACATGATGACAGTTACAGAATTGTCGTTAGGGTGTGGCATGAGAGATTTATGACTTTTCAGGAAAGTGTTCAAAACCCTAGACAAGTATTAACACATTGCATTTTAAATTATTCTCGGGGCTTTTTTGAATGCCTCCTGTCAGGGAGCTGCCATGTTAAAAAATGATCACCGAAGCAACTTCGCCAGCTTCACATAAAAAGTCAGCTGTGAGAGCTCGGCACGGGAAAAACCCTGTCCCTGTGCCCATGCGGCCAGGTTTTAGAGAAAGTGGGCAGCCATGACGTTGATTTGGAGGCAAGGAGCTTTATGGGAGGCTTCCTTGGGTGGACATGGGGTCATCCTGTGGGCATTTTGGTGCTCCAAATGCCTGGTTGGCGGTGGCAGCTGCTCTGAACCATAGAGAAGTTACTGGACTGGAGAGCTGGGAGAGCTGGATTTGGGGCCTGGCTTGCTTTCACAAGTTGTGTGACCTTGAGCAAGTCCATTAGCATTTCTGACTCTTGGTTTCCTCACTTATAAAATAGAGGAGGTTAGACCAGATGACCTCTTAGGGTCCTGTCAGCTTTAAAACTTATGATTCTGGGATTCCTTCCCCCATCTGGCTGGCTCCCTGCAACATCCTTCCCCGAATGCAAAGGAGCAATCAAGTTTATTGATTCCCTTGGAGGTTCTGCCACCCACTTTCCCTTCCTTCTCCTTTCCTTAGGAGCCTCTTTCTCACAGGGCTTGAAAAAAAAAAAACAGATACAAGAGGATCCCCTCTTTTCTGCAGCATGGGAACTCAATTGCAAATGTGCTGCTTGATTTTTGTGGAGGAGTAAGGGGGGCACCCCAAGATGATGGGGGCTCAGGGGCTCAGGTGTCTGTCCAAGAAACCCTTCAAAGAAACTTGAAATGAAACATTTAATACCCTCTTCCCTCAGAAAAATCAGGGCTCCCAGCGTAATCCCATTCCCTGTTGCCTTGTCCTCTGAAGAAACCAAGCTGCTAAAAACACAGCGGAGGTGAGACAAAGGACGTGGTTGCTAATTGCTATTGAGCATCCTGGGATAGGGGGTTTAGGGAATGTCCTATCATCTTGCATTTGCTTCCAGACCTGGGAATTGTCATGTCTTTGGTTAGAGCTGTGTCCTTGGGTAACCCGGTGAAGCAGGTCATTTGATGTTAAGCACATAACAGGAAGATACCCTGGTGTCGCTCTTCAGCCTGGTTCTCTGACCTGAAGTTTAAAGGTTAGATCATCTTTTGCAAGCTTAGGCCATGCTGGGAGAATTCATCTCTAACTCTTACCCCTCACTGAACCGCTGGGGAGAGGAGAGGAAGCAGGCTAGGTTTATTTTATTTTAGTTTTTTCCTTTTAATGGTGCAGGAACGTACATTATAGAATCATATAAGATCCTCTGGCTAAATTTAAAGTAAATGGCAATGTGACAACTCCTTGTCAGGCTGGAAGCCTGCCAGCTTTCCTTTTCTTTTACCTTGTAACCTCCTAAAACTGAAGCCCACTGGAAAATTCCTTTCACAGTTAGACAGGAAAAGAGCGTATCTAATGAGACCATTGGTATGTATTTCTTTCTCTGGAAAGTTTCATCTTCCAGGGTGAGGAGTAAAAGATACAGTTTGGAGAAGGGGCTTCAAGTCCTCTATCCATGCTCCCTCATCAGAGGACCACACATCAATTTTGACTCTATATTTAAAATATCTTTTTTTCCCCTTGGAGAACAGGCATTGGCAGCGCCAACAGCACTGACCGGAGAAAAGCACAAATGCAGGGCTCAGGAGAAGGGCTGATCCCTGACATGAAACCTGTTTCCTGTCTTCTGTTAGGCAAAAGCTCAGAAGTTGGTAAGAAGTCCTCAGAAGGTGCACTTAGCCCAGTCTAAAGGTTTGGATAACAGGGAAGGCTTCCAGGAGGAAGTGACTCTGAGGCTAGATTTTGATACGTAAAAGGAATTATTAGGAGAAGGGAGAAAGTGCTTTCTGGGCACAGAGCATAGGAAGAAAAAAGGCAAGAAGCTGGGAGAACAGCACAGAGTCTGCTGTGCCTTTAATCTGCAGGTGCCTTCAGAGATGACGCTGGGACACAGGCAGAGAGCAGACCATGGAGGTCTGGGTGGTCAGGCTTTGGAGTTGTGGTGTCATTGACCTGTCCCTCGAGTCCTCTGTGCTCCCCTGCCTTGGGCCCCCACCTGCTGACTGCTGGTTTCTGAGTCTTTGCCTCTCTGCCTCTGGTTGCCCATTTGGCCTCTCACTGGCCCTTAACTTGACTCTTCTTTAGCACTAACATTGTGCTTCTCATTACGTACATCCTCTGTGACTTAACCTTATCCCGAGGCTCACGCTGAAGGCATGTCCATTTTTCCACACTCCTGGTTGCACGCCCTTTGTATGCACAATCAGTTCTCCCCTGTCCCCTCGTCCTTCTCCCCGCAGCACACGTGCGCACACATGTACCCTAGATGTAGATCTGAAGCTCACATCAAGGGCATTTGGGAAATATTACATAATGACAGCTTCCTTCAGAGAGAGTTAGGCTGGTTGCAAAAGAAAAGTGGGCTCATTTGCAGGCTCGTATTGGCACTCCCATAGAAGAGGGTCTTTTTGAGGCACTAATGGGCAGGCAGCAGATTCTGACAGCAGAATGCTGGGTCCTTGATCTTCCCAAGACATTTCCCCCCTGTTTTGAACATTGACTGTGCTGTGGGTCCTTCCCACGGAGAACTGGGAAGCCTATTCAGCTGCTCCTTGTGATTCGGACATGGACAGGGAGCTTTCTCTGTCTACTTAATTCCCTTTGAAAGCTTTCTCGTCCCACTATTGGGCACTTCAGAGAGAGCACTGCATTAATATCTTCTGCTCCGGTTTCAACTTGGCATGATTCTGTGATCTTAAAATAGATGGAATTACCACGGCAAGCATTGTTCTGCCTTGAACTGAAAGTCTCAAGAGCAAGTACTTCTAAAAAAGTTAATCCTTTTCTTATTTGCAAGGATTCTGGACTGCGGTTTACAAAGAAATATGCTAAATTATTTATAATCCAGGATTACTGCAATACCAACGATTTCCTTGCATAATATTCCAGCTCCACAAAAAATGGCACAAACAGACCAGCCCTCGGCCACATCTTGTCACAGCTTCTCTCTGCAGTTGCCCTGAAGAGACCTCCAGGGTCCCAGAGCCCGTCTGGGGTTGCCTGTGCCCTGCCCACAGGGAGATATGTTCTCCTCTGGAGCATGGTCCCCCAAGGCTCAGGTCCTCACAGCTTTGCTGCTGGCATCTGGGGCAAGAAAGGAGCTGGGATGGCATGGACTAGCTCTCTCAGTGGCAAGCCGGTCATTTCGTTCTTTTTAAGATTTGTAACCTACATCCTTCTGAGAGGGGTTGGAATGGTCTTTAATTAGGAGCGGCGTTCGAGCCATTTTAAAAGTAGGCGCTGTTCTAGGCCCATTTCTGCTATTAACTTTGAGAAAACCGCAATGAGCTCTCAATCTTCTCAAATGTAAAATAAGGCGGTGGGGGCGGGGTGGAATGCATTATCGTGAAAGTGCCTTCAGCTCTATAATGCAGGGACACTTATCGGTAAGGCACAGACTATTGGAAAATAAGACCGTGACCCCTGAAGTGTTCATGGTGCATAGATGGAGGCTGGGAATCCCTATAGAGTGGGGAAGCGTCCAGGACATATGAGTCTGTGTATAAATATTTTTTTCTTTATTTTCAAAATTGGGAAATTACTTGATGCTATTTTATAATGTTGTACTCTTTATGAATTGTTCCCGTATTTCAGCAGTAATCTTATACTTTTCAGGTATTTTTATATCCGTTGCCATCTGAAAGGGATATAATGATTTACATTCCCAGCAGCAGTGTATATTGGTTTTTACGTCTGAGTTCAAACCTGCTATAAATTTGACTCTGTGAGTGGGTAAAGGTGAAGAGGGAGTAGAAGAGATTGCATGTGTTTCTGGGTTTTGGTCTATTGCCCTTCAACATTTTGACTTCAGGATTCTCGATCTTTGCCTGCAAGGCAGGCCAAATCTAAATTCCCGTGGGCATGGGTGCCACACAGGCGATCCTCTTGTGCATAGCTCTGTGCTCCTGGCTCTGGTTAGCCACGAAGCCTCTGATGCTCTCCTATCCCACAGTCACTCTCCTCAATCATTTTACCCTTTGAATTTATACCATTTGTGTTTTGTTCCGTCCCAAATAAATTTGTGTCCCCACACTCACGAGCAGGGCCGGAGGGCAGCGAAGCCTAATTCACTGGCGTTCTGGGAGGAAAACGAATTCGTAAATGTCAGACACCCAAGATGCTCTCTGGTCCACTGATTTCTTTCCCTCCCTTCCTCCATCCCTCTCCTCCTCCCTAAATATCAATTGTGGTTTTTTTTTTTTCTCTGTCTCTACAGAAGGAGGCTGAGCTAAACAATCAGTCATCAACAAACATTTACTGAGCACTTCTCTCTGTCAGGGTCTGTGCCAGGGTGCTGGACACATGGTGGTGGAGGGTCTAGTACTTCCCATCTGGAGTCCATAGTCTGGTGGGAAACAGTCAGCTTCAGGTCAGAATAATAGCGGGGCGGGGGGGGGGGGGGAGGGTAGACACGGGATGCGTGTAGGGTCAGGGGGCCAGCCTAACTCAGAGTACACGGCTGGGGTGGGGCTGGGGAAGGACCAGCAAAGGTACTCCTGAACTGGCTTCTGTCTTATTCTTACATATCTCATCGGTGTGACCATCTTCTGCATTTGGCGATTTTATGCATGTTGAAGACGCATCAGCTTTCTCTTTGTGGTCCAGGGCCATTCTCTGCGGCCCGCCTCCAACCCCTCTGAGAAGAAGGGATGTGAGGCTGCAGCTTGGTCCACCTGCCCCGTCCCCTCTGGGCAGAAGACCTTGCTGCCATCCCAGGGCGGGCTTCACGTCACCCGGGGCAAGGACAGCTTTTCTCTCTGCTGCTCACTTTCATTGACAAGTGCCTGCCTGAAACGTCAAAGAGAAAGAGAATCTTAAGGAAAACCAGGAATAGCAGCCCTGAAAGAAGCCGTGGGACAGAGGACGTAGTCGGCCACACCACGCACAGAAATACCTCGTGTAAGGCCGATCAGGTGGCTGCTGTTACCTTGTGATTTGCTTTGATTTGATTTCGTTAAGGAGAAATGGCCATGCACGAGCTGCTAAGCCCCAGAAGATTGTTGGAATGCGAATGCATGTACGGGCCCGTGCACGTGCGCGCGCGCAGGCCCCTCCTTGCCTTTCTCCTGGTGCTCAGGCCTGTGTGGCTCTCCCATGACAGTCGCACCCTTCCCCTTCACCGTGCTGAAATGGCCTGCTAGGAAAACCCGCTCCAGGGGTTGGTGACACCTGGGACCAGGTCTGCTGCCCTGCTGCCCCCGGGGTAGGTTTGGGTCAGGCCTGACAGCTGCTCGCGGGGGCCCCCTGACATATCCTCCCTGACGCCACCAGGGAGCAGGTGAAATAAGACGGAAACAAGCAAGCGGTCTTGCTTAGATCAAGTGCTGCGTGCATCAAGCCGGCAAAGCAGGATCTGCGGCCGCGTGTGTATGCGGCTTCCTCTCTGCTTGGGGTAAAAGCTGGAGATCGCGAGCCTGGCCAGGGAGGCGAGGGCTAGGCGCATGGTACGGATGGAGAAAGAGGTTCCCGGACCTTTTTCCTGAAGCCGAGCTAAGTTTTCTGGGGATCCCTTCTGTCGTCTGAGTAGGGCCAATTTTCAGCTCTTCTTCATTTTGAGTGCTTGTCAGCCTTATTCTCGTTAAATGATTAATCTGCATGAAGTAAGGTGTGAGGAATCTGTTTGTTGGGTCACAATGAGGTATTTGGAACAACCAGCCTTTCATGCTATAACTGACTTGTGCCAAAGAGAATGCACTATTTTTAATTTTTTTGTTTTGTTTTGTTTAATACATGGGCAGGCTCCAGAAATCGAACCTGGGTCTCTGGCGTGGCAGGCGAGAACTCTGCCACTGAGCCACCGTGGCCCACCCCTGAAGGGGCTATTTTTAAAAACCCCGTCCCTATCCCCTGCCCACCCAAATTCCCAGTAACCACAAATGTGGTTACATCCGACAAGCATGAAAAGGTGATTTTTACCTAAAAAGGTGTTTTTGTTTTCCTGCCCATTTTGTCCTCCTGATTTCTTGGCTGGTTCCTTTGCTTTCTGCCTTCTTCTCTGCTCTTTCTGTAAAATGTAGAACATTCAGGATTGAGGAACTTGGGTTTAATCCTAGTAAGGGTCTTCAATCATTCTGAGAGTCCTGAAATGCCTATAAAAACCCAGTTTGCCTCCCATTTATCGGGAACCAGGCATGCACCCTAGCGACAGCCCGGCAGTCAGAATCGCAACAGACCCAATAACTAGATCCCTCAGGCCACGCAGGGGTGCAAATCTGATATACTTTCCATCACTTTTAAAAGATCATGGATGTCACAGTTTGAAATCTTTTCTTCTAATTCCAGCTCTCTCTCCTCCAGCAAAGGACAGTATCTTGCTGGCAGAGAAGCCCACTTTCTCCTGACTTGTCTTGGTTTTCATTTATGATAACCTGAATAAAAGCCAGTCATTTCCACAAGCAATACAAATGTACCGAGGGAGGCGACCTTGCAGCCCAGGAGCACGAAAGAGACGGTCATCAACTGTGTCGTCCCAGAGGCTGTCAAGTTCAAATTGGCGACCGCACCTCTTAGCAGATGGTCGGAATCTTAAACTTCTTAGCCCCCTTCCAAGTCTGTGCCACAGTCACCTAGCAGGTGTGCCAAGCCACTCCGGGAAGAGACCTGGTTGTCTAGGAAGAAGTAATAGCTTTTACGATATACTCATGGCGAAACTGGGCTGAAGACCTAGTAATTCTAATACCAATTTAATTTGTGCTTAAAAAGTTTTAATCTTTTCAACATCCTCACCATTGTTTATGCAAGAAAGGTTGTTTTCATAACTGTAGGCCCACCTCAGATGGAGAGCATAGCTGTCTGTATTGACTTGATCAAATGGCTTGAGATGTTTTGCAGGACTTGAACTCCGTGACTGCACCTGGGTGACCCATGGCAGGTTTCCTGTCTAAGGAGTTTAAGATAAGCAAGTGTAAGGAAAGGTTCCACAGGAACCACCCAGGCATGGAGCTTGGGCCTTTAATGTGGGATATTCCTGAGGTTGGTTCTAGGCAAAAGATGTTGCAGTGTCTCCTGTGACACCTGCTTACTGTCTCAAGCCTCGTGAGCTGGGGAGTGAGGTGGGATAACTTATACAGAAATGGAATAAGCTACACGTACATGCATCCTTGTCAAGTCACATAACTGGTACTCCACATTTGAACTTTACTATTTTTTTCTTATATCTCAATTCTCAGTCCTTCCACATCTATTATTTTTGGAGTCTGTGCTAAGGATGTTTAGGTTGTCTGCCTTATTATCAGATCATGTTGTCTGAGTTCGTTGGGGAAATGTGATCGTCACGTATGCTGAGGCTTGCCTCTTTTTCACTTTGGGACTCACTTGCCTACCAGAGGGGGTTCTTTTAACACGAGGTCTTTCCCTGAAGGGCTAACAGTAAGTCAGATCGAGATATAGGCAAGACAAACAGCAGGGCAGTGATTCACCAGGAAAAGTGAGTGTCCAGGGAATGAGATGGCAGAGGAACTAGCTGAGATCTGGAAACCCAAGTGTAGGTAGGGACTGCAGTACAAAGAGCACAGGCTACGGGAGCTGCTTCCTTTGTGCCAGAATGCTGTGCACCGCCGTGTCCATTTGCTTTCTCAAATAACTATCACTGTAACTCAGTCAAATAGCTGTTGCGTCCCTGTTTTATAGATGAGGAAATTGAGGTTCGAAGAAATTAATAATTTGCCTTAATTCGGCTACCGAGCAAAGTGGCAATGCTAAAATTTGAACCAAGAGTTGTCTGACTCCAGGACGGACACAGTTTACATTGTATCCCATTTCCTATAAACAGAACAGACTGTTTTAACTCTTATTACATATATATATGTATATATGTGACATCAGTCGGAGTCATTTGTTGGTATTCAGTTACAGCCAGGCAGCTCTGAGGGGGCTGCAATGTCTTTGCTGGTGCCCAGAGCTTTGGCAGAGACAACGGTCAGTCTGGGCTCAGCTGGGCCCCTCTCCCCATGCCTATGTCCTCAGGTCATCCCCGTGTGGTTTCTGCCCCGGAACTTGGATTTCTTACTTGGAGGCTCAGGGCAGAAGCTGCGATTCTTCCTCAAGGAAAGGCCCCAAACGGGTATCTCATCACCTCTGCCAGAATTTGTTGATCATTGCATGGCAGGCTGTCCCAGATTCAAGGCAAGGGGAAAACAACCCCTCCCCCTTTTTTTTCTATATGCTGTGTGGTGGTGGGGTCACATTTCTTTCTTTTCCCATGTGACTATCCCATTATTGCAGCAGCATTTTTTTTGTTTCTCTTGTATTTTGATTGTTTTGCTTGTTTGATTTGGGGGAAGTGCATGGCCTGGGAATTGAACCCGGGTCTCCCGTGTGGCAGGTGAGAACTCTACCACTGAGCTACCCTTGCACCCTTCTGTCCCAACCCCACGTCTTAATGGAGGGAGTGTCAGAGAATTTGCAGCCATCTTTAATCTGCCATAGACATGGAATCAAATGAAGAGATCGCTTTTAAGAAAGGGCTTGCCTGCCTTAAAGAAGACAAGATAGAATGAGTTTGGGCAGAGGCCCCTTGACAAAGCCAGTAAACTCCAGACCATTCCAGGGACTCCTAAATCTCCCTGAGATGGTGACTGCTGAGTCCAACCTATTTTATGAGCGTGCCACGTTCTTCCTGTCTCTCTTCAACGTATTCCTTTCCTCTTTTTCTTCCTCTTTTGTTCTCTGTCCATATACACCTGTGGATTTATATTTTTTAATATGTTTATTTCTTCAGTCACCCCACCAGGATGACCACAAGTAGTGGCATGCATAAATTTACCATGCTCTTCTCTTTCTTTTTTTTTTTTTTACCTAAGTAACATAAAGATACAGCCATCCCAGGAAAGTGGCAGATGACATTTTTCAGGGTTGCAGTCCCAATGGGGCATTTGTGAAAAGAAAAGAAAATGTTCTACAAAGGATGTGAGAATCATATTCATGGGTCCGGGTTAACACTGGTCTTTTTAGGTTGTTCCAGAAGCTTGCCTCTCATGTCTGTGTCATTTTCTTCTTCTTCTCTCTCTCACTCTTTTGGATATATATATATATACTTTTTTTTTTTCTGTTCTATTTCGGGCACCACAGTATAGCTCTTTTATTCCATTTGTCAGCCATAGGCGCACATCCCGTTAAAAAGCACCCGCAGCCTCCACCACCACAATGCCTGCAAACCTGTGGCCACTGGTGTCTCTGAGCATGGGTCTGTTGATTTGTGGCTTCTCTGTTGTTTGAGCTTTTGGTGTTACTGTTGGGAGAAAAGCTCAAATGAGGGAAGAATGCTGAAAGAGTAAACTAGTTATGACATAGGACTGCAGTCCATCCAGTGGGTTGTATTGAAACCCCCTATTTTGAATGCATCATAGCTGTATCATCCTATCCCTCAGTTGTGTCATGGAATGGGTTTCCTGGGCACCAAATGCCCTTTTGTCCTGCATTCTTTACCCCTCCCTTACTTAAGTTCTACTATGTGCTTTTGCTTTTTGAAATGATAACAACTGAAAACTGTATGTTCTTTTTCTGATTGTAAAACACATACTTATTTGAGAATCTTTGAAAAATAAAGAAAAATTAAAAGATGCTGATTATCTGTAATACTGCCACTCATTGATAACCATATTTATTCTTTCTTTCATTTAATAATAATTGTCCATTATTGACTATGCAAACTGCTTTGCATACCAGGGACCCAACAGTGATCAGAAAGGCAACTTTCCTGGCCTCATAGCCTTTAGCTTAATGGAGAGACCAACACTGAAATAATAAAAGGCTTATTTGACAACTACATAGTATTCCATCATTTGCATATATTGAGATTATTTTTAACAATGTCTTTTTATCTAATGTATCTATCTTGTTCAACCAAACTGTATTTTTTAAATACTAATCATTTGTCACTAGGTATTTAGATTATCTCCAGTGCTTAGTTATTACAAATTGCATTTCTGTTCACATTCTGTAAATAAATCTTTGACTTACGTTCTTTCCAAGAGATAAATTCCTTAAAGGGTGATTACTAAGTCAAATACTATGAACGTTTTTTAAGACTCTTAGTACATGTTGTCAAATTATTTTCCAGAGGAATCCCAATTTATATTCCATACTTCTCCCCACCCAGCTCTGCAATGCTTATCTTGCTATATACTCTTGTCAGCAATGCACATTAATTAGTTAAGCTAAGCATTATCACATTTTATATAACTTTTCAAAATGAAACTAGTTTCTTGTTCTTTTTGCCTGTAAAAGCAATAAATGCCTACTATGAAAGCACAACAAACAAAATTACACCAAACAAACCAACCCAGATGGATATAGAACAAAAAAGAAAACTTGGAGTAATCCTGCCATTCAGAGAGAAACACAGATTACATTTAGGTGTGTTTCTTTCCAAACTTTCTTTTCTTCTGTAATTAAGCTCCATTTTAAGAATAAATTCCTAAAGAGTAAACATGTTCTAGGAATCATATAGAATCAGATAATCTGGGGGCCATAATGGGCTCTGTCACTACCCAACTGGGAAGTTCTGGGCAAATTCTCCCATCATTTCCCCTCCTTCAGCTTTCTTCATCTGTGAAGTGAGGGGTTGGTCTAACAATTTTTTTTCACTGTTTCTTCTTCGCCAGGGTTTCCCAGCTTGGCTCTATTGACGTTTTGACCCCAGTAATCCTTTGTTGTGCAGGCTGTCCTGCGCCTTTTAGAATGTTTGGCAGCATCCCTGGCCTCTGCCCACTAGGTACCATTGGCACGTCCCACCTCTTGGGGGTAAGAATAAAAGATGTCTGCAGACATCACCAAATGTTCTACTGGGGGCAAAATTGCCCCAGATTAAGAACCACTGTTTTAGACTGAAAAAAAAAAAAAGCCATAATTCCACCTCTAGTCAATTATAATGGTTGCAACCAAACAAAACTTAGGACTTGGTCACCATGCCTTGTATCAGGAAACAGAAGATATGGTAAATTATGGGAACAGCAGGGCATCCTCAGAAGGTGAGGAGGGGGTTCCACCTGGCAGTGGCGTGGGCAGGGTGCTGTGACAGTTCTGGAGCTCTGTGCAGGGAAGGAAAGTGCTCTGAACCATATTTAAGTCTCAGGTGTCCATTCGTGGTCAGTGAGTAGGTAAACAAAGGAAACAAATTTCCTTTGCAGTAGTTATACTGTAAGCCTGCAAGGTGATGAGTTATTGAATGGATTCTTTTTTTTTTATACAAACATATTTATCATCTTTCTTTTTCATCAGTCCTGTGTTGAAAAGGGAAGGCAGAAAACAGGGAAACATGTTGCAAAGAACTTTAAATGTTAACCTCCTTTCAGTGAATTGGCCCCCTGGTTTGAGGTGTTATTTCTTCCACTCTGCCTCAAATGTACTTTTTAATGCAACTATTGTTCAGAAAAGAAGAGTCACCCTGTTTTCAAACACTTGCTCTCTCGCGCTCGCTCTCTCTCTCTCTCTTGCTCTCACTCTCTTTCTCTTTCTTATGATAAAAGAGGCCTGGAGGATTATTAAAAATGGTGTAATTGGCAGAGTGGCCATTCTGTACTTTGAAAAGTGCTTTGAGCCTGGCGTGAAAGGTCCCTTGGCAGTTGAAGCCCCATCCAGATTTTACAAATAATGGTGCCGGCCTATACTGAGTGTTAAAACCATGTTTCATCCCACGATGGGATTGGAGAGTGGGGATATATTGAGAAAACCCTTTGGGGGCAGAGATGGGACAGCAGGGGACCCAACTGGGCTGGCTGGCCTGGGAGGTGGCTGGCCTGGGCGGGGGGGTGGGGGCATGCTGGCCTGGGCAGACACAGCCAAGATGGTGGTACCCAGGGCATTAGCAGGTGGTCCCAGCTCAGGAGGCCATGGGAGGCTGGGCGCTCAGAGGCAAGAGAGAGCAGGCTGAGAGGCTCCAGATGCATTAAGGGTCCAAAGGACATGTTAAAGTTAAGAGTCTGTAAAAATCATCATAGACAAACTGAAGCACAGGGCATTGTTTCCAATTGGCTTCTAATTAATCTGTTTGTGTCTTTAGATTACTGTTATTTAAATGATGCTTGTGGGGATCCTTAAGAGGTCCCTCATGATTTAAATTTAGGAGTGGGAGGTGGTGGGGCTGGGGTATTAAATGAGTAGTTAGCAGGAAAATTTGTTTTGTACATTAGTACCTGCCTCAGTTTCTAATTAAAGGTATCATGTAATTAAGAAAAAAAAAAAAAAAGAAAGTTAAACCCCTTGGTTGCTTTTTGTATTTCTGGTTTTCTCAAAGCAGGTATATACCAAATTTAATCTTTTTGTACCATAAGTTTAATATGTGCAAAATTCAAGCATGTTTTGCTTTTATTTTATTTTATTCATACCATTCATAGAAGCTTTGAGCTGGCCTACAACAAATCCATAAACTAAAAAAAGTGGTTTTATATATATATATATATATATATATATATATATATATATATATATATATATATATATATATCTCTGAGTTAAATGAAATTGTTTAACAATTTTTGATCTACAAAAATGATAATGTCATATATTTTAGCCTAATAGAAATCACTGTTTAAGCCTAATAAGGACCTATGCACAAATGTTTACAACACCTTTATTCATTATTGCCCCAACTTGGAAGCAAACAAGATGTCCTTCAGTAGGTGACTGGATAAACAAACTATGGTTCAGCCGTACAATGGAGTACTAGTCAGCAATAAAAAGAAATGAGCTGTCAAGCTACGAAAAGACATGGAGCAACCCAACCTTAAATGCATACTGCTTAGTGAAAGAAAAAAAGCCAGAAAAGCTGCACAAATTATATGTAGCTCTGAAAAAGCTACATATAATATGATTCCAATTATATGATCTCACGGAAAAGACAAAACTATATAGACAGCAGAATGATCAGTGGTTGCCAGGAGTCTAGGAGGAGGGGGAAGAGACGAAGAGTTGGGTCCCAGGGTATTTTTAGGGCTGCGGGCCTGTTCTGTATCATACCATAGTGATATATGCAAGACACCGTACATTTGAGGAGCCCACAGAACTGTGCACACACTGAGTGAACCCTGATGTAAGTTGGGGACTTTATTAGTAATAGTGAATCAATATCAGTCTGTCAATTGTAACAAATGTAGCACAAAAATGCAAGATGGTATTAGTAGGAGAGTGGAGGAGGGGAAGAGACATGGGAACTCTGTTCTTTTTTGTGCAATTTTTCTGTGAAACTAATACTGCTCTAAAAAATAATGTCTACTAATATGAGGAGCAAGGAGTAGAGTGCAGAGATGCAAGCCAAACAAATGCCAGGGAGAGGGTGAAGTGGGGAAATAGAAATACACAGACCACCTGGGCTTGAGGAGTTGCTATTATTTGAGCCTTAAATCTTGCTGGAAATGGATGTGTTAAGTGAGATGTGGTTGGTCAGAAGAAGGCTTTTAAATCTTGGAGGGAGGCAATTCTGTTCTTTACACTTTTACTTAAACTTTGAGTGGAGGTCCCATTAGAGGACCCTTGAGTGACAGAGTAGATTCTTTCTTCAAAGCATGTTTACAGGAAATGCAGCCACAGGTTTCATAAATCTCTTTCTTGTAGTGACCTAGATGACAGTATCTCATTCATGGTGATGGCTTATATAGTTGTTTTTAAAGGAAGTAGTATGATAAAATAGCACATTGAGATGGAAGGTTTATGTTTGTGTCTTTGATTTTACAAGTGGTGAAAAAGAAATTATTTTCTTCTGCCAAATAACATTTAAGAGCATTTCCTTTTATGGTGAGGAATTTCTAGAACCGTGACCCAAATCCCTAATTCTATGAGAACTGGTTAGAGGTAGATTTTGTTGATGCCCTCTCATATCTGCTGTCCACTGATATGTCCTCTTAAAGTGAGCCCTCACAATTTGTTCCTATAATCTAAATAATTGACCATAGAAACTAAATGTTCTTTTTAGGAAAAATGCTTCAAATAATATAAACAATACATTTATGTAATGATTGGGTTCCATCTAACTGGATGTTTGTATGTCATTTTATTGAATTGACAGTTGCTGGGTTTCCTTCTCCAAATAACAGTAAGACAATATTCACTGCTTGCCAGATTCTATCCTAAGGGGTTTTCACCCATCATCTCAGAGACCCCACCCAACATCTTATGAGATAGGTAGTATTATTATTATTCCATGTTATTGAGAACAAACTGAGGCTTAGGGAGGTTAAAAAAAAAAAACTACTCAAGGTCACCTGGCTAGTAACTAGCAAACCAAAATTCACGCTCAGCTCTGTGAGTCAAATGACACTTGTTCTTTATCCTAGTATACTCCTGCACTCCTTGAAAGACAGGTAACTATTCTTTGCTGCTGTTCAGTGGAGATGGAGTGTGAGCCTCTGACACATTGAGATAGCTTGCCCTTAGCAGTAGAGTAGCTTGCACTTAGGTAGCCTCACAAAGGCTGCACTTGGGCAGTAGAGTAGCTTGCACTTAGGTAGCACAAAACTTGCGCTTGGGCAGTAGAGTAGCTTGGGCAGTAGAGTAGCTTGCACTTAGGTAGCCTCACAAAGCCTGACTTCAAGAGCTAGCAGGGTCATTAGAGGTCATCGGATTCAACCCCGTAATGTGTTCTCATTGAAAAGTGAGTGGGTTGGGGTTGAAGAGCAGATAGATAACCTCTTGAGCTTGGAGGTCTGGAATCTAAGAAGCCCAAATTAAGAAGCAAAGATGAAAGGTCCTAGGACAAGAGAACAGTTCTGGATGCCTAAAAGTAGAGCCATATAATGGTAATTGTAGAACCATTAGGTAAAGGATATGACCTCTAGGCACAAATTACTTAATCTGAAAAAATTAGCATGGTAAGCCATTATAGTAGCATTGCTCCTGAGAGCTGCTACTTTTATGGGGCCCAGGTTTTCAGGGAAAGATCTGGGCAACAACAGAAAGTCAGGATTTAGCCAAGACAGCTAATTAAACAGAGTTCTAGAGGATCGGTCCCTTCTTCCAAGTATAAACTTTCAGGGACCAGGACTGACCTCAGACATGGCAGCCATAGCACAAGCTGGCAGACCTGCAAAGGAGCAAGGTGTTTTAACACTTCTTTAATTGCTCTCCTCTAGTTTCTTTCCTTTTGAGTCACACCAGAAACCAACATGGTGATGCCAAATCAGCAGCTCTTGCTCTGAGTGTCAAGAGGGGAGTGCTGGTAAGAAGTCACTCCATCTGACTTAATGTTGAAAAATTCTATTACATTAATTGAGGCTCCACACTTGATTCCTCACGGGTGCAAACTAACTTCAGCAGGATCAGTTTTTGAAGTTTGTGTACCATGGTGAGCCATCAGAAGTAGGACATTTTACATGTTTAGTTTGTCTTGAATAGAAATGAATTCAATTCGGGTCTCATTAAAGCACCACTTGTGTATGATTTAGACAATTTTACCATTATCTGCAAAGAGAGGAAATCATGGGTACATTCAGACATAATCCTGTAGCATAAAAGCGAAATCTCCCTTTTATTGCTTTGACTGCTATTTTATTTATTTTACTTCTGCTTCTGAATGTAGTAGGCATCAGGAATCATAGTGAGTATGATCTTGAATTGTTAGTGGATTTTTAGACTTTGGAATTGACTAAATCTTTGGGGTGAACTCTAGTCTTTTCTTTAAAAATAGCTAGTTACTGCTTGGGGAAAGACAGTGCTTGTTGGTAACTGTTTTCTTGTATTCTACTCTGGTCTGAGACCTTGGCAGATAACATGGAAAGATACCAAAGAGACAGAATACAGAGGTTCTTCTAAGCAAAGTCACAATGGGTTAACATTTCAAAAGAGAAATACAATGGCCAATTATTTCTTAAAGGCCTCAGCTCAGTGCTGGCATGAGGTAACTGCTAGGTAACCTTGGCTGTTGTGATGGTGATGATGGCAAGGAAAATGATGACATCTACCTTGATTGTTTTTTTCTTAAATATAATGGCTTTATTGAGATATGATTTGCAGTCCATAAAATTCACCCTTTTTAAATGAAAAATTCCGTGGATATTCAGTGCTGTGCAACCATCACCACTAGCAATTTCAGAATAGTTTGATCACACTGAAAAGGAACCCCTTATCTGTAGTGGACCTTCTCAATTCCACTATCCCTCTTTCCCCTGATAACCACTAGTCTACTTTCTGTCTCTATAGATTTGCCGCCTATTCTGGATATTTCACATAAATGGAATTATACACTGTATGTCCTTTTGTGACTGGCTTCTTCTACTTAGCATGTTTTCAAGGTGCATCTATGTTGTTGCATGTATCAGTACTTCATTCCTTTTTGTTACTGAATAATATTCCATTTTAGGGATATTGTACATATTGTTGATCTATTCATCAATTGATGAACATTTGGGTTGTTTCTCTTTTTTGGCCATTCTGAATAATGTTGTTATGAATGCTCATGTACAAGTTTTTGTGTAGACATTTCACTTCTCTTGGGTATATACCTAGGAGTAGAATTCTGGGTCATTCGATAACTGTGTTTAATGTTTTCAGGAACTGCCAAATTGTTTTACAAAGTGACTGCACCATTTTACAGTCCCATCAGAAATGTCTGAAGTTTCCAGTTTCTCCACATCCTCACCAATACTTGTTATAATCTATCTTTTTTTATGTTAGCCAGTCCTAGTGAGTGTGAAATTGTGTCTTATTGTGGTTCCTTTTACATTTCCCTAATGACTAATGATGTAGAGCATCAATCCATGTGCTCATTGGCCATCTGTATATCTTCTTTGGGCGAATGTCTATTCACATCTTTTGCCCATTTTTAAATTGGGTTGTCTTTTTATTGTTGAGTTGTCAGAGTTCTTTGTGTATCCTGGATATAAGTCCCTTATCAGATATACAATTTGCAAGTATTTTCTCCCATTCTGTGGGTTATCTTTTCATTTTCTTGATAGTGTCCTCTGAATCACAAACAGATTTTAATATTGATGAATTTGTCTGTTTTTTTTTGTTGTTGTTGTTGCTTGTGCTTTTGTTGTCATATCTAAGAAACCATTACCTAATTCAAGCTTATAAAGATTTACTGCTATGGTTTCTTCTAACAGTTTTGATTTTAACTCTAACATATAGGCTATTATGTATTTTTAGTTAATTTCTATATTTGATGTGAAATAGGGGTCCAGCTTCATTCTTCTGTTTGTGGATACCTAGTTGCCCTGGCACCGTTTGTTGAAGAGACTATTCTTTCCCAATTGAATTGTCTTTGAACTCCTGTAGAAACCTTGATTGTTTTATACTTATCAGTTAAACCAAGTAGATATCCTAGTATCATATCAAAACAGTCCCAGTACCTGTCTTCAGAGAAGTTACTAGCTCTTGAGGAGAAAATACATGGAAAAAAAAAGTTGTAAGAGTGCTCAGTCAATTCATTCAACATTATTATTACATACTTATAATATCCCTAGGCATTATGCTATGTCCTGGGGAGATTGAGACATGTAAGAAGCATAGCAGTATACTACACGGAAGCAGATGAAGGGAACACAAGCATTCTATTTTAAATAAGACCATATTAGATTGTATGAGGTTCTAGAATGTCCATTTATGTTTTGCGTATGTTCAGCCTGATGTACACTAACTCATTTACTTGCCTTAGTGAATTACTTCTTGCCCTTGGATTTAGATATCCTTTCTTCTAAAAGATCTTCACCACCAATATTCCCAGAGTTGTAAATACCCTTGTTGTAAGCAGTTAGCATGTTGAATTATAATTGGGTACCTGTCTGTACCACTAAGCTTTGGTAAAGAAAAACTCTCAGGCATAGCTAGATGCTCCATAGATGTTTATTGAATGAATGGATAATTGAATCATTAGTGCCCAATGAAGTTGCCCTTTGAAAACTTCCTGAAGAAGATAGTTTGCAAATCTTTCAAATGATTTTTGAAACTAAAATCAATGCAAATCTCAACATGTGCAATGCATTGTATGACAAGTGGACTCAAAGCAAGTGACTCTCATATTACCGTGAGTGGCCTTCAAGTGCTTCTGATGACAAAGTTTAAAAATGGGGAGGGGAATATATGGGCACCGGTGTAGTGATGTCCAAGACTTCCAAATAGAACATTGTCTTTGGCTCAGGAAGAAAGATCTTAAAATCAAATTTAAGCCCAATATGACCCAGATTTCTCAAGTCAGCAAAACCATTTGTCAAAAGAATAATTCTACTCAAATCTAATAGTGTGGTGGGCTTCGAGCTCTCCTGCTTCCTATCAGAACCCACAACGATAGATCCCAGAAGCACTAAACATTTTTTAGACCAACCTCAGGAAATTAATTCCCCTCACTCCAGCTGCCACATTCACAATTAATTAGCTTAAAGTTCCTTGAGAGAACGTTTATGCTGTTGTGGCTCCATTTGCCTGAAATAGTAGAAATATGTGGGCCTTCAGAAGGGTGTGGTGATAAAAAGCCCTTGGCTCCCATAGTGCTATTTTGTTTTTTTCTCTTTCCCTAAGGATAGTTTACACTAATACGCTGAACCATTTTGGTCTTCTAAGGCGTTTTTGGAGAACCTGATCCTTAAATGAAACAAGCAAAAGATTGAAAATATTTACCATGAAAAATAATAGTTTGAAGGGCTTGTTGGGTGGTCTGATGGAGCGTGCCATCAAGGTGGAAGAAGCCAAACCATTTGAATGTAATCCAGAAGTTTTGGTTCACACTGAACCTACTGATGGCCTCTCTTCATTTGGTATATGGAGGGATTGAGTTCTCTCACTCATCTTGGGCCTCTGTTGCAGAATTTATTCTCAGAATAGCCATATTCTTCTCATTGGTACTTTCCATTGGTAGCCTCACCAGTGGACATGTTGCTGAGATACCAGAAGATGCATTTATAACAGAAAGATTTGGGGTAGACTTGTTTCCCTGAAGTCCTTCCCCATACATCACAGGACAACCCTAAAATTCCATGGAGAATGAAACTAAGGGAGCCCTACTACCCTTTTTAGATGCTTCCCATTTTTATTATTCATGGATGTGTGATTTATTGAGAATGGCAAGTATGTTTGACAGGACCTCAACTTTGGAGGCCACTTGTCTGGGATCCCATCCTGATTCCTACACTCGTGAAGTGCAGGCCTTCTGCAAATCATGTCACTTTTCTGAGCCTCAGAGTTTTTGTTTTTACCATTAGTATCGTTGTTGTCCTGATGATGAATAGCTGAATTTGTAGTGAGTTCCTTGTGGGCCAGGTGCCCTGAGAAGTGCTTCAGTTGGATTATCTTAAGAGACTGCTGAGGCAGAGGTATTATTATTCTCTTCCTTTTATCAATGAGAAAACAAGGCCTAAAGAAATTAAATAACTTGCTCCAAATCAACTACGATTAGTGGCAAAGACAAGGTTAGAACCCCAGCATGCTGACCACACAGCCACATCCTTAATGTGATGGTACCTCATCAGGAGAGAAAGTGATTAAAATCAGGGGATATCCTTTGTCAACTTTAAATTTCTGTAATCCTTTCAGTAATTCCATTAGTTCTATAAAGCCACATTTTAGTTTCAGTGGTTCTTGAGAAATTCCATGCACTAGATCTAGTGCCTGCAGGCCAAATAAAGCCCACCGCTTGTCTATGTTAATAAAGTTTTATTGGAACACAACCATGTCCGTTTCCTTACGTATTCTTTCTGATTACTTTCAAACTGTAGGCATACCTCGATATAGTGTGTGTTCAGTCCCAGATCATTGCAATAAATCAAATATCACAATAGAGCAAGTCACATAATTTTTTGGTTTCCCAGCAATATTAAAGTTATATTTACACTACACTGTGATCTCTCAAGTGTGCAATAGCATTATATCTAGGAAAAAAAAAACAGAATGTACATGCCTTAATTAAGTATGATACAGAGACACAAAGTGAGCACATGCTATTGGAAAAATGGTGCCAATGACTTGCCAAGGTATCAATACAGGATTGCCCAATGCTTCAATTTGTAAAAAAAAATTAAAAAAATAAATGCAGTATCTACAAAATGCAGTAAAATAAGGCATGCCTTTATAATGGCAGGGTTCAGTATTGTACATGACAGTACTGGCTGCAAAACGAAAAAACAAAAGGTTTATTCTCTTGACCTTTTGCAAAAAAGTTTTCTTACCCCTCAGCTAGTAAGTTCATAATGGCCAGGGATTTTGTTCTGTTTTCTGCTATATTCCTGGCTTGTAGAACAGTATCTGGTACCTAATAGGTGCTTAATACAAAGTTTGAAAAAAAAAATGAACAAAATAAAATATTTTGTTTGTAACTTTTCAACCATACCCTGTTGACATAGATTTAGTCTGCAGATAAGCAGATTCTTAGTATGAGCTATCCCCCTAAAACCTGTAAAATTTGATATTTCAAATATATAAATTTTGTGAGCACTGTATTATAAAATGAGATTTTATCAATTTTCTTGAGCATTTGCCAAAGAAGAAATGAATGCTAGATGAAGGATAAACAGTTGGTTTGGGTTGTTCTTTTCACCCTTTCAGGAGCTAATGCTTTGGTTTAATAAAATTAATATTGACAGTATAAACTAGTTTATTTGTTTTAGGTGGATTTCCTGTAAAGCTGATTGGTAAATATGCCTAGAATGCTAGACAAACTGTTTTGCTTCTGTATTTGCCTCTTCTTTTGTGACTACTATGGTAAAGATAAAGTCCCTGGTATTTTACACCTGTCAGTAATCTACAAAATTTGCCTTTTGCTCCTGGAATGTGTTATGTGGAGTGTATTTAAAACAGCAGCTGGGTATCACTAGCTGTATCCCAATTTAATAGAGCTAATATAGCTAATTGGAGGTGGGAGTTGTTCAGTGAAAGGTACTTTATATTATGGAACAAAATTAGAAACATAATAGCTATGGCGGCTTTTTTTTTTTTAACCTCCAAGTTCTTATAGTCATTTATCTTAGCAGTGAATTAATTAATTTTCTTTCATTATCTGGTACTTAGTCATAAAATGTTGCCATTCTCATTATGTCATTCTGCAAAATGCTCTGTATATATTGTTAGTACTACTAAACTATGGGAACCCACTACTGGACATGTGAGTGTGTAATTCTAGTAGAAATAATATTTAACCTTTAACACAAAATTCTCTTGAACTTTTAGAGGTACATGAATAGACCTAACTGGCTTGACCATTCATTCATTCATTTATGCTTAAAACCTACTTTGTGCAAAATCCTCTGCTGGGTGATTGGGATACTAGAAGACACGCACACACACACACACACACAGGAGTCTTTACCCATAAGAGGTCACAGTCAGGTGTGGCAGATGTTGAGATGGCAGTTACAATATGGGATGAAGAGTTGAATCATGAATTGAGGGGAGGTTATGGAAGCCCAAAGGAGGTTACCTATTCAGGTGAGTCAAAATCCAACTTGGTGATGTTTATTTGATGAGCACCATTTTGGATGATTTGACTGGCTATGGTCTCCTGAAACAAATTGTGCTCATGAAATATTGTGAACCTCATGTAGGTATAATCTTCTGGTCCATTAAATCATGCTTCATTGGTTAGGGCCATGGTTCAATGAAGGTCAATACTGAGCTCACCTTTGGTTGGTAAACTGACCTCCAAATTTAGCAGGAAAGTTACCAAGGACTTCTTAAGTGCTCCTGAAGAGTTGGGCCTCCACTTATGTGCTTTGGTGTGGTTCTAAATTTTTTTATTTTTATTTATTTATTTGGGGGCGGGGTGCATGGTCCAGGAATCGAACCCAGGTCTCCCATGTGGAAGGTGAGCACTGAATCACCCGGGCATCCTGTTGACCTGCAGCAGGAATGTAATTTGGAAAAGTGTGCAAAACTTCTGTTGCCTGCATCTGTCCAACCCATCTACTTTCCTAGACCGGTGTCGTTGTGCCCAGAAGTCCATTCTCATGCTCTCTGTGTATCTTCTAACGTACTGAAAAGGCCATTTTCAAAAGTTCTTGCTTTGGAAAAATGAGGATTCTGGTGGTGTCTGCACAGAGTAACAATTCTCCAACTTAAATTTTCCAGCAAACCAGTCAGCTACGATGTGTCTTCATAAAAGGCGTGGTGAAGCAACTGAGTGAGTTAATTTGCTTTTAAAATACTTCTTGACTAGAGATCACAATGATTGCCTTGGAAAAGAATAGTATGGTTAGGACTTGTCTCCCCCTAGGGCCAGAGGCCGGTGTGTTCTAATGTCACAGGGACTGTTAATGGGCCTTAGCAGTGATCTACCTGTGACTAATGAGAGTGACAATTGTGCTAACATGGAATCCTGTGACAGTAGAAAACCAGAATACCTGGTGAGGAGGCAGAAACCTCAGGCCATTGTCCAAGTCTTCTGCCTCTGCGGCACGCTGCAGGTTTCTGGGCAAAAGTGCTGGAGCATCAACAAACACATACGCAAACCTATTGTCTAATGTGACAGTGAAGTGCGTCTTTGGCATTTGATATACACAGACATTTGCAGGCTGGAAGCCTTCCCTCTGCCCTGTCACGTACTGCCCCTGTCACTGCACCACCACTACCTTCTCGGGTTCAGGGTTTTTTTCCTTTTAACCCATCAAGGACAAGCATACAAGCTCTCTCTTCCTGGTAGATACCTGTAAAAAAGGAGAAATCATCTTCCCTCTAAAAATCCTCAACAACTCTGTGTGTAGCCTCTCAGGTGCCCTTCTCACTCTCCAGTTATGTAAGTAGATGTCTAATTCCTCCTTGTATAGTACAATTAATTTGAGGCCAGCACTTACATTTAATTCACCTTTGTATATCCCCAAAGTACTTAGCATTCTGCTTGGCTCATAATAGCAGCTCAATAAATACCTCAATAAATAGCATCTAGTTTCGGCAGCCAATTATGCAGCTGATGACAGAATAACCCTAGTCTTATTTATCAACTTGTGAGTGAAATCATGAATTATGGGAAGATCTGGCTAGTTATCTGATTGAATTCTAATGTCACTGGTACAGAAACTACTTCATGGAAATCTTTTCCTTGGCCTAATCAACCATGATCAACTTTCAGCAGTGAGTGAGACAAGACAGTCAGCCAACCAAAGGAAACAGAGAATCCCCAAGTCCCTTTTTCCTGACATTGCTGCGAATTCCGAGTCACACACTGTGTGTGACTAGCCGAATCGCCTCCTCTCGCTGGGATGTAGGGTAGGAGGCATGGAGGGGGCCACTGAAAAGACAGAGGGAACAAGAGGAAGGTGACACAGGCACAGAGCCAACCTTCTCCTTGGGGCCAGCAACATTTACGGAGTTTCTTAACCCATTTGTGGTTTTCCAAGGGGAGGGGGAGCTATAGTCACCCTCTTGCCCTTTAATTATTATTTTATTTGTTTGTTTTCCCCCTGGAAGGCTGGCATCCTGGGGCGTCTCCTATGTCTCAGCTGTGATCTGGGAACCGCTGAGGCAGCTGTCATGCAGCCCGTCATGTGGGGGGCACTGTGTGCCACCAGACCTGCCCACTTACCTTTCAAGATGTTCTGTTTAACAACAAATGCCAACAATGTCTCCAGCTTAAGTACTGCCTGAACCCAGGAGTATTAGGTTGAAACATGTCCTTCATCATTAAGACAGTCATTTCTTCGCCAGTTAGACAGATGTGCTGTTGGGCAGTCTACCTTGTGCCACACAGTGTCCCAACCTCTGTCATAGACCCTCCTCCTGGAGTTTCCATGGAAAGAAAAATCCATCTTTAAAATCATGAAATCAACCTCTGGCTTCCCTATCTCCAGAAAATTTCTCACCTATCAGTTCAGCCCTATCCGGGTGCCCGACAACTCTTAAGACAAAGGTCAGTGGCAAAAATCGGTTACCATGGCTGCAATGGGGAGCTGCAATTTCATGGTCATTCCAGCTGAAATGTAGAGAGCTGATCTGCTCTTCCTCCTTGATGTGGTGCATTTTCTGAAGGACGCCAGCCTCAAAATACTGTGTGGAATAATGGGGTGCACTGTGGGAGTGATTTGGTCTGAGGTGACAGTAATGTCCCTGGAACACTCATCCCATTCAGCGTGGGCTCTGGGCAGCTTCCTTGTTTGTAGTGTGCTGTCTGTGGCTCAGTGAAAATAATCAGTTTGCCAACCTGTGTCTGGCAAGCCATGTAGAAAGCTGCTCTTTCCTTAGAAACAGCAACAAATGAAGTGCTGCCCAGTGTTTCCTCAACTCTCCTCTTCCTGGGTCCTTTACCCCCGGAAACTGCTCTCATATTCAATTAATAAGGTCTCTAATGAAATGTCTGCATGAAAGAAGAAAGGATATCTAATAAAATGACATCAGCATTTTTTTTCCCCAAACCTACATATCCTATCTCTGAGTGGATTTAAAACCCAAACACCACGGACCTGGTCATTGGAAGGAAGCCTTGAAGTTCTCCTTAGATGGCACCTTGTTTGCTGTGTGAATCCCCCTCACCGAAGCCCCCTCCAGCTGGGTTGGTCTGTGACTGCAAGTCCGTGGTCCCATGGATGACGGCATGCCTGCTAAGTTCACAGAACAGTCAGTTTGGGAAGTGAACTTAAGCTAATAAAGCAGTTTCCAATGTGTGAGTCCTGTGTAAGAATAATAGCTACTTTTTTACCCCAGAGCTCACTCTATGTGTTAGACAGTGTGCCAAGGTCTTACATTCATCACTTATGTACTAGTCACCCCACCATCTACAGGAAATACTGTTCCCCCATATTACAGGTAAAGAAACCCCGGCTTAAATGAGTTGGGCAAAGGGTTTACCTGGTTTATTCACAAATGCCTCCAGTGAAAAGGACCATGTGCCCCTTCTTTGACCAGCTCTGTCTTTCGGAAAAATCCCTGTTTATGAGATAAAATGTGTCCTCCTGGACATCAAGAAGTAGGTATTTGTTCAGCACCGGTTGCATTTGCAGCACTATGTTAGGCCTTGTGGATTAAGAAATTATTGTCTTTATTGATGTATTTATTTATAGTTCATCTTATTTCAAAAGATATTTGGGGCAAATAAAAAGGAAATCCCTGGTATGTGACAATGGTAAAATAGAAATAAAACTAGAGAAGCAGGATCAGAGAAAGTATAAATAAAATCAAAAGCGCTCATGACCAAATTAAAAATAAATACCACACAGGTTATATGGAACTATAAAGAGCGTATCAGTTAGTTTGTCCTGTTTTTCTGGCCCCCAAAACAAAAAGGGAGACACTGTCAATTCACAGTTCCTTTTAACAAAGTGATCACCTAGCAGGGCAGCTATTTTCCTGAAATTAAATTGCAGAAGAAATCTCTCTCATAGGACTCCTTATTGGGGACATTGAGAGATCGAGTGAGCTGTAACCTTAGCAAAATTTCTACAGGGTACACATTAATATATTTAATGTGATTTTTCTTGAAGCATCTTTCATTAGAACCTGAAGGCAGAGCATTTAAAATAAGCTTGGCAAACAGTGTGGTATAGGTCAGATATGTAGCCTGTGACCTTCCAGGTATCTCCCCGCCAAAAGCCTAAAAGGCTGTACCTGCCTTCTCTGAGGATATTCACTATGGTTCTCAGATATCGAAACATATTGACATGCCTGAAATGCCAGGCCATAAATGATAAGAGTATAAAAAGCAGGACCTCCTCGCACATCACAATGGAGCTTGAAGGGACCGTTTATAGGAAGGGTTGGCCTTTGAACTGAGCTCAACTGGACAAGCACTGGGGAAGGAGATGGCTTAAAGATGATTCAGGCTGAACATGACTGATTTGATTTATTCCTTTCACTTAAACTCTGCTGAGATGATGTGCTTTGTACCTCGGTTTCATGTGTCTGCGGAGGACACTAACCCTTGGCACCAACTGGAAATATAACTGCAGGGCATCCATGGGCTCTGGTCAGGAGGCTTCACGGTCCTATTACCAAGGCTCAGAGTGAGTCTCATAAGACAGATTTGGCTCCAAAGAGCCACCACAGCTCTATTTTCATAAGCTAATTTCACTTGTTTGCCCCAGTTAATATTAATAAGCCCAGGGCTACATGCTTCTACTTATCAGAGCACAAAGATAATGGAATAATAGAATGTTCGAGTTGAAATTGGCCTTACCTCGTCCAACCTCCTCCTCTGATAGGTAAGGAGACAGAGGGACATGATGCAAAGGGATGGGTTGAGGGTAGTCAGGTAAATGGCCTGGATTGACAGCCAGCCCTATATATATTCCATGAGATCCATCTGGCATCTTGCTACGTCATCCCTAAGAGCTGTAATGCTGTGGAAAGAACACTGGACCGGGGCAACAGGAGGACCAGGTTTTGAACATATCTTCATTGATTTTATCTTGAGTTTCTATAGCTTCTTATTTCCTCCTCACAACATCAACTTCGTTGTGAAAGTAAACACCTGACACTGTTTCCTAAAGGAGGAGGCAAGATAAAACAAAGTCCTCACGTTACTGCCAGCAGTATCATCCTGAGCCCCCAATTGGTACAAATTCTAGTAGTGGTGGCACTTGGTGCCCTGGACTTTTGAACAGATTGCCTGACCTCGGACCTGAGTTTCCTCAATAATCATACCGGCTTCCCTCAACTGTCACAATTCCTAAGTGGGTAAACACATGCAAAACAGATATCACGTGGCCTGGTGCTGAGATGCTCAAAATATGTTCATTCTCTGTCCTATGCTCCTGTCTTCTTCTTTCCTGATAGATCACACATAAGTCCATGTGTATCTCTAAGGGGCACGAATCGTCCAGAACTCCAGATAGTCAAAATGCAGAGTGATATAATGTGCCCAGTTACTTCTGAATAAGTCAGCCTGCGGGACTCATTTCCATTTCTCTTCAACTAGCCCAACATCCATTCTCACCCACGCAGAACCTTCTACTGGCCCGAGGACAAATAAATCACATTTAGAATGGTCCCAGGACAATTCAACTTTACGGAAAAAGAAAATATGGCAACACGAAGGACATTTGCTGTGTTGGGCTGTCACCAGGTCCCCATCAGAGCCATAAAAAAATTATGGCCAATGAAATAACATTTTTCAAAATGTGACACTACCCTTAAATTTATCTTGGGCAATAAATGGGTTTTGGAAAGAATATTTGAGGGCAATCCATTCCTCAAGCACTCAATAACACATCATAAATGAACTGCATTGTTAATTTATAATAGAATAATTGTTTAGTCTTAACAGTCATTTTCACAAGTTCTGACATTAATTTTCTCTCTTTTTTTTTAGTAATCTCAAAATATTAGCAGTTATACCACCCCCAGCATGCCAGGCAACCCTTTCCACCTTTCCCTACAAAATGTAAAAATGATTCTGACTGGTTGACATACAGAATCTTCTGGCTATCCTTTTGTAATAATGAAGAGAGTAAGAACAAAAGCAGCTAGAATTGATCGAGGTTGACTGTCTGCCCAATAGTGTGTGAAGCTGTTTCTGACTGTATTATTTCAATTAATCTCCCCAGTGATCCTTCAAAGCAGGTGCCATTACTACACCTGTTTTACATGTAAAGAAACTGAGGCAGAGATCCTTTTTCTAAAACAAACACATGCACAAACACCCTCCTGATTTATTAAATTTCATGTATACAGGTTTCATAGATTAGATTTGCTTAAATCAGCATGCTTATGCAACCCAAAATAAAAATAGCATCCTTAATTGTACCGAAGTCTAACTAGAGAAGGGTGGAGAAAAATTGAGCAAACTACCCAGTGAGTTAAAACCACCTAAACATTGTATTTGGGGAGAGATACATTTCTTTTCTCAAATGAACAGTCCAATTTGGCTCCTCGTATAAGTTGTAGTATTAGGATGACAGCTCAACTCAGCTCTTCCCCTTGCCCATTGACCTTAGTATGACATGTATGAGTGTTTTCGTTGTTTTACTTCTAGAGAGTCAGGACCCCTGGGTGTCAGCTCCAGCTCTGTCAGTGTCTGTATCATGTCCGGCCAATGACTTAATCCTTCTGAATCTCAGTTTTCTCCATTGTAAAATAGGAACCCTGAGATTCTCACATTCCAAGACGTTATATTGACACAGGGTGGACCCAAGAAACTGTTTACAAACTCATCATGAAGATAAGAGGAAAAAACCCATCTTTAATACTCACCGTTTGATAGACAAAGACTCAGTCTTGCATTTGAACCTGTCTGAAGGGAGAACCGACTAATTGGACTGCAGAGAGGAAAGAGCATATATGAAAGCTTAATAATAACAATAACTAAAAAAAAGGCAGTCTTAAAGCATCATGACACTAAAAGCTCATTAAGATCTCTGTCCCAGCTATTACACTCCTAATTGAACAGTTACACAAATAGACGTACAATACAATCGTGACTCTAATTAAGGCTCCGACCTCAAGAATCTAGTAAAAGCTTGTACAGTTCTCTCTCCCCCTTTAAATATCTGTTCTGGGCAAGCTCTGGGAAGCGATGCTGAAATAACCTGAAAGCTCATACAAGTGCTTCTTTTCATATCCCCAAACACATCTCACTCCCCACATCTTTCCTTTTCCTTCTGGAAGTATGAACCGTTGGCATGAGAGGATACAGTTTTCTAAGTCCAGTGGTGTCTGCCATATTGCTTTCAACATTTTTCTACAATGGTGCCCATCAGTGCCTTGAGTCATAATACTGTGAGTTTGAGATAGCCCTGTCTGAAACTCTGAAGCCAGACTCTCTCCTATTGGGCAATTGACTTTCTGCTTTCTTGCCTAAATATTAGTTCACTTTTTCCTGCCCACTTGTCCTTGCCCATGTATATGTCCAAGCTAAGGATTTTGCCAGATAAGCAGTCTTAACTTTCTGCTTTCTCCTTTTTTTCCCTCTTGTCCTCATGAGCGAACATTTGTAAAGGTGCTTTGTAAATTGAAAGTCACCTTACCAATGTAAGTGGTTGGGCCTGCAAACATATCCAGCTCCTCTAGTGGGAGAAGATTTACAAAAATCAAGATGCAAGTACCTTTCTGAGATATGTGATTGACATTAAGCCTCCCAGCTCTCTTGCTAAATAGACTCTTAAGGCCTCAGTTTCCTTGTTGTAAAATGCCATGATGATTAAATGAGTTGATAAATGTTCACCTTTTACGACTTGACATTTACTAAGTACTAAAAACTTGATAGCTCTTTTCATTATTATGATATGGTCATAAGGAACAGGTGGCAAGATGGACATGAAAGCTTTCTCTAAACTGTGAGCTACAAAACAAGTATCAGTGATTGGTTCTAGTATTAGGTGCAAGATTTTAACATGTCTGCTCCAGATATCAGGGCCATTGATTCAATGTACACTTACTGGGCCCTCACCATGTGCCCAGGGACAGTGCTAGGTATTTAGGATTCAATGAAACTTGCACCAAATTACCCAGCTAGTACGTGGCAGAGCCATCCTTTGACCTACTTGTGAACTGTTGTTTCATAGACCCATGGTTGAGCTATATATAGTCCTCTGGGGCAGAAGGCACTGTTTGGATTTTTGGTTTCCTAGTGTTCTAGGCAAAGAGCTCAGCCATGTTCAAGGGATAGCATCGTACATGCCTATTTATGCTGAATATTGGGTCAAATGCCCTTCATTCTCCTCAGAAGGTTTGACTGAGAGCCTTTATTATTGGAAGCTTGAGGTTTGGGACAAAATTGAGGTGTCAAGTTTCTTGCACCTTTTGACCTTTGATATGGCACTTAGATTTTCAGTTGATGTTTGCAAGCGGCTGGAATGTGATATACCAGAAACAAAATGGCTTTAAAAAATATCCAAATTAAGGCAGCAGCAAGAGGTTACCTTCACTCAAGAAAGGCCAATGATGTTCTGGGTTTCTCTCTCAACTGGAAAGGCACATGACAAACATGGCGATGTCTGCTAGCTTTCCCTCCAGGTTTCTTGTTTCATGAAGCTCCCCCTAGGGGCGTTTTCCTTCTTCATCTCCAAAGGTCTCTGGCTGCCTGGGCTCTCATGGTTCTTGTAGCTCTCTCCAAAATTTTTCCTCTTGTAAAGGAGTCCAGTAAACTAATCAAGGCCTACTTGGAATGGGTAGAATCACATCTCCCTCTAATCAAAGGTTAATACCTACATTGGGTGAGTCGCATCTTCCTGGAGATAATCTAATCAAGCTTCCAATCTACAGTGCTAAATAGGGATTAAAAAAAAAAACAGCTGCCTCCACAAGATGGATCAGGATTAAAACATGGCTTTTCTAGGGTACGTAATCCTTTCAAACCAGGACAATGAGCAAATCATGCATATATTACAGAGAAATGAGTATATTCTCTCGGATTAGGTTGTAAGGCAAACTAAAACCAGTAACCAACATGTTTGGAATAGTTTGAGAGCACAGATTTGGTTTCAGTCCCCATCTAACGGTTTGGATAATTATCTGAACTTGGCTCATCTGATTTCAATTCAGACCATTGAATTTGCAACAGAAAGCATAAAACCTAAGGAGGGAAGACTTTTGACCTCTCTGATCCTACCAACTTCTCATCAGGCCAAGCCATATTTCAGTGAAATGTCATTGGGAATTTGGGCACATCCAGCTCCGTTTCAGGTCCAGGTTGTGGTTTTTTTGAAAGTAGCAGGTGTAGGTGGTAGGCGCGTGGGAGCAGGCCATCCACTGCAGGGCAGAGAGCCTTGAAGGGTTTACGTCCTCTCCCCTGGTTTGTTCTGTCCTCCTGGAGGAGAGGTAAATTCATCAGGATAACTGGATCATTGGGTAAATTCCACAAATATTGACTGTCCCAGTCCAATGTATCTTCACTTTAATGTAGCCACGAATCACCTGGGAATCTTTCTAAATTCAAGATTCTGATTCCTCAGGTCTAGGGCAGGGCATGAGGGTCTACACTTCTCACGAGCTCCCTGGTGATCCTGATGCTGGGAGGTGTCTAAAACACATGATGAATAATGAGGACCCATGTCTGAAGGCCTGTGCCAAGTGCAGGAAACACAAAGATGAATACATGAATCAGAAAAGGCCATTGCTGTTAGGGAATCATCTCTTGATGGGGAGATAGTAAAATAACCACTCTACAAGGTCCTCAATGGGACAACTCGGGTGACTAGAGCCCTGTGGGGACCCTTGAACTTGGTCTTAGAGATGAGTAGGAGGTGAACAGGTAGGGAAAGCAGGAAATAGTATTTCAGGCAAGGGTAAGATCCTGAATAAACACACAAACCAAACACAAGTTCAACATCTTCCTGCAGGTATCTAAGAAAGTGCCCAGTTCAAGAAAAATAAATAAATAAATGAATAAAGTAGAAAGCCCCAGAAAAAAAAATAGAATAAATAAAGCATAAGAAAACACAACATTCCTGTGGTAAGTAAGCAATCCCTCACATCTGAGGGCACCAGACCTTCTTTCTACTGCGTGCATAATTAGAGCATTTGAGATGTGGTATCAGGAGAAGCACCAAGCTGAGGGTATTATGAGATGCTGGAAACTGTGAAAATGTCCAGCATTCCTGTTCTCAGCCGTGTCTTTCATTTCTTCTGGATTGACCTAACCGGAATTTTGGTTTTTGACTTCCTTTTCTTTCTGTTTTTTTTTTTTTTTTTTTTTTTTTGGTGTATTTCTTTTTTAATGAATCTGAAAACTCAAAGTGAAACCCAGCCAGATTGTACGATTTCCCCAAGTTCTTTCTTCTCCCTCCAGCTGCTCACCACTGCTTTACCCCATCCCCACTGCCCCACGAAATCCCACCCAGAAATCAGACCCTTTGGCGTGGTCCATATTGAAGATCTCTTCTCACCCTGGAGCTCCTCACTGGCCCATCAGATTTTCTGACCCAGACTTGGAGAGTACGAAGATTGCAACCCAACAATTCTGCTGAAGAAAATGCACCTGGTGTGCCTGATGTCCTAACTTGGTTCTGCCACCAACCAGGAGGGGGGCCCAGAATGTATCTTTATATCATAGTTACAACAACAGCAACAACTTGCTTAGAAATGTACAGAGCTCTAACTTTCAAGACTTCCAGCTCTCCTCGCAGGCAATTAGGAAGGTACTAACATTCTTATCCCATTTTACAGGTGGAGAAACTGAGACTCAGAGAAACGCAATGAACAAGGATATGAACCCAGTGCTCTTATGCTACCTAGTAATGCTATGTACATACCATAACCAGGCCCTGCGAAAATCCTCAGTTCATCCTCATAGCTATCCTCATTTCATAGAGAGAAAACTGGCTTAGAGAAGCTGAGGCCAGTGAATTCCAAATCTGAGATGCAGGCCAGTTTGTTTGACCTCAGAGTGCTCACTCTTAGCCCAATGTCATACAGCTTCTTAGACCATCCTTAGATCATCCACTAGCCCTGTTTGTTCACCTTTTGTGACTTTATTTTCTCATCTGTAAAATGAATGTGGCTGTCTGTGATATCTCAGACCCATTCCCAGCTATAATATCCTATGATCCTATAATTTTGTCTCGGAAACCAGAGTGCTTCACTGCCAACTTCTATTCAGTGCTAATCATTTTGCTTAATTATGTTTAACTCTGAGTGTGTTTTACTGCAGCTGTCACCACACTTCAATTTGTTATGCTCGGGAAGTTGAGAGCTGGATGCTAGCACCTGTTTGCCATTTTACAGGGTGCGTTCAGCAGCCAGGCAGGACTTCTACTTGGCCTCATGTTACCATGTTGTGACCTGAGGCCAGCGTAGTTCTTCGGTTTGTACTGGAAAGAAACAAGACTACAAATACCCGGAAAGCAGCATTAGTCAAACCTTTTACTAAATGTAAACTGCTGGATGTGTTTCAAAGCTTGGCATGTTTTGTCAACGGGTTGTTTAAGAGGACAAACACTTGCATATGGTATGCATTTACTTCCATTTTTGGTGCTTGAGCAGAGAACATTTCAGTCTCAGATTTCTCCATTATAACCTCACCTCCCCCTTTGGTTGACATCTCTGTTCATTGCTTTCCTTCAGGCCTCCACAGAGGTGCCATGTTACCTGGGAAGCTTTCCCCAACATGCTCTGTCTGCTCACGCTTTGCGTGTGTGTTCCTGAGTCTCCACCTAGCACAGCCTTGTCCCACCATAATGTAAAGCTAGTTTTTCTGGCTGGCCCGTCATCCTGCAGGCTCCTTTAGGACCCCAGCCATACGTCATGCTTTCCTGTGGGCTCTCCCCCCAAATGTTTATAGAATGAAAAAATGGATGAATGAATGAAACAACAGTTTTCTCTATGTTCACCCTCCTGGTATTCTCCATATGTGGAACAAAACTTTCCTTTCTCTTTCTAGTGTTCTGCCGCCATTCCTTATCCTTCCTCTTCTGACGGATTTGCACAGTTGATCCAGCGCATCTCTCCTCTGAGCCTTCTCCCAAACATTCAAAATCGCTTCCCTTCTCCCTCGCTTTTCTCACCCCCCACACTCCTCTGATGGGTCAGGTTCTGTCTTCCACCTCTGAAATGATGCTGGAAACACTGCTTCAGCCAGGAAGTGCTCCCCAACTAGCCAGCAGAGAGGAAGCACGTTCTCTGTTGCCCTATTTGAAGTAAAGTATACGGCTTCCAAGACTCACCTGTCTTCTCAGTTTACACAATACTCCTTTTTCCCTTTGGTGTATGCACAATGTAACATTTCGTATTTTTTAATTGTGGAGTATTAGTTCGCTTCTATCGGTGACCTTTTCTAAAAGCTATCTTGTCAAGCTAATATTAAGAAAACATAAAAAGACTCTTCTTGTCTTTTTATGACAACAACTGGCTCTAGCAGTTGGTGATGTTAGGATCAGTGATGGATTTTATCCTCCAAGAAATTCCATTCAGGAGCTCGGCTAGCATACCTTGAATCTTAACGGGTGACTGGTTGGCCAACGGGAGACCTGGCTAAAGTGAAATCGTTGGATGTGATAGATGGGGAGAGGGTTGGAAGGGAACCAAAAAGTTGGATGGTGGAAGACATTGGATGGCTCCCTTCTTCTGTGACTCAACCTCCTGCCGCTTAAAGGTGACCTGAGATAAGCCAGGGAGGTAGTTTTACCCCAGTTTCTCTCATTGTCTCGTACATTTTCTTTTTTCCACTTGGTCATTTTCCCCATTGGTAGTTATGAGACAGATCATCACAGACCATATTTAACTTCAGTGGGTTTATGGATCACTTGAGAGCGTGACATGTTTTGATTCCCAGGCCCTTCACCAGGATTCCTGATTTAGCACATATGGAGTGAGTGCAGAAATCTGCATTTCATTTAGTTTTAGTTAAAATTGAATACATGAACAAGATGTGGAGTTTTTTTTTTAATAAGCAAACATTGTGAAAGAGTAACCAATAAACTGTAAGACACCGAACTTCCGTCCTCCAAGACCGGGCAAATTCTATCTGCACAGTAGGAGAACCATGGCAGAGTAAACTCAGACCTACCTTTGCTTCCATTTCTGCCATTGTCCTTCTTCAAAGTGACATGACTAAATCTGACCGCTTACACCAAGTGGGACTCTACTGAATGCTCTTAACTGTTTGGGGGAGGTGGAGGCAGAGGTACCTTAGAAAATGTGGTAGAAGCATGAAGATCTTAAACCCATGCATGAATTCCATTGGAATGGGGATAGAGGACCCATACACTTCCAGAGAAAAATCTAGCCCATGGCAAGAACTGCTTTTCTCCTCAGCATGGATCCTTGAAGCTATAGAGGGCAGAAGCACCTGGAGAACAAGTCAGAAGTTCTGCAGGCGCCTAAGCAATGGTCATGTAGTTTCCATGTTACCGTAAATGCTGATCCCAGGCTTTAGCTGCCCTCCGAGGCTGGGTATCTCTCTCTAGATTGCAACTTGAAAGGTCAGAAGACATCTCTGTCCTTTGATATCCAGTGCTTCAGGAAACTATAAAGGACAGATTTCTCCCACATCTCAACAAATAGCTTGTGTGTCTATCAAAGAGTTAGTGTAGGCTAATAAAGTAGACAGAGCCAGGAGCATCATCGATGTGGTGAGAGCTCTGCAGACAAACAGAATCACTGGCCTGGCCTCTGAGCCTGAGTCAGCTACTTTTGGGTTACTGTGCTTTGTTAAAAACTGCTATAAGCATTTTCTCCATACTTGTTCACCAGAGTCAGATGCAGAACTTTAGAAAGAAAACCCTTATTGCTATGCTGGGTGATTCTCCATTTGGGAGTGTTGCTGATACCACAATCGTTTTCCTTCTGGCAAAGAAGGGGGCAAATAGTTTGAACTACCGAAGTGTCATTCCTTCCTCATCCTGTATACTTGGTGGCTTAAACCTTAGATTCTCCCTAACTGGAATAATTGAAAAATGCCAAAAGTTGTTAGTTAGAGCACACTTGGAGGGACTCATATCACATCCTAATGTTATGATGTTTGTAGAGATAATCATCATAAGTATTTATTTATGAATTTCAGTTGCTAGGAAGCTTAGCTGAAGTGCTACAAGTCGCTAATTTTGTTTCTGCTACCCTCCAAAGGCTACATTTAGCCATATGCTCACACATGCTGCCTGTCTTGGTTTCCTTCTCTTCTAGTGTTTTACTTATCAGTCCACCTAAATAGTTGTGTGTGTAACATTCTGCAGATTCCCTTGAATCATCAATAGTAGGAAATCGTCTCTCCTAGAGGGTCTAATAAAGAAAATCTTCCCTCCCAGGAAGGTCTAATACAGAAAAAGTGGACCCTAGGAGGATAAAATATCCTTACTAGAGTGGATAGGGTAAAAATAAATATTATTGTTATCATGTGTCTTTGTGTCATACCTGATTGTTTATAAAGGATTTTCTGAACTTTTCTCAAATTTAATTTTCACTAGGGTCTTGAACAGTAGTTGTTGAACTCATCCTGACTCTCCACATAAAAATGCTGTGGAATTATGGCTCATGGATGGTAAAGGACTATATAATTCTGCCTGTCAAATCCCGACAATAATTGAGATTTGAATGCAGGTCTGTCTGACTCCAAGTCCAGCGTCCTTTTTTGGTTCTGTCTTTAAACTTTCCTGAAGTTCGGGACGTTAGTGGCATTGTTGTCCGTCTGGGCGGTGACGCTGCGAGCAGGGATGGAACCGTGTGGCAGACTCCCTGCACTGGGGCAGCCAGGTCTGCCCAGATACACTGTGAGCCAATTTCCAGACCCAAGGAGATGTCATGAGAGGTTTTCATCGTCACCTGTTCCCTCCTATTTGACGTCTTCTTGTTGGCAGTGGTATAGGCATTTGTTACGTGCCCAGTCGAGTCGGCAGCCGTGTAGTCTTTTGTAGAATGTGGAAACGCCTCGTTTTATGCTTGTGACTCTGCTTCATGGCACCGGCGAGAGGAATGGTGGAAAAGGTTACCGTCACTCCGTTTCTCTATTATCATCTTCCGCTGAGAGCTTATCACTAATTTCGGTGTCAGAGCAGTAGTCATTTTGAGGCCTCATGAAAGCCTACGAGCTCCCCAGAAATGCAGGCAGCCCTCTGACCTTTGCAGCTGGAGATAATGGCCAAGGCTGAGGCACAGCAACCTTTAGGGCCAAGAGTGGGTGGCAGGATTTTCCTTTCCAGTGACATTCATTTGCTTCTTGTCTCTGTCTGTATTTTTAATTGGAAGGATGTACAATGTGACTCTGCCTTGCTCTCTCCTATCCTGAGCTCTGAGTAGAAAGATAGATCGTATCTGGCTGGCTGTGTCATAAGGGAATGCTGTCAATGCCAAACTGGTAACAGTGGTGGGGAGGGAATGGGGGGGTCATTGCTAATTGCTGCAGTTATAGACATAAAGGATATAAGTGGTGAACTTTCAGGAGGAGATGCTGTTAGTAGGTGAGACCTTTGTACCACCTGGCCCAGCCCATGCTTCTTTCTCATGCTCATTTTATCCCATGGTTGTGTGAAATTAATCTGGCACTTGGATCTTTCTTTTTCTTTTTTTTTTTTTTTTGCCCCCAAATGACATGTTTTGTTCCATCAGAACTCTTGTTATCCAAGAAGAACCAGCCACTTATGCCATTTATTCAAGTTCTATCTCAGGTTTGTGTCTTCTATGAGACTGTCTGCTGTGGACTCATCTAATACCACTCACTTCCCTTCCAGATTGCTGACAGCTCAAGCTTATACCAAAGATTTTGTTATTTACTCTGTTTGGTTCTTTATTATTTCTTACTCTAGAATGTTCTGTTTGCTTTCTGCATGTGCATCTTGTCTCCCCAGATAGATTCTTTTTTACTACTTGTCAAAAGGAAGCTTGACTGGCCACTACAACTTGTTAAGCACCTGCTATGTGCTGGGTGGGCCCCATGGTAGGTGCTTTACATACATGGCTTCATGTAATCCTCACAATAAACCTGGGAGTTAGGGCTTGGTATCCCCATTTTATAGCTAGGGACTGAGGTTTAGACAGAGTATGAATGGTATGCACTTGCCAAGGTCACACACAGCTGGTGAGCAGAGGAGACACATCGTGGTGCAGAGACAGATGTCAACCACTGGACACTGGTTGGGGTGGACTGGGGGAAGACTTCAAAGGATATACTCTGATACACTCCAAGGAGCCCCCCAAATGGATCACTTTCCCTTTTTGTACAACCTAGCACCAGGCATGCGGCCAGCATTCGCTAAATAAAATCTATACCTTATAGAAGATTTTGCACATAATCTTCATGAGAAAATGAGAAGTAGGAATCATCTTCACCGCTCTACAGATGAAAAAAAATCAAGGCTCAGAGAGATTAATTAGAGGAAAGATCATGTAGATAGACAGTGGTAGAAACTATTCAAACGAGGCCAATGTGACCCACATGTGGCATTCTTAATCACAATTCTCCTCTGGCTCGGTTACGTAGGGGTGTACTCTCCACTGAGGACTGGTGTACCCCCAGCCTGGTGGTCCCTTAACAGGGCTCCAAAGGAATTATCAGTTCAGAGAAAAGGCAAAACAGTAGTACTTATTCATCAGCTCTCTCAACAAATACTTATAGTGTGGGCGATGGCTGGGTATTAGGGAGACTCTTTGGGAAACACAGCCCAGCCCTCAATCTTAGGGCTTGCCCTTAGGTAACTTATTCCTGCAAAGAATAAGTTGCAAATATATTGCAAAGGAGAAGCTAAGCCTACTTATGATTATGCCTAAGAGTCACCCCCAGAGAACCTCTTTTGTTGCTCAGATGTGGCCTCTCTCTCTTAAGCCAACTTGGCAGGTGAACTCACTGCCCTCCTCCCTACGAAGGGCGTGACTCCCAGGGTTGTGTAAATTTCCCTGGCAATGTGGGACAGAACTCCCAGGATGAGCCAGGACCCAGTATAATGGTATTGAGAAAACCTTCTTGACCTAAAGAGGGAAGAGAGAAATGAGACAAAATAAAGTTTCAGTGGCTGAGTAAAGAGGTTATCCTGGAGGTTATTCTTATGCAATATATAGATATCCCCTTTTAGTTTTTGGGTATTGGTATAGCTAGAGAGAATTATCTTAAACTTTTGAACTGTAATCCAATAGCCTTGACTCCTGAAGATGACTGAATAACTATAGAGCTTTAGAGTGTGAATGTGTGAGTGGAAAAACCTTGTGACTGACATTCCCTTTACCCAGTGTATAGATAGGTGAGTAAGAAAAAAAAAAAAAAGACAAAAAATAAATAAACAATAGGGAAGGGTGGGGGTTATCGGACATTTGGGGTATTCTTTTTTACTTTTATTTTTACTTTTATGGTTTTTGGAGTAATGAAAATGTTCAAAAATCTATTGAAATGGTAAATGCACAGCTATGTGATGACTGTGAACCACTGATGGTATACTTTAGATGATTACATCTCAATAATTTAAAACAATCATTAAAGGAAAAAAAAAAGAAGTTAAGAGTCTCTCCACCCAGGGAGTCAAGAGGTTACTAGGAAACACTTCCTCCTTCCTTGCAACTGTCCCGTGAGCCAATGAAAAGTTCTCAGCCCCTTACCTCTGAGATGATACAGTGCCCTTTCTGACAAAGGCTGAAGAGAGGAAAACTGTTGTGGAAAACAAAAGCACACACACACGCACATACACACACACTCTCATAACATAAAGCCATTTCTCCTTAATAAAGGACACCTTCCAGAAAGCAAAGATTTCCTCCTTCACTCACCTCGTTCAGAATTGCTTTTTTTATTATCAGGAAAAAAATCAGAGTAAAAGAGAATGGCTTTCCCTTACTTCTTTGAGGTTTGTCCGTTGGACATCCGGGAGCCCATTGCATCCCAGGACCCTAGTGCCTCAAAGCCCCCAGGCACGTGCTGTCCCCTGCAGAGCAGCCCAGCGGAAGTCATTCTCGCTCACGCTCAGGGCTCCTGCCTTGTCAGAGGAATAGAGCAATCATGCCTCGTTCCTGCGGGGCAGAAGGAACAGCGTTTCCAAGGCAGCGGGATTGATGCGTAAAACTGTCAGAGGGGAGGACAACACGCTGCTGTCTTTGGAAGAACGCTGTGCTTTCATGTTCCGCCCGCTTTGGAAACCCAGTTCCCCACTCATAAATCATCATGTAACCACGTCAAGGATTATGTAGGATTTATACACCCACGCGCGCGCACACGTTGTTGTTCCTGATGATTCAGCAGGGGGGCTGGCAGAAGCGGGGTGCACCTCGCAGAGCACCTAACAAGAGAACTGACCACCGCAACGGGTCACCTCTTTTGTTTGTGCTGCATCTTCACACCCACTCGCTCAGCAACACACTGAATGAAATGTGCCTCGGTGCTTTGTGTGGGGGAAAAGAATGAAAATAATGGCCATTCAGGCAAAATAAAGCTTTTTGGTGCTTTTCAGAAAGCGGGCTTGTTTTCAATGTTGTCCCTGTGTTCGCACAATGGCCTTCCTTTGTGCTTCATTGAAACACACCCCAAGCAAGGAAAACATCTCTCCGTGCACTCAGACAAACATGTGCTCTTGAGGTGGTCAACAAGGAAGGGAAGAAACTGTGGTGACTATTGGACCAGGTGTCAAGGGGCTATGTGAGGTGAGGGCCTCCTTCTCAGTGCAGAGGAGGTGGGCAGGTGACCACGGATGGTGGGATGGGGCTCGTTAGGAAATTAGCTTTGTTTCTGCCTGGAAAGACCTGCAAAGAAGGAAAACATTATTATCACCATCATCTCCATCATGGTGTGCGCTTATTGGGCAATTACAACTTGCCAGGCACAGTGCTGGGGGCATTTTATACAGCTTTTTAATATTATCCTCACAAAACCCTCTGATGAGGAACCCAAAGTCCAGAGAGGTTAAGAAACCTCCCTAGCGTCACTCACCTGAGAGGTGATAGGGTAAGGATTCAAATCCTGGTCCCATCTAACCCTGGACACCAACCTCTCAAACCCCACCCTAAGATACTCTGAATTAAACCTCCCAGGTTTACGAATTAGGAGAGATGACTTCCGGATGAAGATGGACATTTTAGAAAGAGCTACCTTGAGAACTGTCCCAAAGTGGGTTGTTCTCTGTTCACTTAACTGCTCATCTTTATGGCAGGCCAGTGGGGGAGCTGCATGCTGATTCAATCCTAAATGTATGAGAGGCAGAATGAGGAACGGCACTGGCCTGGATTCAGGTCTGGTCTTCCTATAACCAGCTTAGTGGACACAGATGGTTCAGTTTTCTTCTCTGGGCTTCAGTGGCTCAGCAGCTCTTGGCTATACCCCAGGCTCATTAAAATAATGGTTGGGTTGGAAAGGTCCTCCCAGCAATTAAGTGTTCTGCTCCCGAATCTCTCCAGGAAGCCCCTCCATAGTGACCTCTGGTTAGTAGCTTGTTTCTGTTCATCTTGATGGGAAACTCACCCCACGGGTCCACTAACACCCCACTTCTACCTGAAAAGGTTTTGACCTTTGTGTATACCATGTCCCCCTCCCCTCTCCTCAGGCCGGCCACATCCCACCATACCTGGTAAGCGCAGTTGAAATCCCACTTCCTCACAAGATTCTCCTACTCCAATCCCACATTCAGAGACATCACAGTGGCGGGTTGAAGTTAGACACTGTAGGATTATTTATACTGTGGCGATAGGCCAGACACCAAATCACATCTCTTTTTTTTTTTTTTTTTTTTTGACACCTGGTTTACCAGCATACCACTGCTTACATATAACCCCCACTCCTGATGGGGTGCCAACCATTAACCCTCACATTGGCCATTGGTTTATCAAGGGCCTTTGCTCGTCTCTTCATAAAAGTAGGAGGGATAGGGGTAGCTCCCTTGTAAATAGTAAGCACTCTCCAACACATGTCAGTGTGGCTCACTTCATCTCTCTAGGGTATACTCTCTCCCTGAAATATTTCAGGTGACGTCCAGTTGGTTGAGAGAGCATCCTTCAAATAGTCAATCGCCATGCATTCATTCAACCATTCATTTATAACAGTGAGCATTCACTGTGTTCCAGGGTAACTGGTAGTAAACACAGCAGAGGGGTTCTCTGTCCTCAAAGAGCTCATATTCTAGTTAGGACAGACAGAAAATAAGCAAGTAACTGAATCAACAAGTAGAAGTTTTCTGATGGCTGTCAGCGATATGAAGAGTATAACAAGGAGGGTGAGATGGAGGAGTTGTGGGGGCTGAGGTGCACAGTCTCAGATCGGGAGGTGTATCCTATCACTGTAGTAACAAACTATCACCATTTCCTCAGCTTATAAAACAATACTAATTTATTATCTTAACAGTCCCAGAGGTGGGAAGTCTAAAATGGGATGGCAAAGCTGTGTTCCTTCTGAAGGCTCTAGGGAAAATACGTTTTCTTGAGCTTTCTAGCTTGTAGCAATTGCTAACATTCCTTGGCTCATGGCGCTGCCTCCTTCTGGCCCCTGCTTCATCATCTCAATTCCTTCTTTGACTCTGGCTCTCCTACCTCCCTCTTCTGGAAAGATCTTGGGCTGACATAAGCCTGGAGTGTCTAAAGATGATGCTGGGGTGGCTGGTATGAGCAACCAGCAGGAAGCAGGAAAGGAGGCTAGAGAAGAGGCAGGGCCCAGGCGGCTCAGCATCACAGAGGGATGGAGTGGGAGTATGGCTTTCATTCTGAATATGGTGGGAAGTCGGCAGGGAGCTCGAGACTTTTGTTTTTCACTGGGTCAATAGTTTTTTGACTCGAAACAACTTCTCTGGCACTGTCCAGTAGAAATATCATGTGAACCACATATATAACTTGGAATTTCCTAGTAGCCACATTTGGTGGAGGGGGGAGTATGGGGTGCATGGTCCGGGAATCAAACCTGAGTCTCCCGCGTGGAAGGTGAGCATTCTACCACTGAGCCACCCGTGCACCCTCCTAGTAGCCACATTTTAAAAAGTGATAAGCAAGTGAAATGAATTTTAATAAAATGTTTTCTTTAACTCAATATATCTAAACACCACATGTCATCGATTTTGAAGAGTTATTGGTGAGACATTTTACATTCTTTTTTTTTTTTAACCGATAAGTCTTCTGCCTTCTCTGTGTGTTTTACACTTCCAGCACATCTCAGTTTCACTAGTCACATTTCAAGCACTCGATTACCACACATAGTTGCTGCCTGCCATTTGGATTGTTACCGGAGGCTTGTTCAAAGTCTCTCTGGGCAATGTTTGAAAAGGTAGTGACCAGTGGAGTGTCACAGGGCATGTGGGCTGTCTATCACTCCCATTAGCCACCCCTGACCTCAGAGTCTTTGAGCAGGCTGCAGGAAGTAGAGGAGGGAATAGCAGATTATTGAAAGGAATTTACCTCCTTGGCAGGGTTGGTGGGGCTCAGTCCCAGACCCTAATGCTAGACTCTGAGATGCTCCTGCCTGGTTGGATTCTCCAGGGTATACAGTGTTTCTGTCCATTTGATTGCTCTTTGAGTTTACCTCTGTGTCCGACCCTCCCACCTTTAGTCCCCGAAGAAGTTTGAGCTAAAGCCAGACTCTTCCCGTATCCTTGTAGACAGCACCATTTATTCAACTCATTATACCAATATTACTGAAAACAAGGGCAGAGGTCAAGAACAGGAAAAAAATCATCGAAGCAACTGAGCAGGTATACGTTGCTAGAGTAAGAAGTATATGTCAGGTACCACCAAGTCATGCTCATGACTTTGAGCTCGTTCTGTGACCCTGATATTAATTGTAAAAGTGTAGCCCAAAAGGCTTCATATCAACAGAGCATTATGTACATTCACTTGGATTTTTACAGCGATATTAAATTAAAAGTTTTTATGAAACAGAGAATAAAGATCGGAATTAAAGATTGAGGTCATGGTAGTTTGCAGAAAGGCTAGCTTATGAGAAGCATATTCAGTATTGCACAAGACAATTAAAATAACAGCAATGTTTATTGGAATATTCTATTAGAGCTAGTGATCTCTGCAGCACACTCACCTTTCAGGAGGAGAAGGGCTGGCACGGAGCTCCTTTCTATATAATTGATTTGGTGGGTTGGCATCTCGACCCTGACATCTGGGCTGTGGGTACCAGCAGCCCTATCCAAAGGCAACTTGACCGTTTTGATGTCTAGTGACAAAAGCTCTAATGTACAAGGACAAAGGTGCCTTCAGTGAGTGCTTTGGGGCTTTAGAGCATCAGTCAAATTACCAGTGACTCTAATTAGTGTTCCTGCAATCTGGAGCAATCTATATCTGCTTTCCAAAAAGGGGTAGAATATTTCCCTCTGATAACACATTAGCACAAGCCCTTCCTGGATGAGTTTTCTGAAATTATGAGGACCTGATAGTGTGGGGGAGAAGCGGCTATGACATGGAAACCTCTTGTTATGAAAACCAGGAGCAGACTTTGCAATCAACAGACTAACAACTATTTATCTGGTACTTACGAAATGCTATACTCTGTGAGGGGATTTGAGAAGCACAAGCACCCCCTACTTTCCAGGGGCTTAACACTTAGAAAGAAATAACCATGAAATGATAAGTAGCAGTACATTCACCAATGCAGCCCAATGGGACAGGCTGTGGTCTGGGATTCAGTAGACCTGAGTTGGGCTACTAACTGAACCACTTGAGAATGATGCCTCCTGGAGCCTGGTCTTTACCTAACAGAGGCAATAATTACTGGATTATCTAAGACTCATCTCCTAAAATGGGGCAAGTCATTTTAGCTCTCGGACCTCAGGATCCTCTTCTAGAAATTGGGAGAGTTGGAATGGATTATAATGGTGGTAATAATAGCTCAAAAGAGTGAGGTCTAATTTTGTGCTTATAACTTCACAAAGTCTTTCTGTGCATTAATTCATATATTCCTAATTCAGCCTTAACTAGGACTGAGTTCTGTTATCCTAAGTGAGAATACTGAGATTTACGTTCAGTAACTTATCCAACATTGAAGAGCATTAACTAATGCCAAAGCTGGGATTCAAGAGTAGGTCTTTAAGTCTGTATAGTTTGAGATATTAACTTCTCTGAGGTTCATCCCACCTGTCACATTCTATAATTCTGGGAACTTTAAGAAATCATCAGAAGATTGCTTGGGGGGGGAATAAAAAGGGTCAAGGCTGATGTAGGAAACCACGTTCCAATAAAGCACAGACCAGGCATGAATAGAACTTCAGAGAGGAGAAATGCCATCGTCTATGGCTTGGGGAATTCAGAACCTAATTATATCAGAAGGCCTTAATATTGAAATTCAATATCTCTTTCTGGGTCATGCTGATTGATCTGTGCTGATATCCCAGTTTGCACTAACATCACTGGTCATTCAGCAAGAGAGTCTTCACACGGAACACAGTGTCACCAGCGAAGGTGCTGCTGCATGACAGCTAGTCTCACCTTTTCAACCTTTTCATTTTATACCAGTCTCAGCCACAGTTGGGGGAGCTGTGAATTTCACTTTACCATAATGTTTAGTGAAGGCACACACACACACACACACACACAGAGAGAGAGAAATTGGCACCCACAGAGTCTTCACTTTGAGACAAGAGTGGGTTTGGTTTCCTTCGCTTACACAATTGATGCTTCCCAGAGACACTTTTGTTTAGATGGCTCATTGGCCACAAACCGTTTCATTATGTGTTGCCCAGTTACCCTGGCTTCCTGCACATTCTCTTGAGCAGATGGTTCACCTCCTTATCTCAGAGAATTGTTTCCCCAGAATCGATAGCTTTGATACCATCAAGGCAAGAAGGCACTAAACCACCCTTTTTTGTAATTGTTTAGGTCCTACTTTTTCATGTCTATTTCATGAAAAGATAGTGTGGTTAGATTTAAGCTGGGCCCTGCCAAGGGTGTCATTTGTGCTTGGGGTTACCCACATGATCACGTGGCTTGCCTTCTTTTGCAGCCTGGCGATCTTATCTTCTTTGCTGCATCTTGCCATAGAGCGCCCAGCTCCTTCCAGGGCCTGTGTGTGTGTGTGTGTGTGTGTGTGTGTGTGTGTGTGTGTACACGCACATGCCCACAGGCGTAATGAGGTTTGCTCGTGGCAGCAGCTCGTAAACTGATTTCCTTACCTTTCACTTATAAAATGGAAATTAATTCTCTGGGGGTCGTTGCTATACCCTTAGAACAAACCTTCGTGATTCCTTTCTCTTGGGAATTTGGAGTGATGTTTTCCTTAAGCAGATGGATTTCTGTTCAGTTTAAGCTGGTAATTATGATTTCCCTTCTACGTGCCAGGAACTGTGCCACTCAAGATACAAAGATGAATATGACTGAGCCACTGTTCTGGAGAGATTCTCAATATAGCTATAGACAGAAGACAGGTTAACAGATAGCTGGAATTCAACCCAGAAAGGGCCAAGGAGACACCATGAGCAGAGTCTGTGGGAAGACAGATAAGGGGTACTAGGAGAGAAGGAGCCTGGGGAGGCTATGAAAAGGGAGAGGCATTTAATCTCTACCTTCAAACACAGGTATGAGTTTGTGAGTGAAGCAAAGAAGGGAGCAATATTTCCAACAAAGAGAGGAGCACAACAAAAGCATGAAGATGTAAGTGTGGGCTCGTTTAGTATGGCTTGAGCAGAGCAGGTGTACTGGGGCAAAGGGGAAGAAAGGGCTGGCTCAGCTGGGAGAGGGCTTTGTGTCCTGCATTGTCCTGAGATGCTTGGCAGTTGGGGTGTGCTTTCAGATTTAAATCCATTGAGTATACCAGAGAACCCAGGAAAATCAAGAGGAGTCCTTCGTGGATGTCACTGAAACAAAGAGCTTCGCCGTCCCCAGCCAGACAAGGCCGTGTCTACGGGTCTATCCCCAGGACCTGATTCAGCCCGTGGCTTTCCTTTTTCAAGTCCATTTAACCCTCCTAGTACCCAGCTTATTGTGGTCAGAGTTTATCTTAAAATTGTCCTTGACCCCTACTGACAACTGAAAAGACTCGTAGGAAGGATCACTCTTAAATCCCATCTGCCCCTTGGGAAGGCAGCGGATGCTTAAGCACACATATATAATAGGAACAGTTGTCTGTGTGGCTCCACTGGGCAAGGGCAAGGGTTCCATGCTATAGACGTGGGACTTGGGGTCTTGGCCGGGCTCTGCCACTCTGTGCTGTTGGACCTTGGACAAGCGGTTTCTCTCCAGGCTCCAATTTCCTATCTGTAAAGTGAGGCGGTTGCACTCTATGACACCTAAGGGGCCTTTTCTACCTCCCCTGATTCTGCCTTTAATTTTTAGGCAGCAGTCTGATCAGCAAATATTTCTTCTTAATGTGAGGGCTCTGGGATTTTTGTGCCTTGGGCAAAGAAGAAAAAATTGCAAGATGGCCCTGTGAAAATGCCCATTCCAACAACTCCCTGTAGCAAAACAACAGCGGGAGGGAGGGAGCCAGAATCCAACTTTCTGATGGAGGAGTCCTTGGGTTTGGAAGTGTGGAGAACTCACCCAGGGAGGGGAGTTTCATGAGGGATGCAGGGAATGAAAAAGGGGAAGTGGAGAGAGAAGGTACCACTGCAGGTAGTGCAAAGACCTACCACTCAAATGCACCCACTTTCATCCAGCAGATATGGTGCAGCCACTCCTAGTGCCGATCTGGTCAAAGCTTCCCAGGCTACATATCGTCTTTATTCACCCAATTTTCTCCTTTGAAGGCAGAGGGATTTCAGCTCACATGCATTGAGGCCTTCCCAGGTGCCTCTCTCCTGGGCCCTGGCTTGGGTTTTGGAGGGTGTGGCTCATGGTTGCCCCAGACCCGAGTGGAGGGTGGGGCACAGTAGCTGGTTGGCCACAGCTCAGCGTGCCTGTTCAGGTAGAAAAGGCCATGAAGTGATAATGGGGAACAGCGTGGGTTTTGCTGTCACATGACTTGCGTTCAGATACCGGTCCCGCCACACGGTCCCTATAGGTTCTGCCACAGTTACCTCTTCTCTGCAGCCCCCGTTTGCATTTTCTCACCCGTAAAATGCAAATAATAGGACTTTCTAGGACCCTTGTGAGAAGCAACTCACATAAAGTGCTTAAAACTATGTATGATGCATAGTGGATGTCCCATAAATGGAAGCTTGTTTTTTTAAAAAAAAAAGTCTATTTTTATTTATGTCTAGAAAAAGTATGTTAGGGCCTCAGTGGGGCAGATTTTGTCTGCCAAGCCATGGCATTTGGGCTTTAGCTTGTAACCCATCGGCAGTCAATAAAGGCAAGAAGGATCATGCTGTCCTCTGTCCTGGGGGGGGGTATGGGGGTGTCACCATCAAGGTCACCTGACTCAGGTCCCACAAACCCAAAGGGGCTACTGTGAATCCTGATTTGTTTCTCAGTTTATATCCTATTTTTCTCAAAAAAGGTTTGAGGTAGTTTTGTACCTGACAAGGTAGATGGTTTATACTTGCCTCGTAAGGACAAACAGGCAGAAAGAGTAAAAACCAAAGAAAAGAGAAGATGGGAAATGGAGTAACATATAATGATAGGGAGAAAGAAATGAGGATGGGTGGAAAATGGACTAAAAAGAGGGAGTTTAGTTCCAAAACGTCTATTCTTTATCTTAGAATTAAGACTCTGACATTTCTAATCTACTGCCTTTCTAAGGAAGGAATTCTTCCCAGAACGGGCAGAAAAGCAGCTTCATCTTTTGTCTCATTTCCAGAATAACAGTCTGGTATTTATTAGTGGCGTCTTCAATTATTTTCAACCTTCCTTTTCTTTGTGACATAAGAACCAATGGTGAGTGCCTTGTTCTCCAGAACCAATACGTTCCCCCAAGAGAGGGGGAAGGAAAAAAGACAGAGAGGAGAAAGAGGATAAAGAATCGAGAGAAAGAAAGGGAGAGTGAGACTTCAAGAAACCCATAGCTGGTAGGCACTGCCAGGTGACATGCTGGTTGGATGGTGGTGGCTGCAGCTGCCACAGAGATATCCAACTTGTGGCTTTGCTTCCTCTCTTTCTTTCTCGTTAGTAGCACAGAATCACTCAGCCCTAGATTCCTCAGTGTCTCAGAACCCAAGAGAGGGCTATGAGGGCATTTTGCAATGTCTGAGGCCCCTGAGAGAGTTCACAGCCCCGTCAGGATGTTTCGAGTCACTAGCTGAGCTCTTTTTCTCCCAGCCGGGTCAGCTGTTGGGTGGCACAGCGAGAAAACAAGAAAAAGTTATTTTCCCTCTTGTCTCTGCGGAAAAATGCTAACGGAGAGTCCCTCGACCTTTGGTAAGTGCACTGAACGTTTTTACTTTCAATGCCCAAATTTCTCTGGCTTCCGTAAGTTCTTGTCAAGGAAGGAGGTGGTATTTTCGCTGCCTTCCCCGTGTGGTGTGACAGAGCAGAGATAATTATCTCCACACCCGAATCAGCATTGCTTTTATGGGGGGGGGGGGGGGGGGCAACAGCTTTAGAAAACCATTGACCCGGATCCCGCTGGTCAGGCTGCGATTTTCGTTACCAACAATGCCAGGCAAGTTGCTTTGCCAGGCCGGCTGCTCAGCCATGGAGATACTCATTGGCAGATAATGAATTCATCTTCCCCTCATCGCAAACCAGAATCTAAAACCACCTGTTTCTGGGATGTAGAGGGAGAAAGGCTGGGTGAGAAATTTTGCCAGCTCACCCTTCTGCCAGAGCTCAGCCCCTCCTCTCCTGACCAGCTGGGCACATGCAGACGCAGTCTCTTTCTGGAGCGGAAAAGAGCCTTAGCCAATGTCTCAGTCTCCTGATCCTTTTGCAAACGGGAACCTGGAGGCTTGGGGTACTGAATTGACTTCCCCAAGGTCAGGTGACTGCAGATTAGAGCTAGGACAGGATTCTAGGTGTCAAGACTCCAAATCCAGTGTTCAGAGACTTCTTGCTAGAGGGCGAAGAGCCTGGCTTTGCCGTCAGATACAGACCTCAGACCAAATCCTGCCTAAGCATCTGGGAGAATTTGCCTTTCTCCAGCCCCATGCCGAGCCCTCAGTGCCCACCAAGGATGCTGTGCTGTCCTCTAGAACAGACACATAAGAAGACAAGGTGCCTGGAGCCACCAAACCAGAGGAACAGGCCTCCCTCCTCCCGACGGGCTGCTCCTCCTAGGTCCAAACAGGCCGTTCCAGAACTGAGGGCCAGTTAGGTTATGGCAGCAGTTGGCACCGTCAGTTTCCAGCTAATGGGCCGTACTCCCGAAAGCAGTTGTCATCGCTCTGCAGAACCAGGCTCCTCTCTATCCACCGTGATCAATCTCAGGACCCCACCCCCACCCCCACCCCCGGGCCCCCGGGACTCCCCCCATTGTCACAACTCCCCACCCTACGATGTTCCCTCTGCAGGGAGGTCTGTCCCACCCAGGTCCTGGCTTATCCTGTGAACCAACACAGAACCAGACTCAGTCCATCTTCTTCCAGACTGGGCTCCTTCCCTCTCCATTTGCCTTATTAAATGTATTCATTTAATTAGGCAAAGAGCAAAAATGTAAGAGCACTTCTGGATGCTCCAATCAGACATTACTAGTGATCTAAGACGTGTAGCTATTCCTATAAAAAGTAATATAGGATTATTTTTTCCTCCCATATTTGCAGTGCCTCTAACTGACCTTGGGATGGGGGCACTATCACAGAACTCATAGGGCGGCCTTCACCTTGTATCCCATAGAGCACTGGCCCAGCAGGCACCTGGTCTCGTAGAGTACAATGTGAAGGATGCTCCCTGCAGTTGTGAACTAAGGGAACTGAGCCAGGGTCCTCTCTGCTGCCTGTAATGTGCAGCTGTGTGATTAAATAACGCAGCGGTTAATGCATATAGCGTCTGAAGGAAGACAGAGCTGGATTCAAGTTTGGGCTCACTAGCAATTAGCTGTGTGTCTTTGGGCAAGTTACTTAATCTCTCTGAGCTTCAGAGGAGATAATAATTGTATTTATTCTTAGGATGGTTTGATAAATTAAATAGAAACTACAAATAAAGAGATTATTCAATGAGATGCAAAAAGGATCAATAAATATTATGTCAATTATCATTATCATTAATTGCTGTTTAGTCTCATTGTCATTATGTTCATTAAGGGGAGATATATTATTCCCACAATGTCGGACATATAAGCACTTAATAAATGCGTTGAATGAATATTTTGAAGGATGATCAGGTGGAGAGTTGAGTGCCCTCTTGCAAGAAAAGGAAGAACATTGCCTAGTGTAACTGAGAGCCAGAAGATGTGCAACATGTTAACATGGTTTTGGCTGAATCGTGTTTCCCTGGGGACTGGAAGCAGAGAGGAATATCTTCACCTGGCCACACTTTTGACACCTACAAGTAGTGAAGCCTTTGTGTCCGGTGTGGGTGGGGCTCAATTGTGAACAGAGTTGCTGCTTCCTGCCCCTGCCCCCTTCTTTTTCAAAAGAACGCTTTAGAAGGAAAGGCCTTGAGCTCTGTAGTTTTTATGTCAGCTTTCACTGTGCACAGAGATAAGGTGGCAGGCTCAGACTACAGGGTCTGACTCCACAGCCAGCAGCTGGTACCAGGCAGCTGGGACCTGTAACTGACTGGCTGCTTTTCTGCTGGCCAGCACACCCGGGTAGATGGGGCAGGTGCCAGGAGGTTCATTCCTCCTCATGCCAAACATCTGGATAACTTTCAGCCTTTTGTTTTCCATTTTGTTCCAGATGCTTTGTGCTGTGTAGTCGCAGCTGGGGTAGTCCCAAGCCCAGGCCACATCTGGGTTAACCTATGGTCAATGATAGAAACAGGATAAGGGTACAGGACCCTAGAGCTGGGGCCAGGCTTAAATCGGTAGATGGAGTTCAGACCTGAGCCAGGGGCAATAGAAACTATAACTGTTTTCTAGAGTTATTAAGCAGGTTTGGTCTTAGGGTGTTAGGGAGAAGGGATAATGCCAGAGGACACAGTGGGGTAGGGAATCCAGATCATCCTGCAGCCAGTGGAGTCTCGAGTAGATCTCAAAGATCTATGTCAGCAATAGAAAACAGACTGCCAATTGAGACAAGAGCTTGGAAGCCAAACCTTGCAAGCTCTGAAGGGTCAAATCTGCCCTACTTCACAGGCTGTGGCCCAGATTATTGGTTCATATGTTCCCTTTGCAAACTTTTACCGATGTTTACCTGCTGTCCCCTAAGCAACACGGGCACAGAGGTGAAAGAGACAGCCCCTGCCCTTCAGGCTGTACTTTCACGAAGACAAATGCCTGCATACAAAGTGAACATCTCGCTTGCTTCCAAATGTTTCCAAATGTCCAGATTTTTGGCGTCATGAGAAGAAATAATCCAATGCTAATTTCATGGTGGGGCTCTTTGTGATTTCAAAGCAGATGGAAATAATGAAGACGGCACCTCCAGTTAGCTCCTGAGAGGGGTGGACGGTGCACCCAACTTGTGGCAGATGTGGAAACCAAGCGCAGGGCTACAGTCCAGCAGGAGACATGACTTAGAGTAGGTGGGGCCCTCTACCCTCCAAATGGGCTCCCGTTGAAGGCAGGAAAGGAGGTGGCTGTTTTCTTCCTCCTTGTGTTTCACACGTTAAACCTGTAGTACCTGCTTCCAGGTCTCTGGTGACATGTGTGAGGAGGGGTGAGGTTGGCACTGTGTAGTGTTCATTGATTGATAGATGTGTGTCCTCATCCCTCCATAATTGTTAGAGCCCCACCTGTGGATGAGCCTGTGTTAGCCAAGCTTCATCCCACTTCTAAAATCACTTCAATTAAATAGGCTTCTTTATTTTTTCTAGTCATTTTCTTTTCCTACTACAAGGCAATGACAAAAAAAGAAGTAGGCAATCTGGGCTGGGAAAAGAACTAGCCAGAAATGAGGGGCACTAGTTGGGGAGACAAGTGTGCTGGGCTCTGGCCCCAGCTCTGCTTCTAACCTGCCAAGTCCCCTCAGTGCCCTGGTTCTCATTCCGATAGCCTGGGGGACAAGCAGCAGATGAGGTCAGAGAAGATCTTAAAGGGTGAGGTAAGCATTTTGTATGTGATTGTGAGCACAGAGGGCCATTCATGGACTTTTCCAAAGGGGATGTAGGGGGATAGACCTGGTCGGGCTCTACCTTTGAGAAGCATCACTGGCTACAGAGTCAACAAGGTTTGGGTTGTCATGTTCAACATGGCGAGAGACCAAAGACCTGATGTGGATGGTGATGGGGCAGGTGGATGTGGGGACTCATCGGGAAATTCTTTAGGAGATCAATCCTCAGGGACTCAGTGAGCCATGATGGAGGGAAAAGAGTACATACAGCTTCCCAGCCTTCGTGCTGGGATTGAATGGAAGTTCAGCGCAGCAGGAAGCTGCAGAACCCAGGAGGCAGCAGATGAGTCAATAAGGCAGTGAATTTGGTTCCAAACTTGGTACATCTGGAGTGCCCACCAGACCACTGGCTGGATGTGTTCAGGGAGCCATAAGAGAGTGAGTCTGAAGCTGAGAGGGGTGGGAGGGTGGAGAGGAGATCTAGTCTAGAGCTTAAAATTGGAGATTTATTTATTGTTCAGGCAGACCATGGGGCTTGCTATCACCAGCCTGCTTGTCAAGGAAAGCTGTGGGACCATCACTTTACGGGCAGGCAGGGGAGGATTCTGCAGCAGAGATGGGGCCACACTGCAGCCCTTAAGGTCTCTTCTCATTCTGTTATTACTTTTAAGTTTGCAAAAACAAAGAATGAATTCTCTGTGTTTTGTCTCCTCTTTTAGTCCACATACAAAGCAAAATGAGCCAATACAAATCTTTAATTGATGCTTCAAGCCACAACTTAGTTCTCAATGGTAATGCTTCTCTCACACAGGCTGTAATTTATGTAAGTATGTGCTGGCTAAACAAGCATTTGTCACCATATAGACTATATTTCAGCTGAATTACATCTATTCTTTTTAATTTCACAAATTTTTTGTATTACCATTATGACCAAATTTTAACTGTGAGAAATACAGCTACTACTGGACATGTTAAAAGAAGTCAGTGTATACCTATCATAACTTGCCAAACCCCAACCAAAACCAATCCAGTCAATCCTAAAGAACACATAGGGCAATATATAAGATTCTTCAAAGTTTCCACGCACTAGTGTAACTTTCCAGAAGCCTCCAACCTCCAGATGGGTCCCTGGACCAGATAAGTCCTGAGATGCAGAGGGCCCAGCCTCTCCTCAACAACAGCTAGTTCCATCCCCCTATCCCATATGACTGACAGCTCCTTCCAATATGAAAAAGCTACAATGGGCATAGCCCAAATACCCCTAAAGAGTGGGAGAAAGATCAAAGGTGATGGTGGAGTTATATAGGGAAGGTCAGGTTTAACAAATGAGTGTGATTGTTTAATCATTATATTGATTTTTTTTTAGTCTCTGGCATCTTAGAGCAGCTAGAAGTGAAAACCTAAAATTTTGGAATTGTAGTCCATACTAAACTCTGAAAACTGTTCTACAACTAATTGTTGCACTGTGCTTTGAAATTTATTGCTTGTTTGTACATATGTTATTTTTCACAAAAAAATTTTTTTAAATAGAGGTAATAAAATAATCTCTATTAAAAAGACAAGGAAAACAACAACAACAAAAAAGTCAGCGTAATGGAGCACATATGTGATTGGGAAACACTCTATGTATTGATTTGTATGCATACCACAAAAAACGACAATCTCAAAGGCAAAAAAACAGATAAATGCCAGAGGGAATGCTTGCTTTTTAATCAGAACTCAGTTGTCATTGCAGTGCCAATTTTTGGTGGTAGAAAGGGATTTCTGGTTTTTTCTAGCCTTTGGAGGTGAGTCAGATGAGGCAGCCTGGCCAGATTCCAGGTCGGTCTGTAGAGAGTGACCTAAGGCAGAAATCCTTAGTGATGCAACAGGCAGCCTGAGCTCAAAATGCGTGGAGAAGGAACGTGTGGAAGGAGACCCCGGAATGGAGTTCCCACTCTAACCCTGAACTTCAGGGTCCTCATCTGTAAGAATAGGGAAGGTGAGGAAATCGAAATCACAGGTTGTCATGGCAATTAAATGAGTGTGAAAATTCCTTTTGTTCAGTGGAGTGTGTTGGACAAAGGTTGTTTTGATTGTTTTCTTGTCTTGTCGGGCAGACTTCACTTTCAGGAATGTCTCCGGGCCCTGGCGGAGCCAATCAGAGAGCTCGTCGTGTTTTCTGCAGGTTGTGTTTTTGAAACCCTTCTGGGCCCACACAGTTTTCGCTTCCCCGCCCCACGTTGCTGACGTCAGAACGATTATATGATTGACTGACAGAACACCGGCAACCCAGAGAGAAACGGTACCACAGCCCAGGGGTATCCTTTCCATTTTTATTAAAATTCTTTTTAACTCATAGCCCAGGAACCCTTAAACCAAGCCTGATCTTCTTTCAGGGCCCCCAATTCGATCCAAGCAATTTGTGTGCGGTGTTCTGATCTCACTTCCTGAGGACGCAGCCAAGACAGCTGGCAAATGGTTATTCCGGACGTAAGGGGTCCCCGTTCCCCTCAAAACCACTTTCCCTTGCAACCCCACACCCACACTGGACATGTTGATGCTGAGGTGCACAATTTTAAGTCCACCCCTCTGTTCCTTTGAAAATCCTAATACTTCTGTGGTAAGTGATTATCTCATTTCCCTCTCAGCAATGCTGGGCCTGTTGGCTCCTCTTCTGAGAACAGAGGTAGCTTTTTTGGAGAAAAATACTACAGGGATGAGTCCCATAAGGAAAAGATATATTCCATGGAGGAGTGGGAAGGGGGGAAAAAAGGGAACCAAAAAGGGGAGCTGGAGGCACTAGGCCTGGCTTGCATCCTTGCGGAGGGCTGGCTGTGGCTGAGAAGCTCTGCCCATCTCAGGTCAGAGCCAAGTGCTTCTTCTCACCCAATAGACAGGGGCTCTCCATCTGGGGATGGGATCAGGGCCTGTGTCCTGGCTGCTGGATAAAGCTGCATCTCTAGTTCTTCCCCCGTGAGCTTCTTGGTGATTTTTGTCTTTCAGTTGGTGTTTACTTAAGTGGCCTCACTGAATTACTCACATTTGTCTTTCCATTAATAGTCAGTCTTAGGCTTAATGTCATCACCTTGGTAATCCACTAAGCTATAGAGCACCTGATAATAGCAACTCCCTTTGCAGCTCGCTGAGTAGAAGCGGCTTCTTTCCTGACACAAAATACATCCAGAGCCTTTTTGATTTTCACCTGTGCTCGTGTCAAGGTACAGAGCGCATGTCGTTGAGGCTGAGAAGGGTGGTTCCGCTGTTCATAGAAATCAACCTTAGATCTCTCTTGACTGATACTCTGTGGCCATGAATTAATTGGCAATTTAGCCCTAAAAAGCCACTCAAAAATGAAAACCTGGGCCTGACATCTTAGTTTGACATATGCACACTGTTTTGTGTCTTCTTTGCAGTGAAAGCAGAGCCTTATTCTTTGCAATTTCTTAATATTTGAGGAACTGTTATTTTCACCTTTCACTTTCACTTTTTTTTCTACAAAGATTGATGGAGCTCCCCTTCACTGTGTGCCTGGCACAGTGCTAAGCCTGGTGCAGATATACAATGAAGTACTGGAGAGAGGACCTGTTCTCAAGAACAGTAACACAGCTGTAATGCTTGATGTAATATATTTTCATGTAACAGAGTAGGTGTTATATTCACTGCCCACTTTACAAACGAGGAAATGAGACATACGCTTGTCCTAGCAGCAAGGGTTGGAACCTAGACATGAACCCAGGTCTTCTAACCTCTATACCCTCAACCACACTGCCTCCCTGGATCTTATACTCGTCCCTGGGAGACAAGACTTAAACACAGGAGAAGATAAATCATAGAGCAAAGATGCTGTGATTAAGTAAGTATCAAATTCATGATAAAGACAGGTGTTAACGGATCCCAGAATAGGGCAGAATCATGGTAGCCAATAATGGTAAAAGAGATGGAGGTTGATGGATTTGGTTAGCTGGAGAGAACCTAGAAGAGACCTTTATCTGGATAACACCAGATTAGCAAAGGGACAAGAAAGGAAGGAACCAGTGGGCTGCAGTCAAGAGGAGCAAGATGAGGTTGGGACAGAACATAATGCTCCATGGCAGGGAAATACTGGGCACAAAATCAGGAGGGGGGGAGGAAATGCTAGATAAGAATTGGAACTTTAATCCTATAAAAGGTGTCTAACATTTTTTTTCTTCAGTAAATGTGATAGATGATGTCCTCATACATAACACATAACTACTGGCAAATTCACATTTTTGCCACCAGAATTTGACACAGTCCCAGGTTCCTTCTGCCATCCCTGAAGTTTGCCTTCATCTGCATATCCAATTCCATATCTTGTACATATTCCAGTAAACAGGCAGAAGGAAGGGAGAAAAGGGAGAGTATGCTTGTTCTGTTCAAGAAAGGGCACCAGCCATCCCACTTTTGCCTGGAACTGAGGAATTACCCAGGACACGAGCCTTTCAGTGCAAAAACCCAGGAAATTCCCTGACAAACAGAGGAGTTTGTCTCCCTAGCTCAAGGGCCACACCTGAAACTTCTATGCTTCACTTGTGCTTATATCCCATTCATTAGAACTTTGTCAAATGGCCACAGCTAGCTGCAAAGGAAGCTGTGAACTATAAGCTTAATTCTGGGTGACCCTATGCCCAGTTAAACTCTTTTTTCCTGTGGGAGAAGGGGATAATAGATATTGGGCCATAACTAGTTGTCCCTGCCATTAAATGCAGTTATTTTTGTTAGGAGGAGAAACTAGGGTTCACAAAAGTTGATACACATATTCTGTGTCTCTATCATTAAATGTCCCTCTGCAAGTATTGTCCTATGAAGTCAGCTTTGGGATTTGTGTACCTCCTAGCAGATTAGCTACAACTTCTCCCTTTTCCCTACCCAGGAAGTATATCTTGGGTTTATGCTTTATAGGGATAGCACTGAACTCCTACTGGTTTATTAGAAAAAAAAAAAAAACATTAATCAGGACTTTTCTTGTAACACCCTCACAACTGATTGCAATACACACCACTGCAGCCAGACATGAAAACTGAGATTCGTTTTAGTAGGTTGTCAAATCATTTTGAGTTCAGGAGTAGTGAAATGACATGATGAGAAAGTATTTGTGAAAGATTCAGCTGGAAGGGTGGGGTGTGTCTCAACTTCATCCCAAAATATCCAAATGAGGCAGGAAGAAATGCATGGGTCTAGAGTTTTGCATTTAAAGACGAGCTTCTAGAAGTTATAGATCTATAATGAAAGCTTCTAGAAGACTAGAGCTGAGGAGAACCTTGAGAAAGAATTTGCTCCAACTCTGCCCTCTGGGGAAGTTTCTCTACTTCCCATCAACATGTCTGAGTGTTTGCTTGTTAAGATCCCAGAAACAGCTTTCAGACAAAGGTCTGCTGTGTGCCCCATCCACGCCAACCTCAGCCCTCAAACTGACACATAAGAAGGGAAGGAGCCAGTGTACAGAGGTGTGGCCACCGAGTCCTGAGGATAACCAGTTCTGCCCCACCAGGCATGCCCTCCAGACTTTGTCTTGACTCTACTGGAGTGAGCTTTCCATATAAAATCCTCCTAATTAGAGATTCAAATCTAGCTTATCCTATGCTCCAGCTTCAAGGCAAAGCAGACTGAATTGGGGTAGGGTCAGACGCAGGAAGTAAAAAAGAATATGGCAGTATTTGGAAATGAGTCATTCATCAGAAGAGAGTCTAAGACACAGTTTACTGAAGGTCTTCCCTGCTGGTAAAGGCCCTTTGCCACCTTGTTTTCTGTCACAGCCTCACAGGGTAACCCAAGCACCTCGCTCATCATCCCAGTGTGTGACTTCCTTTCGACTTGGGATGGTTGTTTCTCTTCTTGATGGTTTAATCTTTTTGTTGGCAGAATCACTTTGCTGCAGAGAGCTGAACTATTTCTGCTCCTAAACTGAGGTGTGGTCCCTCATGCCCAAGTAAATCGCGAACGTTATGTGAATCAACTAGATACTTGCATGTGGTTTTCATCACACTCTGTGCCTGTTTTCTTGTGTACCCTAGAGCTTCCAGTTTTAAGAGAATAAACATTCCAAAGGCATTAGTATGCTTGTATGAATTAGCAACTTCGAGGAGGGAAAAGCTGAAGACAGGATCCAGCCATATTTGCAACAGCTTTACTTGTCCGGAAATATTTGTCACTCATAAAGGTTTTCAGTCTGCATTAGCTACTGAGAAGGTTACAAAAGCCTGGTAACAATTTTGACTGTGTAGTGATGCAGAGAGTTATTAAGGAAAATAAATCTGCATTAGTTAAGAACTGAAGAGCTGCCATGTAATATTAAGCAGCGATTACATGTAATATTTTGAAAGAATATTGAATGATGTAAAATGCACATGGTGTAATGTTAAGTGGAAAAAGCAGGATATTCCAATTTTGTAAATTTGTATTCAGAGAAAAAAGACTAGAAGGAAACTCTTCAAAATGTTAAACAAAACAGTAGGATTGTGGATAATTTTGGGTTTTGTCCTTACCTATGATCTATGTTTTCTACATATTTCTAAATAAATATCTATGAATTCTCTTATAATAAATATTACATTTATAACTATGACAAGCTATTCATTTTTTAAAGAACAAAGACAAAAATCTCATTTTATGAAGGTGTGAAGATATTAATAGAAGTAGATAATTTTTTGCAAAGACTAATAATGTAGCTCCTCACATTTGAATGCTGTAACACAAAGTCACACGCTCAAAGGGATACCTTTAAATTTATTCGTTCATTCGGCCAGTCATTTAGGCAAGATCATGTGTTGTGCTCCTGCTATTTGCCAGGCACAGAGGGATAAGCTGATCAAGGCCTGTGTCTGGCCATGAGAAGCCTGCAATCCAACAAAGTGCAGTTAACTAAGTAAAAGGCAACATGGCAATTGTCTCATAGTGTTGGGAATGCAGTATATGTTTACTCAATGAACTAATGGATGGATGAATTAATGAATAAACAGAAGCAAGGGTTTTTCAAAAGTCCAGACTTTTCCTTCTGAGTTTCCTACTGCTCTGTGAGATTCCCACGATCCCCTTGCAGGAATCTCAAATATTTGGGCCCTACCCTTTGAGTTGATGGTTTCATAAAACACCAGTGTCTCATGGAAGAACTGACAAGCTCTTTCCATGTGCTGTCCCGGAGAGCTTGTACTGCGGAAGAAATGGATGACTCTGGAAGGAGTCAGAACTGGACATCTCCAGATGCGGGAAGTTTCTCCCTCATTAATGCACAGTTCGTAGAACTCAAGCTAGAGAATTTTGGAAGACTATTAACTTTTTTCTGGAGGGAGAAGTTAGGACCTCCAGGATGATCCTGAGGGCCCTGCAAGACCCTGTGCCACCCTCAGTTCCCCCTTGCTTACTAGTGCAGTAACTGAGGATAGCACCTTACATTCTAGCAGGGAGAGTTGAACAGTTCAGTGCCCCAGGGAGCAGCGGCCCTCTGAATTCCAATAGCCATAAGTATAAATACATGTCTGTGGAGACGAAGTCTTACTGCTATGAAACGCCCTGGGGTATCTCCTGTCTCCAGATTGGCAATAATCCAGGTGAGCCAAGGTGATGACTGAATTAGGTTGGGTTAGAGGAAAAACATCTCCTCCCTGATGTGTTCTCACTAAATGCTCTGACCGGGCGCTCACTTTCTAATGACACCACCTCCCCCAGTGGGGCTTGCAATTCTTCTGAAAGTTTGTTTTGGGGGGAGTGGATGCAGAGTGGGGGGACGTGTCAGGTCTCCTTTGCAGGGCTCTTAGAAATCCTTAAATGATCTAAGCAAATGAGTAACTCTTTGAATATTACAAGATGAAAGTAAATGAGTTGCCCTGAGACCGTAATGAATGCAAATGAATTCTGCACCTTTACACAGGTTTGAGAGAGACTAGAGAAGCTTCTGGTGAGGAGACGTTGTCTGAACATGAGAGAGAATCAAAATCAATGGGAATCAGGAAGAAGAGAAGGCAGGAAAATGTAAAAGTGGTGGTCCTTGGAGAAGCTATTAACCAAGGCCGGGCTTTTATTACTTTCTTCCTAAGGTTATAAAAGATATCCTGGATGCTTTCTGCCTCAGTGCCTCCAGGGAGCTTTCTCTTCAAGGGCCACACCTCCCTGGGGTCTGGACGAGGTGACCTGCACCAGCCGCTGTACAGGGTTGGCTGAGGCGGTGGCTGGGCTCGTCCCCGTGCCTCAGTTGTTAGCACTGCCCGGAAGTGACTAAACCACCCCGCTGAGGCAGGACCCGGATTTTACAGTCACTGAAGAATGCTTCTACTCCGCCTTCCCTATACTGTCCTCCTCTTAGACTCCTTTTTATTCTGGGCAGGGGCGCCCTATGATTTTCTGGGGCCCAGTCCCAGCCTCCCTTTACTGGAAACCCACCACCCACTTGCCACTCCTGTCCCTGGACCTCTCACAGTTACCACTCCCCACCGCCACCCCCCATGGCTCTCTTTTCTCAGCTCCCTTTCCCAGCTTCTCATTCAAACTTTCTTCATGAAATCTCTTTCCCGGGTTCCTCTTCTCTCTCCTCTCTGGCATTGCCTGCTCTTCACCACAGTGACCCACTACTCTGAAATGCCCGACACAGCTGATAGAGTTGTTCTCGGAAATGGACATGGATCTTACTTACTCCATCCAGTACTCATTGCTTACCTAATCCATGCCCGTCGTGGTGGCAGGGGCTGCAGACATGCAGGAGAGGTTGTCCCTGGCTGGTCACAGAAACCTAAGGCAGTAGCTATAATACAGTTTGCTGACTGCTACAATGGTACTGGCTGCCATAACGAAGTCTTTGAGAATCCTGGGTAGAAACAGCAGGAATAGGAACAGTCAGCAACCCCGGGGTCCCTGAGGAGCAAGCATCCATGATGAAACTGGTCTGTTCCCAGGGACCAGCACCGGCAGCGCCTTGCTCTTCCAGGATTCCTTAGAAGCCACCACCACCCCTCCCCCGCCCCCGGCTCCCAGGAGGCAGCTCTGTATCCCCCACTTCTCTGAAGGCAGTTTTCCATGGAAGCCTTGTCTCCGGGGGTGGTTTGGGAAAACACTTCAGCATTATCCTTCAAGGACTTTGTGGTGAAAACATACTTGTGCAAACTGTCCCCTGGGAATGTAACCACCCTTCATGACTTTGCATTTCTGGGGGTAAAAAAAGCTTTCGAATAGCAAGTGAACAAATGAGTTCATTTTGGATTTCATATACACCAGATATTTTTTTACCAACCCTAAATCCTTAAAACCCCCAATCTTACAAGGCTCCCTACCCACGAGCTAACTCGTTTTTTTTTAACTCATTGATGTCAAGGCACTGTCGGATTAATATGTTACTTTCATAAGTAATAAATATGCATTTTAGCAGACTTTTAACGTCAAACAAAAAGGAGTTTCCCACTTCCGGTAATTCTATCCATAGTTCTGATGGAGAGGGTCTCAGATACAGAGGTGAGTCAGTAAAAGAAACATTTGGGAAGAGGAGATTCGGGGCACTCTGAAACCATATAACTTGAGCCTGGTACCCAGTTAACATTGTTTTCCAATTGGGCTTAATCTTAGACTCCTACAAAGAACCTGACATTCTATCTCTGTCACCAGGGCCTTTGGTCTACCCAATTAGCTGTCTCTAATTCTGAAAGGTAATTGGAGGGCATGGGGTTTCTGAACACAGATTACATACCTTTTCCTTCCTGTGGTTGTGTTAGGGCTTGGGAACTAAAGCTTAGACAGTAAATATCTTAAGTTTGAAATTTGATGGGAAGACAGAAAAAAAAGAGTATGTCTTTAAAAAAAGAGAGCAGGTAGAATCATGTCCTCAGGCCAGGAAAGTACCAGTCATTTTCAGATAAATTATACCCTCCTCCTCCTCCATGGGAAAAAAAAAATCATACTCAGACTTAACTGTCCCTTTGGCACTTTTGTCAAATGAGTTTTAGTAGCAGGAGCTGCTAAAAATATAAGCCAATTTCTTTCTTCATTTAAATCAAGTGCTTAAAAAAAGTGTAGCGCCTAGAACTGGTGCAGGGCTGAGCACAGCAGCAGCCTGGCTGCTTTCAGTCCCTGAACCGTCCTCAGTGACAGTCTGGAGCCCTTTCAGAGCTCAGGGAAGACAGCTGCCAGGCTAGCAACTGCCCCTCGTGAGCAGGCATTGTTTTTAACACCTGGAACCCAGGTTAAAAAGGTGTCCTTGGTACAGACTGACCAGGTCAGACATGCAAGAATACTTCCTTGTCCATGCATTCACTGATCCTTCCTTCTAAAGAAAAGCATACAAAGCGTGTGCCAATACCTATGTTAGAAATAGGGCGTTTTTGATGATTCCCAAGTAGAATGGGATCAACTCATGTTCCGTTCCCACAGGGCCGTGCTCTTAGCCATCGTGTTTGGAAAGCAATCTGATCCGCTTGCCTTGCCTCTAAGGTGAGAAACAGTGATCGGCTTAAATTGTTTTCAGGGTTATTGGCTTTTTAATAGAAGACTCTTAAGAATTTGAAGCCTTTGATGTCCAAAGGAATATATTGATAATAGTAAAATTCCAAGAACTGTGATAGAGACAGGGAGAGATTTTTTTTTCACCAAGGAGATTAAAAGTCCTCATGTTTTGTTCAGCTGCTTGCTCGGCCCAAAGCACATGCAAGTTGCATCTACGTTGAGCATATCAAAGATAATCTTAGGTTCACATTCTAAGAGTGGAAAAGGTCTTCCAAATTAGCTGGCTCAATGCCCCTATTTTTAGATTAAGAAACTGGAAGGGTCAGGCTCCTGATGTGCAGTCTGGTACCCCTTCTCCCTCACGGGGCTTCGAGTTAGGGCCAGCGTACTACTTTGAGGACAGAAATGTAAGAAGGGGAAGCAGGCTTACTCATAGCATACTGTAGATTCTGCCAGGCTCTCACTACAATGCCTGCAGTTCTTGGCCTTGGGACTTGTAAATGAGGCCACCTTGAATCAAACCCCCTATGGAACTTCAGCAATTCAAGCCAACCTCCTGAATGAGACTCTGCAATAGCTTTGCCATAGTTCAAATTCTGGTCTCTAATGAATGGTGAACATAGTGACTAATGTCACAGTGACTTCCACAGAATAGCTGCATCATTTTTTTCTGCTCTGCATGCCAAGCCCGACTTTCCTATACAATAATAGTGTTTGTACTTCTACGTGTATGTGCGGTGCGGATATAGAAGTGTCTAAACATGTGCTTCAGGTATGGTTCTGGAATCTGTGAGGGGTTGTGGCAAGCTATCCCCACTATGTTGACCTCTGGTTCCTCTCAGAAACAATAGCACAGAAGTTTAGAAGGCTTCCCAGATAGCCCTGTTGCCATAGCACAAGAGGGAAGTCAGCTGCTTCAAAACAGGGTTAAATCTCCAACTTTCTCTCCTTAACACAATGACTTAATCACTTGAGCGAATCCCCAACTTGCAACACTAGGCAACTCCAGAAGTTCCTGGCTACTTGGTCCTACTTTAGCTTATTTGGGTCATTCTTTATGATGTGTCATATTCTACTTGTGAGTTCACCTCTGTGGCCTTTTCCGCAGGTATCAGGTTCTTTTGTCCTTGGCCAGTTGCAGTCCTGTCCGTTAACAGACGTGCCATTCATTTTAGGTGGTCTTTCAGATAAGCTAATCAACCGTAACAGCAGATTACATGGGCTTGAGATTGGGTTTGGTTTCTAAGTAGCATTTCTTATGTGCCAGTCACAGTTCTAACACCGTACATAACTTAACTAATCTTCACAGCAACAGCCATATGAACTAGGTATTATTATTGTCCCCATTTTGCAATTAGGGAAACTGAGACAAAGGGAGGTTTTACCGTTATAATAAGGTCACACAGCTATTTAATGGCAGAAACTCAGATTTGAATCCTGCTAGCTGGTTTCATCACTACTGCTTATGGCTACTTGCACACCATGTTTTGAAACATGGACTTTATTATTGTATATAATACCCCAGTTTCTAGCACTTTAGGATTCCTTTTACCAAGAAAGATATCTATGCAAAGAATGGCCTCTATCTGTAAAACTGTATTTAATTACTTATTTTTCTAACATGGGCAGGCACCAGGAATCGAACCCGCATCTCTGGAATGGCAGGCCAGAACTCTGCCCCTGAGCCACCATTGCCTGCCCTGTAAAACTGTATTTAAAACTCAGAGACCTTGTTTCTCCTCACATGAACCTCCAAATCACAAGTGAGAACAAGGTTTGTCTTGGCTTCTTAGACTGGGCCTATTCTTCCTCATGTAAGGACTAGGAAGAAATGTTGACTAAATCAACTTCCAAAACCTAGCTGATTCAAGAATGTTTCCAAGTCCCAGATCTCCTCCCCTCTACAGAGACCCCCTGATTATCCCACCCCATAATATACTCTCCTTCTGCAGAGCTCTTCCCTGGATCTCCTCTGAATCAAAATTTGGACCTCTGACTTGACAAACGCATGTATATTTAAGCATTAGCAGACCTGCACATTGGAAAGACACTTGACTACTTACTAACTTGTGTTATCCTTCTTATAATTCCACATCAGTAAGCTCTGTTCTTCCAACAAACTTAAAGGTCAATTACCATGTCTTAAACTTTGTTATTTCTTACGAAGGGCTTATCAATGCTGGTCATTGCTAAACTACATCTAATAAATATTTAGGGACCTGACCGAAAAAAGCAATAGTGTTTTAGGCAATGTTGCTGTTTTGACCAATGCTGTAATGTTGATTTTTTTTCCCTGCCAGTATCTGTTGTTCATATTTTTCTTGTCTGTTCTTTTTTTATTATTTCTGATACTTATCTAAAAATTCCTAGTTGCCTCCTACATAAAATTAAGCACACCTTCTTCTTTCTGGGGAAGATAAAGCATTATTACATATACTTATGTCCTTTGTCTAGACAATAAATTCTGAAAGTAAAATACTCAGTAATGTAACTGTCTTGCCTATACACATCCACATTCATTTCTTTGTTCTTTCCTTCATGGAGTCTATGTTTATTGCATCCCCACTGCATGTCAGATACCAGGCACCCTGGGATAAAACAACAGATGTGGTTAGAACCTCCTTTCATGAAGCTTATCATCTAGGGTGGAGGGAGCTAGGTGAAGACATGACATGAATAAATGTACAATTTCACCTCTAAGTGTCATAACAACTAACCAATAGGCAATACTATGATATAGTTAAGATAAAGAAAGAGAAAAACTTCCAGCCTAGAATTCTTTACCTGCCAAAACTGTCCTTCAAAAATGAGGGATAGCTTAAAATATTCACAGATGAACAGACATAAAGAGAGTTCATTGTCAAAAGATCTACTCTACAAGATATAGTAAAAGGAGTTCTGCAGGCTCAAAGGAAAAGACAAAAGAGGGGTTTGGAGGAGAGTGTAGAAATGAAGATTATCAGTAAGAGTAACTAAAAGGGTATAAAAGAGAGAAAAAAGTAAACATATAAAAACCAAAGGATAAAATGGTTTTTATGTATACTTACTATATATATAGTAAGTAATGCCTTTACAGTAATATCATTAAATATTAATAAGTTAAACTCTCCAATCAAGACACAGATAGACAGAATGGATAAAAATTGTACATGATCCATCTATACACTGTCTACAAGAGATTCACCTTAAACCCAAGGGCACCAATAAGTTGAAAGTGAAAGATTGGAAAAAGATATCCTATTCAAACAGTAACCCAAAAAATAGCTGGAGTCGCTATACTAATATTAGAGAAAATAGACTATAAATGCAAAATCTGTTGTAAGAGACAAAGAAGGATACTATATATGAATAAAAATCCTCCAGGAATAAGTAACAATCATAAGTATTTATGCACCTATCCAGAGGGGCCCAAAATACATGAGGCAAACACTGGCAAAATAAATGTCTCTACAATAATAGTTGGAGACTTCAGTATACCATTCTCATCAATAGATGGAACATCTAAACAGGGACTCAATAAAGAAACAGAAATTGAATAAAATGATAAATGAACAAACATATAAGAGCACTGCACCCCAAAACAGCAGGATATATATTTTTCTTAGGTGCTCATGGATCATTTGTCAGCATAGTGCATGCTGGGCCACAAACACATTTCAATACATTTTTAAAAGATTGAAATGATTCAAAACACTTTCTTTGACTGTAATAGAATGAAGCTTGAAGTCTGTTAACGGGCAGAGAATTGAAGAATTCACCAGTATATGCATGGTAAACAACAGATTCTTAAACAATCGGTGGGTCAAAGTAGAAATCGCAAGAGAATTCAGTAAATATCTTGAGATGAGTGAAAATAAGAACACATCACACCAAAATATATGGAATACAGCTAAGGTAGTGCTGGGAGGGAAATTTATAACCCTAAAAGCCTACATTAAAAAAGAAGAAAGAGCCAAAATCAAAGAACTCACTGCACACCTGGAAAGCTAGGGGAAAAAAAAAAAACTAAAACTCACAACAAAGCAAGCAGAAGTAAAGAAATAGCAAAGATGAGAGCAGAAATAAATGAAATTAAGAAATAAAAACAAGAGGGAGAATCAACAAAACCAAAAGATGGTTCTTTGAAGATCAATAAAATGGACAAACCAATTGCTCAACTGACAAAGGAAAAAGAGAGAGGATGCAAATAAGATCAGAAATGAGAGAAGGGACATTACTACTGACCCAACAGAAATAAAAATGACCATAAGATGATACTATGAACAACTATATGCAAACAAATTAGACAAATTAGATGAAATGGAAAAATACCTAGAAACACACAAACAACCTACACTGACTCCAGAAAATATAGACGACCTCAACAGGACAGTTACAAGTAAAGAGATTGAAGCAGTCATCAAAATCCAGAAAAGTTCAGGATCAGATGGCTTCACAGATGAATTCTGCCAATCATTCCAGGAAGAATTAATACCAATCTTGCTCAATCTCTTCCAAAAAACCTGCAGAGGAGGGAACACTACCTAACACAGTCTATGAAGCCAACATACCCCTAATACCAAAGTCAGATAAAGGTACTGCAAGGAAAGAAAATAACAGACCAATTCCTCTAATGAATATAGATGCAAAAATCTGCAACAAAATACTAGCAATTCAAACCTAACAGCACATTAAAAGAATTAGACCCCATGATGAAGTGGGTTTTTTTTCCAAGTATGCAAGGGTGGCTCAACATAAGAAAATCAATTAAAGTAATTCACCATATCAACAAATCAAAAGGGGAAAACCACATGATCATCTTGATTGATGCAGAAAAGGCATTTGACAAACTCTAGCATCCTTTCTTGATAAAAATACTTCAAAAGATAGAAATAGAAAGAAATTTCCCCAGCAGATAAAGGGTATATATGAAAAACCCACAACTAACGTCTTATTCAATGGTGAAGGACTGAAAGCTTTCCTCCTAAGATAGGGAACAAGGTAAGAATGCCCACTACCACCAATGTTATTCAACATTGTGCTAGTAATTCTAGCAAGGGCAGTTAGGCAAGAAAAGGAAATAAAATGCCTCCACATTGGAAAGGAAGAAGTAAAACTTTTACTATTAGCAGATGACATGATCCTGTATATCAATAGTGTCAAAAAATCTACACCAAAGCTACTAGAGCTAATAAACAAGTTCAGCAGAGTGGCAGGATAGAAGATAAACATGCAGCAATCAGTAGTGCTTCTACATACTAGTAATAAGCAATGTGAAGAGGAAATCAAGAAAAAAATTCCATTTATAAAATAAAATATCTAGGAATAAATTTAACCAAGATGTAAAGGACCTAAATATAGAAAACTACAAAGCATTGCTAAAAGAAATCAAAGAAGACCTAAATAAATGGAAGGGCATTCCATGTTCATGGTTTGGAAGATTTAAGTATCATTAAGAAGTCAATTCTGCCCAAAGTGATTTACAGATTCAACACAATCCCAATCAAAATTCCAACATCCTACTTCACAAAAATGGATAAGCCAATTATCAAATAGTTAAAAACAACTTGAAAAAGTAGAATGAAGTTGGAGGACTCAAACTTCCTGACTTTAAAGTACATAAAGTACTTTATTTTACATAACTACAGTGCTCAAACCAGCATAGTAATGGCATAAAGATAAATATATACAGCCCATCAAATCAGATTGTTTGTTCAAGAAAAGACCCTTATGCCTATGGTCAACTGATTTTTGACAAGGCTGCCAATCCAGTCATCTGGGACAGAACAGTCTTCAACGAATGGTGCTGGGAGAACTGGGTTCCCACATCCAAAAGAATGAAAGAGGACCCCTACCTCATACAAATAACTTAAAATGGATCAAAGAGCTAAATATAAGTGCCAAGACCATAAAACTCCTAGAAGAAATGTAGAGAAACATCCATAGGATCTTACAGTAGGCAATGGTTTTGAAGACTTAATACCTAAAGCATAAGCAATGAACAACAACAACAAAAATAGATCAATGGGACTGCCTCAAAATTAAAGACTTTTGTGCTTCAGAGGGCTTTGTCAAGAAAGTGAAAAGACATTGTACTCAATGGGCAAAAATATTTGGAAACCACATATCCAAGAAGGGCTTAATATCCAGAATATGTAAAGAAATCCTACCACTCAATAATAAAGACAACCCAATTAAAAGTGGGCAGTAGACATTTTTCCATGGAAGAAATACAAATGGCTAAAAAGCACATGAAAAGATGCTCAACATCACTAGCTATTAGGGAAATGCAAATCAAAACAACAATGAGTTATCTTTTCATACCTTCTACAATGCCGCTACTTAAAAAAAAAAAAAAACTACAAGTGTTGGAAAGGATGTGGAGAAACAGGAACACTCATTCACCTCTGGTGGGAATATAAAATTGTGCAGCCACTGTGGAAGATGCTTCCTTAGGAACCAAAATATGGAATTGCCATATGATCCAGTAATTCTCCTATTAGGTATATGCACCGAAGAACTGAAAGTATGGACGCAAATGGCCATTTGCATACCGATGTTCATAGCAGCTGTTCTAGTTTGCTAGCTGCCGGAATGCAATATACCAGAAACAGAATGGCTTTTTAAAAGGGGAGTTTAATCAGATGCTAGTTTACAGTTCCAAGGCTGGGTAAATGTCCCAATTAAAACATGTCTATAGAAATGTCCAATCTAAGTCATCCAGGGAAAGATACCTTGGTTCAAGAAGGCCGAAGAAGTTCAGGGTTTCTCTCTCAAGTGAGAAGGCACATGGAGAACACAGAGTTTCTCTCTCATCTGGAAAGGCACATGGTGAGCACGGTCAGGGTTCCTCTCTCATCTGGAAGGGCACATGGCAAACATGGCATCATCTGCTTGCTTCTTCTCCTGGCTTCCTGTTTCATGAAGCTCCCCAGGAGACATTTTCCTTCTTCATCTCCAAAGGTCGCTGGCTGGTGGACTTTGTTTCTCATGGCTATGTCATTCTGCTCTGCTCTCTGAATCTCTTTCATTCTCCAAAATGCTCCCTCTTTTATAGGACTCCAGAAACTTATCAAGACCCACCCAAATGGGTGGAGACATATCACCTAATCCAGCTTAACACCCTCTTGATTAAATCGCATCTCCATGGATATGATCTGATTACAGTTTCAAGCATACGGTATTGAATAGGGATTATTCTACCTTTATGAAATGAGAGTTTGATTAAAACATCGTGTTTCTAGGGTACATGCCTCCTTTCAAACCAGCACATTCCACCTTCTGGGCCCTAAAAAAGACATGTTTTCCCCATATACAAAATACATTAATTTCATAACGATATCAGAAATCCTTAAACCATTTCAGTACCAATACATGTGAAATACAAAGTTAAAAATGTACAAACTCCTATCAAAGTTAGTTACAGGCATAGTCTGTTCTAAGGCAAAATTATCCTCTGCCTCTGGGCCTATAAAAACTCAAAACAAGTTATTTGCTGCCAACATACAAAGGAGTAACAGTCATGGGATACATATATGCATTTCCATAGAGAGGAAGGAACACAGGGGTCACCGTACCCATACAGTTTCGAAAACCCACAGGGCAAAGTCCATTAGATTTCAAAGTTTGAGAGTCATTTATCTTCAGGGCTTCTGAAAGTGGCAGTCCCACCCTTTCCAAAGGCCTACACAGAGGCCTGCCTCTCTTCCAATGCAACCTTGGAGGACATTGCGGAGACCACCTTTCTCTCAGCTCCACCCTCTCCAGGCATTGGGGCTGCACCCTGGCTCTCTGCCATCTCCAGGGCACACATTCAACCTCTCCATGTGGTGGCAGCCAGGCTGCCCAGAAACCCCAAGGAGTGTGCTTCACCCACTACAAGGCCTGAGGTGGCATAACTCTTCCACTGCAATGAGGTGGAAGACCCATCCTCTGCCTTTGGGGCAAATTCACCTTTCCATGGGCTTGGGTAGGTCCACTGTCCTGGCCCTAGGCTTCTTGATGTCAGACCTCAGCCTCCATGAGTTTTCAAAAGGCCATTCCATCATTCTATCAATCCAGCTGCTTCTGGATGATGGGAAACATGGTAAGACCAGAAAATTCCATGAGCATGTGCCCATTCCTGCACTTCATTTGCTGTGAAGTGTGTTCCTTGATCAGAAGCAATGCTGTGTGGAATACCATGACAATGGATAAGGCATTCTGTAAGCCCACAGATGGTAATTTTGGCAGAAGCATTGCATTCAAGGAAAGCAAACCCATATCCAGAGTATGTGTCTATTCCAGTTAGAACAAATCGCTGCCCCTTCCATGAAGGGAGGGGTCCAATGTAATCAAACTGCCACCTGGTCACTTTGGGCTACTCATGCCCCTGGATCAACAAGCCAAGAAGGGGATTACATTATTGTCTGGGGTGATTGACCCTTACTATCAGGGGGATATAGGACTGCAACTACACAATGGAAGTAAGGAGGAGTTTTCTTGGAATATAGGCGATCCCCTAGGGCATCTTTTAGTACTGCCATGCCCTGTCATTAAAATCAATAGAAAACTGCAACAACCCAATCCAGGCAGGACCACCAATGGCTCTGAAACTTCAGGAATGATGGTTTGGGTCACCCCACCAGGCAAAACAGCCAGCTGAAGTGCTTGCTGAGTGTAAAGGGAACATGGAATGGGTAGTGAAAGAAGGTAGTGATAAATATGAACTACAACCATGTGATCAGTTACAGAAACGAGGACTGTAATGCTGTTTTGTTCCTGTTATACTATTTAAGTTGTAAGATATCAAGTTTAAGAATGAATATTACCCAAGGACTTGTACCCTATTCTGGAGAGGTTTAATGTGTTTCCAGTTTAATGCAGGACAGTTGAGTATTGTTAGGTGAAAGAAGAAATGTGTGTTTTATTGTTTTTATTTAGAAATTAAGTATGGTTTAAGGTGATATATATATCTGCCAAGTTGACAAGGGGTGGACTGTCATGGTCAGGTTCATGTGTCAACTTGGCCAAGTGGTGGTACCTGTTTGTCTGGTTGGACAAGTGCTGGCCTGTCTGTTGCGATGAGGACATTTCATAGAATTAAATCATAATCATGTCAGCCCCATGCACAGCTGATTCCATTTGTAATCAACAAGAGGAGTGTCTTCTGCAATAAGTGATGCTTAATCTAATCACTGGAAGCCTTTTAAGGAGGATTCAGAAGAGACAGGCTCTCTTCTGCTTCAGCAGTGAGCCTCTCCTGTGGTGTTCATCCAGACCCTCCATCAGAATCATCAGCTTCACAGCCTGCAGACTTTGGACTCTGCATTCCCATGGTTACATGAGACACTTTTATAAATTTTATATTTGAGAGTGTTTCCTGTTGATTCTGTTTCTCTAGAGAACCCTAAGTAACACAGCAGCATTATTCACAATTGCCAAAAGATGACAGCAACCCCAAGTGTCCATCAACCAATGAATGGATAAACATAATATAGTATATACATATGGTGGAATATTATTCAGCTGTGAGAAGGAATGAAGTCCTGATGCATGCAACAACATGGATGAACCTTGAAGACATCATGTTGAGTGAAATAAGCCAGACACAAAAGGACAAATATTTTTTTATCGCACTAGTATTAACTAATTATAATAAGAATACTCATAGAGCTGGAATCTAGAATATAGGTTACCAAGAGATAGAATGAGGGTAGGGAATGGGGAGCTGATGCTTAATTTTTGCAGAATTTTTAATTAGGTTGTTTTTTTTGGGGGGGGGCATGGGCAGGCTCCAGGAATCACGGGTCTCTAGCATGGCAAGTGAGAATACTACCACTGAGCCACCATTGCACTGCCCTAATTAGGTTGATTGTAAGTGTTTGGAAGTGAATAGAAGTGATGATAGCACATTATTGTGAATGTAATTGACAGCACTGAAGTATGTGTACGAATGTGATTGAAAGGGAAAGTTGAGGGTTGTGTATGTCACTAGAAGGAAAGCTAGGAGATAAACCGTGTGACTGTGTAACACAATTTGGACGATGACTGTGGTTAATAGGACAAATATAAGAAAGATCTTATGCCGGAAACACAGGTTCGATTTCCGGTGCCTACCCATACAAAAAAAAAAAAAAAGAAAGAAAAATCTTTCATGAACTAGAACAAATGTACATCATTATTACAAGGTGTTAACCATAGGGTGGTATATGGGAAAAATATACCCAATGCAAACTGTGATCTGTAATTAACAGTAATAATTTAATATTTTTTGTCAGTTGTAGCAAAGGTACCACACCAATGCTAAGGGTTTATAAAGGGTATAGGGCTTTACTTTTTGGGATAATGAAAATGTTCTAGAATTGATAGTGCTAGTGAATGCCTAACTCTGGGATTATACTGAGAACCACTGAGTGCACATTTTGGATGGATTGTACGGTGTGTGAATACTGCTTTTAAAGAAGGTGGTGTGTTACCAGCCACCCGGAAGCCTTTAGGCCACTTTTGTGGTGAGGAAGAAGTAGAAAACTCCCTTCTTAACGTGGCCCCATCTTTTGAAGAGCAAAAGGTCTGAGGACCTTGAACTGGGAAATGGGCAGTGGACGGGGTAGACCGAGCACAAGATGCCAGGGCTGGGAGCCCCTGATCCGTTCCATCAACATCATGCTGATCAGACTGAGTAAGGCAAGTCAGCTCTGAAACCGATGGACAGGCAGCAGGGAGCAGGGAGACAGAAAGACAGACAACAAGGGAGAGTATGCTGGAAGCAGAGCACAAAACACAGCCAGAGAGCAGAGAGCCTAAGGGCATGGAAGTCATGTTCATTAGAAGATGGATCCCTCATACAGCCAGCCGGCCCTGCTTCTGGGCTCTTGTTGGCCCAGCTCCTACACCTGCAGGTGAGAATAGGTCATATGTGACACCTGGCAGAGGTGAGGTATACTCTGGCTGTGAAACAGTAGCAGTTCCCAGTGGGGCTTCTTTTCAGAGAGTCTAGAAGCACAGACAGGCAGAGCTGGGGTGGGTGGGGGCTGGAATTAGAGACATGGCTATTTCTTTCACAGATCCCTGGACCACATCCAGAATCCTTGGGGGCAGGACCTGAGAATCTGCATTTTAACAAGCTTCCCCAATGGTTCTAGTCAGTAGTCTGTAACCACACTTTGGGAGCCACTGTGGTAGAGGGGAGTTCAGTTATGAAAACCAGAGAGTTGGGACCTCCAGATTTGCAGTTTTCACAGCTTAGGGGAAACCTGTGTTGTTTTCCTCCAAGTTTCCTGTAAGACCCATCCACCTGCCACTTCCACGCCCACCTCCTGTCCTCATTCTCAATGCGAAAGCTGCAGTCCTAGGGGGTAACATTTAGCTTAAAAATAATTTTAAAAAAATTTACAGGAAAAGACATGTACCTTTTTGATGTCAAGTCTTAAACCCCCCTTCATTTAATGCAGGCCTCATTCTCACCAGCTCTTCTCCTGCATGTGAAATATTTAACCAAGGGTCTTCTTTCTTTAAGACCTCAGGACCCACTGAGAGCTGGGGGGCTTCTCTCTACACCCCCCTTTCCCCAACCAGTTCCTGATATCGCCCAGTCTCTTAAAACTTAAGGGAACAGGCATAGCTTTGATCAGCAGCCTTTATCTATCTCTGGAGGAAAATAAAAAAAAAAAAGAAAAGCAACTTTTAAAACACATGTTAGGACATGTGCTGAGCCAAAAGAGAAACCATATAAATACCCTGACCCACCCTCAGGTTTCTGGGAGTTGGAGAGGAGCGTCCTGACTTGCAGCATCACTTTTCAGCTTGTCCCAAACTTCTGGTTTCCCAATCACAAGATGGCAGGGGAAGCCTTCAAACTTCTGTGGCCCAGGGGAGGATGCTGCAACCACACACACACACACACACACACACACACACACACACACACACACACACACACACGGGTTTCCTTCCAGATTGTCCCATGGCATCTGCAGGGTGGGGAGTCACTTGTCCCAGGAGCAGACAGGGCAATCCCTGGATCCCTTCTCCCTGGGGGGATTTGCCTACCCAAGCCAGCCTCACTTCTGCCTCATTTGGGGTGCAGGAACCTCACTCTGATACACGGCAGAGGGGCAGGCCATGAGCTCCACCCCTGAAAAGGAGGCATTTTTGTTTTGCAGCTGGGTTTGACCTTGGTTCCAGGATGATATTCTCCAAAATTCTAGGAAGCCCTTTTGTAGAATTCAACTACCCATGTGTCCCAAGGGCCCATGAAGGGAGGAGGGAGCTAGCACTGCTTTCCTTCCACTCCACAGACAAGCCTTAGCCTCCAAAGGGTGCCGGCAGCAGCCCACATGCTGTGGAAATTTCTCTAGGGAAATCTCACAAGCCTGTAAGAAACTTGACCTCATTTGCATTTTCTGATTGAATCACAGATATGTTTTGGTTCTTTCCCTTCTCTTTACAAAGACAGGCCAGGAATGAAGAAAGTCTACATTATCTAGTATTTTTAGGATAAACGTGTGGTTATTGATGGTAATCTTGGCTCTCTCACACATGGCATTTCTTGGCCTTGACCATTTCCAAAGTGGGTCTCTGTCTGTATCATGTTATTTTAAGATTTTTCTTGCCTTCTCGTATAGCATTGTTTAATGAAAACTTCAGTAGTATCTGAACATGCTCCTGAAGGATTTATTAGTTAACTAAATCTTTGCCCTCATTATCATGGAGATGGAATTGCTTTCAGAGACCGCAGTTCAAATAATTGCATAAATCAAAGACAAGACCAATGGTTACTCTGTGCATCTTGTTTCCAGTCTCATTCCCTAGAGGATGGTGCCGGGGGGAGAAGGTTTAGATGTTGGAAACCAGAGTGTGAAACCAAGTTATTTAGATGTCAGTGATGATCTGAAATTCTAGACTCTATTAATTGGTGTCGCTGCGCCTTTTAAGGAAGGTAAACAACAGTACAGAAAGTTTACTCTTCGCATGCTTGTTGGGCTGCTTGTGCTGGTTTTGCCAGAGCCCAGAGGCACAGATGTGTCTGCGAGGACCGAACCTAGTCGTGAACAGGAATCAACAACTTTCTCACTGGCTGTGTACAGAGAGGGACTCTGAGACAGCTACCTAATAATAGGAAAGACAAACCAAAAGCCAGGGAAAATCAGTTCAATTCATTTTCCTTCTGATGAAAGAAAATGGGAATCTTTTCTTTTCTTTCTTCATACCGAAGCACAAAAACCACTCTTTGAGATGCAACATTTAACCCCTAATGTAAACAAAAAATCTAGATTTCAGGGATGATTTTGATTACTAAATCATTATATAGCTATTCCTTTTTGCTTTCTGGTAGATTGGAGTAGACAGAAGGAACTACCTGGAATCTCTAAATTGTAATCCAGCTGCCTTGATCTCTGATAATGAATGTATATAACCTTTATCTTCTGTGATTGTAAAAACCTTTGTGACTAACCTTCATTTGTACCCAGTTATCCAGTTTTTCAATTCTAATGTCTTGTTATCATTAAAGACAGTCCCTAATGTTTATTAATGACGGGTCTTGGGTCAGCCCAGAACTAACCCACCCCAAGTCCAAAGTTCTTGATAACCAAGACAGAATCTAACCAAAATGGACCCGCCTGACATGCCAGTAAGCTTAGACTTTGACCTAAAAGTCACCTATACCTCATTCTGCCATTTCCTCCCCTGTGACTCGGCATGTCATCAATCTGCACGTGCTCAGTAATAAGACCCCCCTCTCATGCCATCATCTGGGGCCACAGAGTTCAGTACCCTAAGCCCTGTCCATCTTTTTCTCTAATAAAACTATCAAAATTACTGCAGTTTGGGGAGACAGACTTTGGACCAGTAGGCCACCTCCTCTCCTACTATGCGCCTGGCAATATACTCTTTCTCTCTTTGAAACCCCGGTGTTTCAAGAATTGGTTATTGAATGTGTTGAGCCAAAGAATCCAGGGCCTTTGTCTGGTAACACAACTTGTTGTGAAGTTCCCTTTCCAGGATATTAGTCATCCCCTATTTCCTCTGCATCTCGAAGAGAAGGGGCCCTTGAGAGTCCTCAGATCCCTCAGGAAGGAGGTTCTATCCACACAGCAGACATCCGAGTCTTCAAACTGGGCGGGTGGGAATCAGACACAACTGAGCTCCACGTGGGCTTTGCTGCACCCCAGCGTGGGCTCCGGAGCCAGCGCTGCAACCCCAGAAACCTCTGCAGTTCCTTCCTCAGTTAAATGTGGATATAATTCCCCTCTAATAGGGCAAGAGAGTTAAAGGAGAAAATGTGTATAAAGCATCCTAATGTTTTTCCCCCTTTCTCCCCATTTTTCTTGCATGGAAAATTCCTGAAAAAGGAAAATTTAAGGCTGGCTCAATTTTCAGCATCTTAATATAATAGACTGCTTCTACTTTCTCCCACATTAATTTCAGACCCTCCCCTCCCAAATATTCTTCCTCCTTTCCCATTTTGCCTAGCTCCTAATTCCCCACAACTACTCTACTCCTCCTCCCTCTGAAATCCATTGCTTTCATTTTCTCCTTTCTTCATCCATTTGGCATGCCCATCGTTGGCAGGCGGGAGGAGAAAGGAAGGACTGGGGTGAGCGTCAGGGCCACAGAATATAAGCAAAAAGAATATAAGAGGAGAGCAAAAGAAACTACAGTCTTTCCTTGATTCAGCAACTGGTGATTGAGCCCCTTCCATGCCACTGCCGGGATTGCTCTGCTTCCCCTCCCCCAGAGCTGTGGGGGCAAACCTGATGTGAGCAGGCCAGTGCGGCTGTCTCTGCTGCTGCATGCTCTGGCACAGGAGACCAAGGTGGATGGGAGCCCTAGGAAGGTAAAGATGGGGAAGTAAGGGCTTGCCAGGTTAGAGAGACAATGTGTATTTGAACAAATGAAAGACAATTAGGATGGAGGAACAGAGAAAACAGGGAGAGGGTATCTAAAGATCGAGGTTGCCGAGCAAGCAGGGGTGCAGCCTGGAGGCTTTGCATGGCCTAGGGAGGAGTTTACACTCCAATTACACTCGACTCCAAGAGTTGGAGGAAGCAATGAAGGTTAACGGGGGCAGTGGCGATCAGACTTGTGATACAGGTGCCTTGCTCTGGCCACAGAATCAGCAGCTAAACCAGTTTATCTGTGCTCTGAGCCTACCCTTCAGCAGTCATTGCTGGGCCCTCTGAGTTCCCAAGTGCTTGGCTTTGAAAGCAAGCCACACTGCTAGAGTTAACTGCTTTCGCTGGTCCAGTGAATTGAGATCAGAAGAGGTCTCCCTTGGCCAGGCGCTGTTTTAAGGGCCCTGCTGAGGGTTTAAACTGACTAGTTTTGAAATGTAAGACAAACCATAATCACCAGGCAATGCTCCTTTGTTTTGCCAGAGAGAGACATTTATAGGTATTAAACTTGATCCAGAAGGCCTCTAATACAGTTCCTTCAATGCAATAATAACACAGAATTATTAGGGGGGACTATTATTATTATTCCAAGTAATGCTATGGTTTTGTGCCCGTGGAGGGCATCCCAAGTGCTGAGAGGAATGGGCATTGGTTAATTAAGCCTCGCCACTCCTCCATGCGTTCGGCAGAATATCATTAGACATATTTTTATAGAGGAATAAAGTGCAGTGCTGTTGGGTTAGTTCACTACCTTAAGGTCAAACCATAGGAAGAGAAACTGGGGGGATTTACTTTTTATCAACCCCTTGTGTCCTTCTTAGAAATGTAGGTGTGGATGTCCCCAATGCCTAAGCAGCGAAGAATGTAAGTTCATGATGGGGGGAGACCCTAGAGACCTGGGTCTCTCCCTCCCTACCCCAGGACCATGGAGGAGGAGAAGCAATCCTAATGCATGTGCCCCCTCCACATGCACACTGGCCTTAAGGCACAGAGGGAAGCTGATTCATAGTGATGGCAAAGGCAACCCTTTCGAGGAAAATCACGGCAACCATCAAACATGGCAAACAAAGCCAAATTGGGGATGGCAGTGGGGAGAACAGAGAGCTCACTGTTGTCAGAGGCTTCATGGTCTGAGGGTAGGAGCATGAAGGCCAGAAGTTTTTAAGCATCTGCTGGCGCAGCCCCTTTCTTCTCTACATATTTTCTTTAGCTCTCTTCTCCTGGCTCCAAAATCCTTGGATCCAAGCTTGGGAAAGACACCTCTGGGACAGCACTTGGCATCTTAGGAAGCTGTGTTCCCTCCTCCAGATCATTCATTCATTTATTTACTTTTCATTCCATAAGCCCTTAAGTCAGCTCAGGACTTAACACAGGACACTGGAAATACAGAGCAGAATAAGGTTTGATTCCTATCCTCAGGAAACTCAAATACTGGCACTTGGAAAAGATACAACGCACCCCCTCCTCCACCCTGCCCACACCAAAAAAAAAAAAAAGAAGAATCGTAACATCTATGTTTTTAGTGCTCCAGGACAAAAAAGGACAGGCCAGGTGTCTTGGAGACTAATTCTATCTGGGGAGTTGGAAAAAGCTTTAAAGAGGGAGCTGCATTGAGCCACTTAGCAGGATAAGTTTACTGGGCTAAGAACTAAGAAAAAGTCCTTCTGGGCAAAAGGAACAAACTGGCTAAGGGCATGGAGATGTAACACTATATGAGTTTGGGGCCATTTAAAAACTCAAGTTTTCATTGTACAAAATCATCCCTTTGGACTAAAAGAGCTCAATTGGTGCCTAATTATGTATTCACTCATTATCTTCTTAGACTACTTTATAAATTGTAGTAGTCTTCTTTATCCCAATCGATTACAAGTTATTTACATTCTAAGACCTTGTTAGCTCCCAAAGCACAGACCTGAGCAGTAGGAATGTCCAACACATAAGTTGGACATAAGTGTTCCTAATAGATATAAAGGAAAAGTTAGAAGACCTAGGCTCATGGGACACCTCTGTCGCCAGCTCACTGAGTGGTCTTCAGTGTGACGTTCAAAGTCTCTGAGCCTTGATTTTCTCATATGTAAAATTATAATAACCCTGCTACTTCCCAGGGTCATGTCAGTGGTAAGGCAACATCAGTGAAAGCATTTGTATAATGGGCCATACTAAATATTGCTATTATTAGATCTAAGCTAATAAATAACTATACTGAAGATATACTATTCTAGAGTATGTTCCTTTCTCTCTATTTCTTCAGCTATCACCGATAGGGGTCCCTCAGTTCAGCCACAGGGCATATTGGGATTTCAGTGGCAGGCTGATGAGAAGAAGATCCCATTGAGTGGGCCTTGTTTTGAATACCAGGTTTCAGTCACCAGACAAGATTCCAGGACCCACTCAGCGCTGAGAGGAGAGAGCTCTGACCACACTAGCTGGATTCCCGATGCCATGAGAACCGCGAGTGCCAAACACACAGGTTTCAGGTCTTTGCCACCCATAGTTTCCACAGGACTCAAGCAGAGACTGACTGGGCCTGCCATGCACAACATGAGTGCTCAGTGTTGAAATAGAAAGGTACTTCCTGAAGAAGGCAGCTGACCAGCCAAGAGAGGGTGGCCACCCGGTGCTCTGCAGTCACCCCTTGCCTGCTCTGCCTGGACTTACAAGCAGATGACCATCCCAGGCTCCTCATAGTTAGGATGGGGCCACGTGGCTGAGTTCTGATAAATGGGAAGGTGGGTGGAAGTGATACAGGTCCTTTTGCAAGGTGTCTGAGAACGGATGTGCCTCCTCTGTCTCTCTTTCCCTCCTGTGGGACCTGCCAGATGTAAGAAGGTGGAGGAGGGCTATAGATGGTGGAATCAGGAAATAAAGTTTTTCTGTTAACTGGATACTGAGATTGAGAGACCTATGTATTAGTATAAAGCCCAGTCTTTTCTGGCCAGGACAGTGATATTGCCTTGGTAATGCCACTGTAGTTCAGAATCCAACAGCATCCCTTTAAAATACAACAGAAGACATGCTCATTCTGGATTATATTCATCCATCTACTGTGAAGAGTCCATCAGTCACACTGTACTCGGGCTTTACGATGTGAGACTTCCTTCCTCACTAGTCTATGTATTTCTCCTCTAATCTTCCACATGCTGAGTTTACAGTTTAACTCTCAGATGGTACTATCATTTCTCTTATATCACTCAGTGATGAGGGAATGTCTCATTATCTCCCAAACCTTCACCTACACTTAATGCATGTTAATTGACTTTATTCCTAAACTTAATAAAAATATAGACAAGGAATTGTGTTAGCTAACCTCTCTTGAGCGCTTTCCACGCATCAGTACTGGTAAAAGGACTTTACATTATCTCCTTTCATGTTCGCAACACACTTTTAGATTAGGTACTATTGTTGCTCCCATTTTATAGATAGGTAATCTGAGGCACAGAGAGGGTAAGCCCTTTCCGCAAGGTCAAATAGAGGGCAGCAAGGATTCAAATCTAGTGTGACCCCAGCGGCCATGCTTGTAAACATGCTATGTTTTACCATGATGTGCACAATTCTTGAATACTAATGAATGCGAAAATTTAGTTCAGTTTTGGAGGTTTTACACATTTAGAGAAATTCACCCTTTTGGCATTAAAATAATGAGCATGTAAAATTCCATTAATAAACTGAGATGGAAAATTATTAGCTGCCCAAAAGAATAAATGAAATTGGGAAACTTTGGTTCTTGGCTGGCTTTGCTCATTGCTCATCCTGGATTCATGGTCAAATAAATATTTGAAAGAGTCAGATTATAAGCCCACAACACAGGGCCAGGCCTTACAGATATGTGCTAGGCAGACGTGAGCAATGAGATATGGGCAATAATAAATGACAAAAAGAAATGGTCAGTATTCCAGTGGATTAATTTTTTTCAGACAATATTATTATATTGTTGGTCAAGAGTATGTTTGATTATTTTACTGTATTAAAGACAGAATGGAGGCGGTGCAACAGTGGCTCAGTGGCAGAATTCTCACCTGCCATGCCAGAGACCTGGGTTCGATTCCCAGAGCCTGCCCATGTTAAAATATATATATTTTTATATGTAAATATACATATATACACAGAAGACAGAAGGATAGAATTTAGAGTGGCAAGAGAAAGCAGACTAAATACACATTTAATTCTGCTCTCTCCTCAAAATCCACTAAAATGATTTGTAAAGAGTTGTTTTAAAGGGATAACTCACAAGGCCAACAAGAAAAGGAGAGAAAATATCAGCAACAACATTTTGGAAACTGAAAAGCAAATAGAATAGAGATGATTGACTTATCAGAACAAGAAAGCTGAATCCCAAACCAACAATGGGGTAAATTTAGCAATCACAGAACCCACGGCTACAGAGGTTCTAGAATTGATGGTGTCATTTTCTCTCAAAGTGGGGTAGAAGGTAGGCTTAAAATAGGATATCGATTAAAAGTCTATCTAAGTATCAGTTGGATCCTAGATCACCCCTGGGAAATATCCCCATCCTGCTCTGAGCTGGTGGTTCATTCTTTGAATAGTGTAAAACTAAGGCACTCTGGGCTGGAAGTTCCCAAGTGTGAACAGTGGGATTAAGTGTAAATTCACACACAACGTAATTTAAGACTCTCTCACTTTCTTCTCCCAACTTGGTTCTCACAACACTGGAAGCCAGGTTTATACCTGGAAGCCAGGATTGGTAACTTCTCTGCAGTATCTGACAAGTCTAAGAGGAAAAGAAAAGACACTGGTATTGGAGTTCCCCAAGGAAATGGCCCAATAAATTATTCTAACAGGGAATGAATCCCTCTCATGTGCCACAAAGTATACTCAGTTTTTAAATACCCGACTCTTAAACGTAAGCGATTATAAGCAGGTAACTAAGAATTACCAGGAATTTGAGGAAAGCATCTAATGTGAATGACATATTTTTTTTTAAGTACCAAATTAGTGGAAACAGTGACAATAGAGGGAGAAGAAAATTTTGAGGGGAAAAATCCTGTGTTTAGCATATTCGGAAAGAGAAGTAGAGGTATCACATCCATGGAAGGGGCACAGAAAGTTCTAAAAGAGGAACATTCAAAAACAAGAATTAGCTGAAACTAATTAAAAATATAACAGCGGAAATGAAAAATGAGAGAGAAAACCAGAAAGGATAAAATCATCCACGAGATAATTCAAGAGTATTTCTCAAACCTGAAGGTCTTGAGTTTTCGGTTGAATCTATCAATTCTCCAACTCAATGGATGAAATTAGATCCTCAAAGGCAGAATCATGAAATTTCAGGACACTGAAGACAGAGAGAAGACCCTGGTTTGCAAAGAGAAATAACAGGCTTCATATAAAGGGCCGAGAATTAGACCTCTCAAAATAGCAACATTGGAAACTAGAACATGATGGAGCAAAGTTTTCAAATTTCCAAGAGAAAATTATTTCCAATGTAGAATTCTATATTTAACCAAACTATCAATTACGTGTGAGGTTAGGATAAAAAACTTTTCAGATATGTGTGATTTCCAAAATTTTATATTACATACACCCTTTCTCAGGAGGCTCCTGAGGGATGCTCCATTCAATTAAGGCATAAACTAAGAAAAACCCTAGACTCTAAGAAACAAGGAGGCTAAACAAATAGAGGGAGTCCCCAGAGTCATGAGAAAGGGACATCACAAGACAACAGCTATGGGCAGAGAAAAACCAGTCCAGACACAGCAGGTCAGAAGGCTCCTGAGAAAATTGCTTTAAGAAGATGAAATTGTTATGATACCAGAGGTGTTTGAATATACTGAGTCTTACATCGCTAGGGATCGTTTGGGGTTGAATAAGTAATAAGTAGGTGGAAAATTAAGTACACAAAAAAGATAATTACTAACTCTAGAACAAAATCATTATATTGTACAGAAAAAGAAGATTATTACCAGTGATGACTGGCATTTACCTTGTTATAAAAATATAAGCACAGAATATTGATCGATCAAAATTGTGATAGAGTGAAATTGGAAGGATGGGGAACAGGAAATGTGCATGTGTGATGAGAGGGTCAGGAGCTCATGAAAGAAAGCAAAAACCTCATCTTCTGTAATGGAAGGCCAATAGATAAAGCCTAATACTAAACAGTTACGAAGCAGTTATATAAACATGTTCTTTAGAGATATGAAGATACATTTCAAAAGAATCAGCACAGGAATTGAAAGTGGCTGCCTTTGGGGCATGAGAAATGGAGGGAGAGAGAACTGCTGATTTTTTCTACAAAGCTTTGTAGAATCACTATTCTCTTTGAATAATATTCTTTAATCATTTTAAGATATATAATTTTAAATAAATAAAAACAGGTGAGGATTCTCTGTGAACAATTTCCACCAATGGTTCCAGTTCGGGCCAATGTTAATGCAATTGACCAATTCAAATCTGATTCAGCTTGGTCATTCCAAGAAGGCAGGGAATTAGTTAGAGACATGAGAGCAGAAGTCACTTTTTTTTTTTCATAGACAAGAACCTCGCCACAAAGAAGTTGAGCGACTTGCCCAAGGTTCCCAGATCAGTTAGAGGAAGAATCAAAACTAAAAACCCGAGCGAGTTCCCGATACTTGGCTCGTTATTCTTACTGCGACTCCCCTTTTCTTGGTTTTTTGCAAGAGGGCACCCTGTGTGGGAGAGGGCACCCAGAAAAAGGCAGGCTGTGCTGACTCGGCACCCTCATATGCGGGGCCCTTCCCCTCCCCAGGCATGCTGGCTGGTCTTCAGTCTGTAAACTGGGGATAATGATACCTGTGTGGCTTGCTCTGCGGCGTTGTTGGGGGGAATCAAAGGAGTGTATTCAGATGAAAGCACTTAATGAAACTGTCAGGCCCTCGCAGATGGCAGGAGGTGCTATAATTCGGCAGATGGCAGGAGGTGCTATAATTCTCGTGACCACTTCCACTCCCCGGGAGAGATGGCAGTAAAGTTGATCGGAAGCGCCTGTCTGTGACACCAATGAAAGCCCTTGTGCAGTGATAAAAGGGTGGCATTCCCGAAGGTGAGGAAAGAACTACTGGAACCATTCTCTTCTGGTCTGGCCCAGGTTTAGTCTGTACTGCTGCTCTTTATGGGTGGATGTATGACCGCCGCGACACAGAGGTAAAGGTATCCTCAGAAGGTGCATAAGTGGGTGCTTTGGGCTCAGAAATATCTGCCACCCAGCCCTAGAAGATGTTTTTTTCTTTTCCCTTGGTTTCGTTGTGTTTTGTTTTGGGGGGAGGGGGCGGGGGTGGTGCACGGTCCAGGTATCGAACCCGGGTCTCCCACGTGGGAGATGAGCATTCTACCACTAAACCACTTGTGCACCCTAGTTTGTTTTTTATTAACCCCCTTGCATTATTTTTTTCTCCTTTGGGCTCTTACCAAAAAATCAAAAAACAGAAGAATTAGACTCCTTCTGAGACTCTGACTTTCCTACTACAAGGAGAAATTTCAAAGCAGCACACCACAGCCTAAAACGCTTGCTTAGAGATGCAGTTAAATTGGCTGAAACGCTCAAGGGGGAGATTTTTACAAACAATTCCCAGTCACCATAGTCCTACCCAGTTGACCTCCAACATTCCTGGGGGCTGCAGGACAAGATTGGCGAAAGAAGACGTGGCCCTCTAAAGCAAAGGTTTCTTGGACACAGAAAATTTAAACCTTTGCCACTTATGTAGACAGTTTGGTACTACACAATCGTTAGAGGAAATGCTATCATATTATAGAACCATAAAGGGGATTTTGGAAGGCAGCCAGTCACCCTTTTATTTGGCAGAATTGGAAACTGGACCAGGAAAAGTGACTTGCCTCAAAACCCCTCATCTGATCAGTGATAAAATCAGGCTGGAACCCAGGCCTCTTTCAGATCTTTCTGAAAGGTGTTTTGTTCATTTTGCCAGAGGAGACGCATGTTGGGCTATAGAAGTTTCACCAATGTGGAAGGAAGCAGACCTACCATCTCATCCTCTAAAAATAATAAAATATAATACCAGCTAACACTGAGTGCTATGGACTAAGAACCTACATAGACACAATCTTTGAACAATCCTATGGGTTAGGTCCTCTTGTTACTCCATCTTACATAGAAGGAAACAGGATCAAAAAAGGGTAAGTAATTTTCCCAAGGTCACACATCCAATAAGCAGAAGTACTGGGCTCAAACCCAGTTCTTTCAGACTCCTGACCTCTCCCCTTCTTGCTGTACTATTTCCCTACGTTTCCCAAGTTGAGTAATCGGTGCCTGTGTTTAAACAGTTTGTGGCAACAGTCCTCTTCTCTCTCCCTCCCTCTCTCTGCCCTTTTCTATGGCTCTGAGTTTCACATCCCCATTGGATTGTTGTTTATGGGCTGAATGACACAGCTTTATTTGGGCTGTTGTCTGAGTTACTGGGTATGGTGAAGTCACCCCCTGGCAGGTGCTCCCTTGCCTGTCAGAGGAGAGTGGCGTCACAGTGAGAGGGGACGATTGCATACAGGGGAAAAAGCGGAGAGGAGCTTGGGACAACTTGGGCCACATGTTGGGGAAGTGAGCGGTGGAAGCTGTGATTCATCACACTGGATGTGCTCAGAGCTGAATCCACAGGATTCTCACAATTTTCACGCCCTGAACACTGGTACATTTAAAGACTGTAGCTGGGAAGTCATTTTCCCTCGATTTTACTTGGGTAATAAAAAAAATAATTTTTAAAGCTACAGATAGAAATGGCCAATAAAGGCATTAAAAAAGAACAGTTAACAAATTTGGATCTTGGGTTTCTGATTCCTACTCTTGAAAGGGAGAACCTATTTTAATTTCAGAACTGTGATCACAGGCTTTTAAAGACATATTAACTGAGCCAGGATCTTAGAATTTACACTTCAAATATAATAAAACCTGGCTAAAATGCGCTGAGACTCATTTTTGCATGTGGCTCTTGAAATCAACCATTGAATCTCCTATGTATGTAATTGTGTAGTCACACCTCTCATTTGCGGAAATTCAAAATATTTGTAGTGCCTCTTGGCTACCAGTGATCTTAATCACCCGTGGAGCTTAAGCAATCAAATTAACTTAGCCACATCTTACTTAAATGACCCTTATTCATGAGCTTGTTCACGTCAGTATTATGAAAATAGCACTAGTTTGGAAGTCCGATGACCCCGTTCTTCACTGTTCTTCACTGGGGGGGCTCGGACAGGTTAACCACCCTGACCTCGGTTTCTTCATCTATCAAGTGGAAAGAATTAATATGGACTTCAATAGGTTCTTTGGAGGATTAAACAAGAGGGTTTTTTTTTCATTTTATTGATATATAGTATACATTCACATACCATATAATCATCCAAAATATACAGTCAATGGCTCACAGTATCATATAGCTGTGCATTCATCAGCACAATGGACTTTTTTTCTTTTTGTGTGTGAAAAATAGCATATACCAAAAAAAGCAAATACATTTACAAAGCACAGCACAACAATTAGTTATACAACAGATTTCAGACTTTGGTCTGGGTTATAATTCCACAATTTTAGGTTTTTACTACTAGCTGCTCCAAGACCCTGGTAACTAAAAGAAATACCAGTATACTGACTCAGCAATCATACTCATTTGTTAAACCCTACCTTCTCTGTATAGCTCCATCACCTTTGATTTTTCTTCCGTTCTTTAGGGTATTCGGACTATGCCCAACAAGGTAGTTTTATTTAAAAACTATGCCATGATACCTAACACAGAGCAAATACATTTTAGATGTTAGATAATATTAATGCCAGTTCCAAAGAGAGAGTTTTATCTACTCCTGAGAGATGTAGAAGAAAGACACAGTGAAACACAGACAGGGACAACAACAGAAAACATTGGAGTGGAGGAAGGAGAGAGAAAGACTAAATATGGGCTCCATACAGATGCATACATACTGATTCTCCATATTGTGGGTCAGAAACTTATATTCATCACTGCCCTATCTTTTGGGGGGAGCTGGAGAAAATAGTACATGTTGGAGATTGTAGGTAGTCACAAATAACTGGCCCATTCCTCTTGACTTAGAGTCATAGAAGGAAGGGCAAGCCTGGAGACCTTTTCTTTCACTTCTGTGGAAACTGAGGCTCAGCAAGATGATGTGACCTGACCGAGGTGACACATAATTAGTAGCAAAGCTAGGGTTCCAGCTCGGGACAGCCATTCTGGCATGCTCTCCAATATGAAATGCTGCCTCATGGGCTTCTTCCCTTCCTTTCACCCCCCATCAGTTACTTCTCTTTTCCTAGAGCAACAAAAGTTGACACACATGTTGCATACATGTCCCTCCTCTTTAAGCTGGAATTGTTGAACATTCCCTAATTAGCTGTGAACACTAAGAGGCTGAACAAGTGAACTAGAGAGGACCGTTAGGCCCCAGCTTTCCATGGATTTCTCCTTCCTTTCCCAGAGTGAAAAATTTCCTGGGTTTTTCCCTGCCCTGTGCTTTGCACAGCTGGTCTTAAGGGGCTGCTGCTGGGGATGTACAAATGAGAGGGAAGGTTCCAGCCAACCCGAGTTCTAATTTGAGGCATAAATTAATGTACACCTGCACAGGTGACATTATCCAAATGATAAATGACTATAGGCACAGGCCATTGTGTTCATAAGGGTGATTTATGGCCCAGGTTTGGAAATGAACAGAGAAAGAAATATTTAAATGTAGGCATTTAAAAACCAAGCTGTTAGGTTTAGGGCTGTCTTTTAAAAATTGAGGCATCCTTCCGCTTTCAAAGTTGTCCGTATTAATCGGAATAGTCTGATGTGCCTTTTTTATTTTTGTAAAAGCTAGGGGAAAGTACATTTATATTTTTAATAGGACATATAAGGCTTTTCCTGTCTCTTTTATTTTTTTTCTAGAAAAGACCCAGAGTGAAACCTTCAAGAATCTGTACATACGTTCTTTACTTAGGCCTTCTCTCATCATCGTGTCTTTTGAGGCTACGCAGAAAATGAAAACCTTAATTGATTTCCTGCCTTATTTAATCTGGGAAAAGGTTTACATCTCTGTAGACACAGAAATAGTCTTAAAAAGACAAAGATGGTTTATCAACAACGAGTGAATATCAGTTCAAAGTAAAGGAGAGTGGAAAAAATAAGCCAACACACATACACACACACACACACACACACACACACACACACACACACACACACAATGCCTTAACAGGTCATGGTTTTTCCTTCTGAACATAGAAGCCAAGTACATGAGCTATTTGTCATTTACTAAGTAAGCCTCTAATGGGCAAAAAGAGAGATTGGTCCTATGAAATATTTTTGTAGAATTCCCACCCAGCAGACTCAAAGAACAAATATCATTATCCCCTTCAAAGGGCCAAGAGTTCTGTTTAAAGCTAGAAATAATGATAAAATACGAATGATCACCATTTATATTTTCCTACCCTGTACTTTATGTGCCCCGGGTCATTCGATCCTCATAAAAACCCTCTGCCTTGGTACTCATTGTCCACATTTTCAGAGGAGATAGCGTTGGCCCAGATCCAGAATGAGGTCTGTCTGACTCACGCCCCTCTGATCTTTCAGATTCTCCACTAATGCTGGTGCTCTCCTGGGCTGAGTCTCACCTCCTCCCCAGTCCCACCAGGCAGTGCAAATTCGATCTGGATTCTCATGCCAGCTCAGTCACTGCTTAACCATCAGACCTGACTCCAGCCCTGGCCCCTCTGTCAGCCTTCCTGTTTCCATGTCCTTAACATCAGTCATTCATTCCTGGCCTAGCTACTGTGGTTGCTCTATCAAATCAAATAAGGCAAAAGATATGTGAAAACAGCTCTTTCCACCAAGATATACTATCATCATCCTCATTATCACCATTAGTTCTTACTATAAGTTGAGACATTGAAGGGATTACCTCATACTGGCATGCTTGTATTTTATTAGGAAACTCCTGTAAACGAAAAAGCCCAGGAGCGATGATAAAAACTCCTCTGAAATGGTGAGTTTTCTTTGCAGGGGTCTACTCACAAATTCCACACTGTGATGAGCTGCCTCTCCTGGGCTTTCGGGCGGCCGAAATAGGGGCATTTGAGGCCAGAGAACGTCATGTCTTTATAAGATTATGCATTCAAGTCATCTGTAAAATGAAGAGACATTCCAAATAGCCCTTATGTTTTTCATTTTTTCATTCTGGCACGGGGATACGGAGCAATTTTCCAGAATGTTTTAAATAGGAAAAAATGGTCATCCTCAAGACAGCCGTTCTGAATTTGTGAGCCTCTGGGTCATATTCACATTCAGAAATATCTAAGCCACTAAAGTCTGTGTTTCTTTAAATGGGCTATTTCTTTTATTAAAACAAATGAAGGCTGCATTCATTCCTTATATAATATTCTTACCTCTGAGCCCTGTGGGCAGGGAGGGTTTGGAATCCTGAAATAAAGTCGCTGGAACACTCTGGGGGAGGGAAGAGGAGGAGGAGGAGGAGGAGAAGGAGGAAGAGGAGGCCACTATTTAGAAGAATGCTTTCTGCAGCTCTTCAGCCTTTCCCCCCAGGTCCTCCCAGGTGTTCACACATCTTATCTGGCGGCTATGCAATTAAACGCTTTCATAGGGTCTGCGCCAGGGAAGGGCTGTCGCTCAAAGTTGGCAGTAGTCTGCCACCCTTTTTTTTGTGGTCTGCCCTTGCAAATGACTCTTTATAATCTGCCAGACCCACAGTTTAAAAGCCCCCTTCACTTGTAGTTTTCCAGTGGTTCACGTTAATAAACTCCTGCGTGCCCGGCCTCCGGGTGCAGCACCGGCTGGCGCAGGGGTCGGGAATGCGGGGCGAGCCCTCCGCCCACCCCGAGGGACTGGCGCTGTCCTGGAGGAAGGGGATGGCTTTCCTAAGGCAACTGAGGACTCGGGGCATGTGAACTGGGTCCTGCAGGCGCCTGGCGATGCGTCAACCCTGAGGGGGTGGACAGAGCGGGGGATTACTTACGATTGTCTAGCAAGGAAACGTGGCCTGGGAGAGAGTCAGTGACTCCCCGGAGTGAGCCGGGGCGCGGCTGCCGCCGTGCGTGACTGCTCAAGCCCGGGGACCCGCCCGCTGCCCCCCGCGAGCCCGGCCGCCGCGTTTTCCACGCTTCTCTTTGTCACATCAAAAGAATCAAGAAACGATGTGAAATCTTCACCTCTTCCTGGTGGGTTTATAAGGTTGATACTTTCCACCAGAGCTGAGTCAGAAATACTTAACCAAAGAGAAATTTTGTTTTAAATCAGTCTTCCTGACATTTCCGTCTCTATTTCATAACTGAGCCCTCATGCTTGTCACCCTGTTGTTGAGAAGAATATACAGAGGAGTTGCTGTGATGAGGGTGAGAGAGGTGTTGAAAACGCTGAGTTAAATGGGACAGCTCGTAGTTCTTCCTTCATTTATTTAACAAATATTTATGGTTTACCTGTTATCAGTGGTATGCTCATAAATGTTTAACAATAAACTCTCCAGGAAAAAAAAAAAAAAAAAAAAAAACCCTGCTTTGTAGTGTTTGCCAATTTCTGTGCTGTAAATACTCCCGTGGTAGCGAACTTTAGCCAACCAATGTGATTTCATTGAAGGCAAAGTTGGGAGGAGAGGAAGGCTGGGTGCAGGACAGCTCAGCACATCAGGCAGCTGAATGGGTGAACAAAATCGTTGTGGCTGGTTCCTGTCCTGTATAAGAAAAGCAAACAATGTTTTCCATTTGATCCCAGCGTTATTTCTGTTATTGTTATTATAGAGAAAGCGACAGAGGGACTGAGAGATAGAGACAGAAATTCAGGGACAGAGAGAGAGACAAAGAGATTGAGACATTCCAAAATGCATATCTTGATAAATTCTAAAATGCTTCAGCCATATGTCTCTTTCTGTGCAACCTCTTATCACCCTCTTTGCTTTTGCAGTCCCCGGCACATGGGTGTTTCAGAGAACAAACGACTGAAATGGGAAATGAGAAAAAGAAAAATAAATGATCGTTATGTCTCAATGCATTTTAAACTGAAAGCATAATGATATATTTAGTATTTTGATGGTGGTCTCTTATGGCGTATGAACTTGCTTGTCTTATTGACTCAGTTCCCCTCTCCTAATTGTTTTTGAATCAAATACAGGAAATAAGCAAATAAAATAAGTGAATATGGACAATCAAAAGGGGAATCAAAGGTTTCAACATCTAACTCTTACAAAGAAACACAAAATAGCAGCAGCACCCACTCTTGGGTCCTGTTAGTGCTCTGGGCTCCTTATGGTAACATTTCAGGCTCTCCATGAAGAAGAAACTCCTCAAAAGGAAATTTCCAGCTAATTCTTCCTTGGGCTGTCATCTTTGCTGAAATGTCACTATAAGAGATGCATTCCTTTGGTTTACAGCAGTGCCCCTTGCTAACAAAGGATAGTCACACAAAAGCTAGCTTTCGTGGTCATCAAGCATTGGTCCCTTAGGGTAAATGAGGTATCAGATGATTTATAAAAGAACAGTTAGCTGAAAGTAAGTTTTAAAGAGAAAGAGGGAGAGAGTCTGAGCACTTCTGCACAGAGGCCTTAGATACCAAGAGCTCTAGGGAAAGAATGGGGGTTGAGGATTCCCATTGGAGGGAAGGTCCCCACCCTCTCGCAGACATCATGCAGGCTCTGTTAACCCTCTCAGGATCACCCAAGTTTCTCATTGTGAACATTAATAATAAACAGACTTCGCCATGATACTGGCTGTCTCCAGGTCTTAAAAAAAAAACAACTGTTCTTTATTGAGCAATAACTAGATGCCAGGCCCTTTGTTAACTCATTACATGATTTATCTCATTTTCACAACAACCCTGTAAGGGGGATATGCTTATCCCCAATTGATAGTAGGGATATATCCTCCTTTATAGAAGAAAACTAGGGGTCAGAGAGGGGAAGTAACTTGCCCAATATTGAACAGCCAATAAGTGGTAAAGCCTGGCTTGCAAACTTGGGTCTAACTCCTAAGTTTGAGTTCTCTCCACTATGTCATACTGCTTGTTAGGGTGGGTCTGGTCTGCTGACACTTCAGATGGTTCCAGGATATTGTATATTTTAATGTCATCTGCTTGCTTTTAGTCCTTTTTGTACCTTCCTGCTCTGGAGGTCAGTTTTCAGTTGTTGCTATAGTCAGGGTACTTTACCACAGGGTACCTTACATAGGTTTAGGAACCAGATAACTAAGCATAGTGTTTCTATTTGTAAAACAAGTGTCCACTGATTTTGAGTAAACGCTTAAGGGCTTCTCTAAGTTTAGTACTTGATCCTTGAGAAATATCTTAGGCAGCCTTTTTCTATTGGTTTCCTAATTCTTTGCTATTTTCTAAATAGATAAAATTCTTGATTATCTTCTGGACAGATGAATAGGTAAAGTATTACATTATATTGGTGAAATACTCCATGTATATTTAAATATATTTTAATTAGGTAAAATTTTGTAGGAGAAATGTATATCTATATATACACACATGTACATAAACACACATGCATACATGTTATATACACACATATGGGGAAGGGAGGGAGAGAAAGAGTTGATGAAATGGGTTGGGAAGAACTCATGAGCTCATCATTTGGGGCTTGTGCATTAATTGACCTTTTTTTTTTCAGATTTACATAATTAGTTTAGTGACTGTTGCCTGGTGAAAACTTTTGAAATATGTGTGTCCTTAATGCCAAAGTTCAAGCTCTATTGATCAAACTAATCACCCTCCTGGGTCCAGCTAGGGCTGGACTCCTGGAACAGCTGTAAACTACTAATGATTATATAATGTCTTAGATATCTGGTTGATTTTAAAGCCGTCAGCGCTCTATGCCAAAGATCAATTTAGCTGCTGGAAAAAGACTGCAACTTTTAGTAACCAGTTTGTCTAGGCGATTTGCCTATTTGGGAGCCTCAGTATCCTCACGTGGAGAACCAAGGGCCTGAATGGACCTGGGATTGCTTGCCGGACCCTGCAAATGTAGGATTCCACTGTACCTTCCCATCAGCCACATGCTGGCCTTGGCAGACGAGGAGCCTGGTCATTGCTTTGTAAATGACACTGGATGTCGTCAGTTGTGCCAGTAAGGAGTTAACATCTCATCTGTAGAGTGTGAAAAGTCTTACATAACTCATTCAGGCTCATCTCATGGGTGTTTTTCTGTAAACTCTGCCAGAACTAATTTCACGGTTTTAAAACAACTCACGGTACCAAAAGACTACATAATGAGCTACCATGAGATATGATTGTTTCCCATTTGTAAAGAAAAATACCTGTAGCTCCTTGGGATTTTTTAGGAATAATTTCTCAATTAAGACAACAACACAGCCCTTGGACGTGCACTCACAATGTAGCAGAGTTGGTCTTAGGAGTTTCTCCCTCTCATAATACTTCAGAACTCTCCCATCCCCCCATCTCATCCACACCTTTGTCTGGCTTTCTTTTGGAGGGGTTTGTTTCTCCAGTTTAATGGCTTTCGGAGGTGGACTGCTTGAGTAGGCCAAGTCGCTGCCCTTGCCCAACCCAGTCTGATCCTCTAAGTCCTTCTCACACCTCCAAGTTGGGAACTGGGCTTTTGCATTTGGTGAAGTCAGAGGGTCTCCTCCAAGAGAGTTGTGCACGCTGAGATGCTCAAGAGCGCCCCTAGCTTCTTGACTGTGTGCCACTTCAGTTCTCTTCCAGCTTAAAAAGCCTGTGCCATCCACCTGAGCTAGAATACCCCCCTCGCTGGGACGCAGAGAGGCGTGGGGTGAGGTGGGGGTGGGGATCATTGTTCAACATAGAATGAGATTGCAGCTGAACCAGCGCTAGACCCTGGCTTACTCCTCCTCTAGGCTTCTTTCCACTCTATCACGAACTACAGATTCACTTCCCACTAGGCACAGGATAGAAAACTGGAGCGATGATAATGGTTCTATCAGAATAGGCTCTGCACATGTTGCTACCCACAGTAATCCTGTAATGTACGCAGGCATCAGGTAGTATGGTCCCCATTTTAAAGATGATGCCAAAGCACAAAGCCATTTATATAATTATCCAGAGCTATTTCCACTATATTATATTGTCCCTTGTCAAACTTTTCATGATGGTACAGTGTGTTACCGTCTACAGGACACCTTCACACCTAGTATGGCTGGGGGAGAGGGGAAGAATGGGGGTCTAGATGAGACGAATTGGCATACTTCCTTATGTGAGCACATAAGGAAGGTCTCCTCTGATAAGCTGAGGGTGACAAATAAACCTGCTGTATCTGACTGGTTCACCTTGAGGGGAGGTGTGGGAGGAAGCTGTCTGAAGTAGCAGTCTTAAAAGTTCAGTGGCTCTGCCACATCCTTCCCTCATCGTTGCACCATAAGATGACCACCCTTCATGGGGTCATATTGTGCCCCATAAAAATTAATTCATATGGCACAAACCTTCCCTTAGGGGGCTTCCAGCCTGTACAATTGTCAATGTTTTAACCCCAAAACACTGTCCTGGGTTTGGCCACTGGTTTAGTTTCCTAGACTGGTCAAAGCAAATACCATGAAATGATTCAGCTTAAATAATCAGAATTTATCCATGTATAATTAGAGTCCAGGAAAATGTCCCAATCAAGTCATCATCAAGACGATGCTTTCTTCCTGGAAGACCAGCTGCCAGTGTTCCTTGGCACCTCTGGCACATGGGAAAGCATATGGCAGCATCCGCTGGTCTCTCCCTCCTCTTCTGGGTTTTGATTATTTCAACTTCCTGCCCCCGTGGCTTTTCTCTCCCTCTCTCTCTCTCTCTCTGTGTCTATTCATTCTGTTTATAAAAGACTCCAGCAATCAGATTAAGACCCATCCTGAATGAGGTGGGTCACACCTCAACTGAAGTCATTTCATTGAAAAGTCGTATTCACAAGGGTTCACATCCGCAGGAATTGACTAGATTTCAGAATATAATTTTCTGGGGTACATGCAGCTTCAAACCACCACAGCCACCTTTTCTAGGTCATAGAAGGAAGAGTGTGGGAGCAAATTTATCAAGCAACCCATCGGGGAGATGGGGCTTTATTGGTCTTTCTGTTGTTCCTGCAATTGTTGTGTTGAGGTGAGTAGAGGAGTGAAGCTGTGGAGTTGCTGCTGGGCTGCAGAAAGCAAGCAGCCCATGTTAGGCATTGGCTGGAGGGCATCATTTTGAATTCTCTCCATACCTATCCCTACCACCTGCCACAAAATCCAGAGGTAAAGACATTTTTGAAGGAGATGACTCTTTGTTTTGGTCTCTTGAACTAGAATACATCCAGTGGGCAGTATTTTGGGATAACCATTATCACTCCAGGATAAGCAAGGCAAATGGTGAAAGGTTATAAAGGCCAAAACTTAAAGATAGCAGTGCTTTTTTGAAGTTTTTATGTGATTGACAAGAGGTGGGAGAGCACGTCATATTTAAGAAAATAGTTTCCACGATTTGTTTTTAGACAAACCTCGCTGAGAACTGTCACTACCTCCCGTTTCATACATCTAGTTGGTTGGAGGACTAAAGGACTAAATTTGTAAAGACAGAACCCCTAGCTCAAGGATTTGAGCAGATGAGTGAAAGGGTCTTTTTGAATAGAAAGCAGAAAAGGAAGCCAGGTTCTTTTGCTCTGACTCTAATTAATTAAATGAGAACACATCATCTGAAGGGAAGTCCTGTTATTTGACAACCAGTGGCCAATGGCTTAGAAGGTTCTGGTTATCATTTTGAAAGTAGATTGGATTTTGCTGTTAGGTACCCGCAGGCAACTCACAGGGACATTGGTGACTCACTTGCCTGTGACGTCAGTTGGGGTTTGGGTATTTTAAAGCAGATTTTGGCTCACTGATTATATTAGCCAGACATTTCCCCTGGGGCTTTGATGTTATAGTTTTCCCCCAAAGGGCAGCATGAAAGCGGGTATAACGCTGACGTGGCCGTGTTTAAAACTGTCTAAGAGCCATTCAGAAACATAAGTGATGTGTAGACTGCATTATGTACCATAAGTTGGCAAGCTGGAACAAATTAAAAGGAGCAAATTTAACCTGGCACGTCTGTGCAGAAGGGAGAAAAGGTTTATTAAGAATGCTGTGAAATAAGCAGAAAATTATTCAGCATTTCCCTGCCCTATTCATCAAAGCAATAGTGTTAGGCTTTGAAATTTTCTGTTTTAGTCAGAACTTTATTTCATTTATGTCAGTATTTGTAAATAATTATATTATTGTGACATTTTAAGTTGACCTGTTTCCAAACAGCATGTTCTTCACAGTAACTGTTTTCTGGGGAAGAAAAGAAACAATTGAACACACTGCACTCAGCAGAATTCTAAAGCTACTGCCAAGAAAGGGACTGCGTTTTGCTACGTTTTCTCTGCCACCTCAGAGAGGCGGCTGGAACCCGGGTGCTCCAAGAACCCATTCTAGAATACCCTGAGTAAGTGAGAAACTTCTCGGTGCTTGCTTAATGCAGCAGTCATAAAGGCACTGAGGCAGGGGGGAACGGTTGCACAGCTCGAAGGTTGCATTACATCAGAATTTAGGAAATTCTTAATTTTCTTAATCTGCCCAGCCCAGGGACAACCTCCAACAATGTGGTGGCCAGTTGTAAGGCTTGGAGTCGAGCCTGGCTTAAGTCTGTCTCTGTGGCCAATAACCAGAATGCTGTGAAATTCCACAAGTTCTAGCCCCAGTGAAAGACAGACACACTAAATATTTAATTAGCTGTTCTCCCTTCTTGGGGCTTTGTAGTGCCTGACTCTGCTTCACACAGGCAGGACTTGGACAGTGAACTTCCACTCTTGGCCAAGCAGATTCTGATATGGTTTAGTGAAGTTTGTCGGTGTTTGTGATGACTGAGAAACTGATATCCAGCACTGATGTATAGGACATGTGAAAGGGAATGCTACACTTGGGATAATAAAAGCATCCCATCTCAATCCAGGTAGGGCTTTGCAAAGCACGTGTACCGCGGCATACCTCACTTGATGATTGCAGAAGTGAGAATGTATTTTGGGTTATCTTTGCCTTATGAGAACCAATGAATCTTTGCAACCCTTTTGGTACCTCTAAAAAGTTTCTAAGTCTCATTAGTTCTTGGGTAAGTTTTATGAGGTCGTCTGATCATTAAGAATAAGACTAGGTGGCCTTAACCATAATAATGAAAATTGAAATGGTAAAAGTTAAATGGAGACTATTACTAATATACTGTTTCAATTTAGTCATGGAATCGCAGTATATTTGAGCCAAAATGAACTTCAGAAATTACTTAATCCACCCTTTTATTATTTAAATGGAGAAACAAAAGCACAGATAAGTTAACTTCTTACCCAAGATCACACAGCTACATAACAAAACCAAGCTTTCTTTTCACTTTTTTTGGGTGGTGGTGGCAGGAGGAGACAAAATTTATGGAAATTAGAGCTTCTGTGATAGAGGTCATGTGCCATTTAGTCTAGAATAAAGTATGATTATGTGGGATGAATTTGCTACTCGGGAAAAATTAATAACTGCTTACATTACAAAAAGAGATTTCTAGTGATACTCCTTCTTTCATGTTGACCCAAGTTATCATTTGGTGTTATTTCCCTTCAGACTGCAGAACTTCCTTTAGCATTTCTTTCAGTGCAACTCTGCAGTTGATGAGTTCTCTGTTTTAACTATATTATTGCTGAATATAGAACTCTAGTTTAACCTTTTTTTTTTCCTTTCTATACTTCAAAGATGCGATTCCATTGTCTTCTGGCCTTTGTTATTTTTTCAAGAGAAGTCAGCTGTCATTTATCTTCTTGTTTCTACTATATGTAATGTGGTGTTTTTCTCTGGCTAAGGTTTTCCAGATTTTCCCTTTATCTTTAGATTTCAGAAAATTAATTATGGTGTGCCTAGGGTATTTACCCTGCTTGGGGTGTGTTGAGCTTCTTGGATCTGTAAGTTGATGTCTTTCACTGCATTGGAAAATTTTCATCCATTCTTTAAATATATCTCTATCCCTTTCTCTGTCTCCTGTCCTTCTGGGACTTTGATTTCAGGTATGATAGACAGACTGTTTGATATTATCCCACAGGTCTCTGAGTCTGTCATCGCTTTTGTTTATTTTCTTTCTGTTTTAAGAATTATATTCTTTTCATTGATCCATCTTAAAGTCCATTGATTCTTCTGCCATCTTCGAATCTGCTATTAATCAGATTAATCACTGCCATACAGTGATTTTCTTTTCATGGCATCATTTTACTTTTCAACTCTAGGATTTCTACTTGCTTCTTTCTTTAAAAAAAAATAGTTTCTATTTGTCTACTGGGCTTAATCATCTATTCATTAATTATGCATTTATCTCCCTCAAATTCTTGAACATATTTATAGTAGTTTCTTTAAAGTCATTATCCACTAAAAGCTCCATCTGAGTAAACTTTGGGTTGATTTCTGTTGACTGCTATTTTTTCTTTAGTTTCGTTTTCTTTAGTTCAGGTTACTTTTTACCTTTTTAAAATTTTTTGCATGCCTAGTAACTCTTCATTGTAGAATGGACATTTTGGACAATTGTTGCAGAGACTCTAGATTCTGTTACGTTCCTCTGAAGAGAATTTTTGTTTGATCAGCCAGCTAACATAGCTGGACTCAAAATCCAGCTATGTCTTTCCTGTGGTCAGCAGCCACTAAAACTTTTGCTCTGTTCTTTCAGCTTCCAATTTTTGCTTTTTTCCTAGGACCCCTAGGGTCTTCCTCAAGCATATATAGTTAAGTTCTCTCTTAATTTTTTGTTCCTGTGCCAGTCCTGACTTTGCCCTCTGAAAGCTCAAGCTATCCATAATCAAAAATACAGACTTGGGATACCTGTGGGCAAAAATTCACGAATTTCACCAAATGGAGGCCCTATCTTTCAAGTGCTTACTCCTTTCCAGTTTCTGTTTGCTTTTGGTTGTACAGTATTTTAAGGGGAATACCCTTAAAATAGTTTTTTAAAAAATATTTTGTGCAGATATTTTGATTGTTGTTTGCAAGAGTGTTAAACTGACCAAGATACTCTGCCATTGCCAGAAGTCATTACCCTTACATTTAGACTTCTCAAAACACTTTGACCCCATAGTACAGCTTTGCAAGTCAGGCAGAGATAACATTAGTAAGCCCATATTATAGGCGAGTAAACAAACTTAGAGAGGTTAAGTGTCATGCCCAAGTTCACACACCTTTTTACTGGTTGAACCAGGCATGGAGTCCAGCCCATGACTTTAAGCCACAATTGTGGATTCAATTCCACATTATGTATTTTGTACATTTGATGCTAAATGAGCCAGACTTTTCCAGTGTTACAGCTCCGATTGCATTCTCTTCCCTCTAAATGTCACTAAACAAACAAAGGACAATTCTGGTTATTTTAAGCTTTTTGGTCCAAAGGAAAGATCATGGTCTCCAAGGGTCATGAATGTCTTTGAAAGTACACCTTTTCATACTGGTGTTGAAAGCAAAATACGTGTGACAACCCTGGAGTTAACTGATACCTGCAAGCCCCAACATGTAGTTCATTGTGAAACTGAAGCCAGCCTAGAAATGTCTTTTTTGGGGAATCATATACAACTATGACAGGGGTGTCATAAGTTACATATTCAGGGGCTACCCACTGAAATTCTTAAGATAACATCAGAACTGAAAACTCAACCTGCCTTGACTTTGTGGAAAGTATTCGTTCCTGTCTTCATCAGGACTCAGTGGAAAGAGTCCCCAGGTTTAAAGTTACAATAAGACAAGAGTTGTTCTCACACTGGTGGATTGCATAGATATTGCAAAGTAAGTCTACAGTCTTCTCCAGTCTCCAGGGTCTAGATGCATGTCTTCACATCATCTGTCAATCCACGTCTTCCTTAGTCCATGATGCCAATATCATATAAAAATGGAGCCTACCTTCATGAGGGAAGCATGGTTCTCAATGAGCCCTCCCAACCAGCTCCCACCCAATCCCCCCACCTCTCAACTGACTTCCTTTCAACAGCAACGGTTGTTTCTGAGTCAGGTTTCTCAAAGTGTGGTCTTAGAATATCTGCAGCATGTCATTGGGCATGCATGATTAAAATGCAGATTCTCAGACTCTACTTCAGTTATAAAAAATCTGAATCCCTAGTTGTCAGGTCAGGCATATGCCATTTAACAAAGTGAATCCAGTGTTTCAGGTGCCTGCTGCAGTATAAGAGCCACTGGGCTGGGTGAAATGATGAATGCTATGAGCGGTCTAAAGACTGACGAATAACAGCCACATGTCTTTTCACTTGGGGGTATCTCTATTCCTTTCTTGGACCATAGGGTCTCAGACGGGGGAACCTGGTTCTTGGATATAAATTCTGGCTCCAACACATATCAACTGAATCATCTGAGCTGTGGTGATTTCTAGAGATGACCCCTGCCAAAGATTTTTGGCTGTGCCTATCACAGCCTCTTTATCCAAGAGTAGCTCTTTTCCTTTTATTCATTCGATTCATGCTACCTACATTTATCAAATGCTTATTATGTACAAGGAAGTGGGCTCAAAAGGCCAAAAGAAAACTCACCTCCATGCTGATAAAGCTCAGGACTCCTCATTTTCACAGACCTCTTCCAAGGCCCTGGGAGGGGTCTTTGCAATGCATTCTCCTGGTTATATGTTTTGGTAATATTTGCCAACATAAGATACTTTAGAATTCTTTTTATTTAAGGAGAGTCCTCCAAATCATATCAATTTCAGTTGCCCAAAACCCGGACCTACTCATGCAAAGAGCACACAGGAAGGGGGGAAAGGGACATAGACATGGATGATGAAGACACCGTGTGGTGGGTGCAATGTAGACCCTTTGCTAAGCATATTGGGAACATACTTGTGCAAGGAAGGTGATGAGGGAAGATTTCCTGGAGAAGGTGTGGTCTGAAATGCATATATAAAATGAGAAAGATTTAGGCTTGATATGGGGGAAGGAAAGCTGTTCTAGATAAATAACTTGAGCAAAGTTAGAAGAGATCTATTTCACGGTGGTGTGCGTGTGTGTATGAGAGAGAGACAGAAGGAGGGAGGGAGAGATTAAGGCTTTTTGCTGTTTAAGTGCAACCTCCTTGATGCTGGGGGAGCTTTCCGATGGGAGGACGGCGAGGAGATTCCATTTCCTGGGAGCTGTGTAGCCTGTTGGGCTGTACTGTCAGTGACCACCTGGTCCTCAGGTTCCTGGATCCCAGCTGCCCCCTCTACTTGACCTTTGGGAGACCTATTGGTGACCACATCAATAATTGATCTTCAAGGAAGAATTACCCTTTTCTCCTTATTTCTTCTCCCACATCCCTCCAACCCCTCTTTACTGTCAGCCTTGTGAATCAATACTTCGTTCTGAAGAGCGTTGTTTGATGCCAGTTCTGCTTATTTGCTTTGCAGCCACTCTGGGTAACGCTTTGTAGGTCTGTCAGTATGTAAATTAAACCAAGCATAGATAGCTTTGTGTTGCTTAATGTTCAGCTGAGAAAAATTAATGTGGTGTGAAATGAGCATTTTATCTGACTTGCAGATACAGTGATGGAGTTAATTAGACAGGCAGAGGGAACATATTATGAAGCAGGACAGGGCTTTCTCGTGGAATGGGACCCCGATCCGCAAGCAGCAGGTTTGGATGGGCAGCAGGTGTGGCCAGAGTGCCCGGGCTGAGGCAGGCTTGGGCAATGAGGCAGGGAGGGTGCCCTCTTTAAGCAATCAGCCCGACGATGCTGATGATTGCACGGATCTTGCCTGGGGAGGGTGGGAGGGAGGTGCAGGCCGAGCCAGGCCAGGTACTTCCAACTCACTGAAAATTGTACTCGTCAGCATTTGCTAGCAGGCTGTGGTGCTTCTCAGAGCAGCATCAAGGCCCTCGGTAGAGAAAGGAGTTTCGTTCTTAAGCAAGGATCAGCAGATGATGGGCTAAGCACCACCCCACTCAGCAGTTAACCCCGGGAAGTTGGGAACCCCCAACCACTGACTAAAATGCCTCAAAAGAGCTACCATGATCTCACCTCCTCTGACCTTTGCACCTGCAGTGTTGCCTGCCAGGAAAAGCCTTCCCCATTGCCCAGCCATGGAATATGGCATGTCTTATTACAATTATCTTGCCTCCCCCAGTAGATGCCAAGCTCCTCAAGATCAGAGGCATCTCCTGCTCATCATGGTGACCACAGGCTGAGCCCTCCATGACACACATGGACTTTCATAAATGCCAGTTGAGTGAATGACTGCACAGGCTGTTCCCTCAGCCTGCAAATCTCTTCCTGCCCTTATTCCAGCCTCTTGACCTGGCACACTGCTGAGCATCCTTCCCATCTCAGCTCAAATGTCACGTCCTTGCCAAAGCACCTCCTGCCTCCCAGACCAGATCAGTTCCCCCAGTTAGATACCCTGAGACACCTGCATTTCTCCTCTATAACTCTTTCCAAATTTAAATGAACTCTTTGCATGCCTACTGCCCCCACGAGGCTCTGAGCGCCATGAGGGTAGGGACTGAACTGCTTTCTTTATCCTTATATCTCCAGACAGGGGTCTGGCACAGTCAGTGCTTCATGGGAGTTGGTTGAAAGTTGTGAATGAATGAATGGACTTTCTGATGCTTGGTTAATGAATGAATGGACTTTCTGATGCTTGGTGAATGAATGAATGAATGAATGGACTTTCTGATGCTTGGTTAATGAATGAATGAATGGACTTCCTGATACTTGGTTAATGAATGAATGAATGGACTTTCTGATGCCTGGTGAATTCTTTCATCAATACCTTGCTTTGAGAAGGCTTGCTAGACTCTCCTGCAGAATTTCTCCTTCCTCTGCTTTCCCATATCACCTCCTACCTTGCACTGATATGCTTGCCAAAGGGCAGCTGTAAGTGTTGGTGCAGGTGCCCTTCTCACCGATGAAGATGCAACTACTTGAAAGCAATCCTGGTATCTTATTCAGCTTCATGTTCTCTGTGCTCGGCACAGGGCCTGGCATTTATAAGTGTTCAATACATGATTATAGGATTAGTAAAAACAACTGTCCATATCCGTTTGTTAGTTAAGCAGCCTTCCGTTAGAGAAACAAATTCCTAGCCCACTACTGTATGTTCTCCCTACTCCACCCCTTGCAAAAGGACTCTTAGAAAGACAGCTGGCTGTGGCCATCCCTCCTCAGTCCTGACACAGTTTAAGGGGATGCTATAGGACATGCCACATTTAGTGGATCCTTCAAAATTCACGCTAACATTTGATGAGGGTATAGCTTTTCCAGTAAGAGAAGGACTCATGCATCTGTTTTCATCCCATGACTGCCATCTCTGGCTCTCAGCTGGGACAGAGTCCCTGAGCTCCCAAACTTTGCAGCAGCTGTTTGAGCAGTAACAGGGCCTTCCATTTTTATGGCCCCTGTGTGGTTGCCCAGCCTTTCTTCCGAGTTATCCTGTTAGTTCTCATTTGAAGGACTTGCACCCATCTTTGCTGGGTCAAAGGACTTGCTGTTGATTTGTTTAACTCCCTGCTCCTCATTTGTAAAATGGGATGGCATTGCACTTTTAAGAGCTATGGACTGAACGTCTTGAGTATATTCGTTAGATACTGTGAACTTCCACACACACCTCACCCTGTGATTCCTGAGCCACCTTATCCTGAGAAGGACCCTGGTTCTCACTTGGTGATCATTTGGGACTTTCCAGCCCTCTGCTCCTAAGGTTGCTAGATGGTTATCACATGCAGAGACTCCGAGATAACTTTACCTGCACTCACTCAGCCACTTCTGAGCAAGGGCTGGAGCCAGAGGGCCCTCAGGTAGTAAGGAGGATCCCTGTTTGTTTGCAATTCCAGGTGAGGCAGGGCCCAAGCTACGACAGAACTCAGGGCAGGTGGGTGGTTTGCTTCCCCCTTTCTCCTGGTCTTGTCCTCTGCTCATCACAAGAGTCTCGTTCACTGTCCCTGTCGCAAGGTGTTCACCCAACCCACCCTATCACCCCCACCCCCTCCTGCTGTCCACCCTCCAGCAACTGAGCTGTGCTTCGATTTGGCCCAGCCCTGCTCTGCTGTACCTGCTGCATCTCACCCAAGAGATGTGCTCCCATCCGATTTTTCCAGTAAGGCCTAAGCCTCTTTGTAGAGGTGGCCAAGGAAATGATTATTTGTAAATAAGAAGCAAAATCAACATTTACACTTTTCAAGGCACATGTATTTCTATGGTCTGAGCATTCAGTTTGGGGCACACTGGTATTGTCACCATTTGGCAGTTGAGGAGATGGAGGGACACAAGGATTTATGGCTTGTCCAAGGTAGCATGTAACCATTTGGAACATGCCTGGATTCCCTGGTGCCCCTTCAGCCCCAGCTCTCAATCTCAGTGATATTGTTTAGGTGTGAAAATGACATCTCTGGCTGGCAAAACCCCCAGAGACCTGCAACCATGAGTTTTAACTTGTTTCATAGATGCCTTGCAGGAGCAAGTCATCATAAAGAGATTTCAGTGAGGTTAATTGTCAGGGACCCATTCACTCCATTCATTTAGTGCTCAAAAATTATTTACTGAGCTCCTGCCCTGTGAGGGGCTGGGGACAAGCTGGGGGAGCAAGCACAGACGTTGTCCCTGTTCCATGGTGCTTACAATCCCCTGGGGGAGACAGAATTAACCAAATAATCGTAAACTAACAACACAGACAAGTGCCATCAATGATACACCTTTCAAGAGGGACTTTGCCCTCAATGTGGAAGAGAGGAATGCTTCCCTGGGGAAGGGATGATCTTAAACATGTATTGGGCTGAACCAGGCAAAGATGATGTCAAGTGCAAAGGCCCTGTGGAGACATGAAGAATTTTGTGTCTGGGAAACTGGTGGAGGACAACGTGAGTGGAGCTCAGAAACTGGGAAGAGCAATGTGAGATGAAGCTGCAGAGGAAGATGGGGTCAGAGAAGACCTTAAACTTCCTTGGCTGCAACAGGCATGGTGTCTGATGTTTCTTTGTGCCACAAGTGGGATAAATTGCAAATGAATTTGTTCACAAGAATACAGAAGGATTTTCCTGACAGTTACAGCTCTCTCTTTGCTTCTTCTTGCCTTCCTTATGAACAGTTAAAATTCAAATTGCTTCTCCATTTACCTGTTCATTTATTTAAAATATTTATCACTAGAAAGGGAGGGCTTAAAAGTCCCCCTTCCTTGTTTGCAGCAGTGACCGCAGGATGAAAGTTTTAAACACACACATGGCCCCTGCTGGGGCCTGACAGTGTGGATCAAGCCAGTTAGAAAGATGCTCACTGATGTTTACTTTTCAAGTGCATGAAACCAGACACGGAAACTGTGCATTAAAAATTCCTGTGTTCAAGCAGACAAAGCAAAATCATTTCAGAAGGTCTGTAATGAATGTACAAGTGGGTACAGGTTATCTTGTCAAACATGATAATCATGAGTAAATGCAAACAGATGCTGCTGGTATATTTGTCTTTTTGTATATTTGTCTTTAATCGAAGCACGCTGACAGCTGCCTCTGGCCCTCCACCTCCCCGGGTTGGAGGATCTGACCTACCTTGTGATCCTCTCTGGCCAGGGCTGGGGTGGGGGGGTGGGGTGGCACTTAGATGAGAGAAGGTGCTCAAGATGAAGGGAATTAAAGGGAATGAACCCATGTGCAGGTGCTTTTACATGACCCGTCGTGCAATGATAGAGCTAGGTAGGAAGCGTTCCTACTTTATAGAAAGGGAATTGGAGCTGGAGAGGGTTAGTAACCCACCCAAGTCACACAGCTGGGTAGTGGCAGGCTCAGGATTTGAATTAGGTCTTCTGAACCCACATGGAAAGCTGTCCAGATTCCACCCGCATTGTACATCCAAATGCAGATTATAGTTTAACAACAGTATATTCAAGGCTATGCCAGTCACAAAAAAAAAAAAAAAAGATAAATAAAGCCCTGATTCATGGCCAAAGGCACTCACAATCCACAGGGTGGAGAGGCAAATACAGCAGTGGAAGCAAAGCTCTGTAATGGCCATAGAGCACATTGTGAAGAGCCCACGGGACCAAAACTTTTTGCCAGAGTATTTGGTGTGGCCCAATTACATATCCAGAATCTCCATCTCTCTATTAAACTGTGGATCCAAGATTTATGTGATTTAAGAGACCAGTATCATTTCACTATCGTGGAAGGCCAACGTAGGGTTCCTACATTTTGATGTGTAAAGGAAGAATGCGAATTAAAAAAATCAGTCCTATCAATTGCCACCATCTTTCTCCATCCTGAAATTGAAAGGGCATTATCTTAGAGTAAGGAATAATTCTTTACTTTGAATACACTTGACTTTAGGACAAAGTTATGATGTGATTCTTATTCTCCCCAATAAGACACGGACCAGTGAAAACCATGCCTGGACCTGCCCATACCGTTCACTGACAGGCATGCAGGACCACTGATAGATAAAGGAGGGATGGCTCCAGGGGGTTGACCAGAAATTCCCTGGGTGAAACCAGTTGTGGGATGGCTTCATCATAATATGTAGAGACTCATTTCTTTGCTAATCTCTTTATTTTTCAACTTTTTAAAAATTATGGTCAAATCCATTCAACATGAAATGAACCATTTTAAAGTGAACAATTCAGTGGTGTCAAGTATATTCACATTTAGTTGACCTCTATCTAGTTCTAAAACACCTCCATCTCATAGGGGGTTTCATCACTCCCGAAAGGAAACCCTTTACCCATCAAGCACCAATGGGTAAAATGTTCCCCATTTTCCCCTCCTCCCAGTCCCTGGCAACAAGTGAACTACTTTCTATCTCTATTGATTTACCTCTCGTGGACTTTACATATAAATGGAACCATACAATAGGTGGCCTTTTTTGTCTGGCTTCTTTCACTTAGCATGATGATTCATCCATTCCTTAGGATGTATCAGGACTTCATTCCTTTTTATGGATGAATAATATTCCATTGTATTTGCCAATCTTTTGAAGATGCTCCCACTTGTGGACCTGAGTTTCCTTCATAAAGGATTGATAACTGGCACATTTCTGATCTGCAGCGTTCTGAAACCATGGCTTTTAGAGTTTTCTCGAGTTCCCTCTGGAGGTTCTCCCAGGACTGGAATTGACAACAATGGGCTGGTATAGAAAATGTGAGGCTAAAATGGGGCTTTTTAGAGTTATCCAATTTGGAAAAATGGAAAAGATTCTCTTGTCAAGGACCTGACTTAGAATAGGGAATCAAGAATACAATATTTTAAACCCTCCACTAGTGTCCAGTTTAACCGTGGTGACATGCTACATTCCCTTCATTTGCAAAATCCTTAATAAAATCTCCCTTTTACAGACAACATGGACAGGAAAATAATTGTCAGATAGGACTTATAGGACAGTCTCTATAATACTCTTCATTTCTTTTATGTAAAAAAGATAAAGAAAAAAGTTCAAGTAAATCCTACCATCCTAGTGATATTAGATCGTAAACTTCCCCCGAGTGCCTTTTTTAGTTTAATTATTGCATAATATTCCATTCTCAATATGCTATTATTTGTTAGGCCACCCCAATTACTGAGTATTAGGCTCCTTCTGGAATTTTGTGTGTATGTGCGTGTGATTAAATTTGATCATTAGGGACAATGCTACAGTTTGTATAGCTTTTTGCTTCCGTCAGATTATTTCTTTAGCATCAATTCCCAGGAGAAGGATTGCTGGGTCAGAGTAAGCACATCTTTATGATTCTTGTTACAAATTGCCATATTTCTTTCGAAAAGAATTATGCTGATTTAACTCAATGCCCATACCACTGCAGCCTGACCAACATGAGGGTATTATTTAGTAGGATTAAACTGCAACCTTTTCAAAGTTGCTTTAATTTGCATTTTTTATTACTAACAAGGATGAACATTTCCCCTCATGCTCACTTATCTAGCACTGTTCATTAAAAGTGTTTTAGGGTCACATGGATAGGATGGGTTTAGGGGGTAAACTTCCTTCACTTCTCATAGCCGGAGGGGCAGATGACAACTGTGGGTGGGTCTAAATGAATAAAACTTGAACTGATTTATGTAATATGGAATGACTACATCTCGAATGATGACCTTTCCAGTTTAAAAAAAAAGATGGTTGTACCTCTTGTGGCCAAAAGAAACATACCCCCCAAAATAGAGAGTACTTGAGTAGAGGGTACTCCTTTGTTTACCCCACTGTCCTTATTGAAAGGTATCAGGGAGCTTTGGGGAAGCCACCGATCCACTGTTCTTTCAGTCTTTCCTATTGTCTGCATTAAGACTTTAGAAACAAACAAAAAAAGACATTAGAAATGAAATTGCAGTTGCAAAACTTACGATAAGATACAGTTCCTTAGTTGTAGTCGTACGTTAATTTTCTTGTGTTCTTACTCATCAGGTTCAGTTCAGCTCTTTAAAACCATCAGATAACAGGGCATATTTTAAGTCTAAATAAAATCACTGCCCTGAAAGAGTCTGAGCTCAGTTCCCACTCCCTGCCTCCTCCAGTCCTGGCTAGTCAGACTCAAATACACAGAATTCTCAGGTTGTAGAACAGCGGATCCCTAAATGGGAAACCAGCGTCTCCAAACATGCAAGTAACTGAAAGATTTCAAAGTCTGTTTTCTTAACATTAAGCTAATAATGTCTTTCCTGCTCCCTACACTGGCCGCCCCTCCCCCGCCGCAGGGAGGCATCCAGCCCAGGGTTATGTAACTGTGACTTGACACTGCAGCCAAGTTACCCGGAGCCCGGTGCTCGGCTCACTGAGCTGGGGCAAAGCGCGTGTTCTTCTTGCTTGCTCTTGCCAACGGAGGAGCACATTTAGAAAATAAATAGATGACTTCAAGTTACAGATTAGCCGCACTTAAGGCTCTGAGCTGGCCTTGGCCGCTCCCTGCCACCGAAACATCAGTACACGGGCCAAGCAGAGTCCTGCCCCCTTAGAACTGAAATGAATGACTCTCGGGTACCAAACTAAGTCCAGCGGATGCTGGGCTGGTTATGTTTTCTTTTGCCTCTCAAGGGAGTGGCCCCCAAGGCACTGCTGACAATAAAGCTGCCCAGGCTGTTTTTGGGCGTGCAAATTCAAGGGGGAGGGATTCCTCAGCACCCACCGTGAGAGCTGCGGGTACCCAAGATGCTGAGTCTGCTCTCATCTGGAGCAGCACTGGCCTAAGAAAAGAACAGGATGTGGGCAGCTTTCTCACCACACCTCCAACGCAACCAGGCAGGAGCATCCAACAAGCCCCACACACCTTCTATGCACTTATCAAACCTAATAAAATATGGGTATGAATTTCTACCGAGTCAGAAAGACCCAGCTCTCCTCCTTACAGGTTTTGAGACCTTTTAACATTTTACTTATGCTCTTTAATCTCAATTTCCAAATACGTAAAATGGAACCCACCTCATGAGTGTGGTAGGAGGATTAAATGAGATATGGAACAAAAAGCCCTTCAAAGATGGCATGCTCCACGGGAAAAGGCAAATAAAAATCAGCTTTTAACAACGCGCTTTGCTTTTGCCTTTTACATATCCTGCTACTTATGTGTGACCCTAGCATGCAGGGAGGATGTCCGTTTCATCTCAGCAATGCTAAAATCAAGAATACTTCCTGACACACAGTAGACCCTCAATAAATTTGGTGAATAAAGAACTACACGGATGCAATCTCTGTGTGGATACCTGGCCTTCGGGGATCACCGATGGAGTGGTGGTGTTTGTTGTTGTTTTTTAAAAATACTTTTCATTTTCCTTTTGGGTCAGTAATGAAATCCCTTTTTCCTGCTCATCTATCAAGCAAATAGTTTCTTTTGAGTCATTTAAATGAAAATAAGATCAAAGAAGTACCTATTTAAAATCGTGTCTCACATAAAATTGCAAATAGAACTAAATTATTAACTGAACTATAACCCTGGTTGGAAGCAACTACTTGAGGAGCCCATGCCCAATTCTTTTTAAAGAAATGGCTCTTTTGAATGTTCCCTAACTGGCGACAGGTACTATAACTCACAGGTGTGTGGCCTCCTGTGTGCTCACAGCCTCCCCTGTACTCCATAGACCAGCCAAGTGGTTCCCAGGCCTGCCTGCACAGCAGCTACCCTCAGAGTCTTTTCTTATTGTGAATACCCTGACCTAGCTCCTACTTTTGGAGATGCAAATTCAAGAGGATTGAATTCAACAATAGAAGGTTCTAGGGTTCTCCAGATAGCTCTGATAAACAATCAGGGTTGAGTTCCCACCGGCTAAACTTTTCTACTCCAGAACAGCAGTGGAGAACAAACTTGCTCTCCTTCTCTTTTTCTTTAAGTTCATATATTCATAATGGCTGAGCTAAAATTCCCTCTCCTCCCCTATCCCCATGTAATAGACACATTTCACATGTGTTCTATGAAGTAGGGGTATCATTTCCCACCTAAGCTACTTTTATGAGATGTTCACATCTTTGCTGAAAACCTTCAGGGACTTTGGAAAACATGTATCCGAATGTTTTGATGAGAGAAGGCTGAAATCTGAGTGACCCTGGCCTCCGGATTGAGGTAACCCCCCTCAATGCATGTGAACCAGAAAGCTCCGTTGAGCATGCCAAGATGTTTTAATGAATAGAAAGAATAGTGAATGCTCATCAGTTCGAGGCAATTCCTTAGAAAAAAATGTAGAACCATTTCAAGGTAATCGAAGCTCAATTTCTAGGACTGTTGTGAGAAAAATCTTGTCCAGTTTCACACATAGGGACCAGCTTTTTTGTTTTTTTTGGGTTTTTTTTTTGTAAAAGACTCAAGGGTTACTAATACCAGCCCACAGGTTTCTAGTGTGAAATGTTACAAAAATTGTCAGCTGGGTTATATTTTGGTTACAAATTCACTCCTTTAGCGGTGCCTAACAACATCCCTCTAATGTCTTCTGTGGCTGCCGTGCACAGTGCAGGAAGCAGCCTGGATTAAAGGCACCTTCCACGGAAAGCTTGTGGTTTGGGCAGTTTTGGGGGGCGAGGAGGGGGAGACGTCTTGAGCCTTTAACTGGCCTGTCAGTGAGCCTTTGATCTGAACCCCTTTCAGTGGGGCTGGAGAAGGCGGTGCTTTCTGACCAGACAGATTAATGCAGAGAGTTAGTAGCTGCACTGAGCTGGGGGAAGTCACTCCGGCCACTCCAGAGAGAAAAGTTGGGCTCAGGGTCCTGATCATGGGATAGGACTTTTTCATCAGTTTTTGCAAATAAGAAAAGTAGACCAAGTCCTTCCTGAGTACAGGGGCTCACATGACCCTCCCCTCCCCCAACCCAGGTCTGTCTGAGCCTGGAACGAGTCGGTCATGATCCCCTACATTTTCTCATCTATAAAATGGGGCTAATTCATACCTCACACGGTGCGGTGAGGGGGCATTGATTAATTAATGTTTACCATTTGCTTTGAACTTGAAAAGAGCTTCCTGAAGTTGTTATTAAGCCTATATCATCTTTACTTTGAGTTCTGGGGTGTGTCTTAAACCTGAAACTCAAAGGAAACCTCACAGTTTGCCACACACCCCCAAACAAGAGATAAAATATAGCAAGATTCGAGCAGATTCCTTGAAAATGGCCACCCTTTAGGCAGTAACCGTGTTTTCTTCATAAGACTCTTAAGGAGTCCTGAAGCAAAGGAAAAGAAAAAAAGTAGCATCTTCCATGAGAAGAAGCAGGAAGCAGTTCTTTGAATTGAGAAGTTGTGAAGGTGGGAAGGTTTTTTTCTTTGGTAAAGAGCTGTCAGTTCTCAGAAAATTTAGTTCTTGACCGCTCTGCCTTCATTAAGTCCCCAAGAAAGCCAAACAGAGAGTCTGCCAGGCAGAGGTTTGTGTGTAAGTCATTAAAGCATCCCCCAAATAATTTAATTTCTGGCTCTGATTTATCCTGTTGTCACTCACCAGCCAAATAGCCAGATACTGACACTTGTCTGCAACCACTTAATTGGGCTGTGCTGTGGGGTAGGTTTGACACCAGCATAACGTGTGGCAGAGAGCGCGGTAATGGAAGCAGGGCTGCTTCACCCTTCTGTGTGAACGTGGCGAGGATAGTGAACTCTTTTGCGTGGGAAAAAACAACACCATAACCTCATTCTGCTAGAGGACCCCTGTATCTCATGAAGACCATAAGCCTATGCCCCTCTCCAGTAAGCCAGATCAAAATCATTAGCTTCATTGATCCTTTAGCACTGGCCATTCCCACCAAATGTGGTTTAGGATAATTGCTTGTTACTGAAAAAACAACTCTCTGATAGGTATCAATACCACACTTACACGGTTGCGTTAGATTTTTCTTGCCAGAGGCTATGGCTTGAGCTTTAAGCCAATCAAGTCTATATTACAGAACTTTATATTGACTACTGGATAAAACAGCAAGTCCGTTTATTTTTCTGCGTTCAATAGTCAAGGATGCAAGAGAGCAAAGAGAGCCTCCAATGTGCCTTTGTGAGGCAGTGGTAGCCTGTTTACATTGTTGTGATGCTTTTGAAGCCATCTGAAATAGTTTTTGCACACCCCTTGCTCAGCAGTTCAATATGCACCTTGACTATCGGCATTTTACTCATCCCCTTGTGCGGGGGAGATGATGTTTGATTCTCTTAACTCAAAAGCGGTTAGGAGAGGTGAGCACCAGCCTCGCTGCACTAAGGGATTCTTCCCGTCTGCCACCCACAGTGCACGCCTGTGCGGCTGAATGAAGGTGTGACCCACCTGGGGGCTGCAGCACACGGTGATGGGATGGGGAACAAGCGTAGGTGCAATTTTAATTTTCTTTTCCACGAATGACCAAATGTGGGAAGTAAACCATTTTAGAATCTTAATATTGAGTTAGACTAGAAAGGATTGTGATTATTTTAGAGCTAGATGTGATGAACTCGGCACTCATTTACTATGTGAGTTCAATCAAGATTAATTTAGATGGAGAAACTAAGGCCCAGAGAGGAAAGGCAATTTTCCTAAGGTCACACAGCCGGTTTGTGCCAAAGTAGGGACTTCAGCCAGTCTCATATCTAGGCCAGTGAATTCTCCAGGATACTGTGTTTCTGTATAGCTGAGTTTCTTTGTGAGCTAATGTTCTGGTTTGTTTTCTTCAGTTTTTCACTTAGTTAATTGGTTAGAGAAGACTAAACAGGGCCAATGCACTATAATTATGCTTTGGTTTTTATTTGTTTTGATTTTGCTGCTGCCTAAAGGGGTCCCAATGTTTTAGAGTGTGAGGACTATTTTTAAGGATTAATTACTAGGTGTTTAGTAAATATTTATTCATTTATGTTGCAAATATTTTTTGAGACCTTACCATTAACCAGATTCCCTATTGCAGATACTAGGATATTTCGGTGAAGATAAACAGACAAATATCCATGCCTGCAAGGAGCTTATATTCTTGCAGGGGGGAAGACAAACACTTGGCGATATATATAAGAAATAAGTAAACCTTATAGTGTGTTAGAAGGTGATAAATGCTCAGGGAAAAAGAAAAAAATTAAATAGGTGGTTGGGATAGGCCTGTATAAGTCCATATAAATCCATAGAAAAGAATTGCACTTTTATTGATTCCGTGTATAGACAGTGGGTGATGCAGAAAAAGATTTGAGATCTCGTTACAATAACTCCACCCCAAGCCAGGTCTGATGCCTCACTTTGGGGTCTCCACACCCTGTCTCTGCCTTTTGCAGCCATGGCTCAATTGCAAGCTTCTTACCCTTTTGGTTGGGGTCATTCTGAGACAGGGGCTGTGCCTGTCTCAGTTTGGTTTGCAACATTTGAAAGGATCAGAAAAGCACGTGTGTTCCAATAAAGCCCATTGTGAAGTCTTTGCTCTGTCTCCCTCTTTCTTTCTTCCCAGCCTCAGCTCTTTGTTGGTGCTCCCTAGTTTCTTCGTTCCCCACCAGGCAGCCTTTTGCATCTCCAAATGCCTAGACAAAATTGACCTGCTTTATTTCCCTCCTCTCCTGGAGGTCTTGCTGAGAGATTGCCTGACAGACCAGTCCAAGGTGGAATGTGAGTGGCTGATAGGCTGTGACACCTTTCTCCTCAGTATCGTTTGCATTCAAATGATAAGAACAATAGCAAACGATATATCCCACTTAATATGTGCCAGATACTGTTGTCACCATTTTATAGTACTAGCTCATTTAACACACACAACAGCCAGAAGAGAAAGGGACTATCGTTATTATTATGAAGATGAGGCATATTAAGTTGCCTCAGGTCACACTGCTTATTAGTGAAGCTGGGATTCAAGCCCCAGAAGGGTAAGCTTATTCAACAACTTAACCCAGGAACATAGATAAGATTCAGCTCTCATATCAGCTCTAATTGATTGGTAGGGGCTGCTTGAAGTGCTAGGCAAGGAAGAGTTTGAGGGTAAGTTTGGTATTCATGGCAGAGAGTTCTGTGATTGGCTAGCAATGCCTGCTGCGGGTTCACGACGGGGAGGGGCGGGGAATGATGGTATCTCTGCCTTCATTCAAAGGGCTGTTGGGGTGTCATGCCTGGGGCTTGGTCAATGAAGTTGCTATTTTGGGACTGATCCTTATTAAATCATACCAGAAAGTCAACTGCCAAATTTACCAGCAGAATCCAATTCCTCTTTTCTTATTATGGATTTTTTTCTGACAAAAGTGGCAATAGTAAGATCAAGGATGCAGAAGATGCAGTGTTAAGTGTATCCGCTGGAAATGGCAGGGGAGAGAGGTTTGCTACTAGAAGCTGGTCATGAATCCCTTCACCTCAAGCCGGTTGATTATCACAATATCCTGGGGACTGTCTAAACTTAGTTTTAACTGAGCCAGCAAAATACCTTCCCCTTCAACCAAGTTTCGGGTCCCCATTGAATTACCGATAAGGACTAAGCCACAGAATTTGAGGTTGGACTAGCTCATACACAGGCATTGCTGAAGTCCGCAGATCTGATGACTCCCCCTGCACTTTGGAATGGAGGAGATGGAATCAGAAGATTGAGGGAGTCAAAGCCCAACATAGGGGACTTTTTTCTCTGCCGCATCGGATTCTATAATGACCCAGCCATGGAAGGATGGGGGTGCTTCACAAGACATTTGTTCTATGTCAGTAATTTTAAACCCAAAGAGATTAGATGTCCCATAAGCATATTCATCTTTCCATATTTATTAAATTAAACCCTCCACGAGTTTGCAACAACATACTGTTCATTAATAGGAAAAGAGACCCTTGTTTCCCCCAAGGGAATATGTTGGCTCAGCTCTGTTGCTAGGTAGGCATAAATGAACTGTGTGTGTGTGTGTGTGTGTGTGTGTGTGTGTGTGTGTGTGTGTGTGTGTGAGCCACACATGCTTTGAATAGGGGTAATAGGGAGGGGCCAAGAGCAAAGAGGGAAAAAGAGGTCTTAGTGCTTAGACCTGAAATATCCAAGAAAGATTTGTATCAGAAGTAAAACTAAGGACTCCTGGCAGAGTGCCTTACAAGATATTAGATTTTGTAAGAAGAAAAGCGAACGTGTAATTGTAGTGTCTCCATAGGAAGAAAACTGCAGATCTGTTCAGGAGAGCCCCCATGCAAATTTGAAAATAGCTTACATATAGGAAAATCCACTTTTTCCTTCTAGCAACATTAACATAGTCAAACAACTGAACAGAGAATTCTATTAACTAAGTCAGTCCCATCAAGTTAAAGCCTAGTAACGCCGCCATCGGGGCTCGGTGGGGAATCTAATCATTTGCAGCTTGGACCAGAATAATGTGGGAATCCCATCCGCTTAGAATCATTTTATCATTAATGCTGAAGGCAAATCCAGGAAGCCTAACACAAGAGTGGGAAGCTTAAGAGAGAAAGATTGAAAGGAAAAATAAGAGGGCAAAGCTCTTCTGGCAGCCATGCGATTCACACGTGAGAAACCTGAGAGGTACAGGGTGTCTTAGCCTCCAGTGGTAGTTTTTTGAGGACAACATACTTTATTCAGAGAATGGTACAGTCATGTACACAAAATATCAGTCACAAAGGATGTTGAGGAAATGTGTTGAGTAATCGTGAATTGATACTACAATTACCCTAATTTTCAAGTTTCCAGTTAGACCCAATGGTTGTTTTGTAACATAATCTAAGGAACATGGTTAAAGTGTGGGTTCAACAGTGAGAAAGCTTTGGCCCTCAATGCTTCAGCTCTGCTTCAGGGTGAAAATAAGGTTACAGTGGGAGGGGCCGACTAGAACCTTTACAAAGAGACCAGCAAATGATTTCCGTCCACTCAGGATTACTAGTGACAAACGTGGTGTGTTTTGGGACGTTAGTGTTGAAGAAAACAGAAGGCTGGGAGACGTTCGGATGACTTAGATATGGGAGCATCCATTGAGGTTCCCAGCTGCTGCTAAGGCTGGTGGCTACTAGGGGCCGTAAGCAGGGTAGGGAGAGAGGGACTTTCTCTTTTCTGGGAGTCACCTCTCTAAGTAGAAGCAGGAATAACCAACAGCCAAGTGAGGAGGAGTTCTTAGAAGTGAATATCTGGTGGAGGTTCAGAGGAGTTTGAGGATCTGTGATAACCTCCCAGGATGAAGCAGTTCCCCATGATGGCTCTTGGATTGGGACGGATTCTCAAGCAAGAGATATCACAGCATGGGACAGACAGTGTATTTGATGATGACCATTAAGAGTGGCCTTGACATTGATAAGCCCTATACAAATGCATGGGGCCCAGCTAGTGTGGCAAAAGCAAATCCATGGCAGTAACAGGCTTAAGTTCCCTGGGAGGAGTATAACAGGAACTGCCTATTAGGCATCTCCGGAAGCCAGGGCTGTGGGTAACAGGCAGGTGCTCCAACTAATGAGGCCAAAGACGCATACTGTCATCCCAGGGCCTTTCAGCTGTGTCTTCACATTGCTGCTGAATGCTCCTGATGTGTGCCTCCCTGGGTGGTTACGGAGTTAATTCATACGCTAATCATAGTCTTAAATCTGGAGAAAAAGATGTATTTCTAAGAAGTAGGCTCAGCTATCAGCAAGTCTTTATTATACATCACATAAATGCTGAGCACACCCCTAAAAAAAATAGAGCTCTTGTCCTCTGAACTCAGGAAGCCTCCATGTCTGGGGGTAGTGTCAAGTTGGGTTGGGTAACTAGCCTGGAATGTCTCCAGTCGAGGCTGCCCTGGGAGAGGACTGCAGTCACTCTGCCTGCTCCTGCCTCCACTGTGGCCCCTCACGTGCCTTTAGCCGTTGCATTCTGCAAAAACACTGAGAAGTCCAGGGGGTGGGACAAGCTGGCTACCTGAGTTTCTGAGTCAGAACCTTGGCTCTGCAGCCACTGTGTGACCTTCAGCAAGTTATTTCTCCTTTCTCACCCTATTCTCCATCTCTAAGATGGAGAGTTTGGGCCAGATGATCTCTAGGCTACTTACACTACAAACTTGATTTTTAACTTCCCTGGAAATAGTGTCTCTTCCTCTTTCCTGAAAATACTATTTTTTTTCTTTCAATTCCCGCTCCTCTTTTGTGCACTGGTCTTCAGAGGTACCCAGAGCATTATTTAGTGAAGTAGATTAAATAGTAAATCAGCATTCATAAATTAAAGAGAACTACACACTGAAGTATTTAGGGGTAAAGGACTATGCCACATATATCTCATCCGCAAATGCTCAAATCGTTCAAAAAACAAATAGATAGATAGACAGACAGGTAGGTGGACAAATAAATATCCAAGAAAGAGAGAGAGAAACAGAGCAAATTATAAAACATTTACAAAATGCAGTTGCAATGTAAAATGCAAACAATGTGGGAATCTGGGAAAGGGGTAGACTTGTACTTTTTTTTATTTTTGCAAATTTGGGTAAGTTTAAAATTATTTCCAAATAAAAGATTAAAAATTTTTTTGAAGGTATGACCCTATTAATAATAAAGCCAACACTTAGTGTATCAAAAAAATCATTCTTCAGGTCAAAGTTCACTCTGAATATTAAGGCCAAGAGCCTGCCCTAAAACCTGTCGTTCCCTGTGTTTGGGCTTTCATAGGCTTGTCAAGATGAATCAAGTCTTCAGCCCCCAAATCTTCAGGTGCAAATGAGCTGTCCAGAGAGGTTTTCAGAGAGCACTAAAGAGCCTCTTCCTTAGAGGTCGGCAGAGTGTGGGTCTCCCGTTTCAGTCCAAGGAAGCTAAATGGAACTTGCAACCCAAAATGTGTAATGATTCACCCCATGATAATAAAGCAGCCCTGGAAAACTCCCGAGAGGGATTAATTGTAATCGGCAATTAAGATAAAGTCTGGGCACATGCTAATCCAGGGCTTAATCGGAGACATTTTAATGTGCTGCTGTGGTGTGGATGTAAGACAGGGATCCCACTAATTGAGCCTGGAATGTGCATTTGAGGATGAGGAATCACGGTACACGTGGCCTGCAGACGCAGCAGCGAAATGAAGTTTTTTAAGAGTGCTGGGCAGTCCTGGCTGGCATGCTGTAGTGTGCGGCTCACCCTGCCGTGACGGTGCACAGGTAAACGAAAGCTCTGCCACGCAACCATAGCAAAAAACAAAAGCAAGCTCCTAACAAGATGTACAGAGCGCTACTTGCAATACTAATCTGTTCTGAAAGCCCTGGTCCACGAAATGATTATCAGTAGCTCATTCATGCAAATGGGGGGCCTAATATGAGGAACAGCAAAATATAAAAAAGAAAGAAAAATTAAAGCAGTTTGCAAAGAAAGTTAAAGCCCAGCGTTGTTACGATGTTGTTTTCTTCCTGGAATTTCCTGTTCTGTTGATTTCTAAATCCGGGCAATCGCATGATACAGTTGTAAATTCCCGGTGGCCCTGATTTAGTACCATAGGTTTGCAAGAGAATCCTGCCACCTGCTCTGCTTGTAATTGTCAGTCCCACCTTGTCTGCCATGATTTCAAGATCTGAGGTTGGCATTAGCCCTGCAATTCTCATCGGAAAGCTGAACATCCAGTTTAAACAGTGTACACTTTAGAGAATTATTTCATGTTCTTGACCTTATCACTAAAAACTCTCCAACCACTGTGCTTCCAAGGTTCATCCCAAACCACAAGTATCCTTCACAAGCCCAGGAGGCAGGTGCATGCCTATCTCACAGGTGAGACATGGAAAGGTCAAGGACCCTTGCCCGTATGCTACTGGGTTTTGCATTATTTAGTCATTCGTCCACCAGAAATGAATCTGGTTGTCAAAATTTTAGTCAGGTATGTGCCTGAGTGCATGTGTATGGCTGTGTGCCCGGAGCTCACAGTGTGGAGAAGGTATTGGGCCTTCCCTCAATGCAAGAAAATGACTAGGAGAATGTCGGGGCTGCAGAAAAGAATAGCTCAGTGACGGTCAGTAGGGGCCTTTTAAATCAGTTTTGAGTGCCAACTATGTGAAAGGCCTAGTGGTGAGCTCTGTGACATGTAAGGCAAGGTCACTGCCATCCTAGAGCTTGGGCCTTCTTGGAAAGAATATAACATACACTTGAAGAGACAACTAGAGCTCCTAAGTGATAGGCACCAGTGAAAGGTCCCAGACAGAAAGCACTCTAGGGTCTAAAAAGAGTGAGAGAGCACTTTTGGTATTCAAAGAAGGCTTCCCTGAGGAGGTAAGGTTGGAGTGATCCAGGGAGAGGGAAGGAAAAGAAGCATTCCAGATGGGGCCAGGTGGGAGAGATGAGACAGACCTAATAGAAAATAAGGCAGAAAGAAAAGGGTCGGGTCAGTGTATGGAGGGCCCAATAGTCCGAGCTTAAGAGTTGGGTCTGTCCTCCTATACACTGTAGTTAGGGTTGCGAGATTTAGCAAAAAAATAAAGATAAGATATCCAGGATATGGGTTACATTTGCATTTCAGATAAATAACAAATAATTTAGATACTAAGCATGTCCTCAATATTGCCTGGGACATACTTACACTCCCCAAAATTGTCATTTATCTGAAATTCAAGTTTAACTGGGCATCCTGTATTTTATCTGGCAACTTGAACTGGGGAGCCATTAAAGGTTTTGAAATAGAAGAGTCCCAGGAAGATACATTTTTTCCAAAATGAAGCTTGAGAATCATACCTCAAGAACTCTGACACCTCCATCGTCATACTTTTTATGGGGAAGCTCGGTGGAAAACACATGCCCCATCTAAAGTGTTCTCTGTAGCTGAAATATGTGAACTACCTGAGCTTAACAAGAAACCATGAACTCAACAGTGTCATAAATGAAGCAGTTGTCTCAAGGAAGGCTGATTAGGGCAGAGCTGAATTAGGATTTGAAAACTTCATCTCTTACAAACCCCTGACTCTTGGGCTTTTCACGCCTCTCTGTATGTGTTGGTCAGCTAAGAAACACAAAGAGGGATAGGAAAAAATAGGCATGATGTGAAAAGTGCAATAGGAAAATAATATTGGACCACTACAATTTCATTACAATCTTTTTTTTTCCTCCAAGGAAAAAGTCATGTATTTTTTTGAACATTTATAGTTTTTAGAATTTAAATGGGCAGCATTCAGAATCAAAAAACCCTTTAACGAAGGTGTAAATTGTGCCTTTTTTAAAATGACTTCTCTTGCCTACTCTGGTACACACAGTAATGAACACTTCTACCCAATCAAAATATGAAAACAAAATTGGAGCTGTGTCAGCATCTTGGCTGCAAATAAAACTCAAAACAGGTTATAGCACATGCTAGGAATACAAAATAAGGTTAGAAATAATGCTTCAGCTGTGAGTTCTCCAGGCTATGGAAATAATAGAGCATAATTTAGTAGAAGAGGAACTAGGGCGTCAGCATACACAGGAAAAATGAAAGAAGCGAGAAAAATGAAAGGGGTGGGAAGTGAGGTTGGGAGAAATTTGAGGACAGTAGGTGGCTAATCATCGGATGGGAAGAAAAAGGTCCAACATGCTCACCGATGATCCTACCGTAGCAGCTGGACTGAGTGAATCGTGTATAAACTGCTCATGTTGAGGTTTTCAAGGTGATTCCAAATGGCCCTTAGAGAGGCAAGCCAGTTGGGGTTCGTAACATGCCATGTCTGATTCTCCACAAGGCCAGAAATAGGGACTCCACTGAGAACTAAGCAGCCTTTTATTAGCTACCTGGTGACTAGAACATTCAAGGACCGTTTATTTTATTGGCCTAAGATTATTCCCTAAACCCTAACCAAATTTGTAGAGCAGCTTTGTAATTATCTTGGCTTATAGGTGCAAATGTCAGCTCGAAATGTTCAACTGAATGGATTTTATATATATTTCTTGCAACTTCATCCAGGTATTCCAAGTTCAGATTCCCCACCCCACATCAGAGCACCTGACCCTGGGGGATAAAGAAAGGACAAAAAGAGTTAACAGGTTTTTTTTGCTTTGGATTGTTGTTGCAGGAGGCTGATAAAGAGAGTTATCTCAAATAATTTGCACATTTACTTCTATTCTCACTCAATGAAAGAGTTTTTTTTAATAAATATTTATAATGGAAGTTAATTACTTTTCTTCTTAGGGCTGACAATTAGGGCTACTGCTAGGAAGGAACAGTCTTTTTTAACAGTCTACCTCCACACCAGGAAAAATAATTCAAAAATGTAAGCTGTGCCATACATTCATCTTGAACAGGGTATCAGTTGCATAATTATGATGATGCACAAAGTTTCACAGCTACGTTGATCACATTTTGGAAGCAATCACATATGCAATACATATTCAGTGAGTATTTGGAAAGGATGGAAATGAAAATACGCCAGTCGAAACTTCCTGAGCATACTGAAGCCTCTGCTCTTAAAATTATCATCTTGGAGAAGGCACATTTCTTACCTTTATTAATACATTGTCAAGGTCAACTCCTCCCTCTCACCTCAGTCCTCTCTCATTGTCTGCAAGTGATGAGTTCATTAGAAAGAATAAAATCCATTTTATCAGGCCAGGCTTCCGCCTCTGCCAGTCACTGCACCCACTCTTAATTTTACCACTTATAAACTCAGTTGTAAGATGGATGTTAAGCTTTGGCCTCTGGTTTCATTTATTCCACACTTATGCTGCTCCAAATTAAAATATTTTTTTAATGAGTCCTTTAGTGGTTAGCTGTAGAGCCAGTTATTTCACATGTTCGAAAATACTACGGTCATGGGGCATAAAAACAGGAAGTTCATTTCAGGCCCAGCCAATGTTTTGGAGGAAAATCAGTGAATATTCAGAGTTTCCCATACCCCAAGTAAGAAAGAGATGCTCAGTTAACCCACGGCCCACATCTGAGCAAACCTACCCATCCTTTCAGGTGTTTTCACAGACTCTATGTGATTGGTCTTTCTCACTTGCCTACACATGCCTGCCATGATCTTGCACTGCACATATGCCAGTCCCTCATGACCTGTTTAGTGCCCAACAAGTCTCTGATTTGGTTCAAAGTTGACATTGCTTGATGAACTTATCTGGGTATTCCAAGGAGTGAGTGTGGTTCAACTATATGGCAACAGAGGAGCAAGTGGCAGTGTCCTGTTAAGTAGAAAGTGAGGAGGAAAAATGGTGGTGTAGTAATGAGGTATGAGAAGACAAATTAAAAGATGATGGAACTTACTACCAGCGCACACACTTCAGTTTCACTTCCCCAGGGAGAGACCCTGATAGCAGTGTGGGTCAATCCCTCTACCCGACAGACCACCTGGGTTTAGCGCTGACGGTGGGTCAGGCACTGTGTTAAGGTATGGAGGGTACAGGGATGGATGAGTTACGGCCTTGCTCTTAAGGAACAGGAGGGGAAACAGGTGCCTGGGGAGACCTTTTACTGTGGGAAACTTGAGTGAGAACGAAGCCTACAGGAGAACCAAAGTCAGAATAACTGATTCCGGAATTCATGAGAAGCTTCCCAAAGGAGGTGACAATTCAACTGGGTCTTGAAGGATTAGGAGAAGGTTCCAAGTATAGAAGAAGGGGTGAGGAGAGAGCATTCAAGGCAGAGGGAACAGAAAGTGAAAAGGCAAGAAGAGCTGGGATGATGTAGAATAACTGGGGTGCAGTGAGAATTCCGGCATGGCTAGACTAAAGCAGTGCTGAATGAAGGTCGAAGAGGAGATATGAGTTTGCAGGCATCATGAATCAGAAGGTGGAATGCTGCAAAGCTGATAGCTCTGGTTTCAAACCCCCAGCTCCTCCACTGATCAGCTGTGTGAAATAGGGCACGATACTTAAAAACAGAGGGCTTCTGTTTTATTTTCATGTGTAAATAGGCATTCTAAACCCAACTTTGTAGATGTGTGCTGATGACCAAACAAGAGGACATTTTTAAAGTACCCGTTGGTGGCCCCCATTCATGCCAATTATTATTACTCTGCCTCTGTGACTGTCATTATCAGGATCACAAACTCCAAAGCTCAGTGGCCAGCAAGCAGCCACCAATCAAGCTGCTCATGACCTCAGTTGCTCAACTTCAGCGGACACAGGCTCCCAGTAGGAGGGAAGCCCTGCACAACCACATCTCCCAATTTTCCAGAAGCTGCAAGTATAGATTTCTAAGTCAATTTCCTAAGCAACTTTTCTACGTTGGCTACTAATTCGAATTTAAAACAACAGCCCGTGTCTAGGGACCATCCACGACCCATGAGCTGCCAGTTGACAGCCTTTGATCTCTCCCTTCTCTCTCCCACCACATGACAGGCTCTTACAGGCTTTGGATGTTAATCATTTGTAACAGGGCTGGCACATGCCAGGTGCTGCGTGGTGGAGGGCACTAACTCCAGCCCCATACAGACAACGGCACCAGGGGCGAGGAAAAGCAAGCCAACAAGGGAGGTGTTCAACAGTGCGGAATTCAAAGGGTGACCCGGTGCCATAGCACAAGCTCAGGAACGAAAACTTTTAAAACTTGGCCCCAGCAAGAAGCTCCTGGGAGAAGAGCAGATCCTTGAGAAAGGGGGGGAAAAAAAAAAAGTGCAGTCTGTGAAGGGCAAAGTTTGGCAATCTATTAAACAGCACGTTACAATAGGCGAGTGCAGAGATCAGAGAGGCGGGGATTAATGTACACACATCTATACAGGGAACTTTGATGCTTTCAAATGCCTCCTCGCCATCTGAAAATCCGGCAGCAGCCTTCGCCTACATATTTCACAGCAGTCTACCTGTCTGGGTGTTTGCGCTTGGCAGCAGGAGGCTCTTTGAAACGAGGCTGAGGCATTTCAAACACTCTGCTTGAACACCCAGTTTGTATATGCCGGCGATGCCTTTTTTATTATTTAATTTAATTATTTTTGCTAATTTTGGAATCACTTATTAAGTGGGAAGTCTGTAAAAGAGCAAATTACAAAGGGAAGATGCCTTTTGACTATCTCCAGTGAATTAGCCGTACACAGACCCACATGCTCACACGCAATCCCTAGTAGCAAGAAAGGCATGAAGCAGCTTTAGTTTCAGATCAGAACTATTTTCGTCAACAATCCGGTAAAAGGTGCCAAATGTTTGAACCATTTGACTCCTGCCCAGATAATTTCATAATGGTTCAGGGAGGGATGTTTACAGCTTTCTATGAGTAATAAATTATTTAGAAACCATTCATTAGAGCCATCTAAATTACAGACACTGCAGGGAAATTCCATCCTTTGAGAAGGAAAGGGTGACCTGAAAATTGGTCCCCAGTCTCTTGCCTTCTTGTCTTTGATTCTTTCTTTTTATTTTTCCTACTCAGTCACTAAATACCAGCATTGGCAGGCTTATGTCACCTAATACTTGGAACTATAATGCAGGTAAACATGAAGCTGGGACACACTGGTCTGGAGAAATCATGCGGTGGAAATCGGAAGATCTTAAATTTTATTCTCATGTCCACATGTCTTGCTCGTCCTCTCTGCTCGGATTTTAAAGGAGGTGCCAACGTGTTGGCAGTGAGAATGAAAATGTAAGGATTTGCATAAGGGAGGTTCTGTGACTCAGGTTTTCAAAACTGCCATATAGAAGGCAAAAAATATTATCCTCGTCTTCATCACGGTGAGGTGTGGTAGCTTGGCTATCTCTTCTAACACCACATTGCAAGACCTTGATTGTGGGGTGTGGGAATCTTACACAAGACCTAACCAAACCAGAGAGGATTAGCTTTAATTTCATTCAAAAACTGTAAGTAGGAGAAAAGGCTGTCAGTACCCTCAGGCAATACTTAGGATGAAGTAGGAGTAGGTGTCATAGTTTTGAGACTAGTGGTAAGACCGTGATTCTGAGTTGGGCTCAGGAACCCGCAGACACAACTCGGTGGGTACACATTTAACATATTATTTTTATTCGGTTTGCTCTGGGATCTCCGGAACAAGGGGCGCTTAGTTTGGCCAATAGGTACAAATAGTAGGAAATCAAACTGTTGCTTTGGGCCAGTGCCTTCCCCTTTCACTAAGCATTGTTTGTACTGGGGGAGGAGGAATTAGAAATGTACCATGATCCTAGCATCTCCCCAATATGAAGCCATCCCCTTCCCTGATGTGGGCCTTTCTCATTCTACTGCTTTGTCACCCATATTGAAGTTCGACACCAGCATTCTCCTTGCAAACGAAATCAAAGCGACACAGGATCCTGTCTTTTGTGGAAACAATCTCCAGGCTGCCCTCTTATCATCGAGGCAAACCGCAGAGAGGGCACATTTCTGGTTGCAGATACAGAAGCCATCTCCGGGTAAATGATGAACACATTTTTTAAGTTGTCCTTTTTATGGTTTTAAGCACAATGTGATGAAGGGGCATGATCTTAAAGTGGTGTGGGTGGAAAGGAAGGTATTTAATGCGAGAAGGAGTGTCAAAGCAGAGCTTTATCAATGAGTGGAATTTCCTGTAAGAAAGAAGATAAATGAATTAGTAACTCAGGGTAATTTTTTAAAAAATAGATATCCAGATGAAAGCTTGGATAAGTTTGATCCTTTTTAGCCAATGAAGTATGATCTCTAATTAGGTTTCCACGCAGACGGTACAGGCTCGGAGTACATTTCTGAATCTAGTTGACCTTTTCAGCTGGAGAAGCCAAATGATTTCCATTCCATGCTCTTTAATTCTGTAGGAATTTCTAATTTGTTGCCAGAGATTAAAAAAAAAAAAAACCTCACTCCAAACAGGAAAAAAGTTTAAAGTAGTCTTGAGCCACATTTATGACTATTAAAATTTTAGAGCTGGGAGAGCCCTAAGAGGCCATTTTATTCAATCCCTTTATTTTATTAATGATAAAACTGAGGACCAGAGAAAATCAAAGGCTTGCCCAAGGTCACTCAGGGACTTCGGACCCAGAACTAGAACCCATGTCTACCCCAGACTCTGCTTGGCTGGCTTCTCATGCGCCTACTGGGCCTTTCTTTGTCATCCATGTGTTGCTGAATCAAAAGTCCCTCACTGAGCCCCAGCACCAGGCCTACTTTAGGGAAACTTCCACGGGCCAGCACCTACCCTCTTGCCTTCCTTAATTTCTTTTGGAAATTCTCTATTCTCTCACCTTATTAATGTTAAAACAAAACGGGTTCTTTTATTGCCACAGGCAGCGGGAAAGTGAACTTCTTGATGGAGGAAAGTGTCTTCCCTAGTGAGAGCAAGTAAATTAGTTCTGAGGTCCTCTCACTCACTGTAACTGTAACGAGAGAGACACCAGCCCTTCTTCATTAATGAGATGCCAATCACAAAGGGAGCAGCCTCAGAGAGCCTTTGGGGAGGGGGGGTGGCAGGAGGAGAGCGGTGATTGGCATTGTGGTGAGAAGGTAGGAAGCAGAAAATAAAAGCCTCCAGAGGTGGGAAGACACACGAGGACCATCTAGCATTGGAAGGGCTGATCCAGTGGGAGCTTGCAGTGCCCCTGAATGGGCAAGCTGGCGGAGTTTATGGGACCTGCCGAGCAGGAGAATTGAGGTGCTCTGCTCGGGGAGTATTTCCCCACCCATGCTCCCTGCGGCAAGGTTGTGCCCACGCTAAGTGTGTCCCTCATGGGGACCCGTATGACTGGTGACAGGCGGGCTCAGTTGACGACTGGGTTTTCTCAGAAGGTTGGCAGCCCTGTGTCTCGTCTCTCCTCTGCCACAGATCTTGTCAAGAGTTTAACAGGCTGTGTAATCGCCTTAAACTTTGAAAAGGAAACTTTCTAAAAGAAAGTTAAGGTGGAGTTGGATGCTCAGGGAGGCTTGTCCTTGCATGAAATAATTTCCCTGGTAAGAGACACTGGTCTTAAATCTTCCAAAGGACCGATTAGCCCAGGGAAGTGGAAACATCGATGTCATATTTGTTCTGTTCTCTCTATCAGAAATGTTCTTAGAGGTAAGTCCTACCCCTGGCAAGACTGTGTTGGCTTTTTCCTGCTGCTGCCCGGAACAGTGTTACCTCATTGTAGAAAAGGTTTGGGAAAATTATCTTTACACTGTTCCTAACTCAGTTTTCAATACCTGCAGCTTGCCTTTGCTTTGTAGCCTGGTAAAATGCTGTGCATTTTAGAAATGAACAAAACTTTCATTTAGAATTAAATGCTTTTTTTTACCCCCGTTGTTTCTCTTTTTCCCTAGAAACACTTATTTTTATGAATATGGGTCTAAATGAAGGTTAAAAGATTCTCATCGCTCAAAACAACTTAATAAAATGCCTGAGCACACAATTAGGCATGCTTATGTCCTTCAAGAATCAGGTAGCGGAGGTTCTAATTGGCAAAGCAGCATCTTGAATGTCATTTTCTAAGCCCATTAGACCATGTCTAACAGAGAAAGAGGAGAGGCAGCAGCAGTTTACAAAATACTAATAGCGTCCCTCTTGCAGACATAATTTTAGAGAGTAGTTAGATAGTATTGAACTTGTATATGTTAAGAAATATAGCTAAGAAGCTGCAATAAGGCATCCTCCCCCTGGACCTGCCCTTCTAAGTAAAATGACATTGCCTGAGATCCTGAAATCTGGGTTGTTCCTCCAGGCTCCCCTGTTCAAGATAGTGGGAGTATGTATGTGTGCAAGTGACATGAAGATGTCCTTCGTTCTGTACGTGTGTGTGTTTCACACATTTCTTTAAAGACACACAATCATCCAAGGGACATGTCCTCCTTTCTCTGAATGCTTGATGACCCTTCTCCTCAGGTTAGACCCATACCTGTCACCTGATAGAAGGACAGTCCATCTGTCTTCAATTTTTAAAGCCTGACGCCATAATCTTCCTCCCTGTCTGGCTGCATCAGGATCGCCTCCCTTACAATTTACATTGAAGAGGGCTGGAACTTGATTAAAAATCTACGCCATAGATGAGCCTCTTGGAGACTCTTAGTTTGCCCAGAATCTCCTAGTATAGTTTCACTGTTACTTTTGGAAAATCTGACAGGAGTCACCTAGGAATGCCAATCCTTTTTGAAGGACAGAGAGAGAGAGAGAGGAACCGCAATGGAAAATAAAAATTCCTAAAGTCAACTGTGTTTTAGTTCTGAGGTTTTAGTTCTGCTAGAACCCTGTTTTTCAAAAATTCAGTTGACAAAACCCCTCTTGCATGTTTTTCCCCTTAAGTTTTAGACACCTGAATTTTTAAAGATAAAATGCTTGCAGATGTTTTGGATTAATTTATTTTTGAAGTGCCCAAAAACTTTCCGAGAAGTAGATGTTTTTCTTCTTTGCCACTCACCGGGGTTTGCAAGGAGGAAGAAACTCAGCTTATGATTGCCTTGAGCTCAGTCAAGGCTCATCCTGGTTTGTAGGAACATTTGAAACTAATGAAGCACAAGTGTGCCACTTGAGTCCTATTTTAAAAATAATAATAATTTCTACACCATTTGAGAGGTGTCTTTTTCAGACCCAACTTCTTGTATAGTGATTTAAACTTAATTAGAGGCACATTTAAATGGCCGAGGGAAAAGGAAAGAAGTCTATTAAAAATATGGTTCATGGGAAAATAAGGGAGTTTTAGTTTTACCTATTCCACACTATAGAATAGGTTCTTCTTCAAGCTGACATATTAGCCATTTTTGCAAAGAACAGAAGCAACCTTCTGGGCAAGATCTCTAAAGCAGAGAAGACCAGGGAGAGAACCTAACTTTTTTAAAAAATATTCAAAAAGAGGGTTGCCAAGCATTTCTCAACTACTGCTTCAGGTGAACTGGCTCTTCTACACATTTACCATAAAATAATTGATGTCTGTAATACTGACCCTAAGGCACTACAGGATCCTAAAGTACCTGCTGTATCATCAAAGAGTGAGTCATTGCATTCTGGGTGGTTTTCTTGTTGAGTGTATTTTATTGTACACTAATCCCTTTGGAAATTGGTAGTACACCAAAACAGGTACCAGAAGTTTGAAACCGAGAGCATGAAGTCACAGCTGGGGAGTGGGAAGTACCCTTGGTGAACAGGCTGACCGCCCCCTCATATCCCCTGTCCCGCTTGGAGGAGGCGGTGTTGCCAGTGGAACCTGTAGAAATTGGTCTCTGTGAATGGCCATGGAACGCCTTCCTCCTCCTCCTCCTTTCCCTGCTCAGCTTGCTAGCTGAAGTCCATGTGTAAACAGCAATTTCATATTCCCTCCCCTCCCCGAACCCAAGAAGAGAAGGGCCAGCAACTTGGGCAGCATCAATTAGATTGAAGCATGGGAAAATTCTGATATTTGACCCCTTTTTATCTACAAACACAGCGATCTAATATGGCTCAATAACAAAGATTACTGATTTCAGGGCCCTGTGTGTGTGTGTGTAGATATGCATATATCATTTAATTATCCAGAAGACTCAATTAATAAGAACACCAAAGCCTCACCAGATCACGTAATTTGCTGCCCCCCTGGCTTGTTAAGCAAGGTGATTTTTCTTTCTCTTCTGTTCCTAAGCTTTTGACAGAAATGGAACCCCAGCATGTCACTGTTCTGCTCTGTGTTAGGTGAAAATGGCCTTCCTATTTCATGGTAGTCTCTGTTTATATTTTAATGCTGTTTACAGATGGAATATCCCATAAATATTCATACAGTGCCTGTACAAAGGAAAGGCTCCGAAGAGTTCTTTATTAACAAGCTCCCTCAAGTAAGGGTAACTGTGGGAGAAAGGGCTTTAATCCATCCTCGTGAAGTTTTTGCACAAAAAATGAACTACCCTCTTTACACATAATGTTGGGGTGACCTGGGATTTACCAGCTAAATTCGCAGCTAACAGTGTCAGCTAATGAATTATTCCAAGTAAATTAAAAGACCAAGGGGATCTTTTTTGGTCCCATACCAATGCTCCCTTCATTAGTTCTTTTAATGTGGGAGACCAATCAACATTCTGGGTGCCAGAGAATGTTGAGCCCACATTGCACCCCTCTGCAGTTCCCCAACTTGACAAATTTTGAATTTTACTTTAGTCTCAATGATCAACTTATATTTACTAGAAAAGCATTTATTCTTCCAAAGGAAGTCTCAGTATATAAGGAAGATAAAAGAAGTAATATAAAGACTCAGAACTTATAATGAAGTGAATTGAAATGATTTTTTTAACACAAATGGCACAGTTCATGAAATAATCAGGTGCTTCACATTTGAAACTACAAAAGCACAGTCCAAGGTTGTATATAAAAAATTTTTAAATAATGAGTTATTGGGTGAATGATAAATCCAAAATATTATCAGACTGATCCTTATACAAAAAACAAAAAAACTTGGAGTAAAAATAATGTAAATTATCTTGTATCTTCTTGATAGGGGGAAATAAGATATCAAATGATTTATTTTCCTTATCTTTTTAGCAAAGATGGTAAAATATTCTTTTCTATTCGACCAGACCAGCTTAACAGGCAAGATAATATTTGGGGAAAGAGAAGAGAAGAAGAATGAAATCAGCAGTCCTTGGGATCTACTGAGCACATTTGGCATGCACTTCTTTGAGGCTTACCCAGAATAGTTAATCAGAGTAGGGGCAATGTCAGATTACATTAGGGGCAGATTTCTCTATGTTTATGGGCAAATCCGAGATGGCCAGTCTTTCAGGTCTGGAGCTGTGGTTGCATGCAAAATGTGATCCTAAAAACAAAATACTGGTATTCAATCCTTCCAGCTACTCAGCCTCCTCATTATTCCCTTGTGGGAATTGTGGTTGCTACTGACTCACCGTTGTCCCCTCCCTTTGTTGGTGATATACTTGCTGCTGGAGGTGGTCTTGGCATTAGCTTCAGCCTGGATTCCAGTTGAAGACCCTATAGTGATAATTGAATTCGTCTCAAGATAAAATCTAAGAGTAAGAACTTTGAAGCCTTGAAATGTAGAACACTGTGTATATATTTATGTGTGCTGTGATGTTCATCCTCAGACATAGTCTGGACTGCCTTCTGTGGGGCAGGATTCTCTCGGGCCCTCGTGGGGGAATATTTCTTAACAAAGCACATTTTTGCTGCATGAGGCCATAGCTGCATGTGGTCACTGAGTCAACCATTTTGACATCAGTTTGTTCTTTCCATTTGCTCTAATGACTGTTCATTGAGCATTTGATTGGATTAGGGTAGGATTGCACAGTTCAACTGCATCAACGTGTGTGGGGTGACAGAGGGACGGGGTGGGAAGCTGAATGGCAAGTATCCAGAACAGTCCCATCCTTGGCTCAGCTACTACTTACTATGTGACATTATGCAAATCTCTTCCCTCTCTGAACCTCAGTTTCTTTACCTGTAATATGTTATCTAGCTAGCCTCTCTAATCAATCAGAGTTTTTATAAAGATCAAATGAGTTGGTGGATGTGAAAGCAATTTAACCCTTCTGTGTCACCAGCCAGAACTTACGTAGAGTTAGTTGGCTTAGAGCTGCAGGAAATAATTTGAGGACATCTTTGCAAGGAACTTCTATACCAATCATAAAAGATTATTTCATTATACACCAGTAAGACAATGAGGTGGTCAATTGGATAAGTTGGACCCACTGGATCATCCCCACTTTAAAGGTGAGCAAAATATAATTGAGAGAGTTGTGGCAAATTCTTCGGATGAGCTGTTACTAAAGAGTTGAAAAGGAAAATTCCCACTCCCCGGTTGTGTTTTAAAACAGAGAAAACTAAAACCTTGGAACAAGTAGTGGTGAATGGACAGGATGTCCTAGAATGACACTAGATATAAATAAGTCACTGGAACTGATGGCATTCACCCAAGAGTTTTGAAGGAACTCAAGGGTGAAATTGTGGAACAGTTGGCCAAAATGTGTAACCTGTTACAAATGGGTACTGTGCCCAAGACCTGGCAAGTTGCCACCCAAACTCTGAAAGAAGAGAAGTACAAATAGGTGAGTCTTACTTTTGTAGTTGAGATGGAGATAATCCAAGTGGGGAGTGTTGCTGAATATGTGCCTATCGTTGCACAAAGCAGTTACTGAACATTCACTGTGTCCCAGGAACTGTGCTAGATGATAGATGTGAATACATGAAATTGTCTAGAAGGCAGTTGGCAAAAGGAATCTGGAAACTCCAGGATGTAAAGATAGATTTGGGAATTCATTGGTATATAGGTCCGGGTTCCAAAGGAAGCAGAGCAACTCTCACTGCCATACTGGGAGCATATTTGTTAGGCCCAATCTGTCTGGTGGTGGCCTGAAGGACTTGCTAGCTCAAAACGTGCCTTGTGTGTGGAAGGTGGCTTACGAGGATATATTACAGAATGCTGTGTGAAAGCAGTCAAGTGGGTGCCTGGGGCAAAGGATTGATAGCTGTAGGACATATGATACAGTGCCCAGACAGTGAGGAAACTGTTTCCTAAGGAAGAGGGGATAGTCATACTCTTGTAAATAGGAAAATTCCTAAGGCCAAATGCACATGCCCAAGACATGTTCAGAAAGGATTGCTTTGGCCTGGAGCTATTCTCTAAACTCATTGTATGGATAAGTCCTTAAGAAGAACACTTGCATAGGTCAAACCTTCGAAGAGAGAAAGGTGTTTTATTCTATTTTTCCTTCTTCATCTCTTCTGTTTGTTCGTTAGCTCCTGGCATTCAAGGAAAGTTCTATCAATACACTAGCTGGATAAAAAGCTTAAGAAACAGACAACTTGGAGTCTAAACTCCAGTGATAACACATTAAAATATCACAATTCCCAGGTATTGAGAAAAGATTACACAACATGCAAAGAAACAGGAAGCGATAGCCAGGGCAAGGGAGATCATTAAAGTTTTGGAAACCATCAATGAGAAGGATCAAACCTAGGACACTCCATTTTAAAAAAGTTGTCCTAAGTATGCTCAAAGAGCTAAAGGGAAACATGGACAAAGAACTGAAGGAAATCAGGAAAATGGTAGACAAACACAAAAAGAGTAGCAATAGAGAGAAGGAAACTATGAAAAGGAACTAAACAGAGCTGACGCCCACAGTAACAAAAATTAAGTATTTCCTAGAGGGGTTCAAGAGCAGATTGAAGCTGCCAGAAGAAAAAATCAATGAACTTGAATATAAGAAAAGTGAAATCATCCAGTCTGGGGAATAGAAAGAAAAAAGAATAAAGAAAAGTGAACAGAGCCTGAGGAACCCGTGGGACACCATTAAGCATACCAATATATGCATTGTGAGAGTCCCAGAAGAAGAAGAGGGAAAGGAGCAGAGAGAATACTTGAAGAAATAATGGCTGAAAACTTCCCAAATTTAACAAAAAAGAATATACACATCCCAGATTGTCAGTGAACTCCCGACAGATAAACCCAAATAGACTCACACTGTGCCAGATTATGATCAAATTGTCAAATGGCCAGAGATAAAGAGAGAATTCTGAAATCCATGACAGAAAAGCAACATGCCACATCCAAGGGAGCCTCAACAAGATTGTCGTTTTCTCTTCAGAAAGTATGGTGGCAAGAAGGTGGTGGGAAGACGTAGTCAAAGTGCTGATGGCAAAGAATTGCCAACCAAGAATTCCGTATCCAGCAAGATTTTCTTTCAAAGACGAGGGAGGGATTAAGACATTCCCAAATAAACAAAAGCTGAGGAAATTCATCACCACTAGACTGGCCCAAGAAGAAATGTTAATGGGAGCACATTGAAAGGATAGGATGCTAGACAATTGACTGAAGTCACGTGGAGAAATAAAGATTGCTGGTGAAAGATAATGACATGGTAAATAGAAATACTAGTGCTACTGTATTTTTGACTTGTAACTCTGCTTTTGGCAATGGATCTAATGGCAAAGGAATGAAACGTAACGATAAATGAGTGGTTTTGGACTCAATATATGATCATGTAATGTGTGACAAGAACTACATAAAGGTGAGGTATGGATGGGGTATAAGAATGTGATTTATGTATGCTATTGAATTAAGTTTAAGGCAGCAAAGCAAACAAGATTGTTTTAAATTTAGGATGCCAAATTTAAGCCCCAAGGTATCCATAAAGAAAATAGCAGAGAATATGCAGGTTCATAGATAAAGAGATAGGAGTGGGGCGGGCAGGGACAACGGGAGGGTTAATGCATAATGAATAAAAGGATTCTGTTTGGGTGGAGGAAAAGTTCCAGTAATGAATGGTGGTGAGGGTACTGCAACATTGCGCATGTGACTGATCCCACTGAATGAGAGGGGATGGGATGGGAAGATTTATGACATATACATGTTTCCAGAAGGACGGAGAGAGGGAGAGAGAAAGGAAGGAAGGAAAGAAAGAAAGAAAGAAGAAAGGAAGGAGGGGGAAAAAAGAAAGAGAGGGGAAGGGAAGGAAATGGAAGGGAAGGGAAGGCAAGAGGGAAAGGGGAAAGGGGGAAAGGAGGAAGGAAGGAAGGAAAACTAAGGAAATAATGCAATACCTGATACGGGAAGGGATGTAAGAATGGAGAAGAAAGGCTCAAAAGAATGTTATACGTACATAAGAAAAATGGAGACTAGAATGTAAGCTTTTTATCAATGTGAAATTTGTTGACTTTAATAACTGCACTTATGGGGATTACGTAAGTAATAAGTGAATGTACTTGCTGGTAGGAAATGTAACATGGAAGTATCAGGTGTTCAAGCAGTAGGATGTGTGCAACCTACTCTCAGATGTTCAGAAAGTTACATATATATATATATATATATATATATATATATATATATGGAGAGAGAAAAAGAAATGATACAGCAAATGTGGCAAAGTGTTAAAATTGGTGGATCTAGGTATCTAGGGAATTTGTATTATTTTTGCAACTATCCCATAAGTCTGAAATTATTTCAAAATAAAAACTTAGCCCCCAAAAGGCCATACAAGGTAGAAAGAACTAGTGCAAAGGCCCTGAGGCAGAGTAGGTGGCAGGAAAATATTCTTCCAAGAAATTTGTGTAGGGTGATAGCTTGAGGGAAAGAGAGGGCTGCGGATGATGTTTCCTGATGCTGCTTGTTTGGTTGGCTGGCTGTTTAAAATGGGTATATCTGATAATATCTATAGCCTGGAAAAAAAGGAGACAGTGGGAAGGGAAAGATTGATGATGCAAGAGAGAAAAATAGAGATTGATGGTGCTTAAAGGAATATTCATCTCGGAGCATAGGTAGTAAAGGAAGGATCAGATATGAAGACTTTCCCCAAACACTTCTTTAATATCTTTTTTTATTAAAGAAATCATAAGTCTATAGAAAAATAATGTAGAATATACAGTGTTCCCATATACCACCCCCTATTAGTAACAGTTTGCATTAGTATGGTACCTTTGTTACAACTGATGAAGGAATATTATTCTAATTGTATTATTAACTGTAGTCCATAGTTTACATTAGGACTCACTGTTTGTGTCGGACAGTCCTATTTTATTTTATTTATTTCTAGTAACATATACATAACTTACAATTTCCCCTTCTAATCACATTTAAATAAATAATTCAGTGGTGTTGATTACATTCACAATGTTGTGCTACCATCGCTACCATCCATTGCCAAACTTTTCCATCACCCCAAACAGAAATTCTGTGCCAATTGAGCATTAACTCCTCATTCCCTAGTCCCTACTATAACCCCTGGTAAGCTGTACTGTAGTCCTGACTTTGTGAATTTGTATATTTTAATTATTTCATATCAGTGAAATCATGCAGTATTAGACTTTTTATGACTGCTTCATTTCATTTAACATGACATCTTCAAATTCCCTCATGTTGTCTCATGTATCAGAACTTCTTTCCTTTTTACAGTGGATTATTATCCCATTGTATGTATATACCACATATTGCGTATCCTTTTGTCTCGTGATGGACTCTGGGGTTGCTTCCATGTTTTAGAAATTTGTGAATAATGCCGCTCTGAGCACTGTCGTGCGAAGATCTGTTCAAGTCCCTGCTTTCAACTCTTTTGGGTATATACCTGGAAGTAGGATTGTCATATCAGATGGTAATCCTATAATTAACTTTCTGAGAACCACCGAACTGTTTTCCACAATGGCTGCATCGTTTTACATTACTCCCAGCAATGAGCAAGTGTCCCTGTCTCTACAGTCTCTCCAGTACTTATTTTCCTTTTATTTTTTTTAATAGTAGCCATGCTAGTAGGTGTAAAATTGTATCTCACTGTGGGTTTTTTGTTCTGTTTCGTTTTGTTGTTTTGCATGGGCAGGCTCCGGGAATCGAACCCAGGTCTCTGGCATGGCAGGTGAAAATTCTGCCACTGAGCCACCGTTGTTCCACCCTCATTGCGGTTTTGATTTGCATTTTCCTAATGGCTAATGATGTTGACCATCTTTCCATGTGTTCTTTGCCACATATATATCTTCTCTGGAGAAATGTCTATTCAAATCTTTTTCCCATTTTCAAATTGAGTTGTCTTTTTGTTGTTGAGTTGTAGGATTTCTTATACATTCTGGCAATTGAACCCTTGTCAGATATGAGGTTTCTAAATATGTCCTCCCATTCTGTAGGTTGTCTTATCACTTTTATGATGAAGTCCTTTGATGCACAGAAGTTTTTCATTTTGATGAGTTCTCATTTACTATTTTTTCTTTTGTTGCTCGTGCTTTTGGTGCAAGGTCTAAGAAACCATTGCCTAATACAAAACCCTGAAAATGTATTCTTCTAGGAGTTTTATAGTTTTAGTACTGGTATATGGTGTGAGGGAAGCATTCACCTTCTTTCTTTTGCATATAGAGATCCAGTTTTCCCAGCACCATGTGTTGAAGAGACTATTCTCTCCCCCTTGATTGGATTTGGAGCTTTGACAAAAATCAACTGACCAGAGATGTAAGGGTCTACTTCTGAACTCTCAATTCTATTCCATTGTTCTTTATGTCTGCTCTTGTGCCAATACCATGCTGTTTTATTACTGTGGCTTCGTAATATGTATTAAATTCCTGAAGTGTAAGTCCTCCAACTTTGGTCTTCTTTTTCAAGATGGTTTTGGCTATTTGGCATCCCTTACCCTTCCATACAAAGTCAATGAATGGCTTTCCCATTTCTGCATCAGAGATTGTTGGAATTTTGTTTGGGATTGTGTTGTAGATTGCCTTGAGTGGAATTGACCTCTTAACAATATTTTGCCTTCCCATCCACAAACACAATGTCCTTCCATTTATTTATGTCTTTTAAAATTTCTTTTAGCAATTTTTTGTAGTTTTCCACACAGAAGTCATTTATATCCTTGGTTAAATTTGATCCTAGCTATGTGATTATTTTAGTTGCTGTTATAAATGGGATTTTTTCTTAATTTCCCCTTCAGATTGTTCATTACTAGTATGTAGAAATGCTACTGATTTTTGCATGTTGGCCTTGTATCCCATCAATTTGCTGCATTTGTTTACTAGCTCTAGTGGCTTTGTTGTGGATTCTCCAACCATTTTTAAACTTGTGAATTCATTTCATAGTCATATAAATTATTTGGAAAATTTTTTAATCATCTGATATTTTGCTGCTATGCAAAATGAAATGATTTAATATTCAAAACATGTATTTCATTTTAGAGCATTACATATTAAAGATTTTATTATAAAAGTAATTGAATACAATATTTACTAATATTCATGGATTTTAATAATAAATTCTGGATAAGTCTCATCTAACAAGCAATGCACATGGTTAAATTTACTTTAATTATGTAAAAAAAGGTCCAATTTATAAAACATATATTAAAATGACATCTAATATTGTACCTGGTTTTGAAACCAAATAGATATTAAACTGTGAATTGAGGTTACTGTACTACAGCATTAAAAAATAGACAAAAATATACATAAATCTGTTTTCATAACTAATGTTAGAAACCTTGCATTTTGGGTAAAAAAAATATGGTTTGTTTTTATTCTGTTTTACTTCTAAATAATGAAATAAAGAGGGGATCTGGCTGCTATTTTTAAATACTTCTATGCAAATAATCGCAAAGCCAAATTGCATATAAGCAACACCAAATTTTCTATTAGTAACATTGGTTTTCAAATTATGGAGAGATCTTGATGGCTCATGTGAGCAATCAATTAAATGCAATTCTGAAATCTGGGGAAGAACATTTTGAAGTGTATTTGCAGAATTATTATCATATGTATGCTCTTAATAAGCTTTTAAAATTTTTACTTCAAATAAATATCCAAGTTCCTTGCAAAAAAAATTTTTTTTTAGTTCAGAATTCTTCTACCACTTGCCTTTACCTATCATGGGTAAAAAAATTAGATAACTTAATCCATTAAACAACACAAGTTAAAAATTGCATAGTTGCTGGTGACGTTCAGCATATTGGGTGACATTCCTATTAAGTGGAGAGTGAATAAGTCATGAGCACACGAAACTGATCCCAAACTATCCTCTTTTAAATGGAAAACACATGTCAATAGTCATTATATTTATCCAGTTGTTTAAGTAGAAATTAAAATATGTACCATTATCACCTTTAATGATGTGAACATTCCTGGAACATTTTCATGAAACCCTAAGTTTTCCTCAACTGGGGAAGTGTTACCCAGGGCTAGAGTATGGTGAAATTGAGGGACAATAAGCTCCACAAGGACAGGGATTAAGTTTTGTTCACTTTTGTGCCCTCGCACAGTGCCTGGCGAGAACAGACACTGAACAAAGATTTGCTGAATGAGTGAATGAATGAAGGTGTGGTGATAATGTCTGCAACGTATAAAGCCAAGTCCTCTGAAAAGATGTGGAATGGAGTGGAGGGGTGACTTGGGAAGTGCTGTGTTTGAAGGTCCATGCTAGGAACAAGAGAGACAGGTTAGCAAACAGTCTTAAAGATGAAGAAGCAGATTATTCCCATAGAGGACATTTGTTTATCCCTTGCCTTCAAGAAGCTCACCAAATTTATGGGGGTCATGAGGCAAACAGCCATTCTAGATGGAGTACCCGCTACACATGGTCCACGGACATTTGGGGGAAAGGCAGAGAAGTCTAACAGAAGCAGTGCCAGCCTCGAGAATCAGGGGAGTGGAGCAGAAGTTCCAGCTTCGTCATGAACTGGAGGGTTGTTTGACCTCTCTGGGCTCCAGTTTTATCTTCTCTATAAGTGCTTAGAACTGGATCCCCTCTAAAAAAGCCTGTAAATTAAATCTCCGACAAGCTACGGGCTTTGGAGATGAGTTTAGGAGATGTCAGTATTGGAGGAGCTTTGTGGAAACGTATCCTAGAGGACATGGGACTTGAGCTGGCCTTGAAGGATGAAGGACTGTATAAATTGGGAGCCAAGCATTTCAGGCAGAGGGACTAGCATGAATTAACTCATGGCAGGGTAAAGTGGTACAAAGAATATTCTGACAGCAGTTGTATGAATTAGTTAAGAGAGGTGTGAGCAAGCAGAGTCATACGACAGAATAGATTCCTCACTAAAGTTGGAATTGACATGAATCTGCTTTTGTAGTATAGATGGATGAATGCTTACATATAGGAAACAAAGGGTTAAAATTATCTAACTGGAGTAGTACCAGCTTTGGGAACCCCAAGTATTGATGGTAAGTTTTATAAAAGAGCTGAATTAGGGAATGCTCAATAGAATCTCCACATTAGTGAATGGTGATGATATAATAATAATGGTGATGATATAATAATAAAAGCTAATAAGTAAATGCTACAGATCTATCTGGAGGAGGTCTGGGCTGGGGATGTGAGTAGATGCTGACCAGGGGTCTAGATCAGGAGGCTTCAGCTGGTCGCTTACCTCCATCTCTTCATCTTTCCTATAGGAATAATAGCCCCCTGCTCCACACGTATCACTTGGCTGTTAGGAGAATCAAACGAGATATAGGAGTGAATTTGCTTTAAAGAAAATTAGGTGCTGGGATGAGGCATCAAAACAGTGTGCATTGGTGATACTCGTAAGTGCAGACACACTTAAAATAATTCCTTGTATTCACAGAGTGCTTTGGAGTCTCTCAGCTTCCAAAAAAAACGTAAAGGACACCGACATGACTTTAAATTCAGACAAATTTGGATTGGAATCCCCATCTTGTCATTTGCTAATGATGTGATTGAGGGATAGAGTTATTTCCCGCAGCAGGGGCGGTACAGCCTTTGCAGGACAGGTGTGAGATTTAAGTACAACGACCGGAGGCTAGCTGAGCTCGGGCGCAGGTCCTCGGTGGGCGGGGCTGCCTTCATTCTCACTCTCCACAAGGGCACGAGCTCCTGGGGAGGGACCCCGTGGGCTGGCATTCCCAGCACCTACACGTGGTTCCCGACACCCCACTGGTGTTTGTCGAGTGGAAGGATGGACGGATGGATGAACAGCAACCCTGTAATAGAGATGAATGCAAGTAATCTGCTTTTCTAGGTAGAAAAAACCAAGGTTCAGGGAGTTTAAATGACCGTCCAAAGCTGGTGTGAGAAATAAGATCCGCAACTATAGACTCCGGACATGGGCCTCTTTTCCACGCCATCCCCTTCCTGCCTGCGGTGGGATCAGAAGCTACAGTGCCCTGAACTGTTCTCCTATCTTTTAGAAAAAGAGCGGCAGAAATATTTGCCTCTGCTTTTTTTTTTTTTTTTCTGCTGTTCTTTCTTTTTAGTTTTTAACTAGCGCACATAGAGTAAAAAAAAATTCAAGCCAACATTTATTTTATTCTCTTTTTTTTTTTTTTTTGAAAAGGAGCCCAAAGGGCAAACACAAGCAAAATCTGGGGTGGCTTCGGCTTTGACAGACCTTCACCAACTGCACTGATGATGCATAGCCCCCGAAAATGGATCTCATCTCAGCAGAAAGATAGTTTGTTTCTTTTCTCCTGCAGTGAGAAATGTGTTTGGGAGGCTGATTGATCCGATGGTCCTTGCACCGACCTGAGACCAGCACTTTTCATTATTTGCTCTGTTCCTCTTTCGTTTACAAGGTCAGAGTCCATGTTTGGGTTGTTTTCCCAGCAGTGCTCTACTGACCGACTTCGCTCTAATCCCTTGATGTCACTTAAATCAACTGGAGGAGCGCGGGGGAGGGGGACCTGAGACCTCCTATGGTTTCTTGCCGCTGTTGTTCTCGGTGGCAAATTAATTTGCTGCTGTTATGTAAGTGTAATCATCCTCTCTCATCACATCACAGGATTGGGCGCTGCCAGAAATAACAGAAGGGAACGTTCGAGATATCAAAGGGGAGCCACTAAAATAGATTGTTTATTTAGGTACCAAATTGAAACACTATTATTGGGAGGTGGAAAAACAACCCACGCCACGCTTTGCTTTCACACTTCCCTGCGTTTTACATACTGTATTTGTCAGTGTGCATCATCCAGAAGTAAAAGGAGATATGAAATCAGAGCTTCCAGTTGCACCATCGGGGAAGGAGCCGAGGGGGGTCAGAGGTGTCTGAGCGCCAGTGGGTTTTCCGTTGTTGTTGTTGATACCTAAAATTTTAGCTGCAGCGGTTTTTGTCTTTGCCTCATGCTCCTTCTGTCTGCCTCACTCTCCTCCTTGTTCTCCACAAGCCGCCTGCATTGCCTTCTCCCTTCCCATATTTTTAGGAAGTCAAAGAAACCTACCTCACTCAGGTGACCCCTCTCTTAACCGATGGGGTCACAGAAGCTATGTCAAGTGTTTATAGCTTCCCTGGTACCTAACACAAATTGTCAGCGCTCTTCCCTCTTCCCAAACTGTTCTTCTCTTACCTGGAGAGTCATAGTAAAGAGTAAGGCCAGTCCTTACCTCACAGGGTGGATTCACAGAGTGAATAATGGTAGATGGCTTGCAGTCCTATTTTTGAACCTCAGCCCCACCACTCTCACTGGGCAGTTGGTTATCATTCCTGAGCCTCAGTTTTCTCACCTGTAGAAGGGGATAGCAATGCCCACCCAGCTCAGTGTTGCTGTGAGGATGCTGGGAGGTGACACACAGAAAACCGTACACCTGGTGATTTCAGAATACAGCTCTGGAGTCAGCGTCTGGGGTCAGACCTGTAGAATTGGGTCCCAGCACCACCTCGTCTGCCCAGTGACCTTGGTCAAGGTGCTTGCTTACCTCTTTCTGCTTTAATGTCCTCATCTGCAAGAGGATAATGATCATACTGATAATATCCTGAGAGTTAAATAAGATAGCGCATATATATATATATATATTTTAAGATAGCATGTTTTAAAATATTAGTTTATCATCATTATTATCATTCTCGCTATTTTATTTAATGTTAAAATAGCAAGACTTAAATCCAACAACAAAATGAATACTAGTCCATTTCCTGCCTTTCCCACTTCTTGCTGCTACCTCTTATCTTCACACAGCTGCCAGTTTCTCCTAACTTTACCTGCCATAAGTGATCAATCCAGGACAACACAGTTGAAGTCACTTTTGGAAGAGGCAGAACAAATTTAAAACATAGTCATGTGGTGGGCAGGGTTGCCACACCATGGGGAGAGAAAGGACATTTAGCTAAAGTGTCTTAGGAGGCCTTCTCCTTATAGCCTCTGACTGTGGCCTCTCCCTGCTCTCTTCAGGTCTGGAATCCCCCCTGCCTCTCTTCTCTACTTTGATCATAGCCTATGACATGATGTCGTGAGGGGGGCACCCAGCCTGGGGATTAGGAGGGTCAACTCCTTCCCTGCCCCATACTCCTTGGGTGATTTGGTTTATGGACCTCAGTGGCTTTTTCTGTAAAACAGGGAGACTCGTGTACGTCCTGGGGGTGGAGCAGGTAACCCGAAGTGACAGCAAATTCCAAGATCTCCCTGTTTCTAACACAACCTCCTGCTGCTTTTCCTTACCTTCCTCGACGAGGGTACAGCTCTATTGTAAGTGAAAAATATATATAAAATTCTACTTCTAAAACTGTTTTCTACATGCTGATCATAAAAAGGAATAGATGGCTGTACACAGTCATCTTTCCCTCTTTTTCCTTTAGTTTGATCTCAGTTTGATGTCCTCCTTCCTCCAAAATTTTATAGGTGGGGAGTGTAACTATAAGACTGCCCAAAGCAGCTGTTCTACCTGGGCAGAAGGTTAACTGAGGTTTAGCTGCCAGCTCTAGACAATGCTGAGCCCTGTGATGACCCAGGGCACAAGTATTTTGTTGAAAATATCACGATATTGGATAATCATCATCCTGGAAAGGGATCTTTTTTTTTCTTTTTCCTGAACTATCTGGACAGTTCTTCTCCATGCACCCATTCATTCCACATGAAATTTTCAAGCTGCAAGTTTCAGCTATGATGCCTGAAAGAAAGAAAACACTGGGGAGACCAGTGGCCGTGTAGAGGGCAAGGCCTTTCTCAGCTGCTCACACAGCCTTGGTCGTATCGTCTTAGGAATCAAGCAGACTCCAGCTGTGCCACTTTCCAGCTGTGTGAATTTGAGCAAGTTTCTTAACTTCTCTTAATCTCAGTTTCCTCATCTGTCAATTGGAGTTGGTAATAATGTCCATCTACAGAGATGTTGTGAAGATGATATGAAATAATCCATATAAAAGACTTTGGCCCCTAGAGAAACCTTGAGTACCGTGACCTACTATTGTCATTGTTTATTTTTAGATCCTCAGGTGCCTAAAATCATGGAACAGATTTTCTCTGTCATTTCCCCCAGTAAAAGGAGATGGTCTCTACATGTACTAAGAGACACCCGAACCATTTATCTCTGGCAGTTTCATTTCATACCTACTCTGTCTGGAAAAACTTGGTCCATTAAGGCAAGGGTTGCTTAAATTGATTATCAAACTCTGTTCTCCTTCTTTTTGCTAGTGTAAAAATAGCCTTAAAATTAATCTCCTAGAATAGCTGAAACAGTATGATATTTGGGTATCCCTCATAACTCAACACAATAGAATATTAGTTTGGAAAAAAACAAGCATTTACAGAAATCTCATTAATTTGTGTTCCATTCATTCTAAGGGCAATTTGCAGTAATTCTATCTGGATCAGTCTAGGTTAACTTTTACACCTATGTTTCATAAAAATAATATACTCAAAAAAAATAATTCATGGGGCAATGAAATCATGGGGCATGTACTAAACACTTTTAAGATAGCAAATATATATATATTTTTTAGAATACCTACACAGTGCATTGCCAAACACATTAATGACCTAACAAACTTCCGCTAGGTTGATTAAAAACAGAATGTACATCTGTTCTTAGCACACTGCAGTATATATTTAATTAGCAAATATTTTTATATCAAAAGTGGTTTGTATGAAAATAAAACTTTTAATTCATACATGGTTGATGTTCAGTAAATAGATGCAACAATGTTTCTTAAAGTTCCATCTAAGGGAGAAAATTGTGGGGAGAGCAAGTCCAAGATTCTTGAACTATGCCCCAGAACTTGTGTATCAGCTCCTTGGGGGTAGAGCCTGGGACTTCGCATGTTAACAAGCGAGTGTTTCCTACGTTTCACTGAAGTTTAAGAACAGCTACTCTACAGAATATCAACACATCACCTATTCCCTCGTGAAGGTAGTCCAGTAAACTCTTCTTGGCTGCTGATTGGAATTTCTCTGTGATTGGAAAACACTGCTGCCTCCTCTCTTTAAAATACTCTAGCATTGTAAGTCTTCTACCAGTACAGACCAATCATCCCCCATTACCGTAAGGTATACTGAAACATACCCCAATTCCCCATGGCCAATTCCATGCTTCCTGCATGATAACCCTCTAAAGGTCAGTAAACCTTACGGCCTGAAAATCATGGTTTTAAGATTGTATAAGATTGGGATTCAAGAGGATGAGGAAGAGGGAAAGGAACCAGGCTGGGACCAGGGGAGGCCTGGAAAGAGAAGCAGGACAGGCCCTGACAGGGGTGAAGTTACTGACACAAAAGCAGGCCACTGGGAGCACTGCTCAATATTCTCCTGAGTTGACTTGTTAGCCAAAGTGGCTTGCACCTTTGATATATCTAAGAACCACCTAGCAAGGAACTTCTTTATTCTGTTTGCATATGACCTTTGAAAGCAAATGGTTTGTTCAAAATTTGGACCCATTCCCTTGGTAGTAAAATGATGTCTGAAGGTGCTGGTTTATATCTCCCTAGATCTCTAGTTGCAAACTGTAAAAATGTTGGGTTAGGATCATTTTTTTTTCACCCATATTCTACCCAGGATATGATAAAGGTGTGCCCGTGCACCCCCGCACAACACCCTGGAGTCCAGCACATGTTCATATTAAAGTATTTTATGCTAGGCTCTGACTCAAACCCTGACCTTTTCATCTTTTTTTTCTAATGGCAGAGAATGTGCAGCAAATCCAAAATTGACCCAAAGGTTCATTTATGCCACTGTTTGCCAGAAATTAAGACCATGGGGTGAGCAAGTTTTCTTGTAAGGAAAGCACAGACTCTCGACTATTTGCAACATTTTAAACTTTAACAAGTGGGTGATGCAATATAAATGATGCTTTAAACATTTATGTATTGGGTGGGAAACTATATTAATTATAAAACAAAGATCCCAGCCTAGAAACAAAGAAGCATTTTCTTTTCTTCCTGAGTTGCTTTACTAAGAATTAGATCCCTAAAGGAGAGGTATAGAAACAATGAAGGACGTACCTACTTACCAATACTTGATTTGTGGCTTACCTGGGAGCCCAAGACAATTCATCTAAGAGCTCACCATCGCCTACTTACTAGTCTGTTCCATACCTTGCTTGTGACCTCCAGAGTTGCTCACCTTGCATCTGAAGGCCAGCTCTGCTTTTACTCTCTGTCTGTTGCTGTGCTCCTTATGGTAAAGCCTCACCTATTCTGAAGTCCCCAGATAGTGGAGATGAGTCCAAACTATAGGGCTTTTATAAAATGCCTCTGGTAGATGATTAGCATTTTCTTTCTTTAACTAGTCCAGGTTAAATAAAAATATGTCATTTTTTAAAACCTGTTCCTTGACCTTTACTCTACGTTCAGCCACTCAAACCCTACAGTGCAATGTAAGGCAAGCGCATGCATTTGCTTCCATCTTTCTCAGGGAGTGTTCTAGTACATTCCTGAAGCTGGTTAGATGACAACGGCTGGGCATGCCCATCTCCTAATTAAAAATATTTCCCCCACCAGCATTCTTTGGCATCAAGGATTCTGACTTTTTTATGGGAATTAAAATATTGCAGTTCTCTGGGCAGTGGACCATACTCAACTGTTCTCATCTCAACAGAAATTACTTTATTGGTTGCTTAGAGAAGAATAGAGTTTTAGTTTATTCAAGCTAAACCAAGGTAAGGTTTAATTTGAATAAGGGAATGTTCCCCAGCTGAGGTTCTGCCAACCTTTCATGAAGGTCCCGGTTAAGAGGGGCAAAAGGGAGAACAGCAGGGCTGTGAGCAAATGGTAACCAATTCACGTGGGCAACCTACAATGTGAAGCTGAAATAATAATCTGAATTATCTTCCCAAACCACCAAGGGAAAGGTATTTTTATGATCACATGTTTGAAATGGTCTGTGCTGGTTTAAGTGTCTGGATAATTCTACGCCCTCCGTTTCATCTTGGCTACTCGCACGTAGGCTTAGCAAGAAATTGTCACGCACAATGAACCCAAGCCTAGAATCTTTCTCTTTCAGGACTTCAGTAGAATCTTCTGTCTCCTTGAGGTTCTCTTTCAAAAGGTTTCAATTTTCTCTCGGGACAAGGGAGCAGGAGTCTGGATCATGGAACATGGGTAGTTTAAGGTCAGAATGCTTTCTCTGTTTCCCTTTCCAATTTTCAACCGTGTTTATACAAAGAGTTCTAAAGACTAGAATTTATGACTTTCAAGGCTCATAAACCACTCTGCACCCGCCATGTAGTTGTAAGCTACAACCGTACACATCGTCAGGGCATACCTGGCATGTCTGGTGGCTGAAAAGTTACAGCAAGCTAGAAAACCAAACCTCCATTCATTACAAGTTTTTTTTTTAAACACGTGGCCCTCCACCCCTGACAGCTGGCAACCTATATTTTTCCAGCTGGATTTTAGCTTAACACCTTTTGGGACTCTGCCTTCCAAGAGGCTGTACTTGTGCTTTTCAAATCTGACTTTTAGATTTTAAAAAAAGGGGGCCAGGAGACTGTGTTGGACACGTACTTATAAATCCATGAAGGTTTAGCCTACAGAAGCCACAGGAAATACTGTGATATTTTGGAAAAGGTCGAGTTTCATAGATTCTGTAAGGCACTCAGCAGGTTGTAATTATTTCTTTTATTTAAAAGGCCTCTAGATATTTTTTTCCAGAGGGTCTGCAACTGAGGGTAGTCGACATTTTTTTCATACTGTACATTCTTTTTGGCTGAGCGCTGGAAAGATGCAGGAAATAAGTGGCTTTAGAAGATGCAGCAGATGCCAGGTCAAGGCATGAAGTCACTGAAACATAATGGGAAACCTCCAAATCAGCAGCCTCAGTCTTTGGCTGCCTCTCCACCCTCCCATGCTCGTCCAGGAGGGAAAAAATGAAGCAGGTGAACACACTGATCTGTTGTGCTCTAAGAGAGAACAAATGTCCCTGTGTATGAAAGCATGGCTCAGCAGCTGGAATCATTCAAGGGATTTAGACACAGGCCTACAAGACAGATGTGTTGAGGCAGCCAGGAAAGTGGAACGAATTGCCCATTTCTTTTTTTCAAGGTCCTGGTGCTGCTTTGGGCCCTGGATTCTGCTGGCCCAGCTCAGGGCGAGGGCAGAACTGACCAAGGTCAGGCCAAGGAAAGCAGGCCAGCTCCTCGTTGCACCAGTCTCTGGGCTGTGCACTAGGGGAAAGCAGTTGCAAGGACTCTTTTCCTCAAACCAAAGAGAAAATAGGCTGGGATCTTGGTCTCTGCTGCTAAAAACGAAAAAAGAGGCTCTGATTCGGAAGCAGCAAGTAGATATCTATCTGACTTCCTTTCCATTGAGACCTGCCTCTGGGAGGAACAGAAGCATCTGGGAGGACCTCCACAGAAGGCAGACACTTGGCTCCAGCCAAGTGGTTGCCTCTGCGGTTGGATAAGATTCTGTTGGAATCCTGGAAAGCAGAGAAAACTCCCCTGGAAACAAATTTGTAGTGCATGGTCTTCACTCATCACAGTCTCATTCAGATTCCTTTGGGCTGCTTTGGGCCTAGTAGGGTTAATTTTGAGCAAAAGGCGAAAGAACTTCAGCCAGCATGAATGAAAGGCTCCCAGGGCGAGTTACAAAATGTCCTTTCAGAAAGAGCTGCCCATTGAGATGGGATCCAGCCATGAAGTCACCATCGGCCCAGGGCGAGGTGGCCAGGCATAGGCTGGATTCAACGGAATCCTGGCAGGGCCCCATCACGCCCTCCAGCATTTCCATTTAATCAGTGGTGGAGGCCCCGGGTGAGGTGAGGTAGGGAAGTTGTCCCATTCTCAGTAGGTTTCCTAGGACTGAGTTTATTCCTCCCTGGCTTCCAACTCAGAGAAGATACCAGGAAGGGGTGAAGTAGCCTAGGGCAGAAACAGTCCTGGGGCCATCTTGGCTGGCCTTGTTATTGTGAGTCGTGGTAAGCTTCTGACTAGCGCGCTGCACTAGAGGCCACACTAAGGAAAGATTTCGGTGGCTCTTTACAGTCACAAAGCCTGCCCGTGTCTTACTTGATTCCCACAGAAGTCCAAGGTGCAGGCAGACGTCACCATCATTGCCCCCGATTTACCTGGGGGCTCAGGAAAGTCAAGTGGCATGGCAGATCTTTAGGCCCCTACCTCAGTGCTGTTTTAACTCGAACAGAGTGCCTCCCCTGATACAACTGAATGGGCCATATGCATATGGGTGTCTGCCTTCCAGAAACTGATAGCCCAACACAAGTGTTTCTCTGTAAACCATATAAAACTGAGCTGCCCTGTATCCCCATATCAGCACAGGGGACGTCTTCCCCACATCTGACATCTTAAGTAGATGTCAAAGCAATTTAAATCTTTAGATAGCCTCTCAGAAAACGCTAAAGGTGAGGTTCCATCCATACGTTACCACAGATTTTCTGAAAAAATATCTTTATAACATCCTCAAAACCCCACCATCACATTATGACACCGCCCCCAATCACTACTAAAAAAATACTAATAATTTTCAAAATCCCTCCAAACTCTTTCTCAAACCTAGTGCCTTCTGATTCTTATCTTTTTCTTGTCCTACCCCTTACTTTCCACATCTGTTCTTTTCAATTCTGTGAGTCAGATTTCTCCAATACACCCCAGTCAGTCTTGGCTCCTTTTTTTCTTCTCTCCCACCCCCAACTTATTACTTTGATTGGAACAACAAGGCTCAGCATCAAAGTGGATGGAGGCTGACTTCTCCCTAGTGGGGAATGGGGAAGGAGGATTGCATGCCTATGACATAGAAACAGTGGCCTGCAGCCTGGAGCCACGGCAGGAAGTGCGTAAGATGTGACCCGCAGAGCCTCACACCGAATTTAAGGCTGGAATCAGACTCCTGCTTTCTGGAAATGGATAGAAAGGTTGGTAGATTCCTTCATCATGCCTTGTTTGCATTATATATGTATTTTTTGTCAGCTCAGTCACTCTTATATCCAAACTAATGTTTCCCACGTTTATTAGACTCATGAGTGTCTGTAGCCAAGTGGTAATGGGATTGAACTTCACACGCCTTCTGCCTCACAGAAGATAGCCTGCTTCCATTCGCTGTTTTCATGTGACAAACTCAGTCAAGCTTAAGGTTTCCGCTGAAGTAGAAAAAGGATCCTTTCGTGGTAGGCATGTAAATGGGACCAATTAGTGAGCAGCTACCGACTCTTTGCTGTGGAAATTAGCCTCAGTTTAATTTTTGCCCGTGTCCTAGGCCACTATCAGTCCAGAGTAAAAGCATTTATGTTAAGTGTATCTTATCTCTGTGTGGTGGGGCTTCGTGTGATTTCCACATACTTCTGGATAGGTTACTGCACCTACAAATCTGATGGTTTACCAAGAGCATGTAACTATTTTGTGTGTGTGTGCTGCATGGTGGGGGGTCACATTTCATTCCTTTTTCCATGTGAGTATCCCCTTATTGCAGCACCATTTGTTGAATTTTGATTTGGTTGGTTTTTCATTTGATGGTTTGCTTGTTTGTTTGGGAAGTGCATGGGTCGAGAATCAAACCCCAGTCTCCCCCATGGTGGTCAAGAATTCTACCACTGAACTACCCTGGCACCCCCGGCAGGTAACATTTTTATCATCAGTAGAACATTAAAGTTATTTTCACTTCTTGAAAGAGTAACAGCCTTCATGTGGGTGGCAGAGAAGTGACAATAAGTATGTCCTTGATTGGCTGTTGGAGACAATAACTCCTAAAATGGTATACTTATATTCAGTTCAGCTGGGGCGCTGGGAATCATTTGTGTTTCTCTCTCATCAATCTAGAATGGCTTCCTGGAGGAAGTCAGGTTTCAGAAGTGATGTAAATGCTGTGAGTGAAACTTTTGTTTGGCTGGGAGGGAAGGAGCACGCAGGCTCGGGACACTGTTCTGAGGAAGTTTGGGGGATCGGTTCCCAAGGAGGTGGGCACAGGCGTGCTGAGGCAGTGGCGGGGGGCGGGGGAGAGGGCTGTGGCCACGCAGGAAGTGAGGGAAGAAGACAAGGAAAGCAAGGTTGCCCAGAGAACTCCCAGGTGAATAACGAAGAGGTGAACGAAGCCCTGGCTCCTGGGTCTCTGCCCTGAAGCTGAGGAATCAGCTTCTGCTATAATGAATGGTGGGGATTTGTCCAACAGCCAAGGTATAGATGTCCATATTTCCAGGCCCAGACAGGGAAAAAGTAGCAGCAGTGTCTGCCCGGCACACTGCCCTCTGAGCAGTGCTGATGAGAATTTTCACAGTTGTCCTGACCCTCTCCTTTGCCCTATTCCATCCTCTGTGAGCTCTCGCTCCGAGGAGGCATGTACCCACCTCACTTTCCCCTGATCTTGGTTATTATAACCTCGAGAAAGAAACCCTGAAACCCCTGGCCTATTGAAGCCCGAATTATCAGTGATAATGTGAACAGAGAGTAAAGAGTCTGAGAAAGACAGAGGGGGAGAAGCCTGGGAGGGCATGCAGCTCCCCCAAGTTAGAAACAGCCTCTAGGTCACATGAAGCAGAAGCCCCTTCCCTGAGGAGGCCATTCTCTGAAAAACATGCTGTGCAGCACGAAGTTTCTGGCTGGAACTGAATTTGAGTCATTTGTTCTCTGAACTTTCTCTTCCTGTCCCAGGTTATTTGCTAGTGGTTGGTACTGTACATGATTAGTCAGTTGAGGCATTTGGGGAGGACGTGGGGATACCTCAAGCTGTTTATCATATGCTGACCTGGAGCGTGGAATGCCCATTCATTCTGAACCGCGCTGTCTCCACTGCCCAAGCACAATGCGTATTTCGCAGTTGCTGAACACATGTGGAAAATATAGACGGTCTGAGTGCACAGCCTGGAAAAATGCACAGCTTCTTTCCCACCCTGGGCTTGCTCGGTTTGGGGGCAGCACCTGCTAGGTAAACCAACTTGTAGGATCTTTGGAGGGAAAAAAGGGGAACTCGGCTAGTTTCTTCCACAAGCTCCTAAAAACACCCAAGCTGTGATACAGAGCTAGAAGTAAGACAGTTAAAGGGACAATGCCATTCGGTCCTGGGTATGTACATGGCACCATCACTTTTTTTTTTTTTTTTTTTTTTGGTGGGCTAAGGAAGACCTAAACGTCTTGGCTCAGAGTAACCACTGCCATTATTTTATTCTAATTTGTATAGAGAGAAAAAGTCTTCCTAGGATGACTTCACCTTCTTCACATAAACATAAAGCTCCTCATTTTAGGCGTGCACACCCACAAAGCAATCACTGTTATCTACCCCTGCTTGTGCAAAGAGAACCATTTCTCAGAGACAGGTCAGCTTTTGACCCAGCTTAGCTGGCATTGTCATTGGTACCTTTTGTAGTGTCTTAGTCTCCAGGTCACATCAAGGACTGTGAATGACTTTGCCAGCCCCAACTGTGTGTCTTCTAGTAAGCTGGAGCTTTTGCATTTTAAACGGACAGGCCAAGTTCATATACTGTTTCAGGTCTCCCTTTATGGGCCCCCCCGGACTGTGCCGCTTTTGTGCGAGGTGATTTTTCATCTGAATGTGGACGGGTGTGGGGAGGTGACCCACATGTTGTGTGGGTTTAAGGAATCTTTGGGGAATTGAACCATTTAGCCATAGACTGAAAAAGAACTTGTTTCAGTGAGCCGATTTTGCTTCATTTTGTAAAATGAAGCAAAAAAAAAAAAAAGAGAGAGAGAGAGAGAGAGAGTCATAATCTCAGGTATCCTTTCCATTTCCCTCACTCTTTTTCTTTCTTTTCCAGTAGTGAAGTGTCAGGTGAGAAGGAAAGTGGTTGATTCCAGGCGTAGATGAGCAAATCTTTCTCTTAGAGAGAGCCTTTCTTTTCCCTTCTCTTTTGGATCAAGACCTAGGGGCCAGGTGCATATTATTTTGCAGCAGGGGGGTTAACATAGGAAAAGAGCATAAGAAGTACACTGCCCAGTGAATTCTGAATTTTTTTTAATGAAATTATTCTTTTCCTCACCTCCTAGGACAGTTCAGCTCCAAGGAACAGTAGAGATAAAACAGTGAACGTGCAGGATGGGCTCCTCGGGCTGGAGAAATGATCCCCCTGTGTTGGGATCCTGGTAGGTCCCAGAGCAGAGGCAGGACTTAAATCAGCCTCATCCTGGACCTGTTCGAAGCGGGGCATTGAGAGAGGATGGACTCCTTTCCCCCCATATCTTCCATCAGATTGAGTTCGTCCACATAAAATCCCCCTCCAAGTGTTTTGGATCCTGAAGTATTTCCTTTAAAAACAAAACAAAACCAACAGCTTCTGCCTCTTTCATCTCCTGGGCACATCTCACATTTCTGATGCTTCTGGAGAATTCCATCTGGCCATCAGAATCCCAGAGAAGACCTCTCAGGGCCGACTTCTCCAAATTAGGCCCAAGACCCTCGATACTTTTAGAGGACATAATGGATTTTAAAGATAGGAATGGTCTGCCTGAGGAAAGAGGAAAGAATCTCCTTTCCTCTTAAGCGTAGACACCATCCCTTTTCCAGAAGGGCTGTATGCAGTTTGGCCACGAGACCATGCCGTGTTAAAAGAAAAAAGTTTTAATTTTAATAGTTTTCATAAGCAAAACTGAATATAATAATAATGAATGTCTATAAGAAGGAAATCAAGCCTGGATTGTATTTGACTTTAATGCCATCACAGTCATAAAATCTGTTTTAATAGTTTTGTATAGAGCAAAAGTGTCCAGCATCCAGGAAAGAAAAAAATGTGTCCTGAGGCCTTGAATTGTAGGTGAGCAGCATGTAGACTGCTAAAGCAGCCCTGGAATTTGTGGTTAGGGCCAGAGTTAACCCAAGTACCTAAACAGAGATGACGCATCCAATATTCTGTTTAACTATGTTACAAAATATTCCTCAAGCTTCGCTCTCGCTGTCCTTCCTGTCTACCTCTGGTTAGTGGGGAGAGGCAGTCTTTTGATTTCTGTGGGAGGACAGTCTCAGAATGTCTCCATTTGGTAGGTTGGCCACGTTCTGGCATAGCTGAAGCACAAAATGAAACAGTCTCCACCACCGACTCTGCTTACCTCTTGTGGAACGACTTGCTTCCCCAAAATGAGGAGGTAGAACTTAGAAAATTTAGTCTGGGTTCCCTGGTTCAGTTCCCAGTCGATCTTTCTTATCAACCCTCTCTTCCTGTTCACTTTCGAAACCTATATTACTTATTTATGACCCAATTGAGTAGAAATAATATGCACTTCATTTGCACTTATAACTGTTATCCTATTAATTACTCAGTTAAAATCCATAAAAGTGGATAGCTGCCACCGAAATCAGTGCTGAAATCCTCACGAAGGAAGCAGCTATGACAAATTCGTTATTTAGGATCTTGTATGTAATTTTCTGAAGTAAATACCAGAATTCAAATAAATGATTTCTTCCTTGCAAGCAGCAATAGAGAGAAAAAAAAAACCTTGATCAAAGAAACAAGTGATTCCAAGTTGATAGCTGATATGTAAACACAATTCTCATAGCCCCTGTTCTCTGGCCCCATGGTTCTCAAACTTCACTGAGCATCAGAATCCTCTCTAGGCCTTGTTCTGATTAAAACCCAGATCGCTGGGGCCCCGCGTTTCTGATTCAGTGGGAATGGGGTGGGACCACAGAACTTGGCGTTTCTACCAAGCTCTACTTAGTGCTGATGCTGTTGCTCCAAGGACCATACTTTGAGAACCACTGAGCTTAGATGTCAGCCTTTACTTGGTCTAACAGGTGGAAGGGAACCCCATCCTGAAGTTAGTAGAGGACATAATGGATTTTAAAGATAGGAATTGTCTGCCTGAGGAAAGAGGAAAGAATCTCCTTTCCTCTTAAGCGTAGACACCATCCCTTTTCCAGAAGGGCTGTATGCAGTTTGGCCACGAGACCATGCCGTGTTAATGACTATGTCATCAGCGTGATTATCTCCGGCTCCCAGTCCATGCTAATTGTTACCCCTCCCAGGTTATCCCCTTGGAGCCCTTCTAAATTTGTGTGGATATGTGATGGTTGCAGCACAATGGTCCGGGATGCAGGCACTACAGGCGTTCAGTTTGAAGGCACACTTGCATGCTGGGGCACTTAGGGGCAGCTGCTCAGGAGGTCCAAGAAGGAATATCCGGTGGGAGTTAATAAAGGCTTAGCAAAGGCTTAGTGAGACCTCGGTCTTCTGAGCCATGGGAACCTGGAAAGAGCCTGACTTCTCTCTGCCGTGTTCCTCCAGCCAAGGTGTATTTATTGAACATTCCTCCTGTGCAAATCTCTATGCTGGACACGGTAGAAAAAAAGCAGACAGTTGCATCTGGGGGAGGTGATGTTCTAATGGAGAGAGTGAAGCAGGCCCACAAATCACTATAATATGGTAGAAAGTGCCACTAAAACAGACTCACGGTTCCTCAGGGGTGCTCAAGAAATCATCATACCTCAAATGCAATTATCTTTTAGGAGAGAAAAAAAAGAATATCAAATCAAAGTTCATGAACTGAGAAACTGAAGCCAAAAGTGCTAAACAGTGTACTGGCACATGTAAAGGTTTCCCTCTGTGTGCAGGAATCCTTTTACTAATATTATTAAAAGCTGAAGGGCCCCTCTGATCATTGCTAGCTGGAGGAGGGAGACAGAAGGGGGTCATGTTTCGAGATGTTTTCCTTAATAGCTCTGACCTTCTGTCTTGCTGTTAGCTCTTCTGCCATCTGCCTTAGTTCCCTGTTCCAACTGAGATTGCCATGGTGAAAGCTCTTTAGCCCCACCAGAAAGGACCATTCCAGGATGGTTTGGGACCAGGAGAAAAAGCAGAAGCCTGAATCTGTCCCCTGCACTTAGTCAGCAGTGACCTAGCATCACTAAGCTCTTCCCTCTCCCTGCCAGCACTTACACACACCTTCTCCCCACCCAGACTCCATCCTGCTTCTGAGAGCATCTGTTTGATCCCCAGTTGACTTCTTAGAGGTGAAAGGTGATGGAGATAATTAGGAAAGGTTACAGCCGAAATGTGATAGATAAGACCCAGTTATGAAAGGCTTAGAGTCATCTCCTCTTTTATGTATTTAAAACTGGGGATGGAGGATTAAATTGTGCTTGGATGGTCATCAATACATCTCTTTCTGATGGTGAACCAACCTTTGTAGGTGACGCTTTACTGCTTCCCAAGAATTAATCCTAAATGGACATGAGGGATTACAATTTATCTTTAAAAGTACTGAGCCTCGAATCCATTGTGCTGCTGTGCTTGTGTTCCTTCCCAAATTCCTTGTGAAATTTCATACTTTGAGCAAAGTTTGTCTCTTCCAAGAAGGCTTCTTTACCACATTCCAACTTATATGGACTTCTCTAAATGCAAACCTATCAGTACTGAGCTTCTTTTTATCTTGTCTGTTCCAGAGAACAAAGGAACACCTGTCCTTTTCTTTTTTCCTCAGGATGCTTAGCACAGTTCTAAAGGTGGTAGGTGCTCAGTAAAGCTAACTAAGGCTATTCTAATTAAATAGCAATAGCATCTGTCCATAAGCAAAAAATTAGGCAGGGAGGGTGTAGGTGTCATGTATTTTCCCAGACATAGATGAGAATGATGCCTGCCACAGATTCAATAACACTAACTGGTCTCTGTCTTCTTAAAAGAGCTACAGAAATAGTGTTCAGCAATATTATATAAAAAATAACCCTTTGTAAAGCAAGCTATGTTTAGTTAGGGGTCAGATGATGCTTTGTTCAGTATGTCTTGTCACAGATGTCTTTCATCATAAGCAACAAATCTTTCTGTGTTGGGGAACATCGCTGAGACAGATGTCCTGTGACCCAGGGTGGAGGTTTATTCTTTGTTCGGTGATATATTTGCCTCCTCTTGAATTGCAGCCTCAGTGACTCAGCTTCTTTCTCCCTGCAGAAGAGATGTCAGTGACTGTTGTTTTGCCCTCAAGTGCCTTTTACCAAACAGGGCTTTGCTTTTGTAAACGGAGTGGCTAAAATGCACACCTTAAATAGCACCATTACATAACTCTATTTTATACCCAACTGTGCTGCCTGCAGTTGTCTGCAAGTCAAATGCATGTAGTAGAGAAAATGAAACAGTAAAAGCAGAATGGAAACAAACACCATAATGGTGGATAGGAAATGCAGGAAAACAATTTAGTTATCTGTTGCCAGAAGTGCCACAGAGCTATCTAGCCCTCTCTGTCACCTCAAAGTGGCTACTTGATTATATGACTTTGTACAGAGTGCTGAAGGGACTTTTGGAAGAATGTATGGGTTCTCTCTGTGGCATATGATCCAGGTGAGGATCTCTATCAAATCAGGGAAAACCATTTTTCTGTAAGTATCTGAAAATGGAGGAAGACTTACTCTTCACATGGAGAGGCCAGGTATGCCAAGAAGATTGAGGAGGAACCTCTCCTCTTCCCCATTGGCAGAGACTAGCTTTCAGTCTGCAGTCTCAATACCTGTCTCTGTCATGTTCCAGAAATGTGAGGACAGACTCAAATTCAAGCTCCCAGAATGTCCCTGCGTTTATTTAATAAAGGAGAACTTTATCCAGCTGTTTCTTCAGGAGAACTCCAGATGCAATAATTGGCTTGTGTTTGGGTCATTGTTCTCCAACTTCATTGGGTGTCAGAATCACTGAAAGAGCTTCTTCAAGCACAGACTGCTGGCCCCCACCCCTGAGAGTTCCTAGTTCTGTAAGACTAGGGTGGGACACAAGTTTGCGTTTCTAACAAGTTCCAGGTTTTGCTGACTTTGCCAGTCCAAGGACCACACTTTGAGAACACGTTGAATGAACAATAGCTGGAATTTAACACTAACAATGATACTAAGTGCAGAGAGATGTTCCTGTAATGAGAGGCTGGGAAACTGAGGCCAGTCGTAGGATTAGCAGAGTCACGGTTCTAACCTCCATCTCACTCTTCCTCTGTCTCTTCTCCACTCCCTCTGCGTTCTCCCTTTTTTTCTCTTCTTCTCCCCCTCGTTTCCCTTTCTCCCTCTCTCTTCCTCCTTCGCTCCTCCTACTCCATCACCTCACCCATATGCAGGTAAGTGGATACACATAAGGTAACCCAACTTCACTGCCTCTGGGAACAAGGTTTCCTCTGGGAACTGGGTCCATAGGCCTAAAAAATCCATAGACTTGCACTTCCCATGCTTGTCTCCATGGCTCTCCTTTCTCTTTGCTTCCATAGCCAGGCTCATCATATACTCTTTTGATGCGTTTACATATTCAGAAGATTTCCTTCTTAGTACTCATTCTTGGGAAACACCCTCTGTAATCCTCTAATACAGACAACGTTAATATTTGCACCTTAGTTATAGTCTAAAGATTTTCCTCTATCCAATGTGTCTTTTCCTTGTCATCTCGCAATGACGCTGATCACTCCTCAGTGGAACTCTGTGGTAGGTGGGTTGGCTTGGCCTTCACAAGGATCCTGACTTGCCCATGGGAACTTAACTCCGTACTGATCAGACCCTGAGCATCTACGTTTGGCATTTGTTTCTTCCCTGATCCTCTTTTCTGTCTCACTGTGGTGCCCTGTTTACAGTTGCTACAGTTTGTAATTTTACTAATTCAAAGAAATCACACCAAGGAAGCAGAGAATAAAAAGAGATTGAGGAGTAAGGGAGGAGGTTGAGAAGGACATTGACTAATGTATTACCTTATTTAGCTCCATTTCCAAATTTAGGGAACTCATAAGAAGCATAATTGAGTCTCCTACTTATAAAAATTCTGAGCCAGAATCCCTCCAGAGGAACAGGCTAATACCATCTCAGCAATAAAAGGGCCAGCAGCCGAGCAGGTGTTGGCTTATTTTCCACACAGTCCCAGGGGCTTGGTGTTTATGAGCCCTCCCACTGGAGAGAGGAAGGAAATTTCTGTCAAAAGAGAGTAGTTTTGTTTAGGAGGAGAATAATGTGATGGGGGAGGGACGTAGATCTGAACCTGCCTCTCTGGAGGCTGATACTAGGGCAGTGTGTGGGAGTGTAAGGGTGTGGGTGAGTGTGGATCTGTGGGTGGATCTGTGAGTGTGTTTGGGTGTGTGTAGGTTTGTGGTTGTGAGTGTACACAGATGTGGGGGGTGAGAGTAGGTGAGTGTGAATGTGTGTCTATGGGTGTCAGTGAGTGTGTGGGGTTTATAAGTGTATCTGAGGGAGTGTACGTGAGTGAGAGAGGGAGGGAGAGAAGTAGAATGAGAATGAGCATCACATCTCAGACACGCTCAATGGGCTTGCTTGACCTCCCTCTGACATGGTTGAACCACTCTGGCCAAATCAGGTTACCGTTTTTTTTTTGTATTACTGACTTAATATTTTTGAGTAGGACAACTCATGGATTGAAAATCCCAGAAGGCTTCCTGAAGTGTGAGGTTCCTTGGTATGCCCCGGCTCTGGAAGCTGGTCACTTGCTGCAGAGGTTAGCTGGAATTCTGTGTAGGCATCCTGACCGTGCAGCAGTGTGGGCAGCCTGCCCCCAACCCCACCCCAGGCCTCTGGAAGCCACTGGCTCACACTCACCACTCACCCAGCTTTCCAATCTATAGAACCCCACGATTTGACACTCATGTCCTCCTGTTAGATTCGTTTTCTGCTTTTAAATGATTACCACATTTTAAAGCATTACATTGTATTTTTACATTGTAGACCCCTTTAAAGATATCTCATTTGGGTTGCATCAGCAGAGCCTGCACTAGCTAAACAAGACCTTTTAAGGTAAACTTTTCTTTTTTAAATCTTGAGAAACTTGTATACCAAATGGCTGTTAGAGATGTATTCTATTCCTGCACAATTGATGTAGGCAGCCAGCCCTTCATCTTGGCCTCTGCTGGAAGTTGGATGTTCTCTCCGGCTCAGAGGAATGAAGCTTTTGGCCACACAGAGCTTCCAGTCTGCCCAGAAATATCCTAATTTATTAGCTAAGAGATACCACCTGAATGACCTGGGATGCGTCATCCTATGCAGATGCCTGGCTGAAAAAGTACCCCAGCAGCAAATTGAAGCTTATGCGATCAGTGTCCACTTGCGAAATTCAAACCCGTGGTGGATAATAATGGAGACGGAATGACAGTCATGAGTTGGAGACTCATTCTGAGCACCGACTACAGTCAGTTTGTCATGGCTGCCTGGGGTGCTGCCCACAGGAGCACGAGGCCAAGTCCTGGCTCAGTGAGAAAAAACGCCACCATAGAGGGTGGTGTCTGCCACAGTGAAGAAGTTGGGAGTGGGGAGTGCTGTCAGCATACCTGCTGTACTTTCCTCCACTGTTCTCGTTAACAAAAGATACCAGCCAACTCTTTAAAAATATATTTCTATTCACTTGATGACGTGAGCTTTTGCTGTCTGTAGTTGGGGCCAGCTCTGGACGGGGTCCAATTCTTCTGCTCATTTGGAACTCTTACGGTTTTCTGGTCTTGTTTTCACTTTCGTTTTGCTGTTTTCTTCTTCTGGCATGTCCCCTCTATCTTGGGATCCCTCCTTCCAGTTTTAGAATGCTCTCCCACCGAGAGCACCCCACATGCTCAGATTTTGGTTCATACTTTCTGGGAAGAGGGAAATTACCTAAAAAACTAAGTTGTTGCATTTGCATGTTTAAAATAAATGCTAGGAGTTGACCATGCTTAGCCCACAGGAATGAATTTCTGTCAATGATATCCAGGCATACTATTTGGAGGTTTGGGGCATGGCCCTTTTCTTGACACACCCTCAAATTCAAATAACCATATTCACAGGCCATCACTTATGGTCGTTTACCCCATTTGGACCATCAGAGTTCTCAACTTAAAAATGCCAGGCTGCTTTCCCAGCAAGGTGTCTTCTTCCTTACTTACTGAGTTAGCCTCTCTATATCCCAGATTATCATCAAGAAGCAATAAAAACACTGTTTTTTTCTATCAAAACAAGCATTCCTTTCCTACGTAAGAGGAGCGACCTAGGATTTTTGTGATTATAATACAACTTTTCATTCATTCTATGTAAAACTACAAAACTGCAAAGGAAAGATGCAAATGTATCTATATACACACATCCTTGGAAACCATCCATGATGTACCATTAAGTACAGTGAAACAGAGAACAATGTGCAAAAGAAAATTGTACATTGTGAACAGGCACACGTGCAGGCACTGTATACTTAAGCATTTATTTAAGGCATATGAAGCAACCTAGAAAAAGTTACATTAAGAAGTTTTGCCTCGGAAGAGAGGCAAAGGATGAGGTTGTGGAGGAGCTGGGGGTAGAGGTGATAGTGAAAGGGAGCCTTTGGATTTTTACTTTACACACTACTGTGTTTTTATCGTTTTACAGCCAGCATGCATTACTTTCATTATTTAAAGAAAGAAGGGTCTAAATTAATTGTAAAACAGCAAAAGAAGTCAGGCCAAAAAAAAGATTGGGCTAAATCCAGTTATTCAGAGTAAGAAGAATGGCATTTCCTTTGATCTTTAGTGACCCCAAAGTTTGCAGCAGCTAGTAATCATGTCCAAAGATCCTGTGGACTCATGAAGTCCAGGCTGAATGCTGCCTTCCTTTACCATGAGGAAGACCTTCCAGCATCATCTGCTCAGTCCCTCGCTGAGCAGCTACGGTCAGCTGAAGGAAGACAAGATGCTTGGAACGGAACCTCACATGGAACTCTTGGAGGTTTGCAAATGTTATCATGGTCTGCTTTTTAGAATTGTACCCCAAACATTAGCTGCTTACCCTTGTACGTTTGTTTGGTTTTTTGTTTTTGTTTTTTTAATTCTAATATGATAGGAGACCTATGTGAAGGGTGATCGGCCACAGCAAGAACCACCCTCTGCCTTGATTTGGTGCTGCTAGTGCAGCTGCTTCCAGCAGTGAAACTGGAAAAGAGCGAATTGAGCTATTTTTTAACGTCTAAACTAAATCTATGGTCAGCAATTAGCCTTCAGGCAGAGAGGTAAGATATTAGATAGAAAGTACTATACTGCTACCTCTACTCCTGACTTTAAGAGTAAGGTGGATTTTAGACTTAACACACAGAGGAACACCTTAGCTAGGGAACGCATAAACGTTTACAATCCAAGCGAAATGGATTTGCTGCCATTTCTTAGCGTAACTTTTGCCTCAGAACAAACCTACCTCACAGAGGGTACTGTAGACAAGATTCCTGGTAAGAAGAGCCCCTGCCCCAGACTCGAATTCTCACCCAGATATATTTACATAACTCCAGAGAGCTTCCTAATGCTCACAACTTTTGGAGCCTGCTATTGTTATTCTCAATTTTAACAATGAGGAAAACGGAGGTTCTTATAAGTGAAAGGGTTGGTTCAAGGTTATGGAAATGACCGACTAAGGGGGAACTAGAACTCAGCGCTCCTGACTCCATTCTCTCCAGGTCTCCTAATTTAGAATTTCTTTTGGTTACAGACTCATCCCCAGAAGACCCCTCTTAAAAAAAAAAAAAAAAAAATATATATATATATATATATTGCTGGGGAGTTGAATAAAGAAAGCAGTAGAGAGAGTAACTCTGCAAATTAGTGTATTGTCCCCTTTGGTGGCATTTAAGAGAATCTTTAGTGATGAAGTTTTGATGGAGGCAGACCAGGGGCGGGAGGCAACCAGAGTACAGGATGGAGGAGATATGGAAGGGGGACCCAATGAGGAGAAGCCCACATCCTAAAGCAAAGAACTCCAGTGAATGGGAAGTGAGGATCAGCCTCGGCTTTGGCTCTTCCTATGGGCTTCCAGCTTCTCTCCTGCTAATACTAATTAAGCCTAGAATGAATTCCCCACAAAGGGAGTTGTAGATGTCTTATCTTTGGAGATACTAAAATATCTGTTCAAAGTGAATGACTTAAGGGAAGATCCCTGCCAGATGACAGAATAATAATACCTGACATTTATAAAGCAACCTTACCATTTTATAAAGTTGTTTTGTTTTGTTTTCTTTTATCTGCATCTCTCTTCTAGTACTTTTCACACTCTGGTTGGCAGTGCATTTATTTATTTATTTATTTGCTTATTTATTTCTGTATTATCACACTCTATGCTTTCAGAGGGTGAGATCAGTGCCTGATTCATCTTTAGGAATTGGGAAATGAAGAGCACTTAATACGTACTAGTTGCCTTGATGAATGGACCGGGGATAGTCACACAAATCTTTTAAAATTCTCTTCGGTGTATCATACTTACAAATGCGTTGGTTGTACTTGTGAAATAAAGAAGCGGAAGACTGGTAGTGCAGTCTTCATTTTTAATCTGCTTGTTCAACTTTAAGTGAATTTATGCCTTTATAGGTGTTTTATATGTGGAGAATGATGATCTATTTAATACTGATATTTTGAAGCGCAAACGAACCAACCTCCTCTATTTGGCCGTGTTAATTTGCTATAGCTTTCTGTTCACCCAAGTAGATCATGGAATAGGAACAAGGACGTCCCTACAAAAGTAGGGACAATATAGTCCCCACTCCATGTTGCCTGGTCTGCGGGGGATGGGCACACTATAGATCCTGAAACAAGGTTCTTGAATCATAAGAGGACCTTTGTCTATCAGTTATATATTCTGGTTTAAAAAACAAAAAAGGAAGCATCTAGTTATCTTATTAAATTCTACATAGAGAGTAATTACCCAAATGGAAAAAGAACTAAGATTTTAGTTCCAATAGTATGCAAGAAAAAAAAATGGAAAAATTCTTTTGGCATTCATTCTTTTGACATAGAGGAAAAACACTGGGCTCGATGTTTCATAAACCTTGGTTTCCTGATCTCTGGGTTAAAATAGGATTGTATCCTATTGTGAGCAAACAGAGCTTTCAAATATGTCTGCTTAGGATTCATAGGCTGGCAATGACGCCAGGTCCAGGCATGCATTCAGAGTGGGGAAGAATGCCTTCAGAGTGCTGGGAAGGTCAGAAGGCCTGTGACCCTCTCCTAGGGTTTCACTTGGCAGGCAGGTACCCATTGAAACTATCTCCCAGGGACCTCGTGGGATCTGAGTTCCTGCTCCTTCTCTTACTGGGTGGGATAAGCGCAATGCCCAGTTCATGTAAGGACAGGGACAGATTGTTTTCACTCTCCTGCCATTAAAACTAAACAGAACAAAAAAGCCCCAAACAACCTGTCCCATGCCCTTCTCTCCCCTCCCAGCATGGGTGCTAGTTGCCTTTTCCTTTGCCTCTTTCTTCCCACTGATAATCTAGACACCTGAAATATTTAACCACCTGCATTCTCTCCTATTCTGTTTTGTGCCTGAATTTGCTAGTAGAGCTTTTGTGCATAAGAGCTCAGCTGTCAGGGACAGGAATGTGAGGCTTGTATTTTGGACAAGATTTGGGCAGAGTCCACCTGATTCCTTGGTTTTGTCTGGAAATGTTAAGAACTTTTACAGCATTGTGTGCCTAGTGGCCTGCGAGTGTAGGTGAATCTAAGCCGGTGTCTCTAGCTAAGAAAGGTAGGTTGGGAATTCAGTGAGTTTGCAACCATGGATATTCCAAGTCCTATTAAAAGTTAAAATCAAGCATAGGGAAGCAATTATAATGAAGGGAAAGGAGGCACAAATATGGTTGAGTTTCAGGCTATGTCTTCTAAATAAAAAAATAAAAGCAGTGGGCTGAGTTCAAGGGAGCAGTCGAGTTAGCTGAGGGCAGAAATACTTGTCTTTGTTTAGGAGTAACAGTGCCCACGAGGCTCAATGGGGACGAAAACCAGGCAACCTGTGAGAGCTGCTGTTTGTGAGTTGTTTGGAGGAGTTTGCAATCAAAACGATTGTGAATGTGAAAGTTATTACTGCTCAAAAAAACACTTTATATCAGGGTTAATTATAAGGAGATTCTGTAGTATAATTAGTGTTCTTTCTATGGAGGATTAAGGGGCTCTCCTAAATGGCCTTTTTGATTGCCTTCTTCCCTTTTTTAATTTCCTCCTTGTCCTTTTTGATTATCTACCCCACGACCCTCAGGGCTCCTCAATGTAATACAATTAAAATAACATTTTTGCATTAGAGGTTTTATTTTATGAGCTATTAACCCCCTGCTTGCTGAAGTCTGGTTGTCTCCCTGCAAGCGGGTGGGTCCCCCAGACACAGTCGCGCCTCTGAGGCCCCCATGCGATGCACCCCTACATTGTAGCCAATGCTGGAGCACGGCTGCGAACCACCCCTCATTGGTCTTTAAGGAGATGATGGGAAGCCGATTTGCAAGTGAGGAAATGAAAGGAAAAATGACCCTTCTGGCTTAGCTGGCTTTAATGTAAATCACAGCAGGAAAATGGGACCTTGCCCCAACCCTGATCACGCCGTGCGCCCTGGCAGGCTGCTTTGCACAAAGTAGTTGCTTAAAACTGGCCAGGATTGACCTGCTTAGAGCCAGTCTGCCGTCATTTTTGTAATCTCGAAACAACCAGGTATTTAGATATTTAAGCTTCCTTCCCTTATCGGTCCTGCCTCGAGTCCCTTATTGGACTTGCTAAATAGACCCCTCATTAATCTTTATTTCCTCCATTCTGACCCTAAAAGGGATTCTAAGCAGGGCATGCAAAAAGTGAAGGTGAGCTTGAGGTAAAGTGTAAGTTTTGAGTCAGATGAACCTGGCATGGAAGCTCAGCCTTATTCCCTACTAGCTATGTGAGCTTGACCAAATTCCTTAAATTCTCTGGACCTCATTTTAATCATGGATAAAAGGGGTGTTTCATCATGGGCATTACTCCAACATCTGAGGGGTATTGTGACGATTAAATGAATGAAGACCATAAAACATTTAGGGCAGTGTCTAGCATTTGGGGCCATTCAAGAAATACAGTACTACAATCACCATTCGCCCTAACCCCCACCCCTTTTCCCCATCTTTCTTGCCATTAGCATTTGATCCTTCTACAGGCCTACCTGGGGACTGCTCTGCAGAACTCCCTTCCAGGTCACTTATCAACCACTCAAGAGTGGGAGACATTTATATTCCGTTTATTTGAGAGACAAAGCCTTTCTTTTATGGAAGTCCGTGGCCTTTCTCAAACTGCCGTGGAACCAGTTCTTGGGTGACCAGGCTCCATGCACAAGTCTGTGAGCCACAAATTTAATATGTCCCTTATCAAGAAATTTCCACAGAGACAGAAGCACGGGAATCATGAATTAACAATGCAAGAGTTAAATAACAGTTGGGTACAATGATATATATTACTAGGTAAAACGTGATTACTTGTCAAGTTAATAGCCTTGGTAATAAGAGCACAGAATATGAGAGAGAGGAAGGACCATGTCAGAGCAGGAAAAAGGGAAAGCTTTCAATGCTAGCCACGTTGCTCTAAGGTGAGTCACGAATAAGAAGACATTGAAATGCCTGAATTCACAAGATAATTAAAAATGCCCATTCCAGTTTTGAATATGTCACTTTTCAGTGTGGCAAGTTAGATTAAAATCAAGCCCATCTGAAATCACTAATTAGGAAGAACATTTTTGTCCTGGCAAAATGGGCTTTCCTTTTGTTCGATCAAACCTGAATGCATATGCTTTACAACTCACAGATTAATAGTTGCTTCATTTCCAAAGCATCAGCCACACAGGTAGAACTGTCCGAACACAAGGCAGGTGAGTCTGCAGCTCCATCACTGCAGGGGGCAGTGAGCCACCACCTGGACACACCTCTCTTGGAGGGCGGCCGTAGGGTCTCAGGCACAGTGTTTACAGTAGAGTGACGGGGCCCTCATTCATTCCGTCAGGCTGCACCAATCTTTATTAAGCACCTGCTTTGGAGTCATGCATGCTTCCAGACACTGATAACTTGAAAGTAAGTAGGACACAGCCCGTCCTCAAGACGTTTGCCCTCTAGAGCTGTAAGTGCTCAGACGAGGGAGCTCCTACTAATCTGGCCAAAGGATCAGATTTGAGAATGTCCCCAAAACCAGGTAGGACATATCATAAGAGTCCTAAAAACAGTGTGGGAACCTTGGTAAGTCAGACCAACTAAATGGGCTTCTGTCTCCTTAGAAGAACTGAAGAGGTGCCCTTCCACAAGCAACATATGTAGATTCAAATCCTGGCCCCACCACTTACCAGCCATGTGCTTCGTTTTCCTCATCTGTAAAGAGAGATAACAGTCATTGCAATTCCAAAGGATTATTGTGAAGTATAAATTAAAAAATACAGGTAAAATGATTGGAATGGCACCTGATGCATATGAGCCCTCAGTGAAAGTGAGCTGCGACAATGAGAATTATTATCTTTGTTATTGTTATTATGTGATCTAGTAGGATAACGGTTTTTATTTGTTAAGAATCATGCCTCTTTATTTCCCATAAGAATTTGAAGTGGTTTATATACTAATATATATAGTACACAAAGTAAAAATTCAGTGAATAAATTAGGGTGAAAAGAAAGGTAGAAAAAATAAAACGAAGCCAGAGGTAAAATAAGTACACCAATTGCATGCTATCAGACTTTGTATTTGGTAAGCCTTCAGAGAGTACATAATCTCTAAGTTTTTCTGCAGAGATAGACCCACCTGGTCTCTAGTGTGGCTGAGAGGGGACCTACACACCTGTACATATTCCAAACTGTGGCCCCTCAGCCTCCTTGTGGCTGGAGAACTTGCCTGTTTCCTCTTGTATCCTCAAGCCCCAGGAACAGACCCTTGCATGTAGTAAGCACTCAATAAATACTTTTCAGCTTATCTGGAGGGAGGAAAGGAGTTAGGTATAGTTCTCCCTAGAGTGATGACCCTGGTCCTGCTAACCCCTCATGAGTGTGTTGGATGTTTGCTTGAGTTTGAGTGTCTCCATGAAGAATTTAGTTGCCTGGAATTTGTCATCTACTTTATTTAGGGAGATTCAATTGTTCAAACCATTTCACTGAGGAAGTGTTCAACCAGTCTCATTTGTCTTCTCCTTTGCTCCCCACCCCTTGTGCCCACCCCCCACTTCCTGATCTGGAAAGGTTGTCTTTCCACAAATTTCCAAAGAAAATGGACTTTTCCTCTTGTGGAAGTAGGTTGATATGGTTGCGGATGTCAATCTCGATGAGTTTTGAGGTGGCAGATGGTCTTTATTTTTCTTCCTTTTCAACAAACCTTTCGACCTATGTGCCCTTCTAAACTAAGGGTAGTCACTATTTACTGAACTAGAACTGCACATATTAAGATACTTATATATAGATAGATGTCAGGCTCTCTAGTAAACCTAGGCTGGGTCATTAACTTACTTCACAATGGATACAGCATTTCTGAAGAACATTTCTATGTATTATGATTTATTAGTGAAAGGCGTTCTTAAAGAACTCAGCAGTCTGAACTTGGGAGAGATAATCAAAGAACACAGAGCTTGCTGCAAGCTAGTTTTGTTCCATCTTTGCAAAGACCTGTTGAGGACTTAAACTCAAAGGATGACCCACATCCCTGGTGAAGTGTTCACATGCAGATGTCCTTCAGCTCTGGGTCTCACTTTACCTTGACCACGTCCTTGAGAAATGGCCTCATTTGGGAGATGTGGAGAGAAAAGGATGAGAAACGGGAAGGAGGGACCTCGGGTCTGATGTTGGAAATGTTCATGAGAATGAGAAGGTCTGCATTGGCCAAGGGTGTGTACCCTTTTGTAAAATTCTTCTTTGATGACAGTAGGAGGACAAGGCTAGCCAGGAAGGACCAGAGTCCAGCCTTGCTTGAGGAATCTGGCATGTATCACAGGTTGAGGCAAACAAGGAAGTGAGTCCAGGGAAGTCAGCTAAACCAAGGAGAAGCAAGTGGAGATGATATTCCCAAGTGGGCAGGGTCTTGAATCCAGAAGGTCAGAGAGCGAGCAAGAGCAGCAAAAGTGAGCCAAGGACTCTGAGTCTTCAGAAAGGAAGCTTTCTGTGGGTTTCATCAGCCTATGGCATGTGGGTGACCCAGATCCCTCAGTGGTTAATCAGAACCAGAGGAAAGTCAGAGAGCTGCAGGTAAGTCCTCTGCATGAATAAGGCAGGACAGAAACATTCTGTTTATTTGTACATATTAAAAATAAAAGGTCTTAGAAATAGTGCGTTGCAGTCGGGGCTATTAGTGAAGTCGTGCCTCCTTTGCTAGGTTTTTTGGCGATTTTATTTTGTCTTCTGTTTCACTATCTGGAACACGAGTGCAGTGCTTTAATGATATGCAGATAATTTAATGCACTCACATTAATGATGTGTTGATTGTACACAGAAGCTTTCTTGGAATTCAGAACTTAAGAAAATAAATAGTATTTAGCAAATTGAAAGTGAAGAGAATGGAGTTAAGGGTGGAAAGGTCAAGAATAAATGGTGAAAGCATGAGCTAATGTCATTTCCTTGATAGGTTTTCAGTGGAAAAGGTGTTGGTATAATTTCATTAATTGTGATCGTTTATTCTCTGGCTAGACTAAATCTCTGGCAGAATGATTGGCTAAGCAAATAAATATAGGCATCGTTTGCTTGAACAATTGATGGGTTTCTAAAGAGCTGGTTGCACACCATCTATGGTGAATCTTTCAGCAGAATAAGTACGTTACCAGTCCAGAAAGGAATTCCCCTGCAAGGTGATGCATGCTTGGGGAACAGGTGCATCTTGCCCTGGAAATTGGCCTCTACGGAAACAATATTTGCTTGAACTGAAAAGAATTGTGTCTTTTGTTTTAATAAGGAAGACTGATTCCTGATTTATCTGCCTGGAAAATGCTTCATATACTAATGTTTCATATATCCACTTTGTTTGAATTACCTTGTATATGTTCGATCTAATGTAAATAAGATTCCCCACAATGACTTTTCCTACTAGAAGAGAAACTTGTTTACTAGTATTTTAAAAATAACTATTTACTAAGGTCTTGAATAACACCCAAGATATATCTTCCCCACAGCATCTCATGCATAGTGGTACAATAGCAGCACTCAATAAATCCGATCTACATGAGTAAATAAATATATGCTTAAATAATATACATAAGTATGCAAAATGAATATTATTGCAATGGAATAATAATATTCCATTCTCCTTAGATAAGTGGCTCTGGTCATTTTATTTTCCTCTTAATCTATTTGTGATCAGAACTTACACCAGACAAACGTATTTGTCTAGTTCTTGCAACTGTATATAAAATAACAAAATGGTATTTCCATAATTCAGGATTTTTTATATACTTGGATTGTCCTTGCCACACTAGCAATTAGTACAGTTTAATGAGGTTATTTTCCCTTACGGGCTGATCTCTCAGAGACACGGAGTCACAAAACCCAGGGCCCCTTTTCTTCTCCTCTGCCCCTGACTCATTCTGTGACCTTCAAACCGAAGGCAGTGCTGCCCCAGGAAAGGTGGTTGTATTGACTGCAGTTGAGAAGTGAGGTTTCTGCGTTTCTCTGCCTGTCTGATTGATGGTGTGTGATGCAGGGAAAGCAGTATTTGGGGAGGCTCTCAGGTGTGGGGGCGGGAGGGTAGTAAGTTCGAGAGTACCAGAAAGTTCTCCCGGCTGAACCGAGAGCAGGCTGGGGGTTTTGGTTAATTGTGTTTGAAAGCTCTAGCAAGCCCCCAGATGAAATATGGCAAATTCAAACCAAGTAAAACTGTAGAAGTCATACCCGCAAACTGGGAAATTACGGTCGACGGTTATTAGTCATTCTTACGGGCAATAGAGAGCGTCGTTTAAAAAAATTCAAATCTGATGCTGCGAGTCAAGAGCTGTTCTTTCCTGGACTGGATAATAATATTTCCAGAATCCTTTCAAGAAATTAATAGGAGCCCTTGCTCCGTGCTGCCAGCAAGCTTCCATTCTTGTCAAGTTCAGCCTGCATAGAAGCGTTCTTAAGTTTGTGCAGAATCATCAATACAGAGAATCTCGGGATGCTCGCTTATTTAGGCCTAAACACAGAATTCCTGAGGGTCAAGTGGAAAATGCAAAAGCATATGGTGAATGAAGAAAACCACTAATAGAGATTAAGTTTAATGTTGGTTAAAGGTGCTTGGGTCCTGTCTGATGTTCTTGACTGGGGAGTCTGGATTTTTGACTTAGCCTAGATTGTATTGGATATCTACTACCCCTTTCTATTCACATGAAACTGTGCAACCTGGATGGTCCTCTCGAATGGCATCTAGCTCTGGGAGGCAGATGCTGGTGGGAAGGATATCAGCCTAGCTCTCATCCAAATCACAGCCACTGCCATGTCTTAGGGCCAGAAGGATTTAAGAGAACCACTTGAGAATGAGACATTGCCCCCATGTCACAAAAGAGATTCCAAGGCAGAGTTATTGGCTCAAGGTTTACACTAACACACAGCAGTAGGGGTAGGCTATGTCCTAGGCACCTGCTTTGTAGTTGAGTGTTTCTCCTCCCACCCCCCTTTTTTTTTTTTTTGCAGGAGGTGTGTGGGGGGGGTGCACAGTCCAGGAATCGAACTCGGGTCTCGCATGGAAGGCAAGCAACTTCTTCCCCTTTTAATTGTTGCCTCTTTCTATTTTGTTTGACAGAGACTGAGAGAGGAACAGTAAAAGTGGGGAGAGTCTTAAGAAGAGAATCTAAATGCCTTTCTAGCGAGGTGGTGAATTTTGCATTTCCGAAAGGCACTGCTCTAATGTAATTATTCCATACAGCCAGAACTAGGCCCACTGCTCCATCTTCAGCATTCTGACCAAATATTTTATCTGAGACTTCACACCCCACCCCCAAACCAATTTTGTCCTGTACCCAAGCCCCTCAACCAGTCCTTAAAGTAGGAGTTGGCACGATGGGTTCCCTAACAAGCTGACTTTTCAAAGGTTTTCAGCTCTCAGAAACATGAAAGCCTTGTTTAAAAATGTAGGGGGCTGATATGTACCAGTACTGTGGAGCAGCAGCAGGACGTAGCTTTTTGCAGTGCCATAAATCCCCAAACCCCAGCTCTTTAAATTAAGATGTTTATGACAGCTGCTTGTACTTAATGGAATGCACATAGGATTGGTCATTAATTATTGCTCTGGGTTTTTGCACTTATTCCCTCCATTCCACTGCAAATGTCAGTATTGTTATATGAATTATTTTTAGTGCTTTTTAAAAGATATCTTTGTTTCTTTGGGTTTGGATTTTTTTTTTTAACTTTTATTGTGAAAATTCCCAAACATACTCAAGAGTTGAGGGAAAAATGGAATCCTCCAGTGGACCCCACATTCAGCTTCAGCGACCATCAGCATTTTATCAGAGTTGTTTCATCTGTCCCTCCCTCACAATCACATTTTTTATTTTTGCTGGATTCTTTTAAAGAAAATCCCAGATATCATGTCATTTCACCATTAAGTAACCCATTCACATAGTTTTAAAAATTTTGTTAAATAGCCATAATGCTATATCGAGCCTAAAAATTTAATAATTTTTAATATGATATGATACTCAGAATATTTTCAGACTTATAGTTGATTTGTTCAAGAAAGGATCCAAACAAGGAAGATTCCTTTCTGAACCATTTTCATGAGATCTTTTAGCAGCTTTAACTGGGTCATTAACCAGCCACCTAGAAATGCATTGCTCCATCACTGCACTGCTGATTATCAAAGAAAAACTCAAGCAACGTCCGTCCTTGACCTCTGACCCAGCACTCCACTTTCAAAATGGATTTGGAGCCTGCATCAATTTGCATGGATAACTGTGATTCAGTGCCCTGTATCTATTGTGGAAATTCTTCAGCTTTGAGACAGAACTTAACTATTTTCCTGTGGTAAATATTTGTACAATTCCTTCTGATTTTCATTAGTTAAGGGTATTCGGTCCTGGTGTGCCTTTGAGCGATGCCTTTTCCACTTATTAATGACTTCCTCGTCCGCTTTCTGCCAAGTTCTGTACTTTGGGTTGAAGGAGGTCAAGACGTGGCTGTTTAGATGAATTTCCAACTACCCAAGCTTCTGGTATTAAGTTCTCACTCTTGCACTTTGACTCCAGTTATCGTTTTAAAGTCTATTTGCAGCACGGTGACAATTTTGACAGGAAAGTCAAACTCAGCAAACGACCATTATTCATATGAATGTGATTAAACCCAGGACAATTATCTTCCATTCATATTTAGCAGAAGGAAAAAAAAAAAGACTCTAGTTCTAAAGTGTGGGGGTTTTTTTTCTATTTTTTACTGAAAAATCTAAATTTTTACTGGTCTCGTTTTAAAAGTGGGGATCACCTTTTTCTAGCTGAATATCTTTGCTTCTCTGCTGACATATTCTCCTTGAATTCTGCAAGAAAAAACCTTTAGGAAGTCGGAAGGTGCAGTGGTTGCATCTAAATGTACATTAGGGATGGAGTGAGAAGTTTGAACATTCTGGAAAGATTCTTTAATAAATGACAGCTAGATGAAGAGAAGGATGAAATCTATACCTAGTTATATCCAGACTGCAATTATTTCTGCCTGTATGTCAAATTAATTCTCACTATGTCAACTTTACCATGTTAACATCACTTTGCTGACATAAATCCAATCTACAGGATGCCGGATATTAGAATGATCAATTATCCAGATATTTTTCTACCTAACATCCAACTAATTTGGAAGCTGGCTGCATTTGGAGGCTTCATCTGGACATCTAGTTCAGTATCTGGCACATATTAAGGAGCTTAATAAAAATGAATTTTAATTGATAAGGGCAAGGGGTGCCAAGTTAGAGGTGATGACAGAAGACAACGAAGCAGGATTAGAGTTTTATAACCCAGCGCCGAGAGAGGAAGATTGTGCCTAGACTTCTGTCCACCTTGCCTTCTTCCAACATCATGGGCAGACTTTTATCGACAGGCTTAGGTATTTCAAACTTCATCACCTGCTTGGGCCTGTGTTGATCAGGCCCTTGAGTGAAGCACCAGTTCTTGGCACCATCCTTTAAAGGAAGGAGAAAAGGGGCCTGCTATTTATTTAACCCCTCTTGTGTACCACATACTGTGTTCGGTACTTTGCATTCTCTCATTATTCACGAGAACGGCCTCAAGGCTCAGTATTATTAGCCCCATTATACAGATATGGCCCTGGAATGAGAATTACCAGGCTAGTAGTTGGTATTGCTGAGATCCAAACCCATTTGTGTGCTTTTCTCACTGTGCCAGGGCACCAGGCTCATTTGGGCTGGTGACCTCAAGTTACCTTTACAGGAGAGGGAAGGAAGATGGGAGAGAAGGACGTGTCAGAATGAGAGAAGATTGATGGCGGAACATAGTATCAAAGAAGCCTCTATTCCAGCCACAGTTGTCTATGGCCTCCTTCTTGCCCTCGTGAAAGCAATGTAAAGAAGCTTGGTCTACAATCTTTCTACTTGAAAGTTTAGACCATGAACCAGAACTTTGGGTATTACCTGGGAATTTGTAAGAAATGCAGAATCTCAGGTTTCCTCCCCAAACTTACTGAATCAGAATCTGCATTTTTAACAAATTCCCCAGGCAGTTCGTCTGCACATTAAACTTTGAGAAGCACTGGCCTAGATGTTTGTTGGAAATGATAATTAAAGATGCTGACTGAGTAAGTTTTAGTGTAGCTTAAGATAGTTTCTGGGTAAAGGCAATTCTCCTACATTAGCCTGAGAGCAAGAATCATAATGTTTTATTTTAAAAAAAGAGAGAACAGATTTTCTTCTAACTATGAATCTCAAAATTGGTATCTTGAATTAGGAAAGGAATCTTTTCTCTCCCAAAGTTTTTTAGGTTTCATTTCTTTCTTAGCCTTTTATTTTGATATAATTTCTAACAGGATAGTTGTAAAAATAATACAAACCCAAACCGACAACTCTAACATACACCCCCATATATCCAGATGCACAATTTTTAACACTTTGCCACATTTGCTCTATCATTGTAACGATCCATCTATCAATCCATCTACATGTCTATCTAACTCTCTTTCTTTTAGTTTTCTAAACATGTAAGAGTAGGTTGTATACATCACACTCCCTGAACAAGGATACTGACTTATAAAACCACCTTAAGTACATTACCAAGTTCAAGAACTTCAACATTGATATAATCCTATATCCTATATCCCAATTATTTCATATGTCCCAATATCCCAACTCATCCTACATCCCAATTATTTCGTATCTCCCAATAATGTTCTTTTGGGCCTTTTCTCCTCCATTACTAGATCCAGTCATGGATCGTATATTGTATTTAATTGCCACTGTCTCTTTAGTTGCTGTTTTGTTCCTAATTGTGGGAACATATACGCAACATAAACTTGCCCATCTCAGCAGCTTCCAAGCATGCCATTCACAGTGTTGTGCTGCCTTCACCACCATCCATTACCAGAACTTTTCCACCACTCAAAACAGAAACCCTGCATCCATTATGCATTAACTCTCCAACTCCCCTTCCTGCCATACTCCTGGTAACTGTACTCTATTTTGCCCTCTACTTTCCATCTCTTTGTACTTGTATATTTTAGCTATTTCATACAGGTGAAATCATACAATATCTGCCTCTGTGTGTGACTTATTTCACTTACCATGATGTCTTCAAGTTTCATCTATGTAATAGCATGCACTGGACTTCTTTCCTCTTTAAGGTTGAGTAATATTCCACTGTAATATATAGGACACATTTTGTTGACCTATTCATCTGCTGATGAATATTTGGCTTACTTCCACATTTTGACTATTGTGAACAACACTGCTATGAGTATCATTGTAAAACTATCTGCCTAAGTCACTGCTTTTGGTTCTTTGGGGTATATACCTAGAAGTGGGATTCCTAAGTTACATTGTGGTTCTTTGTTTAACTTTTTGAGGAACTGCCAAACTGTTTTCCACAGCAACTGCACCATTTTATATTCCCACCAACAACATACAAGAATTTCTATTCTCCACCTCCCAGCCAAAATTTATTATTTTGTTTTTCCTTTAAAAAAAAAATTCTAATGCATATGAAGTGGTATCTCGTGATTTTGATTTGATTTTCTTAATGGCTGATGATGGTGAACAAATTTTCATGTACTTATTGATCATTTTTATATCTTCATTGAAGAAATATCTATTCATGTCTTTTTTTTAATTAGGCTGCTTGTCTTTTTGTTGTTGAGTTGTAGAATTTCTTTATAAATTCTGCATATTAAACCCTTTTTCTTCATAAATTCTGGATATTCAACCCTTATTAGACATATTGTTTCCAAATATTTTCTCCTATTCTCTTGGTTGCCTTTTAATTTTCTTGGTGATGTACTTAGACGCATGAAAGTTTTTAATTTTGATGAGTCTGGTTTATCTGTTTCTTCTTTTGTTGCTCATGCTTTTGGTGTAAAGTCGAAGAATCCATTGCCTAATACAAGGTCTTGCAGATATTTTCCCTATGTTATAGTTTTAGCTCTTATACTTCGATTGTTGATCCATTTTGAGTTGTTTCTGTATTTGGTGTGAGGTGGGGTCCACTTTCGTTCTTTTGCATGTGTATAGCAATCTTTCTCAGCACCATTTGGTGAAGAGACTGTTCTTTCCCCATTGAGGAGACTCGGCACACTTGTCAAAAATAAGTTGGGCACAGCTGTTTGTAGAGTTGCTTTTAACTAAACCATTAGTGTGTTTATGCACATCCACACACGCATACACGATTGGGAGAGAGGTAGCCTTCAGATTTATTAAAATCAACTGTCGGCCAAGAACTTTTTGGATAGTTAATGGAAACCCAAATGTGTTTTCAATGTATACCCCATCAAAAAAAATATGACTTTGGTTTTGTTGTTTTTCAACGTGCAGAACAATTTGCACAATTTATGTGACTGCAGACCTTACGGAATGAATTGAATTATGGTTTTTGTACCTTTGTCCAGGCTTCTTCTTTGCTTGGACAATCTCTATGGAAGTCCTTTTCAGTCTGCCATTAGGCCACGAGATGGTCTTTGGAGAAACACTGTGAGAGTTTATCACCTGTTGCTAGGAAGCTTTATAAGAAAGTTAGGAGAAGACGATGAGACTTTATACCTTATTGTGCTACATCACTTCATTGACAGAAGCTTCTAAGTGTTCAATGAATTTAATTCAAACCTACATCACAACTGAAATTCTGTTTTTCCCCCTTTTTTCCTTCTTTCCTCTTCACTCTATCCTTGTGGGTCAGATTCCTACCATAATTTTACATTGAAAGGCATGGCTGAAATCCACATTCACAGCACCTACTAGAGAAAGAATGAGACATTTTATGCAGTTGTTCTTTCAAGGAGGAGCTAGAATTGGAGAGTCTTATAAGGCCCAGCACTTCCCAAAAGCATAGTCAATCAGCCCAGCTACCCAAGACAGCTTGGTGAAATGAAAACTCATTTGATAGGAAGTCAAATACCTGAATTCTAGTCCCACCTTTGCTCCTAACTAGTTAGAAACTTTTGATTATATCCTTTCGACTGTCAAGGAATGGACAGCACTTCTGTGAAAAGAGGCCCTCAAAGAGCCTTCCAATGTAAGGATTACACTATTCAGTCTACAAAATAACAAGATCGTATTTCTTGTGTGGTGAGCAAATAGTCTCATTTTCTATCTGGTCACATATGATGTCAGTAAATTATCAGTTATAAGCCCATTTTGACAACTCAAGAGTCCCTATAAACACAAACTTTCCATATGGGAAAAAAAAATTCTTTTTTAAAAAGAGAGAGAATTAAGACGGTGTTAATTCAGTTACTCTTGGATCTCTTCAAGGCCCACTTTTTGCCAAGTCAATCGACGTGGTTGAAGGACTTTGCTTCCTTACCCTGTGAAATTTTAGCTTTGAAGGGCTTGGGAGAAATGGTCAACCAACTGGCAGCTATTACTCTGTATTGTAAATCCTGTCGTAGAAGTGTCTTTGAAATAAGTGCTTTCCTTAAGAAATTGAAGTGATGATAACAGCACATATTTATTGAGCCCTTCCTGTATACTCACTTGACTGATACTGAGACTGAGGCATGGAGAAGTTCCACATGTACCCAAGTCCAGACAGTTGGGTCAGGATAATTTGAGATTTGAACACAGACAAACTGAGGACACGACATCACCTCCCTCCCATGGGAATATTCCTAAATGCTGAATATGAGTTAGTTGGGGAGGAGAGAATAGTGAGCAGAGTGGGATACATGGAGGAGTGTATTTTAAAATATTCTTTTAATTTTGGATCTTTTCCCCCTCATTGCCTCTATTCCATCTCAGTTACACAAAACTCTTCAAATACCCATTCAGTGTTCCCTGAAAACTGGGAATGCTGACAGTAGGAACCAAGAATTTCAAGTGCAAAATTAAACATTCCTTTTGTCTTTCTGCCAAACTGATAAAAGGCACCATTGGTTTTCTTAGTGGGTAAAGGCGGTTGGATAGGAGGAGCTGAGAAGCTATTTCCTTGAACCAGATGACCTCTTCCACCCCATTGCTGTGACCAGAGGCATGTTGCATGCTCCCGGGGTGACTGGACACTCTAATAAGGGGGTGAAATTCCTGGTCTCCTCTGGCAGGGATTGCTGGTATATTCGCATTCTTTTTCTTAGGGGAAGATGATAAATAGCTATCATCTTTCTACATAATTTAGAGTAATTTGGTATGATCATGTATTGCCAGCAAAGCCATGGCCACAGCCTGAAAAAAGTAAAGGAAATGAGAAATCTGTTTGCCTTGCTGACTGATGTAACCTAAACTGTTGTTTTTTCCTCCCTGCTAAACCTGGGTTCAAAGTACCCACCATGACTTTTGAATAGGGTACAGGTTCAATATCATTGGGCAGACAGATTTGGGGCTTTCTAGTCTAGGAGATAGGATTCCCATCTTTGAGGAGCTTTTTCTCCAAGTGAGGAGGGAAGTCCGTCCTAAGTGAAGCATCTGAGGGACGATGGGAGTCCTATCCCTGAATGGTATGTCATGCACGCTGGCTACAGGGGAGTCTTGGGTCCGAGAACAAAGCAGGGCACAGCAGTCAGGAAAGGCATCTTGGCACCAATCAGAATTGAACTGGGCCTTGCACTATTTGAAGGAAATAGGCTTCTTGCTTCCAGAAGAACTACCAGAACTTTACTTGGGCCCTATCCTCATGTCGTGCTGTGCAATACACTTGGGTCCTAAGCTTAAATGAGTAAGAAAGCCAGACAGATACCTTAACCTTGCTGAATGCACATTGAAAAATCAAACCAAAACAAATCAAAACCATTGTACAAAAGCTGATGCAAAGGAGCAATTTACACACAGCCTCAGGTCCACTAGAGAGCAGGAAATGGGGTGAATAGATTGTGTCAACTGTAGAGCTCATGCCCTGGCTAAAGGTGGCAGCCACATATTCAGACCAAATTAATTATCATGTTTTCTATTTTCAAAAGAAGACAGGAATATGTATGTTAGATGTGTGCATGTTGGAATATAATTCAGTTTTTTAAATTGCTCGACAACCGCTTTCCATTCAAACAGAATATGCCAAAGCCAGTGGCGTGTGGTCTCTGAAATGAATCTTCATCCCTAAACCAACCCAGTGATATTTTCAACGTGTCTTATTTAGGATATGGGTTCCATCTGAAAGTAGCAGCCATTCTTTCTCAGATAACAAACATCTCATTTCTAATATTCATAGAAGACAAATATACTGTCATTGACATTTCAGATTTCATTTCTAAAAAAAATCAATGGATTATTAGATAACATATAATAAAAGTTTTTATTCAGCTGTTACAGAAGAAAGAGCGTGCAAACTGCAGCTGTTAGAATGTATAGCATCTCGAGAGTAAGTCTGGGAATTTGATTTTTATCACATAATTTGTTTCAGTGGAGGTGTTTTAAATTTTGGATTTTTCTCATAAGTCATAGGGGTAAAAGTATGTTGTTGGAGGCTTTTGAGAAGCGAATCAAAGACAAATTACATCTTCCCTATGTAATTTCTTTACAGCTTGTGCGCTAGAGGGGATCCAGACAGCAGAGACTCAGTAGGATCAGAAAACAGTGGGAAAGAACAAGGAGTAGATGGAACAAGATCAGTTAGCCAGCATTAGGGGGTGCTTCTTGCAAGATAGGCACCCCTCAATCTAGTTTCCTCTTCATTCTTAGAATAGTTCTCTAAAAATAAACCTTTTTGGTTCAGATGTGGTAGGGTGCAATAATGAAGAAGAGTCAACTTACATTGCCCTTTATTCTATTTGGCTTCTAATTAACTCCTGCTTGAAGCTGTCCATCTTCTGGCATACTGTAGGCAATTTTTGACATTTATTCATTATACATTCATTTATTTAATAAATATGTATTGATTATCTGCTCTGTGCTGGCAGCTATTTGGACAAAAAGTAGTTGGCAGTTAAAAAAAGAAATATATAGTCCCAGGCCTGCAAAAGGTTGCAGTTTAGAAGTAGGAGTGAGAAATAGACATGAATGGCTCCCATTTCTGGTGAAATAAGAGTTGCTGCTCATGGTTGTGAGGGCACAGGAGCTGTGTGGGGAGCTTCATATAGGCAGGGCATGAGTGGCCATTCCTGTGAAGCTGCAAAGGAGACAAGACCTGCTCTAGGATAAATTTACCCAAATCAGGATGCAGGGGAAGAGGAAAGCCAGGGAAGCTCTGGCAATGTGGAGTCAAAGGGACTCCAAAAGTCTAGTGTCAACACATGATTTTCTAGCAGTGTGACCACTTGAGCAAGGAACTTTCTTTCTCACTAACTTGGAAATTGGATGGATCATCTATAAAGCCTCTTTATCCTCAAAGTCTACAGGTCCATGACTGTATGTGCGTCCTGGAGCAAAGAGGGCTGACAGTTCCTGGGATTCTCATAGAGGGGTCCAGTGTGGTGAGGAGAGCCTTCCCTTTTGGAGGCACCTCAGGAACCATCTATAGAGTTCGCTATGGTCTTCCCCCTGCTCAGGCAGTGGAATTGGTCTTCAATAATAAGAATATGAATTAATGCATACCAAGTAAAGGTGACCCAGCCCATCAACAACCAGATTCCAATTTCACACAGTCTTTGCCTTGGCTGAGACTTGAACATCCTCTTGCCCAGACTCCCACCATCTGCAGCAGTCTTCGGGGACACATCCTAGATGGATATCACTCGATGATCTGCTTGAACATCCAACCATAAGTTCCTACCTACAACAGGTCTGCCCCCACAGGAATGGATTAAAAGAACCTGGTCTTTTCTGGGATACATAGCAGCTTCCAACCAGCACAGTATGTAAACTACCTTGCACATAGTAAAAGCTCAGCAAATAGTAGCAGTTGTTAATTATTGCTGCTTAAAAAAATTAAATGTATTTAGTTCAATGATGAGTTTGCATGAAGTTAACTAGGGGAAGAAATATTAGGGTAAGTTATATGGTAGAATCCTACAGATGATTGTTCTAAAGTAAGTTTTGGGGTGGGTTGGCCTGGAGTAAGAGGCTGGAACTCAATGGTTTCTTGAAGGCCTCTGTGATTCTTCCCATCCCTTTGAACCTTGAGGAACTGTTCTGGAATAATTATGGCACATGCCCTTTGCATCAAGAACTTTTTTCTGCATGGGCAGTGGTATTCAAGGTTCATAGTAAAGCCTATTGTCATGCATGTTTGTTTTTTTTTAACCTCATCACCTTTATTTGTTTTCAGCTTCATCCCTGGATGCTCTCTTAGGGATAGGTCTCCTGATTCACTTCCTTCTCTGTATTCTACTGCATAAACAAGGCTGAGCTTTAAGGTATAAAAATTCTAACTTTAATATCAAACAGATTTAGCCATACTGTTGCTATTATACCCTGGGAACAGGGAGGGAGAAAGTTTTAGAAATTGAAAGGGACTCAGAGGGAAGGGGAGATGTCAGAATTTCTATGGAGAATCTGGGGAGTTGAGTGAAAGAATTGTCATGCAAACATAAATTCCTTTATGGCCCTTTATGCAATAGAAGTTATTTCCTAGTGTCTCTCCACCCATCTTGGGAAACACACAGGCAGAAAATGCCAGAGAAGCTCATCTTCTGATGCTAAGCCACGGTTGAATGCAGCTTGGATGAAAAGTTGGTGATATTTTGTGTGCCTAGAAAAGTCCCACTGGGGGAGTAACACAAATAATACTGAGGACCCTTCAATGGGAAAGGTCAAAGAACCTAATAGGTGGGCTTTCTGCCCTCAAGAAACCTAAACTTTAAGCCTCAGTCCAAAGAACAAAGAGTTAGTTTGAAAGGAGCAGGCAGGCTGAGCAAATATCCATAGAAATGCATGTAAATGGGTGATAAACATGAAATCAAGTATGTATGCAATTAGTAGCTCTGTGTAAATCCTAGAGGCCTGCTGAGGTGATTAGGATGAGAAGCAAATCTTGGAGAAATTGGTGTGGGCATCCAGTGTTAAAGGAGAGGAAAGGCAAAACTTGGAGGGATTGGGCAATATTACCAGCTGGGAGAATGGCCAGTGTGCAAGCTAAGAACTGAACACAAAAGGAAACTTAATGGAAGGAGAGAAGTGTTATGAGAGAGAAGGGAGATAAGGAGGATATTAAGAGATGATTTATATGGGGATAAGAATAAGGGGTGCCTTAGGGACTAATTGAATGACCAAGCAATAAAGGATCACAGATGCTTATCTGAGGAGCAAGCTAGTATCAGGAGGCAGACTGGAGTTAATCCAGGGATTGGGTGAGAGGTGTTAACTTGGCGATAATCAGCAGTAAGCTAGTCTGCCATTCAGGGATGCTTCAGAAGATGCTTACCTTTCTAGTGGCAAACCAAGTCCTGTAGACTTCAATGGCCAATTGAGAGCCATCCACTTGCTCTTTTGAATCCCGATGTTGAGCTAAGGGTTATCTTCCCTCAGAGCACACTGCATACCTCCATTTGCCAAGCAAATGACATCACCTGTACATGTTAGGTCCGCCACCCCCACCCCCACCCCGGAAAAAAACAGTAACTCTTCTCCTGAGCCAGGTAAGTAAAAATCAGAAACTATTTATTATCACAACGTGTCAAAAGAATGTAGTTCACATCAGAGGCAACTAGTTTATTAATTTGACTGAATTTTCTCTTGGGAGTTTTCCCTTTTTTGGAAGTGATTCTAGCAGAGCCTTCATTCCCCAGAGAACTTGGCACTAAAAGAGTCTCAAGTTTAGGAAGTGCTACTTCGGCTTTTATTTTAAGGCTTGCTCGCTCTTTGCAGAAGCACCCTTTCCCCGTTCATCGGTTATTGATCAGGAAGCTGGCATAGGCTCTGCCTCCAGGGAGACTTACAAAAATGGGAAGTAGAATCCTGCCTATGGAATGTTTTAAAATAAGATGGTACAGCACTTAAAGCAACAGAACAAACATTTCCCTCTCTCAAGACTCTCAGATTTGATACAAGAGATGTAGATTTGTAGCATCTCTTATTGATTGATTTGGTAGGGGCAATCAAGCCAGATTGTTCAAGGTCCCTAACCCTTTCTTCCCACACTGGGCACACACATAAACCACGTTCAGGAGGACAAGAGACACAACCTTAGTCAACCCAAACTTACAAGAACAACGAGCAAAACGCCATAGCCTCATGCTTGATATGCTATTTGAGGGTACGGTGCCAAGCAGCAAATGGAAAAAATTTAGTTACCCATCCTCTTAGGGCTGTCCAACTTCGCCTTCTGAAGAGACCGCCAGGCGGAAGATCAGCAAATGTGGGTTTTCACTGACACGTCATTAAAGTTCATCATGGTGAGTGAGCATAGCGTGGGGAGAGGCAGAACATTCTTTCCATCCATCCTGGGGGGGGAAGGGTTTGGGTCAGTTGGCTACTGGTATCAATCCTATTGATTCTCTTTTTCACTCCATTGATTTGGTGTTTTGAGGTCAGCAGACCCAGGCTAAATCCCTAGGCGTGTACCCTCTTTAGTTAGCTCCGTTTCCTCACCTGAGAGATGTTGATGGTGCTGATGAATAGTCATACCTGCTGCCTCGCCTTCCTTCCACCTGGGGACCAAAGGAAGATTAATTAGATACTGCCTGTAATATATTTTGCACTCCTTGGAGAAAGATTCTACATAAAAGCAAAGTATTATTATTTCTAAGAGGGATAATGCTTATTAGCTCCTTGTAGGATCCTTAAGCAAATAAATAACACTTCCCTTTAGAGAAATTGTCTCCCAGTTTTCCTAATTCTTACAGTCTAGAATAGAATATGCACTTAAAAAAATAAAAAGGCTGGTTGGTTGGTGACAGGGAATGGGAGTGGATTTTTAACCATAGAAATTCCAGAAGTTTGTTCTTAAGCACCATCTCCTTACTTTTTTTTTTTTAATAAAACACCCTTATCTTCTTTATATTAATTACGTGGTAAAGACAACTCACATTTCTAAGTTTGTTCATTTCCTGGCCTTTTGCCCCTAGAATGGTTGAATCCCTTGATTAAATCATCGTGTAGTTAAGCAGCTGTTCAGAAGTCACAGGGCCCTCATTACCACGTGCTCATTGTGATATTTTACAAATCGATAAGGTAAGTTATGAGTGGAAAATTTAAAATCCAAACTCCATCCACCAAAATTTCAGGGAGAACTCAAGCCAGTGTTCATTTTACGCTCACCTTGCTTTCCAGATCGTGCCAAAATTCCTGATTTGGCATTGAATGCAAACCCAGCCTTCAAATGAAACTAGCTTGGCACACCCTGTGTTTTGTGTATAGCCCATTACGATGAGGTTCAAAGCACCTAGCTCTCTTCACCGCATAGGTGGAGAATGGCTCCCTTTTTTTTTTCTTTTCCTTTTTCTTTTTTTTTGTGTTTTATTCTAGCACAGAAATACCGTGATGGGAAGGAGAGTCTTGTCACAAGGAAAGCAAAACCAAGCACACACACAGAGACCTTGAGACCTGAAAGGGAGTTGTTGGGGAATTTTAGAGCAGAAAACCTAGAGCAAATGTCTGTCACGTCTCTGGCAGCATGCAAAGGGCCTCGCCGGCCCCTGGCAATCACATGTGGAAGCTCACACAAATCAGAACTTCGTCCATCGAAACTCACAGTGAAATAGAATAGTGTCAGTGTGGAGAGAAGGTTAGGCCCTGTGCAAGCTCATTCACCAGCCAGAGCCATGTGAGTCACGGGTGATCAGCATGAAGCACTTCAAGCCAATATTGTACAATATCAGAAGGTAGCCATGGTATTAAATGGAATCAATAACTGACCAGGCTGGCTTTGTCCCCCTGACAGCTAATTCCCCCTGAATTAGCTCCCCACAGGCCTACGTTATGCGCCTCAAGCCCTGTAGCTTCAGTTCTATTACTTCATTCCTTCCACTGAATTCTTGGCCATCTTGTTCCAGATTTTATTTTGATTATTTTACTTCACTTTCTTCTACTTCTTGAGAAGATGAATGCTTTCCTCTGAGGGATTTAAGCAAAAAACTCGTCAGTCTCCTCCAAGAGTTGGGGGTGGGGTGAGAGGAGACAGCAAAGAGTCCTGGAGATTGTTTTTATTTTTTGCATCCCAGCCTCTTCGGCCCCACCCTCTAGGAGAGTGCACCCAGCGTCTTTGGGGAGCCACCCAAGCAGAATGGCAACCGGGTTTGTGGGTTGTGTTTGCTCTCGGGATGGGTGTGATGAGAGGAGAGTGACAACACCCATCCTTCCTCTCCACTGCACACGATGGAACCTCCCCGCCAGTGTGCCTCCAACCCCAAACCAGGAAAAGACACCAAAACAGAGCCCACCTGGAAACATTTGGTTTAAAGAATAATCATTTCACACTTTGTCCATTTAAGCCTGGAATCACTCATTTTTGTCGCATCCGTGTTGCCTTGAATTAGGGGTAAAATTCTTTGACAGCAGTGGAGGCTTTTAAAGCATATTTCGAATTGATGTTGTATGCAAAAGCTTTCAATAAATTATCAGAATCAATTTCCTTTTATTGTTTCCATTATAAAGCTATAATAATGCTCATTTTAAAAAATGGAAAAACATGAGAGTAGAAAGGAGATAAAAATACTGGACATAATCAGTTAAAATCTCCTTCTAGACCATCTTTTTTCTTCCCTCCATCCTTTCTCTTCCTCTTTTCATTTCTCTCTCTCTCTCTCTGTCTCTCTCTCTCTCTCTGTCTCTCTCTCTCTGTCTCTCTCTCTCTCTCTCTCTGTCTCTCTCTCTCTCTCTCTCTCTCTCTCTCTCTCTGTCTCTCTCTCTCTTTCTGTCTCTCTCTCTCTGTCTCTCTCTCTCTCTGTCTCTCTCTCTCTCTGTCTCTCTCTCTCTCTTTCCCCTCCCTCTTTAACTTTCTTCTGCTCAATTTTTTCTTAAACCCCAGGTCTCATGTTTCTGGGCATCGAATATGTGATATTTGGCAGTGTACCACTTTCACTGAAATACAGATGTGCGGGGGATAGATCCTAAATTACCAAACTGTGCTTCTCTGGCACCAACTCTCTTCACATGGGTCAGAAAGGATGTGTGATAAGAGCAGGCATCTTCTCAATCCCTGAAGCAACAGGAGAAAATGTTACCTTGACATCAACCTAATCACCATTAAGCAGATTAAACCCTCTAGTAAAGCTCTAGTGGTAAAAGCTGCTCGTAACTGTCCCCATCTAAGCTTCCCCCCACCCCATGTCCACTGTTGGTTAGTTACAAGCTAGCATGCTTCAAGAAGAGGGGTGGATACATGTACCCCTCTCTGCTCTCTGTAAATCCTGTGTTCATTGAGAAAAGGGGAGCCTAGTGGGAATGTGCTGGGCGATGCCCAGCTGTGAGTTTCTGTAACACATCTCAGTGCCCTATTTGTCAATGGGCTTAGTGCCTCAGAGAACTTTCCAAGGTGAAAGCTTAACATGGCTTCCGTGAACGTTTAGGGTTAGCCCCGCAACTTAATGAGAACAAAATTAAGTGCTTCTTTAAGCAGCTTAGATTTATCTTGTCAATGTAAGTGAAGGGAGGTTTCTTTGTGTGCTTTAGAAAAGAGATTGTGTGTGTGTGCGTGTTAATCTAAAGCACCGTCTCCTTGCTTCATTATGCCACCATCCGCACTGCTCCTTTATGATAGACAGGGTTCATCTATTCCCCTGCTCTAAACTTAATTACTTTGCAATTAATTCTTTGTTGAAAATAGCAAGGCTCCTAAACTTGGAACATCTCATTGTAAGAAAGGCTGTTTATGGATAGAGGTCAAGAGGACATATTGGAATATTCCGCAGCACTGCCACAGATATTTTGAATGAAAACTGCAAGAGAAGAGCCCCTTCCAAACAAGAGGGCTTCTACCCCAAAACTGATTTAAAATCTGTCTGAGAGTATGAACTTTCATCATAGCACCATAGAAAAGCCTCTTGCCAATGGTCTTAAGAAACTGACATTTAGCACCTACCACATGGTAGCCACCGGTAGGTACCTGCATTGTTTTAGTTAATCCCTATAAAAATCTTCCAAGCTAGGTAATATTAAGACTATTTTAGAAATGATGTGACTTCCTTACGATTGTACAGATACCCCCTAAAGGAGTTCATTCCATTTCAGCCATTGCCGAGTGGTTCGTATCCGTAAATTATAACCTATCATGTGAATACCAACATCATTCACGTTTCACAGATGGGGAAACTGAGGCTTTGAGAGGGTAAGTGACTTGCCCAGTGTCCCAGAGCTGGTAAGCGCTGATCCCATCCTCGAACTCAACACATCCACTACCTCCCTTGAGACCTTGTCCTTCATCCTCACCAGCCCATGAAGACAGCCTTCTAGAGAGTTTCCTGCATGTTCTCTGGTGAAGTAAGGGCTCCTCAGGAGGGGCTCAAGGGGAATTACAGAAGTGTGACCTTTGTGAATAGTTGCTGTTTTCTTACAGTATTCTGGGGCCTTGGAGGAGTGACAGACTAATGAAGGTCTCTGTCAGCCCCAGCGCCCTTTAGAAATCCTGCCTCATCAGTCCCCCGCCAGCCATCAGAGGTCAGTGGTGAGCGTGTTAGCAGCGCGGACAGAGCAGGCACCATCGTTCTCTCATACAAAAACAGTTTGGGCACACAAAGACAAGACAGGAAAAATCACAGCACGTGCCCTGGTGGAGGGCATGGGCGTTGCCAGAGTTTTGCATGTAGTAGGTCATAAATAAATAGCACTGAGTGAATGAATGAATGAGTCAGTTCTCATGTAGAAAAGGGAAAAGTAAGTCAGAACACTAGTGAGTTCTAAAAACTTTGTCCTCTGATTAGATTGCCCTAAACTGAGAGAAACTGAATCTCTAATCAGAGGTTTCACTGTGATATGCAGTGAGTTAGTGATACCATCTCCCTTCTTTCATGCAGCTTTTGCCCAGTTTTTCAATCCTCTCTGACCCTTGGTTCTTACTGGTGTCTCTCTTCAGACACTTAACCTGGGAAGCTTTATGTTATTTGTGATAGGACTTCTAGGGAGATAAGATACTCACACACAGCTGTAATTTTTTTAAGGCATTCACTATTTGTTCATCAAGCAAATATTCAACAGATAAGTATTGTTATCTTACAACACTGTGTACCAGGCACAATGGCAGGGACTTAGGATCCAGGGATAAGAAATGATGTCTCTGTCTTTAATTGCCAGGAGTGATGCTTTATCTTCTTTGGGAGGGAGAATGGTCGGGAACAGAGGGTGCATGGGGGAGAGGGGTGTGCAGACAGATAAGACACGCAAAAAAAAAAGCAGTGATAGCCACTATGAGAATAGTTAGTATGGGGGAGAGGAGACCGCCTTTGGGTGATTTAGGAAGACACCCTTTCCTGGAGGTGGATGCACCTGGACTCATCAATGGTGAGCGGAGCATGCTTCCACTTTCCCCTTCCACCAACACCTTGCCTTCAGGCTGTCACCAAGCTATGCAACAGGCCACAGCAGCTGGGTTATGGTTGCACCTAAGAGAGACAACCAACACAGCCTGGTGTGATGGCAAAGTGAAGCTGCACTGAGGCTTGAAGGATGAGTGGGAATTAGCACGGAAAGAAAGAGGAAAGTGCATTCCTGGCAGAGAGAACAGAAAACTCAGAGGCATTTGAGAACGGGGAACATTCTGGGAGCTGTAAAGGCTGAGAGACCAGGTGCCCTTCTTCATTAGTAAGTTCCTTGGTGCCTTACATATAGCATTATATTGGGACACCCTTTATTGCTGATGAAGTTCATGAGTAAAAGGATTCCTGATTTTTTTTTCTTGATTTAGCAATTCAGTTTATTCTTCTCTCTTCATGATATAGAGAACAAATGTAGTTATATTCAATCTCCAAATCCTTGAGAAGTAAACTGAACATATCCTTTGGATCCTCTTCCATCTGAATGGAATGAAAGCTTTCCCTTAAGCATCATCTCACTGGCTCTACTTTCTCCAGTTTCTGCAAAGCTAAGGATTCCAAGAATTTGGAGCTATGGTCAGACAAAAGTGAAGGTCATCTAGCCTGCTCCTCTTCCCTTATAGGTGTCTTTACCTGCCCTTTAAGGAATGCATTCCTGCTGAAAATTGTGTTCTGGGACACCTCTTCGTCCCAGCAATAGAGGGTAAGAAGGAAGGGTTATTTTACTTTAGATACTTTTGAATAGAGTGGTAAATTGTTAGTCAAAACTCCATTTGATGGCCAGTGTGCACTTCTCAAGCTCCAGTTTTCTCAGAAAATATGTGCTTCCACCACAGCCCCTACTTCTGTTAATGGGCACAGGTCCCATATCTGCCTAGGGCAACCCTCTCTGCATTGTCCTTCCAGTACCTCTGACTTCCCTGGTTTTCCTCTTGGACAAAAAGCAGATCAGCAAGTATAATCACCTAGGGAGTTTCCTATCGTGTTCTGTGTGTCTGCTTTGTTTGAAACCAGTGAATGGTGCCCTCTCGGTTTCTGGAATATAATTCTAATCTGAACAGATTTAGGTAAATAGCAGATGGGGCCTTTTCAATGTTTAATCAGCCCTACTTGGAAACTTTGGGTAAATATTACAATATCACCAGTAATTTTGAGTGCAGGCAAATATTAAATATACCAAAGATAAAAATGGAAACTTTCATTGATGCCAGTGATGTGTTACCGAAAGTGTTACACATCTGTACTACTGTTCTCTGATTCTCATATTATAACCCCCATTTTACTAAGAAGTCAGGAAATATACTTGGGTTTTTTCAGTGATGACATATTTAAGAACTGGTTGATCCAAAACTTAATGTTTTAGCCTCATTTGTTAAAGAAGGGGTGAATTGACTCCAATTCTACACATAAAATTTGGGGACTAGAATTTGGCTCTATGCCATTTGATATTCCTGATTTTTTCTGACATGGCAGATACAGATAACTCACTAGGGAAGAGAACAAAAAAAGGCATCGATAGTTGGTGAATTGTTAAGACTCAAATTTCCAGAAGTGGAGAAGAGTAATTTATCTACAAGCTAAGCTGAAAAAAGAAAAAGAAAATCATGTCTAAATAAATTTCATTTGTATATTTAAGTTAAATATGAAAAATAAATTGTAAAACTAATTTTTTAAAAATATAAATGAATATGTTTTGGGAATAGACAAGGTCCTTATAAGCATAAAAGCAAAAGCACAAACCTTAAATACAAGACTACTAGATTTGATCCCACCCCCTGGAAAATTTTAAATTCACATAAATTGCAAATTAAAGTAAATTTGCATTTGTGAAAAAATAAACAAAAATTAAAAGTATGCAACATATGATAAACATATACAGAATTCTTATAAATTAGTAAGTAAAAGACTAACACTCAGATAGAAAAATGACCAAAGATTATGAACTGGAAATTAACAAAAGAGGAAATACAAAAGTCAGCAAACAGAGACAAAAAAGAAGATACTATTTTTTGTCAATTAAATAATCAAGATTTCCTTTTTTTGTGATAAAGTTCGACTGTGTTGGTGTATTGAAATGTTGAGCTGTGTTCAAATGTCTATATTGATAAATATTTTCTAAAAGTTACTTTGATTATATGTTTTCAATTCTTTTAAAAATTAACCTTACAGGAGCATGCTTTTAAAACATCGCAAATCCTTTTTGACAGGATGTATATAGCAAGGATATCTATGATAGAATTAATTGTAATAACTTCCCCCCAAATAGAAATGATATAAAGGGCTATAATGATCAAGAAGTGGTAAAGTTAATGAGAATTTTAATTCTTTCCTTTACTTTTTTAAATTTTGTACAGTGAATATGTACTATCTTCATTATTAAAAACAATTATGTGTTCTTTTGAAGAAATATAATGAATGCCTTCATAGCGGCATAATAAATGAGGGGCAGGTGGGGGGCATGGGTTCTTGGGGGTAGCAGTATTTTATTGCTGGCACTGCTTAGAATTGTCAGCACATGGTAGTGATCAAAAGCCAACCAGCGGGCGGGCCACGGTGGCTCAGTGGCAGAGTTCTCGCCTACCATGCCGGAGACCCAGGCTCGATTCCCAGTGCCTGCCCATGCCAAAAAAAAAACAAACCAGCCTTTCGTTGGGTTTTTATTATTATTTTTAAATTATGGCCTGCACTAGGGTAATGGCTCCTACTTCTTTCTCCTCTCCTTGACCCATGACTGGCTCTGCTGACTCCACGGGAAAGAAGAAGGATGGGGCGAAATCTCCATTTAGCATCAAGTATGTAAAAAAAAAAATTCACTTGAAATTGATGCTTTATCCCAATTTCTACAATAGAATACATAATCACTTCATGGCTACAAATACTAAAGCTTTTTTTTCCCAGCTTTCCTAGTTGATCCAACGTCAGGAGTAGAGTGGCATTATTTTCACTTTGTAGGCCTTTTATATTATACATGTGTGTGGAATCCCCACAGGGACCCCGTTTGTCATTATTATACAGAAACTTCACAGGTGAGAGTATTGTTGGCTGACTGAGCGAAATAACTCTGTGTTTCTCTCCCGGAGGAACCATGAATGAGATACCATATAATATGAATGGATATCCCCCCAGGCACCCTATAAATTTATTATAAAGTGCTGAATTGTGAAATAACCAAAATAACTTATGAAATTTGAGGAAAGTGTAAAAAATCAGAAATTTATTTCTCTTCACCCTGGACCACAGAATCTACTAAATAACAGAGAAGGCCTGATTTCCTTAAGACAAGAGTAGATGTTATTTTATCCAGACCAGGCCGAATTACTGCTAATATGTGAGTGGCTCTGAAGTTTCAAGTTTGGGAGCAAAAAAGCAGACCTGAATGGGCCAGCTTTTCTGGAAGGAAATAGCAAATGTGGAAAACTCTGTAGGTTGAAGTAATAATAACTGCCTAGTGGAAGCTTTGCTCGCCTTTCCCATCCTCTGTGAAGAATCCTAAGAAAGGTCATTTTTAGACTTCGGGCCGTCCCCTTGGCAGATGAGAGGAAGAGAGGCCCCCTGGGCAGCTGACTGGGACGCCGAGCATGTAACTGAGGCTTCTGGCTTTTGAAAAGCAGTCTGTCAGGATCTATGTAGCTCTTTGCACGTTTATTGAATGAACTGGCTTGGCATTTAGTTATCTTTTAAGGAAGTCATAAGTAGAGGTAGAGTGTGCAGTGTGGATACTACTCAGAATGCTACAAAAGCAGTCGGTTCCAGTTGGAGTTGTTTTTAGTTCATCAGAGTTGTAAAATCAGAAGTGGTTTCTCTTTCTCCCTTTTTTTCGAGCCAGCCAATCAAGGGTGAGTATAGAAGATCATCATGCCTCTAGAAGTCACGGAGTGCCGTCCCCTGTCCTCTCCACCCCTATTTTTGCTTCACTAAAAATCCTTTTCCCCTTTTCAGTTTTCTGCCCACCCTAAATGCAGATCACATTTACCCTATTATGTCAGTGTTCTGAGAGGGGCGTCTCACACACGTCAAAGTGATGTGAAAAAACAGAAGAGAGGTAACTGTGTCCTTCGAGAATATAAATACCTCCAACCCCATAGCCATTTTTGGAAATCCAGATCTTTTACTTTTGCTAGCGCTGCGCCTCAGCATTTTCTTCTGCAGCAGAAATAATGCGTTTAGTCCTTGCAGGGGCAGTTGCTAAAATTTTGGCTCTACAAACGTTACCTGGTGAGTGGGTCAAAAGCAGCAAGCAAGGGTCATGGAAAGTATTTTATGAAGTCGGGATACAATGCATTGGAAGCAAAAGCCCCCGGTGTAATTAAACTAGGTGGGGCGTGTGAGCTAAGTAAACTGTCAAAGGCAGCTAGGGGGTAGCGGAGCTGGGAGGAGGGGAGGGGAGAGTGGAACAGGCGTTGAAACTTCACAAAATCACATCAAGTGCTGGCCTCCCGTTCCTTCGCTTTTCTATTAGGGAGTTGTTACATAATCCAAGGCAACAGCTTGAGGAAATCTGGCAAATAGTTAATTTTTCTGAAATGTCCTTTTTTTTTTTTCTATAAGTCAGCCTAGGTGGAAAGAAAGTAGAACTTCTTCAATGAATCAAATGGTGGGAGGGGCCAGCTGGGAGAACCGATTCCCCCCGGATCCTATACATATTACTCCGTAGCGTGACTGTACTTCGGTGCAGGTTAAATGAATTGTCCCCATTAGTGAGCTGATAGGACAGCTCCCTTTGATGAAGGAGACTCTGCACTTTGAATGTCACTGTGAGGAAAAGGCAGTGCTCATGGAAAAGTTGACAGTGCCACTTGTGGCAGTGCTTGACTGTCATGGTGAAAACTATGTGAAATGACGACTTGCAGCAAGACTCAGAGATTCAGCAGAATATATAATAATAATAAGGCTTCTGCCAGCTTGTAAGGGATGGAGGATGTCTGTGCGGCTTGGTGGTTTGTCTGAGACAGGCTGGTCGTAGAAGCAGTCCCTTGTACCAGACTCACTGCCTGAGACAGATCTGCCCTGTGATTGATGTTCCTGAGTCTTGTTTCCTCGGATTAGTCACTTTTGCCTTCATTTGCTGGAACTAAAATCCTGAAAGTTTGCTTGCTTCATCCTTGCACCTTTTATACCTACACTGAAAGCACTCTTCAGTAAGTGGCATGAAGTATGACTGTTAGGGGAAAACACTAAAAATCAGGAGGATTTAAAGAGTGGGATAGAAAGGTCAAAAGTGATGGTGGAGTTATACAGAGAAGGTAGGGTTTAACAAACCAATATGATTGCCGAATCATTAAATTGATATCTCTTTTAGTCTCCAGTATCTTAGAGCTACTAGAAGTAAAAACCTAAAATTGTGGAATTGCAACCCATACCAAACTCCAAAATCTGTTCTACAACTAATTGTTGTACAGTGCTTTGAAATTTATTCCTTTTTTTTATATATATATGTTATTTTTGACAAAAAGAAGTCGATTGTGATGATAAAAAAAAATATTCCTTCTAGCCTCCTATATTCTGGAGCAGCTAGAAGGAAAAATCTGAGAGGATGGTATGGTAGCCCATGACAAACTCTGGGATCTGTCCTGAAACTACTGGTTGAAAAGTGCTTGGAGGGCCACGGTGGCTCAGCAGGCAAGAATGCTTGCCTGCAATGCCAGAGGACCCGGGTTCATTTCCTGGGTCCTGCCCATGTAATAAAAAAAAAAAAAAGAAAAGTGCTTGGAAAACTATTGCTTTTTTCTTGCTTTGCTTTGCAAATATGTTATAAGATGCAATTACAAAAAAGTTAAAAAAAAAAAAAAAAAAAAAAAAACGGGATGCTGAGTTGGGTGAAAGATTCCCAAGATGTGAGTTCAAAGCCATCCGACCTTTAACAGCCATCAGGGGAATGGCCTGTTATTTGTTCTATTACCTTGGAAACTGAGACACAGTTTCATTTGTATGAATAAAGAGCAATAGGGTAAATTGTCCTTATCATACAGCAAGTGTAAGAATTATCTGGAATATTTAGATCACGTATCAGGATCTTCTGAAATACAGGTTAAAAAATCAAGATGTTTGGAGTGGGAAATATTTTGAGTTAGAGGCATGTGCCTTGGTACGTATGTGTAGTTGAAAAAAATCAACAGTGCCTCCCTCACGTGACCACAGCTAAAAGGAAACTTGGTTGGGATAAGGATTTCTCCATTAACTAAAAGAAAAGTTTTAGTTTTTCGTAGTCTGCATCATTCCAGCAATGCCAAAACACTGCTTGCTCTTGACGCTTGTGGATGTGAAGAGCCGTGTTGGGAGCTCCCTAGGGAGAAGAGATGACTTCTAGGAACATGGGTGGGACTAATGGAAAATGTGTGGCCTGCATGGAATTTGGGTCACCAGTTGAGGCTTTGGCTGACATTCTTACACTGTAGACTCCCACACCCCTACCCCTCAAGCTGCATAAATACTGGGACCCTTTCTATCTTTAGTGTTGTAGCCCATCACCTAATATGGTGCCTGGCTAGCACGGGGCAGGGAGAGAACAAACAATAAGGGCAGTAAACCAGGGACAGTCTAGATGGCAAGTCTGAGTTTTCACACTTGAACAAACTCCACCTTAACCTGAAAGATCAGATTGTCCATTAATGAGATGTTCAAATGGTTTCAGGCTTCACTCTGGCTCTGTCGACCTGGCCGCTAAGAGATTCTGGAACTAATCAGTGGCAACTCTGAAGTTAGAGGTAACAAAACCTTCCCCACTGGAGATGAGATGGTTTCCAAATTCATAAAGGCATCGAGAGTGCTGTTTTTACACTGTGTGAAGGGCAGAGAATGGAGTGCACGGCTGAGTGTGGCGGGGCTGATCATATGTACTTAGACACATCGTAAGAGTCCAGTCTCTCACTCTGAGAGCTACGAGTATCCTCAAGTCTTGGTCAAGGCCCTCCACTCCTGAGCACCTCTTACCCACAAATACAGGTGGTAGCTGTGTACAGCAGTAGCCCATCTAAAATCTGATTTACCAGATATGAACTGTCAACCAAAATGTAAAGGTAGGAGAGCAAAGAGGTGAAAGAGTTCAATGGTAGGAGAGCGAAGGGGTGAAACAGTTCAGTGCTGGTAGAGGGCAGAGGAGACCACGAGGAACCCTGTGAGCCAGGACTCAGATGTTTATCTCCAATGTTTTTTGCTTGATACCTTTGTGTTGGGTGTGGATGTAGGGGAAGATTTAAAGAATCTAGCCAGGTGTCCAGGAGGAGGAATTAGCTACAATCATCACTGAAAAAGTCACATAGCTGAGCTCTGGCCCCAGTTCTACCATTCATGAACCACTTGAGCTGGAGAGTGTCTGTCCTCTTTCTGACACGCAGTCTCCTCTCTGAGAAATGGCCTGACAATGGCTTCACTACTTACTTCACAGAGGGAGATGAGGAAATCAAAAGGTGAACTGAAACTATGCTGTCGACCATATAACAATGAATATGTTGTTGAAAGGGTTTACTGCAAATTGACCTTGAATAATCTTCAATTGAGTTAAAATGTAGGACTCGAAAAAAGAAAAAAACTGGATGGGGAAATCCTATGTCTTGTCTGAATGGGGATAAGATTGCTATTCAGAATGATGAATTGAAACTATCTACAAAGGGACTAAACTCCAAGTTGGAGACAAATGCCTGTCTCAGAATAGTCACTTTAAGAGAGTAGCCACAATTTATTAGTTTCTTGTTTGGGATCATTGCCTTAGAGGACTTCCTATAATTCTATTTGTTTCTATATAGTAGAACTAACCTGGTTTTAAGGATGGCTGCTAATTCCTGTGCATGGGTGGGATTCCTAATCATACCTACAAAACATGTGCTGCTGAGAACAAAGGAAACTAGCCAAAAAATTGTCCAGGAAGGCAGACCAATCAAAACTAGAGTAAAAACGGGGATGCAGGAATTCAAACTTTATGTTTTCTGATGTATTTTCTACCACATACACCCTTTATCATCCCAGAGCCAATATGAGATTGACTTTACAAGTTGGGTTATAACTTTTATAAGCTTCTTGGTTGGGGATCCATTAACAAGACTGTATCAAATTCCAATACTCCCTCACCATCCAATGAGGTTCCATTCATTCCTAAAATATATCATGGTTGATAAAGTCATGATTGGAAAGATTGAGCCTCACTGAAAATCAGTATTTGGAAGGGGGGGGGGGGTGGAATAAAATGGAATTAACAAATAAAATAAATGAAAGTAAATTAAAAAATAAATCCATTTGGAAGGTATCCTCTCTCCAAAACACTGAAACCTACTCTAGTAATGCCTTCTTCAACTTTTGAGGAAATGCTACAGATGCAAATTCACAAGCCCGCAAAGAATCACTCAGACATTTTATGTGAGGGAGACTGAGCATCTCTTCAAAGTTTTCCAACCAGCCCTTGCTGACTTGAATTTTTTATTATGAAAGTTTCAAGCATCCATACAACTAGAGACAGCAATACAATGAACTGTCATATACCCAAAACCCAGACTTATCAAGATTTTTCCATACTTGTTCCATCTATCCTTTTTGCTTTGTGGAAACATTTTAAGGCAAATCTCAGACATATCGTCTCATCCCTACAGATTTCACTGTGGATCTTGCTTGAAATTAAATGCCTGCTTCACTCACATTCTTCATTGCATTCCCCCTTGTATCTTTTTCAAGGCTACTTAGAAAGGTTTTGTAGTTGCTATTTAGTTTTGTTTTCTGGACTTGCTAGGGGGCGTAAACTCATCTTTGCTTTCTGTACCCCCTCCGTAGACCATCCCAGGTGGTGCAGTGAGTCAAGAAATGAGGTTGTATTATTTATTTAAAAAGAATGACCTAAAACCCGCATATCAATAAGAAGAAGAAGAAGAAACCAAGGATTTAAAATTAAGAGTGTAAAAATATAAAACAGAGCTATCCTTTGATAAGAACAACAACAAAAAAAAACCTAAAACAAAAAAGCAAACCTTGGCAAATAGTTTCCTGGCATAATTCACTGGCATCCTGACTTTTATTTTAAAATCATTTTGAATAGACAGGAAATTGCTAAACCCAAGTTAACATCTAGGCTGTTATAGATGAGAACCCTAAAAGAACTAAAATCATGGTCTCCAAGATAGCTTTCTCAATCTCAGAAATGGCAGAGTTAAGCTATTGTGGATTGCCATATATGGGAAGTTACACAGGCCCTGCTTCTTGCAAAGAACTATACTATAGCATGTGGTTAAGTGGAAATTTTCCTGTAGGTTCTTTATTATCCCAGAGCCAATATGAGATTAGCTTTACAAGCTGGGTTATAACCTTTACAAGCTTCTGTGCTAGGGATCCATTAACAAGACCTTAAAGATCTTTTTAACAGATGAGGTATACGTGCCCTGTGTTCAGCTCTGGTAATGACCAAATTGATTTTATCAAAGTATTTAAAAGCACCATTTTAACTTTTCTTTTCGTTGCCCGAACTGTCCTTTGGGTCCTGGGGTTAGTATGTGCTCTCCTCCCTCTCACTCTTTGTATGTACCCTTCCGGTTTTCCTTCACCTTTGCAAACCTCTTCTAACTTTTCTCCTAAGTCACCTCACTTAGTATTTGTCTCACCGTCTGTGTTTCCGTCGTGCCCTCAGCACATTTGCAGAGGACTAGGATTTTGGGGTCAGGATCGGTAAATTAGATGCATGACTTTGGGGAGCCATCTTCATTCATTCATTCAACAAATATTGTTTCGGGCTCCTACTCTGTGCCGGGCACCATTTTAGATACCAGTAAATCACAGCAGTACCTAGGGTGCACGGGTGGCTCAGTGGTAGAATGCTCGCCTGTCATGCCGGAGACCAGGGTTTGATTCCTGACCCATGCTCCAAACAGAACAAAGCAAAACAAAACACAGTAGCAAATCAAGAACACTGAGTCTCTGCCTTCAAGAGCTGACATTGTTGGAAAGAACATACAATAACCCTATAAGTGTAATAGGATGCCAAGAGGAGAGAAATACTGGGAAGAAAAGGAAAGCAAAGTGAAGGATTGGGGCTGGGGCACTGTTCCAGGTAAGCTGGCCCGGAAACTAAATAAGCTGGGAGCAGGTGACGATAAAGCGGAATACATGTAAGGGGGGCCTGGAGTGATCAAGCTGAAGCAAACAGAGGGAATTACACACCCAAAGGACCCAAGGCTGACAACAAGCTTGGAGCTTTAGAGAAAATTCAAGGCCACCAGGAAGAGTGAGATACGCGAGGCAGAGAGAGGATGGCACGGGGCTGGAGCACGCGGCAGGCTGGCGCACGCAGGATCTTATGAGCTCTAGAAAGAGTTTGAGCAGGGGACTGACAGGACCTGATTTACAGTTTAAAAAGTCACTCTGGTTTAAATGAAACTTCTAAATGGTGCTGGTGAAACCATTCATGGGTCCAATCAACGGGTCCTGTACATTGATGGGAGACGGAACACAGCACAGACCTTGGAACCTGCAGAGCCAGGTCCAGCCCTGTGTCCTGCCTCTAACTGGTTGGGTGACTTGGAATCAATCATTTAATTCCCCTGAGCCCATTTTCTCTCTTTTTCCAGGGACACGTATAAATCCTCAAGTCTCTTCTAGATCTAACATTTGGTGATCTAAGCTATAAACTTGAGTAAATTTACTAATTTAGTCTACTTTATTAGGTTTTAAACTAAACTGCTACAGCAAAGAGACCCAAGAACACGGTGGCCTATATGAGGCAGAGATTTGCTTCTTCCTCCAGGGGTGTTGAAGCCAGTGGAGGCTGTGCAGAGACCCTGTACGCAGTGTCACCAGGAGCAGGGAGCTGTCCAGGGGCTCCACTTTCCCCCAGCAGATGGCTTCACGCACATGGTTAGAGCTGGGTCATGTCTCCACCCAGGTTCCAGCTTACAGGAGGGGGGAACGAGAGGATATTCAGGGCAAGTAGCTTCCTTTTAAGTTATGTCCCTTCTGTTCACATTTCTTTGGTAAGAATGAAATGTGAGTGAAATTATTTCTTACTGGGTAGCTGTGTGCCCAGCTAAAGCTTGACTGCTATGGAAGAATGGATTTGGAGAGGCAGCTCGAAATGTGCCACACCCTGTTTTCAAAAGATCTCAGAGTATTGTCAGGTACCTTAAGTTTATAAAATTTCCTACCTATTTAACACAAAGAAATTTCCCCCGGGAGACGAGCTATGTTGATTGAAATCAAACAAATTATTAAAAGTTATCATCAGTCTCAAACAGAGCCCATGGTTTGTTCTGAAGTTCAATGTCACTTCAATGCCACAATCCTGGGACACATGGACCTTTTGGAAAATTTTTTTTCTTCCCTTTCTATCAATGCAATGCTGAAAGATGCATTGCTTAGATAATGAAATTCAATGACAGCTGACAGCTTCCAGCTTTGCACTGTATTTGCCATCTTATTATCATAGCAACCCAACAGAAGGTAGTCTTACCTGCATCTCACAGAAACTGAAACTGAAGCTTGGACTAAATAACTCACCTCAAGTGAAATGACGAGTCAGTGGTGAAGCCAGGAGATTCCAGCCTGGGTTCCATCCTGGGGCTTTCAGTCTCAAAGTTTTGCTCTTTACATTACTTGGCACTGACTCCCAGGAATTTGTCCAGGAATGCCAATAAAAGGGTTCCCTCTTGCCTTGAAGAATTTGTGATCAGTCTCTTAGGCTACACCTGCCCTGCAGAAGTCTCCACCAGCCCTGTGTGGACCTTATCACTGGTGGGTCTTGACAGAATTGTGTCCTAGAATCGTTTGCATAAACAAAATCTCTTTTTGGTAGCTGAAGGATAGTTCTTCCCCCAGGATTCGAAAATTTTCTAACATCAGCCTCTGGGTCTCTCACTGCATTCTGAAGCATTAGGTAAAAAACAAGGAACTAAACAAGACTTATTTTTCAGACATTATACAACATATTGATAAGTCATTTGATTACTATTTTTATCATCTTAGCAGACTATACATCCCCAAGGGGCCCCCTGAAAGTTGCTTGCTATGCCATCTCATTTAGACTTCAAACAGCGTTCCCTGGAAGGTGCAATACAATTAATAGTTGCTGTAGGAAACGGACTCTTCTAATGGTCACAAGGAAATAATGTCTGTGATAATAGAAGTTAACATCAGGTCACATTTTCCTTTATTTCATTTTATCCTTATAGTTACTCTGTGAGGTAGGTATTTTAATATTAACTTTTCTTTGTTCTTATTAAATTTTTATTTCTACAATTTTGTTATAAAAATTTTAGAAGATAAAGTAAAAATCCATAATTCTTCCACCCAGAAATAACCCCCATCATCAATATTTTGTGTATGTTTTTGGTCTTTTTTCCATACGTGTTTATTTATTTTCTTCTTTGACAGACATGGGATTATACAATGCTTTGGGACTGACTTTTTTGTTTCTCTTTATAGATTTTGAACATCCTTCTATGTGATTAATTTTTAATTTTTTTGACAATAGTTGAATATTCCCTTATACGGACATATTATGGTTTACTTATCTCACCCTCTACTGTTGACATCTGGCTTGTTTTCTTCCTAATATTTTGCTCATGTAAACAATACTACATGAACTGTCTTGTCTGCAGACATGATTACTTTCTAACGCTACTTTTCTACTGGTGGAATTGCAGATGAAAAAACAAATTATTTCCCCCTCCTTTTAGAGATGAGGAAACTAAGGCTCAGGGAAATTAAGTTCTTGCTCAGAATCACACAGCTGCCAAATGACAGAGCTAAAATTGGAGTCCTAATTTCCTGGCTCTAAATCCCAAATGGAAAAATGGTTTAAACATCTAATATAATAATTTCCATATTCTTGATAAATTTTGTCAATGCAATATAGATATCTTGATGACTGCTTTCTTTTCTTGAAATGTCACCCAGCACAGGGTAATCCAGACAAACTACAGTCAATTCTTGTTGTAAGTGAAATTACCTTCTATAAAGTCACCTGAAACACTGAGTTAGCCAATACTGAACCATTGCCTCCAGGGGAAATGCAGAATTAGGTTCTTGCAAGCCTCTGGTCACATTTAGTCCCCACATTTTTTGTGTGTGTTTCTGTTTAAAGATATTTTTATAACATCTGCTTCTTTCTTAAGTTTACATACAATGATTCCCGAGAAAGCTCCAGCCTCTTAGACACTGCCCCCATTTAACCCCACCTAGAAACAGTATCATTGCCTTCAGAATATTTTAGAGCGACATTGAAACATTGTTTACAATATGAGAGCTGAAACAAGAAGGTAGAACTTGGCCTTCATCAAACTCAGCTGAACATGTGTGCATCAGGAGACTTCAGTTTTTTGTCACTCTGCACTTGTCCACAAACAGCCTAATGCCTACAGATGACCATGAAACCTTCCTGAATATGGAATCTGCAAGTAATGAGGATAGACTGTCTCCAAAGTCTTATCTTCGGAAATGAGGAGAGATGCTACAAATAGTTGGTTTAATCAATGTTTTCATCTTTCTTTTTCAGGATGATAATAATGCTGACATTTTCAGAAGTCTTTTACTTCTGTTGATATCCTACATGCTCAGGAATAACTGAAGTTGTCTCTCCACTTCTGAATTTTTGTTTGCTATCCTGTTGGATCTTGGGGCTCTGACCAGTCATCCTGGACCAACTCATTTCCTCGAAATTTAGACTCAGCTTCCCATTACTTCCACTTTAGCCAATTCCCTCTCCTTTCTAGCTGATCCAGGACAAGGGTGAGCCCATGGGGTTCTTTTCTTCTTTGTCAAAGCTAGCGTACCCCTGACTACCCATGCTTCTACTGTCGGGAGCAGACTTTGGTGTTGGGATGGCTGCAGACCTGGTCAAGGGTTTTTCAGTCCTGACTTGTCTTGACCTGGTGCACTAACCAGGATCTATGTGCCGAACAGTACGATTTAGGTTATTGATTCTAAAGCCGTATATAGGCAAAATGTCTCTAGTGCCTAGCTTGCTTTGGCCCAGCATCCCCATAAGCGCAGGGTCATTCTTACCCAGCTGATTCTGATGGCTTTGATTTTAAGGATCACAGCTAGAGCTGTGTGTCTGACAGCATGTGAGCATGTCACCTGCAAACCGTTCAAGTCAATACCTGCCCATGTTAGTGGCAAAGATAAACAGTTTCAACAGATTTCAGAGCTCCATGAAGGAAAGCATTTCCTGGAAAAGCCTGTTGATTTCAAGTTCAAATTATTCACTTATGAGATGAAACTTCTCAATTTCAGAAGGCTAAGCTAGAAGGGTTGATGATCAGTCTACACCTCTGCTTAGAGCGCCAAGACCAGATGTCAATCAACTGTGAAATAACTAATGGGTGGCTCCATTTTCACTATAGAGACTCAGTAAAAGGAAATCAATTTGCAAGACAAGGATTCTTGTTATTCTTCCTATTCTTACTGTACTTGAGTACTGATCTGGAGTTTGGCACCAGCATGTGATAATAGAGGAAATTACCCTCCGTAAGTATGGGGTATTTCATAATGCGTGAATAGTAATCTGTAAGAGAAAAGATGGATCTTTCCCAAATAAGTTTAATCCCAAGATTTCTTTCTCATCTAGACTAATGTTCTCTCTCTGTTGCCTTTGCTTGGGGAACCCAGGTGAGGAACTGTTTTGTCAAGTATAAAAGCAGAACTTGAAAGAGTATATAGCTCTGGCCTGTCTAATATTAAATGATATTTCTAGACCTGAATGTGAGGCATGTAACCTGAAGTTGGACAGCAGTCACACACAAAAAAATTAAAAATTAAAAAAAAAAACAGAAAAAAATTGTCTTATCTATTTCTGTTATTTTTCACACAAAAATGGAACTTTTTCATGCTATAAAAAGTGCCTTCGTTGGTAAAAGAGCAGAAATGATGTTACTGAAAGAGCTCAAACTCTGATATAAATCGAACATAAAGAAAGCCACATTAAAGTACAATTTATGTTCATAATTAATATTTCTAAATGAATTTTAAAGGCTTTTTATGCAATTATAAACTGTTTGATTGTCGTAAAATTGCTAATGCTTTGATGCCTTCTGCGTTATCGCCCTTGGTCCCTGCAACCCTGGCACGTAATTTATTTCTCTTTTGAGTGAACTCGAAGCATTAGTGTCCATTAAGAATTTTTGAAACAAAGTTAAAGATTACTTGGAGCACTTTCAGTAATATGTACTGATTATCATTAATGGTTCTTTTGTCCTAGACAAGGACATTGTTTTGCAACGTCATTTTGTTTGGCGAGGCCCGATACCGGGCTGTCACCGTTCCGCCTCCTGCAGGTTTTCTCCTTGGACTATGGATGGAAAGCAGCAGGCTCAGGGACAATGCAGGGTTGAGGCAGGGGGGGTCCCCGGGCCAGCATCAAGAAATATTTTTCCTTTATGAAACCATTGTTTGCCGTTTAAAAAGGAGAAAAGCCTGCCGCCTAAATGTTCAGCCTTGTTTCTTAGCTGGTGTTCGTGGGCTACTTACAGATTGTTTTAGCTGCAAGCTCTTTACAATTAAAAAGTAAAGAAGGAGAGCATAGCGGACGGTGAAACTGAAGCCTTTATGCTGTGTGTGTGTCAGTGACGTGTCAGGAGCAGGTTAACGGTTCCCACATTTTGTTTCAAAAGTTCTGTCCTGAGCTCTCCAGCGTCAATTTACCCCATGATTCACCTCTTTAAAGACAGTATAATTTGTATGTTGTACCTGCCCAAAGATAACTCTCTGTGTATCTTATGCAAAGTGTTTGCGATTAGAAACAGCCTTAGTAGGCAAGAGGCACTATGCTAGGTGTCGTTATCTTAAAGTCAATTATCTTAAGACTTATCCCAAACCTACTACTGGAAATTTTATTTCCAATTTATAGATGAGATAACGGAGGCTCAGAGAGGTTAGGCCATTTACTCAAGATCTCACGGCCTAAATTGACTCAGGCATCTTGGATAGAGAGAGCCTGAATTTTTTGAAGGTCTTCAGATTTGGAGCCCTTTTCTAGGAATCAAATGATGTGCAAGGCTAATATGGAATTGTGAGTTGAGCCAATTAAGGACTGTCTTAATTGTCATTCAGCCCATCTCCACTTCACCTTGCACACATCGTGCTTGCATATGGAAGTACTGACAGAGAGAGAGAGAGAGACGGGAAAGAAGGAAGGACGGAAGGAAGGAAGGACCTTCACTGCATTTGATTTTAGATATTCTTTGTTTTTCCTTTGCTTTCCTTTTTGCTTTTTACTCTAAACAGAACTTATCCATGTTTAAATATCTCTATCTCAGAATTATCTCCTTGTGCAAGAGAAGGCAAACAGACTGAATATTGGCAAAGTGGCAAAGGGGCATCTCTCATGGCTAGAGACTTGCCCAGAATTCAGTGTCTAGAAATACTCATTCAGTAATTGGCATGTCTGAGGAGGAAAGATGCTACCTCTTATGAAAATAAAAAAGTTAAAATAAACTTGGTACCCAGACAACTGCCTAGAAACCAAGAGACAATAAGAAGTCCATCAAGGAAGTTAATTTGTTCACGATTTGGCACTGATTGAAAATATCAGATTATCTTCCTAAAGTGCTCTGTGTATGCTAACTATAACTCTGAAACTGTTCCCTACTGATAACTATGACAGTGATAGATTTGTGGTGTTTTCGTGACATTTCCCTTACTATATTTGAAGCATGATCGACTGAAGAGAGTCGGGCAGTCTTGCTGTATTAGAGGCCCTACTTTGGATCCAGTTTTGGTGGCAATTTTCCCTTTGTTTTAATAGTGTTAATTGGCAATTTAAAACTTCTCTCATGTTGTTCATTTATAAATAACCCCAAAGCATTACCTGGAAATGTGCCAGAGAAAGATGGGTAGATGGATGCAATAAAACATAAAGAATCTAGCAACTTTTATCAAAGGTACCATTTTTCCCTAGCCCAGAACATTTTAAAAGATCACCCAAGAGAGTGTATCTTTTACTTATATAACCTTTTGTGGGTACTGCCTTCTTTCTTCTTTGGTTTTTAAAGGTAAAAGGAAAAAAAAAAAGTTTCAGGGGGTTACCTTTGATTGTGAGCTGCTTTAGATTTTTCACAGTGAGAAACGGGTCCAGCTGCCTAATGCTTAGAAAGAGGAGGGTTGGTTTGATGGTTCGGAGGCAGGGCAAGGAGCCATTGCTGGATAAACCAGTAGGGAAATTGAGAAATCATATAGTTCAGCTCCCTCATTCTACAGATGAGCTAACTAAGGCCTGGAGAAGTTCAATGCTGTGCTCAAGTCATCTAAGTTCACTTTTCACTAAGGGTCTCTGTGTGCTTTACTGCTAGAATAGTGCTTCCCCTGTCATCCCCCCCGCCAATTCCATGAAGTCCCAATCTCTACGCTCAGCCTAAGAACCTGGGGGAAGGATCTGGGTGTCCTTCCCAGGCATTTGGAAGTGAACCAAAACCTCCACAGCAGCTGGAGTTGGTTGACACCCTTTGGTGGTGGTGATCCAAGTGCTTTACCATACTGGCCAAGAACCCACTCAGACCACATAGCTGCTTGTTAGTGATTATGTATTTTCCCTTGACTTTGGAGAATTTATGGTCACAGTGGGGTACACTGTGTAGAATAGGGTAGTCTTGCTTTTAGGAACTCGGTTCTCTGTCTCATTCTCTCCTCCATCAAATGCGAGGACATGCACATCAGAGCACTTAGCCCAAAAACCAGAGTCCTAGGCCATGAATGAGTGTGAGATCCCAGGAAATCTTGCTTAGCTTGGCGGAGCTTTTAGTAGTCCATTCTAATTCAGTTTTGTTAAAATCATACTGTGTGGGCTGCCTACCCATTAGCAAAGTAAATGACATTTATATCACACTTTCCAGTCTGGAAAGCTCTTTAAGCATCCTTATTTCATTTTAATTTCACAGCGCCTTTTGAGGTATTTTTATGATTACATACAATTTTAACAGCCAGGAAATGAAGGCCCAGAGAAGTTAAGTAACTTGCCCAAGGTTGCTCAGCCAAGAGGCAGGAAAGTGCATGGGCTAAGAACACAAGCTCAAGTCAGCCTGGTTCCAAACCCAGTTATCTTAAGAGCTGTGTTTAAAAAGTTCACCCTTCCACTTTCATGAAATATTTAGAATAAGCAAATTCACAGAGACAGAAAGTAGATTAGAGGTTGCCAGAGGCTCAGGAGAGGGAGAATGAGGAGTTATTGCTTAACAGGTAGAGTTTCTGTTCAGGGTGATGAAAAAGTTTTGGTGATGGTTGGTGGTGATGGTGACACAACATTATGAACTTAGCTCATACCACCAAACTGTACACTTAAAAATGGTTAGAATGGCAAATTTTATGTTATTTAATATCTACCACAATTTTTGCAAAAAAAAGTTCATTCTTTTCACTCCTGAGTAAAATTAAAGCTCGTTGCTGCCTAAAAATACTCATTATAATTTATCTTTAGGAAAAAGCAATTCCCCCAAACTTCTTGACTCAGCGCTGCTGCTGGTAGCTCTTAGGTCTGGATAAGATTTTTTGGTTTGTTTTGTTTTTTGGTTTTCTCCTGAAGACCTTTCCCCTTCCGTGTAAGGACAAAAATTGGCAACTTATGACAGCTGTCATTGAAGATGAGCTCTGTGGTGATGAGGATTAGATTCTTACAACCTCCGGGCAAGTGAAAAGAAAGGGAGAAGGGAAGACCCAGCCCCCACCCCGCCTGCATTTATGGATAAGACAGTGGCTGCAGGTAGCAAAGCCAAGGCAAATGTTTCCTCTCTGAGAAAAGGCCCCATGGGGACAAAAGTATGCAGTTCAGGTGGCCGGATTCCTGGCAGAATATTCTTTCTCCAAGGGGTTCAACCTAATACGAGCTTCTAATTGGAAGGAGTGTTGTATCTGTGTGTTTGCCTCAGGATCTGTGCGGGTAAATTTTTCACCCACACCCCGATGAGGCTCTCTGATTTAGATAAGGCCAGGAGACAGGGTCCTGTTCTTAGCTGACTGCTGAACGCTGCGCTCCGGGGTAAATGTTTTCCTGAATGTGTGTACTTTCAAGAGTGCTACTGTATCAAGGTTTTTAAAGGCTTGCCATGGGCAAACTTCCAGTCCAATATTAACTTTTCACAGAGAAACTTTTCATTGTCTTAAACTTTCCTGAACCTCAGTTTCCCCATCTGTAAAATGCAAAGAATGTTTTCTGCTTTTTTCTTTCTAACACATCTATGGAGTCAGTTACAGTGAAGTACTTTGAGCTTCTATAATGAAAGGAATTACACAAATTCACATCTTCAAGTATGATCCCAATTGTTATTTTTCAAGGAAGAGAAGAGACGGGGATTCCAATAAATCTTCTGATGGTTCTGTTAAGGTTTTCCTTTCTTGTGTATGTTTGCGATGTTTTCGTTTGCTTGCTTTTTTCTAGAGAAATAAAATTCTGTCTTCATAGTGACTACTGAGTGAAAAAAGAATTTAAATGGTATTCACAGTTGTATGCATAGTTCCCATGTATGCATGTTTAATGAATGCCTAAAGAAAATATTGCTTTGTGGGAGGGCTGTGTCTTTTAAGCTTTTTTCCATAACAATATGGTTATTAATTGATTGGTATAGTCTCTTCCTCGTATATAATATATATATAATTTGCATTATATTCATGTGTAAAGATCGCCAGATAAAACACAGGATGCCCAGTTAAATCTGAATTTCAAATAAACATCAATTTATTTTTTAGTGTCTGAAATTCAAATTCAACTGAGCATCCTGTATTTTATCTGCTAAATCTGGCAAGCCCAATGTAGGTATATCCCTCATTGATCGTAAACCAGCAGTTGCATCCAAAGGATCGAGGGTTTGTGCAATTGCTGACGTCATGCCTTATGCTGGAGACAGGAGAAATTTTAGTTCTATGCCTGCTACTGTAACTTCAAAGATCAGAACGCTTCCCTGCAAAGTTTTTCAGAATCTATTATCAGTGTAATAATCATGAAAATATGTGACGAGAGCACTGCATCATGCTATATAATAAATTTAAGTAGAAAAGTCAAAGCAGTGGTATTTTCATCAGGCCTTCAGATGTCAGGAGAAAATAGTTACACACTCAGCGAATATAGATAGGTCTGTTTTGGGCTGTGTTAAATCCAATTGTGTGGAGGTTCTGAATAATCAAGAGTGACAGCATAAGCACTTTCTCTTCAAAGTGATTTTATAGAAAGCATTATTTCCTAAGGAAAGAACACACATAGCTCTCATAATGCTGAAGGAGCACTAATGTATCAATTTATTGGTGCCAGTGTTAGGAGCTGGAGTTGCAAATTGTATTCAAATTTTAAACTTTCCTCACTGTTATTGCTGGGTGAAGTTCCCTTCCCCTGATAAAGATTATTTTTAAAAAATTCTAGAAAACTTTTGCAGTTCCCATGTGAGAAAGCCTTCAGGGATCTTTGCAAAAGGTTCTAACTTCACTCTGTGAAGCCAGCTCAAATATGTTGAAAAACAGTAGTTTAGTTTTCCTCAATAAAAAGGGGAAAAAAGTGAATTCGAGTTGGGCTATATAATTGCAGCCTTGCTAAATAAGTCCCGTGGAAAGTTGTAGGGGGAGCAAGTATATGATTTTGGTCTTGGAGCACAACTTTGGAATTAACATATTTTTTACGTCTACTGTGGATTCTCAGAATGGATTTATTCCCTGTACCACATGTTCCATAGCTAAGTAATAGGTCTGATGTGGGTGTCAGATTTTTCAACTTCTATTTTCCAGAGGAAGGTTAAATAGTTCCCTTAATAAACTGAAAGAAAAAAAAATTCGAGGTTTTACCACAGTTCTTAGTCACAAGCTAAAGGCTTTCAACAGTTTTATTACTTTGAGCCTCTTTAGTCTCAGAAATGTCCCCAAGAAGAATGAGGCATAAAGGATTTAAAATGTAATACTTCTTCTGAAATGGAGATGGTACCGTTTGCAATGAAGCATGCATCTGTGTTATCTTTGCATGGTCATAGAACCTGAATTTGACTGAGTTATGTTTGTCACCTGTTGTAAATCATCTTGGAAATATCAAAGGTGACAATTCATGAATCCCTTGTATTTACATCCAGTCTGTTCATTTTGGTGTCATCTACAAAGAAGTAGCACTCATTCCCTTCTGACCTTAATGAATATGGATAATCAGGGACATTGTGCAGGTGTTTCCCCCTCACCATTAAAAATTACGCTTCATGAGAACACCAAGGGTCATTTTCATTAAAATGTAAACACAGAATCACTGGCCCTAGCAAATTAATTGCTCTGTTGCTTGTCCTGCTCGTGTCTCAGTATGCTGACATTATTCTCTTGTGCCTTAAATCTTCCCCACTCTGCCTATAGACATGCTCATATCCCCTATTTAAAATAAAAAAAATAATAATAATAGGAGTCTCCTCTCACCCTGCTTAGCCCTGTTTGATGACTGTCCATGTTGCTGCTTTTGACCACAGAACCTCTTAAATCAGCAGGCAGTGGTCTCTACCTCCTTCAGTCGGGGTCGCTTTTCTTTGGGTTGGATCCAGTTGATGCTGCCATGCAAGATTAAAAGTGATCTTGTCTCTCCATCACCCTGTGAATGAAATGCATTCCTGAGCACACTGGGAATGACATGCACCAGGGAAGCACCCTCTCTTACCTCTGTCATGATCTCTTCTCTTCCAGGTATCTCAGTAACGAAGAAGACGCATACATGTAAGTAATGCCTTTTTCTTTTGTCCAAAGTTTTCTGGAGAGTTGGAATTCACATATGTCTGGCTGCTGTGACCCTCCAAGTATAAACTAATGTTTCAGCCGTGATCCATGGTCAGCAGAGGTCGTATTTTTCAACCTGTACTGGTCGGAAGTGGTACATCTCCACCTGTTTGTATCTGAGTGTATGTTGAAGAGAGAGGCGAAGGCAGAGTCTGATGAATCGTAGTGTTTCGAGCCACGAGTCTTTTGAAAAATCAGGACATCTGGCCAGGAGGATCAATTACTTACCGATCACCCTTACTCTGGATCCTTCTTAGAAAAGATGGTATGTTTCTAGGAAACATCACCTTGATTTCTTGTAAACTCTGGTCTCTTTTCCTTCACCCCTAGTTCATACATTAGGCCGTCTGTACTTGTGTCTGTGGAGCAGATACACCGATGGGGAACAGAGGCGCTGTCATTTGACCACTGGCCATGGCCTGCGAAGGCCTCGGTAAATGGCATCCGGTAGTTTGATGGGGAAATGTGTGCTGGATTTACACTCCATATTCATCACCACTTCTCAGGTTCAACTGCTTTCATCAGTTTCCTTCATTCAAACTACACCATAAGTTTAAACTCATGTCAATGTAAGGCGTTGGGATCTGCAAGCTGAGCAGCGATATTTTTATTGTGCTTCGAACAGCAGGATGAAATCAATATGTCATGACGCAGGCAGTCAGCTTCCATAGTACTTGACCAGCTTATCACTGAGACTGAGCTAATGGTGTCATTAGAATTTGAAACTGATTGTAGATCCCAGATATATACTGTGCTTATGAGATGCGCTTGGACATCCTACAAAGAACAAGCAAGAGAGAGATTTACAGCACAATTTAGGGTGACAAAGATGTATCCCCAGGTTTTTTTCTTAATTACCCTTTAAAATGTTTTGATTTTGTGGGAAACATTTGGGAACCAAAAAAAAATCTGCGTAACACCAATGTAGTTTAGCTTGTGCCTCCGTTGATTCTTGAAATCTGGTCTTGGGTTTGTCTGTCTGTCTATATTTGTATTTGTAGAAATCAAGGGGGAAAAAAAAGGCAAAAAAACCCACAACAAATTCCATGAGAAGTTGCCTGACTTTTAGGGCCCAGGCCTACAGTCTCTTTCCACGTGGCTCTCCCATGGGCTTCAACGGAATGTCAGTTTGAGAAAAGGTGAACAGATCATGCCCATGTAGCTGCATCACGAGGACAGCACTTCCATCCCTCAGTGCACAGGTCCAGTCGGCTGTCCCTCCACCAGGGTAGCGTGTGGCCCTTCGCTTCTTGGGGGTTGTTTTGTTGTTGTTGTTGTTGTTGTTTTCCCTGTCGTCGGTGCATATTTGAGCTCATGATGACTGAGAGATTGACAGTGCAGGAGACTGAAGTCCTCTGTGTATCCGCAGGGCAGGCATGGTACACAGCGCTTCCTTGCACAGCCTTGCCCATGAGCTCGTCCCTGGCCTGGAGGGACCCACTCTAGAGGTGGTAAGTAATTCAGTCTTTCTGCTAGCTCAGTCCTGGGCCTCTCCTGAACAGGGGCTGGTGATTGTGCCTATTGATGATGGTGGTTTGGGGATGGACTCCTGGCCACCTGGCAATATATAGAAAGCTGCTATTTGCATGATGACTCGGCTCTTGGATAAGTGGACAAAACCACTAGTTCAACTCCACTGGATGTGAAGAGTCCCCTCAACTAATAAGATAAGATAGAAACCATGGATGTTAGCTGATATACAGATCTTCTCTCTACAAGGACCTTCAAGGACTTGTCATCCCTAAGACTAACTGCATTGGCCTATTTGAAGAAACATTAATCTGTGGTTGAATTTAAATCCGTGGGAGGATTTAGGTGGCAGCATGGAATGGTGGCTAGTGAGGACACCCGGCCTTTCAGCAGAGGCTCAAAGAAGTCCATCTGTTATACCTGTTTTGAAATAAAATCAAGACATAGCCAGAGTGAGTGGATTTTAAGTGCCTTTCTAACTATGAAAATGAGCAGGAAAATTCTTAGGCATCAGGCATCACAAAAATGTAGAAAAACCTAAAACAGAGCTCTCTCTGTATAATTCAGATATTAAATTGAAAGAAAGATTTAGATCAGTAACCACCTTGTTTTTTGATCAATTTTTACTTTCATGATTTGTAGGAGAGGATCAAAGATAAAATGGCCCAATGACAAGTTCAGAAAAATAGCAGCTGAAAAGAGAGTTGGCACAAAACTTTGCACATGCCAAGGAGAAATTAAATGGTCCAAGCTGTGAGTGTTAGCAAAAGCCCTCTATGCCACTTACATGTGGAGGCTGTTTTTCACCCAACTCAGCAGGCAGCCCATCATATTTCTGATCTTAGCATCTCAGAACTTGCGAGGAAGAAGAAAATCAATCCGTTCTTCCTCTAATAAAAGTCGCCCGAATGACTTCTTTAGCATCTGTCAGATTTTTCTTGAAAACTGAACCATCCTAACTTGCCTATAGGTTTTCTTAAGATATTACATTCCAGCTCCTATTAAATCATTCTGGCAGCTGTTCTTCAAAAACTTTCACTATCAGTGAAGTGTATGGGTTCAGTTTTGAACTGTCTCAAGACTTCCATTTTTAGCCAGGGCTCTCAAAACCACGGTCAGGACATAATCCTTGACAGCTGAAGTCACCCCCATCAGCAGTTTCAGTGTGGGTTTCCTACCTGCCTTCCCAGAGAGATTGTTCAACTTACAAATTAACATGTACAGTTGCAGAATATCTGATGAGACCAGAGTGTCCGCTCATAGGTCCGCTGCTCAGATGTGCATCAACTGCAAAATGAACCTGAGCAATTGTGACACCTGATATTTTAGGCCACCTTGTTATGGAAAGCACAGGTATAGCTTCTTTAAAAAAAAAAAAAAAAAAAAGTGTTTTGGGTGAGTTAAAGCCTGAAACTTCCATGAAAGAAAATCTGATTTTTAGCCTTAGAAGAGTTGGTGTTCGCAGTCTTTGGAGAACTCAGAAGGTTCCTGAGAAGGGAACCTGGAGTGTTTGTGTTTAACTTTGTGTGGCTTGTGGGGAAGGCAAACATTTGGGTTCTAGTAGAAATTGGTCTGGAAATTCTTACATTCGCCGTGTTCTTCAGTCATTTGGCGGGACGTGTCGCTGTCGATTTTTATGTGTGAACGTAAAAGGGAGTTTTCACCTGTGGACGCATTAGATAAATTTTACACTGTGGTGTAGGATTTCATTTGATTTTCATGGCAATTATTTAGCACATGTATTCAGTTGGACACTTTCAAAATTGCTTTTGCTTTGGTGTTTCACAAGTTTGTTGTTCTCTCTTTCCTCCTCAAATAGCATCATGTGGCCAAATATCATTTTCTTGAAAGCAGCTGCTCTGTTGGTTTGTGCTATTTGCCAAGGACCAAGGACCACTGATCATTTATTCCTGACTTCTTAATATTATTCAGTTGGATAGTTCTGCATTCCCTAAGATGTTAGGAGATGACAAATATGGAAGTGAAAGATGCAGCAATCATCTTAGCTGTTTCCCACTAACGGGAAGTTTAGCGTGATCGAGTCATAACCTTAGGGAATATATTCAGAGCTGCCCCCAAAGCAGCTATTTCTAGAGGCAAAAGACCATGGCAGCTTCCTTCTGTTCTCATCCTTGCTTGTATTCTTTGTTCCTCCTGTTCAACTCAGCCCACTTTCCTCCACACTCAGGGCCAGGCACTTACAAAGGTACAGAAATTGTGGGTTACTCACCAAGCACTCGAGAGTGTCAGTTTAATCCCAGCTTGAGTATGTCAGTTTTCCCCAAGAAATAACAAACTAAAACATGCTCCTGAACCTTCTAAAATATTTTAATTTTATTACAAATAATTGCTAAAAAAGGTAAAATATGCATTTTCAACCAAGTTGCAGCAGCGACTGTATTATTTATAAAGATAAAGATAATTTAATTATCAATAGTAAGAATATTTTAGCACAGGCCAGAATATTTATTTAAGAAATAATCTTTCGGATCCATAAAGCCAGTGTTTATTGTAATCATTTAAAGTGAAATAGGTTAATGTATTCATTTTTCCCCCCCTGGAGACTTGGTTTTGAATTTGACTGAGAGAAAATTAGTTTTGAGGCCTCAGCCCCCTCTCCTTAGGCATTTGTTGATATCACAAAACCAGCCCAACCATTTGTCACAATTGTTGCCATTTACTCAGGAGAGGCCAAGCGCTAGAGTAACCTTATTTTTTCCTTTTCTTTGCCGTTCCTTAAGGCCATTTTTTTGGCTTGTAGACTCTTAGCAACCCCAAACTTGGGGCTCACTCACTTTATTTTCACAGGCCAGGAAAGCTCCAGAACCATTCTTGGCAAAGCTAGTGGAAGGTGCTTTGGTTGTATGGGTAATAGGTTGCCATGACAGCCCATGTGACTCACAGTGTGACTCAAAACGCTTATAATTTCACTTGCTGGCAGGATGTGTCATTAGGAGGAGATGAGAAGAAATGCTGGTGAAGTTCTCAGAGAAGACCTTTACCCGGATTCTGTCCACTCTGATTGACAGGCAGTTGGGAAAGGGTCTAATACAGTGTCTCCAAAGTAGCTGGAAGATTGTTTCTTAACTTCTCAAGGCTACTTGCCACCCCAGACATTAAGCTTGCAGATGATGACGCTCACCTCTCGGGGGGCTAATCAATGGGCAACTGTTTATTGATGATCCACTTTGTGCTGACAGGTTCTCTCCCCTGCAAGGACCTTGCATGCTAGGTCTGATAAGGAGTTAAATGAGAGAAAGAGACACTTGCCACAGAAGACAATATGAAAGCTCAAATGCTGTGTACTGTTTCCAGAAGATTCTGCTCATAACCGGAAAGCAGACCAAGCTAGAAGTTTGGAAAAGGAGAAAAGATTTAGATAGACCTTCAAGGGTTCTAATAGTATGATGCGAGCATACATAGTAATGAAGTGACAGATAGATGCTAAAAATGATCCCTATTGCTGATCTCTATCCATTCTCACCGAGAGCAATACCTGTTTGTTCCCTTCAGGATAAATCAGTCTGAGAAAATTTAAAAATATCCGTACTGTCTGGAAACATTTGCCTTGTTTAGACTCAGCTTGTGCGACTGGAGCCAAACCCTTATGAGCTTAACAGGATTCTGTGGTCTCATCATATTAAGATATAAATGGACTGCGCTTGGCCCTGCAGGTTAGTTCTTCCAAGGTAGAAGATTTGCATAGTCTTTAACATAGCGGGGATCCATGATTTCCATAGAAAAAGAAAATATTTAGCCAAGTGTTTCCATTAGAGAATCTGGTTGATTCATGTTTGCTCTGTTAGTAGACCTCGAATTCATTAATTGAATCTGGACTAAAGGATTTGTGTTCTCGTTTCTTAACATAAGTTCAAAAGGATGTATTGAGTCTGTCATTGACTCTTTAAAACCCATGTTCCCCATTAGGGGGAAAAAAAAAAAACCAGAAAATGCCTTGCCTGCCAGGTACTTACGTGTTTCCTTGATAGATTCATCATCTATTTAATATACTCTTATACATGCTTGTGTCAATCTTTAAAGATGGGCTAGGTATCTATCACAGAAGTCTACATTACTTCTAGTTCAAGAATGATAATGAAATGGTCATAGTAGAAATACCTATAATTAGAGCACTAGCAGCAACTACCACCTACTAAGCAATTCTAATACCCCAAGCATTATGTTTAATGCTTCACATGTATTATCTCATTTAATCTTCTCATTAATTCCATGATATATATATATATTACCTACACCCCAGTTGAGATGCTCTGACAGATTAGTAGCTTAGTTTAGAGAAGTGAAATAATATACTAAATCCCCCAGCTCAACCAGGACTCGACATATACTAAATTGTCTCTGCTTGCATGTAAATGCCACACTGTGTTATCTCCAATTTCAACAGTATTTAATAGTTATTGAGCACTTACTGTGTCATGCACAGTTCTAAGCATTTTAGAACTATTGATTTATTTAATCTTGAACAGAACCTGGTAAGATCGGTATTGCTACTAGCCTCACTCTACAGATAAAAGCTGAGGCTCAGGGTCTTAACAGTTTGCTAGTATGTGGTAGAGCTAGGATTCAAAGCCAATCCATAGAGCCTAAATGCTTCCACAGTGAAAATCCTCATTCTTTAGAGCAGCCCTTCCTCTCTCCAGAGTATAGGAAGAAAGCTCAGTGCAGCATCGTTTCACTACAATTGATTCAGGATTGCTTTTACCCTACAAAGCCTGGCAAATCAACTGATGACAAGAAAGGGGAATGTTCTTCCTACTATATGAAAAACTGCCTTTAAACAAAATGGCAACTATGCAGCCTTCTCACTTTAAAATGACCGCACTTATCTTTCTAACAGTGTAACCTAGTTTATCACAGAGCTGCCGTGTATTTCACGTCACTGTTCAGACAACACAACTGAACCTATTATAAAGCATCAGTTCAAAGTGGTTAGTTATGCTGTTGGGATTATTGTATTACACTAACAGCAATTCATATTTCTTATGATATGAACTCATGTCCGCTGAACCAAAGCCTTTGATGGACATTAATGTCGTTTATAATGAAATTGTACATTTTCCTTTTATCAAGCCACTTTGGTCATTCATGTATAACTTTAATTGCCACTCAGAGGCAGTATGATTCAGGATACTATGGCTTCCTGAAACTTAACCAAATCCAAACAAACAAAAGGCTGAAAGAATGCCTAGGAAACTGGGAAAAAAAAAAATATATATATATATATGATAATTAAACATCGAGGTTTTAAGTATGCTCAAGCATATCCTCCTTTAGAATTTGATTTATCGTTACATCAGTTTCTCTTTTTGTTGGTATCTGCAGCTGAAGGAATAGAAATCTGGGAAAAGCAGAGATGCCAAAGTGTTTGTGATGTCAAGAAAGTTAATGCTTATTCCAAGGGAATCATCATTATCTGGGCTGCTGAGGAGTCGAGTGCATTTGTGGTCACATGTCCCTTTCCCTTATACTCCGTTCGTATCTGTACCTGACAGGGACTGAGGGTTTCCTTTCCGTGTGGAATGGTACCACCCACCTCCAGGCCTGCCTTGGGGTAGACATTGTTTCCTAAAAAGGAGTGAGAGTCCTTTATTGATCTCCTATGCATTGATACCTGGTTCTAATGTCTTCAATAGTTGAGGGCCAGGTATGATGATTAGAAGGTTTATGGAGAAGCAGAAAACGAGAGGATATGATCTGCTAGATTAAGGTTCAGATTTTAAATCTATCAATCTTTTTTTTTTCTTGAATTTTTTCGGAGAGGGCGAGAAGGTTATATGGTGGAGAATCTAGACATGCATAATTTGGGGATCTGAAGAGGGGAGACTGGAAAGCAGTCAGCCGCATATCCCCGTAGCCCCATCTGTGTCCTTATCGAGCTAGGAGCCAGGCAGATTTTATTAGCTTAATGTTTTTTAACCACTACTCTGTGTCTAGCACTGTGTTACACATAGTATACTTCATATAGAAAGTTTAACTCATCATCCTCATTCTCTCATAGTTTAATCTGTTTTTGAGGAGAAAAGGCAGACCTACTTAAAGGATTTATAGTAATGAGAGACCTGCAGGAAAATGCAAGCTGTGATTCTTGTAGGATTGTTTATTTAAATGCTGTCTGAGTTGGGGTTGTCCCAGAGAGCACCCCGGACTTGAACCTGGTGAGCTGAGCTTGTTCTGGAAGGGTAGTGAGGATCAGGTGTGAACAGGTAAATCAGTAGAGGGTTCAGTAGGCAATATTTTTTACTGCCACTATCATTTAGTTAGGTTTATATAAATCTGACTGTTTTGTGCTTCAGCCCCACTTCTGAGCCCTGACAAAATTCCTTTCCTTACACAGGAGTTCTTCTCTGGCCTTTCTTTTGATGAACTGTGTAGAAAACAATGCTTATTGAGCATGAAAGAGCTAGGCTAAAAAGGGAAGATTATTCTGAATATTAAAGAAAAAGAATGTTTGGCTTTTTCTCTGGCCCCCTATTCTTAAGGTCTAATTGTAAGATGGGCTCTTGCCATGTCATTAAAATCAGAGGCATGGAATGAGCAATGAAACCAGAAACGTATATATTCACTTTGAATTGCGTGGTTAATGGGTCTCCTTGCTTTCTTTCACTGGCACTGCTAATTGGCTCTAGGCTTCCATGGTACAGGAGGATCCTATGCCTTTCCAATCCTGTTTAATTCAGCCACAATCAGCTTTACAAAGAATGTGAACCCCCAATTCCAGATTTTACTCACAATCTGGGCAATGTAAATTGCATTGATTGTTGGCACCCTAAACTGCATTGATTGTTATTTTTTCATCAGCACAAATAACTTACTTCCCTCACACAGCTGGGCAGGACAGCAAGCAGAGAAGCAACTTCCTTTTCTCTTTGTTAGTATTTCTTACTTTTCCAAGAATGCGTCTCCATTGTTACACCTAAAGAAAACCTCGTTCCACATGAGGCACTGTCACTGGCAGCATGTTCGTAAAAGACTTCAGGACAATGAGCCATACCATGTTAATTTATCTGTCTTTCTTACACCATGTCTCTTTGTGTCGACAAAACTGAAAATTCACTTTCCCTCGCCAAGTTGGGGCATCGGGATAATTGATTGTTACCAGTCTCTGCTGTTCCTAGACAGGATAACACCAGTTCCTCTAGAGAACAGGTAAAAACTAAACTCTGTCCCCCGAGGCCAGTGAAATAAGCTGTTTGGTCCCTTGTGTGAAACTTCCTAATAACTTAACTGGGCAGCCTCTGGGTCCCTGGAGGGTTTCTCCACAAGAGTATTCCCTCTCTTTGTTAAGATTGCTTATTAAAAATGATTTTATAATGAAGTTGCCTCAAATAGCAGCTCTTTTCCTCGTTGTCCTTGAAGCGGTGGTGAAGAATCTCAGAGACAACTGTCTAGGGTTTTCCTCCTTGTTAAAAACTTCTCTCTTACCGCTGTTACTCTTGATTTTTAAGGAGACAATGTCTAACTGACACAAGTCCCTCTCCAGTTGATTATGTCACTTAAAACCCTTTGCAAGGCATTATTGGTAGTTTAGCTTGTCATTCGGACTCTGAAACCAAATTGATCTACGTGGGTTGAAGACATTTAAACCTCTGGTGGCAACAAGGCTGTCGGGTTTCCCTGTGAGAGCTGTGTCCAAGGAATGCTTTTGCCCAGTCTGTCCCTGACTCCATCAAAAGAATGATTTGCAATTATTCTTTCACTTTGGATTTCTCCTGTCTGTAATACCTCTTTCTTTTTATAGGGAATTGTTGTGAAGAAGAATCACATAGTAAAAAAATAATATTTCCTCTTTGCCACCCACGCACTGTATGCATTCAAAGACTTCTAATAAATGTGAGCAATTAGGAGAGAGAAAAGAACCAGTTTTTTGTTGTCCGCAAACATCAGCATGGCTTTTTTTCTCAAAGGTGCTTCAATTAAGCTGGTATATTTAACATAAGGAATGATAGAGCAGTTTTCAGTAAGGCTCACTACTGGAAATATCTCCCTCAGACTTGGTCTCCCCGTGGCCAGACATTCTCAACAAACGACAACAAACCGTAAACGTGGTTAGTGACAGATTCAGCTTGAAATATTTATTTTCTAACTTTAAGGTTTGTCAGGCAATAAATCTGCAAGAGTAGAGTACTCAAGTTGTGGCTTGGCAATCCTTTTGCTCCCAGTGTGAATTCAGCACAACAGCAGCAGTCAGGAGAACCTTTGTGAAGCTTTTAGTGACGAGATTAGAGACTTCTTGGGTTGTGCTGAGAATGATTGTGTGCTCACGTGGTCCTGAGAACACGCCCTGGCTAAGCTCTGTTCTCTGAGGCCAGGCTCTTAGAAAATACTACCCTCTATTCAGCAGTTTCTACACCACCACCTCCCAAATAAAAAAGCAAAGAAAAACCACGGCCAGCTGTGGGATGGCCCTGTCATCAGGGTCTTCTGATTCCACCTCTTAATTCTCTTCTAGGGCTTTACGCTGCCTGAAGAGTCCAAACTTCATAGCGAGGTTCTCAGGCTGTTCATTATCTGGTATTAATCTTTCCACAACCCTTCCAATGACCTCTGCCATGCTAGGCAGTTTTTGCCATCCTCAGTGACCAGTTTCTCGAAGAGTCCATGCATGAGGATGGCTCATTGCCTTTGCTTCAGCTCTGTCTTGCCTGTCCTGCATTGTCCTTCAACAGCTTCTGTACCAGTAGATATCTTACTGCTCCAACAAGCACCAGTACAAATAGCATCTCCCATGCAAAAGCCTTCTCTGATTCCCCTTTGTTAAATTCATTACTGCAGCCGGTTTGCCCCTAAAGCATATTGTTAAGATCATGGTTCAGAAAATATATGGTAGAATAATAGTCGTTTTGTAGCTTTGTCCCACTTGATATACTCTACTTACCTGTGTCATCCCTTGGATTTAGCAGAGCAATTAGTATCTACAGTACACTCAGTTACTATTTGTAGATTTTGAATAAGTAAGTGTGTGAGAGTGTGTGTATGTGTGTATGTGAGTGTGTGTATACCCAATTTTATGACCAGACACTCTTGCACATTTGATTCTGGGGAAGAATTGTAATCTTTTCATTGTCAACAGCTATAACAAAGAACAGACATGTATTATTTGAAACTATATTGGGAGATTTCTGCTGTATTATTTTGAAAACACAAACTACAATTTAAAGAGCTTGTTGCCATCTGGCAATTTACCAATATACATTTGGAGTCTTAGTGTTAGAAATGATTGCTTTAAAGTTTCCTTTAGCATTTTGTAAAATTTAAGTCAGAATCTCATCCTGGAGGCTTAAAACTACTTGTATATCTCTCTAAAAATGAAGAATGTGCTCTTTTTCTGAGTGGCTTCTTAAACATCATCTGTTTGCATTATGAAAGCAAAGTTTCTACAAACCAGACGATCAAATCTATAGAGTTAAATGGGAAACAGACATTATCTGCTCCCACTGTCATCTACCTAAATGCAAAATGAAAGAGCACCAACTAGAGAAGAGAATTGGCCACCCCTTCCAAGAATGGAGAGTGGTGGATTCTATCAAAGGAATTAGCCTGCACATCCCTAGTCTATAGAGGGAAAAGTGACCCTGTAATGTTAAACGATTTCTTAAGTAGGGTAAATTCGGAAATAAATGGCATTTATTTGTTCAAAGTCAAGGCACATGACATTGCTGGGTTTGTCAGGTCTGGAATGTACGTAGGTTTCCCTAACGGAATAGAAACCAATGATTTCAAATCTATTGTCCATCCCATGACTGGTCACGCACAACCCTGGTTTCTGACCCCTTTCCCTTGGAGTCATCTGTCTTTTAAGCTATGTCTGCTGCTCCCTCCCACTTTTGTTTGTAACTTTTTCTTGAATCAAAACAAGAAGAGCAAAATTATTCCCTGCAGTATCAATTCTTTAAGTGGAAACCTTGCTTATAAATGAGAGGGTGAGAGTTGACCCAATAAACGAATCTATTTTAATTTTAATTTATTTCCTGGTGGCCTTTTATGCCTCCTTAGGCTAAGACCTAACCAATTCTGACTTAACACTGATTTTTCTTCCAAGGTCAAAGAACTACTTTGAAATTATTGTAAGACAAGAATGAAAGTCTTTTGTTTTGACCAAAAAGTCCATCACTTCCTATAAAATTCAAATCCTAGTTTTCTCAGCTTTACTATAATTCCCTCCTTAGGCATCTATTAGCAAACTAAATGAGAACAGAATGAAGTCAGAAGATCTCTGGGGACTCTGAAGTTGATTTTACAACAGGAAGGCCATTTCTCCTAGCCTCTGTCACCCTTTTCCTTTCTCAGATGGGAATCCTTAATAAAGCGGAGAGTAGCTGTCTTCATTTTTTGGCCACAGTTTCACCTAGCAAAGTGGAATCATAATAGAAACTGTCCTAGAAGGCAAGTCTACCTATGGTTTTCCAGGTTAGAAAAGGAAAACCTGTTAGACCATCACATACACAAACACATCATGATCCCCACCTCTACCCCCCACAGAAAGAGTTCTGCCTAAATCAAAGAACTTTTTATGCCCTGATTTGTAGAAGTTACCTAATCCTGGGTATAATTGGGGTGACTTGGGAGATTGAAAGATGTTCTTATTTTCATTATGGGAGCCACTTAGGGACAGTATCATTTAGAAGAATATATTTTCATTGCCCTAAATTATTCTACCTGTGCTTCTATTGACCTGTTTCTCTTAGGGTAGATTCCTAAAGAACAAAATTACCAATGTGGGTGGTCCTCTCACTGATCATTCTAGTACTTAAGGCACTTTTTGATGGTCCTTCCTTATTCTGTTCTGGGGTCTCACTTATAAGGAAGAATTCCGGAAGGTTGGGTTAATATGCTCCTGATACTCAGAAGATCCAACTTCTCACAATCTCCATATGGCCTAAAAGCTCTGCATACTGTACACAGTTCATCTGTAGTGAAGCAATGGTTAAACCTCATCCCAAAATTCCTCATATTGTATGATGACCATTGAGTGAGCTCAACTCAAAATGACAGACTTAGAATACTTACAGAACCAACCCTCTTAGCATAAAGGCTAGGCTAGGTATACTCACTCCGAGTAAAGTGAGGAGCTCCCATATTCTCATCTGAGATTCAGAATTTTTCCCAACAAGTCACTCCACTAAAAAATGGATGCCATAAGTTGTATTCCCCAATAAAAGACTGAGATATACATGCAGGAGGTTTGGGAGGTGAGTGCTCTTAGGGGTGAAGGAAGCCTCGTTGGACGGAAGGAGAAATTGAACCATCATGCAGGTGCAACCTATCTTCAGCAGATGCCACAAGGAGAAGCTGGAATGAACTTCAGAGATGTCCCATGTTGAGACAACGGGGCTGCATCTTTTATCCCACATCAGCCAGCTATCGGATACAGCTGCCCTCAGAGAGGAGCATAACCTTGGGCAAGGCAGCTTCCTCTAGCCAAGGGCAATTATCTGGGAAGAACTCAGCTAGGAGTCATTGGCAACCAATGCTCTGGGCATACTCCAGCATCCACTACAAGAAGCAAATATGGGCATTCAATTGAACTTTTGTAAAAACATATTTTCTTTATTTAAAACAACACACACTTTTTTTTAAAGTCACACTCATTACGGAAGTCATTCAAGTAGAATTTTTTAATGGAAAAAATTCAATCCACAATGCTTACACAATAAATATAATGCTGTATAAGGAAACGAACGTATTGGAAAACATGGCTGTATTAGAAAGGAATTTTCATTTTCATTGCTATGTCTCTATGTGACAGGATTGCAAAGACTGGAAACATTAGTTACTTAAGGCAACAGACAAAGTAAGACAATTACCAGTGCTTTGAAGGTCTGTATGTTCATATATCTGGATGTAAATCAGGGCCAATTAATGTTAAAAATTTTAGGTATATGTTAACTAAAGAATCACATTTCTAAACCATTTTGAATATTAGCTCTGGTATGGTTTTCAATAGCTAAAAGGTACTTCCCACGTTCTGAAACTATATGAATATGGGAAAATGACTTAATACAAGGTAGAATTGTAACTTTAGGCCAGTGATTTTTCAGTTCCAATGACAACAAACAAGTATTTGTGTGTTGTGTGTGACATGCATCCTATGTTTTATTTCATGGATAATTGTTTTCATCTATATATGATAAGTTTGAATTTTTAAGCTCAATGATTGGATTTTGGCTTTTCAGTGGTCTTACAGTGGAACTAGGACCCATTGTTTTGAGGGCACTCTGCTATAATAGTATATAAACCAGTCATCTGTTTGAACAGGTTTATTCTAGTGAAGACATAAAGTACCATTTTTATTAAAGAATTTTTCCATCAAAAAAATAAAATGAAATAAATAAAATGACACACATTTTATTGCTTAGCTAGGACTAATAAAATATATCCTTGGCCTCAGCATTATAGTACAGCAGAGTTGCAAATGCTGAAGAAAAAAATTTTTTTCTGTTGAATAAGGTTCTTTGTTTAGAATTCTGGTCCTGGATATGTGTATTATAAATCATATGTGTGTGCAGTTCCATATAATGTTTTGTTCTTCTACGTGTGGACATTCCAGAGAGTTAACACATTTTTCTCAATTATAAAAATAAATAACACATTTCCAACTATTTGGGCTCATGTAAAATGTATTCACTTAGGAACAAAGAGAATGCCTATAAAGACCTACATTTTAGATGTTGCTTTTCCGATTTTGACAGTATGCTACTGTCTTAAAATTGAGGTAGTGTATCTGACATATTTTGCAGGGCCTATTTATGTGCCTAGTAAATCTCTCCTTTTAATGATTTTTGGGACTCCACCCTCATTTTGCCTTTTAGCAATTACTTGCAAATGAACTCAGAATTAAATGGGAGATTTAGTGGTGGTTGAAATGATGTGAAACATCTTTAACTAATAATCACACCCACCAACTGTTGTTATACTAAGAAAAAGGTTACCAATAGCCAGTAGAAGTTAGCTAGTATCTGCCTTGGTAATCTGCTCAGTAATAGTCAGTGATAAAGCATAGAATAAATTTTAGTTCCATTATTCAAAATCCCTACATAGGTTCTGGTTTAGTTGAATATGGTTTCAATTGCATAGGCAATCCCAATATGAGAAAATAAATCAAAGCTGTCTTCATAGAGTATCATTTATTGTGGAAAAAGAGCCAAGTGTCTCCATTCTTCCCACGTGGGTTCCAAATAGCTCTCCCCACACCCCCTTCAGTCTTCTAAAGCCCCAAGTTTCTCTTCATGTGTTTTTGGTATTTCTATGTTTCAGAATACCCCTGTTCCCCTGGGATTGGAAGCTAGAGACACCTGGCAAGAGCTCTTTCTAGTTCACAGCTGCTGGAGGTTCAGACCAACAACACCTGAACCTCTCCAGTTGAGATAGAGTCAGGGTTTATCTAACTGGAATTAAATCTTCATGGCTCTCCACTATTTCCTTTCTGTGCCTCTGCCCTGGAAAAGAGGGGGCCTTTTCAGGTTGAGAGTGATGTTAATTAAGATTATTCTTTTCCTTATTCAAAGAGAATTAATGGAATGGAGAAACCTTTTACCTGCTCTGAAAGCCTCGGTGGTTCCAACAGTATCTACCTGGGAAAGTCCCCAGCCATTCTTCTCGAGACCCCTGTCCGAGTCCCTGTGAAAGAAATTCTGAAGCTGCCCATGGACACCAGTGGCACTTGGCCAGTCTGCCCTGGGTATTACCATAATAATTACAAGGTCCCAGCTGATGCCAGCTTTCCAAGTGGCAAATCATTGGTGGGACAATCTCCTGTAACTAACTCTTGGGAGAGGAATCCCATGTATGTTTTATTAAGTAACCCATCTTAATTTGCCATTTTCACAGATTGTCTGACCCAACCCATCTGTTTGCATGTATTGTGCAACTGTGCCACTTCTCTATAAAATATGCCGATGGCCCAAATTAGAGTGATATATATATATGTGTGTGTATATATATATATAAAGGTATCTATTGAGCTGAGATGTAAAGTAATTGCAACTTTCAGTGAACAGGATGAATCTGCTTCTGAATTTTTTCCTGGAAAAAAAAAATAACTGCATTTTTTTCACCAGCATTTCAGTGAGTGAGTCATATTACTGTCAATTACACGCCCTTATTATGTATTACAGCCACTAGGCAGCTGTCCAGGAAAACACAAGTCTGAAAATGCTTCTGTTTTAAGAAAATTAAATTCATGGTTGCTCCTTCTCTGGGCATGTGCAGCAGGCAGGAAGCCTCCACTTTCTTGCCAAGGAAAGGAATAAGGCCTTGCCTGCTTTAGCTGGATTAAATAGACACTCTGACATCTTGAGATCTTGATACTAATGCCCAAATACAGGGCTTGGTTTTGTTTTCTAAATAGTCTCTCTCTCTCTCTCTTTTTTTGTGTGTTTTTTTTGTTTTGTTTTTGTTTTTTCCCTTTCGGTGTGTGTTACAAAACACAGACTGGTGTTATAAAACAGTATTTCTAGTGATGAGTCACAGCTGTGCCTGCGTGTTAGCAGCGAGGCCTCGTGGAGGCTGAATGCAGAAACCGTTCACCTTCCTACCCAAAAGTCAGAGTCCCAAGATGGTGTAAGACTCCTAGATCCATTTACGAAGACGGTCTCATCGTCAGGTTCAGTCCCATTCCTACTTTTTTTTTTTCAAGTGCTGGTGGCGCTACAACAGAAAATGCTCCCTTTGCAATCGAACTGCTTTAAGCTCTAAGAGTTTCTGCTTTTAGTTATATAAAATAAAAGCTTTTAGGGTTTGTCAGGTGTTTTCTTCCTGGGAATGCTGTTCAGTTTAACAAAAATATCTTTGAAGCGTGCAATTAGGGTTGTATAAATAGTTGATGCATTTGGGAAAAGTCTGAGGATGACTTGTTATTTTTTCCAGTTCTGGGCCTTTAACTGCGTTTATATCTGAATCATGGAATCAGACATTTTAAATAATGAAGTATTTTGTAGCGAAGAAGCTGACCTTCACTTTATCTGTGTTCGAGATACATTGTGTTTAAATAATGTCATCATCTAAAATAAATATTTGAAAGAACAAAGGATGGTGAATTGGATGGAATGTTTTGCCTCTTACCTCATTTAGATGCTGATTCAATTTAAAAACCCAAAGGAAGATTTAAAAAAACATGTTTTAAACAATTGAACATGTTTGAATATAGACTGGCATTTTAGATGACCCTAAGGATTCTTTTTAAGAATGATGGGTATAATAATGGCATGGTGGTTCTAAAAAAAAAATTCTTTTTCAGAGATGAAGACTGATGTAATTAGTGAAATAATAAGATGTCTGACATTGACTTTTAAATATTCCAGGAAAAAAAAGGTGTGTTGGGGTGGAGCTGGGAACAGGTGAAACCAGAATGACAAAATATCGATGCTTGTTTTAATTGGGGAGTGGGTTCATGGGGACGTATTATACTATAAGGTTGAACATTTTTATCATAAGTTAACGTTTTTCATCTCATTGTTCTGTGATGTATAAGATGATTATTTTTATATTTGGTATTTGCTCACTTTGGGTTACAAGTATTTAGCGTGAAGGAGGTGACATAGTTGAGCTTATCAGATTCAGGAAGCAATGCGATGCTTGCATTGTTATATAAATTATGCATTGATTGTTAGCATAAAGTTAGAAAATTTACTTTTTATAATAAGGTTCCCTCACTTTTATTTCAGGTAGAGAGAAAGAGTGATCTTTAGTTGGTCTTGTCTTAAAATCTTTAAAATGCTATGGTTGCCATAAAGACCCAGATTTGAGAGTCAAAAGGAACCAGAGTTAATCTTGTGTCCACACCCGTCATATTAGAGGTGAGGCTATTTACACAAGCAGGTATCAAGCATGTTGTTCAAAGTCACTGGCTGTTTACAGAAGCAGAAGCAAGACTGGATCCCTTCAAAACCAGCACCCTTTCCGACTAGCCTGCTACCTCAATCTTGTCCTGTAAAATACTCATTAACAAGCTACTCTCTGGGGATCAAAGCAATTTTCTAAATCCAGACCAGTGACTGCATGTCAGATGTTCATTCCAGGTAGTGTGGCCCCAAATTATCTTTTCTTTTCTTGAACACCATTTCCAAGTTGTGTGATAAATCCCAGAATTATTATTTTTAATTTTGCTCTTGTTAATGCCCCCAGAGCGGGTTTGTGGTGTGCCCTTCCTCCCTGGCCTCCAGAGGCTCTCCATCAGGGATGGGTCAGTACACTTACATGGCCATCTCGGACGAAAGGAGGGAGCCGTTGGCTGACCATCAACCACCTCTAGAATACCTTGTGAAGGCTTTTGTAGTTTAAGCCAAAATTCCAAACATCAAATGGAAATTGCTCTCATTGGGAAAAAAAAATGGATTCTGTTTAGCATTTGTGGCCCAAACCCTTTAAGTGCAAACTTTGCTAAAGTTTTTATCTTCTTTGCACTGCACCTTACAGCAACCCATTTGGGAAAAAGTACAGATTCAGATTGGCATTGGACTTATTTACAGAATAAGTTTTGACCATTCTTCTTAATAATTTTATAGAAAGCAAATCTCTGAATCCTAAAAGTATGGTTCTGCAAATAGGTGGGAAAATAGAAACACAGAATGGCCTTAGCCTGGCGGTGTGGTCTAAGGAGAGGCTAGCCATGGAGATAGGTGCTGTCTTCCCACTGTCCGTTGCTCAGAACTCTGGATTCTCTTGTCTGTCAGATGTTCAGGAACTGTATATTTTGTTTATTCATTCATTTATCCTGACCTTACTGACTTCCTAACATTTTGAAGGCACCGAAGATATAGAAGGAAAAAATGGAGTCCTTACCTGCCCTCTCATCTATCTTTTTTTTGGAAAAGGGGACCAGAGAGACAGAAAAGCATGCAAAGTCACAATATAAGTGCCTTGGATGCAAGTACTAAGGAAAGAGACCTAGCACCCTTCTCCTATTTGGGGGGATCCTGGGAATCCCATCAGATGAAAAAAGTGGTGTCCTAATATTTCAGAGGATTAAAGAAGGTGAAGGAAGAACTAAGAGGGCATTCCAAGCAGAGGCAAATGGAACTGCAGTGTAAAAACTTGGCTCTTTGTCTATATCCAAAGTATATTTAATACAGAAGCTTTTAAAAAAATTCATTCATCTTTTCCTATTTTTTCTAGAATTATACCTTCTAAAACACATCCACTTAACTTATGTCAAACTTAAGTTTGACAAACTAAGTGCCACTGAATGTAAGAAAGCCATTATGCCAAAACTAAATGTCAACAAGGAGGAGGCCAAGGGGGGATGGTATGGATTCTATGTGGAAGAAAAGAAATGTCTTCATTTAGATTATGGTGGCAAACCCATGTCTACTTAGGTTGGATTGTATGATATGCAAATAAAATTGGTTAAAAATGAACAGAGAAACAAGTGCTAGAGAAAATGTGGAGAAAGATATGTACCTGTTCACTGTTGGTGGGGAAGCTGAGAGGTGCAGCCCCTTAGAGGGCAGTGTGGGGGTCCCACAGGAGACTAGGGGTGGGGTTGCCATATGATCCTGCAACCTTGTTGCTCAGTAAATAACTGGAGGAACTGAGTGTGGGGACTTGAATGGATATTTGCACACTGGTGTCTGTGGTGGCAGTGTTCCTGATTTGCAATGGATGAACATGGCCTAAGGGTCCAACGACTAAGAAATGGAAGGGAGAACTGTGCGTATACATGCAACAGACTACTGAGTGGATGCAAGAAGTAATGAAGTTGTGAGGCTTACAACTAGGTAATGAAACTTGAGGACAGTATGTTGAATGAAATGGCAGAAGCAAAAAGACCAATATTACCATGCCTCACTCATGTGGATTAGCTATAGTACACAAACTCAGAGAATTGGAGTTGAGAGCATGAGTTATCAGGTTGGGAGCTATTGTAAAGGGGCCCAGACTGTAAACTCTTATGGCAGTCACATATATTCAGGAGTTGTACCTGTTATTTCTAAATTCTGAGATATTGAGCTATTTGTATATAACCCGGTCATTCCCTGAAACTTTGGGTATTTATGTGACACCTGAGACTCAGAGGTAGAGCCCTGAAGCTATGAAAGTCAGCATTATCCCATTCAGCCGCTGTTAAATAAAAACTGAAAAAGTGATCAGACTTCATCCAGAGATATCAGTGAAGCTGATCTGGATAGGACTAAGGTAAATAAGAATACTGGGTAAAGGATGATATGGCCCATATTTTCAAACTTTAACCTCTGTATGAGACCAAAGGAAGAGATGTTTATTTGGTGCAACATATTATATTTTGGGTAGTGCATTACCTAATTTAACTTATATAGTCAGTTTCGTTGAACACCATTAAGTACATGGGATCTTGAATAGGGTGTGAGATCTTGTTGGTTTGTACAGGTTAGTGTGATGCCCAGATACATCCCAGAGTAATTTAAGCAGTGAATAAAAAGTATTTGCAAAGTCCCCTTGGGGGATTGGGGAAAAAGGAGGAAATATTCAACTTCACCATTTGAGGAATAACTGATTTTCTCGCAAGGAGTAGGGACAACTAAATCAATAGGCTGAGCCCTTCATCTTGGGGTTCACCACCAGGAAATGTATTCTTGCAAAGGAGAAGCTAAGCCTCCTGGTAATTATGCCTAACAGTCACCCCCAGAGAACCTCTTTTGTTTCTCAGATGTGGCCTCTCTCTAAGCCAATTTGGCAAGTGAACTCACTGCCTCTCCCCTACGTGGGACATGACTCCCAGGGGTGTAACTCTCCCTGGCAGTGTGGGACAGAAACCCCGGGATGAGCCTGGACCTGGCATCATGGAATTGAGAAAGCCTTCTTGACCAAAATGGGGAAGAGAAATGAGATAAAATAAAGTTTTCAGTGGCTAAGAGATTTCAGAGTCAAGAGGTTATCCTGGAGGTTGTTCTTATGCATTATGTAGATATCCCTTTTTAGTTTATGTTGTATTGGAGTGGCTGGAGGGAGGGAAGTACCTGAAACTGTTGAGCTGTGTTCCAGTAGCCTTGATTCTCCAAGACAATTGTATAATAATACAGCCTTTACAGTGTGACTGTGTGTGAAAACCTTGTGTCTGATGCTTCTTTTATCCAGGGTATGGACAGATGAGTAAAAAACTATGGATAGAAATAAATAAATATAGGGAGGATAAGGGGTAAAATAACAAAATAGTGGTCAACAAAAGGGAGGAGTAGGGGGTGTGGGAATTTTTTCTTTTTTCTTTTTATTTTTTTTTCTGGAGTGATGCAAATATTCTAAAAATGATGATGAATACACAACTATATGATATGTGAGCCATTGCATGTATAGCATGTATGGACTGTACATACGTGAAAACATAAAGTTCCATAATCCTGTATGGAACTTGATTGGACAAACAAAAATAGGAAGTACTTTGTTTCAATGTCAGGCTCCCAAAGAGAAGTTTTAAGGGACCCCTACTCTGTCTCAGCTGCTCAACAACTAGCTTTGTTGCTTACACAGGGAGGTTTTCCTCCTTTTCTGGGTCCCCAGATGAAGCGTCATCTGACTGGAGTGGGTGGTGGTGGTGGTGGGGGGTAACTTCTCTAGTCCTCTAGAGGCAAAAGAATCCACTTCCCTCGGTTTTGTTCATGGACATATGGTTTGTCCCATTGTCCAAAGCTGCTTGTGAATTTCTAGTTAGTAGTTGTCATGGGGAGTACCTGGTTGCATCTGGGGGTTTGGCACATGTGTCAAGTTACAGGGAAACCCACTAAGAAACTCATATCCAAAATTAGAGGAGAGGGAATGGGTGGCAGGGGAAAAGAGGAGGAGAGGAGGGAGAAGGACAGAAATGCCTTTGGAGCGCGTTCAGTGGCTTCTTCCATGAGCCAAGCTGCAACCTGGGGAGCCATGGACAAGATCTTTTTACATTGTTCAGGAAACCCTGGAGATCTGTGGTTTCCAATATTCACGGTGCTGTGTGCCAACCCACATAGGCCATTCTGAGAGCACTGAATGCTGAAGCACATGACCCATATTTCTCACAAGCCTCGCAATTCTTCTAATTATACCAAGAAGAGAGTTTCTAGTGGGTCATAATCTTTCCTTGCTCATACTTTGTAGTCTGGCCGCAACCCAAGGGCTTCCCTGTAGCTATCATGCATGATTGTGGTATTTTCATTTTAGACAAAGCCACCACTAATGGGGAGGATAGAGTCTCTGGGGCCTCCTGGGATGATGGTCAATAGATTTATCCTTCACTCTTCCTTCCTTTTTGACTCAGTGCCTCATTTGGTTTGGCTTGCCCGTGCAGATGGGGAGACACCTGCCCAGAAGGCCCCATCCAACACACTTTGTGGCTGTGCCATTTATTTTTGCAAAGCTGATCCTTAAATAGTGTGTGTTGTGAAATCCTTAACTAAGTTACATTCCAAGTACTTGGTTTCAAGGAAACTTTCAAAAAGAAGGAAGTTCACTAGTTTACAAGTCTGGTTACTACTGTGAAAAATGAAAAAATAATCTGAGTCAACGATTTAAAGATTCCTTTTTAACCTGTACCACTTTTGTGGAACTATATACCTCTTTAATCTATATATTTTTGCATAAGGTTATCTCCCTTACTAGATTATGAACATCTTGAAGGCAGGATTTGTGTCTGGTTTTTTTTTCCTGTGGAACTCCAAACTCCTTGTCCCCTCATCTGATGAAACGAGGCAGGTGGGTGTGCTCATTGAACTGGGAGACTCAGAAGACCTGCGTCCTGGAATCTGCAGCTTCCTGGCTATGTGAGCTTGTGAAACTCTAGCTGGGCCTCAGTTTACCTCATCCATGAAATGAGGATGCTACACTAGATGGTTTCCAAGGCCCTTCTCTTCCTCAATTGTGATTTTAACAGACAATCAAATTTTGTTTTGGGGGAACTGGAGTTATTTCCATCTTTTAATTACTTTTTCTCTCCACCTATCGCTCTAAAGTGGACCATCTAAATTTCTCCAGTTTGGTAAGAGATATTGATTCTACCTCCATGATACATCTAAAAGAATCCTGAATGAGAAGTTACCATAAATGGCTAATATAACCATTAAATGTTAAATTCCTTAGGGAAACTATACTTCAAATCAGCCAGAAGACTTAATTTACTTTTCTTTGAATTAGAAGATGTGCAGAAAGTAAACAGATGACAGCGAACTAGAAAAAAAAGAGTGGTTCGCAGTCCCTATGTCCAAAATACATGAGTGAGGTATGAACCAATGGGATCTGTATCTGTGTCGGGTTGGAGAGGGCTCTTCTTTTCCTTATAAAATAAAATCTGATTAAAATGAACACCTAGGAAGGCAGAAAAGGTAGAAGGTGGTGGAAGCCTGGCTTCTCCTGTAGAAGGGATTGTTTGCTTGGCTACAGGGAAGGGGGAGGGTGAATGTCATTCACTCTTTCATTTATTCATTGAGTGCCTGCTGCATGCCAGACATTCCTCAAGGTGCTGGTATTTGTCAGTTGTGTAGTAGTCACACAGCCTCTTCTTCCTCTCTGACTTCCTGGTGGTTTGAGTCCCTGGAAGTGCTAAATGTATGTTCTTAAAGCGATTCATCTCCGAAATGCTGTTTATCAGACTCATATGATCTCCTCCTGCTGCTCCGGGGAAAGAGCTTGCTATGCCTGAAGAGCTAAGATAAAGCTCCCTAAATGCTAGGGCCTTACCAAGGCTACTGGGTAGCTGTACACCCAGCTGAGCCTCAAAGAAACGTCCTTCTCATCCTCAGATCTCGGGCATGTTTTAAACCAGAAAATGTAGCCATGAACTTGACATAATCCATTCTCATGATTTTCCTTCTTTTGCATTTTCAGTTCATTGAATAAATCATAATTTATGAGTTATTACACCCAAAGCATGATGCTAGACAAGAGAGACAATGAATGGTGAACAAGTGTATCCGTTTCCTAATGTTGCTATAGATCATCACAAGGTGTATCGCTGAAAACAACACATTCATTCTCTGAGGGTTCTGGAGGTCAGAAGTCCAAAATCAGTTTCACTGATCTCAAGTTAGAGGGTTAGCAAAGCTAGCTCCTTCTGGTGGCTCTAGGAGAGAATCCGTTTCGGGCCTTTTCCAACTTTTGGAGGCTGTCTCTATTTCTCACTCATGGCTCCTGTCTCCATTTCCAAAGCCAACAAGGCAGCATCTTCCAGTCCCTGTGTCTGTCCCTCTCCTCCCACTGTCACATCAATTTTGGTGTCTTGGACCCTCCTTCCTCTTATAAGGATCCTCATGATTACTTTGGGTCTCCCCAGATAATCCAAGATAATCTTCCCATCTCCCAAGATCCTTAGTCACTCCTGCAAAGTCTCGTTTGCCATGTACGGTCACATATTCACATGTTCCAGGAATTAGGATGTGGACATCTTGGGGTCCGTTACTCAGCCTACTGTAACAGGGTATGCAGCACTTGGAACCTCAAAGCACATAGATTCTAGTTTCGTAGCAAGGGAAAACTGAGATACCCTTTCACACTAGGATGGCGATTAGTAAAACAAACAAACAAACCAACAGAAAACAGCAAGTATTGACCAGGATGTAGAGAAATTGGACCCTTCATGCACAGGTGCTGGGATTTTAAACTAGTGCAGCCACTGTGGAAAACAGTTTGGTGGCTCCTCAAAAAGTTAAACAGGGAGAGCCACAGTGGCTCAGCAGGTAAGAATGCTTGCCTGCCATGCCCGAGGACCCGGGTTTGATTCCCGGTGCCTGCCCATGTAAAAAAAAAAAGTTAAACATAAAACTACTAAGGTAGGTTTTTTGCTTCTTTGTATTTTTTGTTTCTTTGTTTTGATTTGTGAGTTTTCTGCTTTATTTTCTTTAATTGTGGAAAATTTGCCATTTTAAGCATTTTGAAGTACATAGCTTTCAGTGTCATTAATTGCATTCATACTGTTGTGCAACCATCACCACTATCTATTACCAAAACCCTTTCAACACTCCAACCAGAAACTCGACCCATTGAGCAATAATTCCCCATCCACCTCCCCCCAGCCCATGGTAAACCTGCATCTACTTTCCGACTCGATGAACTTGCCTACTCTAGGTATTTCAAATAAGTGGAATCATAGAATATTTGTACTTTTGTGTCTTTCTTATTTCGCCTAGCATAATGTTTTCAAGATTCACAATGTTGTAACTTGTATCAGTACTTCATTCTTTTTATGGCTGAACAAAATTCTACTGTATTATATACCATGTTTTGTTTATCCATTCATCTTTTAATGGACCCCAGGGTTGTTTCCACGTTTTGGCTGTTGTAAATAATGCTGTTATGAATATTGGTATATAGATTGTTGAGTCCCTGTTTTCAAATCTCTTTGGGTATATATCTGGGAATGGAATTTTTGGGTCATGTGGTAGTTTTATGTTTAACTTTTTGAGGAGCCACCAAATTGTTTTCCACAGTGGCTGCACTAGTTTAAAATCCTAGCACCTATGCATGAAGGGTCCAGTTTCTCCACATCCTGATCAATACTTGCTGTTTTCTGTTGGTTGGTTGGTTGGTTTGTTTTACTAATCGCCATCCTAGTGTGAAAGGGTATCTCATTGATCCCCAATAACTAATGACATTGAGCATCTTTTCATGTGTTCATTTGGCATTTGTTTATCTTCTTTGGAGAAATGTCTATTCAATTCTTTGCCCATTTTTAAATTGGATTGTTTGTCTTTTTTGCTGTTGAGTTTTTATATGTAGTAGATACCAGAGCTTTATCAAATATATGCTTTCAAAATATTTTCTCCCATTCTAGATGTTGTGTTTTCACTCTCTTGATAGTGACCTTTGGTGCATGAAAGTTTTTCATTTTAATACAGTCCAGTTTTGCTATTTTTTCTTTTGTCACCTGTCCTTTTTGTGTAATATTTAAGGATCATTACTAAATCCAAAGTCATAAAGATTTTCCCCCTGTGTTTTCTTCTAAGAATTTTATATTTTATATTCTTAGCTCTTTGTTTAGGTCTTTGAGTCATTTGAGTTAATTTTTGATCATGGTTTAAGGTAATGATCCAACTTCATATTTTGCATGTCAGCTTCCAGTAGTCCCAGTACCATTTGTTGAAGAGAAGTTCTTTCCTTGTTGAATGGTCTTGGCCCTCTTACCATAAATCAACTGACCATAGATGGAAGGGTTTATATCTGTTCTGTTCCATTGGTCTAAATATCTATCTTTATACCAGTACCATACTGTTTTGATTATTGTAGCTTTGTAGTACATTTTGAAATCAGAAAGTGTGAGTCTTCCAACTTTTTCTTTCACAAGTACGTTTAGACTTCTTGGGGTCCCTCAAAATTGCATATGAACTTTAGGATGGGTTTTTCAATTTCTCTGAAAAAAAAAAAACATTTGGATTTTGGTGGAGATTCCACTGAATCCATATACAACTTTGGGTAATATTGTCATCTTAACAATATTCAGTCCCTCAATCTATGAACACAGGATGTTTTTCCATTTATTTATAGCCTCCTTGATTTCTTTCAGCAGAGTTTTATAGTTTTCAGTGCACAAGTCTGGCCTGACTTTGAATTTATCCCTAAATACTTTACTCATTTTGATGCTATTATAAACAGAATTTTTTCTTAATTTCCTTTTTGAATTGTTCATTGCTGGTATATAGAAATAAAGCTGATTTTTGCATGTTGATTTTGAATCCTGTAACTTTGCTGAATTAATTTATTAGCTCTAATAGGGTTTTGTAGATTATTTAGGGTTTCTACATATACGATCATGTCATCTGTGAAGAGGTATAATTTTACTTCTTCCTCTCCAATTTGGATGCCCTTTCTTTCTTTTTTTCTTTTTTTTTTTTCCCGAACTGCCCTGGCTAGAACTTTTAGCATAATATGGAATAGCAGTGGTGAAAGTGGACATCCTTATCTTTTTACTGATCTTAGTGGAAGAGCTTTCAGTGTTTCACCACTGAGTATAATGTTAGCTGTTGGTTTTTCATATATGGCCTTTATCATGTTGAGGAAGTTCCTTTCTATTCCTAGTTTCTTGAGTGTTTTTTTTTTTTGTATATTCATCATCATGATCATTTCTTAGAACATTTGCATTAATTCAGAAAAAGAAATAAAAAGAAAACAGAAAAAAATTCATACATACTATACCCCTTACCCCTCCCTTTCATTGATCACTAGCATTTCAATCTACTAAATTTATTTTAACATTTGTTCCCCCTATTATTTATTTGTTTTTAATCCATATGTTTTACTCATCTGTCAATAAGGTAAATAAAAGGAGCATCAGACGCAAGGTTTTCACAATCACACAGTTGCATTGCAAAAGCTATGTCATTATACATTCATCTTCAAGAAACATGGCTACTGGAACACAGCTCTACATTTTCAGGCAGTTCCCTCCAGCCTCTCCATTACATCTGGACTAACAAGGTGATATCTATTTAATGCATAAGAATAACTTCCAGGATAACCTCTCGACTCTGTTTGGAATCTCTCAGCCATTAACACTTTTTTTTTTTTTTACATGGGCAGGCACCGGAAATCGAACCTGGGTCCTCTGACGTGGCAGGCGAGCATTCTTGCCTGCTGAGCGACCGTGGCCCGCCCTAACACTTTATTTTGTCTCATTTTGCTCTTGCCCTTTTTGGTCGAGAAGGTTTTTTCAGTCCCTTGATGCTGAGTCTCAGCGTATTCCAGGATTTCTGTCCCACGTTGCCAGGAAGGTCCACAACCCTGGGAGTCATGTCCCACGTAGACAGGGGGAGGGCAGTGAGTTTGCTTGTTGTGTCGGCTGAGAGAGAGAGAGGCCACATCTGAGCAACAGAAGAGGTTCTCTTGGGGGTGACTCTTGGGCCTAATTTTAAGTAGGCTTAGCCTATCCTTTACAGGGTTAGGATATAGATCTAACCTATAGATCTGGATCTCAGCCTATTGCTTTGGTTGTCCCCACTGCTTGTGAGAATATCAAGACTTTTCTACTTGGGGAAGTTGAATTTTCCCCCTTTCTCACCATTCTCCCAAGGGGATTTTGCAAATACATTTTTATTCACTGTTCAAATCATTCTGGGATTTATTGGGGCATCATTCTGAACAAACCTACAAAATCTCATGCCCTACTCAAGGTTCCAAATACTATGGTGTTTGATTAAACAGTCCACATAAATTATATTAGGCAATGCACTAGTCAAAATATAAATTTTGTACCAAATAAACATTTTTTGCTTTAGTCTCACGCGTAAGTTAAAGTTTTAAAATATTAATTACCATCTATTTTCAACACCCTTGAAATTATTGACATTCCTTTGTCCCTCCTCATGCAAAAACATTTTTAAATTTGCACATTTAGTCACTATTACTATACACTCTAGGCATTCCTAAATTATACCATCTAAGTCTTTATCATCTATCTTTCCTTCTGATTTCATTTGTGCCCCCAACCCTCCTCCCTCTATCATTCTCACATTCAGTTTTATTCAGTGTTCTAATATTATTGTATTACAGTTAGGTAGATTTGTGCTATCCATTTCTGAATTTTTACAATCAGTCCTGTTGCACAATCTGTATGCCTTCAGCTCCAATTACCCAATTTCTACCCAATTTCTATCTCCTGATGGTCTCTGTTACCAACTGAAATTCTCCAAGTTCATTCACTAATGTCCGTTCATATCAGTGAGACCATAGGATTTGCCCTTTTGTTTCTGGCTAATATTATTGAGTGTTTTTATTACAAAAAGCTATTGAGTTTTATAAAATGCTTTTTCTGCATCAATTGAGATTATTTTGTGGGTTTTTTTCCTTCATTCTATTGATCTGATGTATACTACCATGATTGATTTTCATATACTGAACACTCTTACATATCCCACTTGGTAATGGTATATAATCCTTTTACCATGCTGTTGAATTTGGTTTGCCAGTGTTTTGCTGAGGATCTTTGCATCTATGTTCATAAAGGATTTTGGCCTGTGGTTTTCTTGTACAGTCTCTGTCTGGTTTTGCTATCAAGGTAATGCATGCCTCATAAAGGAGTTAGGAAATGTTGCCTACTCTTTAAATTTTTGGAGGAGTTTGAGAAGTCTTGATGTTAACACTTATTTGTTTTTTGATACGTTATTCCAGACATGTAGTTCACCTGAAATGAATCTATGAAATAAAATATGGAGAAAACGTGACTGTTAAATTCAAATTGTGTCAAAATTCAAAACAAACCCTCCTTTTGTAAGGCTTTATCTTGGAATCAGAAATTTAACTACACCACCAGATATCTTGGGGTATAAATCTAAATTGCTCCATTATCCATATTTCATTATGAAAAGATTTGAATCTTTATTTGTAAACAGAAAGAAATAAGACTTCTCTGTCCTTGGCCTGTGAAAACCTTTGATCCACAAGGCTCTATGATGCAGCTTCTTTGATTAAAATGGTAGACATTCTAAATCCCAACTGTCCATAAAGGCAGCCTTCATGGGAGAGGATTGGAAGCTATTTCTTCATTATTATTATTATTATTAGAGAAGTTGTAGGTTTACAGAAAAATCATGCATAAAAAACAGCATTCCGTTACACCACCCTATTATTAACACCTTCCATTTGTGTGGTATATTTGTTACAATTCATGAAAGAACACTTAGAATTGTGCTATTAACTGTACTCCAGTGTTTCCCATAGGATTCGCTGTTCGTGCTGTACGGTTCTGTTTGCTCATCTATGTGTTGCCCGCAGAGGTCAGAGTCTCCTGGTGGAACCCAAGCTCTCAGTGGCATGTTAATTGTCCCTAAAATTATTTATCGTTTTGAAAATTCAGTAAATGAAAAATGATACCCTTGGGTATCTGAAACATAGATTATAACTTTAAGCAAATAAGAGAACAACTTGGAAAGTGAAGAATCCAGCCAGGAAGTATGATACCAGAGACAAAAAATGAGAGAAGGTAGCGAATACAGAGTCTTGGAGGCAGATCCAACCCCAGACTCTCCTAAAAAATAATAATAATAATAAACAGTCACCTAGGCAGGCCAGTGTCATGAACTTCAGAGGTATCATCCTGGGCTCAAATTCCAGCTCTACCACCGGTGGTCATATAACCTTTCTCAGCCTCATGTGTTACATGAGGATAACAGTGCCCGGCTGAATAAACAAGATCACGTGTGTACGAGCTTCTGCTTGCACATTGCATAGTGCCTGCCTGATCCGGGAGCTGTCGATAATGACGATGATTTTGTGTCGGGGTTAGGATGGCAGTCCTGGTCAAGGCATACCTCTTACTCCCTGCTGTCTCGGGTCCTTTCATCTTCTGTAGACCTCCTCCAATTTAAGACTGCCCTTGATATTCAGTGTGGCCAAACAGCAAGTACTGTCTTTTAAGGCATGCTTTTTATGAGGGGCTCCGTGCACCAACCATGCTTTTCTTACCCATGCTAAGAAAAATACACACATACACACGCTACCCCAAAGGATGACCCTGGATCTCTGACTCATACATGGCGGCCAATTTTCCAAGCCAGCTCAGGCTCTTTAACGAGCGTTTAGGCTTTACACAATCAGTTGGGATTTGTCTGCAGGTTCATGGGTCATTTTCCCTAGCAAGCTAAAAAATTCACTTTCAAAGTGGTTCATAACCTGTAGAAATGAAAGCCTACAGTGTCACATCTCGGGTAAAAAATCAAGTGTCACTCAGATCAGGCTTCCTGGCTAAACTCTCATGATTACGGAGTGAACTCTGTTGTTGGAAACCTGTGTGAGCATCAAAGTCTGTCATCACTTTTATTGGCAGGTGCTATGGGCTCAGACAGCAAGAGAGCAGGATGGGAAAGTACTGCCAAGCTAGTCGAACAAAGAAACAATGGGGAGAGGGACAACAAGAGGCAGCATAGAGCATTTAGATTTTTCTAAAAATGGAACTATTTGTGTAATGAGAAGTAATTATAACTTATGGCCATGTGATTTGTGTTAAATGTTAAGTGTTTCAAAATGGTTAAATATATTCTGTACACTCGGTGGAAATGTGATTCTCTACCATCTAATTGAGTGGAGGAGAAAAAAAACATGGAAGGGATTAGTTTTCTAGAAGGAAAAGGTACATGAAAAAATAATGTCATTTTGCTTTTCTTCCATATTGGGGATTTTGAAGGAACTTGGCTTTTCTGGAAAGACATGCCAATTATAAAATCATGGAATTTTAGGAATAGTAGGGATTTTTGCAGTTTTCCTAGTCCAAACTCATCTATTCCCGAAGTCCACCCTCCACACATCCAGCTTATGCACAAATGCCTCTAGTAAAGGGTATTCACTTCATTTCTTTTCAAAGCTGCCTATTCAATTTTGAGCCAATCTGGATTCTAGAAAATTCTTCTGTCTGCTGAGTGGGAAAACTATCTCCCTACCATTTCTATCCATTGGTCATAGTTAAACCTTTCATATATTATTAATTATCTTTAACAATTTTGCAGTTGGAAAATCTGGAACCAAGATGGGTTAAGTAGCTTGTGCATTTATTTCATAGTTACTACAGGGCAATGCAACGAGATAAACCCAGGTCTGCCTGCCAGCAAATCTCCGGTTCTTTCTACACATCACTCAACCTCTCACTGGGGGTGAGGGAAAGGCAGGTAACTCTCTAGCATGGGAGACAGGTCATAAAGACCCAACAAGAAATGAAGGAGGCAGGGTGAGTTCAGAGGAGGAAAGAAAGAATCGATGCCTAGTGTTGGGGTGAGGAGTGAAAGGACAGCCCTCCGTGGTCAGGGCTGAGCTTTCTTAAACCAAGCTGACTATGGTTATCTCCGTGTAACTCAAATCTCAGCTACTGACAGCTTTCCACCTGGTGACACGCACAGCGACCCGTGAAATTCTAGCCCTCAAGGCTCAAGCCTGATGTTTATGGTTCCCCACAGAAACCTAAAGTGGATTGTAAATTGATCTCTCTCAGATGTAGGTGACTAAAATGGCTGTTCAAAATTCCAAAAGGGATAGTTGCCTTTATGGACATGTGCCAACTTTAAAAGGGGGAGGGGAGAAGGCTGCTAGCTGTGGGAAATCTCCCAGAAGCCTCCTGGAGTGGATGCCTTCTCAGGCACTTGAGAGTTACTGATATTATGGGGGGGCTGGAGGTAGGTGGCAGGAGAAAGATTGATTTTGTACCGTAGAATTGCTGGGTCTTTTGTGTAACCAAAATCTATGATATCATAACAGAGAGAGCATGAAGGTTTGCAGGAGACTTTTTCAAAGCCGCAGAGTGAGCCAAGTGGATATTTATATAGCTGGGCATGTGGCCGAAACATCTAAATAGAAATACTCTACTCGTGGAAGACTTATTCTTGCTGAAGTGTGGGTAAACCTTACCGGGACCTTCCGAGCCCAGCAGCATGTGGTATTTATGTGAGTTGAGGTGGATGCGTCCTTCAGATTTGACACTTTTGGAGACAGCAGCTTTCTCATCTCTTGCTTCTCTCATGAGGACTTGCAGCATATACAGGGTGTGACTTAAATTTCACCAGCAAGTTCTGACATGTAGGTATGAGAGAACAACCTCTGTAGGTTTCCATGAAAAGATGGGGCCATAGTAATAACCGCCTAAGTGATAACCTTTCCCCTTGTCCCATGTTCTCTCCCCAGTCGAAATTCTTTCATTTTCTTCTCCAAAAATTCCTCTGTTTTCCCGCAGAAAGTAATGTCAGTTATTCGAAAGGATGTACTTGAGAGACAGTACAGCATGTTTGAATGAACTCAGACTATTAGAGACAGAAAGGCCCAGGTTTGAATCTTAGGTTTTCTATTTACTGTGTGACTTTGGAATTGTTATTGAGTCTCTGAGCCTCAATTTTCCATCAACTCCATGAAATGGGAATAAAAACACCAACAAAACCATTACTATAAGCATCAGCGACATGAAGAGCTGAAAAGTAATAGTTTTATAAAACAAGGATATCGTTTGTAAGGGGTTGGCACAGTTCCTCTTTATCGTAGAAGATTTGCTTGAAAATACAATTGTATACCAAATCCCCTTCCCCAGAGACCAGCAGAAAATTGCAAACTCCTTCTGAGTGGAAACTTCACTAGGACTGCACAAATAGGCTCTCTTGTTTCCTGGTTTCATCCCACAAGGACAGGCATTCTCTTCACCGGCATGTTCACACCCTGAGAAAGCTTTCTCACTCTCTCTCGGTGGAATTTCTCCAGTTTTTTTTTGATATCCTCGCCTCAAGGGCAAAACGGTGGTTTGAACGGTGTTTAGAAACAAATTCAAATCTGAGGACATTTCCCTCCTCTGCTCCTTCCCCCTCATCGCCCCAGCTGGAGGTGGTATTTTCAGGCCCCGTTTTTTCTGATGGTACTTTGTGAGTAATCTGAAGTTGGAATGCCCTCCTGAGGTTGATGTATAAAAGCCAGCAGCATAAATAGAACTAAAGCTGAAGACAGGGTAAATGTTCTGCAATGACTTCAATAGAAAGAGCTTTGTTTGATCCTCTCTAAACTTCCTGAAACAGGGTTGAATATTTATTTGTTTTGTGGTAGCTCGACTTTTTTTTTTTTTTTCAGGCCTTTAAGTGCGTGGCGGTTGGTTTCTCTGTTTAAAAGGAAAATGCTTTTTCTCAGTAATGCTGCTGTGTTCTGAACTCGGTGATACCCACTTCTAAAGGTCATTTCATCATAAAGATAAAGTTCTGCTAACGCTTAGGACCCAACAGATAAAGGATGTGGCCAGTGATCAAGCTTGTGCTTACCTTACCTTGCGGAGTGTGTCATCGGGTGCACGCACCGAAAAATGTGTGAAAACAGATTGTTTCTAGATTTATTTTTACATTAAAGATTTGATTCCATGGGGGGTGGGGGAATGTCAATGTAAATGACTGTGCAAAAATGTCAAAACAGCATTTTGTGCCTTCAGTTGCCAAAGAAACAAAGGCCAAATTGAAGTGAGTTTGCTGTTCTCTTGCTTTTTGGGAGGTATCTATTGGTAATTAGCACTTCTGCTTATTATTTTAATATTCATGGAACCTCAGTGTTCAACCAGCTCCGTGGATGCACAAACCAAATGAGACAGATAGTCCAAGAACACTATGGAGAAAAAGCACAATATTGCAAGGGGGGGGGGGGGGGGGGGGCTGCGGTCCAGACTGATAAGATCATTTGCAGAAGATAGCTAGGGAGATAAGACCTTCCTTTTGGCCTCTTTTCTGGTAGATGTGTATCAACACCGTAAAACCAGCACTTAAAGCTGGGCTGATTGTCAGCTCCTAAGACAGACTGTTTGAAGTTGGAAGAGTGAAGAAGTGGTAGATCAGGGCCAAGGGGCTTGGCAGAGTTTTCGGATGCATGTAGAGAGCTTTATCTCTACTTCCAAAATGCTTATGTCCCCAGGTTGCCGTGAAACCCCTCAGAGTGTGGGAGACTGTACTTGAGGGCATGCCAGCAATGGGCACATCTCCTCTCGGGGCCTGTAAGCACAGTGGACAACATGCCAGGTTTTAGAAGCGAGACTTTTCTATGCCATGGATTTTTTTTTCCCCTGGAAGCAACTGGAAACCAACTTAGTGACACTTAAGTCTTTCACCTGCTACTTTACTGTGGCCAGTGCCTGTGAGTCAGAGTGGTACCAAGAAAGCTCTCAGCTGAACGGCCACATGAGTTATGGGCTCTGGCTGGGGATGGGAATGTTATACTATATTCAGAGTCATGGCGACGTGCATTTGGCAGTCGCATCTGCTTCTGAGATTACCAGCACCTCACGGCCAAGTGCACCTGTGATGAAAGTTGACCTTGGAGTGGGATGTAGATTGAGAAACCTCTTTTGGAGTAGCTAGTAATTCATTTGAACTCCTTTACCAGCTGGATGGCTAAGTGGCCATTTAAGTGTTGGAATTGTCTTGCGCTGCTTCTCCATCCTTCATATATTCAACATAAGAGACACGGGCAATCACAGAAACTTTCCTCCCCACCTCAAATAAGAGAGGGGGTAGAATTAAAAGGATGTTTCCACAGTATCTTTCGTGTCAAGCATCAAAGCAAATACAACTGACCTCATTAGGAAGTGAGAGCCCTCACTTTCTTTTTGCGAAAAAGGCTATTGTTCAGAGAATTGCTAAGACCAGTTTTCAGGACAGATGTATTTCAACGTATTTGCACTTCTCAGAACCCACTATGTTTGCTTTCATGTTTTATGATTAGTTGGTTTCTGTTTTTAATCCCTGGCATGTGGCATTTTTCTGTACTTCCACAGAAAATCTTCCTCTAGGCATGGAGGACGCTAGGTAGGACTCTTTGGTTTGCAAAACATCTCTCCAACATTCCAAATAGTCACAGTTTCCCAATAAAATCATCTGTGGGCACCAAAAGTTAGTTGCAAAATTATGTTTGTGTGCTCTTAAAGCGATTTTTAAATGATGTTGAGAAATGGTAATAGTGCATCCAATAATGATGTAATTAGGATATACATTCATATATATATGTATATGTATATATCATGTTCTACTGACACCAAACTTCTTATATGCATTTGTGTATTTGAACTAGCATGTGATTTATTGCATCTCAAATTTTCTATTTATCCACGCCTTCCTCAGGACTGTGTTTGGAAGGCGCAGTGTTTTCTTGGCTACAGATGAGACATGCATGCTTTCAAAGATGTGTGTCTCGTGTAAATTAGTCAATCAAAATCATTATTGCATCCTCCCATTTGGCCTGCCTTCGACATCCTCCACCAACTCAGGCATTATATAAGCCTTGCTGGCCTCACACCTTTTCACAGCTGCCACACCTGTTTTAGCTGCCTCCCTCCTCCTTCCTTCTCCTCACCTGATCCCTGTAGCTGGCCCAGCAGGCTCCCGATGGGATCCGTGGTTTCTGGAGACAGCCGCAGTGGTGTGAGACTGCTCTCCTGGGTCTAGAGGAGGCTCTGCTTAAATAATGAACATCCTCTGGCATGCCTTCCTTTCTCAACAATAGACAAGTCACATGGCATTTTGACGTACCTGCTGTGCGTGAGGCACTGGGCTTTTCCTCCTTTCTGAGCACTTCTGTTCTTAATAATCTAAGCACAGAGACAGCCTCTGTGATTAAAAAATAGCAAGGCTAGTAATAAAGCTTTTCAAGGCAGTCACTCAATCCACCATGTTAGTTTATTTGCTGTTTCTCTCTCTCCAGAACCAATTGTCCTTTTGCTTAATTTGTTCAGCAAACAATTAGCAAGGAAGCTGCAGGCTCTGGCAGTGATGGAAACACTGAATGAAAATGCTGAGGGTCTCCAAGTGCTTAGAAGAAGCTGGTGAACCCCCAAGTCAATCCGAGTTGGGGTGTCATCTCTGTAAAGGCTTCACAAGTCCCCGTCTTCTCTGGCTCTCAAGCAACTCACCCTTGTGGGTTCACTCACAAACGTGTATACCATTTACCAACCTTCTTTCCACATGAGGTTTGACGATATAGGAACTGAATTAACGTTTAAGACATCACAGGACATCTGAGCACTAAGGAATCACAGAGAAAGTCCTTGTAGTCAAAGAAACCCGGGCCTAAAGTTATCCAGCCACACCAGCCTGTCAGCAGTAAGTGCCACAGAACTTACTAGAGCAAAAGAAGTAACTACAATGTGACCCATTTCCCAATCAATACCAGGTGAGCCATTTTGGAATTGCGACTCTCTAGTTGCAGTCCTTGCTAGACTCTTCTTCCAGGTCATAAATACTTCCTCCCACAGGTTACCCAGCCCCAAAATAAATATGGGTAGAAAATCATTTGCGTGCATGCCACACTTCATATTTTTCTGCCTCCTTCTCAATCGTTAATTAGGCTTTGCAGCCACCCTGTGAAGCCAGTCATTACCACTGGGTGAGGAAACGGAGTCCCCCAGGAGCTAAGTGACTTGCCCAAGCGTCCGAACCAGGCAGGCCGGGCAGGGTGAGACTTTCCAGTTTCTGATACCCACGCCCCGTGTGCAATCCAGCCTCGTCACCCTGGGTCTTGGCGCAGGGAGTAAATAAACAGGTAAACCACTGTTACAGGGCTTTTACTTAAGGGAGCAATGGGTTCTTATTCAAAATAGACGCAAGGGGCTAGACAGATGTCAGCTAAGAACAGAACTATTGAGGAAAGTGCTGCCACAATTCTGGGGATTGCAGTTTTGCTCTTTCTGCACCTACTTGTAAGTTTCCTCTACTCTCACATACCCAGGCAAAGGCAGCATATGTCTTGCCAAGAACCAGGTATACCAAAGAGTGCCGTGAGGTCTGCCTTGTTGTCTTACTTTTCCGTATCATGCTATACTAGATAAATATATATATATAGAGAGAGATGAACATTCATAGGAAATTATTCTCCCTGGGGGAGCTGGGAAGGCTCCACAGATAAGGTGGCATTTAAATAGAATCTAAAAAGATGAGTAGGAGTTTGCTAGTTGGAGACAAGGGAAAAGAGCATTGGGGAAGCTACAGGAGAGGGCTGATAAATTATGACTTCACAATCCACCCCCGTTTTCAAATCATGCTCCCTATAAGCTACGCGGTAAAACTGTGAAATAAGATCATCCCTCAACCCCATTGTCTTTTGAGATTGTCCGTTGAGATGTCCCTCAACCCCCTTCCCCAAGCCCTATGGAAGTCCAAAGCCCCCCGCTCGGATTTCTGAGAATTCTTAGGTTTGAGAGTGCAGTGGGATACCCAGGTCTGCCTTTTCAGGGTCCCCTCCAGTGCTGAATTTCTGCTTTTTCTTGTTTCAGTTTGTAAAATGTCTGATCAAATCCCAAGGATTACCTACGTTTCAATCCGTGTGAACCCCACATATAAAATCAGCCCCTTATTCAATTTAAAAAAAATCTGCTTCACTGAAGATTTTCTTTTAGGGGGTGGGGGTAAAGGACGGGTAGCGCGCAATGGATTTTTTCCAAAAAAACACAAACAGCTTCAAGCTGATTCTTCTACAGCTTGTTGTTCAAGTCCTCTGGCAACTACACACCATAGAATTTTTTTCACTACAAGTCACTTTACAGTCACCTTTTCTCTTCTTCTTGTTTTTTCTTTCCACTCTCATCCCTCTGCTCTGAGATTCCTAGGGTGGAATCTCTCTTCCTCTCTCCTTCTCTCCTTTCTCCTCCCTCACCCTACAATCCTGCTCAGCTCAGTCTGTCGTCTCTTAGCTCCCCTCATCCACTTCCTCAAGGTCATAGCTTTTCACAGAATTTTCCTAAGCAAAGCTATTCCCCTCTGTGAAAGAAATGTTGGTGTAACGACGGTTTTAATTTCCATTTGTCTGTCTCAGGAGTCACTGTTTCTCAGCACCTAGTAGAGTCTCTAATAATAGTGGGCCATCATTATTATTTGCTCCATGGATTAATTAATCTAACAATTAATTAATTGTACTTTAAAGGGGCTTTGCCTCGCTCTGGTCTTTTATATATTGGAATTCTGGCCCTGAATGCTGAGTAATAGGAGGCTTAGCCACCTCAGTAGGACCGACCCAGTGGCTGCACTGTGGGATGCCCACCTGACAATGAAGCCCCTGAGGCCAGCTGCCCATGCAGTCGGAAGGCCACGTTCATCCAGCCAGGCAGCCCTCTGGTCGGGCCTGCGTGAAGGCCCAGGCTGGAAGGACATATGTCAGCTGCAGAACAGGCCTTGCCTCTTGGGAGGGAGGAAGAAGTATTGTGACATCCTGGGAAATAGGGATGTGCATTTCTTCAATCTACATTTTTCTCGATATTTTCAATATTTTATAGTTTAAAAATGATTCCATAGTTAAAAGAAAGAAAGAAAGAATCCCATATCAAAGATCTCAGCGGAAGGTCAAGTTGTCTCTGTAAATAAAGAGACATTTCAAAATAGGGTGTCCTTCCAGGAACACTGCTTCCCCCCCAAAGTCAAATTTTACAAGTCTTTGTAAATTGAGGTCTTTGTCCCTTATTACTGTTACATGTTTAAATCAATCAAGAGACTCACAAACCTGCCTACAGCAGTATTCGATGGGTGTTCTGATTCTTAAAAGCTTGGTGAAATGGTCCTCTCCTCTTACCCTCACCCTGCTTGAACAGAGAACAGAGTTTTCAAGGGTTCGAAGAATTTACGCAAACTAATTCCCTCCCCAAGTCCTTTTCAAAGCAACATGGAAATAGTATTTCAAAATGAATCATTGTTTAAAAAAAAAATCCCAGTGGCTTCCCTTGCTATTCTAGTAACTTCCTGGGAAGGTGAGAAAAATGCACAGACTTTCCCGAAACCACTTTGGTTACTAATAAGTCTCAGAGAAGGCCAGGTCACAAGGTTCCATCCAAGTTGCCACACACTGTCCTGAACCTTCCTTCTCAGCTTATTTATTTATTTTTCCCATTCTAGAACAGCCAGCAAATGATTTCACACCTTTTTGTTTAGCTGCTAAAAGCAACACAATAACTCCCCTCAGGGTTGCCTCTGTGGGTTCCAAAAATAAAATGGGCTCATTTTCATGCTAAGCATTCAAAGACTCATAGAGATTCTAATGAAAGGCTAGGGAAGGAAAGAAGGAGAAAAGAGGGGTCAGGCTGGGGGGTGTTTCTAAGGAGGATCAGCTTTTGCCTCAAGTCACTAGCCGCCCCTGCCAGAAGGGATAGGTAGAAAATAACAGATACTCCTTAGGCTGCAAATTAAAAGGGGAACTAATTCAACCCCTACACTCTCCAGCCTTATCCCTTAACCCAGGGGTTCTTCTTGGAACACAAACTACGGTTCCCCAAGAAAAGCAGTAGCCTGCTTCAACCTCCCAAATTAGAAGTCTTTGGCTAAGAAATAGACAGTAACTTGTTTCCAGATCAGAATGTGAAGCCATGGATCTGTGAGATTCTAGGCTAATTTTGGAAATTCAGAGTAATAGTAGACCCATCACATTCTGTGTGTTACAGATTATTAGACCTCACTAGACAGCCTAGAATGTATGAAGATATTTCAGTGCAGACTTGCCAGAAGTGTGCGTGCTGCCCATCACAGAAAGTGGAATTCCTTGTAGGACAGTGCTGGCTGGTGGCCTGCCTGCCTGAACTTTCAATGTCCAGTGATGGCGGCTGCTCATTGTATTTCCAAGCAGGCCTTTGCTTAGAGACCAAGTCAGACTGCTAGACATTCCTTCTATTGACAGAGCCAAAATCTGCCTCCCAGCAACTCCCACTCCACAGTTTCAGTTTTGTCCCATGGACAGCACAGAATCTGTCTTTTCATGAGAACCGTCGAATATTCTTTCTCCTAGCATGGTTTCCAGTTCTCTGGGATGTGATCCAGATGACACAGGGTCCCCCTTAAAGCACCACCCCAAAAGTGGTCGGGCTAAATTGTATGGAACCTCGAAGGCTGTGATGAAGAGGTTGGATTTTATGCCAAGCGCAGCAAGAAGCCATTGGTTTTAGGTAGGGGAGTGGCATCATACAATTAACATTTTTTAGAAGTTCTCTCTGGCTACTGTGCAGAGTGGGATTATGCAGGGTTTAAGAACAGAAGGACTGAAACCAATTAGGAAGCTTATTGCAATAGTCCAGGCAAGAGCTGACGACAGTGGCTTGTACTGGCAAGGTAGCAATGGAAATAGAGAGAAGTGGATACATTCTTGATGTATTTTGTAGGTAGAACCAGTAGGACTTGCTGACATTGAAACAACTGCAGAGCAAGGAGCTGCCTGATAGAGAAGAGAGGCACCAATAAATGTTGAGAACTTAATAGGGCCATGGACTTTAATCCTAATATTGATCCTAATAAAGCTGTGAGGAAAGTAGTATTTTACCTATATTTAATATATGCAGACTCTGAGGCTCAGAGAGTTTAAATAATTAACCCCAAATCAACACAGGATAAGGGACAGAGCTGGGAACCAAACCCAAGACTGATTCCATACCTCATCATCTTTCTTCCCACTCTACTACATTGTTTTTTCAAAGTGATGGTGGAGGAGGAACCCTGAGCACAGACTTCTGGGGTGGGGCTCCCTCTAGGTATCTTTTCTTCCGAGGTATCGAGGTATTGATGCCTAATTATATTTTAAGCAAATACCATCGTTAATTCCAGATCCCCCATTGTCCTCACATTTAACCACAACTATGACTCCTACGTTCTTTTTGTCCCCTTCTACCCCCTTCCCTTGCTCCTCACAATCACGAAGTAGGGTCAGCTCAGCTTTCTGCAGTGCACCTGCCTGAGGTATGCATCTCAGTGCCCCCTCCCTTCCTGGGGAGCTGAAGCTGGAAATGGTGTGTGCAACCCGGTGACAACTTATCTATATTTAGCAGAAAAAGTGGTAGCAAGGATCTGTCCAGCTCAATTTTTTTTACAGAGTCAATGCTCAGAATCTCCCAGGCCATCTCTTGAAAGGCACATTGGCCCTGACAAGTATTTGAGTGGAAGAAAATTTCCTCTCTCACACAGGGTTAACCACTGGTAGCTTCCTTCAAAGAAATTACGTGGCCAGCCAGGGTAGACCAGAGATTTTACATGCAGAACACGCCCCCACACCTTTGAAATGGAGAGATGCTGGTAATGTCGGTGCTTTGATGACTTTTGAGTGTAAGTCTAAGAAAGGAAAACAAGCATGAAAAGTTTAAGGGGGAAATGGACTATTACCTAATTGTTTATGCGTTTAATTGATATGCATGGGGCTTGGTTTTTATTTCTTTTCAATATGGCATAGAAAAGAAGTGCAAAGAACTGCTTATGGCTTAAGAGCAAAGATAAACTTGCTTGAGGGGGTGGGGGGGTGTGAAAAAAATTGTAGCAGGTATTCTCAAGTGCTTACTCTGACAAAATCATTACCGCGGAGCCTGGGTAGCACTTATTTACACTGGCTAATTTGAGGAAGAGGCACAGTTTAGCTTTTGGAGAGCCAGACTAAACCAGATATAGTATATCGTCCATGACTCTTACCCTCATCACTGTTGGTTAGGCAGAGAAAATTATCTACTAATGAAAAGCTTAGCAATTAAGAAGGAGCTAAGAAAAGAGGACGGTAGAGACCATTACAGAAAAATGGAAGTCTTCAAGACAGTAAAATAGCACCAGTTGTCTCCCAAAATGGGAATTTTATGGGAAAAAAAATTAATTGCATTCCTGGAGTACTTCCTTATAGTCTTTTATGTTTTACAATGCAAGAGGAATCAATCCTTGGTTGTCAAGGAAAAAAAAAAAAAGCTATTGCAAAAGAATTCCTATAAGCTTTAGAAATAGAAATTTTAAGAGGTAGTTTTTTCATGCTTTCTTCCAGTCCCCAACCTCATTTTTTGGGTAAATCTTATTCAGAGGTAAAGCACTTGATTTAGAAATGTTCTGCCTCATTTTCACAAAATCTCTCCTAATGAGATGAGTTTTAACGTTGCTGCATCTAAGGTAAGAAGTTAAGAAATGGAAAATCCATTTTTTATAATGTTGCGCTTCTTGGGACTGAAGCTTCCAATAAATAGTGTGTTCCCAAAGTTAATTAACAGACCACCATTTAAAAAATAATAACTTTATGCAACTTGGAAAAAAATTGAAAATAAATCAAATTAAACCTATAACCCCATCACCCTAAGATACTGATACCAAAGTTAACAAGCCTCAAAACAAAACAAAATTATTCGGCAAATACATTGTAGAACCCTAACAGGGCAATCCTAATCCATGCTTTCTCTCATTTCTTATCCTGTGACAGTTTCTGGCAATTTTCTAGACACATGGATTGATATCTTTACTGGTGCTGTAGAAGCCCAAGCAGAGATGATCTTTTAATATCAAATAGCTCAATTTCCTCACTGGAAAATTTCTTTTCTTGAGATGAACAAAGAAACAACTAATTCTTTATATTACTGTTCCTATAACTATCAAGAAACCAACAACTTCCTTTCTGATTTTCTGTGTTTCTAGCAGGAACCCCACTTTTCACAGACATAAAAAGAGTGAACATTCTATTGTTTTCACCCAAGACCAAAAACTCTAAAGACAGAGAAACTCTTTCTGCAAGAATCTTAGGTAGCTTTCTTCATACCTTATCTTGGCTACCTTTTAAACTGGAACAATCCATTATAAGAATAGCTCAAAGAACTTCTAAAAGGAAAAAAAAAGTACTGGAGATGGGGAAACGACTGATAAAAGAATAGGCAAAGGGATCAGTAAAATATAGAGGGAAAACCATGAAACACAATTTGTATACATATATTCTTGCCTGTGTATAACTATACCGACTAAATATTAAAGTTGTAGGGAAAAAGTAGCCAGCAAGCGGTACTGGGGTAATTGTTAGTTTATCAGGAAAAAGTAAATTTTTCTCACACCATATAACAAATTAGGTTCTAGGCAGATTAAAGAAATCATTCTTTTGAAAAAAATTAAATAACTAGAAGAATAAATTTTAGCATGTTTACCTAATGCAGATAGGTGAAGACTTTCAAACACTTTAAGGCAATGGTAGAAATCAGAGTTAAAGGTCAATGAATTAGGATATAGAGAAATATAAAATGCTGGCACGTGAGAAATTAGGAAAAACAAAGTCAGAGGTCAAAAAGCAAACTGATGAGAAAATATATTTTTTTCAACAAAGGTGGCACAAAAAAGGTTAATAACCTTAATATATAATTTTCTACAAATTATTGATAAGACTAGACAAAAGTCAAAAACCAACAATTCATAGCAGAAAAAATGCAAATAGCTAGTTAGTCCAAAAATCATTTTTAGCCTCACTAGTGAAATTTAAGTTAAATAACAGGGACTTGGCAAAATAGCAAAGATTTTTAATCAATGCAGTCAGAGCTTCAAGAAGACATTCATACACTGTGTTAATATAAACTGATACAATCTATTAAGGTAATACCTCTTAAGGCCCTTAAAAATGATGATACTCTGATCAGGTAACTCCATTTCCAGTAGATTATCCAAAGAAAACAATTTGAAATGTTAAGATTTGTACATTAAAGAAAACATGTTTGATTTAAGTACTATTTATAATGGTTCAAATAAAAAATGCCCTAAACGTCCAACATTAGGAAAATATTCCTAAATTATAGTACAGTCATATGATAGAATATTAAAATAAAGAAGTAGAAACAAGAAAATGCCACATGAAATTCTGCATACAAAATGATCTCAGTTATATGAAGATAAAAAAGCATAAGAAAAAATACTGGAAGAAATTCTAAGAGGTTAATGGTAATAGTAGATGCATGTGGCTACTAGGATTATGGATGATTTTTTTTCCCATGTCTCTTTTTAAATTTTTTCTAAATTCCAAATTTTCTACTGTGTGCATGTATTTTCTTAGAACCTTTTAAAAAGAAAGAAAAAAAATCTGAACTACTAAAATAATTTTTTAAAGAACCAATTGTAGGCATCCCTTTCCTTCGAGAATCTTACATTGCTTTCTAATTGATAGTAAGGTTGTTCTGACATCCCAGAGAGGAACTGCTACCTTCCTTCAAAGGGCAGACTGCTAGGTGATTTGGGAGGGTAGCTATTTTCTCTTCTCCTCCCCTGAAGTTTAGTGTCCCTTGTGTTATCTTCCTTTCTTCCAGAATTGATCCAAGTAAAATTAGCCAGGTAAATATGAGGTACCACATCCCTCCCGCTCTCCAAGAGTAGACAGATGAGGTTGTTTCCACCTGTCCTTCCATCTAGTAAAGACAGACCTGAAGAGAAGAATGTGGATTTCCTCTACTGTTGGAGAAATGGTCTCTGTACTAAAGTCAAAATTGTCCAACTCTTGTTCTTACAGAACGTTTCTAGGAGTAGGCAGAACATACTGCCTCAAGAAGTTCATCTGAGAAACAGATAAAGGGAGTATTTAACCTAAAGAAAGGTTTTGGTGTCTTAAAGGGACAATTCTTATGGTGATGAATCAGACCCCCCACCATCACCACGGAGAGAGCCAGTCTTGAAAGCAAAGGAGCTGAAAATGTAGCCAATCCTATACCCAGAGCTGACTTGACCACTGGATGGAGGATGAACCAGCTTGGGATATTTCTCCAGCCAAGTCCAGATGCAGTGTTTTGGACTTGTTTTGGGTTTGTTGTTGTTGAAGTTAAAGGAGAAATGCAGAGTTTTAAGCATGCTACTGTTCTGAGGGAAATGAGAGCCCGAGGTTCTGATTCATTTCTGTTATGCCACATAGCATTCTTGGGTGAGAGTTCCTCTGTCCAAGAAAACGTGGGTTCTTTGAAGAAGAGCTTCTTAATGTGTTCATTTCCCTTTAAACCTCATAATTCCACTCTGTTAGCAGAAAACGTATTTTAACACAATAGAGACAAATGCAATTAAAATCTGAGCACATAGATTTTGGATATGTCTGTTAATGATTAAAACTTCCTGCAGTTTATTATAGTATCATGGCTATTTTTGTTTTCATACCTAGAACCCAGGAACTAGGAACATCTATATTTTTATCTCTCTAACTTTCCTTGGGGTCAAGATTCCTCATTCTCCACAGCCCGACCCCACCCCCAGCCCCTGGGAACAAACTCAACTGTTCAATTTATTCTAGTCAGACCAAAACACATAGTTCAGCAATTTGCCACCATCACCCTGAGGTTTAATGTTCTTTCCACTAAAAATAAGTTAAAATAGCACATTATCCTCAGACTCGGAGGTTAGGGAGAGAAATATATGGGGAGAGGATCACCAGGCAGCTGTCCTTAAATTGGGAATTGCGGGCTGGTCATTTGCACTCTAACTCCTGCCCTGAGGCTGCGCGGGTTAGCACGGCCACCGGGTGACAAAAGCCATTAAAGGAAACGGAGGGCCAGGCAGCATTCCGGGTTTCATTAGCTTACTTGTTGTGTAGGAGGCAAACGGTATCTGAAGGGCCCTGGGCTTGCTAGCCAAAATGTTAATTGCTTAGAAACAGTGAGAAATTAGCTAGTGAGATGTTTATCAAGTACCTGGAACAAGAGTTGACTTTCTGTGAAACATCATTCTGGAATCAAAGCCAAAATCTCTCTCTCTCCTATTCAGTTGAGGCTGAAAGAAAAAAAAGTAATTACGTTAGAGTTAGTAAGGCAGACAACACGGAGAGAGGAATGAAAACAAGCTGATGTTAAAGAGGGCTGGGGGGTTGGATATCTGGCCTCCATAATTCCAGAAGAGCTGGGATTGAAGAGGTTAAAAAAAAAACAAACAAACCTCAGAGGTAGCATTGCTTCTCTCAGAAAGACAAGTGTCTAAACACCCATGGTACTGAATTTCTCAGGCCGTCCAGGATGGGTTGTGGAGAGGGCTGTGAGAGGGTACAGTTATGAGGCCATATAGAATGGCCTCTTTGAAATGCAGGTTAAAGTGGTTTTGCAAGGGGGCATATGTGTTTTGTGTATTTTTTCCTTTTTTCCTTATTCTAAAACTAATAGACAATTACAGTTCTATCACCACATGTAAAAAACCCATAATATATTAGAACCTCTCCTTTGCGCTAACCCAGGGATTATCACTGTTAAAAGTGGGGAGTATTCTTAATATTTTTAAAGCATGTACTAGCATATATTTTTATGTTATGTGTGTGCTTCAAATGACTAATTCTGCATTTCAAAGAGCCCCTGAAAACGATATTCAGTTTCCAACTTCACAGCCATGGGGAGGAGAAGAAAGAATATTTGGAGATCATTGCTAAATAATGCTTTGAGTCTCTCTGCAGCACTTGGAATTGAATTTCAGTCCGATTTGAAGAAGAATTTCCCTGGCTAAAAGTCCTTATGTGTGTTTTTTGGGCAGGTGGGGGATAGAAGAATCCATGTACAAGACTTGGATTGGGCAATTGGTTTTCATCATGCTGTCTATCAATGACTCGGGAATTCCAGGCAATTTTCCGCGTTCACGCCATAGTTTACACTTGTGTGAAGTTCCCCTTCTTCCAGGGGCAATGGAAAATGGGAACTCGAGGGCTTGGTCTCCCAGCACTGCTACTAACCACACCTACTTTTGGCAAATACCCAACTCCTCTCAGCTGGGGTCACATATTCTGCCAGCTCACAGGAGCCCGGAGGATTAATTATCTGTGGTTTTAAAGACCTCTGAACACTCTTAGGGAGGGGGCTATTTGAGCTCAATGTCATATTATCCAGTGTCTGAAGCATTCATCCCATAAAGATAGAGAGGAAGAGATCCGAGAGGGGGCCATGCTCCAAACAAAATGCAGAACAAGGCTTTCTATATTACAAATGTAGGAGATGTTTTATTATTTGAGAAAAGTCATATTATACATTTACACAAATAATATGCATCTCAGATATAAAATGTTTCAAATGAGATAATAATTTAAGGTCATCAAAATTCGAACTGGGGCGGTGCAACGGTGGCTCAGTGGCAAGAATTCTTGCTTGCTGAGCTGGAGACCTGGGTTCGATTCCCAGAGCCTGCCCATGCAAAAAAAAAAAAAAAAAAAAATCAAACTGGCCGTGTTCCCCTTCTCTTTCCTTTACTAGAAGGTGCTCTGTGATTACTTCCCACCAGCACAAATCCAGACAATATGCAGTCTAGCCACTGCCATTTTGCAGATGCCACTGTGGCATAATCTGGCCTGGGTGTTCCTACATCCCAGGGCCAGTGCCAGATGGTGACAAAGTTTTTACAAAAATGAGGGCAACACATTGTAAAGCTGCCGACTTTACTTAAGAAGTATTACTCTTTATGCTGAGAGTGTTTCCTTCGCCCTTTTTGGATATTAAAATGTTATTTTCTTTGATGAATTAATAATTAATGAAGATGGTGGCTGTGGTTTATTTTTAACATCATTTGATCAAATTTAAACTTGGACCCACTTATTTTTATCTTTCCGCAATTTCACAACTTTCTTTTCTCTTCTTTTTTTTTTACATTTCACCATAAAATCCAAAGCCCTGGAAAACATTAGTCTCTGGCTAATTCTGTCTACATAGTAATGGTGAGAAAACTGATAATCACCATTTTTAGCCAAAAGTATAAAATTACTCTCCTCCCAAAATGGGTACCTCAGCTGATGATAAGTAGGACATCCAGTTCACTTGAGTTGTATTTCTCCCTCCAACCTCTAATAAGCTTCCCAAAATTAAGTCACTCTAAGGTGGAAAGAGAAGGAAGCAGGGAAATAATCTGAATTATTATAAACTGACTGATTGATAGGTCCAGTATTCACTAACAATGAATATTTTTTTAGTATATATATATGTAACATACTAAATATATTTTTTAAAAAGTATCCATTGTTTATTGGAAATGCAAATTTAACTGAGTATCCTATATTTTATCTGGCAACTCACACTCTTCAGAAAATCCATGGGTAGTAAAACATGAATTAAAGTAGCCCCTGCATGTAAATGGCTATCAACAGACTAGTCTATTTCTTGTATTTCTGCTGTCTAGTTTTCTTGTATAAATATAAAATATTTAGATGATTGAATTCTTATAAAAGCATAATAACTTACAATGAAATCAAGAGAAGTAGGGAGCGAGTTAACGTCCCTCCAATTGGATTCCTTGTATTTGAGCCGATAACTATGTTTACAAGTTGCCAAGTCACCTCAGCTGCCCACCTCTGAGCTGCCTGCTCAGTGCTGCAGTGCAAGTCCTTCAACCCACTGTGATGTCTCAGGATCTGGACCTTTGTGGGTGGGAAGTGGGGAGGAAAGCCAGGATCCTGTGAGGTCCCCTTAGCTGTACTCGGGCATGTAGCCAACGCACTTTGTTTCTTCCTTTACCCTCTGTCGTTAAAACTAATACAAAGTTAAAAGTTAAAAGCTCTCCTTTTTTTTTTTTTTTTTTGCCATACCACCCTGCAAAGATAAAGTTCCCCATCTTAGCTCAAAACAAAAGTAATAATAAAACTGTCAAATAGTGCTAGTAATCTCTGTGGTAATATTTGCAGGGAAATGACTTTGCACCTGCATAGGTGACACCTGTTTTCTGTTAGGGAAATGAATCGATATGAGCTGGAGATTGGCAGGGAAGTAGGTGTCTGGGTCAGATATCTTGTGTGCATTTCATTAGATGTGCGTGAGTAGGGGTGGTATTTTCCCCCCTGACCACTTCAAGGTTGTTGTAAAAGTAATGTGTGAAAAAAAGATGGTGAACAAGTGCTATACATTCAAATAAGTGGAAAGGGGAAATCAAACTGTGGAATCAGAGCCAATTTTGGTGGTTAGTCACCCACGTTATGTCCCCAGATGGACTGGGAATGTAAAAGGAAAACTGAGATACAAAGTCTTATTCCACCCATCTACAACTGGGTAACTTTGGCCAGGCTGCCCTCTGGACTTCAGTTCTCTCCTCTGTCAAATGAACCCTATCCCCAATACCTCATGCTTTATCCTATGAACCCTTGTTGGCCTTCCCAAGATGGAAAATTACTGGATGGCCTGTACCTCTGTGCAGCCCACACCTAGTGCATCACTGGCCTTTGCTCAAATTATGTCATCCCATTTGGGATGACCTGACACCATTGTGATCAGTCTAATGACCTGGCAACATCCCATCTGCCTACCCAGTCCACTCTTGCCCCATTCCTCTGCCTCTTACAGGAGTTGCTCACATATCTTCTTGTCATTGTCCCAGGCTCATCCAAGATTAACCCATTCATTCATTCAACAGAAAATCTGAGTGCCTCTGTGTGCCAGGTAATGGGCTTTCCTTTGACAAAGGTGAACAAAAAAGATAGCACTTGCCCTCAAGGGGCTTAAACTCTAATGAAGGAGACAGGCAATAAAAAAGCAAACAATCAAACCTTCCAAATGTGTCAAAGGTGATGAAGAAAGCAAACAGAGTGCTGTGACAGGGTGACAGGAGGAGCCTGTTTTAGATAGATAAAGTGGTCTGTGGAGGTTGCATTTAAACTAAGACCTCAAGAGTGACAAGAAGTCAGCCAGGAGAAAATTGGCGTCGAACAGCCTCCAGACTTAGGGCTCAGCATGTAAGCAGGCCTTCAGGTAGGGAGTTTTTGACATGTCTGAGAACCTGACAATGGCCTTTTCAAATGCTTTCCACTTTTCCAGTCCCTTCTTTCACAAAGATGTTGCTGACCTCACCCACTCCACTGATTAAACCATCTCCTAAGCTGCCATAGGTCAGTCTCTTGGTTCCACTTAATTGACACTTGGTTGCAGATAGCCTTTCATAATCTGGCAGTGTGGAAAGTCATTCTGGGACTTGAGTTCCAGGCTTGATCTCTCCGAGGACATCAGCCGGGGTTCTAAATAAAGAGGAGGTGCCTGGGAAATATTTGGATTATATTTGGTTCTATAGGCATTAATCAAATGCCTGGTCTATGTAGGTAGTATATGCTAGGTATTTAGCTAAATATTGATGTTTAAAAAAGAAACAAAACCCAGTCCAACTGTGAGAAGATTATCATGTAAACCCAAATCGAGGGACATTCTGCAACTTACCTTAGCAGGACTCCTCAAATCTGTCAAGATCATCAAAAACATTGGAAGTCAGAGAAACTGTCCCAGATTAGAGGAGGCTAAGGAGACATGATGACTGAGGGATGAGATCCTGGGGCAAAAGCAAAGAACAGTAGGGAAAAACTAGTGAAATCCAAATAAACTCTGAAGTTTAGTTAATAGCAGCTTACCAATGTTGATACTTTCATTGTAACAACTGTACCATAATAATGCACGATGTTAACAAATAGGGGGAATTTTCTGTATCATTTTAGCAATATTTTTACAAATAAAAACTATTTTTAAGTAGTTTATTTAAATTGAGACAAACAAATAAATAAGCAAGACATGGTCTCTGTCATTAACATGCGATAGGGGAGACAGACAGCCAAACAAATATTTGCAGTCCAGTATAATAAGGACAGCAGAAAAATGCATCAAATACAAAAGTAGCCCAAATGAAGGGATGGATTACCTCTAAGAATTTAGGGAAGGATTCACTGAAGAGGGTAATGTCTGCAGCTGGGTGTTGAAGGATCAATAGAAGTTTGAAAGATATTAAAGTCAAACATTGGACGAAACATGGAATTCTTCAAGAAGCTTGGTATTTCCTGAGTCCCTGGACTTTTGGATGCCATGAGGAGAGGCATTGAGACAAACACTGGACAACTCTGAAGGCACATTTCTACTACCCCACCCCCAGAAAATGTTACAAAGTTCATCTTTTTGTTTTGTTATTTAATCAGTGGGTTCACACACAATGAAATTACTACTTCCTTTGAATAGGTACTGTGGGTGCTTGATACAATATTCAAAAGGTACAAAAGGGTATAAGGTTAAAGGTAAGCCCTATCCCTGAATCATAGTTACTAGTTTCTTATGCAGCCTTTCAGAAATCTGTTCCATGAACAGATGGGCAGGATGAATTTCTGTATGCAAACACACATCCGACCTGCACTCACATATGTGACCATGAGCTTGTAAAATGGTAAAATCTCCATGGAGGACTATTTTGCAGTATCCATAGGTATTACGAGTGCACTTATATACTGACCCAGCAATTCCAGTTCTAGTTTATCCTGTACCTCTATTTGCATATTTACAAAATCAAGTATAGTCAAAGTATTCACTGCAGCCCTTTTTTTGTATTGGGAAAGGACTGGAAATAACCCAGAACTAGCCACACAGTTGTTTAAAACAATAAGGCAGCTCTCTCTGAACAGCTTTGATTTAATTCTTCCTTTTCCATACTGCAACAGGTTTTAATCTTTGGTGGTTTTAATTTGCGAAAGTAGTTCTTGGGTGAGTGTTTTCACAGAGTCCTACATTCCCCAATGTCGAGGGTCTCTTAATCTTTCCAGAAGTGATTGCTGCTGCCAGCATGCAAGGGCCCATTTCTTCATTAATTTTCCAAAGCCCTGATAATACTAAGGGGAACGATACCAGGACTGATAATGCTCGGTAATTCTCAGTATTTACAGAGCTTCTTTGTCTGAGATCTCAAAGCACTTGACAGCATTAAATCGTTCCCTTGGCTTTCTCAAAAGCATCTTTGAACATAGATGGATGATGCACAGAAATGAAAGCTCTGCTTTCTATCCAAATTATCAGGGAGGTGGCTGGGAAGAGAATACAAATCAACCAGCATATTTTTTAGCCATAATAGCAAGTTCTCTTTGGTTACTACAAGTTTTCTGCCTTCTGTGGATGCATTTCCAGTGAATAATCATCTATGTATACACAGCAAATAGGAGAGTATCTCTTCCATGCATGTGACCAAGTGGTTAAATTATATCAGGGGATTGGGTCCCTGGACATAACAGATGTGCACTCAGGTCTTCAGGCACTCAGATTTTCTCTGCTCTGCGTCTCTGCCAGTCCAAAACACCAATTCCAGTTGTTCACCAAAAGAAAAAAAGGAAGGAGGAGGAGGAGAAGGAATCGAGGGAGGGAGAGAGAGGAAGGGAAGGGAAGAAAGGAGAAAGAAATAGGGGAAGAAAACCTAATTCAGATCTGATATTTCCTTCCAATATTGAACAATACCTTATGAATAAAAAGCCCAGCCCAGCCTCATGTATAATGTCTGGTTCTACCAGTGAGCAATTGCCCTTATAAAGAGCATTTTGCCTTCACCTAATCCTATCCCTCCTTACCTTTCATTACCCTCCCCCAATCTCTGCTATCTTCTGCATCTTACACACAGCCTATATAGAATGTCAACCTTAAAATAAGTATTTTAGTGGGAAAAGTGTTATCTCATATTTCAGATACAGAAACCAACACAGAGAGTCTATAATTTATTTAGTGACAAAAATTCCATGTTAGGTATACATATCCCAAATGTATCTACTGAGGCAGGAGAATCATCCACCAATGGTTTAGAACTGATAAAAAAAATTACTCATAAATGACTCATTCCACAGATAGCACTGATAAACACCAAAATGAAAGTATATATTCACTACAGTCCCACCACCCCATCCCATCTCCGTGTGTCCCATGTCCTATGGAAATATTAACAGTTCCCAACTCATGGAGCTGTTAGAAGGCATCAGTGAAATATCCATGTTAAGTAGCTAGCACAGTGCCTAGAATATAGTAAGCACTTAGTAAATGTTAGCTGCTGTTACGATGAAGTTTTGTATTCTGCTTTTAAAAGTATTTCATACGCAGGTGCAATAGAATTGACCAATAGATACTGAATTCTTGCCAACTTGACGGCCTGCTCCTGCGTGGAGCCTCTTCCTCTAGGTGTCAGGGGTCCCTCTTCTGTGGAGGAGCAAGCAGCATCTTTCGGCCTTCACCATTCAGGGTCTTTGCAGCACCTGTGGTGGGCTTCACGGCTCTCACGGAACACCTCACAAATCTCGAAGTTTCAGAAATAAGAAAGGGTGGGGTAGTGAGGAGGATGCACAGATGATGCTGTACTAGATCCTTCCAACCAAATTATGTTCTGATTATTGCTGATGCTTTTCAGAATGATGGTAAAGAAAAGGTTTTGGCATTTCGGTACTTTAAAGTTTATATTTTATGTTGGTATAATTTCAAACTTCTGGAAGTTGCAAGCATAGCACAAGTAACTCCCATGTACCCTTTTTCCAAATTTACCAATTACGTACATTTTGCTCTGTGTCCTTTAGGCTCTCTCGATCTCCTCTGCCTCCCTCTCCTCATATATGCAGGTGTGCAGGTATATATGGAGGTGACATGTCCCTTTACCCCTTTTCAATGGAGGTGCCCTATGAACATGATATTTCTCTTCCAAGACCATAGTACCATTATCATAATCAGGGGTAACATTAGTACAATACTCTGTATATTCAACTTACAGAATGTTTTTATAGTTTTATAGTCTTGCTTGAAAAAGCCAAGATCCCATGTATGATTTCTTCCTGTCCAGAGATGTTCCTAAGATGAATGCATAATTTCGCCCCTGAATTATTATTGGTGTGAAACAACGATAATAAATGTATATCACAGCCTAATTAGGCCACTTGTTCTTCTGGTGACCTCCTCACTGGAGTCCTCAAACAAGACTCCCTTGCAAGCCTTTGTGGATTGCTCCCTCCCCAGCCGGCAGAATTAATTTCTCTGTCCCAGAGCCCTCTGTGTGTGGCACCTTCACAGCGCTTCATATCATAACGACAAAAATTTACTATCTGTCTCCACTGGACTAGGAGCTGCTAAGGTTCCCCGAGCCTGGTTGGGCAACTGACAGATAATAGGTGCTCAGGAAATGTTTGTTAGCAGATGAATGGACAAATAAATCAATGGAAGCCTCTGGTGAGTTGTGGTTGATAGAGGCTTAGTTTGCTTTCTTTAAAAGTCTACTACATGAAAGCTCAGAGATACACAATTCAGGGGGCGAAATTATGCATTCATTTTATGAATATCTCTGGGCAAGAAGGATTCATACATGGGGATCTTGGCTTCCGCCATGCCACCACTCCCTCAGACTTTTTCTCCCCTAACTGCTGAAAGAATACAGTTATGTGCAGGGAACGTGTATAGACTAGACTCTCAGAAGAGCCATGCCTGTGAGCGTAAGAAACACAGCCCAGGATTTCAGCACTTGGCAGCTCTGGGCTTTCCATCGTTCCTGCCACGTTAGCACGCAGTAACTTTCCGAGCGGGCTCGGGCCGGGAGGGGTGGGGGAGGAGCTCCGGGCCGGCCCCCTTCCCGCCCGCCGCCACCCCCGGCCCGGCGCCAGGGTGCAGGGCAACCGCTCCCCCTCCTCCTCCTCCTCCTCCTCCTCCTCCTCCTGCTCTAACCCCAGAAGCCACACGTCCCAGCCCTGGGAACGCTCCAGCTGAACCGTGTTTGTTGCAGAACCTGGTAACTAACAGGGTCCTTGAAGTGGAGCCAGGAGCTTACTGTGCTCCCAAGCGATTCTCCTCCGGGAAGGCGGGGTCACCGGAAGCCCCTTGGTCCTGGCCGCCCCTCCCCGGCTCATTCAGGAGTCACCAAACAAAGGCAGTAGTTAAGTTGCACCTGAGTTGAGGACCGACCCCCCGCGGCAGGATTTATGGTGGATTTGGGCATTGCAATGTTATTTAATTTTAGTGTTTCTTTAACAAAGGCTTGGGTAGTGTTTGCTTCGCTCCTGGCACTGTTCTAAGCACTTTAGACTACGAGCTCGTTTACTCCTCATAACCGCCTATGAAGTGGGTGCTATTATTATTTCAATTTTATTTCCATTGAAGCTCAGAGACAGTACTGAAGTCAGAAGGTGAAACGGGGCCTTTGTTTGAATTAACATCACAATGTCTGCTCTTTCACATTTAATAATATTCGTTTGCCTCCTTTTCCATTTGACAGTTACCTCATCACTAGTATTATTTGGATGAATCGAAAATCATGTATTAATACTTCCTGTGTGCTAGATATGCTAGGGACTCCAAAAGAGAGAAGGTATATTCCTCACACCGAGAACAGTAGAGTTTTGTTAAGAGGACAAAACATCATACTTTCGGCACAAAGGGAGATGGTTAGAGATGCTGACTATGGCAACTTCAGGAGATAAAAAAAGGAGGAGAGTCTTAAAGGCAGGAAGGATTGGGGAAGGGCCTGGAGAAGTAGAGGGGGCTCTTTGAAAAATCTTTGGGTACAGAGAACAGAGGGGGTCGGCCCTATAGGTCAGGGCCTTTGGTTCCTTGAGGCCGGCAGATTCAAGCAGCTGCCTTGCGCTTTCTGCAGAAACTGCCTCAGGCAAAGCCTGTGGTGCTAGATCCTAAAGTCATAGAGCCCTAAAATCTTGGATTGGTTGTTCAACCAATTCCCTGGTGAAGTGGTGGAGATGGTTGTGCCTTACACTGCCATCCAGCCTGGCTGTGGTGGAGTAATGATAACAAAAGCTTGGGACCGAGCAGAACTCCCACTTGTATGCAGGCAGATTTCAGTGCTGTGACCCTGTGGGAAAAAAAGGAAAGTAGTTAATATGTTTAAGATTCCAGGATTATGAGTGAATTTCTCCGTTGTGATATTCTTGTGCAATAAAATTTTTAACTTTTAGCAAAGCAGGACAAAAATGCCTCAATCCTGCTGATTAGGAGTGGGCCCAAAAGGAATCATTTTGACACATCATCTGTGAACGTGGGTGGCCGTATTCGTAGCCCCAAGATATTTTGTCCCGAAATTAATCAAATGAAGCCAAAATAGCTGCTGACCATGCATAAAATTAAATTCAATTCTCAATAATGAGAGACATCAGAACTTGCCTTTGTCTCCAAAGAAAGATGATCTGCTGAAGATGTGTCAATTTTTGTAGCCATTTCAATTACCATAATTATGCTTTAAAACCAAAGAAACCATGATTGTGTGTTGAATCTTGGAGTGCACTGTTCATCATGAAACATTACGGTAAGCAGCTCATGTCCAACATGATTGCAATTAGAGTTTAGTGAACCACAAGAAGGGAAAATCCATGTAGGATGCATCACTGTAACCTCGTTTGCCAGGAACAAGTTTTAACCTTTTATACAGCTGTTGAAGGAAATGTTCCAATATTCCCTGTGAGAATGCCTGTCAAGTTTTCATTAACAAGAAACACCTAGTTTATGTTTTTGAAGACCACTCCCTTTTTTAAGCTATGCACATTTAGGCGTGTGTCAACAGGAGGCACTGGGAGAGATGGAAAAAAAAAATTGCACAAGCTTCAAACCCAGCAGATTAGCAAGATTTGGGGAAAAGGCAAGACAGGATAATTCCAAAGAAATTGTCCATTCCCCTTAAGATATAAATGTTGGGAAGCAAGATTTGGAAGTCTGCTCTGGGTGGGTTGTTTTGAAAAGCGAGAACTCTCAGAAAAGGTGACTTCTTGACACCTTGAAATGAAAGATAAGTTATTTTTCTTTTTGCCACTAAAATACAGGGAACATAATATGTATGTATCCAGGCTACTATAAAACTCCTGGAGAATACACATGTGTAAAAAAAAGATGTATCCACAAAATGGTATTGTGAGCTCAAGCTTGGTAGGGGCAAATACACGGGCTGGGTGAGCGCCCTATCTCCTCATATTTTGATCCAGTCATTCAATATTTGACACATGGATTTAGCACTACCGTGTGCCCGGTGCCTGGGGGGACAATAGTGCCTCACAGACACAGTGCCTGTGCTTGTGAAGCTTATTTAGTCTAGGTACAGCAAAGTGAAATGGTCAGGAGTACACTATCAGCTAGAGTCACTCAAGGATGGGCCTTGAGGTGCATGCATGTGTGTGTGCGTGTGTGTATGCATGTGCATGTAAGGGCTCTGCATTAGTGTGTACAACGTGTGTGTGCGTGTGTATGCATGTGCATGTAAGGGCTCTGCATTAGTGTGTACAACGCGTGTGTGCGTGTGTATGCATGTGCATGTAAGGGCTCTGCATTAGTGTGTACAACGCGTGTGTGCGTGTGTATGCATGTGCATGTAAGGGCTCTGCATTAGTGTGTACAACGCGTGTGTGCGTGTGTATGCATGTGCATGTAAGGGCTCTGCATTAGTGTGTACAACACGTGTGTGCGTGTGTATGCATGTGCATGTAAGGGCTCTGCATTAGTGTGTACAACGTGTGCATTGGGTAGAATGCAGGTAAATGGAAGAACAGTGAGGGGAACTGTCCTGGCTGTCATGATCCTCTTGGCCGGGGTCAAAGTTGACTGAGACTGGAGTGCTGAGGCCCGAGTATCTCTCCATCGCTGGTTCTGAGAATGGCATTGCCGTCAGATTCTGAGAGTCCCCAGTTACCTCTGCCTCAGCTTCAGGACCACAGGAAAGGAAAAACAGCCAAGCTGAGGGTCAGTGGACAAGAAAACAAAAATGTGTGTTAATGTTAGAAGAGTGTCTGTTGAACAGCTGATCTGTGATCTATAATTGTCCTTGTCCCTATCTGCTCAATGAAAGTTGTCCTTTAATGTAAGCCCCGGTCACCTCTCTGTGACTTGAGTTTTAAGAACCAGAGTTTGGCTTCCCATGATTACTCTCAAGAGTACAGCACGCTTCTCAAGCTTCTCTCATCCCTCGCTTTCTCCTTGTCTTTCCCTGTGCATGCAGGGCCACCCCGCTCCCTTGCACAGCTGGGCCCTGCCTCTGAAACAACTCTGCCTCAACTTTGGCTTAACGGCTGTTGTCAAGGCCCAAGTAAACTAAGCTTCTCACCCACCATGGGGCAAATCTGCCCATCACCCTGTGTGAAGATTTAAATGAAGACTGTGAAGAAGCTCATGGTTTTAGGTTCTTCTCCATGGGTGTGTATGTATTTTTGCTCAGTTCTTTCTTCCTTCCTAATTAATACAGCTCATTATCTACCGTTTTCTGAGACTATAGCAGTTGTTGACATTGGCCCATGACTGTTCTCCCTAGCAATCCTCTGAAGGAGCCGGTTCGAGGAATGTTCTCCGAGAGGGCTTCCCACTGCTATGGCTGTCCTCTTGCTCAATCACCACCACAGACCTTACTGCCCGTCAGGACTCAGCACTGAGTTCACCTTTTGCTCCTGTATTTCTGAAGTGAAAATAATTGCCCCAAATTTCATGGGCACCAGGTCCAATTTTCTTGCCACCTTTAGTGGACAAGCACTTTTTGAGTATCTGCCGCGTGATTTGTTTACTTATTCAACAAATTTGAACAACAAAAACAGCACCTACTGTGTGCAGGCACTCTAATGGACTCTGAAATACAGCACTGAGCAAGTCTTACCCAGCACACTCCAACGTAATGGGCTCATTAACAAGGAATATGTATAATTCCTGGCTTTGATCATTGACACTAAGATGGAAAAGAAAGGAAAAAGCATGGGACTGTCTGTTTTTCTGAAGCAATTCTGTATTGTGGAAGTCTTCCCCAAAATTCATTGTTTTTTATATGAGGCTTGTCTGTTGCAGTACAAGCATTTCCTTCAAGTGTTTTTCAAACTGTTTCTCTGAGAACTCATCCACTTACCCATAGAGATGATTGTGTCACCCTGGGCTGAGAAAAAGGGGCTTTGCTACAGCTCTGCCATTGACACAGCAATCCTTTGAGTTCGTCCGGCTATACCTGGATTTGCCCCAGCCATAAAACAGAAGTGTGGTCATTCTTATTTGCACAAAGTGCAAGATTGTCCAGGGAAAATCCATTTATTTTTACCTTGCAAGTTCCCCATCCCAAACCTCTTCCTGGAACATCGTTCTGACATGTTTGGGGTCTGTTTTGGTTCCAAGATCAGAATCTCTTAAGCCTTGTGACCATTAGAATTCCTCGAGACCTCCCCCAAAAAACTCCTTTGCTGCCCTATCAGACTCTGTACTTTCTGAACCTTCATAAGAATCACAAAGAATATTTTCTAACTTTTAGCTAACAACAGATACCAGTAAAACAACAAATAGAAGTTGAAGTTTCTCAATCCTTGCCAACCAGTGCTGTCCCTCGAGCAACTGGGTGGGTGCCTGGCAAATGTGGGAGATAGATTTTAATAGACAACAAGTTGAGGGAGCAGAGGGAGCGGGTGCATGTGCTAGCATTAATCTCACACATGCTAAGGACACGTCATAACACCACTCTGGAGAATACACACCCTTGTGGGATTTGATCAACCCTTTTATCTAATTGCTTAACGCTATCAATTGACGTGTTTGCAAATTTACCTTGTTCTTGTGGATTCCCAAACCATACATGCATATGTGCGCATGTGTGTATGCACACACACATTAAAAAGGATTTAAAGTGTTTTATATACGCACACGTGCGCGCACACAGAATTTTACATATGTTCTAATACTCTCCGTACTGAGTTTTGTAAGATTCATATGGAGATGGATTTGCTTCCCCTGGAGTATCGGCTCTTTTTTGGATGAAATAAATCCGTCTCACCCACATGAGCCCTGCTCGTGTCAATAATGCTATAGGTCACCCACGTGTAAAGGAGCAAGAGCACATTTGGATGGATGGAGAATGAGGAAGCAGACTTCTTTCCAAAGCAACCTCAGTCCACAAAATTCTAGGCAGCTAAGGGATTTCATGGTGGCAGGGCCCCATCAGAGTCATTCCTTACTCATTAACAGAAGGACTTGTCATCTGGAGAACTGGTTGCCATGTGTTTATTGTTAAGAGTTCAGGACAAACAGGTTTCAGCAACGCACCAAGGTTTTTTTGGCAAACAGAAAACATAAACAGTTTCCTCATGAGCTGGACTGGCAGGGAGAATCTTACCCGGGCCTTGGCTAGCTTGCATTCACATTCTCTCTCCGCCTACCAGGGATTGCTGCTTTTAGGTTTTGCTGGATGAACTCAAATCCCATCATTTTAGCCTCTCCCCTCCCCTGCTGTTAATGGAGCCTTGAGTCTAGAGTTATCTGCCTTGGGAGCTCCCTATCAGTACTCGGAACCCTATCCCATATGACTTAGTGAAAAGTCTTCCTTCCTATTCTCGTTTTAACACATGTTGACAGGTGAAGGCTAGAGACACTGGCCGGGGTGTAATTCTTTCCTATTACCGCCTTCTCAGATGAGATAGGAAAACCTTCAGGACTTAGAAACGTCTGTCTCAGAACTTTGTAGAGAATGGAAGCCACCCTGGGCCCTTTTATCTGTATCCCCTGACCCCAAGCATCATAAGCATGGGGTATTATAGGATTCAAAATTCAGAAATCAGAGCGATCGGCTCAGCCAAATGCTCCAGCCCTAAGATGAAAAAACACGAGAGAGCATTAGGACTTGCAGCTCTGGATGATGGCAGCTAATCCACCAACAAATTCTAGGAAACAGGGTGGGGGCCTGCAGAGGTAGTGCTGTTTTATTTCCACTGGAGGCTTATTTAAACCCATGGCTCCCTGAGAAGGCTGTTTGGTCCCTCCTTGTACATATGAAACATAAATGAGCCACAATCTGTAACATTATTATTTGTTTTTATCTTAGGGTAGGAGTTCTTTCCTTTTATATTCCCTGTAGCAAGAATAGATACATTATTTGAAAACATTCTGTTTATGTGCATTTTTTACATATGTAAATGTGCATATGTGTGTTTAAATCTCATGATGACTATGAGCATTAAGTATCCTCATTTCTTTACTTTAGGAAACTGAGTTTCCGATGTTAAGCAGTTTATCCAACCTGCATGGCTGATGGGTGGCAGGGATGGGCTTGAACCTCGGTCTCTCAAGCATCAAAGCCCTTGTTCTTTCTACTGCATTGCTGCCTCCCTAAGGCAGGGGCAATGACTTTATAAGCCAGACTGTCAGTGAGCTGCCTTCCGAACTCTTGAATGCTTTTCTTGGGGCCTTCTTGAGAGACAGGGAATTCATCAGTGCACCTTATTGAGGCCTCTTTTCTTCCAAAATAAACATGCATGTGCAGAGACATACACAACAAAAGAATCGACCCTTCAAAGCCCTTCCATAACCAACCAGAGCCTCTGCAAGGTAGCAGTTTCACCCGTCTGTCTTGCCTGTATAACACTCTCATTTTCATTTTTCCCACCGTGTCCCTGCCCTCCAGCTTCTATCCAGAGCCCACTTTCTCCAAACCTGCACCCCTCAGCTGGTTGCCCATCCTCCAAAGTTGTCTTTCCTTCCTCTTCCCCAACTCACTTCCATCGCAGTCCCTCGGTGTTCTGAGTAAAAGCCAAACTTTTGAATAGTTAGCCCATTAACATGAAGGGATGAATCTCCAATCACAGAATTCTCTGATTTCCACCCAAATGTTCAAACCTCATTATAGGAATGGCCAGGGATGTTTACAAAAGAGGATAAAAGTCCCCATTTTCCTCACTACTCTAACAAAAGTGTTTTCAGTTTTCCTTTTTATCTTTCATCATATGCATATATCATCTGATATACATATATCACTTTTACGTTTTTGGCATCATAGTGTAGATACAATGTTGTAATGTTGTATTTTTCCATATAACATCATATCATGGATACTTTTCCATATTGCTGCATAGTCCATATATCAAGTTGGTGTCATGTTTGAACCCTTCAAAAATATAAGCAGCCCTCAAATTTCTCGGTGTGAGACATTACCCTCTTTGTCTGAAGAAATGGCTGACCCAGGTTGCAGCAGCAAATTTATCATCCTATAGTGCTGCCTTCTCATCTACATGAGGGCCAGCCCCGTGAGAATTTGGGAGTGCCCCTTTACTAAACAGTAAAGATGAAGGGAGAAAGCCTTCCTCCTTGACACCCCTTTTACATATGCCTCTGTGATCCTAATCCTAATACATGCACACACACAAAAAGTCATCAGATGTGAAATTTTATCATTATGCTATTTGTTCATTAATATTCTTTGAGGATTTTCAAAAGAGATCAGGAAGTTGCATTCATTGTACACCTTGAGTCTGGCACTCTGGTGGGCGTTTTGCAGTGAGCTATCTTAGTTAAACCTCACAGCAGCCCTGCGGGAAAAGTATATTACCTTTACTTCCTGACAAGGAAACCAAGGCTCAGGAGAAAGGAGCTGCCTGCCCAGCGCAGAAGTGACAAAGTAAGATTCAAAGTGGGACCTGCTTGATCCAAAGCTTTTTTCATTTTGCCACCTGACTTTCTCCCCTCTTAGTAACATTTTCAGCAATAAGAGCTAGTCTATGTGTCATTTCCATGGTATACCAGGTCAAATGTAACAAAGAGGAGGAAAAAGAGAAAGCTTTAGGGTCAGTGGTACACATATATATTAGAGGCACACAGAGAATATGAAGCAAATGTAAATTTATTCAAATATTATGAGAGAGGTGGTTCTAGTAATACATGTTAGCAGGAGACCTATTACTCATAATTGATTTTACTAATATTTTAGCATTTGACCTGTTTCCCTTAATTGAATTGAAATGCCTTATGTAACACAATTGTTTTACTGTCTTCGGAAAGATATAATCACCTTCACCTAGGCTTTATTTTAAAAATAATTATGCCTGCACAATGGTCCTAAAGATACGTAAAACACAATTAGGTTTTTCTTCCCTAGGAAACTCCTAGAAAGTTGCAGCTATTTTAGTTTAAGAAAAAAATAAGGAAAGGGCATTTTGTGCAATGATTAGTGAGGGTCTCCTGAGCAAAAATGCATCCACTAAACCCTCCCCAGAAGCACGGATCAAATCACTAGGGAGAGTGTTAGAAAATCACACAGCCCTCTTTCACTTAGTAGAAATTAGTCATTTCAAAGCCCTTAAAATGTAAACTAATTTAAAGTTTGCAGAAAATACTTTGCCACTGGGGACCAGGGTGAAGCAGATGGAGATTTCCTTGTGGGAAGCAGAGGTGTCAAGGACCTACGGTCCTTAGGACAGATAGCTCCTTCTGCCAAACTTAAGGAAATATCAGTCTGCTCGGTGTGCTGAAGCTTGGCCTGGCAGCATACCAAGCACAAAATTCAAGAATGTACCAGGGGATTGTTCACTAAAGCAGGTAAGAATTATGTTTCTAACCTCAGGCTCCAACTGGGCACTCATCCACCAGTCTCTGCCCTGGGTTAGCTGAGGCTTGGAGGAACACGCCAAAACTAGGGGAGGTTCATTTTTGTTTTTCCAGTTGGCAGGTCTTGTCTTGGAAAGAAACAGAATTGGTATACCCAGCTTTAATGGATTATAAGACGATTGGGTGTTGGGCGAGAGGCGGAAAAAAATTAAAGGCAAGCAAAAAAGAAAAAAAATTATTTTTGAGAACTTGCAAGAACGAGGTCTCGCTGGCCAACTATGGCCCTAGGTTGACATCTGTTGTGCGTTAGCTTTGACTGTGTTTCTTAATAAATGATCTCAGAACTTCAGTGATAGCATCCAAGGGAAAAAAAAAATCGCAAAATGAACTTGAAGGAACATTTTTCTGGGTTCCTTCTCCCTGTGCCCAACAGGGAAAGAGCCGATAGAAGCCCTGCCTTAGTCTAACTTGAGGCCACCCATTGGCTGGTAGGACTAGGATGAAACATCAGCACCTTTAATGTGGGGTTGAAAAACGGAATGCCAGGAAGTTGAAAGGACTTAGGGGAAAATGTCCTTTGGCCTTCCGCTGCGTGACAGGATTCTGAAGTGGCAGCTAGTGAACAGAGTAGACTCGGTTAGTCCAGTCAGAGGAAAAAAGCAGCAGCAAAACCAGAGGACCAACATCAGTAATATCTTTGAGTACAGTGATGAAAGAGTGAGGATGGCTCTGCCAGAAAGGCGGGTCTCTTCATCGTGTTTCCCAAAGCAGTTTTCGTCCCTGGCCAACCATCAGGGGGAACGATCCCTGCCTTCTGGCGGGTATTTATTGAACACCTACTAGGTGCTCAGAGTACACTGGGCCCTTCTTGCAGAGAAGACTCCATCCTTCTCTTTTGATGGATTTAAGATTGTTGGTGATGGAGAGAGGTGGTAAATTGTTTTTCACCAAAAAGAAAAATAATAGTGAAATCAGGAATGGAATTATGAAAAAAAAATGTATTTTCATCTTGATAGGAACATCCAGGACCGTAAAAACACAGAAGACTTTGAGAAGGGCCAAAGGTATTGTGAATTAAATCCCTTCTCCCATCCACCGGTGTCCTGTTCTGGGACTGGTTTAGTGCTGGACACACGGTGGGGTGCAGAACTGGACAACAAGGGTTAGAGACAGAAGAAATCAAAATGAGGTCATATCACTCCTGTCATGGAGTTCCTGGGATATATATTGAGGTCTGAGAGATAGGGCCCATTCACAAGTAAAGAATTTTCCGTTCCCCATTGGCTATCAAATAATACTCAGCCCGACAGAGTGAAGATAATGGAGTGGGAAGAGAAACTTTATTTTCCTCCATATGAAAATGCCCTTTGACTTGTCCCTACTAAGGAATACTTGGTCCCAACCTTTGTCAGAAATTGAGTTAAAGGAGAGCCCACTGGCTCATGAACCTTAGGTGATACAACCCTTTAGCGTATCTACTACAGATATATCCATCACTTTTGACCATCTTATGATTTTATACCATACATGAATCAAAGCACATTCAATCCTGAAGTAGTATCGACAGTTATCTGCATGAGAGCACTACAGGGTTTTTGCTGTTTTTTTTTAATATTCACAGGTCTATATATATTGCTTCCACAATGCAATTTATTTGCATTGTACTTGGGTGACCTTGAAAGTTTTTTATTCAGATGGTTGCCCTGGATTGGACACAGTCTTAAAAAGTCCTGCCCACCCCTCACCCCGATCCTTTAATTCTCTTTTTCTTTCTCTCTCCCTCTCTCTTTCTCTATCTCTCTGATCTGGGTGCAATTGCTCAATTGTGCTGTTTCTGTCATTGCCTTCTTAGGAACAGCCATGGAAAATGAGCCTTAAAAGTGGTAACCTACCATATATATTTTTTTCATTCTGCGGGTCTCATAAAAAAACTACCAGTCATTTATTTCATCTCACTTATTGTCCCATCAGCCCCACATTTTTTCCCTCCTTACTGTGATTTTCTTTGTGCCGTGGTTCCCAGCCACAGCCTGCTTCCTGCTGAATTAAACTGCAATACAGACAAAACCAAAGAGCACATCACCCTCAAAGGTCACTCTGAAGGTCACCCCTGGGGAGATGGACATTGCAGATGTGCTAGAAAGATGAGAGGCTGCTTTGATGAAACCTGCGTCTGTTCTTTGCTCCTGGTCCACAGAGTGGAAGATCGGATGGGTTGCCATTGCCTTGCGTTATTTAAGAGTTTTGATGAGCAGCTCCCATCAAAATTCCCCACCGAACCCCTAAGAGGTGTGTGTATGTGTGTGTGTGTGTGTGTGTGTGTGTCTGCCTGTGTTTTAAACGCACTTTAGAATGATTGAGATCTTCAAAAGGACATTGCAAAGTGAGCTCTTTCCAGGGCTCACGTTCCATTAGGTTGCCCTTCCTTCAGGTCTCTCGGCTGGCCCTTCTGTTCTATTTGTTGGCAATTTCTGTTCATTCCAGATTGTGTTAAATCCCTTTAGCGGCTTCAAACAGCTCTCTCGTGCTGAAGTTTTAGCATGTGGGTGCTGATCACATCAGTAACTGGACTTTTGTTATTTTGCACCACTTTGATGATTTTCCTCCGTTCTCCTGTTTTCATTGGCTCTGCTTTCATCTCAAGGGTCTGTTCAGCAATGGTGTTCTCTGTTCATTTCAAGGAGTCCAGCCATTCAGCCTCTGAGGGAGAGGCCAGCCCTTACTTCTCTGGCCTGGCTTCCACAGTGGGCAGTCCACGCTTTGTGCCTTTCATCGGGGCAATTGTGGAGACCCCTCTTTGGGCAATTGCTTTGGTGATAGGATAAGGATTAGTGTATCGTGATTTCTTTTTTATCAGCCTCTTCTGTGTCTTCTCACTTTTATTGAGGTACAGCAGTTTCTGTTATGACAATAATCTTATAAATAGCTTCATCTCTGATCATCTCAAATGATTGAAGGTAGGACACCTAATTACCGTCTTGTAGGCTTTCCACAGATAAATATTTAGACTTAATATAAATCATTTAACTGTAAGGCTACCACATTTTTGTCCCCTGTAAAATCCCTGGAATAAATGTTGAGTGTTATATGACCTAACTAAATAATTTACATGTTTTATATCAAAAGTCCTAGAGCCAAGAATATACATTTTTTAAAAAAGATAATACAGCCTACTTTGATTCTTTTCTAAATTAATTCAGCATTTCATAACAAACAAAGGTAGTAAGCGCAATGTTCTATGGGACAGAGATGCCAAGTGAGCATCCCTTAAATATGGAAGGAAATTAGTTTTAGACTCAATCATAGAAACAACTTCTTTATGCTATGGGTGAACATATGTGATACACCTTTCCTGAACTCCCCTTCCTCTCCTGAATGGATAAAAGTTCAGAAGGTAAAAGAATGGTTTACATAAATTAATAAAAAAGCAGAGCCACGAAAATGAAGAGATGTGACTTCAAAGTATGATTTAACTTTTGAAGAAAATGTCATGATTGGCTCCAGAGCTTCCCACAAACATGCCATCTAGTGAAACTGTGAAATACCAACCCACGATGAGGGTTAATTTGTGCTTTATAGTGTATGAATTAGTTTTCTGTCGATTGTTAGGAGGCCCAATTAATTAAAAATTATTTGGTGATTCATCAATGGAACATTGGTGAAGAGCCATGTAAATTATCTTTTGCGGCATGAACAAATAGATAATATGAAAGTGTATGAACAGAAAGAAAGGTTTAATTAGTGACCAGAATTTCTGAAGCCATGTAAGGCAGTCTCGGTTTCCACTTTAAAAAACGCTTCTCCAATGGAAAACTTTCCTTTTACTTTTGCCAGCCTGATTGGCCCAGAATATGCGTTTTTAAAGAACAGGAAGTCAGTTTTCCATTTCGAGCATGTGGTAACATTTAGCGAGCACTGGACTAGGAGTCAGAAACTCTGGTTCAAGTCCCGGCCATACCACTAGCGGTGTATGTAACCCAGGCAAAATCAACAAACCTCACATGCCCCAAATATGAGTGCGGATAATGAGCCCTGACTGCTATCTTCCAAGGATGTAAGCATCCAATACAGTCTTTAAACTGCATTCTCATTAACAGCCACTTAATAATAACAATAATGATAATAATAATAATATGAAATTTAATATCAACTTGGAGATGGTCATGGTAGTTTTAATACGATCAACATTTTTCTAGAGCCTGGATAACACATGATGTGAAATTAACAGAAACCTGAAAGTATCTAAGCTTCTGGCCCCAGCAGTGGCTCCCTCACCCTTCCGAAGTCTAGGCTGGAGCCAAGAGAATTCATTTCAGGACCTTCCATTCCTTCCATTGAGGAGGCTGCACTGCGTGGGTTGAGCCTGGCAGGTGGAGAGGCAGCAATTCCATGCCTCCAATAAACTAACTAGTTTTCATGGATGTTTGGCAGCTGCCCTGGAAACAGCCTAGCAGTTTTGAAAAAGAATTGTTGCAGCTATGAAAAAGGTATGTGTGTGTGCACTTATAAAGTATACTTTTAAAAACCTGCCGCTTTACCTACGCTAAGTAGAAACAGTGCCAAGTTGTGCCCGCGTTTTCTTTTTCCATCAAACTTGTCACTGCTAGACTTTTCTTCCTCAGAATTCCAGCAGGTCACACGTTATTCTTTTATAGATAGATAGCAATTACAACAAATATCTTACTATAATAATATATTTAAACCTAAGCCTTGATCGCTTATAATTCAAGTGATTTACAAAAATATTCTAGCTCTAGCAGGGGGACATTTGAATGGTTTTAATTTTATTAGTAGTTGGCAAATATTAGAATTGAATGAAATACTGTATATAAAACAGTTATCCTACTGTGGAAAGCTCTTTGTTTTCCTAGCAGGCTTCACAGCATTGCTTACCAAAACTGGAATAATTGAGACCTTGATTGTAAAGTCTTAAGTAATTAGGAGTGTATTTGAGGTGCGTATACAATGCCTCATTCATGGGTGTTAGTGGAAAATGATATATCCCATATATATTACTTTTCTGGAGCATATTTCTATAAGCGCCTGAACTATTTTACTTCAGTTGGGAGTGAGCAGGAGAACCTTTCATAATATATTATATAAGTCCCTGTCTCCTTCAAGTTCATGGGTTAATCCATTCTTAATGATTCAAAGTCACTATAAACATTAATTATTATGCTGTGCACAGAATGCTGTAATACAGGATGTCCTTGGAAGCTCTGCAGGTGTGGCTGGTTGTTTATCCTTATCCAAAATGGTCCCATACTGCCATACTTTTTGAGTTATGTCTAATTTTTATCATGTTTCCAGCTCTTCCCTCTGTCTTTATTGTTTCTCCTGGCTCCTATGAGCAAAACTCTCTATTCCTTTCTGTTGTGCTTTTTAAAATATCTTCTATGTACTAGAAAATTCAATATCAAGGTTGTCAGATTATGCCTTACATAAGAGTAAATAGTCTCTGAGTGAAGTCCACAGGGATACATTTTTTTTTTTAAATTTTATTGTATGGCGTAACATATATACAAAGTAAAGAAATAAAAAACAATAGTTTTCAAAGTACTCTTCAACAAGTGGTTACAGGACAGATCCCAGAGTGTGTCATGGGCTACCATATGATCCTCTCAGATTTTTCCTTGTAGCTGCTCCAGAATATAGGAGGCTAGAGGACTTAAATCCTTTTTTATCATCACAATCGACTTTTATTCCCTTCTTTTTTTGTGACCAATAACATATATACAAAAAAACTACAAATTTCAAAGCACAGCACCACAATTAGTTGTAGAACATATTTCAGACTTTGACATGGGTTACTATTTCACAATTTAGGTTTTTTACTTCAAGCTGCTCTAAAATACTGGAGACTAAAAGAGATATCAATTTAATGATTCAGCATTCATATTCATCTGTTAAGTCCTATCTTCTATGTATAATTCCACCATCACCTTTGATCTTTCCATATTTCTCTTTAGAGATGTTTGGGCTATGGCCATTCTAACTTTTTCATATTGGAGGGGTCTGTCACTAATATGGGGTAGGGAGATGGAACTATCTGATGTTCTGGAGAGGCTGGGCTAGGTTTCAGGACTTATCTGGACCAGGGACCCATCTGGAGGTTGTAGGTTTCTGGAAAATTACTCTAGTGCCTGGAACCCTTGTAGAATATTATATATTTCCCTAGTTGTTCTTTAGGATTGGCTGGAATGGTCCTGGTTGGAGGTTAGCAGGTTGTGATAGGTAGCAAGATCTACCTGAAGTTTGCATAAGAGCAACCTATAGAGTAGCCTCTCAACTCTATTTGAGCTCTCTCTGCCTCTGGCACCTTATTAATTATACTTCTTTTCTCCCATTTGGCCAGGATGTAATTGTTGATCCCACAGTGCCAGGTTTGGATTCATCCCTGGGAGTCATCTCCCACATCGCAAGGGAGACTTTCACCCCTAGATGTCATGTCCCATGTAAGGGGGGAGAGCAATGATTTCACTTGCAGAGTTGGGCTTAGAGAGAGTGAAGGCACATCTGAGCAACAACAGAGGTCCTCCAGAAGTAGCTCTTAGGCATGCTATTAAATTTCATATTATTATTATTATCATTATCATTATTGTTATTATTAAGTTGCTGTTGTTGTTAATGAGAATGCAGTTTAAAGACTGTATTGGATGCTTACAAAGCCCTTGGAAGATAGCAGTCAGGGCTCATTATCCACACTCATATTTGGGGCATGTGAGGTTTGTTGATTTTGCCTGGGTTACATTCACTGCTAGCGGTATGGCCGGGACTTGAAGCAGTATGGCCGGTAGTCGAAGCTTCTCTGCTACCTACGTAAGCTTCACAAGAGTAAGCCTCATGATCGAGAGCGTGGCCTATTGATTTGGCCCTAAAATTTGACACAGTATCAGGGGATTCCCTGACGTTGAGGTTTAATAGTTCCATATTCTTTGTACCCTCCCTCAGGGCACTTTGCCAATACTTTTTGATTATCTGCTTAATATACTCTAGGATGTTTCCAGGCATTACAATAATCCATACAGGATTAAAAGACCTCTTTCTTATTCTGAGCTTCCTGTGTTTCAGTTGTTCAAGTGAGCTATACAGAGAGGTTATTAGATTATGCACTACAGAAAACTTCAGTTCCAGATCGAATAAAACCTTCTTCTATTGGTCTCAAAGAATATGTGTGGTTCTAAAATATAGACACTGTCTTCCTTACCCCTATGTTCTGAATTACTTTAACCCCAACCTGTTTGGCTTGGTTCTTATCTCTGAATATCAGGTTATATATGTAAAGAGCCTCTCAAAATCCCAAAGTAATAATCACCACTCACAGGGATGCATTTTAATGCACATATATGAACTTCAGTTTTTGGACTTTTAGTGGTCTCTGTGAATCTTTTTTTTCTTTCTGCCATGTTCCATTTCATACAGGCATTTGAAAGAAATATCTCCACTTATGCAAGCTGTTATTGCAATCACATATATTTGTATGATAGCAGTTCTAATTTAGTATTACTTTAGATAACTATTTGTTTCTGCGGTGGATGTACTGGACATGCCCTCATCCCTCCCACCACCTTCTACCAGTCTTAATGACAGTCTCTGGAGTGTAAGTAAGGGTAGGACTTTTCTCTTTTGACTTCCTTTTTCAAATATCCCACAGAGTGTCTCACCCACAGTCTGCTCCCAGAAAAATGTGTAATGATTAACTGAGATTTAAAAATAATCACACACAGACTACATACAAATGAAACTTTCTAAGAACTGTAGTTGTCTTTCATGTTCTGGAAAACATTCTGTGCTTTTCACACCTTGGTTTTGGAAAAAAAATCAAGAAAGATCAAATTGAACATAAGCGATTTTTTAAAAAGTGTAAAGGAGCTTAGAATAGGGCTCATCTCAAAGTTATGAATTTCAAGTACATTGCAGCTTTCCTATGGGATTGTTTTGTTGATGGAGGAATTGTGGCTGATAGTTAGAAAGCTTTTAATTCATTCATTCTGACAACAGCATTTATTGACTGCCTGCTGGGCCCCACCAGGGATACGGAGACAGATCAGACACAATCTCAGGAAACAGACATTTTGGCCAGAATTTGAAGGTTGCTGTGAGTCAGATTGCAGCTGCCATATGTTAGAAGTATTCCCCCGGTTAAAACTGAAAGCTTTAAAGTGAAGCTTAACTTGTTCTTAAACTAGCCTTGTTTCTATTAGAACGATCCCAAATATTTCATGTTCTGGGAAGAAATCTGGAGAAGTGTCATAATGTTTTCCTCTGCCCTGACAAGTCATTCAGTAGCCCTGTCCAAGTTCATTTAAAATAGCCAGGAAATAATCATAAGCGATATGTCTTTATGGAAAATACTTGGAGGATGCCTATCAGAAATGATGTTTTAAACCTTTGATTTAATTTGGACCTGCTATTATGTTTCTTATGAGAATTTATGTGTTTAGAAAATATCATCTCAAGAAAGTTAATAGAAATGTAAATTAGGAAACAATGAAAGCTTCATATGAAATAGTAATTATTGATTCTGTGTTTTTACTTATATATTCTGCTTCGTTATCAGATTCACAAAATTAACATTTCTCCCTCCCTTCCATTAACTTGCTTTGTGAATGAATCATCATATTTTGCATATACTCAAGACCAATAATCTTCAATAGTATCGCTTTATCATAGCTGATCATCACAGTTTTGTAAGGCAATCATTTGTGTAAATTTTAAGCTTTTTTCCACCATACTTCAGCATTTAGTTTATTTTGTTAGTTTTAGCCGCACACTGGAAGAGTGTGATAATTTTATAAAATTATTGATTTTTTTATGCCTTGGAACTTTAAGGGACACAATAGATCTTTGAAAGAAAGCATTTTAGGCCACATCATAATGTGCCTATTAATTAAATTTAATTCTTTGTTTTTTTCCAAGAGTATTAAAAAAATACTATCTTGTTTCCAGAGAGTGCAAACTCTGTGTTATTGAAGAATCACTTTTAAACGTTCGGAAAATATTTTTGAAATGTGGAAGATAAATCATCAATACTATTCATCCTATAGAGCTAAAGACTTTTAATCCTGTACAGTAGGATTAAGTTAATGTAATGACAAACCATCTACTTCTAAAGTGAAAAATTCTTTTAACCATTTGGGTGTTCTGAGAACATAACATCAAATATATGGCAACTTCACACCATATGGATGCCAAAAAATAAACTCACTGTTCATCAGTTTATTTTTGTATTGTTCATATAGTTATAAACATCTGGCTATAGTTGGTAAATCATTCCAATCAGTGACTATTTATTGAGTAGTATGCTGGGCACTGATATTTATTGTCTGAATTTTAAGATCTTAAAAAAAAAATCTTGAGATAGGTGTTATTTTCCAGTTTTATAGGTGAGGTAACTGAGGCACAAGGAAAATAAGTAACTTGCCTTAGTCACACTGCCACTAAATAGTAAAACTGGTATGGGAAACTAGATTTTCTAACTCTGAATACAGTGTTCTTTCTACCATACATGAAGCTTTCAGAGAAGTATCCATTCCTTTAAAACATATATATTTATCAAACATCTACTATATGCTGGGCACTGTTCTAAGCGTTATTGATACAGGAGATACACAGTGAATAAATCAGATGCGGTCCTTGTCTCTTAGAGTCCAGAGTGAGGGAAGAGGACAAAAATGTACCAAAGGATTACCAGCAACAACGACAACAACAAATAGTGTGAAGAGTCAGGTTTACACAAAGAGAAGAACAGGACTAGGACCCCCAAGCAAACCTGATATAGACTACAGATTTGGTCAAGGACTCCTGAAGTAGTGGCGTTTAAACTGTCACTTTAGGATGAGACCTTAGGATGGAAAAGAGATATATAGAGAGAGAGAATCTGACAACACTAAGTGTTGGCAAGGATGTGGCACAACTGGAATGCTCATACATTGTTAATAAGAATGCAAAAATAGTACAACCATGTTGAAAAACCATTTTGCATTTCTTATAAAGTTAAATTTGTACTTTCTATATGACTTTGTAAACCCTTTCCTAGGTATTTATCCAAGTAAAATGAAAACTTATGTTTATACAAAAATCTGTATATAAATGCCAAAATATGGAAACAACCCCAATGTCCCACGTTTGGGGAAAGCCTAAACAAACTGTGGAATAGGATATTACTCAACAATAAAAACGAACACAATATTGATATGCTCAATGACATAGATGAATTTCAAATGCATTTTGTGGAAGAAATCAGAGTCAAACGGCTGCCTGAAAAAAAAAAGGCTACTTGATGTATGATTCCATTTAAAGGATTTTCTTTTGGGGGAGGACATTGTAATTTAAAGGAGTATATAACATGTTTGTCATATGCTCCTGGAATAAAATTATTTCTTACTCATATTTGCATCTCCAGCCATGTACCAAATGCTGACACAGAGTAAGAACTGGTAGGTTGTTTTTAAAAATTGATTTAATAATATTACAAATTCCATGGGGTAACATATATCAATCTTTTTTATTATCCTTGTCATATGCGTTCTCATTTCATAGACTCTATTCCAACCCCATAACATTGCATTGAGGAAACTGGAGCCCAGAAAGGTAGGGCAATCTACCCAAGGTCAGCAATGGGCTTGGAAGTAGCCATTTGGAATCAGTGCTCTTTGCACATCATAGGAAATGTCTTAATTACTGGGTACATTTTAAAGGATATTTTTTAAAGACAAAAGAATAGGAAGAGAAAACAGATCAGTGGTTGCCAGGGGTCTGGGGCAGAGGGATAAGTGGCCTGCAGGGGGCCCAGAAGAATCGGGGAGGTGGGGCATAGCTGTTCTATAGCTGGATTCTATTGGTGGTTACGCAATCGAATGCCTTTATCAAAGCTCAAAGAACTCAGAGGATCATAAAAAGAGAGAACCTAAACAATGTGAAAAATGAATTAGATCTAACATACATATACAGATAGTAAATACCAGGATATCCCTTCTTCTCGTGCTCATGGAACATTCTCTAAAATAGACCATATGTTGGGACAAAAAACAAATATTAATAAATTTTAAAAGACTGAAATTATTCAAAGCACTTTCTGTGACCACAAGGGAATGAAGCTGGAAATCAATAATCACCAAAGAAACAGAAACTTTCACAAGCATATGGAGGTTAAATTATACACTCTTAAACAATCAGATCTGAGAGGGAAATGTATTGCCTTAAATGCCTATATTAAAAAAGAGGAAAGAGCAAAAATCAAGGGCTCAACTGGTCACCTGGAGGAACAAGAGAAAGAACAGCAAACTAACCCCAAAGCAAGTAGAAGAAAAGAAATAAGACGATTAAAGCAAAAATAAAAGAACTGGAGAACAAAGAACTGGTTCTTTGAGAAAATCAATAAGATTGATGGACCTTTAGCTAGGCTGACAAGAAAAAAAGAGAGAACAAAAATAAATAAAATCAGAAATGCGAGGGAGGGGTCATCACCATGGGCCCTGAAGAAATTAAAAAAAGAATAAGAGTATACTAGGAACAACTGTATGCCAACAAATGAGATAACATACATGAACGGGCAATTTCCTAGAAACGTGAACAACCTATACTGACTCACGAAAAAATAGAAGACCTGAACAAACCAATTCCAAGTAAAGTGATTCAGTCATAAAAACCTTCCTATATTAAGAGGGAATCATTTTGGAAAAAACTTCAGAAATGGTAGAGCCAAAACAGCTGACACAGAAAAGAGACATTTGAAGATGCAGAAAGAAAATATTCCCAGGAAAGCCATTTTGAAGCCAGAAGTCAAGAAACCTAAGATGCAGACACTTAGAGAACAGTTGCTTCAAGATGACAAACAGACATCTGGTGGTGCTTGGAGTGTCAGAAGAGTGGATGTCTAGAGACAGGCAGAGCCCGGCAGAAGTTGCCATGTACCTTCCCATAAGATGTTAACTTGTGTCCCAGAGGAGCTAAGTGAAGGCCCACAGATGCTTAGAGAGGAAACCACTGGCATTAGAAGCTGGAAGCAATAGATTCTGAAACAAGGACCAGCAGATGCCAGCCATGTGCCAGATATTGGCCTTTCTTGAGTCAAGGTATCTTCTCCTGTATGTTTTAGTTTGGAAATTTTTCTGGCCTTAGAACTGTAAACTTGTAATAAATTCCCTTTTTAAAAGAAAAAAAAAATCAAAGAACTGTATGCAAAAAGAGCACATTTTACCATATGTAAATTATATTTTCATTTAAAATGGGGGGAAAAACCTGAGATCTGAAATTCAATTCTTCCTTGTCTCCCACAGCATCAGATATTACCGTGAAAACAGAGAGCTTTTTTTCGACATGTGTTTTTTATGACAGCTCTAGTCCATAAAATACTGTTCGTGTAAAATAAACACTATGTAATAATTTATGTTAGACTGTGAATTGAGCAGCATTCCCTCTGAACATACAAAACATGTTTTCGTTCCTCTTATTTTATCATGCGAAATCTAACATGGTGACAGGAAACAGTCTCTTACTGTTTTATTGACAAATGTTGAAATCGGCAAGCTCTACTATAATTTTAATATATGAACTATTCATATGAGGTCAGGACTCTTGTTTGATTGAATTACCCAGTTAAATGGCAGTTGGGCATTGGGATAATAGAGAAAACAAGACAGTAGTGCAAATCTGGTAATATCCCCTTTCTCACTTCTATGTGATTATTTAATCATAGGCAACTGTCAGACATCTATGGTTTAGCAGCTCCCTTTCTTGGAAGCAGGTAGACCTACCACATAACTTTTTGAATGTCTACCAACTCTGTTATTTCTGTTTTTTCTTCTTCCTTGTTTATAATGACTTGGTCACATTATCTCTGTTATATTTCAAGGAGCAAAGATGTTGTAAATCAAATCACCATTGAATTCTAGTTTATGAAAGTCAGTTTCACAGTACAAGCTGTACCTAACCTTTGGAACAGTAGGCCAGTTGGGCTCTCTGTGGCTATTATTGACATAAGCCTTTACAACAAATTCAAAAATGCATATCAATAGCTTCTCAGTAATGTGTACTATAGCTTACACAAACAAGTAATTCCTTCTCACTTTTATTACGATGTTTTAAAAATTGCTTTATCTATATTTTACTTAAGAGGTATTACTAAAACATTTCAATGCTGTGTACTGTCTTTGTATAAATAAGGCCATCATTGCTATAGTTGCTTAAGAAATGTAGATAATGATTTGTTCAAGTGCTCTGAAAATCAAGTGGCTCTGCTTAAGATTATTGTGCTATCAAAGCTGTTTGTTGGGTGATTAAAATAGGTGAACCAAATGCTATATTATATGGCATATGCTGCAAAAGCTATTTATGTAAAGGACAGCCGCGATACAATTTATAAAATAAAATCAGTGAATGTCTTCATCTTATGCTTGTTCTGTAGAATATAATGAACTGTGAAATTGTTATTTTTTTTATGTTTTCTAACAGATTTACTATTTTGCTCGGAGTCTTCTATAAATGCCAGCATTGGCTTTTGTAATCTTCAGTTTCCTCACATTTCTCGCTAACATTCTATTACCAATCTTTAGAGTTGTTTATTCTAAAATACAAAAGAACTCCCCTCACGAGTTAACTTAAGGTGTAGCAAGTGATTTCTTAAATGTGCAATTGACAACATTGTTTTCAAACAGTATAATTACAACCATATACAGTATGTTTCTTCATTAGTAATTAAATAATTTACTAAATTGTGCAACAATTCATAATGACACATGCTAACACTGCTCAATTACAAGAGCTAGTGATAAAAGAATTTCTTGTGCACATGCCTAAATGTTTTAGTAATTTTTGGTTCCTGAAGAAGTCAGATTGCCATTTTCAAAATAGTAAGGAGTGCTGACTTCAAGGGAAAACTAAAAATATTTTTGAAAGTCATAATATAATGGTGAAGGATGTGCCCTTTAGAATCAGATTACATAGGTTGCAAAGGCAGATCCATCACTTATTAGCCTTCAGTTCATGGACAAGTAACTTGTTTTTCCCATGCCTCAGTTTCCTTATCTGTAAAATGAGAGAAATAAAAGTACAGAAAGTTATTGGGTGAATCAAATGATAAAAAGAAACCAAAAGTACCTGCCATGGAGTAAGTTCCCAGGAATTGTTAGCCATTAGGGGAAGTAGCAGGAGCAGCAGCAGACATAGCAGCAGTATTCTATAGTTATTAGAAAGCCATTTTAATTTTGGAAATTTATCTTTGGGAGCATTCATTTTAATTGGATGCTAATAGTTCTATATGGATTTTGAGCCTCAGAGTGGAATACCTAATTTAATCTATCCCTGTCTTACGAAAAGCTATATTCATTTTTCATTTAGGAGAAGAATGTTGATTAAATACAAATTTAAAATATTTAGAAGAATTTAACATTTTTATTAAAACAAAAAATATATTATATATATATACTCAAATCCATTCTTGTTTTACAAAGTTCTTGCAACCTACTTCCTCAGGCTAGTACTGGACATTAATAATAGATGTACTTCTGGGAGCAGAGAATAGGCTTCTGATCAGATACTGTCAGCCCAGATGAATCCCATCCTAAAGCTGGAGCTGAAATGTGAACATCAGAACCTCTATTGACAGGGGCACAACTGTCTGAAATGTCAATAGTTATAAAATGAGAATTTCATAATGCAGAATAATTGATTACCTTGCTTCACCAAACAGAAACATATTTTCTCTGTGAAAGCAAAATAATACCAGCATTTGTTCCTGGAACTCTCCTAGCTGTGAGACTTGGATTTCCCACAGAAGCCCATGTTACACTCTGATCCTTGATCATGCATGACAAAAATAGGTAAAGCCATCTGTAACTGCTCATCTCTTCTCCATTATTTGAAAATAGATATAGAAGATCATTCTTTAAAAAATAAAGCATGGCCTATATACAAAGCATCTATACTAATAAAACTGCCTCAGATGATTTTCAGAACTGAAGTGGATAAGATACAAAATCAAATAACGTTCAATTTATCTTGTTCATCCTAAAATGCTCTGCTTAGGTTTTCACTCAGATAAAATAAGACCCACTTCCAGTTTTATTCTCCCTCAGTGTGCTGTGATGTGGAACTCTTTTGGTCTATGTGTTTTATTAGGTGTAATTGAGCTTTATGACTTCCAATCCAACCATTAATCCTTACAATAAGACTATGAAATAGGCAAGCTGCAAAGAGATTTATTTTCTAAGGTACAAAATTCCCTTTTTCTGCTCTCAATTTGTTTTTCAAAATCACTTTCTGAATATGTATAGTCTTCAGAGGTTCGTGTTAGGCACTTTGAGGGAATGCAGAAGAAATAGCTATAACCTACATTTTGAGCTTTCTCCCCTGCTTGCGTGTGTGACTTTATGCTACTGTAAATCTGTACTTCTAGTCGTTCCTCCAAAGAGAAACCCCTTTTCTATCTCCCTACGTTTACCTGTGCTCCACATTCCTTCTAATCCCCATTTCCATACCCCGAATTGCAACCCATCTTGTAAGATCTAGCTCAATGGTCCTCCTCTCTGAAGTCCTTTTTCTCACTAATCTGAAGATTAACCCTGCACAAAGTAACAGCTCTTATTCTTTGCTTGCATAGCATTTTATTTCTGGAATTCTTAGAGCATGCGTCACAGTCTGCCTTATATTAAAAGCATTTTACTCATTTTCTTGTTATATTGCAAGCTCCTTGAAGGAGCAATTGATGCCTTCATCTTTGTACTTCCCCCTCCATGTCCTAGCACGGTGTGATGCACACGAGACACTTAGTCATCATTTGTTGGATGGCTGGTGGCATTCATGAACTCTTTCCTCGAAGAGCTTACTCTCTTATAGGAAATATAACACCAGAAGCCTGCTATACCATGAAGTTTCTTAGGTCAAAGTGTAATGCCTTTAATATTTAGCAGGTGGTTAATAAATGCTTGTTGAAAAAAAACCTGCATATATATATATATGTATACATATATACACACATATATATATATATATATGTAATTGCAGGGAGCTTAGAAAACTGCATGCTGAGTGTATCACTATTAAGGGTCAATATTTCATGGCAGGCACAGGTTCTGTGTGTATAACAAAGTGGGGAGTGCCGGTAGCAGTAATGGCAGCTCCAGTTCCCAAGCCCCACGAAGAGATGATTACTCTGTACTTTCTTTATATTATTTCATTTAAATCTCGCAGCAGCCCTACAGGGCTCTACTATCCTTCTTTCACAAATTAGGAAACAAAGGTTTGCTCAAGATCTCTCAGCTAGTAGGTAGGATGAAGGTTGGTTTTGAGCCCAGCTTTGTGTATTGCCAAACTCACTCTGCCCTACCACGGAGTTCTATAAAACAAGGCTTCCTGGAGAAGTAAGTAATCATGGATCAATAGAGAGAAAAATATGAAGATGTCCCTAAAAAGTGCATGGGAAATGATCCCGAAAGCAGTCACAGGATGCTGAAGTCACAGGAGCCCTTGAGGTCTGTTCTCAGTCCCCTCATTTTACAGATGAGGGGCTTGATTTCCTAAGAAGTGAAATGACTTGCCCAAGAGGACATCAAAAGCTGATGGCAAGTGGGAGGCTAGTCCCCAGGCTCCAGGTTCTAAATTCACTTCTATTTCTCCTACTCCCTTAACTGAAAAATAATAATTTCCTGATTGAGCTGTTCTGTTGACAGGAGTAATTGCGTGAGGACATCCCACACAAACAGAGGGATGGAGGGCCCTCCGGCTTCTGTTTGCATCTTTTTGCATCCTGCTGTGGCAGGTGTGTGCATAGTAAAGCACCTGCTACCTGCCTACTCTGTGGTGCATGCCTGTGAACTTTACCCTTTTCCTCATTGTGACAGTTTCAAAACACATGCCATTTTTCTGAATTTCCTAATAGGTACATGAGATACGTGGCTCCAGAAATCCCAGAATTCCTGCACCAGTGTCTCCATGCAGCTAAATCTTTCACCTCAGATATACCATTACCTTAATAGTTGCATTAACAAGCTGCAGCCCTCTATCCACTGTGAGTAGCAAAAGTGCTATCTTTTCAGTGGGCAGCCAGTTGCCCTTCTTTAGTTCAAACTGACTCTGAGAACTGGCCCTTACAGAGTTTTTAGAGCAAAGGTCAACTGATTAGTGAGCGTCTCAAGATCAGAGCTGCTGTCTAGTTCTTTTTTTATTCTCCAACTTATAGCACAGTGTAAGCCATATAATAGGTACTCAGTAAATGTGGTTGATTATGTATATATATATATGCACACACATTTGAAGATATCTCTTGCCACCAAAGTACATTTTGTTTCACCTACATGTCATAGCATATGTACGTGCATACATACATGTATATTTAAATCTACATTTATATTTGTTTTAAAATCACAAGACACAAGACACACAGGCTGAAACCTCATAAATAGGTGGTTCCTTCTGTCACCTTCTTTGGTTTCTAGATCTCACCAGTATTATAAATACTCCTTTCAGACTCAAAACTAAACAAGGCTGGGGATTTATTGAAGGTAAATTTATCCCTTCTTTGTCATTTCCCAAGTAGTCTTTCTTCGCGCTCTCCTGATCTGACCCTTTTTGGTTTGTCTGTAGGAAACCTGGTCCCCTGGCTGTTCATCCACCACAATGGCCCAGCTCCCAAAGATCACAAGTGTGTTGGTGGCTAAGTCTTCAGCTGAATCAAGCAGCCTAGTACCACATTAACCTTTCACTGATCCCTTTCTTGTTCAGCTAGAAAGAAATTAATTGAATTAGCAAGCTGCCACACACTAGAGAGAGACAAATGGAGCCTGGGTGAGAGAATTGCGAAGTCAAAATTCTCTCGCTTCCTGGGCATAAGCAAACCTTGACATCATCTTTGTAGTGGGTGTCAGTTGCAGACTTGGGATAAATTTGTTGATTTCTTACTTTACCATTCTCCCAGTTGCACTATATGTGTGATTCAGGGTATCATGCCATGATACCAGATCCAGTGTGGAGAAAAACCAAATGTACTCTTCTAAATAAAGTCAAATATCATTTCTTTCTTTATCTTTTGAAAGTGGAAAGATTGGCACCAATTTACTGATTATACTCCAGTCTAGACCCCTGCAGAAATACACGGGACTTTTTGCCTTGGCATTTTGGAACAGTCTGGCATCCAGAAGTGTTTATTCACTTCCTTGCTAAGTGATAGAGCCAGGGTGAGGCCCAGCATACATGCTGGCTGAGGCCATCTCCGGGGTACTCCCATTAATGACATTTTTTATAAGTTTGCTGTCTCTTCTTTTTCTGCAACTAGCCATAGAAAATTCTAAGTTAAGACAATATATAACATCATCCCACTCCTGATAAAGAATTCCAGACCTGTTTAATTATCTTCATGTAAGCCGCATTATTATGTTTTTTTCAGAACGGTTGATAAAAAGAGAAAAACTGAAAGAGTATTGCTTCCCCCATCAGTGGTGCTCCATAAGCATTTAACATAATCCAAATAATTATTCCTACATTGGGTAAACATTTGCACTGGCATGTGCATCATTTCTTGTTCCAATTTGATGACTTTGAAGGGAGATATGGATCCTTTCATTCCTGACTGATTTATTTGGTTGGGAACTTTTAATTCCATAGAAAATTTGTATTTCAAGGGACATTTCAAAAAAACAAAAACAGTTTCTCATTTTTACTTTCAAAATTTCATAAGAACATTGTATTAATATAAAGAACATTAACATACACGGGATTAAAAGCTGAGGACATTTAACAGAGGAATATATTACAAATTGCATTGAGCCACACAGGAAGTTTAAAACTTAATATCTGAATTTCTGTTGCTTAGTTGTAGGATGTAAATGAAATACATTTCTGATGGGCAAGGTCAGTATTCCATTATCCTGGAAATGTCTGTTTTGAACAAATGTGTAAATATTTCAAATAAGTGTTGTGAGATTACAGTTCTATTGGGAACATATGAGAAATTATTCTACTACTTGTAACTTCAGGAGCACATGTCACGTTACATGTCATTCTCAATTATTGATTTCATTTTAAATGGCCTGGAAATAAATACTATGAGCATTGAATATGGAAGAACATACCTATGAGCATGCAGTCCCTGATATTTTTCCATCCTTTACCTGTACAAGGGGAAAATAAAATTGCACCTGGGACCTCCCTATAGGATGGCTTGGTGGTACCCTTTCTGCCTATACATTTGTGAGCCCAAGGGAAATCAAGAACCAATTTGAACAATGGTGGCAGTGTAACCATGGGGTGTTGCCTGCAAAAGAGATGTAGTTGCATCATGGGAACATGGTGTGATTTAATTTCATAATTGTAAACATCACAGCAGGTATAACTGATTCATTTCAGACTCTTGCCCACTTCGCTATGGCTGGACAGCTGAGTTAAATGGGTTGGTCTTGACTTCACACTTTTATAATTTTTTTCTTTTCTTATTTTTGTGGTTTTATTTGTAAAAAAAAAAAAAGCCCAAAGGAAAAAAAAAAACTGAACTAAGATACTACCTGAAATCAAACTTTTATAAAGTCATGGCTTGGTTATAGGTACAATTAATTTTTAAATCTAAATCAGAGCATTGTGTAAATTTTGGGGAGACTAAATTTTGCCTTGAAATTGGGGGTGGGAAGTAGATAAATCCTTGTTTTCTACAGTGCTAATTGTCTGCATGTGTTTTAAATTATAGCCAAACTCAATGGCAAGTGCAACTTAGATGGAAAAAAAAGAAAAAGCTAGAACCCTCCCTATTTAATCACCATGCAGGTTATGATGTTGCCAGTAACATTATTAATAACCATCTAAGATTTTAAGTTATAAATGGAACGTAGGGCCAACAGAAAAGAAATCAGAATTGAAATTACATAAAGGAACAACAGTAGGTACTCCAACTTGGCTTTTGAGAATTTTTGTTATGCTCAGTATTAGAGACAAGCTTGCCAGACTTTTAAATAATGCAGACTCTGTGCATGCTACACCTGAAATTCATCGTAAATAGATTCATTCGTAAAATAATAATGATTTAAGTTTCCATAAGGCCAGTAAAAAGTCTGGAGGGAATTAAGTTTTAGTTGCAAGTTAAAATTCACAAAGTTGACCTTTAGAGACCTTTTTTCCCTTGTCCAAGGGACTGCAAGGTCTCATTTTTAAAGTCTGAGAACCAGAGCCCGTTTTCACTTGTAGATGGGTTCTCTAGAGAGAATCTGAATGTGGAAGAGCCTGGGATTTAGTGTTTCAGATGGGCTGAAAGGCTCTAGTTCACGTGGGCGTTTACAGGCAGTTTTCTGTTCTCCTTCCAGAGATCGGTGGTCCTGGAGGTAAACCCGATCTGAGATTTGGTCTGATCTGGGTGGGCGGAGTTCCCGGGGGCCAGGCCTCGGCTCTCCTGAAAGTCTTAGGAGGAAACTACTCCACTCCCTGATAGGCCAAGACGGTCCCCGTGGTTTGATTCTCCGCAGCCCTGGAGGGAGATGTACCCTCCGAATAGAGCTGGGACGCCCTGGGAAATGAAGGTGAAGGCGGCGCATCGGCCGAATCCCTTTCTTCTGCCTAAGAATGGGCGCAGTATGACCTCGGGGGGGGGGGTCCCTAATGCGAACAGAACAGTGGCATCGGGTGGCGCGCCTCTCGCCCCACGGTGGGGGTGGCGGGGTGTGGGCCAAGTGGCCAGGCGCGCGTTCCGCCGCCGCTGAGCGCAGAAAGCGCCGGGGCGGCCACAGGTGCTCCTGGAGGCGGGGAGAAGGCGAAGGGCCCGGGCGCGGGCTGGGGGCGCCGGAGCGCAGCGCGAAGCCGGGCCGGAGCCGCCGAGCCGCCGCAGCTCACCTGCCCACGGGGGCGGGGCGGGGCGGGGCGCGGCGCTGGGGCGCGCCTGCCTCCCGCCTCCCGCCCTGGGAGGAAGCGGAGGGGCGCGGTGTAAACAGAGCGGCGGCCGTGATGTCAGCCGGTCACATGGAGCCTCTTATGGCTCGGGATGGCTCTCGGCGGGCGGGCAGCTGCGGCAGCTGCTGCTGTGGCTCGGGCGGTGGCGGCGCGGCGGCGGCAGAGGGGGCTCCGGGGTCGGATCGTCGGCTCTCCCTGTGCTCTCCGCACCGCGGCTTAAATGATGTATTTTGTGATCGCAGCGATGAAAGGTGAGCCCGGGCGGCCCGCGGGGGCCGAGGGGAGGCTGGCTGCTCCGGGGGGCGGGGAGGAGGGGCGTGGGGGGGCGGGGGGCGCCTGCCGGAGCGCACGTACTGCCCGGGGCTGGGCGCGGGAGTCCTGCCGGGGCGCCCTGGGCCCTTGCAGCGGCGCCACCTGAGCCCGGCCGCAGGGTCGGCCTGCCTCCTGTTTGGGGACGAAGGTGCAGGGGCTGCCCCCCCCCCCCCGGCTCCTGTCGGTCGCCCGTATCGCCTGGCATCGGGCGGGGCTCCTGGAAGAAAGTTGGCTGTAGGCGCCGCGCGCGTCGGGAAGGGAGGGACAGGGTCCGAAGAGTTCGGAGGAGGCTGGGGGACGCCCGCGGCCAGCCCCCAGGGCCCGCACCCGGGGACCGCTCAGGCCTACTTGGGGGAGGTGCCGCGGCCGGACCGTGCGGACGTGTTGTCATCCCCGGGGACTGGTCAGCGCCCCGGGCCTTGCGCCCTCCCCCCCCCCACGCGCCACCCCCGCCCCGGCGGCCCGGAGCACCCGAGAGGCGGCCAGCCGAGAACCGGCCGTGGGTCCGCGCGCTGCGCCTTTCCGCGGCCACTTCCGAAAGCTCCCGGGCCGGAGCGAGATGGGCGCCTCCAGCCCGCCCAGGCGCCCTCGGCGGCCACCCCCAGCCGCAGCGCAGCCCCACTTGACACTTCAGATGTGACTGTCTGTGGGGAGAGGGCTTACCTACCCACAGGTTTGGCGGGCAGAGGGGAAGGTTGCCCCGTGGTGAGGGCGACCCGCGCGGCTTAGTCACAGATAGCAGTTCGCGCTGCCAAGCCTCGCCAGCCGGCCTTCCGCCCGGACCCGGACTCCTTAGCCTGGCCGGGCTGGTGGCAGGATGTCGGATGGGGACTGGCTCGAGACCCTCCCAGGTGAGGAGAAAAGAAATCCTGGCAAGTCGGGGAAGTTTTTGATGGGAAAGCTAAAGTTTGGAGGTGTGCAGGAAGTCGCCTACGTGCCGGCGCAGAGAATCCGAATGCTCTTTTTTGACTGTTGCAAACAGCCCCTGGCAAACTCAGCCCGAGCGTGCTGCCGGGTGGTGTGATTGTAAGTTCCCCCCGGCCGAGAAGCTGCGCGAGCGGCTGCCGAGGCCCGGGCGCGGGGCAGGGGGATTTAAAGCCCCATCTGTTTGCGGCGGGCAGGACTCCCCTACCGCGCCGCATTTGCGCAGCGACTGCTGTCCGCGTTCTGTCCACCCGTGCGGGCTCCGGGCTCTTGCTAAATATTTGCTAGGCTGGGGTTTTATTGCAATCCGGGATGAAGGACGCGGGTTCGGTATCTCCACTGGGTTTACTTTCGGATCACCGAGCTTTGCCTTTCTTCTTTAGAGATTGGGTGGCATCTCTTTTATTAATTATTAACGTGTTGAAACGTACTGGACGCCAAGATGAGCTGCTTGAGATGAAATCTTTCTTTAGGGTGTACCCACGGCAAACTAAGTGTCTTTTCCTCTGTGGTTTGTAGGAAATGGGAATTAATCATTTTTACAGTATACAATTGATATAGTAAAAGAGAGGAAATTTATCAGTGATCAACGTTCTTGAAGTACTTAAAGTAATTTTGAGGGGAGGTTGCAAATTTCCCATCGACTTCTATGTAAAAGAAATATGTTCTTGCCCACCCCCCAAAAATTGTTATGCTATTTCCTACAGTTTCATTAACCCTGCAAGCATAAAGGGACTGGAATAGTCTTTGTAGTTTAGACACTTTCTTTGGTTGTTTAAGTTATGAAACACATTTTGCTATGGGACATGTCAGTGCCACTCATCCTGTTTATTTAGTCTGATTTGGGTTGACATTGGTGTGTGTGAAGGGTGAAGAGGCTAAGGCATTTTAAACTGCTATTCTCCTAGTGTATAGCAACTCACAAATAATAAAGTATGTTTTTTTTAATATTTTAATTTATTTTTGATGTTTCCTGGTACATAGACTTTTACTTTTGTAGTTCAATTACAAACTGAAGTTCCAAACCATGCCTTACTAATAGAATCATGAGAATCTCACACACATCCCCAAAGCTCTGGCCCACACATTTGTCTTGGGATGACCTCTGGCTGCCATAAAATAATAGATTCATGCTATTGTGCTTTGAGAAAAGTAGCTCAGAAGTACTGGCAATGCAATTTTTCTGCCTAAGAGAGAGCGAGAAATAGCGTGCATCTAGACAAGTAGAGTATTTCATTCCCAATATTGAAACATCCTGTATTTTAATAGGATTATCTTGCTTTGGTGCAAATTTAAACTGAAGAAAAATATTTTGTGGGAAATGAGGAATGCTATAAATGTTTTCATTTCAGATATAAGGGGAGGGGGCGGCTGGCCCAGAATCATATTAAATACTTCCCTACTGCCGCTCAATTTTAATACTTAAAGTGGTTCCATATGTAAGAGAGTTTGTATAATTAGGTGTGTCATGTAAAACAGAAATGCTTTTTACGATATAGCTTTTTGGTATGTGTACGCGTGTGGACCACGGAGGAGACAACAAGCCACTATAAAAGAGAAACCTCTTTGTTGGCTGATTTGCTGATGTTTTTTTAAACATCATTAAATCAGGCCTTTTGAACTCAACAAAAAAGAAAATCCTTCCTCTGCGTTAGTTGTTGAATAAATTTGGGCTTAAAGTGGTTTCATTCTTAGAAGTAACAAATCTTCTTCTGAGCAACTCTACTCTCATCCTTCAGTTTTGTTTCTGCTTAATTCACAATAAAATTCCAATACCATTTGGATTGCTGTTTGAGCAAACAGAGAAAGAGCCAGTGATAACGTTTATAATCAGGGGAGCACTTGTTCTGTTCGTCGTAGAAGTGCAGCAGCCAAATGTCATGCAGCAGCCAAGTACTTAAAGGAAATGCAAGCACTTCATCAGTTTCAGCAGGTCATATCCCGTTTGGCTTCGTATGAGTGCTCAGTGCATGTTCGTGTAAATGGAGTTATGAAAGTGAAGGGAGGCTTAAAAGGAATTTCTGTCCCAGTATAAATTCTTCTCCCCACACCTGCCCCACTCCATTCGTGTGCAGATGTAAGGCACCTCACTTTTTAAAATATGGTATATGTTGGTGATTACTAGTATTTCCAACTCTAATAAAGGTGGTTTTGTTGTTTTTAAGAACCTTGTTACGAAAGGGAATCTGAATTCTGTATCTGGCCTCATTTAAAGCACCACTTCAGTGATATCCCTTAGCTGGGATTTTGTCCCATTTTTGTGACCTTTGATAGGTAGAAGTGGAAGAGGGTGACAGCTGAATCTTAAACAGAAAACCCGGATTGTCACCACCACAGAACACAGCACTTATCTGGCAAGCAGTGGTCAGTTCTATTAAAGAAAAAGAGGATCTTTGAATGAGTTTGTCCATAGGAAGGGGACTAGACACTGTACAAAGTAGAAAGCCTGTTTAAAGCACCATTTTTATGGGCAGACTCTTAGGTTACATATATTACGTTCAAATCACTTGACACGCAAAAACATCATGCTCAATTCACACTGCCCCCTATTTGAATTGAATACCACATAATTTCTTTAACGCTGCCCAGCTTGTGAAATACAATTTCTAAATAGAAATAGTTCTCTTTCAAATTGTGCGTTTGTGTGATTTAAATCTTTTTATATACCTAGAAAATATACTAGTAAAAATATTAATAGTTGCCACTTGACTTCTTTTTTCTCCCATCTTTCCCTCTCAGCAAAGTGAATCATAGTAAAAGAGATGAGATCAGCAATAAATAATTGCAAAGCACCTACAGTAGCACCCAGGCAATTTTTAACTTAAGCTGAAGCACCTAAGAAAACAGTATTTGCAAATGATCATTCACTGGGAGTAAAACTTGATGGATAGATAGATAAATAGATACATACATATCTATTTACGTACATACGTACATATATTCTAGATACTTGTGTACCTGCATACATATATTCTAGATACATACATATGTACATATATTCTTGCACAGATCTGCAGACGTGGTTGTGCAGTTTAGATTCTTTAGATTCTCTTACAGTATTTTAAAGATCAATAAAACCTTTTGTATGGACAGAATCTCATAACAATACCTTGTTATAGAAATGTTCATATATGACTATTACTTAGACATCAGGGATGATTTAATCTGCATATTTCGTATGTAGTAATTTAAAAAGCATGTTAGACACACAAAGTCAGAAACTACTCTTTTTTTATGTTTCTCTGTTGAAAATAAAATCCTGTGACAGGGAGATCTACCTGTGACAACTCAGGTGTGAATTAACGTTTGATATCATGTCAAAGACCTATATTGACCTCTCTGGAATGATTTACAAACTCTCCCACCTAGCCCCTCTATAGACTCCACTGATACCTCCCCACTGATTTACCTCTCAAAAGTAAATCTTTTGAGACATTTACTGAGAGATTCAATGTCGGAACTTTTTTATGTCTGTCAGTACTTCACGTGATGTGATAGAACAGGCTTCTCCGTAAATTCTAAGAGTGCTATGTGCAGTGGGTAAAATATGAAAAAACATCTGAAATCTTTTGTATCTAGATTTTCTTTTTTAAGTGAAATTTGTTCACCTTCATCATATTACATAAAAAAGGTAATATAATAACTGAAATCTTTGCTCCAGTGGGTATAAAAAGATATGTCAAGTTTAATCTCTAGATTTGCTAATGATTTCACCTTTTGCTTTTGATTTCTTTACCTCTCAAGTTTACTAGGCATTTCATAAATAAATAGGGTGATGATGTTAATTTATATTTGTTTTGTGCTTTGCAGTTTACAAACACTTTTATATCATTAACCCTTCCTAGAAGGTCATCAATACTCATATTTTTTTAGTTGGAGAAACTCAGGCTGACCGAGGGTATGTGATGTACCCAAAGCTCTTCCAGCTGATACATGGTGAGGCAAAGGCTAGAGCTTTAATTTCTGTTTCCTTCGTCTTGCTTCCCCTTGAGGAAGATGTGAAAATGTCCTGGATTTGACTTTGTCTACTTAGTGGAAATTATAACTCTGATATTTATAAGGGAAAAAATAGATTCAATTATGTAATGCTTTGCTGAGCCTAATATCTTTAAATTACTATTTAATAAAATCAATTTGGTACAAATGGGGTTATTCTTATTTGCTTATCATTAGCTCTCTTCATCCATGATTTTCATTAAGTCCGCTTGCAATAAGAGGATCTGGGTGAAATGGAAGCATTGCTTTTCTAAAGAATACAAAATGCCTAGTAGAAAGTCATGAATGCTTGTGCCCTTGAGTGTTGTCCTGTTTGTTTCCATGACAGCTAAGGGGCATGATTGTAGATATAATACTCTTGAAAACCTATCTTTTAGAAAATCACCTGCAGTGCAAAAGTTTCCAAATAGATAGATCTGTTAAAGCTCATTTTTCATTTCATGGGTGCTCACCCACCATGGGTACCCACCCACCTATCTGACTGCTACACCAAGGCATGTTTGTAGGAAAGCAAATAAGCAAATGTGCCTTATGTAATAGTCTCAGGGATAGAAGAAACCTGAAAAGCCGCTCAAAGGTCTCATTCCTGCCGAATGATTGTGTGATTATACTTGAACACCTCCATTGATGGGGAACTCAGTACCTTTAAGAGGAAACTTATTCCATCATGAATTAGAAAAATCTTCATATATCAAGCATCTCTCTTCCATACTTTTTAATCTTTTGATTCAGATCCTTTCCTCTCCTACTCTGGAGCTTGTAGAGCCTATTCAGTCCATCTTTCAAATGAAAGGTTGCCAGTAACTTGAACACCAGTAGCATGGAAGACACACCCACCCACCCACCCACCCACACACACACACACACACACACACACACTTCCAACCCTTTATCTCTGCTGCCTCTCTTTGCTCTGTTTGTTCCTAATTCATAGTTCAGTTGTTTCTCTTATGCTAGATTTACTGTTGTGCCACCCTCTTGAAAAATTTCGGTTCCCAAAATGGAACCTCAGTACCAGTTGTAGTATGACTGATTCAACCCTGAACCCAAGGAAGAGATGACTTAAAAAGGAAAAGGTTTATTATAAATTTTTAAAGATACATAGGTTCATTTGTATTTTGAACATATCTCATGACAAGTCTTTGTGATATCCTTGTAACTTGAGAAATGGATTTTTGACATGTTTAGGGATACTTTTAGTTCAACTGAAGTTGATTATTAAATATCCAGGAAAATCAAAGATGTTACCAAAATAATTAAAGGAACGTTAGAAGCATCCAAGTGTTATTTTTCTGCAAAGTTGGTGTGTCAGAGCTGAGATAAGGCTGCCCTCTAGTGGTTATGTAGTCATGGAATGCTAAAAGCCAAAGTGGTGCCAATAAATTTCCCGTCAGGCTAGTGGAAAAGGTCAAAGGTTGAAATTATTTTCTCAATTGCTGTGGGACATTCTGCATCCAGAAATCAAAAGTGTAATTCCTTGTTTTACATACTTAATTAGGAATGTAACTGTGGGAGAGATTGGATTTTAAAAGTTTTCTTGGAAGAAAGAGAAGTGGAAAAATAGTTATCTTAAGATAAATTAAAGCCGAGTTATAAAATTCTGTTTGGCTTCATATTAAGTATAAGAGGGATTTGGTTTGTGATTAAACCTTTTCTGTAATCCTTGTATTTTTTTTTCCAAATATATCCCCCTACCCTGGAATATTTTTTTTTAAACGATGTTGTCAGTTTTTTTGGTCATCTAGATCCAGTGTTTTCCCTTCCGAAGCAGAGCTTACTTTTAAAATATATATATATAAACATTTAGAAAGAAGTAAACTATTGCAGTTCTTGGCAATAAAATAATTTTAAACGTGGATGCAAAAACTATTAATCCCTTGGTTAATAGTTTGATTCATTTAAATATATATAGTTTCCCAACAAGTAAAATCAAGTTTGTTCCATAGATTTTTTTTTCATGCTGTATAGCAGGGGTCACATTTCATTCTTTTTCCATGTGAGTATCCTGTTATTGCAGCACCACTTGTTGATTTTTTGTTTGTTTTTTGGGGAGGAAGTGCATGGGCGGGGAATCAAACCTGGGTCTCCCATATGGCAGGCGAGAATTCTACCACTGAACTATCCTTGCACCCCATTTTGTTACATAGATTTTTAAAACATAACAGAGTGTATCACCTACCATGTGGAAGATCCAGGTTCAATTTCCAGTCCCATGCACTTACCCCGCCCCCCCCAAAAAACCCAACCAAACAAACAAGCAAGCTGCAATAACAGAATACTAACACGGAAAAATAATGAAATGTGGCCCCACCATACAGAATACCAAAAAAAACAACAACAAAACAAAATAAAAACAACAGAGTTAAGCTTTAAAATATTGCATGACGTAGAGATAAACATTTAAGTGATTTTTAGAATAAATAGATAATGCAAGTTAATTATCATGGATTTGGATTTCAGTGGTGTATCGAGTGTGAAACAATCATAAAAACAATCTGATTTCTGGGTTGGAATCAGAGCCTTAAGTATTGATTTTCCTATGTCCTCAAAAGTCTTTTATTGGCTACACAGAGGTGTGAGCATGCAAATTACATGAATTTTGTAGTGCTCAAGAAGTCAAGGCTTCTGATGTAAGCTAAAATGATCTGGATAATGATGAGAGGAATCACCAGGACTTTAAAGAATGACAGTGCTCAGGTGTTCATAATACAAACATGAAATTTCATCTTTTCATGAAAAACAAACAAGAAAAAATAAGCACGAAAAACCTGCCTTTTAGACCTTTCTATCATAGTTATACGTGGTTCAGAAGTGAAGACTTGTGGTTAAGTTTCAGATCAGTTATTGAAGCAAACTGTTTTTCAACCTGTGCCACCTAGAAGTGTGATTCTTTCACTACATGGGAAGTATTCTCTTTTTCACAGAATGTTATTTTCATTTCTTGTTGGGTTTTTTTTCCCCCTTCTTTTAATTTATCTCACTTCAAATCTTCTGTAGAACAGTGAGTATAAATAACCAAGTAAATAAGTTTGTTTCAGCAAATATCTAAAAGTGCCTGCTCTGTGCTGGATTGTTCAAATACCACCTGTGGACTTTTCTGATAGAGCTGAGATGTCTTCATCCCAAGCATATATCTTTTTTGTTTGTTTGTTTGTTTTTTTAACATGGGCAGGCACTGGGAATCGAACCTAGGGTCTTTGGCATGGCTGGTGAGAACTCTGCCTGCTGAGCCACCGTGGCCCGCCCCTAAGCATATATCTTTAGCCATGAATCAGCATTTAAAAAATGTACTGAGAAATCGGCACCATATTTAACCAGACAAGTCTGCTTTTAGACTCTTGGGGGGGTTAACAGTCTCTATGAGCTTTGTGCCATTTAACATAAAGAAAATTTTACAAAAGGCAATCCAATCCAATTAAATGCTAATATAATTCAGTAAGGCCAACTCTTATACTACTGCCTAAGGCACTGGGTCTGAAATTTAGGGTGCAAAGCATCACCCAGAAAGCCTGTTTAAAAGGCAGATTTCTGGGCCCCCCCCCTAGAGAGTCTGACTCAGTTGGTTGGGGGGGGGGGGCAATGAGCCCAGTAATGCAGCTGTCTAAAAAGTGTCTCCCTTGTTTCTATGAAGGTGATCCTTGGGCTTACTTTACTTTGTGAACTCTTAACTAGCCTGCCAGAGCTGGGATGGGCCATGGAGAACTCTAGTCTTTCACTGGGTCTCAAACATCACTGATCTTCACAATCAAGTAGAAAACATTTAAAAATTAAATGGCAATTCTCCATCAGCACCTTTTCAGATCCTTTTTCTGGTGGCCTGAATTGAAGCCAAGAAACCTACATTTTTGAAAATTCCTTTGGTGATTTTGAGACTAGCCAGGTTTGTGAACCACAGGTCTAGTCTAAGCACCTCCTTTTACTAAGAAGGAAAATGAGGCCCAGGAAAGTAAATGATATTAGGGAAAGCATAAACTTCACTGTAGTCCACTTAAATATTCTTTCAGAGTGGAAGAGGTGCTGAACGAGAGCAATTTCTGCCACCATTTGGATGTTATTAAAACACTTAAGATAGTCTTCTATTTTCTTAGGATCTGCTTTCAACAACTATATAGAAGAACTCCAGTGTATAGATTCCAAATTTTTTACCCCAGTGATCAAACAGGAGAGAACCAGAGAACAGGCTGTTCTTGCAGGAGGCCTGTGATTCTTTCCAAGCACTGCATCCCTTTTCTTCATAAAGCTGCACTGTGAACTCTGGCCTCTGCAGATGATGCTCACAAAGCATTCTGCCCCTCAGTGTGTGCAATGCATTCTGCCCCTCAGTGTGTGCTGCTGCCGAGTCTGGCTTCTTTGGGAGCCACTAAATGGACACAGGGCCAACTGCAGCAAAGACACTGATATCTCTTCTGTCTTGCTTTTTTCAGCAACAAAGTAAAGGTTTCAGTGCCTGGCAAGGTTGTCGCTGCTTCCTATTTACAAGCTGACATTTCTCAAGCACTGAACACCTGGTGTGTATCTGGCAACGTCTAGACCCCGGAGGTGAAGTTTGAACCAGGCAGGCACAGCCCTGCCTTCATGCAGCAGAGAGTCTGGTCTGATGAGACAGAGAGGAGAGGAACTATTCTGGTTGATATGGAGGAAGGGAACCTGTGCTCCTCCACACAGCAACTCTAACCCCCTCCTTCTTTGGAAAATGGTAGTACGATATCCCACTCATGTGGCAGATGTCCTGCTGAAGACAGGGAATACGGCAGAAAGTACATTCTGGTGGGAAGAGATAGACAATATCGAAGAAAACATAAAGGAGCCAGATAAATACAGATAGAGACAGGAACTCTGCTAATATAAAAACAGTGTAATCGTATAGAAATGCTTAATGGCCTCATGGAAGAGAGTCATGGAACCAAATACAGAGCTTTTCTCCAGCTGATGGTGAATGTTTTGCAACAGACTCAGAAGGGATCTCAGGGGTCCGCTTGTCCTTTAGCCCTCAGTCTTGTCTGCATAGAAGCCAAGGCCCCACTCCTGCAGATTCTGATTTAATTGTTCTGAACTGAAGCCTAAGCATTGGTAATTTTTTTTTAAAACTACCCAGATGATTCCGGCTGAGACACTCCTTAAGTCCAGCAGCCTTACTTTACACCTGAGCCACCCAGTCCCCAGTGAGGCAATCCTGTGGAAACTCCCCTATGCGAGGTGGGAGAAGGTATGGGTTCTGGTCCCAGATCGACTACTCAATAATTGCATTGTTACCTCAATTGCTCATTTTCCCCACTGGTAAAATTAGAGGTTTGGACTTAATTGCTGCCAGGATCTTCTTTAGCTCTACACTTCTATGAAAACACTACTGTTAAAATAGAATAATGTCTGATTTCCTGTTTTTAACACATGGAAGCAGTAAGGCAGTTCCTCCTGCTTGGCTGTTCCCTGTCTCAGCCCCTAATCATCACAGGCGCTGCATTCAGCTCATCAGTACCTCCTGGGAGTGAAAATTTAAGGTAAAAAAAAAAAGGCGCTCATTTTACTGACTATTTAAATACATTTAAGAACCAGCAAACTTTCATTAATATTAATAATAAATGTGCCCAGTCTTAGTTCTGGTAAATTACAGTCATACTTTATTTATCAATTCTAGCCCAGAGCCTTTTCAACTTTTGATGGTTGGCTTAAAATCCAGTAGGTCGGAGTGGATAGTTCTGCTAAAAAATGGAAACTCTGGAATAATCTTAACCATTGCACATCACAGTTACTTCATTCCTTTCCAATTATTCCAGGCGGGAAACCCAAGGAAATTGAAACTCCTAAGGATTTTTTTCATTGTTTATTATCAAGTAGAAACAGTGTGTCTCCTGTGTTGTCAACCTATAAGGGAAAAGAACAGAGCTGAGTTCCTATCTTGACAACTATCATCGTATTTCCTCATTTGAAAACTGATATCTCTAAGAATTTGTGTTTGATTGAAACATTTTTTCAGAAAGATAGCAGTGTGGTTTGATTGTGAGTGCCTTAACTTTGTTTCCTTTTTGTGTGGAATTTCCCTGTGGGGTTTCATACTATCCAGCAGTTCAGAAGTGATAAAGGAGTTTGTAAAGTAAATCTAATGGGAGCTGGTAAATGAAATTAGAGCCATGTCTTTGTCAACAAAGGTCTTTAAAGATTAGCTTATTGCCTACTTTGCGCGTATGTGGTAAAGAGATTGTACACACTTGGTACACACATCCACATATACCTTAGACATAAGATTGTGAAAAACCATCTTCCTCTAGCTTAAGTTATATCCATAGTAGCGAGTACCTTTTGAAAGCAATATTGTTGGGAAAAAAAACAATTAGCTTTGTAGAAATTGTTTTTAAAACTAATGTTTCTATCATAAGCAAATTCATGTAGGACAGATGTGTTTCGTTTCCACCATTGAAGGGAAACAATGTTGTTTAAAATGAGTTAAAATGTCTCAGAGTTTTGGCAGACTTTCCAAGCCCCCTGCTGCTGTTGGGTTCTGAATCCCTTTTGAAGTGGCTTGGAAGTTTTCTGTGTAATTTCAATGGCTGCTGAGGGGAAATATTGGCAAAACTACTCATTTTGACTGTTAAGATGGCTTGAGTGTTTTCAGAGTGTTTTCATTTGCTAGAAATATGTTTTGCACTCAGGCTTCTCTTGTTGAAGCAGGTTGGTTAGCAGCCATCTGATGATGCCTCCGGGTGTTTACAGAAAATGTGGGCACTGTAGTTATATTTGAGCATAGCCCTCCCCCCACAAGGGTAGTGTGGTAATCAGCAGGAATGCAAAAACATGTATTTAAGGATTGATGCTTGTAAAAGAGGTGCCGTAAAGAAACATGGTTGTTCAGATGTAACAAATGACTGACAGCTCTCCTTGTAGGCATGCTAGTAACAATAAAGTCGAGAAGTTCAACATCAAAGTGATTGCAGCTTACTCCACCAGTGACTTGCACATCAAAGAGGGAGCACAAGACAAGGAAGTACATTGAGGTATGCTTCTGCCTCATAGCCGGGTCCTCAGGGGGAGCTCCTAGAGCTGCTTTCATGAATGCAAAGTGATTTTTACAGATCAGCGTCTTCATCTCATAAATGACCAGGAATATAAAAGCAGGCCATATGAGTGCTGTAATTCCTTCCCATCACTTTAAGTTTGGTAAGGAAAAAAATTCATCACAGTGGAGGGAATTGGTCTCTCTGGTTCCCTCGAGTAGAGAATTTTTGTACGGGTCTGGACAGCTCTAATGTCACCTAATGTAGTGCAGGGAATTATTCACAAAATAGCACAGTACAAGCTGGAAACATTTCCAATTTGATTGTTTGGAATTATGCATGAGAACACAAAACTGGTCCTAAGTCTGTGGAGTTATGCCTTTTTTTCTCACTTGCTTGCTTTTAATTTTTTTTTTTATAAACTTGTGGGTGGATTTTTGCTGAATCAAGTGTGAGTTACTTAACAGGTGTGTGTGATAATGAAGTTTAGACCTGTTAAACCAGCTCTTAATTAATCACCACGTCTATGCCATGGTTCCCTAACTTCAATGATGAGTGTTCCAAAATGCCAAAAGTAAACAGGAAGAATAATCTGGATTTGACTCTTTTCTTTTCTCTCTTGATATTAAATTGCAAATAAAATTAACCATGCTATTATTATAGGTGGTTTGAAATAATGTACCCCCCCTTTTTTTTGCTTGCCTTTGAAATGTGAAGTTCTTTTATAGTTCATCTTCAATAATCTACTCATTTAAAATGCTATTGAAAAATAGTAGTGCTTTGTGTAGCTATTAATAAATACAAAGCAGTTTTCTCAGGGCTCAAGGGAGACCTAATAAACACAACTGTGTTAGTAATTGATGCTATACTGAACTGACAAAAGTAGTGCATCGGTAAACAGAAGTTAGAAAGCAAGAAGTTAAAGAACTACAGGGGATTATGTAGACATCAAGGGTTGGAAATTATAATAAGGCCTCTTTAGGGGAGCAATTAATTTGCATGTGGCTGAATTAGGACACCCAATTATTTCTGAGGACACTACTAGATGCTTATCTGAAATACTCCCCAATTGAAAGGTTTAGGAGGGTTGGGAGTTGGGTGGAATGGAGAGAGAACTGAGCATGTCATATTTCCTATAACTCATGATAGTTCTCCCAATGGCTTGTTAAAGTAGCTTTCTTTGTTAGGGAGGAAAATGCTGATGAGTGCAAGAGTAGTGCAGTTTCTTTGTTCTGTACATACAATTTATGTTGAATTACCACAATGGAATACTTTTTCAGGCTGGAAGGGTAGGAGGGTGGAGTCAAAAATTTAAATCTTCTTTGCTTGAACCCCAGAAGGGCATAAGAATTGAGTAGATTAGAAGGTGGATTTATGTGGTTATTATCCTCTCCAGCAGTGGTTCTCAAAGTGTGATCCACAGGCCCCTGGGGGTCTCCGGGGCCTTTTCAAGGATTTCAAAAGATAAAAACTATTTACTTAATAATACTAAGGCATTATTTGTCCTTTTTACTTTGTTGCCATTTGCATTAATAGTGCAAAAGCAATGATGAGTAAAACTTCTGGTACCTTAGCAGGAATCAAGGCAGTGGCACCAGTTTGCACTGGTGGTAATTGTTTTCTTCGTTGCTGTGCACTTGCTGTTTAAAAGAATTGCCAGTTTCATTTACGAATGTCCATGATGAAGCAGTAAAAAGTATTAAGTTTATTAAATTTTGACCCTTGAGTACACGTCTTTTTAATATTCTTTATGACAGAATGGAAAGTATGCATAAAGCACTTCTGTTCCACACAGAAGTACAATGTTTATCTTCAGGGAGAAGTACTTGTACCATTGTTTGAGTGAAGTGCTGAACTAGCTGCTTTTTGAATGGAATGCTATTTTACTTAACAGAACATCTGACTATAGTTATTCAGACTTGGGTATATGCCCTACATTTTCTCAGAATGAAGTGAGCCTGGCATCTCAAGAGAAACAACTGCAAGTATTTATTGCCAGTAAGTTTGAGCTTGCAGGTAAAAATTAGAATTTTGGAAAACTTACATCCAATGCCATGAACTTGACAGCTTTCCATACTTAAGGACATTTATGATGATGTAGGTGGTGATATTCAGTGAGTGTGACTCTTTGATGTAATCACATTTGATAATGAAATGTATCAACATCTGGGAAAGCTACATAACTCAGTGAACCAATTGCATAATGGATAAAGATTCATTTAAAATGTGAAACATACCAATGGATTGTCATATGATAGAGTAAAAAGTTACCGACATGGCTTCAGGTTCCATATTGCGACAAATCTTTAAGAAATCACCACTTGTTGAATTTTGGTGTAGTATAAAGAAGAATATCCAAAATTATCTGAAAAGACTATTAAAACACTCCTCCCTTTTCCAGCTACATGTCTGTATGAGGCCAGGTTATCTTCACCTAACTTAAGCAAAAAAACATAAGAGCAGATTGAATGCAAAGACAGACGTGAGAAGACGCCTGTCTTCATTCAGCCAGACATCAATGAGATTTGTGAAAATGTAAAACAATGGCTTTCTTCCTGCTAACATTTTTTGATTGTTTTTAAATATATTTTTATCAAAGACATTATGTTAATATGTAACAATTTTATTGCTGTTAATTTTCAATGAAAAGGAAATATTTTTTACAGTTCTTCGTTTTAATTTTTAATATAATAACATTAATCCACATAACAAAGCTCTTTGTGGCTTTTAAGAACATAAAAGGATCCAGAAACCAAAAAGTTTGAGAATCACTGCTTTACGTTGGAGTGTAGTCAGAAGATTTTGTGACAGAACACAAGATAACAACAGAAGGGACATAAAATTAAGACATAAAGTGTGTTATATTAGCCATAAATTATGTTAACACACTTTCAAACATGCATTTTTTTAGCCTTGTATTCCTTATAATGACCAGAATCATTGTTGGTTTCATTTTTCAGAGTTTTTGTTGTTTTCTTTATTAATACAGAAGAGATTTGGCATAAAACTGCGGTTCGTGGAGGCTTTTCAATTTATCTTTAATCATCTGCAACCTCATTTAGCAAAAGCAGCAGTCAGCTGTACAATTAGTACCTCTTCCAGAGCTATCCCAGGTTTTTGCCACTAATGTGGGTGCTTCGGGAAATATCATTACTGTGTGGGGTGATGGGAAACCCTCACAGGTGCTGCTGTATGCAAATGGTGGGTACTCACATAGACGGCACATCATCCTCCTTCCTTCACACCTCCACGAGGAAAGGATTCTATCCAGCACAACAGAGAAAGGCACTTGGCAGAATTGGTTCCATTGTACTAATTAAATGCGTGAAAGTTCAACCTTTACTGAAATCCTTGTGAAAAAATAACGTGCGGTCAGAAAGCAATCCCAAATACTTGTTCTTAATTTTATAATCACTTTGTTGGCATCTAATATATAGGCAGTGGCATGGCCCATTCTCAGCTGGACCATCAGCCTGTTTGGTTATTATCAAATGGGGGCTCAGGGTCTTGAGTTCCATTTGGTTTCCTCTCAACAGGCTGTCACATGGATGGGAGCAAATGTCATTTGGCACATCCTGCTCTTACAAGATTTTGCTCCTGATTCTTGTTAGGAAAAGAGCAGTTGGTGCCCACAGAGCCATGTCAATCTCCTATCAGGATCCCCTGCTCCCAGCATGGTTTTGTTAATCAATTAAAGGTAGGTTGAAGCTCACACAGAGGATGTGTGATGGCCCATAGCTAGCCCGGCCATGAGAAAGAAGCCCCTCATTTCCTCTGTGATCTTCCCCAAATCATGAGGGCTGAAGGGAGTGAGATCATCGAGTGCCAGAACAACTCATCATCAAAATGTGGGGGAAGCCAGTCTTGGGGTTTGTTCATATGAAACTTAACTCCACAAAGAATAGGTCAAGTCTACTTAAAATTTAGGCCTAAGAGTCACCCCCAAGAGAACCTCCTTTGTTGCTCAGATGTGGTCTCTCTCTCCAGCCAACACGACGAGCAGTCTTACCACCCTGCCCCTCTCTACGTAGGACATGACTCCCAGGGGTGTGGGCCTTCCTGGTAATGTGGGACAGAGATCTTGGAATGAGCTGAGACTCTACATCAAGGGATTGAGAAAAACCCTAGAATGAGCTGAGACTTAGCATCAAGGGATTGAGAAAACCTTCTCGACCAAAAGGGGGAAGAGTGAAATGAGACAAAGTGTCAATGGCTGAGAGATTCCAAACAGAGTCGAGAGGTTATCCTGGAGGTTATTCTTATGTGTCAAGTAGATATCATCTTGTTATTCAAGATGTAATGGAGAGGCTGGAGGGAACTGCCTGAAAATGTAGAGCTGTGTTCCAGTAGCCATGTTTCTTGAGGATGATTGAATAATGATACAGCTGTCACAATGTGACTGTGTGATTGTGAAAACCTTCTGTCTGATGCTCCTTTTATCTACCTTGTCACAAAGGAGTAGAACATATGGAATAAAAATAAATAATAGAGAGAACAAATGCTAAAATAAATTTAGCTTGAAATGCTAGTGATCAGTGAAAGCGAGGGGTAAGGGGTATGGTAGGTATAATCTTTTTTTTTCTTTCCTGTGTTCATTTTATTTCTTTTTCTATTGTGTTTTTATTTCTTTTTCTGAATTAATTCAAATGTTCTAAGAAATGATAAATATGCAACTAAGTGATGATATTGTGAATTACTGATTATATATGTTGATGTTTTATTTGGTTTCTTAATTTTTTAATTAATAAGTAAATTTTTTTTAAAATGTGGGGGAAGGATGGGAGGGAGAGATATTTGTTCTGTATCCTTAGAAAGGCTCTTGAGACAGTGAAGTTGAGGGAACACATGCTCTTAGTTACTCTTAGTTAAAAAGGAAACAAAATTTCCTCTAAATTTCCAAGAGAATTATCCTCTTTGAAGTAAGCTTGGCTCATTTTTAGACAAAGTATTTTTTATTAAGTTTCTAGCATTTTCTGCTAACTGAACTTAAAATAATAAATTTTAAACATTCAGTTGTGAGTTGTCCAGCAACTATAGTAGTTAGATTCAGGTGTCAGTTTGGCCAGATGATGGTGCCCAGCTGTTCTGTTGCTGGGGACTTAAATCATCAGCATGTGAAATTCATCTATGGCTGATTCCATCTGCAGCTGGCTAAGAGGAGTGCCTTCCACAATGAGTGAGGCTCAAAAGGAGAGGTCAGAAGAAAGAGAAGCAGTTCAACACAGCCAATCAAAATGCAACTCAGAGCCGGCTCAGACCCGGATGTTTGGAGATGCAGAAAGGAAACACACATACCCTTGACCCCCACCCCGGGAAATCTGTTTGAACTCAGAAGCTGGGAGAAGAGCCCAGCAGACTTTACCATGTGCCTTCCCAAATCAGTAAATTTGTTTATGAAATGCATCCCCTTTATAAAAGCTAGTCCATCTCTAGTGTATTACATTCTGGCAGCCTTAGCAAACTAAAACAGAGATCTTAACTCAGGCATAGAAAACTGTTAAGAAACCAAAGGGCATTTTTTTCATCATCTGGGAGTGTTCTTGTTTCTGTATGCATATTACACTTGATTAAAAAGGTCACTGAAGGCAAGGATGTCCTGGTAATTTTAGGTAAATAATCCCCTCTCAGTACTGAAAATATTCTCTAGTCTCAAGACTTTGCACTTTTTCACTCTGCTATTTAACAGACATATTTATTCTCAATTCCTTTGTACCACCACGTTCACAAATACAGAATTGAATTTATGACTTTAGCAAAGGGACACTAAAGGCATTAATAGACTTCAAGTACATATACAAAACCATAATTATATGGTTCAATAGCAGCTTTTCATTGGATTTTGTTTTGTTTTCTATGTAGTTTTATTTATTTACTTTGTTACAGTGGTTTTTGAGTGGTCTACAAGGATGGTGGAAAGGAGAAAGTGAATCAGAAGACATGCTAATGTTGTTAAAGGAATGGGAAATTCTTCTAAGGCTAAATGCTTTCTCTGCACTTTTCAGCTCTTTGCTAAAGGTTCCAGCCCTGGGTAAGGCTGGCGGACTGGGCTATGCTTTCAAAGTCCATCATCCCCCTTTGTAATGGCCTCAGTGATCTTCTGGCTTAGCAGCCAAGGCAGTTCTGCCTTCTCCCCACCTGCAGATCAGGTGGACTCCTCCACCCCTCCTCTTCCCCACCCGCTGATTCAGTGTGAGGTCTTGTGTCCCCTGGTCTCCTGGCTCATCCCAATCACATGAGATCCATGAGCAAGAATGAATGCAAGAAATCTGTCATAAGAGCCTGTATGGATTTGATCCCAGAAATATCAGTATATGTCCCAGCAATGCTACCCTCTAACTGAATGATCCTTAATAACTCACAGAACATCTCTAACCCTCAGTTTTATCATTTGTAAATTGGAGCTAATACAAAGCTACCGCATAGGAGGTTTGACAATGAGGAGGTAACACATGGAATGCATGTAACTCAATGCCTCACACATTGCAGGAAACTCGGCATGGAGGGGACACTGAATAAGTTGCTGTTCGTACCATCTTCATCACGTACATGTGGTGAATGGCACACATCACATACACAAGCTTAGAGGTAGGTGATGACTTCATCCAGTCGTACCTAGCAGGTGCACGTTAGCCTTTTGGCAGGGACCCTTGCCTGGACCCAAAGATCTGAGTTATCTGAACTGGTTGGATGGAAGAAGATAGAAGAATGGGGAGCTTGGATGCTATTTCTCATCGTATAACATAAGAGGCTTCTAACTCGGCACTATCAGAGTCCTGCAGTGGTTACCAGTAACACGTGTCCCAGACCTATCATTTATCAGGTGCTCCTTGTGTGCCGAGCACCGTGAAGTGGGTCACCACATCTCATATTCACGTCACCCTTCCTCATCTCGGCGGGTGGGGACTCAGGCAGAGTCGCTGTCCAGGAGCACAGCGCTAGCAGGTAGCTGGAATTGGAGGTCGAGTCTGACTCCAAAGGCCGCGCGTCTAACCCCTTGGCTCTCCTGACCCGACCAGCCGCAGCACCGTGAGGGTGTCCCAGAACTACATTGTCCTGGATTCCGAGGTTCGGCCCCTGTGCGCACTGGGTGGGTCTCTTTCTGCACACTTCCGTAGCCTGAGGGTAGGCAAAATACAAACAGATTTTGAGTGCGTGTTGGGAAGTTTAAGAAGTGCTGGAAACAGAGATGAAAGGTTTGGTCCCTGCCGTCAAGCTGCTTGTAGGCCTGTGAGGGTCAAAGATGGAGATAAAGTTCTTATGCAGCCTAATTGTTGATTCCAGTAATGCGGGATACAATGGGAACACAGAGGAGGGTCCCTCATCAGACTGAGGGTTTAGGAACAGCCTTTTGGAGGAGGTGATGGCTTAGCTGAGCTTTGAAGCTAAGGAAGGTTATTCCCAACAAAGGGAACAACCTTGTGGACATTCTCACAGGCTAGACAGCGTGACGAGTTTGGGGACGGCAAGTAGTTCGGTGTGGCCTGTGGGGACTGGCTAGCCAGGGCTGGCAGGGCTCACACCATGAAAGGCCCTCACTGTCATTCAAAGCCAGCTGTTCTCTCCACTGAAGGTGATGGGACGCCCCCCAGGGAGGCCGCCAAACAGATTTCTAAGGCATCTGGAATCATTAGTAACAATCAGATGTCCTCAGTAGCTTTCTTTCCCATAATCAGTTCGGGGTGGGGCGGTTTTTTGGATGTAGCTTTCCTCGGCGTGATTTGGGTCTCAGTGAGGACACTGCTTCTTGTGTGCCATTGAGAGACGTATGAAAGGCATCCCTGCCACACGACTCCTTCAATGGGTTTTTGCACTCTGCTTGTTATAAGTCGATTCAGGGACTTCATTATGATGTCGCCAAGATGAATGGGGCAGTAGTGTTTTGGCTTGTGATGCCAGGAGGAGGGAAAACAAGTTTCTCTGGTGCCGCAGTTCAGTCACGCTGCTTACAGAAGTAGGGCCATGAAAGGATGGAGACGTGCGTCTTTGATTCTAGAAGCCCTGTAGCCCTGTTGGTGCTACAAGCGAATGCTTAAATTAAAGGTTGGAGCCAGCTTTCAAGTATTGACTGTCGAGCAAAAAGCCCAGCCCACACTCATGCAATTACTCAAGCTTGTTAAAATGAAAACACACTCTCAGCTGAGCTCGTGTCACAGCTAGTGTAATTATTACTTTGAAGATTGTTTGAATTTGAGTTGCTGTAGCATACGTTTATTTAAAGATATGGTTGGTAATCTAACACATGTGAAGAAAGGAGTTATGCCCAAACCATGAAGAGGTAGAAGCAGCACTGCCAGCTGCTTCTCCGGTTGACTCTCCTCCATGTATTCAAGATAAACGCTTGGCAAATTTCTCCAGAATGGAGGCTGGGTTGACTTCCTCGCTGTAGGGTCAGTTGCTTTACTTGCTCTGTTCTCATGTCAATGAAGATAATAATGGCATCAACCCTGTTGGATTGTTTTGAGGATTAAATGAAATAATGTCTTTAAGGTGCTTGGCCCATCAGTCAGTCCTTAATAAATGTAGCTTTATTTTCAATGTTATTTATAGATATTTAAAAACGATTGGAGGGAACATGACTTAAATATCCACCACCTTGTCCTGTTGCCAATGCTAAAGGCAATTCTATCCAGCTATCTGTAATAGCCTTGGGTCTATTAAACCCTTTTTACTCTCTGTATTTCTTGCGGCTGAATATGCTCAAATTAATCAAGTGTTTGGGAAAGTCCTGGAAAGCTATGCAAATATGGGGCATCATGCTCATTTTGTGATTGGTATCTTCAGGGGTTCTTTCCCCTGACATACAGAATTCTAGTTCTCCCCTCCCTGCCCCATGTCCTCCAGGTGAAATGCAGGAAATCACCATCTCCAACAAGTGAACCCACTGTTGGACCCACTTACTGAGCTGCCGTCTACATTTAAGGCTACTTAGTTTTGCTATGTAATTTTAAGGTCCCCAAATTCAAATTGCAGATACCAAGGAAGGGCTGTAGAATCTCATGCATGAACTTAAACATCAAGCCTCTTCTCCCCATCTGCGAACCACTCACATGTGCTCTGCAATATGTGCTGGTATATTTAAATTAGGATATTGTTCTATTTCTATAAATCACCCTCACAGCCGCACTTTTGCATGGATTATTGCTTTTTAAGGAGAATGTGACAGAAAGGTGGTTTGCACAGTGTTCTGATAAATGAATTTTGCTAACTCCCCCGTCTGGAGCAGAATTTTGGATGTGAGGGTTGCCGTAGCTTAACACAGCAGTCCCCTTGTTGGGATCACTTGACAGAACATTGTACCTCTAAGCAATTTAGGAGTCTTCTAGTCCAACCCATTTACTTTACAGATCAGACAGTTGAAGAGTAAATGCCCTGCCCAGGGTAAATTAGTGGCAGGTTAAGGGACTCTGATTTCTTAGCCCACTTGTCTTCCGCTGTTCATATTTCATCTCCGAGCGCTGAAGAGTTTATATGTAATATTATTCTATCAAAAAGTGCTCTGAGTGACATGTTAGGTCTATTTAACTCTTTCCTAACTAGGCCATTCATTTTTATCAAAAGGCCCAATTGGTCTTCGCTTTTATTTGCATAGAAAAGGGAAGAAAAATTAATTCCAGCCAAGAATTAGAGCACAAGAGAAGACCCCTAGGTACCCCAGCTTAAATTAGTCTTCAAAAACACAGGAAACCACTTCAAATATACCATTACAATAAATTCGGGCTGTGTCAGAAAAGCCAACAAAACGGTGTCCCTTCAGGCTGGTGATTGTAAAAGTGTATGCCTGTTGTTTGCTGTGGTCTCCCTCTGGGGGGTACATCGAAATTCCTCTTCCTGACTCCAAGAAAAAAAATAATAGCAGGAACAGTAAATAACAACCCTCAGATAACACAGGTGGGTAAACATTTCCAGAATTGATTATATAAAGTACTTTGATAAGCCACTAGGAGACAAAATGAGAAGAGAAGGAAAAAAAAAAAAGAACTTTTATCTGCTATCAACATTGGGCATGCAAGGTGGAAGAGAGACCAAAATATGTGAATGATAGGATAATGTCCTTCACTGCATGTGTTGGCTCGGAAGAGGGTCCTGAGAGATTATCTGACCCATACCACTCTGATTACTCCTGAGGAAACTGAAACTCGGAAAGGTTAAGTGGCTGACCCAGCACCAACACTTAGCAGCAAAGCCAATTTTAGAACTTCAGTCTCTTGGCTCTCAGTCCAGTGCTCCAACTACTATACCATGACCCTCTAATTGAATAGATGTCAGGACCACTGTCAGGAGTACAAGATGAAGCTCATGGAAATTTCTTGAAAAGGTAAGCATCTCCAAAGGACAAAAACTTGTTAATAAGATAGCATATAAAATACTAATTTATCTTCAAATCCAGAAAGGAAGGACTATTCCATGTTCTTTTAGTCATTCAAGAAGTATTTATTGGGTGCCCATGCTGTATTTATGCTACTTAGAGTCCACAATCAATTAGCCTCTCTCTTTTCTCTGAAGCTAATAAGCAGGGGAATCGCTGGACCTGTCCCCTACCCTTCTCTTTTCTCTAAGGATGTCATGCTTACTTCTTACTTTTCTCTAGTTTTGCCTATCCTTTTAATCTGGTCTTTAAATGTCAGTTTCTGTTCTCGTCTCCTTTTCTAACCAGTATGGGTTTCTTGTGTTTATCTTACTTTCCTTTTGCTGACGTATTTGTATCACTTTAGCTGCAGTTAATATCTGCTAAATCAAACCATATCAGCTTGCATAGGTTCCATTGATTTGCGAATAAAAGGATGCTTCAGTCGCCTGGCCCTGCTCTCTGTACATTCTTTGTCGCCAGTAGATTTAACTTACTCAAAACCCTCCTTGTCTGTGTCCCTCTTTCACCCCTGCCTCATTCACCCTCTCTTAGTCACGCCAGTTCACCCATCCTTTTGACTTGTTACGGTAAACATGAGCTCTTGTTTTGAGAGATGACGGCTGTTTCATTTACTCATTATTTACTGAATGAGGAGACGAATTGCCATTTTCCTTTGCCGTTGTCCTCGTTTTAAATTTTTTTGTTTCGGGGGTGAGGGGTGGTGGTGCGTGGTCTAGGAATTGAACCCAGGTTTCCCACATGGAAGGTGAGCATTCTACCACGGAACCACCCCTGCACCCCCTCTTTTTTACTTTAACACCCCAAGTTATTGTGAGGACCAGAATTATTGTTGCCATTAGCTAAACCATACTGAGCATCTACTATTTAGTTGCTAAAGCACATTCAGAAGACTTGAATTTTGTAAAACTTGAGCCTTTGGTTTCTTTTCAGAAAGGGTCCAAAATGAAAAAGCCACTTTCGTTGATTAATTCAAGTCAACACATTTTCTATATAGAATACCACTTACCACAGAGAAATGATTAGATACTAAATGCCAGAAGAAAGAGGTGTGAAAATACACTAACCGCAAAAGGCCTTTTATAAATCAAGTCTTCAGCCTACCTCTGTAACCCTACAGGAAATGTCATAATCTTGGTATTTTTCTTAGGGCAAAAGTAATCCAAACTAAAATCCATATGAAAACCATCAAAACTATTCAGTAAACTTTTACCTACTTCTCAGCTTTGTCATTCAACAGCTGCCTGCTTCTCACCCGCAAAAGAAGCTGATCTTTTTTCACTAACAGTAGGAAAACATACGAAACTGTAGTGACAGTTTGATAATATAACAATAATACTTAGATCCAAGATGAATTTTTGTTGCATGAAAAGTGAAAGAAGTTCTCAGGTGGGTGAGCTCTGTGTTAGGGGGAGGCCTCGGGACTCGGTCTGAACTGTTCTGAGATCTGTTCCTGCCTTGCCTCCTTGCCTCCCAGCTCTGAGCAGCAGGGAGCTGTCCCCAGCTAGAGCTGATAAGTCCTGGCTACTGCCTTCTGGGGGAGAAGAGGCATCTTCCTTCCTCAGAGGCATTCCTGCATACACTTAGCCTGAGTGTGCGAGTGGGGAAGTTTGGGTTTCCAGTAGATAATGCTGGTTCCTGTCTTTTCTTCTTCAACAGTAGAGAAGAAAGCATCTTCTCTACTGTTGATGTTCTTTACGTCAACAGTAGAGAACAGAGAGGGGATTTTGAGGCTCTGCCACTTCACGGAGGGGTTTGAAGATTCTCGCAGGCAGGAGAGGCCTTTGGGGCCTGTTTTGGACTCACCAGCTGAGGCTGCCTGACTGTCCTACCTCCACGTGATTGGGGCAAACTTTCTTACTGACAAAGTGGAAAGGGGCCCAGGTGCAGAGGTAAAAGTGTGAGGTATAAGACATCATCCTGTCCATTTTCCAGCAAGGCCCCCACTCCCCTAACTCAGACCTTATTTTCCTGGAAACCCTCCTCCCCATAGAGCAGGGGTTCTCACATGGGGACCCCCACCCAGAGATGTTTAGCAATATCTGGAGACGTTTTTGATAGTCACAATTGGGAACTGCTACTGGCATAGTGGATCGGGTGGGGACACTGCTGAACATTCTACAGAGAACAAGGCAGTCCCCGCAACAAAGAATTATCCGTCTTAAATGTCAGTAGTGCCTAAACTGAGAAACCCTATCCTAGAGCATGCTCTTTACCTCATGTTCAGCACGGGCCTCTCATACACAGCATCTGCACCTTCTTCCCAAATAAATTACCATTAAAAGTACTGATCTTCATCTATAAATAAAGGAATAAATGGGAAACCTCATTGGCATGGAGGACCCCCCCCCCCAAAAAAAATGGAAATAAGGCATTTGCAAAAGAAGCAAGAAGTAATCAATACAAATTAATTCATTTAAATTAATTTATGCTGCATGCAATGGTAGAGAGACCCCTCTAGGTGAAAGACACATCTCTCCAAAAGAGAAGATGCAATTCCAAAAGGCAGGTGAGGTGAGGATGGCAGCCAAGGGAGGCACCTGAATGTCTGAATGGCATGTCATCTAGGAGAAGCGTCCACCCTTGGCTCTGAGCAACTGGCCTGGTTTAGAATAACTGGTCTACCATTGCCAGGTCTCTTGATTTTTTTTTTTTTGAGTGAGAGTCTGGAAATCTAGACTTTAATGTGAGAAATCCTCTGGTTATTATGTATTAGAAACAGAATTTTAAAGCTCCGTATCATTGAACATTGGGCAGAATAGACAAAATCTCTGCTCCGAAACACTGATCTGAACAGGGACTTCCCTGTTCCAAAAAGTTTCAGCTACATAGAACATCAGTCCGAACTCCTTAGCAGAGGATTCAAGTGTTAGGTTACTCAGCCTAGCTACCTAATGTGTATCCATGCATCATGCCATTTTCTTCACCCCACCCTCATCTGAGACACAGTGAACCTCTCTTTGACACAATGCCCATGTTCATCTCTGCTCCCCCAGTAATACATGAGGCTTTGTGCCTAGAAACCTAATTTATTTTTCACTCTCTCTTCTATATAAATTCAGCTGTCAATAAATTTACATCACTTACTCTGTACTCACTAGCATGCACTGTGATTAACAGGGCAGCCTGTGCCTTTACACAGGTCAAAATGTCCTTTTCCCCTTCCTGTGACTAATTTTTCAAAAAAAAAATTTAACATTAAAATAATGGCTCAGGGACTTTTTTTATTTTTTGCATCGTCTAAGACCTTTTGTTAAGAAAGAAAAAGCAAAACTTGAGAGAGATGAGTAATCTTATTAAACATTTGGAATAACATTAAAATAAGTATTTTTACACATAAATATTTGCGTCTATACTTAGATGTTTAAATTACTATTCTTTGAACTTGAAGTGGATTTTGAAATGGGTTATCCGTAATTATAATAATCATACATTTTATTTAGACATAGTTGAGCTATATAGACATTAACCAATTAATTCTTGATCACACTGCCTAATAGGAAGACTTTCGTTGATACCCTATTTTTAGAGTGCATATATGAGTGTGTGTTAATTACAGAGCTCTGTTATTAACTTTGCATAAGATTACTCAAATGCTTACTTAACAATGTACCGACATCAAGGGGGTAGGTGGGCAAGCAACTTGTATCAGAATTAGCTTCTCTTTTCTAGCCAGGAGGTGAGTGACATTTATAAAGCCATCAACTTCCTGGCCTGAGTCCAAGGACAATTAATTTTCCTTAAGTGTTTGAGTGGTTGTTTTAGGGGATGTGTTGATTTTCTCAATTCAGGTCACATCATAATTAACTTAAAAAAAAAAACAAAAAAAAACAGAGGTGATGTCTGTATATATTTGAGCCAAACTGAGTTTTATTATAATCCTGGTTCTTTGGAGGTGATGTAGTTAATAATTAAGTTATCCCCATTCAGGTATGATTTTGGAAGTTCCTGTTGCCGATATCCCTAAAAAAACTACTTTTATCACTCATCTTAAGATAAAACAGATCCATCTGGAGAAAACCCATTACGAATGAAAGAGTTGGCTGTTAAATAACATAGGTTTAGGCTCAAGGCTGACTATAAAGGATGGAAATGGAGAGATATTGGACAAATGCAGTTTATCTTACTATTCAGCAACTTGGTATTCCAAATGTCTCTGCTAGTGAGTACACAGAAATAGATTATATATAATGTGCATGCTGTGAGTCGCATTTGCAGAGTTATTTTTGCCACCTTTACCACTGTCTGGAGCCAGCACTGTTTGAGCAGCAACTCTATCTGAGCTTCTGGTTGCAAGAAAGAGCACCTTTAAAACTAAAAAAGAAAGAAAGAAAGAAACGTCAGTGCCTTATCTGTGGAATTTACCTTTCTGGCAGAATTCTTGGGAATACACAATTTTATCTAAAACCGTTTGTGTTGTCCTCTGTTGTTAGTTGAAATCAGCCCCCATGAAAAGAAGACAATGTTCTTCAGAGCTCTGATGGATGAATGCAAAGACTGAGGTTTCAGGAACACTGTCTTTTTGCTGAGATAGTGGTAGAACACAATAGGTAATACCCACAGTGCTCACCGAAGGTCATCGCTTGCCCAGAGCAGTTCAAGAGTGAAACAAAAATGTATGATAATGCTATTATCCTACCGACTACAGGGTTTTAATTCGGGTGTTATTAGGGTTCTAAGTCATTTAAATACCAGTTCTTTTATGGTCTTGTATAATTTTCTTAGAATAATCATTATGTTATATTGAGAAAATGGTTTTAAGCTAGATTCTTCCTGATTCTCCATCCCCCAAATATATTTGAAGAAAAACTTGTTGAAAGATAAATTCGAAAGATGACTTTTTCTAGTGAGGATCAACTGCCCTGGGCCCCCAACTTTCCTGGTTAGAAGATTGTGCTAATGAGATCAAAAAATCAGATTCAATTACAGACCAGCAGGCTTCAAATACAGGAAAACAATATATTACAGCCCTCTGTTTTACCCAACTTTAGTCAGCATTCTCATAATTAAAGGTAAAAGTAGTTGAGAAAATGTGATTGAGTCTCTCCAAATTATTATCCCTCGGCAGTAAAAAAACAATTCTAAAAGCAGATCTTATTTGTTAGCCAAATGTGAAGAGCACATAGTAGGATAGAGTCAGTAACGAGAGCAGCACTAACACTAACTGCATCCTTTCTATATGCCAGGCACCCACTCCATATGCAAAATCACATTTAATTTTAAGCAACTCTATGATGTAGGAACTGCTGTCCCCATTTTACAGTCAGGATCAGAGAGGTCACACAGCAATTAGAGATTACACAGCAGTGTCAACTGGGTTGTAATTTAGGTCTTTGTAACTCCAGAGCCTTTCAACCATGTCTGTGTAGCCACGCCTTGGACCGAATCATGGTAAGCAGGCATGGTTTTCAGACACTGGTTCATCACCTGGACATATAAGTCACAGAGTAAAGGGAAAAAGTAGCAAGTGACAACACACTCAAATCAGGAGGCGTGATGAAGGCTTCACATAATAGGAAAAAGTGAAAGCTGGATCCTTGCCCATGGAACACTATTAGGTGTTTCATTCAAAACCGAGTCCCGTGTTTGTTTGGGTGTTTGGTTTGAGAATTGAACGCGGGTCTCCCGCATGGAAGGCAAGCATTCTATCACTGAACCACCTGAGCCCCTGTGTTTTATGTTCAATATATATATCGATCATCATTACCTATGTGTACTATCGCAGATTTCTCAGTGACCACTAAGAATGAACCCTAGCGAGCTAGGGGCCGTGTCCTCTGATCAACAATATCTGTGATATGACCACACAGGAAAAGCCATGGTTGGAATCTCTGAGGTGCTGTCTTTAAGGCATAATAACAAGAGCTGTTGTTTACTGAATCTCCTCTGTCCCCAGGCACTGTTCTGCTTCATTTTTAGAACAACACTGTGAGATGAGGTAAGTAGTAAGATCCCCATATAACCAATGAAGAAACTGAGGCCCAAAGAAATTTCCCTAAGACCTGCAGAAGAGACAGAAGTGGGCTCCTAAGTGTTCTTAACCACTATAATACTTGAAAATATACATAAGGGCTACAATTTCATGAGGCTTCCCTACCTAAAATCACAAGGAGGCCTTTGTTTTGAAGTGAAGGAAGCCACCTTCTAATTCAAGGTCTACTGAATATCCTCCATACATTAGAATAAATATATGATTCAGCTAAAATATAGGAAGTGGAATCCCATGTGGAAAACTGCAGATGGGTCTAGTTAGACAAAAGAGCCTGGAAGACTGGACTCTTTTCTGGCAGACCTGGTTTCTGCACATAGTCAGGCCTTGTGCATAGTAGGTGCTAAGCAAATATTTGTGGTTTGTTTCACTAACGGGTTTTTCTCTAAATATTCAAATATTTACCTCATTTTGGTTTTGCTTTGGCAGGCTGACTCTCATGTTTGCTTTGGGAAAATTTCAAATTATATGAGTATAGTTTTGGATTGACATTTACTTTCATTCTATATTTCTTAGCCCTATAAAAAACATATTGGTATTTTGCACGTTTGAATATATTACATTTTGGAAGTTCAAAAACCCTGGGAATGGTAAGAGTGCTTGCCTGCCACGCCTGAGGACCCGGGTTCGATTCCCGGTGCCTGCCCATGTAAAAAAAAAAACAAAAAAACAAAACCCTAGGAACCATCTCGTTGTTAAGCCATCATCCTCATTCCTGGATCTACACTGGTTGAAATTTTGCATTAGTTTCAAAATTCAAAGAGTTCAAACATTTTTTTCATTACCTTCTTGTCCTTGCAATTACAATTATACCTCAATTATTTATAATAAATATGCATTTTCTAATACTTAAAAATACAAGTTAAAACATTCCATGTAGGGCAGTGCAAGGGTGGCTCAGTGGCAGAATTCTCACCTGCCGGAGACCGGGGTTCGATTCCCGGTGCCTACCCATGTAAAAACAAACACACAAACAAAAAACATTCCATGTAGAAAAACACATATATTAAGGTGTCACGCTAACATGTGTGTGCATGTTTGTGCACATGTGTGTGAATTTTTTGTTTTTTTATTGCTTTTTCTGAATTAATGCAGATGTTCTAAGAGATGATTGTGATGATGAATATACATCTATGTGATGATAGTGTGAGTTATTGATTATATAACAAGAACGGAATGATCATATGATAAGAATGTTTGTGTTTGTATATGGTTACGTATCATAATTAAAAAATAAATACATCTAAATAATTAAAAAGAAAAGAAAAGAAAAAACAACTGTAGTAACCCTTACCTGTTGTAAAGGCAAAATTTGAACAAATGTATATATTTGGTTTTAGGATTTTTTTTTCTTGGAGCATGGAATTTGCCTTGCTTGAATAAATATTAAGTCAGTTTGCCACTCTTTAAAACATATCATTGGGAAGAGACCAGAAAACTTTCTCAGGCTGAATGTGCTATTGATGCTTATGAAACTGTAATGCAACTAACAGAAAGGGGATTGCCCTACTCTCTGAGTTACACTTTCTCTTGGTAATTTGGAGAACGTGGTATTTCAATTACCTCTGTTGCCTTCTTACTACAGCAGTACCTCACCTATGATAAATCTGTCCTCTTGCAACCTCCTCTATCAAGAGCCATCGGAGAACTTAGGAAGTAAGCAAATAAGGCTTTTGGGCTGCCAAAATGGTGTCATGGAATTCAAGCTCATACACTTGACTCAAAGGAAATCCCTTTAGACCCAATTCACCGGATTCGTAATGAGTTTGTACACAGGTCCTCATAACAAGCTTGGTTGTCTAGCTGGATTTCAAGCATATAATAACGTCTCAGAGGAACTATTAATTACAAATAGAGGGAAAGCTTCAGGAGAGCTGGCATATGACTGGAAGGAGGGAAAAACAGATGATGGAAAAAAATTATTAAAAGCATGACAGACTTGGGCTATTTAGTTTTGGGACAAAATGCCATATAAATCTCAGAAAGTCTTAAGAACGTTATAGCAGATAAAAATTTTTACTTTTTCGGTAAGTCTTTAATATATTTTAATATAATTTTTTTTTTCTTTTTTACATGGGCAGGCACTAGGAATTGAACCTAGGTCTCCCGCATGGCAGGCAAGAACTCTGCCATCAAGCCGCCGTGGCCCGCCCAGTCTTTAATACATTTTAAAATAAGTTTTTATAATGATTCATCATCAAGAAAGTAAATCATGTTCAAAATACACTAAAAAGAGAAATATGTCATAATTTGAGAAATATTCCATCAAAAATATTTATAACTACACTCTTTCTTCTTTGATGTGTTTAATTGGATGAAAATCCAGCTATTTGAAAACTCAGCCACCCCAAACTCGGCTTCGTTTACTAAACATCTAATGAGCTGAGATTTATTATTGTTTACCCTAGTTAAGCCCTGAAATACATCATATTCACAAGGGTTTCTAAAGTTAGGAATATTTATTTCACTGAATTCTTTGAGGGAACTATCCAGAAAATGACTGTTATTTGTGTTCAGTTTGCAGGATATTTCTCTTGTACCCCCAAGGGAATGTGTTCATTTTTTATGGTTGGCCTGACAAACTGAAGGACCACGTACAACATTTCCTATGTTTATGCTTCCATCCCAGAGTTTGCAACTGTTGACTCCTTGGTTATTTAAACTCAAGCAAGGCTGACCTTCCATCTCATTACGTAATGGTACAAAGTAACTTGGCTAAAACAGTGTTCACTCCCCTGGCCCTTCCTGTCACGTAGCCACCACCTCTGTGATTTTCGCTGCTTTCAGATGCAGGCCAAACCACTTGTGTCATTTTACACATCCTCTTCTAGCACCAAAAACCCCCACTCTTAAGTTCCCAGGTCAGCATAACAGTTATGTGCATTTTAGATCTTAGTAAAAGAATGTGGGTGATTTTAGGTATGACTATAAAGGGATAATGCAAATTCTTCCACGACAATCTGAAGGTCAGCTTTCACAGAACCAGAGAATAAATAGGCAGAAAGAATACACATATTAGAAAATGATCCCTGCTCCCAAGAGGTAGGAGAAGATTTTTTAGAATGGGAGGGGAAAAAAAAGACGTATCTGGTGACAGCAGGATTAAATCACACAGTGGAAATTTGCCACTTAAGAAGAACTCATTGAGCACTTATTGCGGGTCACACATCTGGAGATGTAATGTGCAGATGTGCTTAGTCATTCACCATTGAGTTGGAGACCACAAGGAAGTGTTCCTGGGAGGAGAATGGGAAACCAGCATATCCACAAAAGGAAGATAGAGAAGTACAGACTGGACATATGAGTGGTGAGGGGAAACAGCTATTGTAATTTGCAAGGTTTCTTCGTTTTAAAAGGCTTTTTGGAGGAAGTGAAGTTTGAATCAAAGATGGGGCCTCTAGTGGAACCTCAGTTGATGAAGAGAAAGAGGAAGCTGTGAGCTTCCAGGCACAGAGAACATGATTCATAGCCAATAGATTCAAACTTCTGACACCACAAGAGGTGCTGGCTTTGGCTTATGGCCCATAGACAACATGTGCTCACTCAAAAATGTGGGGTGCAGTCAGTGATATATCTTCCCCTGCAGAGTCACCCCAAGAACCGAGAAAATAGCCTGGCCACACGGAGTAAGGAAAAAGCATTTCCCTAAAATATTTTAAGTAAGTAATTCAAAACTTATTTTCAGATAATTATGTTCTTCTTTTCTGTGTTGTGTTCAGAAAGGAGAAAGAGCAGGGCACAAATGGGGTTGGGGGAATGGTGAGAATAAATGACGTGAATCCAGAAGTTGTCACTTAGGTCTGATTTTTCTCCTTCCTGTTTCTGTTTATGATACTATCCACAGCACTTTCAGTTTAGAGGGTAGATTTAGAAAACGTGTGTTCCCTTTGGGATGGATGGGGAACACAGAGCCCCTCTTCCAGAATGTGGTGGGTCTGTGAAGGAGAGAGAGCATGAAATAGAAAAAAGAGGCAGCCGTGATGCATCCCATTTTTTCACTCTACACTCCCCTGAAATGCCAGATATTCCAAATGCTTTCATTGCAGAGAACACAAAATCTCTTTGTTGTCTGTCCTTTATTGGAAAGTAGAGGGACTGCAACTCTTTCAAGAAGGGGAGATTTGTGTAATAGAAAGAAATGGCAGAAAATAGGTCAACAAAGTCAAGTGCGGAGTGTTTTGATACGTGTAAGTCACAGTTCCACAATCATTACCCAGATTTGCTTATGAATGTCAGGAGTAAAAGCCCAAAGTGGGAAAAATAACTTCTCGTCAGGGTGTAGTGAGGAAGAGAGAAAAACGGGTTATCACTCTTTTGTTTCAGCTAACATTTTTGGAAAGTGTAAATGAAAGCATTTTCTTTAATTTCCCTTAAAGTCATTTTACTCAAATGATAGCATTTCTTGGAAAAAGAGTAAAAAAAAAATAAAAAATTCAAGCGACACGCATTTCCTCCCAATCTCCTCCCTCCTCCTGTGTTTTCTCCTGTAAAATAATTTCCACTAGTAAATATAAGACAGTTTCATTCTACTTTATTGATTTCATTTTGCTTGAATATCACGAAATTGTAGAATCACTTCTTGTCTCAAACAGTAACCTCATACCAAACAGAATTTTAACGTGGCCACTAATTCTTTTGAATGAGGCTATGTCGGTGATCACGGAACAGGGTAAACTTTGGCAAGAGCTTTCAGAATAATTATAGGGTTCTGGAGTAGTACAGTATAAATAATTGCTGGTTTAAAAGCGTTATTGTGAGCAGCAATTTATACCAAAACTTATATTTGCTCCTTGAAACCCGTATTCTTCCCGAGGCCTCACTCCCAGCCCCACATCCTCACCTTGAGATCTCAAGGGCTTTGGAACCTTTAGATTCCATTTTACTTTTAACTTCCAGGCACGTCTGGGCTGCGGTGAATGAGGGTGAGAGTAATACATTTAATAAATGGGCATGAATGAAGTAATGAAACGGCTCCAGCCCTGGCCACCTGGTGTGCTCCCGGATACTGACGTACACAAAGGCCATTTTGGTACAGAGAGAAGCTAAGAACTGCAGCGATATCACTTCTGCCTGGCAAGTAGGCCATGCTGAAGATTATCACCTCCTCTTTGGCTTATGATGGTCTGGACGCAGGGCACAGACGACTGAGACACAGGAAACTCTTGGACATAACGCCGCTCTAAAATAGCCACAAAGACTTATTAAAATATATTTTTCCCCCTCTGTGGAAATTTTAATTTTATCCTATGGCATGGTTAAAAATGGGTGCACACGTCAGAAAAGCAGAGTGAGAGTGGGGGAAAGCAAGCCTGGGAATGGCAGTGGGGGAGGAGGGAGTGTCCCCTCTCGGTAAATGCTGAATAGAGGCCCTTCTTTTCCAAGCAGGTGGCCGTGTTGTGTGTCATCTTCTCGCTTTTCTGTGGATGCTGGTGGCTTCTCTTAGCCAGCTTGAGAACTCCCCAGAGCTTTCTCACATCCTGGGTGTCTCTCACCAGAGTAGCTTAGTGTTCTAGGATAGTGTGTTTTTTGTTCAACTGCTGTTCCTGGTTTCTGCCCTCTAAAACTCTTTTAAGCCATATTTCCCATGATTGTTCAGCTCTGGCTTGGGTGTTTAAATATGCTTTTCAATGGGTCATTAGCCCCGTAATTAATTCCAGCTATTTTTAAATAGCGCCTTGGATATTAAAGGGCTGCCATAGTCACAACAGCCTTGTCTTTTTGGGAGAACCTCTAAGCGTTAGCTGACTCTCTTTCTTAGTACCAAACCTGTAACTTCTTTCTCCTTTCAAATCTATTTCTCATTAATAGGAAGAGGCTAACTTTTTGAATGGGGACAGGAAGTACTGAACTGTTCCACTTCTGTACGATAGCCTCGTGCTTTTATTTTCCTTTCAGATGATCTCAACAAATATCCATCAGGGACCTCCTGTATGCCAGGCCCTGTCCTATATATATATTCACGTACAATTTGTAAAGGATAAATGAGTACTGACAAATCACAGGAATTGAACAGGAAGTGATTTTATGTGAGAAGGAAAAGCGTCTAGATCAAAATCACTTAGCTGGAATTTGAACCCAGGCCACTTAACTCTTAACCCATTCTCACCATTTCTCGACACTTCCTTATACAATATGAAAATAGCTGTTGGTTTCTGTGATCTTAGAAGAGGCTTACCAATTCTGATATTAAAATCTGGGGACTTGGCTCCATCCCCTTGGCAGACGTCCCAATCAGTTGCAGCACAGTGCACCTCAAAGCATCCTTAGCTACCCGCTACAGATCCATCTGACATGGCAAATGAGCTGAAACCCACTTGCCATTTGACCTTTCAGTAATCCCAGGATAAAGCAGTAATTCCTGGTTCAGAGAAGCAGATGGAGATTAACTTTGATTATTGAGCATTATCTGAGATCAAATAAAAACACCAATAACTCATACAGTATTAGTACTAGTAACTATCACTGTGTGCCAGGCACTGAGCTAGTTGCTGTATTTGGATATGTTATTTTTTTTCCTGACGTTTGATCTTCATAACAACTCTGTGAAGTAGTTACCATTATCACCGTGGAAGAGAGAGGAAGGCTGGGGGTTAGGCAAATATCCTGCCCATGATCACAGCACTCAAGCATGACAGTCTTAGCTTTTGGACCAGGTCTGTCTCCCCGAGAGCCACTCTTCCTGACATCTTAACAGCTCCACGGCGATGCCCATGTGTCGACTACTTGTGGCCCAGCCCTACATATCAGAAGACTGGTTATAGTCTTTCTTGCAATGGGAGTCCCTCCCCTGTTCCTTTTTCTTTGTTTGTTTAGTCCTGTGGATTTTTTGGGCATTTTTAGATGACAGGCTCTAGTAAATGTAGTTCAGAAGAGAATGCTTTCTTAGTTGATATTTTTGTTTGTTTGTTTCCTTTTATAATAAATTAGAAACACTTTAATTGGGTTCATATTGTAGATTTCCATGCTGCAAGGAAATAAATGCCTAGGGCTGTCCTTGGATGCCTTTAATAACCCTTTCATTCCCCTCTGGGGTGATAGAGATTACATGGTAGAAGCAGGTGGTAGGGCTCCTCTCCTAATTTATTTATTCCGTTTGAATAAATAAATTCAAAATTCAGTGCTATATGCCAGGCACTGAGTGAGGCACTGAGGATACAGGATGAGGAAGGAAGGAAGGAAGGCTCCTGCACTCTGTGCCTTACATTCTGACAAGTGGAGGTGGCTAATAAGTCATAGCATTCCGGGCAGTGATAAATCCTAATAAGACTGAATCCAGTAGTATAATAGCATGTGACTTGAGGGGGAGGGCTAGGGGTGCTTCCGGTTGTTGATTACCTTTGGGTCGTAGGACAAATATTTAGGGAGATTTTTAAAAGGCAGGTTTCTGTAGATCTAGATATGTTCACCTGCGGCAAGGATTGAGCCTAGGGAAAACGAAAACCAGTTTTATTTTAGTGTAGTCTTCCTCTTTGGCACCACCATCTTCTTCTCAGTCTGCCCAGGACATCCTCTGACAGCTCCTTTGGCACCCCCAGCTCCCCAGGGTTCTGCCTTTGGTGCAAAGCCCCTGCTTCTCCTTAACACCCCTAACCACGAACGATTAACCATCTGTGATTCCTGCTAAGGTCAGTTCCCCCGAGACCGCATGTCCTCAGCTACCTACCTGGCTAGACTAACCTCTGCTTATGCCTCTCCCAGGTCAATTTCTTCTGCTCAGAGTGGTTCTGTTTTTTCACCTGTGAAATGGGGAGGGTGGGTAAACCTGGCTGAAGAGATGACAGATGGATGAGCAGACTGAGTTGTAATTTAGTCTCCTTCTCATCCCAGCGTGGTCATCTTGGGGCAGTCGTTTTACCTCTCTTAGCCTCAGTGTCTGGACTAAAAAAGTTAGGGGTTTGACTGGGTAATTGCAGTAGTTTTTACAAGTTTGGAATTCGGTGATTTGAAGGTTTGGTTTAGCTCTTTACACCAAGCTAAACCAAACAAAAACTGTGATTCACTAGAGGCAGTGCCTCCACCGCCCAGAAAAGGAGTTTCAGACAAGGAAGGAGGCCAGGGAGATATCATTGTAGAGGAGGAGGAGAAATTATTCGAGATCTTTTAACTTCCCTTCCTGAGGACAATTAGTGTGCAAAATGAACTCTTATTGAGGTTATTAACGAGATAAGGACAAAGATGCCTCTTTGTACACCCAAACTGTGTTTAATTTTTTTAAAACTTAGAAATAGTAGGTTTTATAACTAAGTGAGCCAAATTGGCTGATGAGGATGCGGGAAACTGAGCAGAGACGAGAATGAGCCAAAGCTTCAAAATCACTTGTGTAAGTGACTGCCTTCTACTTTTTTTTTTTTATCAGTGATGTTACTCCATATTGAGGTCAGGATGTTAAAGCTATTATTCCGTATATATTTCCTTTTATTCAAAACACATGAGATTATCAAAACAGGAAAGGGCACTGAATCACGCTCACCAGTGATTTCCAAATGCTGAAAAATAAAATGTGCATGGATATATTCTACATGGACATAATGATGTGTTGTGTATTCCCTGTATAGCTATAGTCATTACTTAATTGTTTCACTTATGGAATCCAATGAAATCTCCTTGCAGAAATGAGAGAGGTGAAAAAAATACTATTTAATTGGCAGCTGTCTTATCTTTCCTGAAGATGTTGGTTTAGTGTTAGGAAGAACAAGTGACCCACGCAGTGAATCTTCTGCACAAATTAGCTGAAAAAACAGGCAAAACCAGCATGGGTTTTGCAAAATGCTTCTTTTGTTTTTTTATAAGTAAAATAATTAACTTATTTTTTGCACATCTGCATTTCGTATAATTTTGAAGTGTCCATTCAGTCATTCATTGGTTGGGAGCTTTAATTATTTCAACATAAGGTAGCGTAATTTGTGTTTTTCCTCATTGTCTCCTTTGAGTGCCACCGTCTACGTGATGGCGTATACCTCCGTTTATATCCTTTCCTGACAGTACTTGGAGAAAAACAACAAAAAAGTTTAATTATTTCCCAGTGAAAGCCTGTCCGTCTATGTGCTGTCAGAAACTTTAATCCTTTTAATGTACAAGTGAGGAGCGCTGGTAACCGATATACTCCCATTGATATTTTCTGGATATGATGCTGTAGCAAAATGAAAATTAAAAGTTTCTTTTTAGTGAGCATTAAAGGGAAAAACCACTGATATGTTTCTTATAAATTCTGTGGCTTTAATATTGTTTTGTGGGATGCATGTGTTTTGAGTTGGATATGAACAGCTTAAAACATTGAAATTCCCATCTAGATTTTGAGTCTGAGATGTCCCTTTACTATACTTTTTAACAGGTCAAAAGCACCTCAGATATAAATAGTTATATCCTTTAGCCGTTTAGTTTTCAGTTATATTTTGTTTTATAAAATGAACTGTGTTGTCCTTGAGATTTAACAGATAGCCAGAAGAAAATCGGGCACTTTGTACAAAGTAGGACTTATGAAAATCTGTGGTCCCTCTGGTGGCAGCTTCAAAATACAAATAATAAACTATGAATTCTGATTTTTTGAAGATTGGAAAGGAGATGAGAAGGGGTAGAGTGTGGCATTGCAGTTTGAACCTCTAGTTTGAAAGCACAGAAAATAAGCAAAATCAAATATGCCAGAAGAATAAAACCAGATACCCCAACCATTGGCCTCAGGCAATTATTTTTGTGAGAATTCACCTTGGGTGTTTAAAAATCATTATAATGAAAAGTGATATTAAAAATGTTACACCATCGCTGCAGGAAGTACAACAAATACGTGATATATTGAGAAATTGTACAATATTTTTTGTCATCCAAAGTTTGGTACCTTGCTCCTACAGTACTTGAAACTAAATAGAGCAAATACTGTTTTTACATTTAGCCTGTTACCTGATGTCTTGTTTGCTTCTTAAATTAATTCATGGACCAGGAATGGGAGACGGAAAAGACAAAAACAACAAAAATATATTTCATCCTGGTCATAGGATAGTGAATACCACTCCTAAATCTTACACCCTTACCTAAGAACATAGTTTTATTTTTCTTCTGCTCAATTCATTTTCATAGAATGAAAGGGTGAAAGGCAAATTTGATTTGGAATGTTATTCTATTAATACCACCCAATCTAACGGGCTTACTTCCTCATAATTTGGGGCATGAAGTACGGCAGTCCTCGTGCTTGTTTACAATCTAGCCAGGCGACGCACACAGAACGTAAAAGGTACTATGTTTAATCAAACATAACAAAAATACCAGAGGGTTTTCTCCTTTTGCCAAGACCTTGTCAAACTGTGCATATCAAGAAGTTCAACAGAAGCAATGTAAAACTACTCTGATATTCTTCTATTTTACCCACCACATTGTTTTGAACCAACACTAGGGACCGTTAAAGGTAATATTTATACTTCTTGCCTCCCAAAGTTTGAGGATTTCATCATCAACACAAAGTGTTTCTCAGAAAAGGACATGTTCTCCCGTGGAAATTATTGGCCGACTTGAGCAAATTCAGGCCAGCCTCGCATTTATGAGTGGTGTGTGTGTTTGATTACCGAGAATGGATTGCCCAAAGTACGAGCACAATGCCCCAAATGCCAGAGGGTGGAAAGTCCTGTCTCCATGGCAGGATGACAGAGTACGCATGGGGACAGCGTTCTTGCTTGGCTGACATTAATGACAGCACAGGGCCGTGCAGTCACTGGATGTTTTCATTTCAGAAGAGCATCAAAACCACTGAGGCCTTTCAAGTCGTCTTCTTTTACTGTGAAACCAGAAACCATGCAGACGGCCACTCTGAGTAATAACCTGTGTCCCAGCTGCAGGCTGTATTAAGCTCCTTGTCATATAATTTTCTAATTTGTGTGTAGGTAGTTGTAGCAGACAACTTAGTTGATTCTAAAGCATGACATCAGAAAGCAGTGGTGTTGGGTAATGAAACCAGAATTTCCGCCAAGTCCACTCATTAAACAACATGGTGAGGAAAAATAGAATATGGCAGGCAGACACCTCCTACCCACCCACCCACAAGGGATTTAAGTTGTTAGGTGTCGAGACTGATTTTACTTTAACAAATGTACTAAAAGGTATGCGTTCATGTGAATGTCAAGTGGGGAGGCGAAATATCTGTGCCGATTATGTTTTCACTGCCCAAACCACCAAGTATCAAATTCCTCTTCTGGGATTGTCTTCAACTCCTTTAGCAACTTTTTATTATTCTCCATGGTGACCATTGCTCTCCCGGAGAAGTGGATTTGATTTTTTGAAATGACCAATAGTCGATTTGTTGAATAAGGCATGTGAAGAAACCAGGCCCAGCCATTTTCCTTCTTTAAAGAAAAAGTGACTATGAAGTGACAAACTCATCTTTCCCATCTCATTGGCACTGAGAGCAGTTGCAAAAGGAGCAGTTCAGAATTACTTGGGGCAATGACAACATTGCTATTTGAAGAGCAATTCTCATTTTGGTGTCAAGGCTGATCCCAGTGATTTTGTTGGAAGAAAATATTTGCCCCTAATTCTCTTCTTCCCCCAAATTAGTATAATAGATGCCGGCAACAGCAGCAAAGGGGATTCAAAGGCTGCCTTCTGCAGGGGCATAGGAGGGTCTCTACACGCATGGTATATGTCACACGTCCAGAGAACGCCAGCCTTCCTCCCACGTGTTTTCTGTTGTGTCAGAATTATGACTTTCTTGACTCACAGGATTGTATGTACAATTAGCAATGAGTGTGACACGCAGATTGGAGGGAGAAAGCTAAAGGAAACTCCAGGCCAAGAGGACAGCAGATTGGTGACTGTCATTGACCTAATCTGCAAGTAGTCTCAGGAGAATTCTGACCTCACTTATCAACTCAGAAATCACCTAGATGCTGCAGGCTTCTGTCACTTGGCAGCTCAGTGCTTTTACTGCAGTCAGCACAGACTTCCTTCCCTGTTTCTGGCAAAGCAGAGCTCAGTTACTCAGCTGTGGGGCTCACGGCAAGGCTGCCCTGGGGACTTTGATGTAAATTTCCGCGGTGGCATTGAAACTTTCCCCGTGAGAAGACCTTCAGGAACTCTGGCTGTTGTTTTATTCTGTTTCTCGGTTTGGTGCAACTGGGGAAATAACAATAGGCTTTCTTAAACTTTCGTTTTTTAGTTTAGTTTCTAGATGCCAGTGAAGAGTGTGGAGACCTGCTACCTATTTGCAGAAAATAGTCCCATTGGATTGAAATGAGTGGCGACATTCCTGGAGAAAGCATTCTTAGACTTACCGCTCATGATCTCAGGCTCTTTGACCCACCAGCCATTTATTCCCATCCCTACAGTCTTTGCGACAAATTGCACCAGTTTAGCAATTATTCTCAAAAGATAGACCAGGCATTAATTCAAATGACAATAAATGCCCATTTAAAACCCCAGAATATGAAAGTACATAATTATTTCTGGAAATTAGTTAGTTGACCTTCAGGGCTTTCAACTTTCTCTTACATAATCCTTCTTTGCCTTCCCCCAGCCCCCATTTTTCAGTTATGGTTGAATGGGGCCCGGCAGGGTAACAGGGATGGGGATGGTCACCACTGTTGGCCGGTTAGGAGGGGAGTGAGACCCTGTAAGAGCAGGTGGGACCGGATGGTGGGCCAACAGCTGCACAGCCTCTTGAGTCCCTCAGGCTAGACTGAAAGCCATTTCCAAATCTTTCTTTCTCCCTCTTCAAGTCTTCTTTAAATCACCTTTATCCTGGAACAATTTAAATAAAAATCACACAGACCTTTTAAAACCATTGCTATCACTGTTCCTGAGTGGGCACCTCTGTCTTACTAATGACACTGCATTTTTGCATAGTGCCTTGCACGTTGATATGGGTTCAAAAGAATATTTCAAAAAAGGAGAAGGGAGAGAGTTGAGCATAAACTTGAAGGTAAAGTGTAGAATTTGCAAGAGCAAACTCTAGAGCAGACTACCTGGGATTGAATCGCTACCCTGTCATTTACAGGTAAAATGATGGCCCAAAGAAAATAAGCTTTGAAATTAATGAGTAATGTCCAAATGTGAGGAATAAGGAAAATGGCTGATTCAATTGTATTGTAATTGGGTTGTGAAATGGATCCATTCAACAGCGTTTACCTCAACAGCTCGGGCAGAGGGGAAGGGCTTAAATCTTTCATAGATGCATTCATTCACTCTCAAGAAACATTTTGAAATGTTTGATATTGCTTTGGTAGAGTGATATACTTTGCTATTGACAAGTTCTATGGTAACGTAATCAGTGCATCTAATCCAACTGACAACTCAAAGAACTGATTCGAAGAACAGGAAATTGGCTTCAGTAGAAATACTATTTGTTTGTTTTAAAGGTGGGATTAGGTAAGGACCTGTCACACTTAATCCTTTTGACATATTTCAAAAGATATTTTAAATGAATAATAATTCCTCATAGGTGCCTAGCCATTCTTCTGCTTATTATTGGTGGGTGTGTTTGAGGTGTGACTGGTTTTTTAAAAACAAACACACCAAAGGTCATACATACACCCAAGAAAATCATGCCCCATACAGAGTTTCAGTTCGGAAGCATAGTCCTTCATTCAAATGATTTTTCTAAGCTTTAACTCTGTTTTCATACTCTGTTTCTTGAAACTGCTTTCAGCAATTGCTCCAGGTTCCTTTGAATAAACCATGAAGGCAAAATCAGGGCAGGCCACGATAAAGAGGAGTTAGGCTAGTTTTCTGGGGGTTCTTAGGGGACTCCAGTCACCCTCTGGATATGGCTCCCCAACATCTCACAGGGAAGGCTCCTGTCTGCTGGTATTTCTTGTGTTGCCAGCGAGGCCTGCCTCAGAAGTTACTTCTCTATGTCCTAATGGTCCTTGACTTGGCCTGACATGTAATGCCTCAGTTGTAGCTGGGAACCACGTAACTGAGGTCCTACAAGGCTTCACTTATGGAAGGTTTGTTTTGAAAAATGAATAACGATGGGAAATAGATTTGCATTACTGATGCTACCTGCCGTGGGCTTTGCCGTCTATTGATCTAAAGCAGAAGTGCATAATTAGCAGCCTTTGAAGATTGAGAGAAAAATTAAAACAACCCAACTCAGTCCCAGGGATAATTGAAATTGTTTACCTTGAAGTGAAAAAAACTTTTATTTTCATATCCGCACCATATTAGCATTGCATCACTCTGTCTCCTCTATATAATTGTAGGATGTGTTATTGAAAGAAATTCTCTTTGTTTGATGGTAGTAAACACTATTTTAAAAAATAAAGCAAGAAGGGGGGTTAGAGGCCAGGTATAGACTCAGTGTGTTCTAGCTCCAATAAGCTTTTTTAAAATTATTATTATTATTTCAAAGCATGTCGTGACAATTAGTTGTAGAACAGATTTCAGAGTTGGTATGGGTTACAATTCGACAATTTTAGGTTTTTATTTCTAGCTGCTCTAAGATGCTGGCGACTAAAAGAAAATCTATATAAGGATTCAGCAATCATACTCGTTTGTTAAACCCTACCTTCTCTGTATAACTCCAGTTTCTCCCACTCTTAATCTTTGATCTTTCTCCCACTCTTTAGAGGTATTTGGGCTATGCCAGCACTTTTACTCTGGTTCTCAAAAAGAACATTTCAGTGCATTGTCTTTCCCAAATGAAAATGCAGCGGTGAATGGACAGATTGTTTACTAGGTGAACTTCTCCTCCACTCTCCGTCACCACCTTTCTTTGCCTGGGATGACACCTTGCTAGTTTTTACTATAAACACATGTCCCTACTGATGGGGAAATGAGAGTTCAGCTCACTCTGAGCCATCATATCACAGTGGAATAGAGCTGGACTGGATCCGAAGAGTCCCTAGCCCAACACTGTATAGGAGAGCAGGACAGGGAGACCACCCCTGGAGAAAGAGGTGCACAGAGTGTCACAGGTGATTGGAAATTGGAACTCTGTCCTGACCCTTTAGTTCAATCTTTTCTCCATTTTACCACCCAGCTCCTAGCGGGCTCTCTCCCCCTTCCTCCACTCTACCACCTCTCCACGATGCCACCTTGCTGTGGGCTCACGAGCGTTGGGAACTGACATGATACTCACCCGCTCCTTCTCAATTACACTTTGTACTTGCTTAGTATTACTTCTCACTGCAGCCTTCTGCTTAGCAGATGGCTAAACTCCATGTGTTTATATGCATAAAAGAAATATAATCACCTGTCCCTCTTCATTCTTCTGCAAGTTCCCTCAATTCCAGCTGCAGTCCCTGCCTTCCTTAAAACACAGGTGTTGACAATGATGGCAATGCTAATAGCTCACATTTACTGAGCACTTACTGTGTGCTAGTCATGGATTCCACAGGCCCTGCACTTGTGCACCTATAATTATGAGTTCAGTATCATTTTAAAGATGAGGAAAATGAGGCACAGAGAGATTGAGTAAGCTGCCCAACAAGAGTGCTGTTATAAAAAAGAAAGCTTCCCAAGTTCATATGGCTAGTAAATGACAGGGTAGCAATTCAATCCCAGGTAGTCTGCTCTAGAGTTTGCTCGTGCAAATTCTACACTTTACCTTCAAGTTTATGCTCAACTCTCTCCCTTCTCCTTTTTTTGAAAGTTTTTCCTTATACCCTTAATTCATATGCCCGGAAACAAATGTAACAAGATGAAATATGCCAATGAGTTCTATCTGCCCTATTCATGCCCCGGGTACTGGTTGGGCAGTTTCTGAACAAGTGGTGCTAGATCTTGCAGCTGGATGTACCTGTGTGTAAGAGTGTGCATGGTGTATGTGTGTGGTGTGATTTAAGATTGTGGCAGCCATTGGCATTACAAAGGACCTGCTATTCTGAGCTCTAGCTGTGACAGTGAAATGTGCCCGTAGCAGCTGTTAGCAATCAGAGTGTGTTTCCATTAGATGTGAAATATGCTGCCATCACTTGTGAAATGAATTTCAAAACCTTGCCATGCTGAAGTACCAAAGTGTGTGGATGGTATACTTTTGTTACAGATTAGAAGCATTCACTTATTCCAAGAATAATGTCACACTCATTTATGTTATCTCCAGTGACAAAGACACAGATGATTAAATGCTGAGTAGCTGATAGGCGAATGTGCAGGATAGTCATAGAATGTCATCTGAAATATTTGTCTCTGCAGGTAAAAGAAGCCCCTTGTGCTATAGGAACAGAAACTCAAAATGAAATAGGAGGATCCATGTACTTTGTTTTGTTATCTTACATGGCTTCGGTGTTCTTACTTCACTTCTAGTGCATGACTCACATAAAAATCAGTAGCTTCAAGATAAACACCTGGGATATGCATTTCTTTCTGTGGGAAGAAAAAAAATGACATTAGGTGTTCTAGTCTGTGAATAGTTGCTCCGATGCCATACCTTCTTAGAATAAATCTGGCAATCTCTTAGCTTAGACCAGAGCATTCTCTTTCCTCGTGTCTCCCAACTGTTTAATATCCCCCAAGGCTCTGCTGCCTTTTCCTGCATTTCCCTTTCCCACTAAGAAATAACTCTCAGCTCCAGCTTTCTCCCCTAGGAATAAACATAGAAACAAGCCTTAGCTGGCAGCAAATATTGTTATCCTTTCTCTTTCTGATCAAATATATTATTATTAAGAATGGAAGAGTTCCTTTAATAAGCAAGTTTAAGGACATGAATCTAGAGAGGGAGTCAAGAAAAAATCACTTCTGGTCATTTGTCTAGTCATTCCTAGGCCTGGCTGAACTTGTTGTCATAGAGAAGAATTATAAGAGAGAATTTTTAAAAATATTGTTGATCTGCAAACCGGAAATACATTTCCGATGTATCTGAAAGCTTAAAACTGCCTTTTCTACTATTTAGATGGTACTGGCTGTGTCCTAGAAAGTGGAGGTGGAGAAATTAGTAGGCATCTTCTTCTAGCAGTTGATCACTAATCCTTCAAGGTCTTACAGCCTTAAAATGAGTAAATTGGTAACATCTACACTTCTGCTTCTGGCAAGCCTAAATAATTTGCTTTTGATTTTTAATAAAACTCAGACCTTTCCCTGGTCTCTCATCCAAAGCCCCATTCTTCCTGTTAACTCTAGGGGGGTCTTTTGGAAATGGAAAACAGCACAGAGGTGGAGCTAGGGACAGGGGCTGTGGAATCATCCTTTCCATCCTTCTCACCTACTAAAATGATCTTTGAATCAAGAAAAAGTCAATGTCATTACTCTGTGCTCCTGTGATGATGGATGTGTTGTCTTTTCAACACTCTGTGGCTTAGTATGTAATTGAGATATGTAAATATCTCAATTACATATTAAGAGATATGTAAATGTATTTTCAAGGTTTAAAGTTACAATTTGTTTCCAATCTTTTGCTATGAATCCAAAGTTGATTTGGTTGAGAGATAAACCTTAAATGTCATAATCTACTAATTAGTGAACAGTGACTGATCTTCAAAAGACCATACAAGGTAATGGAAGGAAGAAATGGATTTCTTTGCCTAATCCTTATAACTTAATCTTGATTCTTATTTTTTAACCCACTTCTGAACATTTTACTTCACCTGATTTTTGTGATGGCAGGTTAGGGGGTCATGGAAATTGGGCAGTTGGAACTGGCAATCAATGGCTGACATTTAGGCAGAAGGTTTTGGCCTTTTAAGGAGTAGTCTCAGATAAGCAGAATGTTTTAACTGATTTATTCAGTGAACTATGCTGCGTGCTAAACATACAATGGGCCAGATTCATATGATGTCATAGAAGAAATGAAGCTAAAGAAACTATGCATTATAAATCCCATTTCTGTGTCAATAAGATTTTTCTGTGTTTTGGGCTTGAAATTGAATCACCAGGTTTGTTCATTTTTGTAACACTACATGTACCCATTTTAAAAAATAGAGAGTTCTAACTTGAAATACCAGAAACTGAACAGTGGGTATAATTCAAGCTATACGTAGGCAGATGTGAAGTTAAGAGAGCAGTGAAATAAGTGATTGGGTGTGAGAATTTGGGGGTAATTATGTAAAGTAAGATTGTTTCATAAAGTGCAATCATTAAGATTAAAGTGTCTACTTTACACAGAAAGTAGATAAAATCTCCAGATTTGGTTTGGTTTTAAAGACGTTCTTTTCTCACGTATGAAAAACAGACTTTGAGTGATGAAAGCAAAGAGTTGACCCCATTGTTTCTCCTAAGCAAAGGAAAATTTACCCTAAATGTGGCACAAGTGTTCTTATGAAGAGGGAAAAGGTAGTGGTATCTCGAATGAGGCTGATCACTAGGAAAGATTAGATGTAGTTCTGTGAGTCAGATGGCATTTGTTTCTAGTATTATCTGGAATTATATGAGGGATACCTATTGTTAGAAAAGAAATTATTAGGAATTTCCCTTGAGCATGTTCTAACCACTTAGTAAGATAAAATAGATTCTTTTTCTGGCCTATATGAAATGACAGTTAACCTACACTGAGAGATTCAAGAGAAGGATTTTGTTAGATGTACCTGTTTTGATTCTGAACCCAAGTTCCTAGAAGAGCTTCAAGAACTATATATTGAAAAATATAGTTAATTCTAGAATTGTAAAGGGACTTGACTCAGCTGAGCAAAATCAGCTGAATGGCCAGTTACCTTTGTTGTCATCCCTGATTTCACATAACCTCACAAATATTTAACAACAAATGTGGTTGTTTATAAAGGCACAGAGTGGTTAGAGTAGGGAAGTACAAAAAAGAAATAGCATTTGAATTGCTGATCTTAGTAGCATCAGCTTTTATTGGGTGAGTATTTATTCAGCATTTGATCCACTAGATGGGTAAAATGAAGTATTACGGATGCTGCTTCTCCTGCTGTTCAAGGATTTTACTCAAGGTTTAATCAGTTATCAGGTAGTTACCAAAAGGGGTGAAGACTCAGTCACCTTAAATTAAGGCATTTCTGTGCATTAACTGCCAGTAGGAAAATTCTAGGGAGAACTGGATCTAAAAATCAAAGATTTCTCTATATGAAATCTGTTTCTCTATATGAAAAATCTATTTCCTCTCTGATATGACAGAATTTCCCTGTCTAGGGACAAAAGTGCTCATTTGGATTTGGCTTTTAGCAAAGATCCATCAGGAAGTGTGAGTCAGTTACTCTGGAAAGTTTAATCTAGTAAGGAGAGAAACACAGTACTACAAAGGATTAATATTCAGTTCCCTTTGTCAGAACTACCTGTGTGTTCACAGAAAGCCACATGAAAGATGCGCCTGGCTTCGTTCATCTTCAGAGATTTCCTGCATACACAGCTCAGCTTTAGCTGGGCATTCTGGCCCAGTGTTTTAACTCCTATATACCCAAGTCTTACACATATAAAGATGGATAAAATTGTCAAAGTTCCAAAACTCCAATTTTGCCTTCTTTTTAAACTCTTTCATTTGAAAATGCTTGGTCTCTTGATCATGAGGTGTGTTTGCTTGACAGTTAAATAGGCAACACATTTTATTTTGAAAATGTCTTTTTAAAAAGGTGGTATGTTTTCAGTAGAATCACAAGCATCCATTAAAGCTTTTAAGTGGCTTTTACTAATCGGTAAAGTACAAGACTTTTTTTTATGGGGGGACGTGGATAAGGTACAGGAGGATTTTTTTTTTAATGGAATAATTTGACAGGGTTCTTTTGAATCAGATAGCAACTAAATAGCACAGCTCAGGATGTCAGAGGGTAACCCTTATATTTATTGTGTTTAATGAATGGGAATCATGCTGTTTTCATGATGCTTAGCAAGATTGTACAAGCCCTGGTTTAAATTTAGTCCTGTTTCTTTGCAAGTGACAGCTGTCATAAGAGAGATGAATTTCCCATCCAAGTGTTCTTTTCCTCTCAAGTTGAGACTAAAATAATAGCATCTAGCTCCTCAGGAAGAGATTTTGGAAACCAATGATTTTTTTTTTTTTTTTTTTTTTACATTTTAAAATCTAACAGGCAGATGCAAATTATAGTACTACGTATTTTTCTTTATTCTCTTTGTGGCAGAGCTGGTTGAGGGTAGTAAGGGCACAGCGTCCTGGTCTTTGCCAAGAATGATATGCCAAGCTTCCTAAAGCTTTCCATCTTTATAGATCTTTTCATCTTCAAAGAGCTTTGCAAGCATTTTTTTACCACCACCTGCCTGGGAGGTAAGAATTATGCCCATTTTATAGATGGAGGAAGTGGAGGTGGAGGTGTAAGTGACTTGCTTGAGGCCACCCAGTGAGTAGGCATCAGAGGAGTACCAGCTTCCATTTCTTAGCTGAGTCCACCAACAGCTTTTTCTCTCTGGGGTGGGTCATGTCCCCTTCAGAGCCCCAGATCATATGGTAACATAAAATCTAAAGGCTTCAAATAATCCTGAATAGGAGAGAGACATAGAATAGAGTGAGTCTCATTTTGTAGCTCTTACAATTAAACCCTGGAAAATCTAGACATAAAGAACAAGCCATTCAACCCTCTTAAGGCTCACTTCCCACATCTATAAAATGAAGACAATAATACCCATCTATCTGCCTACTTCACGGTTTTTGTGAGCACCAAATTCAAGACAAGCCAATAAGGACAAAAATTTTTAAAATTCTATAGATCTCTGTAAATATCAGGCATTATTATTGTTGCCAGAAATGATGATAGGAATGCTTATCAGAGGAGTAGGAGTTTTCTAATTAAGAGTCTGATTGTTTTGGTGATTTCTGGCAAAGAGTAAGTACTGTCCTGTAAGAATCCAAATACAGTGGAAGAAAAGACTGTATTAAGGAAACATATTAGTAATATTTATACCTATTTAATAGACAAAATGGCAAAATATGGTGATTATTAGTTTGCATAATATGCAAACTGGAACACAGCTCTCCTAGAAGACCCTGGAACATGCCTGAGGTTTGGAATGTATTTTTGCAGTACTCCAAGCCCCAGGTCCATCCCACAGTCTGTTCCCCTCCTGGGTCTGTTCCACCATGGAGATGCAATAGGAGCTCTCTGCAAACCCTTACAGTAGGTGGCTCTGAAGCGTCAACGTCTAGCACATACAGCACTTTTGCATAATATAGAAAACAATGCCACCTCTGAAAGGGTGAGTTACACAAAAGGAGCCCTCTTGCACAGACAAAATAGAAAAGGGCTCCTGGCTATTTCAGGGCTCAGTGCCTGGTGAATTTCAGCCCTTACCTTTTCACCCTCAGCTGGGCTCTAGAAGGTCATGCATAATTTGCACAACCATCCTTGGAGGCCCTGGAACTAGTTAGTGAGCAGATCCTCAGTCTAAGAGACAGGAACTCCCAGAGCCCCTCCAGGGAGCACGGTGCTGCCTCCTCAGCGCTCCACCAGTGGCCTTGATACACAGGCCAGGCTGCCATCCAGGCGGCTGCAGAAGCCTTTAATACCCCAGCAATTTTTAAATGGGGATAAAATAAAGTGACTAATCCATAAAGGACTTGGGCCATTTTGCTGAAAATAAAATCAAATGCCTTAGGGTTTTTCTTTTTAATCTTTATTGGTTTTTCTGCTTACAAAAGCAATATGTGCTGGTTGTAAAAAAATTCAAACATTAGAGAGATATGTAACATAGCAAGTGAAAAGTCCTCCATGGTCTCAACCCTTCTGGAAAAAAAAATTGTCCACTGATTGGAGCAAAAGATAGTTGTTTTTTTTAAAACAGTAGTTCTTGAATATTTTTGCAAGACACACAAAACTGGTTGACATTCATTTGTGGGACATACTCTCATGGGAATACTCAAGGTTTGGCCATTTTCTGGCAACCCCACCCTGTTTAGTCCAACTTAAGAAAATATACAGTTATGTTAGTGAACTACAGTGAATGGGTAACCTTGTGTTCATATTATTTTATTTTTTACATGAGCCAATAAAAAACTTTAAAATGTTTTTTAAACTTCAAAAATTTTTTTTTGAAATATTGTCAGTAACAAATTCCCGCAACTGAGCTCAACATACCACTGGTGTTGCAGCAAACAGCTAAGTGCCAGTGTTGTACAGGATTGCTGAAGTAGCTGGTCTAAACTGCCAGTCATTATTTGGAGGATAAGCAGCTTTCCTTTATCCCCACTTTGGGAAGAGCTTAAAGTCTCTAGAAAAGAATTCCATTTGGCTATAAGGCAGGATTTCTTATCAACAACAACAGTAATAATAACTACTATTTATTAGGTGCCAACTATTTTTAAGAACTGTGTGCACAAATATATTTTATAAGTATTATCAAATAATCATATATACATCAAGTGGTCGTACATACAGCACGTCATTTATGCATCATATTATTTAATCTTCAAATATGATACTGAAGCTCAGAGAAGCTGAGTAATTTGCTGAGCCTGAAGAACTGTGAAATCTTTGTATTTGTTACTTTTGTCAAAACTCCACCCAGAATTTTTTTTTTTCACATGGGCAGGCACTGGGAAGCAAACCCAGGTCTCTGGCATGGCAGGCGAGAACTCTGCCTGCTGAACCACCGTGGCCCACCTCTACCCAGAATTTTATAAAATCAAGAAGAGTAGATTGAAGGCATTTGAGGATTACTTGCAGTTATAAACTGACCAGATCATTCCCAGAAAGGTATCTTGACATCAGTTCCTAAGTAGGGTGTAAGTTTGATCAAATTGCTTATGCAATGTATTTGGACCCTGGGTTAATGGTTGCATACCGAGAGCAGTGTGCTTTAGCTTGGCAATGCAGCATGGTAAGGAAAAGAAAAAAGCAAAAGCTAAACCTTTGAGTTAGCTAGAAAGACACAGTGTGTCTCAATTCCAGCTTTGCAGCTTACCATCTTTCCAACTGTGAGTGGGTTGTATAGCCTCTCCCTGAGCTTCAGTTTTCTCATTTCTAAAATGCATAATAATAATAATAATACCTACTTCATAGTTGTTGGAGTGGATGAGAGAATGCCAGCACACTATAAGTACAAACAGATGTTAGATGTTATTAATTATTATCATAAATCCTGTAGGTTATTATTGGGAGTTCACTACTCACCCACAGAAGGAAGTGATGGGTAGCATTTCTTATACAGATTTTTTTTTTTTATAACTCTCTGGGAAAACTGGCATTGTTCTCTGTACCAAGATACCTCCCAAGGTAGATACTGAGGAATAAATGCGGTGTTAAGATTGCCAGTGCCCGTGTTCCTTTTCTAGTCTAAAATAAACAGCAAACCTTTTCTAAAAGTCCAGTGCTAAATATCATCCCAGCCAAAGGACCACTTGGTCAGTTAGCACATTTGCATTCCAGGAGTCTACCTCTTGTTTTTAGCTCTTTGAAACGGCAGAGATTTGCCTTTGCAAGCGTGGAGAGGTTGCCTGAATTACTCAGGGTGCATGCCGAGCAAATAATTTAAGCAACAGAGCTGAAAATGTGGGCAAATTCGAATTTTTCAAAGCAAGATTGTTCATTGTTAAGTGAATTCATGATTATATGTGCATGTCTTGCTTCAGATATTCCACTACACAATAAACGTCTTTGCCGTGATGAATATGTATGTGGACTAATTTAATAATATACTTGTGAATGTTGACAGTAGTGGTGTCTGGCAGAAGTTATCCTTTGAAGTGCTGAGTTAATGTGTGCAGTATATATATGGGCCAAGACTCATAATTTGTGTTAAAAGAAGATTATTTTGAGAAGACACAACACTCTGTGTTAGGAAATGAGGAAGCCTGAGAAGTGGAAAGCAAAGGGCATAGGGATTCTTGTCTTTTCCTGCTTATTGGACTGAAATTCAAATGTATGAAACGGTCTTCTTTTTGAAGAATTTGCAAGGCTTTGACGACATTTTTTCATCGGTTCTGTAAATTTATTAAAGCGGAAGGGGGTACTTTGTGTATTGTTGGATTAAATGCAAGGCTGAATAAGTGCCTTGTACCAATCTGCAAATGTTTGCCTTCTGCAAATACCAACACATGTGATTAGAGCGCATACAAAGGGTTTGCTTTTTGGAGCAGGTGGATTTTAGTCATTTCCTAAAGAACACTTGCAACTGAAATTGTCTTCTGAGATAAGGGAGCCACCCAAGGAATACTCTGATTCTTTGGCCAACCTTGCCCACTGTAACTAAGCACAAATACAATGGGGACAAAGGTCTAGGAAATACAGTTCAGTTTACAATGAATCCATTCATACTAAGCTTCCTGGTCTCCATATGCTTTGTGAAATCTGTCTCAGTTCAGATGTCCTCTGGAACTCAAAGCCCCGGGAAGCTTGCGTATGGCTGCAGCTCAAGGGCTTGCGAGCTTCACACAGACCAGCAGTCCCTTGCCATAGAGGCACCAAATTTTGGGTCTGTGCTATACCTACCCCACAGCTGGGAGCTATCCCAAAGGCAGAAGTGCTGTGGCTAGGATGGCGCTCCCGGGGTCACCTCTCAATGCAAGCAGACCCCTCCATGCCAAACTTCCATACCTATAACTTGCAGGGTTAGAGGAGCCATTGGCGGGCATTTTGGTCACTGCCTTTAATGCCATCATTTCCATTCGCATGGGTAATCTACTAAAAGTCCAATCAGGCTGCACAGCAATAAATCATTTTAGATTTGCTCCTAATACAGGCTTACCCAGCAGTCCCAATATGGCCTTCCCAGGACCATCATATTCTTACAAAAGACTAAATAGATATGCTTGATCTTCCTGTTCTTCAGACAGAATTAAGATGATTCTTGGAAGACCAATGCATAGTATTGCTTTAATTGCCATAGGTAGTTTTAACGCTAACTTAAACCATGGGGCCTTTCAAAGTTTGTCCATCTCTAATTTCTGTGATTGCACTTGAGGTGAGGCAATAAGCAAAAGCAGCTCAGTACTGGCCGTCTTTATTTCACATATAAATTGTATTTAATAGGTGTGCCAAGCATTTTGTTTTGCCTAATTATTCTATCCTTAGGGGTAGGGCTGTAGACTTAGGGGTAGACTTGCAGACAGTCTGTGGCACAAAACTTTACCTTGATGATATTAACTTTATGGTTGAAAGGTTTTGCTCCTATGCAAATGGACTAATTTTTAACACATGGTAACTATATCAATTTTTTTTAAAAGATGAGCAAGCAATGCTTATCATATGTAACGTATTACTATTTCAATTGAATATTATTATTATATATTATATTATATATTATATAATTATTATGGGAAACTGGTTCTTATTATAAACTAGTTAATTCAGGTGTGAAAATCCAGAAAATAACTCTCAACTGATATTAGCTTTCAGAATTTTCTAACAATACCTGACTTTTGTGAATGTCTGAAAAATGTTGGGTGTAACCATCTCTCTCTAGACTTGCAGACAATCTGTGGCACAAAACTTTACCTTAATGATATTAAAAATATTGGAGTCAAAACTGTGAGGCATTATTGTAGTGTTCATAAAGAATTTTTTCTTGAAACAAAAAAATCAACCTAGGCTCTAGTATAGGGAGGCAGAGTTGCAAATTATAATTTTTACATGTACTCTTAAATACAGTAAGATGCATAACTCAGAATATACATACTAGGTAGTATACAAAGATGCTATTATTGTGATGTTAGAATGCTTCGGAGTTATGGAAAATATGTTGATGTGAGATCTTGAACAATAGTTAAATCTGGACATGGTAACTTAGTGTATTAATGATGGGAAAAGTGGTTGATAAAGAAAGAACCTTCCTTCTACAATAGGGTTCACTCCCTAAAATTGCCAGGATACTTTTACTAATCCCCTTGAAAGGAAGTTATCAGGTACACTTAGGTTACAAGGTGGTTAAATCCAGTAGTTTTATGTGTGCTTTCTGTAGCTATTGAATGCAACATATGTCAAATTCAGAGTGGCTGTTGAAATTATCCTAGGATATGGGGTGAAAGAGTGGGCTGTGTGTGTGTATATGTGTGTTAATTCCATCGTGCGATGTAGTCCTGGGATAGTCATGACTCAGTGCAAGGCCTGGGCTAAGTACGGGCTCTATGAAAAATGTAACGTGATGCACGGGTGGTCGAGTGATAGAATGTGCACCTTCCGTGACCCGGGTTCGATTCCCAGACCATGCACCCCTGCCCCCCCCCCAAAAAAAAACCCGGAAAGAAACAAAATATAACAGACTTGAGCCCTAGCAGTTATATTTGTGTGTAATTTAGTAGATAACGTGACATGGCATCCAATAGTAAAAACCGTAGACTAATGAGTTTAGCATAATAGAACATTCCAGGTGAATTTGCAAACCTTGCCATCCTGTCTTGATTTCACACATAAATTCTATTCAATAGGTGGTCCAAGTACTTTGTTTTGCCTAATCATTCTATTCCTTAGGTTATTTTTTAAATTCTTAATTATTTTCCTTCCTACTCTGCTCGAGATATAATACATTTGCTTAGAAACGTGCTTTGTCATATTTGGGAACTTTGGGGCAATCTGTTTTAATTATTTGGTTAATCTTCCAGCATGAGGCTTCTTTAAGTAATCAGTTGGCAGAAACACATGCACACTGTACCAGGAAATCCACTTCCATCGTAAATAACTGAGAAGCTACATATCCGATTTGTCAGGATTCATCATTATTAAATTCAGATAGGATATTAACTTTATGGTTGAAAGGTTTTGCTCCTACGCAAATGGACTAATTTTTAACACATGGCAACTATATCAATTTTTTTTAAAAAGATGAGTAAGCAATGCTTATCATATGTAACGTATTAATATTTCAATTGAATTCTTTTCCTAAGTAGACCTGACTTTTTGGAGTATATTTTTCTCTACCAGTCGAACTACACTGTTCAGCCAAGACAGATTTATGACCTTTTAAAAATAATGATGGAAAATGAGATCGGAGGAAACGTTTTAGTATCTGCTTTGCTCTGAGGCCTAAACTGCGAGCTCTCCAGTTCTTGAAGGCTTTGAAATGCTGATTCCAGCCTTCTTGTGGATTCTTAAACACCTTCTCAAATGACCCATTTTAATAACCCGAAAGCTATTATATAACGAGCAGCCATAATTTAGTCCAGGGCTCTAGGGGGGCCCTCACAGTTCAGCAATGAATAGTTAATGCAGTATAATGTTTAGCAGGTTATTAGTTTTCACTATACAAATGCTGATCAGGGAACACTTTTATAAGGTGTTTAAAAGAAAATGTAATTAACTGGTTGCGTGCTTCTGTTGCAGCTCAAATTGAAATTATTCCATGCAAGATCTGTGGAGACAAATCATCAGGAATCCATTATGGTGTCATTACATGTGAAGGCTGCAAGGTAAGCTTTTTAAATTGTTGTTGTTGTTTCTATTTATGTGAGAATCTTTGTGATTTCTTTTTTTTTTACTTCTATCTCTAAAAATTCAACTCCTTGGAAATTTGAGTGATGGGAAATGATAACTATTTTGTTCTTAAATTACAATCAAGTCAGTTATATATAGTTTAGCTACCTCCTCCAAAATATCAGAAGGCTAGCAAAAGGGTTGGGTATTGTTCGTGATGTTTGATTTTCACATTCAATCCCAGAACTGATTAAACTGATGAACAATCTCGTCGTATCCCAGTAAGTAATCAGAATGTGATTAGAAGTCTTTTTGTTGGCACACAAACGTTGACCGTTCTTTTCAAGTTATGGGGAGCCCGGTGGGAAGAAGTGAGTTCTGATCCTGGCACCACCACCTTCCATATAATCTTGGCTATGTCTTAATCTTTTAGTAACTCAGTTTCTTGTCTGTAAAGTAGGCATAGCACCTGGTTTTTCTACCTTTTAGAACTATTCCAAGAATGAAAATGCAATACTATAAGTGAAGGTCCTTGTAAATTGAAGTGCTACTTAAATCTAAATATTATCATCATTATTTCTGTTTTTATTATTGCTGACCTTCTTTTAGAGCAGTATGTGCAGCATAAGTACAATGTGGGAATGAGAAATAGAGATATTTATTCTAATAATTCGAGACCGCCAAACCCAGATTGCTTCTGTTAGTCAAATTTCAGTTTATTAAGATTTAAATCCTCCTGTTTATACTGTAAGGGCCTTGAGACAGCTTATAGGCTAAAACAGTACAAAATAAACAAGAGAAAGGCTATCTAAACATGCAGGAGGCCTCGGAGACATCCGATTGTTCAAACCAGACCTGACTTAGCCCTAAGGCTTTTTGAGGCCGAGGCAAGAAATAAAATCCATGAACTTGGTCAGCTTTGCTGTAATGAAGTTAGAAAGTACAATGTCATAAAATGCAAAATCACCTACTGACACAAATCACAGACTGGAGGGAAATTATCCACGTGATTTCTTTAATTTTTCATTTTACTATTAATCATTATAATATTGCTTCTTTGCACATGTACACATGCTAAATGTTGATCCCTAGATGGGTGAAGCTTTCCTATTGTGATTTCTGCACACCAACTAACACAATTAAATAAAAAAACAGAAAGAAAATCACCTGTCTCTTAGGTGTGGGGAGCTTGCTACATGTAAAGGGGATTTTTAATTATTAGTCTCTGTGACAATCCCTCCAGGCCTCAGGGTTCTGGTTTATCAAAGGTAAAAAAGAAAAAGAAAATTCATGCCCTTTTTCTTCCTTGTTGCACATTCAAAACAAACTAGCAAGCAAACAAAATAAACTGTGGGGTTTATGCCGGCCCAGGATCTAAGGCTGATGTGGCTGGACAGGTCAGTTGCCCTCCAGCCTTGCCACTATGCATGCAGACCTCCCAAAACTGTGCCCTGGTAGGAGATGACAAGAGGAGAGAGACAGCAGTGCCTCCTTACCAGGAATTCCAAGAAAACTGAGTGTTTGTGCATTGCATGTCACCTAGGTGTTTTCTTAAGGGGACGGGGTCCTAGGCTACAATCCTGGATTCCAGTTTGCTACTTGTACATTCATTTCACCCAAGAAATGGATCACTTTCTCAGAGTATTTCAGTTGGTTTATGTGACAAACTGAAACAAGTATTTAGGAATTGGGTCTGGGGCAGGGCAAGGTGGGGGTGGCAGCTACTTCATATGAAATGCCCCAACAATTCAGAAGATTAACATGCTTTCAATAAAATGGACTTCTGTTTGTTGTGTGGTTTTCATCATATAAAGTCAGTGAGACAGAGAATTAGAACTATGGAAAGTTGAAAACTATTTGGGCATTGAGGCTGTACCTGGACAAAATCTAGAAGGACTCTGGAAAAATGACAACTGTGCAACAATAACTGCCTTTTGTTTCCTTACTGCTTTTATTTTTGCCATAAAATTGACTGGCAGCTGACTGGCTGAGCACCGCTGTATTTACATAGGCACAAACACACATTTTCTCTCCCACCCCGCAGGTTTGTTTATGGCAAAAATAAAAGCAGTAGGGAAACAAAAGGCAGTTATTGTTGCACAGTTGTCATTTTTCCAGAGTCCTTCTAGATTTTGTCCAGGTACAGCCTCAATGCCCAAATAGTTTTCAACTTTCCATAGTTCTAGTTCTCTGTCTCACTGACTTTATATGATGAAAACCACACAACAAACAGAAGTCCATTTTATTGACGTACTGGGCCTATGCCCAGCCTGGAACATATACAATGTTATGTGTTATACATGATGCAAATAGTATTTGTTTTCCATTATACTTTCTGTTTTATGTAGTACTTTTACTCCTAGTTATAAAGTAAAGAGACTTCTATTTTCGCCATTGATGTTAATTATTTATCTTGTTCTAACCAGGTGAAGGTTTATCGTGACCGAACGTAAATAATTTATCTGTGTGATAGTATAATTAGACATATGCAAATTTCTAATGAGATATATTAAACAGATACCTAATGAGAGGAAAGAAAGTGACTCAGTCATTTTTTGAGCTAATCATTTTGTCAATGTATTTTAAATTACATTTTGAAATCAACGACCTGAAGCCATATAATTGCTAAAATAATTATCAAGACCCCATATTTATTCAGGTAAGCACAGCCAAATGGCCTAAGCTTTGGTAGCTTTCCATTGTTCCTGGGTGCTTCCAGCTTGTCCCCTCCTAGTCCCCGCTGCTCCCTATTAGGTGGTTATCATGCTGTGCTTAATTAAACTCTGACTCTGGTTTCAGTCCTAGCTCTGCTACTGACCAGCTTGAGCAAGTACCCAAGCTCCCTGTGTCTACCTGTTCCTCAGTTTCCCCACCTGTAAACTGAAGACAGTAATTGTAATCACTTTCTAGGGTTAGCACACACATTTAAGTAAAGCACTTAGAAGAGGGCCTGACACGTAACAAAGCTCAGTGTTGGCTCTGATTATCAGTATCAGTATCAGTATCAGCCAAACCTTAGTACCTTCATAATATTGCTCTGTAAAGTCAGATTATTATTTCCAGGAAATCTCTGGGCCCAGTCTTGATTTTTATAATTGTTTGCCATCTGTTATATAGAATCAGTCAATAAAAACAGCAACAACATGAGTACCTTCTTGAAATCAGGTACTGGGTAAGTCCTATGTGAGACCCGAAGACCTCATTTGCCCCTCAGGCACTTGGCAGTCTGGTTAGAGAGATGAGGCATGCATAGGAAAGGCTAAACAGCAATGCCAGAACTAAACAATGATTCGAGACTACGAATCGGATGTAACACAAGAGCAGTGGCTTCGAGGAGAGATGTGACTAGTGAGGTCTCATTGAGGACGCACGAGCATTAGGATGGGGACGGGGAGGTAGGCGAGGAGGATTCCGGCAGTGCAGGATGGTAGGGAGGAGCAGCGCATGTGACAGGCAAAGTCCCACAATGGGGGAATCTTTGGTTATGTTTAGGGAACTAGCATGCAACCCAGTGTGACTGGAGCAAAGGGTCACTTTGAGTGGGTCGTGGAAGATAGGCAGAGGCAGGTATGCCATCCCTGAACTTTTACAGGCTCTGTTATACCAAAGTTTTCATTATAAAGGTGTTTTGCTTATTCTTTTGAAAGAATGAGGGAACTGTGCAGTGGGACTGCTCAGCCCTCAGTATTGCACTTGAGAAGAACAGGTGTTAGGGATCCCAGCATGCAAAGGCTCAGTCCTGTCGGTGGAGGTGTGTATCTGAGCACCTGTGTATCTGAGCACCTGGACAGCGGTCAGTCCAGGTAGGCTGTGATGTGAGGTTGTGTAAGGGAAGCTAGGGCAGGCCGTGCACACATGGGCAGCAGAAAAAGCCAGAAATAAAACAAGAGTTGTAGATGTTAAGGTTAAAATTCGGTCATCAAATGAATAAAAAACCCTGAAATGTTTAGAGAAAACTGCTAAACAGTTGAGGTTTTCTTTTGAGCTATATTCCCAGTTATCATTCAGCTTCATCGTAAGATAGAGGAGCTGCTGTTCAGAGGATTTTGATGAGAAGTTTATCTCAGGATTTAAAAAACAACCTTCTCTTGTCCATATCCTTTTAGACTTTTTGTCTTTATTTCAAATACAGCTTTTTAAATGAAAATGTATGATCACACATTGGGATAAATGAATTGGTTTCTGATTATATTTAGGACCTTTGCTCTTAAAAGATGGAGGTCTTAAGAACAGTGTAGCATTTGCTGGTCAAATATTTACTCAGCACTTAATACATTTAAGATAATGTTCTATGCAAAACCTCTCTTCACCTAGAAAAGGTAAATTTGGACTAGTTTCCTTACATTAACAACTATATTTAAAATTTACAGCGAAAAGTTTTTTAAAATTAACAGTGAAAAAAATTAACAGTGAAATTTAGGAAATAAAATGAAATAAATGAACGGTGAGACGTCTTTTCAAAGCTATCTAGAGAGCATACTTGGATGCTTTTCTTTTTCCTGAATACAAATCGTTAAAAAAGCAATTTATGGGGGGGCCACGGTGGCTCAGCAGGCAGAGTTCTCGCCTGCCATGCCGGAGACCCGGGTTCAATTCCCCATGCCTGCCCATGCTTTTAAAAAAAAAAAAAAAAAAGCAATTTATGGAACTTATTATTTACTAGTGTTGAAAAAAAAATCCACTCATGTTTCTTTCAGACCTAATTTGTCTTTTTGAGGGCTATAATATTTTTATTTCAGCTGTGAAATGTCTCTATCCCTGGATAAATTTTGTTCACTTTTTCAGCATTGATACATTCATAGTCAACATTTTTACTTTAATGCTTTATAACAGCCAGCCCCAGGATTAGGGCAAGCTATTTAAAATTAAAAGTAGACTTGGGGGGTGGGCCACGGTGGCTCAGCAGGCAAGAATGCTTGCCTGCCATGCCAGAGGACCCGGGTTCGATTCCCAGTGCCTGCCCATGTTAAAAAAAAAAAAAAAAAGTAGACTTGGGGGGAAAAAAAGTAGACTTGGGGAGGGCCAGCTGTTATTGCATCCTTGCGGCATCCAAGTTTCAGTTCTGTTTTCTACAGATGATAAACACGAACTTTTGTTTAGCTAAATCTTTCAGTCCTAGGATGAAAGACAAATGGGTAAGCATGGGTCAGACCCCCAACTTGCGTCAAGATGATTCGGATCTTGAGGGGTATGTTTTGTTTGTTTTGTTCTTAATCATGTCTCAGTAACCACCGCCCTCCCTTCACTCGCAGAAACCCTGGGGCTCCTGGCCTGCGGCGGCCGGTGCCCTCTCTCAGCGCTGTCCACTCAGGGGGTCCCCCCCGGGCCTGCGGGCGAAGGGCTGGTGCTGAGCGTGCTCTGAGTGTGGCAAATCCCAGTCAAAAGCAGACATCTACACTTACCACATATGACACATGAGGTCAGCTTTAATCAGAGATCATTTGCACATACAATTCTACAGGGAGGCCAGTCATTATTGAAAGAGAAAGTAGCTCAGGAGGCATGCATGTCTGTGATTTATTGCTGCCAGCTGTAGGAGCGTGGGACCGCTTCATCTAACTTGTGCGAATGAGGCTGCCTGATCTCTTGTAAAGAACAGATCTGCTTCCTCGTTTACTTCCCTGGGGCGACTATTCCTGCCCCTTTTCAATTTTATCATTTCCTCTGCCTCCTTCTCTCCCTGAGTTTAGTCCATGCCCTCTCTATACCCCTCACTGAAATTAAGTGAACGATTATCCTCCTTTCCCCCCTTTATCCAGATAGTTTCACTTTCTGCCCACATTTTACCCAAAGATATTTTCTTCTTCCTCACCCCCATGCTTCTGAACATTCTCAACAGAGAATTCCCAAGATAAGACTGCATCATAGTGCATCCTTTCATATAGGATGCCCTGCTTTTGTCAGCCTCAGAAACAGAAGGGGAGAGAGACGTGCAATCACTTCAACAGCCCCCCGAATTCCGCGTTTTTAGTTGTATTGGAAAATATAATAATCCGGGCAGGCATCCGAGCATTTACAATATATCACAGAGTTATGAATAAATCTTGGTTGTCAAAAGCAAATGTGTAGCCGTTCCAAAGCGTCTGCCATTAGGATTCAGCAAGGCAGCTGTCAGCTGTTTTCTTGTAATTAAACAGCCAATGAGCAGCTAATTAAGACATATGTGTATACAGAAGTGGAAGTGGGTATGTTAATGAACTGTAGGAATCAATTCATTAAGTGAAAATTGTCAAAAGACCAAACATCAGATCAGCATTTCAGCCTGTGCTTCAGGGGGAGCCCCAGGCAGGAGGGGACCCCCGCCCCCAGGGCATGACCCTTCGAGTACCTTCCAGACCGCACTCCTGGTTCAGCATCCAGCTAACCCACACTTTGGGGCAAAACCTCAACCCCAGTAGAAAATGCCATGTGTATTTTAAAGCTTTTCATTAAGTAGATCTAGTAAATGAAAGTGTTTTCCTACCCACATAGAAACTTGGTATTCAATATTTTATAAAATGCCATTTCCCTCACCCTGTGCCAGAACCATTATAAGGAACTTTGATGACAGAACTGAAGATGTGTTTTCGCTTGTTTTGTTTGCCTGTCTGTTCAGTCTGCCCTCCCTGGTTGTCTCAGTGTTTGTGTGTGTGTGTGTGTGTGTGTGTGTGTGTGTGTGTGTGTGTGTGTGTGTGTGTGTGTGTTGCATAAGCAGGTGTATGGCCTTGGGAATAAAATGCACCTAGAATTTAGGAATTCAAATCCTGGCTGTTCCTCTTACCTGCTATGTGACTATGGATACATGGCTTAACCTCTCTGCACTTACATTTCCTCATTTGTAAACAGATGTAAAATATAAACAGATATAAAAATAACTACTTTACGGGATAGATGTGAATTTCAAATAAATAACATTGGCAAAGGGTCTTACCTGGATGTCCAGCAGAGAATATGTGTCAGTACGTGGTCTTTACCACTGTTTTTATCACTACCATTATTTTTTCCTCTTGTCATTCATTCAACAAGTACTTGTTGACTTCTCTAAGTACTGGGTTAGCTGCTGGAAACAAACCAACAAGGCAATCAGTACTGGAGACAGACTAGTAAATTGATCGATCAATACAGCAAGGCCAGGGTAGCAGGCTCTAAGTCAGAGAAGGCTTCCAAAGAAAGTGAATTAGCCCGTGACTCCTGAAGGGAAGCCAGCAAGTGTGGGGTTTGCCCTGGGGTACTGCGAGCCTAGTAGCTGGGCTCCATCAGGGTGTGACTTTGAGAGGAGGATCGAGTCTAGGAGGAGAGGCCTGGACAGGAGGTCACAGCTCCATCATCAGTAGGGAGCCACTGAGCGCTAAGGAGCAGGGGAGTGGGTTGATCATATTCGAGTTGAAGAAAGAGATCTTTGGTGAATGTATGAAAAAATGGATTGGAGGGAGTGAGGTGGAAGCAGGGAAATACTTGGAAGGCTGTGTGGTCACATACCAATTCAGGAGGTGATCGAGATGAAGCCGTCAGATAATCGAAGTAAAGATGGAGAAAAGGGGATGGATTTGAGAAATAGAAAGGTGGCAAAAAGCGGCCTACTTTGGTGACTGCTTGGATGTGGGTGGAGAGAAGGCAAGGATGAGATGGAACCCATCTTTCTAGGGGGAAGGTGGTACCCTTCACTTAGCAAGAAAACAGCGAAAGAGATAAAGCTCGAAGATGGGAAGTGGGTCAAGGAATACTTTGTTCTGGGATGAAAAAAAAAATTTTAGCTGAAGTTTTTGTGAGGGAGTTGGGGGTATGACGGTGGGTCTCTAGAAGGCCAAACCACAACTTTGGGTAAATGTGTACTATAAGTAGAGAGGATTTCATTCAGACAGGCTGATGGGGAGCAGGAGATACAGCATAGCCAGATACAGGCTGGTAAGTGTTAACCATCTCTCTGGAAGACAGAAAGCCTGTACATGTGCAGATATAATTTTGGCATATATTTTACTGATGTAATTTCATATAGTTTACAAATAATATACATATAATTTCATATAGTTAATAATATACAGTACTCTTAAAATTTTCATACCTACAAATGATTGCTACTATACTTTGTATTTTTTCTGAACTCTGAACTTTGACTGATATTTTTGGTTTCGTTAATGAATGAGAGGAAACAGAACTACCGAAACATGTTCTGGAACTTGACCTATTCACCACTGACATGAACAGCCTCTTTGCTGAAACAGATAATAGTTTTTAAGTACTAGAAATATATTCCCTTAATTTTTTTTGGTGATATTCACAATGTGAAAGTAACAGACATGACATACTTTAAAGTTTAATCTGCATTATCATTTTCTTCATGTGTTAAAGTCTGGACAGTAAGCAAAACCATAAATCAAGCCCTGCTTTGTAGCATGTGCCAATTTTGTGGTATAAATTCTCCCACCATGTGGCCAATTTCAAGCTACCCACATGACATCTCACTGAGTAAAGGATTGAGAAGAGTCGGACAGTAGCACATCATCTTGTATTTCTACCATCCAGATAGAATCAGTGTAAATAACCCCAAGAACATAGATAATAGTAAAATAATAACGAAATAATTATAAAATATTACTTCCAGTAAAATCATTAGAAGGTGATGAGTTTTGAATGTTACCTTTGTTTTTAACATAATTTATTTAATTATAAGTTCATATAAATTAATTTTTAATAATGGTTATGTTGTACACCTGGCTCACAAAATTCCTACAATTTTAGCAGTCAGCTCCTGCAACCTGATCTAGGCCTTTCCCTGCACACACTGCTTCAGTTCCAGCCTGGGGAGCTCCAGGCTGCTGGGATAGACGAACTATTTCATAGGGCACAGACATAGTTGCAAAGGAAAAAATTAGGCAATAGAATTTTCTAGAGAAAGGAAGGCAGAAATCACAAGTAAAGCTTAATGAAAGTCTTGGTGAACTCTGGGAGGACACGCTGGAGAAGAGTTAGTGTTGAGACAGTGAGACAAAACGTCGATAGGCAAGAGTCTGTGTGTCAGGAAATCGAGACTGTATGACATTAGTTTTTGTTAGGCCAACATTTACGGAGACGTACTGAGAGGAGAGGGCACTGGACTTAAAACCATGACCCTGAGGTGCCAGGGCTGACTTTTACCAACTCAGAGACCTTGAACAAGTCACTTAACATTCCGAGCTGAGCTTTATTTCCGTTTTCTGCAAAATCAGAAAACTAGAATAAATCTCGGGTTGTTAACAAAAGGAAGGCATTAGAGCATTAGAGTCATCAGGGTGCTTTGTTAAAATACTTACCATGCAGGCGGGCCACAGTAGCTCAGCAGACAGAGTTCTTGCCTGCCATGTCGGAGACCCAGGTTCGATTCCCGGTGCCTGCCCAGGCGAGAAAAAAAAAAAATTTACCATGCAAAATTGACCTTTGTTTCTTTTTTAACCAAAGCCAGCATCATATTATTCAGAGAAATACATATGCCTGGAACATATCCCTGGAGGTTCTGGTTCAGTAGATCTAAGGTAGATGTAAAGTATATTTATATTTTAAAGTTCCACAGGTGATGCTGATACAGTGTTTAAAAACTACTGTGAGGGCAGTGCAATGGTGGCTCAGTGGTGGAATTCTCGCCTGCCATGCCAGAGACCTGGGTTCAATTCCTGGAGCCTGCCCTTGCAAACAAAAAAACAAAAACTACTGTTACTCTCTCAACTTTCTTCCAGCTCTAAACGTCTTGATTTGTATTATTTTAATTCATTATTTGCAATAACCACATCTCAAGATGCTGCCACTAGGTGGTGGTAGTGTGCCACAGTCACACTAAGTACGTGCCACCCCGAAATCCATCATGGTGGCTCTCTGCTAAGCCCACCATGTTTATAATTGCACATCGCCTTGTATGTGGACTTCCATAAAAAGCAAACTTTTATGCAAGCCAAAGCAGGAATTAATTAGCTCATCTTTGAGAAATAATACAGCTCTAAAATTAGGTGTTTAATATCTTTCGTAGTTAAACTAACAGCTTCAGCACTCTCTCCTTTATTACACCTCTTCTATTCCACCCGCAAACCCCACTCACTGGCTTGTGCTGACCTTGCTCTCTCTGTGGCCACAGACTCCTCAACCCCTGCAAACTCATCTCTCAGCTCACTTTTTACTTCTTTGCAAGACCTTCTCCAGGATTGCTTTCTAGTCAGTAAAGCTGCTCCTGCACTCATGGGCATATTTCTCACCAAATTTCCACCTTTCTTCCTTGTCCTTCTCTCTCTTCTATCCTTCTCCCTTATATGTATTCCTTAGCTTTTAGTATTTTATCAGGTTAACTTCCCAGACCCTTTAACCTCTGCAAACTCACAAAGAATGTTCAAAAGAAGGGTTTAAGGAAAGAGAGAAAGAGACACAGACACCAAGCCTGCATTCTGTCTGAAATGCAAAGCCCGGTTTGTCTGAGTCACAGAGACCTTACCCTGTCTCTCCTTTCACCACTTTCTGCTTTAAACCCCACTTGATCCCACCCATCTGGTATTTGATGGCTCACCTTGTGGATATGCCCCTGTTGACTTATTCCAAAGGAGAGAACTCTTCTCTGGCTCTTAGCTGTGCCACTCCCAGAATATTTTAGCAGGGATTTGTTCAGCTGACTCAATTGAGGAATAAATGGCATGGTAGGAAGTAAGGACTGTCTACTTGCTTGCTGACCCCAAACCCTTCAACCCACAGATTTCTAAATAAGTGGAGTCCTCTTCAAAGAGGGCACCTAGGACACCAGACATTAGTCCCAGCCATGGTGTCAATTACTCAGAGCCCACGTGGAAGGCCTCTTGGGGATTTACCTTTGCAATTTATGGCACAATTACTCAGACGTCTTTAATGATAGTAATCCTATGTCCTTGATGTAATATATATATATATTTTTAATTTTATATATATATAATAGTATATATAATATATTATAAATGAGCCAGAGTCATGTAGAAATAAGTATGGTGAATAAAAGAGACCATAAGTCTATTCAGAAATGAGGGAAGATTATGAAGTCAAGGGATTGACTTTCTCTTGTGACTTCTAACCCTGCTTCAGGAGGCAGCTGGAGAATAAGACTTGATTAAACATCTGAGTAACGGCAGCATGTGTCAGCTGAAGGGGCTAATGTGAAGGAAAACAATAAGTTGAGAGTAGATCAGCCTTGCTGATGGATATACCTTCTCCCTTTACACCGCCTAATTTGATGGTTGTCCTCTCACAATGAAAACAACCAAGGAAGAATTCTTTAGGTATGCAAGGGAAGCAGAAAAACAGATAAAGGGTCTAAGAGGGTGAGCCCTGGAATTAAACTACATGAATTCATACCCTGGCTCTTCCCCATTCCTGAGGTGGGACTCTGAGCACGTCCCTGTACCTCTCTAGGCCTCAGTTTCCTCAGCCCTACACCTGGGGAAGTGACAGCATCTCGTCACATTACCGTTGTCAAGATTAGAGGCCATAACCGACATAAGCGCAGAGCGCCTCGCACGTAATACGTGCTCGAGAGGATTCACCTGTCATCATCGTCAGTCTGATTATGCCTTCTCGGAGTTCAGCTGTAGTAAACCGGTGGTTGGATGTGGCTTCCGTGCTCCCGTTCTAGCGCTTTATCAGTGGTGTTCGATGTTAGCCTGAGTTTCATGGGTGGTAGCGAAAACGTCGCATCCTTTTTGTTAATCACCCAACCATCATTCAAGAGCTGGTCTGGATTTCAGATTTTTAAAAGACATGGAGAAACTGGAGAAGATCCTGAGGAAAAAAAAATACTAAAGGGGGAAGAGAATCTAGAAAGAAAGGTGATAGAGGCTGTGGTTCGGTCTGCAGAAGAGATAATGCAGCACATGGCTTCAAGTACCATATATGGTTCCTCTTAAGGGGAAAAAGCGACTCTTCAGACATTCTCTGTAGTCAGTCATCAAAAGGAAAAAATGGAATGGGTTTAATGTGAAGCAAGCCAAATATAGGCCCCACTAGAGGAAAAGAAATAAACCCCTGATCCTAGCCCCTATATAAAACTTCCACGATAACGATCACGCGGGCTGAGTGGTAAGACAGTCTCAAGAAAGAGATAAACACCTTTCAGCTTTGACAGAGATTATGGGTCTTAGACTAATATGAAGACCTAGACAGGAGATCACTTGGTGTCTCTTTCTAAGGATTATCTGTCTCTGTTACTATCACCATTTTCTTCACTTCTCTCCATTAAGCCCCAGAAAAAGCTTTACTACTTCTACTTCCTTTTCACAGGGGAAAAAGGACAGATAATGAAAAACAAGGCTAAAACAAAACTAAACAACACTGCTTTAGATATTTTAAGAAAAAAAGAGACTACCAGACTTGGAATAGAGCAGATTTAAAGTAAAAGAGAGTGTACTTGCTCAGTGGTAGAAGGCTCGCCTTCCATGCAGGAGACCCGGGTTTGATTCCTGCACCATGCACTGCCCCCCTCCCCCCCAAAAAAGGACAACAGAGAAACAGGCTGAAACCCTGCAGGAAACCGTGCATGATGAGGGAGGTTCGCAAACAGAAGAGGTCTGTGTCCTGCCCCCTCCCATCGCAGGTTGATTTTCAAAAGGAAAGACCTGGGACCTGAGGTCATCCACGTTGACTTGGCCCACTAAGGTCTCCCGCCACCACGAGAGAAGGCAGATGTGCTCAGACAGCTCTTCCCCCATAGCTCATACCTTTCCAGCTGAATATTGCTCTGCACTATACAAAAATGAGAAAGCACAGAAAAACTAAGAGAAAAATGTCAGTGGTCCACAGTTCCACCAACCAGAAGCAACAAGTTTTTCATCTTGGGATATAATTTTTCCAAACTTTCGTCTATGTTAATTTTTTTTTCAAAAATTGAATTACATTATGTTGATCACTTTTCTAGGTCGATAATTATATTTCTGAAATACCATTTTTAATGGTTGCCAAATAGCCTCTTGTATGGGTTTATAATATGATCTACCAATCAACTGGTATTGGGCATTAGGGTTTTCCTAATTTTTTTTGTTACTATTACAGATAGTGCTGTGATGAATATCCCTTAGTTAAACATTTGCACCGTTCTTAATATTCCTTTAAGAGATGTTCCCTAAAGAGTTGTTACTGGTTCAATGGGTAGGCATGTTTTAAGGATTTTGGTACAACTGGTAGTTTGTTCTCCTGAAAAAACATTGGGGGGGGGGGGGCGGTGCAGAGTACTCTTATCTCTTTGCCCACGATCTTGTCAGTTCTTTAGGATGTACCTTTTCTCTCTCCACCAGTGCCCCCATTTGTTGGGGTCATTTATCTTTATCATTAAATATATAAAGAATACTCATTTTTGCTTACGGCTCTGTTTCAATGACTATTACCTTATTTTCCTCTGCTTATCTCCCTAGCTTACAAACCCCCCAAGAGATAATTCAATAAAAGGTAACCAGAAAACCCCTGTATATTTGGAAATTAAGACATACAATATATCAGTCATAGACTGAATCATTTTGAAAATCAGAAGAATAAAAAAATACTACATAGCAGAACTGGTGGATTTCTGCTAGAACAACTAAAAGGAACACTTTCAGCTTAAGGAATATTAACACTGAAAATTAATGAACTAAGCATCCAGCTCAAGAAGTTAGCAAAATTAAACAGATAAATCAGTACATTAAAAAAATAATAACCAGAAAATTAAGTCCTAGAGGTCAGTAGCTCCTCCTTAAGTGTTTTGATACATCCTCTCATTTCCAAAACAGTACTCAGCATGTAATAAGAACTTGACGGGAATCAAATCAGATTTGTTAAGTTGTCAAGGCCACGAATCTGAGCACGTGGTATTTCCAAACTGTGAATGGCTGGGGAATGTTCCCAATCTGACAGATTTGCCCAAATAATCCGACCAGCTGCCATTTAACTGCCTGGGACAGTAGGACTAAGAGATTCCTAAAGGAAGGTGGATAACATCAGGAAGTGCTTTCTTCCTCTCAAGACATCCCAAAGAAGCCTTCTGTGTTTATTTTACTAAAAATATCTTAGAGATAAAGGTTAAGGATAAGTCCCTCTGCTGTCCCACCAGGCAAGTTGCCTTTGATCATATACAACCAAACACAGAGCTGATCCTGTACCTTTTACATAGGCAACTGTGGAAGTTAAAAAAAAAAAGTTTCACATGTGTAACGGACAGCGGATTAGGCTCTGGGGATCAATTTCACTGAAGGAAAAAGAAGTGACTTTAATTTCATTAATGGTCTCCTGGATGCTTCTGCTACAAGTTTAATTCTCCATTAAATATTAATGCCACTCAGTGCTTAGTCTACTGCGCCTTTAGTAACATACAGCTCAGACTGACACTAACCTGTTTTATATTTTATAACTGAATCACAGGGCTTTTTCAGGAGGAGTCAGCAAAGCAATGCCACCTACTCCTGCCCTCGTCAGAAGAACTGTTTGATTGATCGAACTAGTCGAAACCGCTGCCAGCACTGCCGATTACAGAAATGCCTCGCAGTAGGGATGTCTCGAGATGGTGAGCTCTCACGGCTTGAATTATGCCGTAGTATCATTTGGAGGGTGGGAGTTGCAAACATGCATTCTGCAGCACGGATGCAGACCTGACAAAATCTATAACCCCATCCCCAACCCTGTGTTTCCCCTGGACTTTGTGGAGTTCACAGTGGTTGTTGGCCCCTCCATAGTCCATTGGCATCAGCTGACTGGTTGGGGGTGCAAGTGTCCATGTGGTGAGAGCATCTTTGGGTTCTGATGTTTAACACACGACAGGTGGGTGACTCGGTTATAGGCATCATCTCAGGGCCTTAACATATATGCCTCCTGTGGGCCTGTCCCCAGTGGGATCCACCTCCCCAAAGCCATATAGCTAATTGTGCTTTACACTAGTAAACTTATCGGCAGTTGGGATGAATTCGCTTTTAAGCTAACTGGATATTTCGAATCACATGCCAAAGTCAAATATTTGTGCATACAGAATATGTGAAAATAGGGCAAGGCGTAGCTCAGTGACAAATGTTCTTTTCATTCGAAGAAGCTATTTTAAGAAATAGAGACCATCTACCATCCAATTACAAAACATTTCAAGATCTTCCTGGAAAACTATCTTAAGTACATTGAATAATCAACAACAGATTTCAAGACGGTTATGCTCATGCATGGAAACTCGGCATAAAGTACAGCGGGTACATTTTAACGACTTTTTCTAATATACCGGCTGGCTCTTTTAAGAGAGTCGTTTGAAAGGAACGACTCTTCCAGTGGTGTTCTTTCTGAAAGCACCAGCCGGTGGAAAAAAATTCTTCTGAAATCCAGGCAGGCTTTCAGAGAGCCAGCCTTCCCCAGTATCAGATGAACCTCGGGCCTGGGCCCTGTTATGATGTTCCTTCATTAGTGTTACCCAGGGTGTCCTCTTAGATATGTAGGCGTAAAAGTGACATTTTTGGTTTTGGAAGATGAAGTTGTAGAACACATACCATATCCTTAGAAATTCCTGTGATATGCAAGTGCACGGATTTCATCTTCTGGTAGCCCTTAAGAACTCGTAAGTTAAATTAAAATCACAAGTGGTGTGTGCAAGAGTTAAAACACAGTTGCACAATCACAGCAGAACAAACTTGACCTTTGGGTACTGCTGCCCTTGCATGTTCTAGAGTATTCTTTAAAAAAAAAATGATAAAATGCCTTCTGGAGATTTTACGTAGAATAAATAGTACAAGTTATTGGAATGAATTGGGGGACGTAAAATTACAGACTTTAAATTCAGAGCCCACATCAGCCTGATTGCTGTCTAACCAGCCTCAACCAAATGTGTGTGTAATTGGTACCTGAATCGCAGAAACTGAGAATTGACCAGTGTTCTCCAGCTTTCTAGTCTCCTGTGTGTGAAAGGACAGTACATCCCTGGCAGAACAAAGGATCCACCAGCTGGCCAGTGCACGGGTCTTGGTTCCCAACCTCATTTCCATCTATCCCACCTCCTGCCCCTAGACTCAAATAGCTATGGTAATGGTCAAATAGAAGAATTCCTCTACCCCTTCAGGTATAAATTTAACCACAATCAATTAGAATTAAGTCCCTCCAGCAGAGGATTTTTCTGTGCTTACAAAGTCCAGTGGAGAAATGAAATAGGTTAGTGGGAGAATTCACACCGAGAAATCATAGATTTTTTTTCAATTTCCTGGGTATTTCAGGAGAAATAATTTGGGGTCCTGAATGAGCTGCCAAGTTACTCCAGTTGTTGCTATACTTTAAATAGGGGGACACACCCCAAGGAGGAGCGTTGTGATCGCAAATCCTCCCAGCAGTGATCGGATACAGTGTTTGCCCTTTCCAGAATTCCGATACTCATATTACTTGAGGCCATGACAGCCACAGAAAGTGTCATTTAAATATCGGGCTCAAGGGCTTCACAGGTACTACAATGACCCATGAGTGGGAAGAGGGGACTTAAGTCAGGTAGATTCAGGGATGTAATTCAGGGAACTACAAAGGTCTCTTCCATCTATTCAGGCCTCTCCCCAAATCCCCAGATTCAGCCATTTGCTTGAGAAGAAACTCATTCGAGTGTCCAGAGTAGCGAACTGAATGAGATGTGAGGTCTGACTGCTTCCGTCTGGATGTGCGCCTGTAAGCCTGTGCGTCCCGGACAGCGGGCTGACCATGGGGAGGAGAGAGGCGTGGTCTTTGCCAGCTGCACGAAGGAGGGCGCACTAGCCCTTTAGGCTGCGTATCAGTGGCCCCCAGGGCGCCTCAGGTCTGTGAAACAGGAAAACACAGGGAGACATCGTTCCAGGGCGTCTAGGTCTGTTTCTGAAACAGCTTTTCCTCTGGGAACTGTTTTGCTGTACAGGGTGGAGCAAGCCCCTTGTGGGGTGGGACTCTTTTTCACCTTTGAATTCTGTCCTCATTTTGTGGTCATGGGGTATTGGAGATTGTCCGAGGTTTCAAAACAAACCCTAAAGCATGCCAGAGAGGAAGGTGACCGACATAGCATTGTCTAGGGTGTGGTCTGACTTTTTTCTTCCAGCTGTCAAATTTGGCCGAATGTCCAAAAAGCAGAGAGACAGCTTGTACGCGGAAGTGCAGAAGCACCGACTGCAGCAGCAGCAGCGCGACCACCAACAGCAGCCTGGAGAGGCCGAGCCGCTGACGCCCACCTACAACATCTCGGCCAACGGGCTGACGGAACTCCACGACGACCTCAGCAGCTACATCGACGGGCACACCCCCGAGGGGAGCAAGGCAGACTCTGCAGTCAGCAGCTTCTACCTGGACATACAGCCTTCCCCCGACCAGTCAGGGCTTGACATCAATGGAATCAAACCAGAACCCATCTGTGACTACACACCAGCATCAGGCTTCTTTCCCTACTGTTCTTTCACCAATGGAGAGACTTCCCCAACCGTGTCTATGGCAGAACTAGGTAATGGCACAGATGCTTCTACTGGGAAGCTCGACTCATGCCCTTTGAAGTAAAAGTGATATGTTTGGTTTTCCACTAGTGGCTCCTGTTATCGAAATGATACAACTGGACAGACAATTCGTCTTCACCATTGGGCTACCCTGTAATTCCATCCCGCCCCTTGCTTTTGGCTGTCTCTCGTTTCCTATGGTATATGCAATAAATGGATTGCTCTCTCAGTATCAAAGATGAGACAGAAGGAACTAAGACAGTCCATAAATCCCAAAGATAGTTTTAGGTTGAGGGAATGCCCATGTTAATTTCAGTTATTTTCTAAGTCTTGCTTTATCCCTAAGGCCACAAAATGGCAGCCCACAAATGGAACCTGGCCCGACTACAGATTTCTTTGACCTGAGCCGAGTTTTTAAATTTTTGAATCAGCTGCTAAAGTTTAAAATCCTGACAATGACACATAAAAGGTCAGACGTTCAGGTTCTTGCAGGAGAGAAGAAGTAAAATGATGGGTTACACTGGGCCAGGGCGTGTGAACAGTTAACAACCGGCTGGTACCAGTTTGCAGCTGACCCCTTCAGACAGGTCCAGCTCCTCTCAGCAAAGTTTTCAACCATAATGTAAACTATACCATGTCAAAGAAAAATTAGCTTCTTTACTTGCCAGCAAGTTTTGGTGATAGATACTGGTGACAAAACTGGCATATTTCATATAAGGCTCACCATGTAAAAAAAAAAAAAGTCATTTTCTTATTGCCATGAGATTGCCACTGTTCGGGAGATGTCCATATTTCTGGGTCACAACACAGAGAGTGGGAAACCTTCTATTTCAAGGAAGCTGTGTTAACATCCTCTGCTATATGTTTAAGCACGGCACTATTACTAGCCAAACTCTGATAAGACCCTTTTCCATTTTAGAATTTGAGCTGCCTCTCCCAGTGATCCCTCACATAAGGTTATAACCCTTTGGAACATTTTAATTAGTTGCTGTGGCAATGACTAAGTTAACACAGGGAGAGAATGAAGACTTCAGACAGAAAAAAACCCAGCAGGTTCTGTGTTCAGCACAGAAATCCTCAGTTCACAGAAGTAGCGGTTATGTCTTTAGATGGTTTCTCCTCCTCTGTACCCCATAAAATATTTTTTAAGTGAAAATTTGTATTTCCAGTAAAATCTTTCTCCAAATAGAACAAACTGACTGTTCTTTATGGTTTTTATACAAGTACCTCTTTATGGGTCTAAATTTAAATCCTCCAGAGCAGGGACATTTTAAGCTGGTCCTTAGCCACCAAACAGTATTAAAGGTGTATGGCAGCTCTTCTGATTAACAGAGAAACCTCTGAACTAGAAGCCAAGCAGAGCAGAGGTGGGTTTGATTTTTTTTTTCCTTGAACTAGAACAAAAACCTTCCTTTTTTTTTTTTTTAACCCATGCGATCTTGGATGGCTGAGCCTTAAGCAGAACTGTAATAGAAGTCCAATTTTCCAAAATGAATAAGGATTTGATTGAAAACTGACATGATACTATGAAAAATGACCTGGCTCACTTTAGGTTTACCCACCTGATCATAAATACTAGTGAATCTATCCCGTTTGCTCATGAAATATTTAACCCTGAAATGCATCCTTACAGCTTAGTCAAAGTGTTGCTGTGACTACGGCACAATCAGGTAAAAAGTGTACTAATTCCTAACTGGAGCTTAGAAAGGCTGAGACTGACCCCCCAGACTCCACACATCAGTCAGTTTCCTCTTCCACGGTTGTCGCCTCCTAGTACGGTCTGGAAATCCTGACACTTTCCTTACCTTTCCTTTGGCGTTCAAGTCCTCCTTTTCCTGTAACTAAATCGCTGATGTCACTGGAGGCTAGATTTTGTCATCAGATTTTAAACAAATGAACCTGGACAATAGGAGCAAAAAATTATAAACCAACATATCCTAAGCCCAATGCTGTTTTTCAGTAATAGTGTCTACAATCCATTATTTTAATGGGAATACTTCTGCATCTTTGTCGAGGAAATTTGGTCCTGATATACAATTAGTATTTGAATTATACATTCTAGATAAACAACCTAGGTTCATTTAAAAACAAAAAGTTAAAGCTAATTGTGCTTAAGAAACAATATGTTAGGTAAAGCATGAGAAAAGAAGTCTATGGGTTCTGGCCCCAGATTTTTTTTTTTTTTTAACAAGTTGTACAACTCCAACAAATCGTGTAACCTCTGCAAGCCTCAGCTCCCACTTGTATAGAATATGACAGTAAAAAGCACAGACTCTAGATCCAAACTATCTAGATTTGATCCACAACTCTCTGGATTTGAATCATGGCTCTGCCACTTGCCAGCTCTGACACCTTGAAAAAAGTCCTTTAACTTCACTGTGCCTCAGTTTTCTCATCTGTAAAATGGTGATAATACTAGGGTTGTTATGTGGATTAAGAAAGCGGAACTATAAATATATAATAGTAAATGTATTAAATATATTTGATATATATAATATGGGCCTGGCCAAATAGTAAATGCTACATAAGTATTAAACTACTCTCATCATTATTACATTAATGTTAACTGTAAAATGAGGAGAGTTTGGACTAGAGGACATCTAATGCTCCTTGCCACTGTAAAAATCTGTGACTCAGAGGCCAGGACTTTACAGCTAAAGAATCTAGGCCTTGGTTTTACGGATGAAGTAAGTAATCATGGTTGAGGAGGTGAACTGACTCGCCCCAATCACAAAATGAGTTATCAGCTGAGCTCAGACAGGAACCAGGCTTCCTAACTCATAGTTCCAAGGTATTTCACTATTCCAGTCTGTTCCTCTGAGAGACCATACTAACTTCTTTCAAACTTTAACTCAGGCTGGATATAGTCTTCTTTGCTGAAATGAAGATTTAAAAATAGCAATGTTTCCAATATCTTAGACTTGCCAAATCAACTGTGACTTGAAATCAAAGGCTTTGTAAGTCACTGAGAATGTAGCCACTGCCCTCTACTGGTTATTCATAGACACTGCATCATTCCTTATCCTTTCTTACTGGCTTTTCTAAAAGATGGACCTATTTAAGGTGGGAGAATTGGGAACCCTTTTTTTTAAGATTAAGTGAAACAACAAGATGCTGACCATCTTAACTGGAAAATAAATGTAATCCAAAGAGAATTCTATGAGTTTATTCACTCCTTAGGGCACCTCCTGACAACTGCTTCTTATGAATACTTTTTCATCTTTTTTTTTTTTATCTGCAAAAATCGGTTTACATTCTGGGAACCCTCTTGGAAGTGCTAAATAGAGGCCCTTCTTTTCCAAGCATCTTCTTGCCTAACTTATTTACACATCTGTTTTAATATTTCTGATTCCCCATCATCTATGTCTTTTATTCCCCTCTTCACAAGTGCCATTGAGTCTAAGACATAGAATTTACTAGCTTCTCCCTCTTTCTCTTTTTTTCTCTCCACCTCTTTCTTCCATTTAAGCTTCTGTCCTTCTGTTTATATTTTATTTTTATGTTATTTATTTATGTTGTTTTGTGTGTGTGCTGTCTGTGTGCTGGCCGGTAGGGCCATTAAGGTTTGTGATGTTTCAGCGTCTCTAAGGAGATTCCAGTTTCAAGCTTCATTTAGGTGAGCCTGCTCTGTTTTCACACGAACAAGTCTAGTTCTGTTTGACTCAAGTAGTAGCAGATTCCCAAATAAATAGGTATTACTAGTGTTGCCAAGTTTGCATTCAGCACCATTCTTTTCAATAACGTCTCTACTACGTATTCAAGACCCTTGGAAGGTGAGGTTTTATATTCATGGAATCTTGCCAGGTTTTCTTTTATGAAACTTTTTAAAATTCATCCTTCCATAAAATTATTGCCAACTTGCTCCAAGTTCTTAGTCTTTCACATCTAGATCCCAAACAGCCCTCTAACTGGTTGCCCTGCCTCCAGCCTGTCTCTGCTCCAGCCCACCAGGCACAAAACTTCTGGTACTATTTCCCCAGATCAGTTTCCAACATGTCACCTCTCCTTAAGAATCCTGCTGATTCCTTTGGTTACCTCAGGTCCCATCTCTGTCCTGACAGGCAAGCTCTTTCACAATTTGGATCCTTACCTACCCAGATTTCTGTTCTGACACCATCACTTTAACACAGCGGTCCCACCCTCTTTAAATCTCATCTCTGTCCCTTCATCTACCATCCTCCTAAGTGTGACTGGCCTCTGCCTGCCAAATTCTACCCAACCTTCAGGGATCAGCTCAAGCATTCTTCTTCTGCCAGGAAGAATCCCCTAATTTCACCAAGGCAACAGTGGCCTCTCCATTTCTGATAGGACCCATTTTATTTTTCTTTCTCTTATCATATAATTCAACGTTTTACTTAATTATCATCTAGTGTCTTGAACTGTCCTTTCAGTGTATCCGTACATACTTATCAGACTCTAAGTTCCCAAAGAAACTTCTTTGACATCTATTTTATTTCTTCAATATCTTTAAGCCCCTTACACACACAAATAACTCTCCCTGTTGTGAGTGCTGGATTCATTTAATTCTCACAACAATGCTATGAAACAGACACTGTTTTGCTCATTGTACAGATGAGGAATCAAGGCACAAGGAGGTTGAGTAACTTACCCAAGGTCACACAGCCAGCAAGTGGCAGAGCTGAGATTCAAGGCCAGGCTTTTGGCTCCAACGTCCATCTCTTAATCACTACATTATACACTGTTATATGGATGCCCCCACGGTAATGCTCACTTTCTTATTTGCAGGATAAACAAAAGAAATGCATAGTTGTCATCACAGAAGAGTATCATTTCCTTATTTTTCAAGAGTAATACTTCCCAGGTCAATACGCATTGCCGCTGCATCGTCATACAATACCAAGAAGAGGCTGTGCCAATTGCTTCCCACACACATCTAGGTGACATTGGTTCATTCCCAGCACTTGTGTAAAGGCACAGAACAAGGTCACACTCAGGAGGGTCTTTGAAGTTATCAGGCCTCACTGCAAAATGTTGGTTTTGCAAAGTGCTCGTCCTCCCGTCTCATGCTCCAAAATACACAACTAGTCCAAATAAGTGCAGTGTTTAAATGTGTAAGGATACTCAAAACTGTTTCAAGCACGTTGCTTTATATGGGTTGTTTTTCAATCAACTATGACATAGGAAAAACAGTGATTATCCAGAGAAAAACTTTTTCATTCTTGTGGTCTCCTCTTTTCTCCTTAGAACATCTTGCACAAAATATATCTAAGTCCCATCTGGAAACTTGCCAATATTTGAGAGAAGAACTCCAGCAGATAACGTGGCAGACCTTCCTGCAGGAAGAGATTGAAAACTATCAAAACAAGGTATAATCCAAGGACTTTTGCCTGGGATTGAGGCATCATTAAAAACAGTGTGTTGGCACAGGAGAGTTGGTCAAGAGTACACAACAGAAAGAACGACTTTCATCAGATATCAGTTTTCTTATTTTAAAATCTTTCTCCAGAGCTTATCATGTACTCCAGGCTTTGGCATCTTACTGAAATGCCAGCCTGTGCAATTTCAAAGATAATGAATGAATTCGATTGTGCTTATAAGTATACACATAGCTCCTTCAGTTTGTTAACGGGATAGATTAAGCGGCTGCCAATGTCTAAATGAATTGGGATTTGTCCCAGTATCACAGTGGAAGGTTTTATAGTCAGGAAGTTGGAATAAAATAACCTCAGCCTCAGATTTTCAGAAGTTAAGAAGAAAGAATTTAGAGAATGTATATTTAAAAGACATGCAAACTATGATCATATCTCCAATATGAATCTAGTAATGTGAGACTGATGAATAGTGCTGTTTCTTGCTTTTTTCTATCAAACATTCTAATCAACAAGCCACTGAGGTAGAAGGGCAAGGCTAAAGATAGCAAGTCTTAATTATTTATTCTGCCTTTGATAGAAGAAAATGATGTGGTTTTTCCTGATACTCAGAGAAATCTAGGGTTGGAAAGGACCTTAGAGATGATCTAGGCTAATCCTCCCTTAGCATATGGCTAGAGAGTGAAAACATCAAGATGGAACACATGACTCCTGTCTCCTCATTCAGTGTTTCTTCTACCCCATCATATTGGTGGAAACAATCTTATAAGATTGGAGAAGCAAATGACCCACACAACAGGACCAGGTCACCCTCTAACTAAACTGGACAGTGAGTTTATAAGAGGAATTGAACAGGAAAGACTGGGAAACAGCAACATATCACTTTGTTTGCCTTTGAGTAGCAGGTAATACCGGTAGCCAAAGCTACAAAGAAGAAGCAAGAAAGCAGCAAGGCATGGGAAATGGGATTTCAGAGTCAGACCTGTTTGGATTTGAATCACAGCTCCCATATGGCCTCGCTGTGAAACTTCTGAGAGCTTCAGTGTGCATTTCTATAAAATAGAAAAATGGTCTTATAAAAATGAAATAAGACCAGGATGTCATAAAGCAGTTGGCACATTGTAAGGTACAATAAATTGAGGCTTGCATTTCCTTCCCTTCCCCCAACAAAGTAGTATTAAATTCCCCAAAGCAAAATAACTTTTCAAAAGAAGATCCTGCTTTACTATTCTCAGCAGCCCAGGGTTAAAGCAATGGCACATGTTACTTTTCCTAGCTCTTGTCTTCAGCTTCTGCTACTTATGTTTATAACATCTTATGCTTTCCCTTTGCCATCAAAAATGTAAGAGAGGAATTGGAGGAGATGAGAAACAATGTTGATGCAACCATTAGAGCCAAAAGTAAAACTGGTCATCTGGCTTCAGTATTTTTGTTTTTAAATCCTCTAGGCTCTTTTTTCTTTTGGCATGTGCAGGCTCATGCCAAAATCATGAGGAATCAAACCCGGGTCTCTGGCATAGCAAGTGAGAATTCTGCCACTGAGCCACCATTGCAGCGCCCCCTCTAGGCTTTTTAAATCTATTTATAAAGAAGGATTTTACAAAATAGGAACGATAAAGCCAGTTGTGCCAACAGTATGGATAAAAATATGTGTTGCTGTATTTCTCTCTTTTCACAGCAGCGGGAGGTGATGTGGCAATTGTGTGCCATCAAAATCACAGAAGCTATACAGTATGTCGTGGAGTTCGCCAAACGTATTGATGGATTTATGGAACTGTGTCAAAATGATCAAATTGTGCTTCTAAAAGCAGGTATGCTTTGTTGGAGAATTTTGAGATCTCTTTCTAACCTGCCTTCATTGGCTTATTAAAAAAATGCTTGATAAGGAAGGTGTCAGGAATGGTTTTTCTCAATGATAATAGCTCAGGTTTTTCTTAGCAGGAACAGAGTCCTTTTGAAAGATTTTGAGCTATTTTCAGGAAACATTCCCTCTACTTCTCTCCCACTCAGGGTAGACAGACTAATACGAAGGACACCTGTTCTCCCCAATTTTACCGTCACTTGTTTTGTGTTTTTTTCCCTGTACTCCAGATCCTCTGAAGGTTATGATAAGCTGTTAGGAGGAAGGCTGTTTGTGGGACTCAGAGAAACATCCCTGTTGCTTTTTCTTTAATCAGTATGAACAGAAGTTTTCCTAGCAAACTTGAGACTCCACATGGCAAGACAGAATGGTGCCAAGAAAGCGATTTGCAAATCAAACCTCTCTTCTATGAAACAGGCCTTAGCTTCTGCACAATAGTCTTTAATTACAGTAGTAAACCTTATCCTTTCTGGATAGGTAGATGATGTGATTCAAGTGCCCACTGGCTAAACTGCACACGACACCCACTGTGCTGTCTGAGAAAGACATTAACATTAGCTCCTTAGAAGTAAACTCACTAAGAGATAATCACCCAGGCCATTTCTGCCTTTGTTTTCAGGTTCTCTCGAGGTGGTGTTTATCAGAATGTGCCGTGCCTTTGACTCTCAAAACAACACCGTGTACTTTGATGGGAAGTATGCTAGCCCAGATGTCTTCAAATCCTTAGGTAAGGAGATCTCAACGTGCTTTATTTTTAAGTCAAGGCTCTAGGAAAAGATGTAGATTGGATGAAAGTTCTTATGGAACAAAATGGAAACCGGTTATTTGGACACAAAAATTTATGGGATGTATACCTATTTTACTTTGTAGTTAGACACTGTAGAAACTTTACATAGCGCCAAAGCTCTTTGACTCTATTACATGTAAGGGTCTAGAATTTCATCTTATCTGCCTGGTAATCAAAGAAATTTAGGTTATATGCCCTTCCATCTTGAAATAGAAGAAATCTTTTAGAGAGGTACCTCACATTTAGTAAACATACCGCAAATGTTCACTCTTATCATGAGTGATGATGACGGTGGCGATGTTGTGATGACAGTGGGCGATGGTGAGGATGGCGGTGAGGATGGCGGTGAGGATGGTGATGGTGAGGGGAATATTGATGGTAAAACGTGAGGTTGACGCAACAGATTTTTCTTTTAAGATTTCAAACTATTAAACTGTAGAAATGCTATTCGTTCCCCTCTGCCCTTCAACCATTAGATCTCGCTTTACCTTCTTCCATTTTCTTCTTCTAAGATAATAATCAAATCCCTAAACTGTCTTCAATTTGGGCAGGTTGTGAAGATTTTATTAGCTTTGTGTTTGAATTTGGAAAGAGTTTATGTTCTATGCACCTGACTGAAGATGAAATTGCATTATTTTCTGCATTTGTCCTGATGTCAGCAGGTAAGATAATCAATAAAAATAAAATGCTTTAAAAATTGTTCAGGTAAAGAATTTTTACAAGGGACATCACTTTTAATGACTATAGAATGTGTGGGAGGCTACCAAAAGAGGCTGCCACCCTTATTAAACCTAATGAAATTTTTTCAGGTAACACCCCTCTTTACACACACATATACACATACACATGTGTGTGCCTATATCCTTTTCAGACCTCATGCCTTTTAGATAAAATCATAGAAAACAAGAATTGAATAAAACCCAGTCCAGAATTAATCTGGATGCTGTAGTAGGGTAGAGTTGTCCTTCTTAATCCCAAGCTCCAAGATAAGATGTGGTTTTTAAGATATTTTTAAAATTAAAATCCATTTAGGTGTCACCCACAGGCTTATTTGGATTTAATCTGTTTTCATCCAATACTACCTTTTGGGGAGAATCAGTTTTACATATTTACTATCTTCTATTTGGAATTCTTACACATAAAGACTTGACCCTGAATTTACTACCTTTAAGTTATTTGGAATTCTGCTGACATCTTTAATTGCCTTGGGTTATAAGGCAATTTTCCTGTTTCCCAGGAAGGCCAGCAGGATGAACATGAGTATTTCATCCAGGAATGTAATTACTGGAAGGTATGAGGGGCCATTTGCACTTGTACAGGAACGACCTTTATTTCGATGGCTATCCTTTTAGGAAGGGGAGGAGCCTCCCTTCCTTTAAGCATCAGTAAAAATAGGAAATTTTAGCATCCTGTTTTATGATGTCATCAATCAGATTTCCATTCCTTCAGGAGCTCATTTTGAAAGAGGAGTGAATTTGCCCCATTAGTCTCTAAGTATGCCCTATGGCATAATAATCAGTGTCTATGAATCAGGAGGAATGGGGTTTTCTGACCCCATATAGAAAGAACACTAAGAAGTATCATTCTCCGTTTTTAGATCGCTCGTGGCTGCAGGAGAAGGTAAAGATTGAAAAACTGCAACAGAAAATTCAGCTAGCTCTCCAACACGTCCTACAGAAGAATCACCGAGAGGATGGAATACTAACGAAGGTGAGAGGCAAAGGTTTCGAGTTGGCAGGGCCTGAATTCTTTCTTGGCACAGATCATGCACTAGCTACCCTTATTAAGATAAAGAGGTGATTCCTCTGACAAGCCCCCAAAAGTATCACAAAGGAAACAAGCTCCTGAAAACAAAAGAATTATCTCCATTTCAAAAAATACCATTGGGCCCAAACTGACTATTCAGGTTAAATTTAATTTATTATCACTGCTTACAAAGTGTTCTGCAGGGCGATGCAATGGTGGCTCAGTGACAGAATACTCACCTGCCATGCCAGAGACCCAGGATCAATTCCCGGAACCTGACCATGCCAAAAAAAAAAAAAAATGTCTTGCAATGATAAGCCAATAGCAGATTTAAAAAAAATCATTAATATATTCTCCTATTTTATCAAAGCTGGGGACAACAAGTCTTTTGAATTTAGAAGAAGGTATAAAGGACTTAAAAAATTAACCAAATTAACCATATATTTTAATATTAGTTCTCTCTCACTCCATTTAAAGTTATCAGTAGTCAACAGTACTAGTCACAAAAAAATAAATGACTTTTTTCAACTTCTCATGACTACCCTGTCTGTATTCAATGTATAAGCTCATTTTTGCTAAGTATTGTCTTTCACAATAAATATCATTAGGATCTCAATTTTAAATATGCTAATACTCCTCAGTGCTCATGCCAGTAGCTGGTGCTGCTTTATCAGGTGTGTGGCTTGATAAAAAAAATCACCCCTATTCTTTCTTAGGTAATTTTATGTATTTAATTGAGAAGTGTTTTTTTTCCCTGTTTGGTTTTCTCCTGATAGTTTAGGAGGTTTAAGATAACAAAGGTTGAGGCAAAAAGGGGAAATTGGGGGTTAATTGCTATTTTGTTTTTGTTTTTGCACATGTTAAATGAGAGATGGCGGCAAAAAAGGGAATTGGAAGGAAGAACTGTCAGACGCTCCGCTCTCTCTCCTCGTTCTTGCCTACATGATTCTAACAGTTCTCCCTTCCAATTCTCATTATTTTATTATAGAGAGCACTTACCACCTGGATAAGATCTAATAAACACATTTTTCAGATTATTTTGGGTTGAAATAATAAGTATTTTGCATTTGTATAGTGCTTTAGCGTCAACAGAGCATTTTTGCAAATCCTGTAGTTATGCTCACGTGGTAAATGGTTATTATCCAGGCCATAACTATTTCGTTTTCACTTGGAGCTTCTTGCTTAGCCCCGAAATGGAGAAGAAATGTGTTGTCGTTGGAGGTGACTAGCACCTGCTGTAGATGAATGTGTAGAGGATGCTGTCATCTAGCCTCGCTGGTGGCCTCCAACCCCCATGCTGCCCCTTGCCCTCTTTTCCATCACCAGGCCTCTTCCTTTCCCACGCTGTCAGAGGGCAGGGAGGAAAGGATGGCCGAGCGGAAAGTACACTGGAATAGGAGGAAGGAGAAAGAGACTCGGGTTCTCATTTCAACACTGTCACTAACAAGCTTTGCCAACTCTTGCTTCTGAACATCTTTTTTGTGTTATTAAGCTATTCATCTTCAAAAATCATATTGGCTTGAGACCTGGTCTTCTAGTATATGACCATATCATCATTTATTTTTACAGTTCTCTATTAGTGGGCATTATGTTGCTTCAAATGTTTCAGCATTAGACGGAATCCTGTGAAGATCATCCAGATTCCCTGATTTTTGATTCTCATGCCTATTCCCTCCTTACTTTTCACTCTTTTTTTTCTTTTCTTTCTTTTTTATTATTTTTTTTAACATGGGCAGGCACCGGGTCCTCTGGCATGGCAGGCGAGCATTCTTGCCTGCTGAGCCAGCGTGACCCACCCTTATTCCCTCCTGACAATATGTCTTTTCTTCTCCTTACAGTTAATATGCAAGGTGTCTACATTAAGAGCCTTATGTGGACGACATACAGAAAAGCTTATGGCATTTAAAGCAATATACCCAGACATTGTACGGCTTCATTTTCCTCCATTATACAAGGAGTTGTTCACTTCAGAATTTGAACCAGCCATGCAAATTGATGGGTAAATGTATCACCTAAGCACTTCCAGAATGTCCGAAGTACAAACATGAAAAATGAAAAAAAAAAAAATTAACCGAGACACTTTATACGGCCCCGCACACACCTGGAGCGCCAACACACTGCACATCTTTTGGTGATCGGGGTCAGGCAAAGGAGGGGAAACAATGAAAACAAATAAAAGTTGAACTTGTTTTTCTCATGCATATGATTTCCATTATGCCTACAAATATGGACCCTTTTTCTGTCTCGACTTCTTGATCATTGACCTCTGTTTACACAGGAGGAGGGTACTAAAGTCGGAGGATTTCCTTTCCTTGTAGCTCACTGCCCACAGACTTTCTACAGAGTCGCCAATCTGTCAGTAACAGCAGAGCGTTGAGCAATAATCGGTGACTGGCGTGCATAGCGGAGGTTGCGGCATTACTTTGCACAACTTGCTCTTTGTTTCATGAAGGAAGTTTTTTTTCTCCCCCCCACCGATTATTGCCTGTCCGCAGGATGGCATGAAAAGGGTCCCTAGCACTATCAACAATAGCATTATAATATATTACAGGGTAAATGGGCATGAAGACTATATATAGCTAAAAGAGATATTGTTTATATATTGTTTTAATTAATATAAAAATGTAGTTACTGGTGTAGCTTTTCCTGTTGAATTGATAAGGCACTTTCATTTTGCACCTTTTTCCTTTAAATTAAATGCTAGCGTGTTCACTGTCGTGTCGCATGTGCACCAGAAACACAAGTTTAACTGCGAAGGCTCGGAAGGTACGTCAGGAGGTATTTATGCTGCTGTTTACAAAATTATTTTTTAAAAGACTGGCTGGTCATATCTAGAAATCATCATGTTGAATTCTTTTTTCCTAACACATGAATCCAGAATTAGAAACTGAACTCTCCCTAAATAAAACTTCACTTTTCGGTAAGTTTAAGGATAGATGTGTTTATGCTTCATACAAAGTTGAATGATCAATTGGTGCTGTGGATTTATACCATCATGCACATTAAAAATACATTTAAAAAAAAAAAAGCTTTTAAAATTCCCACCTCAAAGAGGTGGAGAAGGGGAAGCTTATCTTACACGATTTAGTAGCTATATGGATTCAGTCTCAACTTGAAATCCTTATGCTTTGAAACAAACCAGTAACCAGAGTATTTATTGGAATCTAACGTTTATTATAAGGAGGATGCAAAGATTATACCTGGAGCAAGCACACTCCACATGTGAAAACATGAAGCATACACTTGGTGACTGTTCTGTTCTTGGTATAATCTAGGAACCATCATGATTTATCCAGAGTAAACTAATTCTAAACTAAATGCCTCTAGATGCTGTAATTCTAGAATACTGCCCTCCAAATTTTAAAGCCCATAGACAGGAACGTTAAGGGGGCAGTATTGAACCAGGTTCTCTTATTTAAATATTAAATAGTTTAAGCATTTAAAGTGAAGTTGATGCTAGCTGCAAACATTTACTCTTGTATTTATCTTCCTAGAAAACTGTGGACTGTAATTTATTTTATTAAATATTTAGAAGATCGTTTGGCTTGTGTGTTCAGGTGAGAAATACTGAGTTGTTTTTGTTTAGTTTTGTTTTTATTTTTAAAAGTCCCCAGTGGGATATTTTTAAAACAAGGTGACCTGTTGGGAATAGAGGCAGTTAGAAGATGGATTTTCATCAAACCAGGGTTGGGATTCAAACTTCTGATCTGACATCAAAGACCACTGTATGCATTTGTACAGAAAGGGGAACACCTTTCTGAGCAGTCTTTCAGAGACGGGAAAGGGTCTCCTCTGCCACTAGGGTTCTCCAGAATCTTCCCAGGGAGATGATTACTGCCGTGGGCTTCCCAGGTCCCTGCACTCTGCTTTTAACTCCACTGACATTCTGATTTGTTTCCTGAGGGAATGGGAAAGGGGAAAGGGATTATTTACACAGAGTGTGTATGAAGCCTAAATAACATCGAAAATATTCTTTTTTTCAAAAACATAGTAAGGGTTTAACCATAAATAGAAGACAAGAATAATATTTACTTAAATTTCTTATGGACATATAAACTTTTATGTAAGTGTTTATATAGAGGGTTAGCTGTCAGCATAGAGTATTTATATTTGGACAAGAAGAGTTAAATCAAATTTTTAATTTAAGGAAGAATAGTTCCTTTAAAGATCCATAGTATTTATACTTCGAAAAGAGTACCAAGCTTAATTCAGTTATTTATTTGTCCATTTTCTTCTATCTTTCTTTCTCCTTTGGGGGGAAATGGTGGGGTTTTGTGTTTTGTTTTTATCATTCTGATTCACTAAATTTGGGGATAGTATTATTAAAGTATATTAACTTCTTTTTAACCAAAGCTTTCTGAATATGACCAGCCTCAGGTGCTAGCGCATTAAAGAACAACTAAACCTAATTCCAGTGTCCACTTGTGAGATAATAAGAGTTCACTGAACTTTTTAAGGGTGAGAGAGAACTTAGTGTTCAACTTAAAAAAAATTCCTTTTTCCAGAGAGGTTTCGTATGTACCTAAGGCAAAAAAAAAAAAAAAAAAAAAAAAAGAAGCTCTAATCTCAGTAATAGTCACCTCGTGGTGACATTGCTTTTAGTGTAAACCAAGATAAATAATGTGATGCTGCTAATAAGTCTTTCTGAAAAGACAGCAAGTGTAGAATTTAAGAGCAAGGTATACTGTATAGGAACAGAATAGTAGAGACATGCTTGGTGAAATGAGGGAACAACTAACTATTATTTCGATCTAAATTGGGATCTGAAGCTAAACAAAAAATGTAATTGAAAAAATATGGAATCCAGAAAAGGAGGTAGAAATTTTTGCAGTCCTTTATTCCTTACCTGTGTGATGATACAAACTGTTTGATAATACCAGAACAATTATTCTTGATAGTTGTTAAAAAGCTTCCTAAACTTAAATGTCTAACAGTCTTTTCATGATTGGAACCATGTCATTGTCATCTTGCTTCGACAATGCGTTTTATACATTTTATAAACTTTAAATAGGGTAGATAAGGCTTTTGTAGAAAGCCTGAATACCTTTGGTTACATGGTGCCCAAACAGTTGTAACAGATTGTGAAAAATTTGGCCTTGGTCACAATGAAAACAGAAGTGCAGATGAAAGTGCTTTTTGGACTGTTTTCAAATTATGTTAAAGTATTGATTTTTTTTTATTGAGTGTTCAGCATCCTAATTTGCGTTAAAGCGATGTTGTTTTTTTTTAAAAGTCTTCAGCATCCTAATTCACCCTTCCTAACTTAAAGAAACACGACTTAAGACACTGCTTCTAAGTTTGGTTGTTCTTTATAGTGTGGATACCCAGTTCTCTTTGAGCATAGGGGATAGGGTAGGAGTCAGATGAGGAGGGAGAATGAGTGTGTATGTGTGTGTGTGTGTGTGTGCACGTGCGTGTGTGATGTACGTGCATATGATGAGCGTGCGTCGGACCGCTTCTAGGCTACTAAGTGTCAATGGAAAAGAAAATGTATTCAAAATACTTAAATCTAGAAGATGGGAAAAAAAAAAAAAGATTTATTCTATACAAAGCCTTGTCTGGACCACTTTAGAGAGACTTCTATTTTTTTAACCCTTCTATAAATATTTGATGGCACTTGAACTATTCCTGCAATAAAATGTGATTTGTGTAAAGAAAAAAAAAAGATTTTGTAATGTGAAACAATGAAAGAAAGTAATGTAATTTTCTAAAAAAACAAATACAAACAAACAAACTTTGTATTATTTTCTTGATGGAATTTGTCTATCTGTCTTTGGAAAACTTTTTATTTCATTGAATGTGCCATATAGAGGTATGTTTTTAGTTTTAGACTGAGGAATAGCTGTTTGTGTTCCGACATTCCAAAATGCAAAACAACCTAGTAGATTCTTTCATGAAAAGGTTTGAGTAGTATGTAAGCTTCTCTCATCGTTGCTTTTTTGCACATGTTCTTCATTCCTCTCTAGTGCAATATGTACATAGAGCACTTGCGGGTGAACTTTGATCCCTCAGGGAAAAAAATACATAATTGTACAGCTTTTTTTTCCTTTTTGTTTTTGGCTAAGGAATGTCGATTGAATCACTTGTTATTGTCGAGGGGCAGCCAGATAATAATCCTAAAGCCACTGTTTCAAACATTGATTGTTTAAGTATGTCCTTCCAGTGCTATTATTTTAAGATAATAATAAAAAGCTATTTTCTGACAGTTCTTTGTGCTGATTGGTGGGAAAAAAAAAAGGGTAAATAAGCACCTTATGATTGACTTACTGTGAATGACAATCCATCTTGATATCAACAATAGAAGCCCTATCATTTTGGAGTTGGGGTTAAGAGTCAGAAACAATGTGCTCAGGGATCTTCTAAAACTCTTAAAACAGGGTGGCCAGTACTACTGGGACAAATTGTGTTTTTTTTCTTATTAATAATAATGATAATACTATCCCTCCAAGGCACAAGTGAACTGTGTAGAACTGCGTGCGTGCGTGTGTGTATGTAAACTCTTCTGTCGTCTCATTTTGTTGACTTTGAAATTTATGTGCTCTTCAGTCTTGTGTGCTTTTTAGAAACACTGAATAACTTCCAAAGCAGTGCAAAGTGATGCCAGTGTGTTTGAAAGATAAATTTGTAATGTACCAACAAAGAAGATCATTCCAAGTGCAGTCGTGCACACTCCATTACCATTTCTCTGATAATTAAAATATTCATGGTAAATATATTTGTAGGGTTATATATTTAAAACAATTTCAAATTCTACATTTTCTTGAAGAAAATTTGAAAAACCAGTGATCAGAAGAGAGACCTGCCTATTGGTACAGTGAGATGAGTAAAAGAAGAAACATATTTTTAAAAATACCAGCAAATACTATCATTCGTACTGTGTCCTCTTCTAGAACCAAATCAAAACATCCCTTCATGTAAAGCAATTCTATATCCACATTTCTAGCTTATATCTTTGGCATTAATTTAAGAGGTGATGTTTAAAAACAAAACAAAACCTGTCTGTATCACAGCTTTGTTAGTTACATTTTACATTTTTGAAATACAGGCCTGTTCTAATATTCCCATATAGTACTTTGCTTAAAGTTAGTCAACCTCAGCGTGATTGTTGACCTCAAGTCTTCTGCCGCTGCAATACATATTCAGAAGAAGCTTTGAATAGTTTCTTACTACCATAGGAAGAACATAATTTGGGAAAACTCCATGTCTATCAGATCAAGAAAATACTTTCACATTGTTTTTGATAATAAAGAACATGAAAATAGCAGAAATCTATAAATAAACAAGCTATTAAGATTTTTACATATAACACGTAATGGCCACATCTTGTAAAAATATACAGCAGAACCCCATAAAAACAACTGTCTACTGTGGATTGAACTGTGTACTCAGAAATACAGTTGTAACAGTAAGTTTTCATCTATTTCTAACAGTCTGTGATACAGGTCTTCATTCTATCTATTAACACTAGTATTATAAAGAAGTTCCACTGGATTTGATGCAAGAGACCCTCCTATATGCCATGTGATTTTAAGAGGTGAAAAGGCTAACTAGCAATGTTTCCACACAGTAATTCATTCACTCCTGGGTCTGTTTGCTTGTTAAAGTGAGATCCGTTTTGCCAGGCTCTCAGAATAATTTTTGAAACAACCCAGACATCTGGCTTCATACCAAGCAGCCATTATAAACAGGGGGATAGCCATGTTCAACCAGACCCTCCGAACTTAGAGCAATAAATACATTCAGTCATTTGTTCATGAATGAATGACAGACCATTCAATCCAAATAGAAGCAACTTTTTCTTCACTGATGCAACATAACATGAAGTCTCGTATTGAGAGAGTGAATATGAACATTTTAAATAGATGGCCTAGAGAATCGTGTTTGCTGTTTACATTTAATGTGCTTTGTAATATTAGCAGTATGCTTATGTTTCTTTTTTCTATGAACTAATGAAAGATAGCGCACCATTAGCGTTGACCTGCTGCACATGCCATTATGTTGTTCTCTAACAACTAAGTCCTATCAGTGTTCATGCGTCATTCCTTTATCACTCATTATTACTTTAATGTGGATGAATACTATTTCTGGGAACTTGATTATCATTGTACAGATTGCATATATAAATGCAGATAATTCTTGAGCAATATAGTGAACATGATTTCACACACACACACAAAATCTGTTATGTACTGTACACATCTTCCTAAACCCCAAATTCTCTTCTTATCCACAGTGGTTTGAAATCTCATATAAAACAGTGGTAAATTTTTAAACATTAGGACATTAGCTGGCTGCTTCTTTAAATGTACCTGTATTGTCTGCCTGCTCCTTTTGTGGAGACGTGTTTTTGTATTGGATGTTTGGGCCAATGGGAGGCTTCAAGCTACAACATATTTTCCCAATTTAAATATATTTAACATATGACAAACCCCAGACAAGGCTTTTAAATGTATAAAGAACTGCAGTGTTAGGTGGTTTATTTGCAAACCGTTTTCAATGTTGTCCATTTTTATGGCACCTTTAACAATATTCTTGTTTCCAAAGTACAAAAAAAAAATAGGTTAAATAATCTAGCCATAAATGAATGTCAAGCAATAAAACAAATGACTTTTGTGCATAGATTTGAAAAAAATACAAATTTTAGACATCTGCATGTAAATGCAATCTCTTGTTTACTGCTTTCTTTCTTCAACTTGAGCAATTGATTCCTTATTTACTATTAACTTAAGAACTTTTAATGGCCTGTAAACATTTTCTCTCTTCCTCTTCTTTCAAATTTACCTTCACCCCTGCTTTTGAGTCATAATATTTAATGTTGTTCTGCACATCTCTATACAGTTAACTTTTTGGCTTTCATTCTGTATAGATAAGAAAATATTATATTATAAACAGCCTACTCAGTGCAAATATTTATCTGTTTATCAAATACCACAATATGCTGTATAATACCGGTTTTACTCTATAATCTATTTTAGACATAGCTGTTTAGAACTAGAGTGTGCTATTTTTGTGTTTTTCTGATGTGTGGTGCTAGATAAGTTACTTTTGTGAACAAAAAAAAATCCCTTTTATTCCTAGACAATACCACCTTTGGGTCTTGTTAATTTCACTGAGTATAAACTATATATTTGTATATATATACATATATATATATATATCTACCTGTGCCCAACTGGCAGCTGTATCAGAGTGCTGGATTTGGGACGCGCTTTTCTCTTTAAATACATAATATCATTATATAAATTATTCTAGAGTGTATTTAATTAGGATAAAATTACTTCCTTAGTATTGATATTTGACATCTATAGGGTGAATTTGTTTAGAAATATGGATATATGAAAACTTATTAGCAGTTATGTTATGTTTGCTACTTGGCTGTATACCATATCTCCTGAGCCACAAAATAATTTGTCAGGCCTTCAAGATCCTAAGGAAACACTCTAATTTAATGGAGTAATTATTTTTTTTCTTCCTAAAGAATTATATTATTGGTACCTGACAGAGTTGTGTGCTTAGCTCCTATTATAGATAATAGGAATTTATATAAAATATCCTTGGTGACTTGATGGCAGAATAAACCTTTCCCACCAGATTCAAAAGAAGTATGCAGATATCCACCTGCAGGACATGGGCACTAAAGCAAATATGAGAAAGGATGTCCTGTTTTCATAAGACCTTGACCAGTTCTATGAACTGAGTGAAGGACCTATTAAATTTAAAAACTCATTTAATACCGATCTTAAACTTTTTCACCTATTTTCCCCAAGATCTATTGGCATTGTTAAAAGTCAAAGCATATCAAATATCTAACTAAGGATGTAGTTAGCCTTATTAAATATTGGTTAGAATTGTTCTGTAATATTACTGAATTTGTAAGATCTTTAGCAAAGATTTTTGAGCAATTTATAAATATAGAGCAAATGTTTCTGTTTACTGCACTTTTTCTAATTTGAAGGTGATAAATTCTCAAGCCAGGACTTTTGGCTTCCATGCACTGCACATTTACCACAATTCTAGACATTTTCCATTTTTATGGAAGATTTGCTGTTACCTTAATTATAAATGCAATCATACGTGGTTAGTAAGAGCTAATGCCAATAGTTAACCTTTTAAAGTGAACTGGCAACCGTTTAGGGAGAAATCTCTTTTAATACAAATTGCATCATTCTTTACTGCTTCCCTTAGATTGAAACCTTTTTTTTTTTTAAAGCACCATTTAGCATACTAAGTTTCCTGAAAAGAGATTATATCTCTTTGCATCTGCACAATGGCCAGCACATGTCAGCATTTGATAAATGTTAAATGACAACAAGTGTGCCCCAATTAAACTTTTTTCCTGGGTTGTTTTGGTAAATTTATAATGTATGCCAAGCCTTATGGTTAACATTTTCTTCTACAACCAAGTATAAAAGCCACATTTAAAAAGACCACATGAAATACTGACTCTAATTGTGTGTAGGTCTTGAGGATTAAGCACACAAATTTCACAAAACTCTGTGAGTAACAAACTCAGCCTTCTGTAAATATACATCCAAGTTTGGAAACAGTAATACTGTACCTATAAATATATGCTGTCTGTTTTGTGTACAGTATGTAAAAAAACTCCTTTCCTTCCACACTAAAAATGCAAGCCATTTACGGGAATCCTAAAAATAGTATTGTATTAAAACTTTGCTAATGATCTTTATTAGAGGATCATCCAACTTTTCACTTACATTGGGTTTTCTTTTCAATTCACTCTTACAGTAGTCTGCTTATTTCCAGCTCTGTTATTTTACTGAGTCCTAAATTAAAAAAAAAATATTTTGGTTCATTTTGTAAATACAAGCTGTAAAAAGAAAAAGAGATTTAATGTTGTCTTTTAAATACTCCAATTTTCATTCTAATATGAATGTTGTTATATTGTACTTAGAAACTGTACCTTTAATATTACATTACCTTTATTAAAAGTGCATTGAACACATCAATTTTAGATGTGCTTTATGTACTGTTATCCTATAATAAAACTTCAGCTTCTAATGGAACACTTGCCTTGTTTCCCTTCTTTTTCTTAGTTACAGAGTTACATTGTGCATAGTTTTCTATAGCACTCTTCCAGATTAGCATCTTGGCTCCAGGGAATGCTAGGAGAACCTGGCTCACTCAAAGCGTGGTCCTTAAACAGTGGCATCAGCATCACCTGGGACCTTGTCAGAAATGCAGAATCCCAGTGAGACACACCAAATCAGAGTCTATATATAGTTTTCACAAGATCCCCCTAGTGATTGAGATGCACAAGATCCCCCTAGTGATTGAGATGCACATTAAAATTTGAAAAGCACTGGTCTGTAGTATAGTACTTTTTAAAAAAACCTTACTTTTCATTTTACAGGGAAAAAAAATGTCTGTGAGGTTAAAGCTATCCTTTAAATCAGAGATGGCAAAGAAAAGTATTTTTAACTTGAAAGATAAAGTCAACTGAATGGAAGCAGCTGCCTGAAATGCAGAATTGAGGATTCTGAGGCTGCTTCCTGTCTCGATGGAAAAGGGTGCTCTGACTGATCAATGATGTCTGCCCTGAGTGTAGGAGGGAGAAATCCTAAATGCACAGTATATTTGTCACCTTTGCTTTATACGTCATTAAAATGGAATGTCAGAAATTCCAAAGACTAAAAACCTGACTTTACCTGAGCTGTCAGTGCCCAATTCCAGCCCACCCCTTCTCTCAATTACAGTACTTGGGATGAACTGATAAATTTAACATCACTAAGTATCACACTGTTTTAACGGTACAAAACTTCGTAAGTTATTTTTTAGGTAACCTTCAAAGACATTCAAGTTAACGTAGGATATTCTGAAGTCAGAATAAAGGAAATGAGTTGGTATATTCCTCCACATACATACTGCAGTACCTGTGCGTCCCCTGCACACAGGGAGAACTCAATGAATATTTGAATTGATCCCCAAAACTGTGCATGCACCAAAACAGCTCCTAATCCTGTTTTTACTGCCAACTATCTGGGGCAAGGAAAAATGAGAGATTATGCATGCAAAATCTTCATAGACTGTCAAGTTCTACATAGTTATATTCTCCATTTCCCACTGTCTCTGGAAATTGAAATCAATGGAAAACGATGGAGTTCAAAGTAAGTAATCCAGCACCTCTGGACCTTTGCCCAACCTATGCCTGAACTCCTCCCTAAAAATAGTGTTTTACACTTACTTCTCCATCTTGGATTAGCTTGCTCAGCTTAAATGTAGAAGAAGGACTCACAGTTCTGTTTATAATGACTTCAAGGGAAAATTCAAAAGGAGAGCAAGTGTCAGGTTATTACTGAACTAGAAGTATCAGAGAAGAAAACAAAAGCAATAACCACAGACAAATCAGTAAGACCCGACCACAAGAAGGTCTTGGTTGCTACTGTTGCTACTAAATTTTGTTTCATGGGGCACAATTAAGCAATTGAGCCCCTGAAAATTAGACTCCCACTTCTAACATGGAGCAGAGGGGAACCACTAGTGTGCGGAGACGTGGCTCGGCTCGGCTCCTTGGCTTCCCTCTTTGAACAAGAAACTGACAATGGGGCCATGGCCCAAGAGAAGGCATTAATGTCACATAAATGGCCAGAGAAAGGAAGAATAAAAAAGATGTCTCCATGCTTAAGGAGTTTCAGAAACATGGGGGCAGGGGAGGGGATTTTTGTCAGGACACCTCTCCTGGACTCCAGAAGAGTCATATTGAATGGCTGCCCCATACCACTTCTGCCTCTCTCCCAATTTTTAAGGCAAGCCTAGATTCCCAGTAGTGGCAGAAGCCTCTTCTAGGAGATTAATAAGCACTCTGTCCTTTCGCTGTACCACCAGTTAGGAGCTGGGGAAAATCCTACCTCTGGTATAGGAGTAAAGAGGTAAGAAACTAGTCTTTCTACATTTAATTTGGTTCTGGCTCTTTCCCCATAGGAGGAGAAACATTGACTCCAGTAAAATGTAGTCACCTTTCAGCAATCCATTTGTTGTTTATCCACTTAGTGGACTGGACTTGTTATGTACTATTTTAAATTCCAGGATGATTTCCTCTCTGTGGGGACAGCTGCCTCATCTGTCAATGGCTCTGTGCTATCATTCTCTCTCTACCTCCATAATGAAATATGGATTACATTCTAAAGACAAAAATAAACAAATTTTAAATTTTCCTGCTTGGGATTATCTCTGCTATCATTAACCTCTCCCTGTGGAAGACGTAGGCCGGTATTCAGCTCAACAGTTACTTCTGGGTCTTTTTCAGACCATGGACCATGTAATATAGGACCCAACAGAATTTTTTTTTAGAAAGCGTTATCTTTTGCATATAAAAATTTGAACAGAACATCCATTCTGTTCTGCCACAGCATTTCCTGGGCCAAATCGTTTTGCTGGTTTTTCAGGACTAATGATGATTCCCTCCCCCTTGAAACACCACTTGTTGTGGAAAAGCTTGATTCGAACAAACTGCTATTAGCAACAATAATTTTCCCAATATTTCGGAAATCAATTACTAGACTGAAACCTCTTTGCTAGAGAGCTTCTTCTGGATTCTCATTTTGAAAATACCTGGGTGAAGTAGTTATCAAGCTATACACTCTAAAGCCAAGATCACCTCAAATCAAGCAAAGGAAGCTTGTTGGCTGAGAGTTGGGAAAATGACAGTCCTTATAAAAGAAAATAGATGATCTTGCACATCTGTCTCGTATTTTGGTCTACAAAAAAGAAATACACATCTATTAACAACTACAATAACTTCACTTAGCCAGACGCTTGCTAAAGTTTTAAGAGCTCTTTTTGAAATTTTAGTCAGATGAAACATTTTATAAACTCAACACATTTAAAATAATGTAAATTATTTTAAAATTAAATGGGCTTATTCAATTTCTGGGTGTGTTTCTTAATTTAGCAGAAATGGGAACCCTAACCCTTCTTCTGCTTCAAAATCCACAATATAAAATGATACAATTACTTTGGAAAACAGTTTAACAGTATCCTAAAAAGTTAAACATGTATTACCATACCACCCAGCAATTCCACTCCTAAGGTTCTAAAATAAAAACATATCTGCGCAAAGACTTATACACAAACGTTCATAGCAGCATGATTCATAACAGCTAAAAATGGAAACAATCTAAATGTCCACTCACTGAATAACATTCATTTGGATAGCCAATTTATATTATCAAAATGGAATACTATTCAGAAACAAAAAGGAGTGACGGACTTACTGATACATGCTACCACACAAATGATCCTTAAAAATATTATGCTAAGAGAAATAAGCCAGTCACAAAAGACCACATGTTGTATGGTTTCATTTATATGAGGTGCTCAGAAAAGGCAAATCCATAGAGTCAGAAAGTAAATTAGTGGTTGCCTGGGGCAGGGGTTGGGAATGGGGACTGACTATAAAAGGACACAAAGGATCTTTCAAGGTAACAGAAATGTCTAAAACTTGATAGTGTTGATGGTGGCAAACTCTGCGCATTTACTAAAAATCAGTAAACTTAAAAAGGGTGAACTTTATGATATGTTTAATATACCTCAATAAAGCTGTTTGAAACACACACAGGCACAGTGGTTCCCCGTCACCCAAAGAATAAAGTACAAATTCTTTAGCATGGTATGAAAACACATCTTGGCCCTTCTCTCCCTTTCCAGGCAAAGGCCTCCATCTCCCCCAAACAACACAGTAGCCTTTCCCCCTTCCCCAGAAGGGGTGGAGATGCTTTACACTGTGCTTTTCGCATGTGCTTTCCTTTAGCTTGAAAATTCACACCCCCCTCTAAGCCCAATAAACTACTACTGATCCTTCAAGAAACAATTTCAATTACTTTTTCTCTCTGAAGTGATTTCTAAATTATTCTCGTGTTCACGTAGAACTTATATATGTGTGCATATTTATACCATTTTTTATTTGTATTACAATCACTGCTTTACAAAGCCATCTTCACTGTTCCGTTGATTAATTTTTTTCAGCAGAAAAAGTCTATACTAGAGTTCCACTTGTTGAACACTGATTCCTTGTCATGTACTTTTTACATACGCCTAGTTCTCACAACAATCTTGTAAGTGAGATGTTACTGTCTGCATTATTCAGATGAGAAAGCTGTGATTCAAAGACAAGATGCAACATGCCTAGTATCACACTGCTAAGAAGCAGGAACACTAAGATACAAACCTACATCTGCTGGACTCCAAAAGCCAGTGCTCTTTTCACCTAAAGTTTTTTGGTTTACAAGGTAGGGTATCAAAGACGAAAGGATGCTATACTTAATATACTGTAATAGCAAAAGTTCTGAGAACTGAATCTTAACACCAATTTTTCTCTCTTATTATGTGATGCTGGAAAAGTCGCTTGACAATCTGGCCCTCAGTTTCCTCATCAGAAAAAGGAGAGGATTGAACTAGATAATCTCCAAGTTCCTTCTGCCTCTAAAAATTCTGATTCTTTGTGCTATCTTGCAACTACCCAAACGCAGATACACGGGACCAGAGCATACAGTTTGATGATAATCTGGAATCTCAACACAGGGCATGTTTGATGATGCTACCATACACCACTATGACTGGTACATTGCAGCAGCATGAGTTTTAAAACAATTACAGCAGTTATTAAAGACTAGGACAGGAATTCCCAACTCTCCCTGACTGCATGCTTTGTAAGATAACACTCCACACCTGAATTTCTACATTGGCGTTAACTGTTCATCCCTGTTCCTACCACACAGCTCACCTGATAACAAATGCTACCTCACAGCGCCAGACATTGCACCAGTTGATTTGCAAACATATGTAAGCATGCAAGCATTGTCTCCTAACCAGCCTCCTGCCTCCAATCCATTAAATTGCCAGGTAAACTTTCTTGTAGCAGCTTTTACCAAGTCATCACTCCTCTGCTTATAAGTTTCCCCACCCACCCCATTTCTCAAGCGTTCTGTAGCCTTCGTAATAAAATCAAAACTCCTCTACCGTGGTCTGCAATCAACCTGTTTTTCCAAACCTTTTTTCTTCACTGCCCCTCAAACATCTTGCATTTCGGCTTAAATGAGCTACTGAAAGGTATCTGTATTCAAGGGAGATTTTTAACAACATTTAGTAATTCCAGAAATCATTCCAAAATTTAGAACATGTTTTTTTTTGATGGCACACAAACGAGATTCTGTTTAGGCAATGGGTTCAAGCAGTTCCCCGTGCTGGTCTTTCTGTCCAGAATGCCCTCGTCCCGCATCGCACATACCCAACTTCTTCAAATCAGCTGACAAATCAAGCGCCCAATGCGGTAAACCCTTGCCAGGAGCTAGGCCCCGCCCTCTCCGTCGCGGCGACGTCATCACGCAGGGCCGAGGCGGCGTGTCTACGTCCTTTAAAGGAGGCCTTTCCCCGGCCCCGCGCACCCATGTGAGGAGCGGGATGAAGTGTTGGGGCTTTGGCCTCGGCCGGAGGTACGGCTGACGAGAGGTGGGCGGAAAGGCTGTGTTGTAGCTGACACGCAGACGGGAGGCCGCACCGGCGCGGCGCTCGTGCGGGACGGGAGGAGGGAACATGGCGGCCCCCTCTGAGCGCCCCCTGCCCGCTCTGGCGCCGTCTCCTTCCCCCGCTATGCTAGCGCCTTTATCTCATCTCCCTTCTTGGGCCTTTCTCTCAGCCGTTCCCTTCGCCTTTCGTCCCCCTTCTCTCAGCCGTTTCCTTTGCCTTCATCATCTCCCTCGTCCTCAGCCCCACGCTCGGTGGAGTTTGAGAGGGGGATTGAGGGAGAACTGGTCAGCTGCGTGGTGTGCCCGGAGAATGTTACATGTGACGGCTAGTTTCTCGTATACCGCTTTATCACTTCACCCCGGGAAAATACTTAACAGGGAGTTGTCAAACCAGATTCACAGTACTAATCATGCCATAAGTGACCCTGTGAAATGTCGCGTAACTTACCTGCAGTTCAGCCTCTTTCAAATGTGACGCCGTCTTCGAAAGGCCCCGCCAGGTCTGAGATTCTTGATCTTCAGGGAGCATTTGTCCTGCATTACCTAACAGAATCTGCCCGTATCGGCGTGTGATTGGGAAACCGGAAGCTTGATTTATATTGGTAGTAAGGGAGAGTGGGGGGACAGCTGAGTTAGAATTTACAGCTCCATGCCATCAAGTGAACTCGTATGCAAACTGTGATGCTTCAGCTCCTATTTCCTTGTTTCAGCGAGTGTCTTAAGAATGTCACTCTTAGCCATAAATGAAATGGAGAACTCAGTCTACATTATCATTTCTGCTCTGGTACAAAGAACTTTGGGGACATTCATTTGTTCGCTGTATTCTGTGTCGGGTGCCGAATCATTTGGGGGTAGGAGTTGAGGAGAGTATCTTCCTCACCTGAGTTAACAGCACCTGGCCAAGCCAATCACCTGCTTTTGTTTTTGTCTTTTTGTTTTTCCTTGGGTGAGCGTAGATTCTGGAGGGACTTCTCCTCTTGTCTCAGCTGGAGCCTAAACTGCCAGGCAGCATTTTTGTGAGGAGAATATTAGGAATGAGCTCCAAGATGGCCTCGGGTGAACCAAGACTGAACTGGTAAGTTGCGTCTGTTTGTTATTCTCTTGAAGAGGATTGAAGGGGGTGCTGGTGGTTGGAGTCGGAAAGAGAGGGATTTGGGCCTGAAGAAATTTGAAAGACATAGACAGTTCAGGGCCTCAGAATTTACCCTGTTCTCATCTTCACATACTGAGCACTTTTGAGTTATAGTTGATTGCACTTCCACTCCTAATGTGACCAATAGTAAGCTCTCAGATTGTTATTAGGTCTCATTCCATCATATATTTATTGTTGGTCTCAGCAAGGGAGAGATGCTGGAATTTTCTTGTGTCCAAGAGCCTTGCCTATTTCCATACAAGTAATAAAAGGACTCTTTTTAAAAATAAACAAGCTTTTTGTTGTTGTTGTTTTTGTATCAGAGTCTGTATCAGTTAATAATGTAAATCTGTATACTTTATTTTAGGAGCGTATGAGAACTTTGCAAATAGAAGATCTATTTAAATAATGTATTGGTTTTGTAGAGGTCTAATTAATGCATATGTCATTTTAAAGCAATTCAACATTCATTTATTGCGCACCACTTCAACCAAGAGGGATATAAGACTCATAAGAGGTTACAAAGATGATTAAAATAGTACCTATCTCAAAGAAGATTAAATCAGTACTTGCTCAATATGTATTTGTTTGTTGCACACAATATTCCCATCCCCAAGGAGCTCACAGTCTCTGCAGCCTATGACTTGCTTTGTGTATATGCGAAAACCTTAAAATTTAATGAGACATCACAGATACAGCACCGTGACAAGGTAATAAAAACTCTTCACTAGTACATAGCAAATAAATTCTAATTTTTACAATTAATATCTTATTGTTTTTTCAGATAAATACTTTAAGTACAGTATGAAATGAGTATGAAGCAAATATGCTAGAGTTTTTGCATACTAGTTGGGTTTTGAAATGGGCCAGCCAGAAATTGCCATTTGAGTAGATCGTTCTGTTGTCTATTGTAGGTTTCAAGAAATGTGAACGTTTGCATTCCTTGCCATTACTATAAAGTTTGTGTTCCGAGACAGTGCAGATTCTCTGATATACCACTGACATTGTGAAGCCAAATGTAGTTTAAGGCTTACACAGATGTGGAAATCTTAGGACTCCTTTCCCACAGA